>NC_083328.1:22855139-24138974 GCF_963455315.2 Globicephala melas
TGTGCCACAACTACTGAAGCCCACACGCCTAGAGCCCGTGCTCCACAACAAGAGAAGTCACCGCGATGAGAAGCCCGTGCACGGCAGCGAAGAGTAGCCCCTGCTTTCCGCAACTAGAGAAAGCCCGTGCACAGCAACGAAGACCCAAGGCAGCTAAATAAATAAATAAATATTGTTCAAATAGCAGGGGCTAAGAACCAGTCGTTGGTTAGTTACCATGTGAAGAGATCCTTCCCAGGAATGAAGGCAAGACAGACTCTGCTGGAAATTCTCCTTGCCCCTCCAGGTGTACCCTTTTCCACCGCACTCTGTGCCTTAGCAGGTTGATTTTATGGTTCATATCAACCAGGCTCGTTTACTCTGTTGTTGGGTCCAGCCACTGGGAGGTACCAGCAGGAGATCCGAGAGAGGGAAGAGAGAAAGGCAGGGTATAATGGGTTGAGCTGTGTCTCCTCCCGGCCCCTTTGCCCCAAATTCAGATTCTCCCACACTTCAGAAAGTGACCTTATTTGGAAATTGGATCATAATTAGTTAAGCCCAGCCACTCCTGAAGTACACAACAACTCCAACGAGAGTGAACAAATTTGGGGTTCTATTAGTAAGGAAGAAGAGTAGACCACCAATGGCAGATTCCTAACGACACAGTGCTAGACCCTGGATCCAGCTATGCCTGAAGCCAAATCCCCTGAACCTTTCATGAGCCAATATATTTCCTTTTTTTACTCAGCCAGTTTGTGCTGTTTATTGCTTCCAACAGTAAGAGTTTTAGTTACTATTCCTTTCTTCTCCCATTGGCTAACTCCATTTGCCTTTCAAGATGCCTCTTGGGGGCTTCCCTGGTGGCCCAGTGGTTAAAAATCTGCCTGCCAATGCAGGGTACACAGGTTCGAGCCCTGGCCCAGGAAGATCCCACATGCCACGGAGCAACTAAGCCCGTGCACTACAACTACTGAGCCTGCGCTCTAGAGACTGTGCACCACAACTACTGAAGCCCGTATGCCTAGGACCTGTGCTCCACAACAAGAGAAGCCACCGCAGTGAGAAGCCCGCCCTCTGCAACTAGAGAAAGCCCACTCGCAGCAACCAAGACACAACACAGCCAAAAATAAAATAAATAAATTTATTTAAAAAAAAAAGATGCCTCTTGGAAGCCTTTCTGAGCATTCTTACCCTCTTCGGTTTAGAGTAAGCACCTCCCACCACCGCCAGTTCTGTGTGTCCCTCTGTCACAGCACCTCAGGTGTAACTGTAACCTAACTGCCAGCCCACATGCCCATTTCCTCTATCAAACTATAAATTCTCTGAGGACAGGGGATGTGTCTTCTTTTTCTTTATGTTCCCAGTGCTTGAGTGCCTGGCAAAGAGTAGGTGATCAATGAGTGGTGAGTAAGTGAATGACTGACCTCACCATTCAACTCTCAAGCAAAAAAGCAAGAAGGAACTCATGCACAAGAATTCTGACATTTATAAGTAGGCATTGCTAATAAATTCTGGACAATTTCTCTTCACTTTCTTCTCCTAATGTTTTATTTATTAGGGGAAATATTTTCTTCTTCTTTTTTTCTTTTTCCCCCTTTACTTTGAAATAGCCAAATCAGCTTTATAAGCGTAAATAAGGTTAAAAAGATTGTTGTAAAATTGATTCTCACCAAAAAGGAAAGTGCCACTTAAGATTTTTCACTGAAAGCTTTATTATAGCTGTTAGTACATAAAATACGGGTGCCTGATTTGCTGGAGATGCAGTCTTTTACCTCACTGCTGATAGCCTTTTATTAAAAAAGTGAAACACTGCTGGCCATGGTAATAAAATTAAATGTACTAGACCATGTAATGGGGTCTTCTAAGTCTGCATTGCAAGAGTAAGATTCCCCTTGAAAAGCTACCTTTAACCAAAATAAGAAAATACTTGTACAACAATGCAAATATGTATCTAGCATGAAGCGCCAGCTAATAATTGAAACAATCCTGCAGCTGTAGGAGAGCAGTGTCTCTCTCTCTCTCTCTCTCCTTACAAAAGATGCATTGTTCCCTTAGCGTTCACTGCACCGTTTGGTGGTAAAGATTCCTTCTACGAAGGGAATGCAGCTTGACTTACTCTATTAAATTGACTTTTAAAATAGCCAAATGGTCTGATGTATGAAGGTCATGTAGACAGATTTAATCATTTTGATGCAAAGAAATAAAATTGAAGAAATTGTGTTTTCCTTCTGTCCTGGGCAAGTGTGGACGTGCTGTGCATACTCAGACACACAGAACAGTGGCGATATTGTTCAGCTGTTGTTTAGTTTAAAAATTATCTGCTGGGAGCTGAAAGAGAGAAGGGAAAGCAAATGAAAAGTTGTGGTGAGTGAGGAGATAAGAGAGGAAGTAATAGAGAGAAAATTAAAGAGTGAGATTAAGAAAGTGTGGGCACTGGGGTTTATGTAATGTGGCCAAATACACGGAGTTCATGATTGTTAACGGGTAAAAATGTCCAAGTTTGGGTAAGCAGGGTGATCAGTTAAGGCAACCTTATACGAGGTTAAAAAACAATTTTTAAAAAATCCAGAATTAAAAGGAAAAAGACTAAGCGTCAAGGGATAAGGCATCATCATGTCATCATGAATCTGCAACTCTGTTGTGCATCCAAGAAAACAAGCTGGGTGGACAGCAGGATGAGTTGATAGACTGGTGGACAGATAATGATGAAGCAAATAAAGCGAAACAGTAACCATGAAACCTAGGTGGGTGTTTACTCTGAAATTCTTCCAGCTCTTCTACATGTTGGAAAAAAGTTTATAATAAAACTGAGGGCAGGAGAACAAATCATAAAAGACTCAAACCCCAAAGAGAGAAAGGGCAGAAATCAGACAGTATTTTGTACCAATTTTTATGTTGAATACATGTATAGGAGGCAGACTGGAGGACTGAAGATGGGAAAGAGGAACAACTCACATTAGAAAGCCACTGACGCTCTTCCAGTAACTAATGTAATTTCACCCCACCAAGGTCAAAAGCACAGGCTGTGAGCTTAGTGAAGCATGGCTGGCTAGAGCACGGTGTTGGTTGAGGCTCTCTGGGTCTGCAAGGGAGAGAAAGCTGCTCGGGTTACCTTGGTTACTGGGCTTTTTTCAAAAGTGCGTTTAGGCTAGACTTTGCTGTAACAAACACCCCCCAAATCTGAGAAGCTTGTGTCATCGATGGTTTCTCCCTCGTATTACACGAACATTTCCACCAGCGTGGCTCTCTGCTCCATGCGATCTTTGCTCTGGGCCTCAGGCTGACAGGGCAGCCTCTCTCTGAAATGTTGCTGGTTGTCATGGCAAATGACACGGATATGGTGAAGTATTCTTTGACTCTTAAAGCACATTTTAAATGACACGCCCATTCATTCCACTGACCAAAGCAGTGATGTGGTCAAGCTTCCCTTAGGGAGAGGCCACAAATATTTTTGAACAATAATATAACCTAGCACAGGGGTTACTGTAAAGGTAGAAGGAATGTGAGAATTCCTCTTACCAGGGGCAGAGCCAGGTCTCAGGAAGAAGCGGACCAGTGTCCACAGCTGTCCAGGCACGGGACAGGTGAGCCAGAGTCGTCCACCAGTAGCTTGGTGGCCCAGCAACAGCTCTGCTCCTAGCTGCACACGGAACTCAGCTTTTTGGCCGTGGCTTCTTTCTCAACTTGCTGCTGCTTTCTCTGCTGCTCTCTCCCAACTGGTTCTTTCTCCTGCTCTCTCTGCTTTGAGGTCTGCCGACTCACGGCTTTTCAAGCTTTCTCCTGTCTCTGGTGTTTCTCCCCTTCTACCCACACTATGATCTGCCCTTTCTCTCTGTTGTCTGACATCCTCACGCCCCAGACAGGAGAATCTGATTGGGCTGGTTAGACACTACCCAGGATGGACCATCCCTGTTGGGCAGAGCAATGCCAGACCATTTCCCAGCCACTTGCCATCCCCGAGAGGCTGCCCACAGGGCCTGAAACTTATTCCTGGCTCAGTCACTTGTGGCCAGAGTGATGGGGACATGGACAAAGCAGGAACAAGGGCCTGCAGTTATGGCTGTGGGCATGGCACCCACTTAGAATGTCATGGCCTCCTTTCCCACATAGATGTTCCCCATAAGAAACTTCCAGATACCCGAGACCACGCACCTCCCACCCAAACATGACAAAAGTGAACAATAACTGTAATCCTAGGAATGAGCACACACAAGGACGATAACCAGATGCCAAAATGCTTGTCACAGAAAACTTCAAACGGGCTCATTTTTTTCACCACTGCATTAGAATTTCATTAGTGAAAAATAATACTTCTCAAAAGAAGTCAAAAATATGGACTTGTAACACAAAATGTTGACCAAGACTTCCGGCATGAGCCACGTGGCCATTTCTAAAAGTGTTTTTGGTTTAAAAAAGTAACATTAAAGTAATTCTACCACACCTTTCCTGCAAGAATCTATTTTTTCCACTCCTTAGAAATTTTTTTCAAACAAAAGCTGATGGTACTTCTCATTTCCCTTATTAGTCAAGGACAGGAAATGGAGTTTCTTCCCTCACTGACCAGAGCCCTTGCACTTTTAAAAAGATATTCAGGTATTTTATTTTTTTTAAATACTAGAATAAATGACTATTACATGGGCAAGGAATATAAAAAGAAAAAAAGGTTTTGTTTTACTGAATTATTCATAGTAGAAAATTTTAATGCCATGAGATCATCAAAGGACTTATCAGGAGTTAGAAATAGTTTCCTGATACCAACTGTTGTTTACAAAACTCTTCACTGTAATGGAATTTGATGAGCAACCAAAGGCGAAAGGGAAAATTTTACATTGCATGGGATAGGATGGGGAAAGAGGTGGAAAGTCTTATCACCCCTATCCAGACTCTGCATTTAATCTGTATGTAAAGCTGAGATAAGGTTTATTTTCAGCCATCATTTTATTCATGTATAAAACTCCTGATTTCTTTCCAAATTAAGCAAGGTGCACTGTTCCAGTTTGGCCTTGTTCAGTAAACATTTACTGAGGACCTGCTATGTGCCAGGCCCCAGGCTAAATGCTAGAGATGACGAAATGAGTAGGGCATGGCCCACTGCGGTTATTAATTCAATGCCCAGCAACCACCCCCAAGCTGGGTAGTAGCTGTGATGAGTACAGAGGATAAACCCCATCTCTAGCTCCGGGTGTGAACCCTGATAAGGCAGTCGAGATGATCCCACCTCACCTGCCACCTACACGGAAACCAATCTGGTCCACATTCATCCTGACCAAAGGGATTCACTGACTCAGGATGGACACGTAATTAATTTCAGAGTGATAAGATGTGGGAGGAGACGTGCTGGGGCTTCTGGGAAACCATTTCATTTGCTTTTCTGAAAGAGCTTGAGCATTCTCTCCTTCTGGCTGAGGCAAAACCTAGCACAGTGGCCACTGCTGTGTTACTGTTTTGAGGGAAGCCAGCTTAAGGATAAAGCTGACTCTATAAGAGGCCAAGCAGAGAGACAGAAAAAAACCAGGTTTTCAATTATATCACTGAGCACCTGAATCAAACCAATCCCGAAGCCTTCCTTCTTTATCTCAGAAACTTCTAGTTTCTAGCTCCCTGAGCCAGTAAATCCCCTTTATTATTTCAGCCACTTTCCTGCTAGTTGAAACATAATGAACTGTAGCCAAGATAGCTGCCCAGTATCCCTTCTGCCTTCTTCTGGTAACAGTGCCCTGAGTTCCTATTGGGGTCCACCCTTCCCAACTCTAAAGCTGTGTGCCTTGGGTAAGACTCCTTCCATTTGCCTAACAGCCCACTAAATGCCCCTAGTTCCAAGGATTGATTCCAGAGTAGGTCATTGACCTGAGCCGTTGGATTAGAGAGGAACTCTGGGAGAGACTTTCTCTTCCTCTGCTACCCTTGAGCCTTATGAAATGGGGGATGGTGCCACAGGGGAGGGACCGTTTGAGGGTGGAGCCAAGCCAGAGCAAACAGAATCGAGAGACAGAGGGGGAACGAAGTCATGAAGACATCACTGGGCCCCCAGATCAAGCTGTAAAGGAAGATCTCCCCATGGGCCTCTTGTCTTCATAATAAACAAACAAAAAATCCTCTGCTACTTAAGTCAGTTAGAATGGGGTTTTCTGTCACTTGCAGGACCTGCCTCAAGGAGTTAACACCAGCAAATATGGGGATGTTAGCTCTGCATACTTAACACATCCAGCTGAAACAAACTCTTGAGTTCAGACTACTTTTTACTGCTAACAATAAACCTCACATCAAAAACTGCTTACAGTAAAAATCATTAACTTTATACTCTGAGTGCCCAAAATATATTCAGAGATGCATTGGAAAGAATTTCCCAGTGAAGTTTATCACAGCCACTAAGCCAGCTATGCTTAATATAGCAGTCCAATTAAGTTCTAATTAAGTTCTGATCTCTTGTGTTTCAATTAAGCTAATCTAAAGGCATGGCTGAATGTCAGGGGATCGGTTAAGAACATCAAGCCAACTGTAATGTCTAGTCTTTATAATGATATTTACGTGTCTCAAACTTAATTTACTCCAGTGGAATACAACCCAGTACATGAGAGAACAGGAATGGTATTATAACCTTTTAATCAACCATCCGTCTAAAGAGACTGCTGAATGTCTATCTTAACAATTGCACAGTTGATTTCCTGCCTTAAAACCTTTTCCCCCTTCCAACTCACATAGACTCTGGCAGCCCAGGGGCACCAGGGAAGGCAGCTATCACTATAAATGGAAGATCAGGAAGGTCAAGGTCAACAGAGACTCTGTAAGTCTGCAAGTCTGTAAGTCTGTAACTCTGCAAGTCTTCGTGAAAACTCAGCTCCCACGAAAACTCCTATGTCAGTATTGAAATACTTGCAAAACTAGCTTCACAGTCATGTCTCCAAGAGACCAAAGGGTCTGGAACATTCCCTTCAAGGTATGCCCTCTGCTTAGAGAAGATGGAGAAGACGTGTCAGGGCCCGTGTAAAAGGAAGTTTCTGGCAGAGGCTCTGATGGCATGTCTGTCCTGATCCATGTCACGATTCCTGCCTGAAACTGGATTTATTCTTTCTTTCACTGTCAACCTGGACCCATCTCTCCTCTCTCTGGTTTTTCACTTGCTGACATCTGCCTCTCTGAGTCCCTTCTTCAAACACAATTCTTAATAACAAGAGCTACCCCTTACTGAGCTAAATGCTGTACTCACATCATCTCATTCAATCCTCCAACAGCTGTGGGGAGGTGGATACTATGATTATCACCCTCCCATTTAACAGATAAGAAAACTGAGGCTCACAGAGTTTAAGGAATCTCCCCAGGGACCCAGAGGGGGATTCAGGGCCCCTGTCCTGCCAGAGCGTCCACCTTTCTCAGCCTAATCTTCACCACCCAAACCCCATGTGGCCAGATTCAGCCCACGTCTTCCTTACACACTGCCCTCATTTCCAGTCTTCTGTTCCAGGTCTAAGGAACTTTTTTCCAATTTAATTTTGTTCTTATTTTATTGCTACTTTTCACCATAGCTGTGCCAGTCCCTGAGCTAAATGGTTTAAATACATTACCTTATTTAATTCTCATAAATTCCCTATGTGAAGCAATTATTGTTATCATTATTTCCATTTTACAGGGGAGGAAACTGAGGCTTAGGAAGGTTAAGGTTACAAGGTCACAATGCTAGCAAGGTCCAAGGCCACATATCTAGGAGGAGGTAGAGCTGGGCCTTAAATTCAGGTGAGCATGGCCCAAAACTCCATGCTGAGCTTCCCTTAGACAGCCTCCCATGTAATGACAACAGCAGCTACTACTGTAAAAATCTGGATGGTTCCAGGACTTCAGAACCAGGGTCAGCAAATGTTTTCTGAAAGGGTCAGATAGTAAATATTTTAGGCTTGTGTCCCAGCTCTTCAGCTTTGCCACTATAGTACGAAAGTGGCCACAAACAATATGGAAAGCAATGGGTGTGACTGTGTTCCAGTAAAACTTCACTTACAAAAACAGATGGCGGACGCCAAGGGCCAGAGTGTGCAGCCCTGTGCTTCAAAACATTATCAGTAACAGATAGATACTCTTTCAAGCGGAAGCATGGAAAAATCCATAGTTCTTGGTTTCTGACACAGAGGTTTGACTTCAAGAAAGCTGTTTCACCTCTTCTTTCTATTTTCTGGATAACCCTTTATTCTAAGGGATTAACAGTTTAAACATCCTTTAGGTCTAAGACTAGTTTATGACTTGAGTTTTCTCTTCCTAAAAAGTAGCAGGAGAAATGCAGCTCTCTATACAACCAAGAAGTTCAATGACTTATTTTAAGATATGTTCTTGTAAAAAACCAATCAATTGAATCTTATTTTCCTTCGTTTTAAAAAATGGCTTCTATCCGTTAGACATAAATTCTCAAGAGAAATCTGGGATACTTGCTGACTGTCTTCCTTCCTTCCTTCCTTCCTTCCTTCCTTCCTTCCTACTTTCTTTCCTTCCATCCTTCCTTCTCACTAACTGTGATGCTAGCATCTCTTTAACACTTGGCAGTCTCTTCATATTGCATTGTCAGGTTCTGAGCTCACCATAATTTCTGAGAGTTATGTTTAGATTTTTACAAATAAATATCATTTCTTTAAGGCACTAGTATTTTAAGGATGAGGAAAGTCCATCCTTGGCCATGTGTAATATCCAGAAAGTAGTAACAAGGATACCACCTTCCATTCATTCAAGCAACAGTTGGTCACCCAGAAGGGGCCATGGGGGAATGACATTCCTTTCACAGACTGGCTATTTTCCAAGATAATGTTAATAGTGTCAACAACAGTTACATGTAATGAATGCCTTCCAAGTGTCAGGCACTCTTTTAAATTTTACTTAACTTATTTATCCTCACAACAACTACACATTATTAGGTTCTTATGATTATTCCCACTTTACAGATTAGGAAATAGGGGCACAGAAAGGCTAAATACCTTCCCCCAAAGTCATTTAAGAGTAAATGGAGGGCTTCCCTGGTGGCGCAGTGGTTAAGAATCCGTCTGCCAATGCAGGGGACACGGGTTTGAGCCCTGGTCTGGGAAGATCCCACATGCCACGTGGCAGCTAAGCCCGTGCGCCACTGCTACTGAGACTGCATGCCTAGAGCCCATGCTCCGCAACGAGAAGCCACCACAATGAGAAGCCCACGCACCGCAACGAAGAGTAGCTCCCGCTCGCCGCAACTAGAGAAAGCCCGCGTGCAACAAAGAAGACCCAACACAGCCAAAAATTAAAAAATAAAATAAAATTTTAAAAAAGAGTAAATGAAAACAGAATTTGAACCCGGTTGGACTCCAGAGCTAGCTCCTTCACACATTACCTAATGTAATCCTCAGTCATCCTGTCTGTGGTTTACAAATGAGGAGAGGAGGAAGCTGTAGGCAAGTAACTTCCCTGAAGATACTAGGCTAGAGACAGAAGTCAAACCTGCCACCTGCTGCCAAATCCATTTTATTTCTAATGCAGTGTAAGAGGTAAATTGCAAAAAAGGGCCATTCTCCACCCCTCCCTGTATACATGTCTTCCCACCAAGAGATGGACTCTATTTCTCACTCCTTGAATCTGGGCTGGCCTCATGCCTTGCTTTGGCCAATGTGACACAGCAAAAGTGACACTGTACCAGTTCCAAGCCTCAGGTTCAAGAGCCTTGAGGACTTCTACTTAAATTCTTGCAACCCTGTCCAACTGTCATGTGAGCAATCCAGGGTTAAACTGATGGAGGATGAGAGACCAAGTGGAACAGAGATGATCCATCCCAACTGACGCCATCTTAGACCAGCCAGCACCCAGCCTACCTGGTAGCTGACCACAAACACATGAACAAACCCAGCCAAGGCCAGAAGAACCTCCCAGCTGAGCCCAGTCCAAATTGCTGACTTGCAGAACAGTGAGCTAAATAAATTGTTGTTTTAAGACACTAGCTTTTGAGGTAGTTTGTCATGTAGCAAAAAGTTAACTGATGCCAGAGTATAAAAAATGAAACGCAATTTATGGCCAAATGGTAACATTCTCCCTATCAAGTGGCCAGTCAAGACTGCTACCATAGCCACCCGGCACAGAACCATGCCCCTGAAGGCAAGAGAACAAAGCTTTAGAGTAGAGCAGGAAAATCCTATCACAGAGCCACTGCCTTTATTTTGTAGGACAACCATGGGGTTATCCTCAAGTCAGAGCCTGCTGGCTTTCTTTTTAAAGCCTTGTCTTTTGAGGATGACTTTGATTTTTAGAAACAAAAGCAACTCCCAGCCAAGTTTAGAGAATGAAGTGATCAATGTTGCTTTTGTTAAAAAGAAGAAAGAAAAGAAGCATGACTATACAGCTATAATAAGACTTTCTTGCACGGTTTACAAACTGGATCTGACAGCAATTCCAAGAGTTGCAAAGGGAAGGCTTTTCAGCACTAGCAGCTTTATTGACATAGTAGAACTGGGTGCCAGGCTCCAAAGCCTGACTCCTGCTTCAAACCCAGGCTCTTCCTCTTAGGAGCCATGTGAACTTCTCAGTCTCAGGTTTCCTCAGCAACAAAATGAGACAGTAAAATCACCCATTCAAAGTGTTACTGTGATGATTAAATGAGACCACAATGTGAAATAAGGCCTGGCATTTAGGAAGTACTCTTGATTGCCATTAATCACCATTGATTAATCACACAGACGGTAACTGCTTGGTAACGATAGGTCATTATGAAACAGCCCTTAACTTTGAGCCATATTTCCTATTTAGGTGCTAGATTCCAAAATGAAAAACTGAGATCTGCTGTCTGAACCCATTTAAATATCATGACATTCAATCAAATGTAATAAGGTCAGGTTAAAAACTTGGTTTCCTCCACTCTTTAGGTATCTACCCAAGAGAAATGAAAACATGCTCACAAAGACTTGTAATCAAATGTTCACAGCAGCTTTATTCATAATAGCCAAAAACTGGAAGCAACCCCAAAACAAAGTCCATGCAATGAAAACATTATTCAGCAATAAAAATGAATTAAGTACTGCTACCTGCTACAACATAAATGAACGTCAGAAACACTGTACTAAGTGAAATAAACCAGATGCAAAAGACTATATTGTGTGTGATTCTATTCCCATGAAATGTCCAGAAAAGGTAAATCTATAGAGATAAAAAAATAGATCAGTGGTTGCCCGGGGGCAGGAGTAGGAATGAGAAGTAACATCAAATGATCACTAGAGATATTTTGTGATGATGGGAATGTTCTAAAATTAGGTTGTGCTGCACAACTCTAAGTTTGCTCCACTTAAAAAGAGTGGATTTTTAAAAATCATTTTTTAAAAGTGTGGCAAAATATACACAACATAAAATTTACCGTCCTAACCATTTTTTAGTGTGCAATTCAGTAGTGTTAAGTACCTTCACATTGTTGTGTAACCAATCTCCAGAATTCTTTTCATCTTGCAAAACAAATTCCACACCCATTAAACAACAACTTCCCATGCCCCCCTCCCCCAGGCCCTGGAAACCAGCATTCCACTTTCTGTCCCTATGAATTTGACTACTCCAGGTGTCTCATATAAGCAGAATCATACAATATTTGTCTTTTTTGGTGACTGGCTTATTTCACTCAGCATAATGTCCTCAAGTTTCATCCATGTGGTAACATATGACAGAATTTCCTTCCCATTTAAGGCTGAATAATATTACATTGTATGGATATACCATATTTTGTTTATCTATTCATCTATGATGGACACTTCTGTAAATAGTGGATTTTATGGTATGTAAATTGTACTTCAATAAAGCTGTTCAAAAAAAAGTTTTATTTATACATCCTCCTGTCAAAGGACCTTATGGTCATTTCCATTTCAAACAATACTGCATTTAATGTCCTTCTTCAGAGCTCTTTGTGTACAACTATTGAGAGTTTTTGCAGCAGCGTACAACCTTAGAAGAGACATGTCTAGTCAAATAGTATGTTTATTTTCTATTTTACTAGAAAGTTCTGCTAACTTTTTCTCCAGAAGGGTGGTACCAATTATGTACTGGTACATGAAAGTTCTCTTTTCCACAGCTTCATCCATTTCTTATATTGTGAAACATTTATATTTTTGCTAATCTGTGAGACATGATACCACTATGGTTTTATTTTTATTTCCTTCAACATTAGCGAGACTGAGCATCTTTTGATTTGCTCTTGGCTCTCTGGGTCTCCCCTTTTGTGAACTTCCTGATCCTATCCTTTGTTTGTTTTTCTATTTCATAGTTCTATTGTGTTGTTCTCTTTTTTCTTATTGATTTATAGGAATTCCTTACAGGCTGGATACTAACCTGTTGTCTATGTTGCAAGTAAGCAGAACAGATTAATAGATAAGAGTCAAGTCAATAAAAGGCAGAGATCAATAGGAGATAGAAAATGGAGAGCCTGAGATCAGGACCACTGCGATATTCATTGTTGTTATTCTCCGTGTGCTTCCCACAGGGCCTAAGAATAATCGTAACAGTATCAAGTTATTTATTGAGCACTTGCTATGTGCCAGGTATTACCCCCATGATCTAGCTTGATGCTCAGAACAAGCTGGTGAAGTAGACATTATGGTCCCTCTTTCACACATGAAAAACTGAGACTCGGTGATAGGAGGTTATTCAAGTAAGTAGCCCAACTGAGATTCCAACCCAGCTTTATCGATTCTAATACCTTCTCTTAAAATTTTTTAAAAATTTTATCAAATAATACCTATGCATAAAGGATCAAATAATATTAAAACAGCCCTTGCTCTTTTTTTTTTTTTTTTGGCTGCGTTGGGTCTTCGTTGCTGCATGCGGGCTTTCTCTTGTTGCAGCGAGTAGGGGCTACTCTTTGTTGCGGTGTGCGGGCTTCTCATTGCAGTGGCTTCTCTTGTTGCAGAGCATGGGCTCTAGGTACACGGGCTTCAGTAGTTGTGGCACGCAGGCTCACTAGTCGTGGCGCACGGGCTTACTTGCTCCATGGCATGTGGGATCTTCCCAGACCAGGGCTCAAACTCGTGTCCCCTGCATTGGCAGGTGGATTCTTAACCACTGCGCCACCAGGGAAGCCCAACCCTTGCTGTTAACTACCACGTTATACTTCCTTACATAATCAGAGTCCAAAAATATTTGCTGAATGGATGAATCAAAAATCATTACCGAAGACACATATCAACAAGATTTAGCAGCTGAATCCAGGAAGCATGGTGGGGAAAGGTTTCTTATCTGAGGCAGACCGAAGACAGAGGAGGATACTCACAACTAGAGTCCCCAAGTGCATAAAGAAATATAAGCAATAATTTTCAATGAAGTGTCATTTAGAATACCAAGAAATCAGAAAATTATATGCCCAACAACAGGCAATAGGTTCAATGCATCAAGGTGCAGCCCTACTATGAAAGTCCACAGAGTTGTTATATGTGGCATTAAGGAAAGATGTTCCTGATATATTGCTAAGTAGAAAGTGCAAGTTACAAACAGTGAGTATAATGTTAAAAAAAATACATTAGTATGTACTAAATATAGAAGTATGAGTATATGTGAATTTTAAAAAGCCTACCAAGATATTTAACATTAACAGGGCTAGAATTATGACGGATGTGGGGTTTTTGGTTGTTTGACTTTGTTTTTCTTATTGGTAGTTTCTAATTTTTCTATACAAAGCAAGTATTACTTGTATAATAATCATTCCATTCTTACCTCTTTTTTAAAATGGGCAAAGGTCAAGAGTCCTTTAAAGGAGTGGGGTTTAAAAGCAAGAGATCTCAAGAACAGATTCCAGATCCAAAGGGCAGGTGAGGCAGGCTCAGGGTCTGGATCCAGACTGAGCTAACGCAGTTCAGTCTGGGTGGGAGGGCAGGAGCCAGCAGGGGCCAGCAAGGGCACTGCAAACAGCCTGCAGGGGCAGGGGTGGGCTGCAGCCTCCATCATTTGGGTCAAGAGTTGATTTCCTGGAGTGGTTAAGGGCTGAGCCTTAAAGTCAGAAGGACAGGTTGGCATCCTGGCTCTGCCTCTAACTAGCTCAGCAACCTGTGTGTGCAAGTAAAGTTGTTCATTCTTTCTAGTCTGCAGTTTCCACATTTAAAGAATGATAAGAACACCACCTATAGCACAAGGCTGATCTTGAAAATCAGTGAGACCTTGTAAACAAATGTTGAGCATCACAGAACCTGGCATAAAGGAGACACCTCATAAATGGTAGTAGTTATGTTCCTAAGGATGTGGTCTGGTGGCAGGGGGGATCAGTATGTCCTGATGGGCAGGGTGGACAGTCAGCAAATAGTGAAGAAATGCAGACCAGGAACTCATAGGAGAACTTAAGAGTACAAACCAGAGATCACCAGTTGGTGAGATCTAGCTTACAAATGTGCTCTGTTTGGCACGCTGTGTTTAATCTTTTTGAAAATTAACTGTTGGTCTTCCCTGGTGGCACAGTGGTTAAGAATCTGCCTGCCAGCAACTAAGCCCACACGCCACAACTACTGAGCCTGCGTGCCAAGCATGGGTTCTAGGCACACGGGCTTCAGCAGTTGTGGCACATGGGCTCAGTAGTTGTGGCTCACGGGCTCTAGAGCGCAGGCTCAGTAGTTGTGGCACATGCTCTGCAGCATGTGGGATCTTCCCAGATCAGGGATCGAACACGTGTCCCCTGCATTGATAGGCGGATTCTTAACCACTGCGCCATCAGGGAAGCCCAAAATAAATAAATTTTAAAAAAAAGAAAGAAAGAAAATTAACTGTCAAAAGTATTTTAAAAATTAATCAGGACAGTTCATGGTAAAATATGAATTGGGGGCTTCTATTGAAAACTCAGGAGGTATGGCCACACTGAGCCCATGTTCTGCATGGTGACGATCAGTAGGAAATGAGAAACGTAGCAGCTGCCCCTGTAGTGCGTGAGCTTCTGTGGTGGCCACAAGGCCCAACCACTCCCTGGTGTCTCTTTATTGTTATTCCATGCCTGTTTCATTAGCTACTTGGCCCTGCAGCCCTTTGAATGTTTCTCCCTTAAAATAAACAGTGCTGATGTCCTGGGTGCAGTAGGTTGAATAACTACCCCACAAAGATGTCCAGGTCCTAATCCCCAAAAGCTGTGAATGTTACCTTACACAGCAAAAGAACTTTGCAGATGTGATTAAATTAAGGATCATGAGATGGGAAGCTTATCCAGGTGGGACCAATGTAATCACAATAGTTCTTACAAGGGAGGAAGGAGGGTAAGAGTCAGACAAGATGTGATGATGGGAGCAGAGGTCAGAGTGATACTATCGCTGGCTTTGAAGATAGACGAGGGCTATGAGCCTAGGAATGTGCAGCCTCTAGAAATGGAAAAAGGCAAATAGATAGATCCTCCCCTAGGTCCTCCAGAAGGAACACAGTCCTGCAGACCCAATTTAGACTTCTGAACCAGAGATATTCTATGCCCTGCGATTATGAGTCCTGTGTAAAACAAAACAAAGCAAAACAAAACAAAACAAAAACCTGCCTGAAGCCTAAGTATTTTCAAATATCTCACTGGATGTTTATTAGGTAAAAAACTGTTTACAATGATCTGAATCTAAAACTTAGCTCCATTTAATATATAAACACAAAGTCTTTCTGCATGGTTTTAATATACATTGATTTTTCCAGAAGAGCAACTATCATGTATATTAAGAGAAAATTGTACCATGTTTTATTCAGAACCTCAGTTTCTCACCATTTCAGAAAATCATATCACCAAGGACAATATCACTTACAGGATTTGAGTGACTGACATAACACATGTGACTCTGCCTTTTGTAGCTGTTGTGTTCATTGTGAGTCTATGCATAGGTGCAAGCAAGTGACCACCTCATAATACCTTCTAGTGTAGTTTTATTTGAGCTTTGAAAAAGGAAATACATGTTACCTATATTACAAATGATTTTTATTTTCTTTCTCATTTATATTATAGCCCACTATAATATAAATGGCCACTATATACATATATTTGAAATTATTGTATGGATAGATTACGATGATAGTGGCCCCTAATTGATCATGCCTCCTGGGTCCATGCCCCTTAGCAATGTGACTCTGCTACTTCTTCTACATGGAGTCCATTTCTTGCTCACTGTTGAGTTGCTTTGTTGAGTTGCTGGCCTTGTGAGCTGTTTTGAGCAATGCAATGCAATGGAAGTGATGCTGGAGTTCCAGAGCTCCGGCCCTACACTTCTGCCTTCGGCCTTTTGGAAAGCTGCCCTGAAAACAGCAGGCTGTGAAGGAGCTGGTCTGGTCAGCTGGAGGACGAGAGCCAGGCAGAGAGGAGCTGAAGAGCCAAGAGCCAGCACTGAGGCCCCAGACAGGTGACTGAGGGCAGCCTGGACCTCCCGGTGCAGCCTCGACACCAGCTGAAAGCAGCCACATGGGTGAGTCGAGGTGAGACTGACAGAAGAACCGCCAAGTCTCACTGGCAAAAAGAAATAATAAATCATTGTTTCTTTCAGCCATGAAGTTTTCAGGTGGTTTACTGTCAACAATACATCAATCAGGTAACTGATAAATAGGTAGCAGGACTAAGCCTTTCATTTCAGGATAGGTAAGAAGGGCACTATAATATATGATGATAAAGGGAGAGTGGGCCCACCAGGCTTGAGAGCCATCGCTCTGATGAATTCCCATTGCTCTCAAAATAAACCCCACACTCCTCACTGGCCTACACGATACGGCTGCGCAGAGCGACCTTGCCGCCCTCACCTCCCGTCTCGTTCGCTCACTCCGCTCCTGCTCGTTGGCCACCTTTCTGCTTTGTCCCTGGAAGAGGCCACTGAATTTGGCGGTACTGGGTCATTAAGGAAACTTGAAAAGAGTTGAACCAGAGCATTGTTGGTGCCAGAGGGTCACACATTAAAGAGAATGAATGGTAAAAAGTTGGAGATGAGGTGGTTTACACAGTGTGCCAGTGACCATGAAGGAGACAAAGAAAATCACCCAGACAGGGCAGCAAGGTCAAATAGATGGGTTGGAAATTGTTATTTATTTATAACTTCTATTTTTTCTGATTACAAAAATAAGTCATTAGTATTTTAAAATTTTCAAATACTACTGAAATACTGAAATATAATATAGGAGAGCAAAGGCTCCAAAAGTGTCATGTCTCCCCCAACTTACATGTGATTTTTCATTTATTGGCTAACAATTTGGATACTATTATCTACATTCAGGAAACGCCTGCACAATATCTATTATCGGCCCACAGATATGCTTCTACCAGCTACTTGCACAAACTAACCATTTCCAGTCATTACCTTTCACAGAGTATAGCTGTTTAACAACATATAAACCACTGCTAGCACCCAGCTAATTTCACAGCAAAACTAAGAGGCTCATCGACTTTATTTATAGGTGGTCAGTGTAATGCCCTACAGATGCCACTTAAATTTTCTCTATGACCTTTTTACACATAGTTGAAAACAACCTTCTGGGAAAAGATTAAAGAAATCTATTTCACTTGCTGAATTCGTATCATGAAATGAGCAGGGTCTTCATTTACTTCTAAGGCTGACATAACTCATGGAAATTATACATTTATGGTTTAGTCCTCTAATTGTATTCTCTAAAAATTAAGGAATAGAGGAATATCTGGTTATTAAATAATCTGAATTTTATTCTGAGCATTTGAAAGATTTAAATATCTAATGACAAGCAAACTATTTGGTTATGAAATTCATCAGTCTAATTCATAATATCTAAAATGGCATATATACAAAATTGGGTTATTATGAATCGAAATCAAAATCATCAAGCTTGCACACTCTGTCCCAGGCAGAGTCTGTCACACACACATGTGCCATAGACCTCCTCATTCACATAGACACACACACACACACACACACACACACACACACACACCCAGGTGTATGAGTAACTGACCAAATGCTTTATGACCTAGTCATTAGGCGTCGCCTCTCTCTCTGGTTTTCCTTGAGGTGTCCTGGTGCTCACAGGACAATCTAATGAAAGGCTCTGCCCCACGAGGTGTCTGCCCCAGGCCTGCCTAGCATCTTAGTCCTCTTCTCTAGTGCCTCCAGATCATTTCTTTTTTTTCTTTTTTAATATTTATTTATTCATTTGGCTGCGCCAGGTCTTAGTTGTGGCATGTAGGATCTTAAGTTGCATAATGCAGGATCTTGTTCCCTGACCAGGGATCAAACCTGGGTCCCCTGCATTGGGAGTACGGAGTTTTTGCCACTGGACCACCAGGGAAGTCCCCAGATCATCTTTCCTATCCAAATCTAGCCTCTGCTTTTGAAAGCCATTAGACCTGCCGTCAGCATGGTCCAGTGGTCAAATTCCTAGACTCAGGAAACAGGCTGCTCGTTTGACTCTTGGCTCTGCCACTCACTAGTTATGTACTTGGCTTGTTGATTAACCCTGGTGCCGCACGGCCCTCATCTGTAAGACGGCAAGAATAGCACCCACGTCAGAAGACTGTTGGGAGCGTTAAATGAGTTTCCGCAGCTAAAGTGCTTAAAACAGTGTCTGGCACAAAGTACGGGCTCTAAATGTGCTAGAAACTACTATTCTTGAATTCCAGCCTCTTTTTCAACTCTCTGGCTCTCCACTGGCTGTGAGGCTCCTTCAATTTTAGACGATTTGTTCCTTCCTCAGCTCTAGCTCCAGGGGACCCGACAGATCTGGACAGCCTCCCCATGGTCTACCTACCTCCGGAAGTAATAAATCCAGACAGTGCAGGTACAGTTAGTAAATGACCTCTTGCATGTAACAGCTATGTGCTCCTGTAACTTAATTATGATCTTAAAAGTAGGCTCTGACTTTTGCAGAATCATATTTATTTATTCATCCCACAACTATTAGTGGGTCCCTACTATGTTCCAGGTATTGCTGGAACAATATCACAGGACAAAACAGAAAATGAGGAAAGCACGAAAAAATAACTAGAAGTCAGCATTTTAAGGGCAAAATACAAATCAGCAATTATTCTTAAGTGACCTAATACAAATGCCGTTTCAAGATATAATTTGAATGGCCCTAATTAACAATGAATTATGCTGCTGTTCAAGAGCCATTTGGATGCACATTCAATTGTGGGTGACAGATAAGAATGCTCCCGTTATGCAATTTCGGCTGGAGGCTGGTTATCATTCAGTTTAAGCATCTATTCCCAATGACAGGATGTGATGAAGAGCTGAATCAAGAAAATGCAAATCTGTTGTGCAGATCTGGATAAGAGGAGCTCCACTTGGGTCTGACAAATGTTGAGATGGCAATAATGTAATTTTTAAGCCAGCAAAAATAACCCACAAAAGACTACGTGATGTCGGGGGAGGGGGGGAGGTGGGGAGGGAATCAAATTTAATTAAGAAATCCTAAAATCCTGAATCAGGATTGGCATGGAAAGAAGTAATGATAATTCACCCATCTTGCCTATTTGAAGCGTTCAAATACTGAACTTCCAGGTAAAGACTGAAGAGAAGGCGGGGCAGGAAGGTAACATTCAACGGTGCTTGTGAGCACCCTTCAGTGAGTCATCCTCCTGGTAACGAGAGCACCTCTGTCATCCCTTTAGTAGTTGAGGATTACTCACAGATTACATAGGGTCACACTGCAAGGAAGTGGTCACACTAGGTGTCTAGCTGCCTGTAAAGTTTATCAATTCTTGCAAGTTATCAGTTTTAGGAACCCACTTTTTTTACATCCTTTGATCATTCATTATAGCATTGAAAGTCTAATGCTCCATTCAAGCACCTGCAGCATTTGAGGTTTCATCTGTTTTCATTTAGTCCCAGTGGCAGCTCATCCATGGGATGTCAAAGATGAAGTATGAGTTGGCACAAGGATGCCTCATTACTCTCTAATACAAATAGAAATTTCTCTGATTCTTTAAAAGCGTTTTATCATTGCCTGGAGGCTGGAAACTGTTTCTAGCCCCCCTCGTTACAAAATTATTTATGGGCAAAAATTAGACATGCAACCCTCAATGTAAAATCTTAATTACTGTCCTTTTAGCTGATTTTTGTATAAATTAGAAGAATAACAGTTGAATAAATTAGAATAAAGGCTGCACAAGTGAATATAACTGCCTTAAGGTCTAGAAGTGAATGTCTAGCACCAGATCCACGCTCGCTGTTTCTCCATATTCATTCTTCTTTTGGAGGAGCAAAAGAGAACAAAGGGGAAGAAAATAAAAGCTACCTTTATCCTTCAGCTACCGAGGGCTTTGCTACTCATCTGTGGTTTCCTTGAGGACAGGGCCAGACTTGTCCTCTCTGGGTCCCCAGGGCCTGGCCCCATGATCAGCACATAGTAGGGCTTAATAAATGTTTGTTGAAAGGAACTGAACTTGGGTGGCTTAATATGTTTGCAGATATTCTCACACATATCCAAACAAAGGTTATTCCATTGTGCTCATTTATTTCATTGTTTAATCACTGCGTTCCATCCTTTGATCAAGCTAATAAAAGGCAGGGTACACTGAATATACTTTGGCCAACAGCAGGATTAAAAACAAAGACCCCTGAAATATGACTTGCAGAATTGTCTGGTCTCTCTCATTTAGCAGCAGGACCTGAAGCCAGAGAGGCAAGGCCATCTGATACATACAGGGTCAGGCCAAGGGCTCTGCTCTCTGGCCCCCAGCCTCACTACCATTCCATATGGCCACGCCTTGCCCTGTTTAACACCACACAGAGGAGGGGAAGCTCAGTTACAAATGGGGGACAAGAATTAAGTCGTCAGGGGAAGCCAAACAAGCAAATGAAAAATACACAAGAATAGAAGCAGTTTAGATTTTATAACTTAAGGCAAGTAGCAATCTGTTCTCCAGGAAAGAACCACAAATTTAAAAAATTTGTATTTCCTGGAGCTATTCAGAGGACAGCCTCCAAGCCCCATTTTTTGAGAGGGATGAAAGCACAGGCTCTCGGAGCATCTGGACCTTGGCTGAAGACCTGCTCCATTGCTCACTAGCTGAGTGATCTTAGGTAATGCTCGACTTCTCTGAGTTCCAGGGACCTCCTCTGTAAAAAGCGGTTGATGGAAAAGGGGATCTGGCTTAGAGGTTGATTGTAAGGGTGAAATGTGATGATGCGTATAAAGCAATTTGACCAGTGATGACACACAGTAGACAACTAACCAGTGAGATAGCTTCTCTGACCATTAATACGATCACTAACTATTATGATAGCAGCAGTCAAACCACAAGTGAGGGGACCACCATGACCTGGATGGACAGTCAGTACCTGAATTGCTGGCATTCATTTTACCAGCTTTTTCTGTTTATAGCCCCTTCAGCAGAGCAGCTTCTCATGTTAATGAAAATGGGGATCTGATCATTGTGTTTTTTTTCTGGTTCAATCTGGACAGCTGGTCTGTACCAGAATGTCAGGAGAATATAGTAGGATTAAGGTTTCCCAGATTTGAATTCACCAGGCCTGTGTCTCAAAACTAAGAATTTCTGCCAGAGCAATATGAAGAAAACCTTGCAATTCTGCCTCTGTTGGGGTGAGAGGTGTGAAGCCCCCTACCACCACTCCCACCCACCAAAAGCTATGAATAGCGGTTGAAATGCATTTTGAGGAAGGAAGGGTAAGCCGAATGCTGCACTTTTCTTTGCTGAGTGGGCTATGCAGGCTGAGAGCCAGAGCTGAATTGTTCAGGACCCAAAAGGGGTCTGGAGAGGCTGTGTGGGAGGAGGTGCCTGGAGAGGACAGACGTGGTTCTAGAGAGGATTAATGAAGTATTGCTTGATAGATGCCAACAAAGCCCTCTTCCCACCTCTCTATGAAAGTATCAGCAAAATAAACCTTCTTCATGAAGTCCTTGTGTAATCAGATGCTTGGGGGGGAGCTGGGACCAAGTGCTGAATAAGGCCTCTGGGTAGCCAAGGAACAAGAGCAAGCCCACTCAGGTAATGGGTGTAACCCACCCTACCTGGGGAGAACCTGCAGCCCAGTAATACTAATGATCAATAATAAGTTAACAAAATAATAATAATAAGTTAACATTTACTGAGTTCTTCCTACATTCCAGGGACTGCCCTAAGTACTTTGTATGGGCCACCTCATTTCATCAGCATGATAATCCCATTGAAACTGTGCCCCATAGGGTTAACCAAAACTGGTGGCTAACAGAAATTCTTGAGCTTGTCTTGAGCAGATAAGGGAACTGCTTGTTAAAAGCCCCTGTGCTTATAACCTGCTTTCACTGATCAAGGATGCCTTAATTATTTTTGCAAATTGCATATCCTCCAAGCTTCATGTAGCCTAGATAATACATCACAAGACTCCGTAACCGCCTCCTATAGATAACACCTCTGACGTATGGGTTGCTATAGTAACGGTGACTTAAGCTGTTTTTCAGAAACTTGGAGTCAGCTCTTGTCCAGTTCAAGCAGGCTAAAACTGGTTGGGACCACCGACCCTAAAACTGGGCCTACATAGTTGTCCCATGAATGACCTTGTGACGTCAGAGAGCCAAAAACTCCACCCTCAGATCATGCTAGCACCTCTATTTTCTGAACATGTATCCCATGAAGAAAGAAGCATGTAATTCAGATATACTTGTGCAGATCAGTGATCACCTCACCCTTTTCCTGCCTCCAATCACCTTCCCCTGGACCTCTGACGGTATACTCTTCACCCATAAATATCCCAAGCCCCTTGCCTTCGGGAATGTGGACCTGAGACTTGTTCTCCCATCTCCTCACTTGGCTGCCTGGTGAATAAACCCCTTCTCTGCTGCAAACCTCAGTGTCTTAGTATTTGGTTTGCTGTGCATCAGGCAAATGACCCTGGTTCAGTCCCTGGTTCAGTAACACCATGAGCAGGTGCTATGATCATCTTCATTTTACACATAAGGAAAAGATGGTGGCTCAGAAAGACGAGATAACTTGCCCAAGGCTGTACAGCCAGCTGGGGTGGAGGGAGATGTCAAAACCAGGTAACCCTGTATGCCATAAACCAAAGCCCAATTTACTAGTTAATTGCATAATTAATATATAAGGAGGGTTAGGCAGTGGAATTTGCCACCCACTGCTCTCTTACATTGACTAACTCACGAAATATATGGATGTCTTCTTCTCTCACCCCCCTTCATGGCGTCCCTCCAGGGATGAGCCCAAGAGAACAGCCTTCCCAGATAGAAGAAAGCTGGGTTTTGGTCAAGGACATAGTAGTAGAGGTGCTCCCCTGACGTCCAACTGTGCACTCATTTATTGAGGGCCAACTATGTATTCACCAGGGGCTAGGTACTGGGTAGGATATACTAGGCACTGAATAGAGATACAAAAATAAATCAGAGAATCTGTCCTCAAGGAACTTAAAATACTGGGGGAGACAGACATGTATAAAATGAAGTGTATTTGTGGGTCAAGGATGTCTTAATTTTCCACTAGAAGAGGAATAGATGAGATACTCTGAAATCTGAGGGCTGGGTTCAATTGCTTCCAGTTTGGGAACAGTAGGCCTGAAAGAGAAGCCACAGAGCTGAGTTTGAAAAAACAAATAGAACTTAAATATGCAGAGAAGAAGAACTCAAGGATTTTTTTCTCAAAAAAAAAAAAAAAATGAAGGAACATATGCACAGAAGCCGTGAAGTGTGGGGCAGGTACAGGGACCTCCAAGTGGTTCTATCTGCTGGAGGGTATCACCCAGGAAGGAGAACAGAGAGAGATGTCCTTCTAAGGAAGGAGGGAAAAGACTGCAGAGGGCCGTGAAAGCCAGGCCGAGGGGTCTTGGACTCCTTATGTGGATCCACGGTTCTCAAACAGTGTACCGGGGCCCAGCAGCGTACCCTAAACACCTCCTCCACAAGCGTGCTGCCTGGTTCCAGATCAACGTCTCATAATTCGTTTCTGCTTCTACTAAAGACACAACTGTCACGGTGAGGCCTGTCAGAAGGAATGTTATGCTGAATGGACCAGTGGCAGTGAATTAGGGGGAGGTATAAAGTGGGGTGACTAAGAGACAGGAGGGTCAGTATAACGTCAAGCCAGCGCGAAAGGAAAGTTGAGTGTTTGCTAGAGCACGTGAAAACGTTGTCTCTTCGGTATATAAAAGCATCAGGACAGTATCCTATTCTCACAGAGAGATCCTGTCCTGAAGGGCAACCAAGCAGGTGACACCATTATCTGTGAATGTTTTAAAGACGTGGGTCAAACAAATTGGGGTTTGCACTGTAGTTACAGCCAACTTTTTAAAATATCATTTTGAATCATTTAATTTGGATTTGAATCCTAGCTCTGCCATTCACCCTTGATCACCTTTCTGAATCTATCCCTTCGTCCGTTTTCTCATCTGCAAAATGCAGACAATATGAATCAAGAGGAACCTCACAGAACTGTTGGGAGTGATGATAAAGCCCTAAGCAAAGCACCCAGCAGAGCAAGCACTTGGTCAACGTGAAATGCTGTTGCTATTTTACTCTCTGCGTATAGGTCATCCAAAATTCTAGTACTGTGCAGGGAAGACACACACCCGACGTACACTGCCAACTGCAGAAAAGAGGGAGCCTCTGGGGTATTTACATGGCGGTGCGCCAGGACTGGAACTCGATACAGATAACTAGCTGCAGTCACCGAGCACTCACCATGGGCCAGGCCTCTCCTAAAGCAAGTACATTCGTGGCATTTGGCATGAAGTGGAGTAGGGGGAGCCCCGAGGTGGGATGGTCGATCCGGAGCTGGATAAGAGGGCAGGAGAGCTATAATCTGTGCATGTCATAACGGGAGCAGGAAGACCCAAGACACCTGGCAGATGCCAATTGCCCAGGAGAAGGGCAGGCAGGGAGGCCAAACGAGGCAGAAAACCTCCCCAGAGCCAGGCGGCCAGACAGATGGCAGTGCGTGTGTGTGCACAACTAGATGTCCCGGCCGGAGTTGGATAAGCGACTGAAACAAGGCTTTCCCTCCCAAAGGGATCATTTTGAAAACAGCCACTTGACGGTACTAAGATAATGAGCTACCACCTGATAAAAATGCATTATTGAGCATTTAGAAATAAAGAAACAAAACAACTGACCTCAAAACATTTTTCTTTCTTTGCTTGGTGAAGCAGGCTAGCCATTCCAGGAAGCAGAACTGGAAAGATGAATGTTTCCAAATATTCTTTAGGGGAACCTAAAACAAACAAAAAATTCCCACCAAAAATCCAAAATGGCTCAAGTTAATTTGGGAGAAACATTTGCTTCCGAACAAAAAAAGGTATTCTCCATTAATCAACATGACCATAAATGTTATATTTTACTCTAGACTGCTGAGTTGGGCTGATTACCGACGAAACTTAAAATATCCCTCTGAGCCTCTGTAGTCTGGTGGGGCTGTAGACGGGGTCCCACACGGGGCCAGGGCCACAGGCACAGCCAGGAGGCCGGTGTAGCTGGAGGGAAATACGCAAGGGGAGTGTGGTAGGAACTGAGGTCAGAGGGGAACGGGGCGGGGGTACAAGGACCTAAGGGCACAGTAATAGTGGTTACCAAAGCCCAAAGCCCACTAGTGGAGGGAGCAGAACAAACCAGCGGGAGAGGGCCTGGCACCAGGGAGGGCGAGGAACAGGGACTCAGGGAGGAAGATGAGGACGCCTGCATCTCTGGCTTCCACACACAAAGCAAGACAGCATGACATTTTCTTTTACTCTTTACATTTTCCCCCTTTGTATGTAATGTAGAACTTAAGAACTTAAGAACTTAAGTGTTTCTTCCTTTTCAACCTTAAAGATACATCAGTGGACCCCGAGGGGGGAAAGCGGGAGGGCGGGTGGGATGAAGTGGGAGATTGGGATTGACATATATACACTAGTATGTATAAAATAGATAACTAATAGGAACCTGCTGTATAAAAAAATAAATAAAATAAAATTCAAAAAAAAGATACATCAGTGGAATAAAGGCTACTTCTCTTAAAAATAAAAATTAAACAAGAACACATTCTTTCTTATTACGTGGTCTCCCTGAGGTCTATCTGTCCACCCTGTCCCCACCCCATGGTTCTGCAATGTCACAAGTCCTGAACTACAGAGCTGAGATTGCACTTCCTTACGTACATGTTTCTGGGTCGATTGTTTCCCGTTTAACTTGAGGACAGGATACTTGTGGGACCACGGCTAAAGGAGCAGCTGGGTAAAGGTGTTCCGTGTTGAAGCCGTAGAGAACCCTTTCATCTGATGGTGATGCCTGGGGTGGCGGTGGGGAGGGAAATCAATTCATGTAGTTTAAATCATTGTATTTTCTTTTATAATATAACAAAAATAAAAGTCTGTGTCAGACTTTAGGTTCAAGGGGGCATACTGAGCACAAATCTTTCTCTTCTCTCCCAAGACACCTATAAAGGACAACCAAGAAACAAACCCATAACAAAGACTGGGAGGGCTGTCAATGGATGAGAGATCTCCAGACATTTCCAAAAGAAACAGAATAGGGCTTCCCTGGTGGCGCAGCGGTTAAGAATCCACCTGCCAATGCAGGGCACATGGGCTCGAGCTCTGGTCCAGGAAGATCCCACATGCCACGGATCAACTAAGTCCATGCGCCACAACTACTGAGCCTGTGCTCTAGAGCCTGCCAGCCACAACTACTGAGCCCACGTGCCACAACTACTGAGCCCGTGTGCCACAACTACTGAAGCCCGCATGCCTAGAGCCCGTCCTCCGCAACAAGAGAAGCCACCGCAATGAGAAGCCCGCGCACCACAGCAAAGAGTAGACACCGCTTGCCGCAACTAGAGAAAGCCTGGGCACAGCAACGAAGACCCAATGCAGCCAAAAATAAATAAATAAATAAATTTACAAAAGAAACAGAATAAAGCCTGTTGTCAGATGAGAGGAGGAGTGGCAGGTCAGAATCCACAGGAGGAAACTGCCCTCAGAAGACGAGAGTCCACGTTCCCACCAGAATTCCAAAGGGCTTCAGAGGTTCAGTTCGTCACAGTGTGGGAATGAGAAAGGAAACAATACACGGGAGAGGTTAAGTGAAAATCTGGCTGGAGACCCCGTAGCCTGCTGCCCCATCCTCCCTCCTCCTGCTTCTGCCCCCTTTGGCATTCACAGCAGCCTTTTATAACCTGCTCTCCCTCCTTTCCAATGAATCTTCTGTAAACAAATTAAACAAACAGCCTGGGAAGGAGTAGAACTACGCAGGGTGCCATTTTGGCAGTCAAGAGAAAAAAAAAACCTCAACATTGATGTGGAGGCTCCCAGCCCAGTTCCAAAATAGGGAGTCCCTGTCTGCTGACCCTGAAGAAAAGTCCTCCAGTGGACAATCACTCCCCATGAGCTCCCAGTCAGTGTTTCTATTCATGGAAGAGACCCATCCAGAAAACAAACCAACATGTATGACAGTAGAAGAAAACTATACCAACTATGTAGAAATATCCACTCAGGCTTGCATTTTAAATTTTGAATAAATAATCAAAACTTTCTACATAGATGAAGAACATAAACAGCATAAAAGACAAAGATCAAGATCTATAAAGAACAACTGACCCTGAAGAAGCAAAAATAATTCAGGGGAGAGAACTGTAATTAGTATCTGCAGAGAAATTTGAGAAAGCATTGCATTCATAAAGCAAGAACAGGATGCTATGAAAAAGGAACAATCACAAGCCAAGGAAGTTCTTAGACACAGAATCTCTAATGGAGGCAGCTGCAGTGACATATTGAAGTCTAATGACTTAGGTTTTTGTCTCATCCCTGTGACCCTGCTCAAGTCCCTTCATTTCTCAGAGCCTTACCTTTTTATTTTAAACTCCATTAAGTCCCTATTTTACTCCAAGCATACTGCCTTAGGGCCTCCCTTCCTGGCTGCCTTGTCCTTGGCCCTCTCTCCTTCCTTAGTACAGTCTTAGCCCACCCAGCTATGCAAAAAGAAATCTGCTCCATCTGCAAAACTGTCCCCAACGTGGACATGATGTTGAATCCACTGCAAAGGCCTTCCTCATCTAGGATCTCATTTGAGCCCTACAAAGACCCTGTGAGTTAGTCAAGGATTATCTGCTCCATTTAACAGATGCAGAAACTGAGGCTCAAAGTGGTTGCATGATGCCCTTTAAGTCACATCATTAGCAGCAGAGGTATGACTGGCCCTGGTTCTGGTTCTGGTTCCAGTGCCTTTCCTTTCCCCCTCCCTGATTCATGACAGTGTCTGATGCTCACCAGTCATCAGTGCTGTTTTCGTGTAAGAACCTTTCAGTTAGGTTGGGGCCCGGGTGATACTCACAGTAACAACAGCTTCTTGTTTGGCTTTATATCCTTCTGGAAAGGGAGGCAGCTCAGCTTCATACTCTGAAGGGAGTGGGGGGGAAAAAAACCCCTCAATTCCATACTTCATTACAGCTTGTGGATAATTCCCTTTCCTCTGAATAAAATCTCCTTAAATTTTATTTTGGTTGGTGGTTTTCAAAAATGAAAAAACAATTAGCCATTACAGGGTGTTTATTTAAAATGGATAAGAGATGATTCTTCTCTTGCATGAAAGACTCCAGGCTTTATGTAAGAGTTTGAGACTCTTCCCAAGAAGGTAGATTTAGATCTTGCCCACCAAATTATAACTACAAGGGATAAAAAGAGGAAGAAAATGAGGAGGGTGGCTAAGGGAAGACACCAATAGCATACAGGAAGGAGAGGGGAGAAAAAGAAGAGGAGAATGTTACGTATAGGGGGGCAGAGTAAAAGAGACAGAGGCAAGATGAGCCATCTCAGGCAGACGTGGGGATGGGCGTGAAGTTAAGGCTGCCAGATTGGGGTATACGGCTGGAAAAGCAATCCCGTAAACCCTTGCTAGTCGAAGCATTGCCCACGGACCAGCAGCATCGGCATCCCTGGGGAGTTAGAAATGCAACATCTCAAGCCCCACCCCAGATCTGCTGAATCTGAATCTGCATTTTAATGAGACCCCCAGGTAACCTGCATGCAATTAAAATTGGAGAGGTTCTACTGTAAGCTCCAGTAAGTTTCCATCTTGGCTGTACATTATAATTACCCGGGAGATTTTTGAAAATGCTAATGTCTTGGCCCGACCCCAGAAATTTTGATTCAATAGGTCTGGGGCAAGAGGCTGGGAATCAATATTTTAAGTCCTCCAGCTGATTCTAACATGCAGTGAGTTGGAGAACAATTGCCAGGTTTCAAGACTGATCACTGTCAACCTGCTGGGGAGCTTAATGCAAAGAATATTCCACATAAGTTCTACAGCGTAACAACAACTATTGCTGAGAGACAGAAAGAAAATGCCCATGACTATATTGGTTACACCCCTAAGAGAAAGACTGGTAAAAATATTTCCGGAAAGGTCAATGTTTCAAAGGCAACTGTATAGTTGCTTTGCAGTGATGAGGGAAAACAAAGTTTCTGGGTGAGATGGGGTTGATGCATTTGTACTGGAGGCAAGTTTTATTCCATTACCTCGTTCCTTATCAGGTGGTAGAGCAATTTTCAACTTTTTTTTCAATTCCTAGGTATCAGGTTGGGGACTAGTATGTCAGGATGCAGGTTTTAAGCAATTTTGATTCCCAATACTAGCTAGAATAGGTTTCTAGTGCTATGTAACAAATTATCACAAACTTAGCAACTTAACACAAATTTATTATCTCACAATTCCCAAGGGTCAGGAGTCTGGGTATGGGTCAGGGTCTCATCAGGCTGAAATCGTGTTGGCCATGGCTGTGATCTCATCTGACGGCTGAGGTCCTCTTCCAAGTTCACTGATTGTTGGTGCGATTCAGTTTCTTGTGGATGTAGCTCTGAAGTCCACATTTTCTTTTGGGTTGTTATGGGGACTGCTCTCAGCACCAAGAGGCTGGCCGCCCTCAGGTCCAGGCAGCTCACTCTTGGATATTTGCTACTTCAAAGCAACAGTAGTCTCTTCTGCTTGAACCTCTCTGACTTCGTTTAAGGGCTCACCTGATTAGGTCAGGCCCATCTACAATAATCTTCTTAAAGACAATTGAGGGAATTCCCTGGTAGTCCAGTGGTTAGGACTGTGAGCTTCCAATGCTGGGGTCCTGGGTTTGATCCCTGGTCGGGGAATTAAGATCCCA
Organism: Globicephala melas; assembly: GCF_963455315.2. Taxonomy (NCBI): domain Eukaryota; kingdom Metazoa; phylum Chordata; class Mammalia; order Artiodactyla; family Delphinidae; genus Globicephala; species Globicephala melas. The sequence continues at coordinate 22,885,105 of NC_083328.1, forward strand.
CAAGCTGTGCAGTGTGGCCAAAAAACAAAACAAATAAACAAAAAACCTACAGATTCAATTAGAAAAAAAATAATAAAGTCATCTGATTACACACTTTAATTACATCTGAAAAATCCTTTGACAGCAGTGCCTAAATTAGTTTCTGATTGGATAACTGGGAGCTATGTGCACTAGCGGCAGGAATCTTGGGGGCCATCTGAGAATTCTGCCCACCACAGCAACTCTAGCTCTACCACTTTATTCTTTCCTTTCAAGCAAAAATGTAAATTCACCTTCTTCCCCCAACACACTGAGAATCACCAACACGGTGTGAAAACTATTCGTTTGGATTTAAGATACATATACATTTATAGCTTTGATTACAAAAGCAATACATGCTTATTATGAGAAAAATTCCAAATAATACGGAGATGGCTTATGTAGAATCTAAGTCATACCTAATCCCATTACAACCCATAACCATTGCTGGAACTGGCATAGATTCAACCACAACTTTTTCAGTGCATTTACTAACATTTGTATATAATTCACAAATACATTCCTTCACTTTAGTTCTCCAAGACCAGCTCAAATCACCCAAGCATAGAACTTGATAACACTGTGTCCTTATTCTGCATAACTCATATTAAGTCTTACCCTTATTTGAAATTTGTAAAAATTAATGAGTATCTCTTCTAAAAGACTGTGTTTTTTTGGGGGGGGTGGGATGTGGATGTACCTGGGTCTGTTTGTGCTCACCATCACATTCCCAAAGAATATGGAGCTGAATGAATGTACTTTTTTTTTTTTTTAATTTAAATTTTTTGCCTGCACAGCAGGTGGGATCTTAGTTGCCCGACCAGGGATCAAACCCACGTCCCCTGCATTGGAAGTGTGGAGTCTTAATCACGCTTGGACCGCTAGGGAAGTCAGAAGCTGAATGAATGAAGTAATGAATGAATGAACAAAACAAACACTACAGCAAGTTACTTTTGACCCTTTATCAACTCATTCATCCATATTTATTGAGAGTCCACTATATGCCAGAATCCATTCTAGGTGCTGAATCATGGAGCTCGTTCAATGCTGCTACTATATGATGTGCTTCATTTATTTAACCAGTGTACTCTTAGTGGGCTTTTAGGTTGCTTCCAATTTTTCATTATTACAAACAATGCTGTTGTAAGCATCTTTATACATACATCATTGATCAGAAAGGAGGTACTTTTGTAGGATTAACTCTTAGATGTGGAATTGTTCTTTCAAAGAAAAAAATAATTTAAAATTTGGGCCAAATTGCCAAATTTTCCTCCAAAAGGTTTATAATAATTCACACTCCAAATAGTAAGTCTGCCTGTTTCTCTAGGGTTTAACTGATCTCATACATATTTAAAATGATACTTTACTTTTATTTATATTTCTTTAATTATGATTTATTTGCCATTTATATTTTTCCCAATGAGAAATTTGATGGAAAATATACAAACTTTTTCATCCTACAACCACAAAAGATATACAGTTATACGATTATGTAGAAGTATGGGAAAATACATTTGCCTCAGGACAATCTGATGTGTTTTTTATTTCAAGCCTCTGTAAGATTTAAGAGAATCTGGCATATTTGAGAATTTGTCACTGTCACCTTGCGATTTCAATTTAAAACATATAATTGATTACAGACTGATGCTTTTTACATTGAAAGCCATATAATTTTGCATGAATTTATTAAGTTTGTAAAGAGTACTGAAGAAAAATTTGCTGGTTTGGCACTAGAAATTCTTAAGAAAATCAGGTATATTAAATTTCCAAATGTTTACAATCTTTTCGTTACCTAAGCTTGTAAACTGGATTCCAGGTGTCCCCCACTTTTCGAAAGTTTGCTTTACGCACTTCACTTTTACAAAAGACCTATAATAGTACCTGTTTTCGCTAACCAAGAGAAATCCAAAGGGCATTTTTGCTTTAACAGAAAAGGTGAAAAGTGAAAAGAGCGATCAGCGTTTTTTTTTGCAGCAAACTGTTACAGAGGAAGTGTGTATTCTGAGCAGTGGAGTGGCACTGCCAAGCTCCTTCCCCTGGAACTACACTCAGCATCTCAGCATCACGCCACCACAGTTTTGAACTGTCTATGAACATCTGTACTTTTTCTCGATTTATTCTGTGCATCCTTTAGCAAGATGTGTCCTAAGGTAATCATTTCTTTGCTTTATGCCATTTTGGCTTATGAAAGTTTTCACAGGAACTCTCTACTTTTGGGTAGCAGGGAGAACCTGTAATTGGTTAGGGGAATTTAATGTTATATGCATTTTAAACGAACATTAATCTAAGAACAAGTAAACATAGTTGTTCATTTTATACAACAAAGGCAACATTATGTAAGAGGCAGAGCAGAAAGAACCTATAACCCTGTTGGGGGAACAGAGCCCTTGTGCTCAAATTGGAACCTCCCCGCCACCATGCTCCAGGCACGTGAGGTGATGAAATGTCTTTATTGCTCAGGTCACTATTAGTTGGGTTTTCTGTGATTTGCAGCTGAACATGTTCCTAAATGAAACAGCAATTAAAATACAGTGTTCACCAACAGTGGCCTATTGGAAAGGGATGAACCAGGAAGATGGAGGCTGGAAGTGAATCTAACGAACACTTAGCCAGCATATACTATGGCAAGGGGATGTACAAGGTGCTGGGGGGACAGATGAAGAAGGCAGAAGAGCTTGTGTCCTGGTGAGGGGATGGACAGTAAGAGCCAGTGGTTATAAGATGTGAAAGTGATGCCGTAGAGGGCTGCACTCAGGAAGCACCAAGGAGGGGCTTCAAAATCAGCGTGAAGAATAACAGAAGGCTTTCCAGAAGAGGGGCCACTTGGGCTGAGTCTTGAAAGATGAAGATGAGAAGGCAGAGATGTTCCAGTAAGAGGCAAAGCTTGTGCAAAGGTGCGGAGGAATGGAACAGTGTGGTGTGCTGGAGGAATAGTTTCTTATGGTTAAAGGTACACAGCACAGGAGAGTGATACTATGCCTTGTCCCTTGCCTAGAGAGTGTATTTAAAATGCAGAGCTTAGGGACTCACCCCCAAGGAGTGGGGTGAATCATCACACCACAGGAATCTGCACTTTAGCAAGTATCTGGGATATTGTGATGTGGGAGCTCCAGGTCTACACTTTAGGCACACTGCTATGTCGCTTAAGGGCTTGAACTTGAGTGTCACACACGAGTTGCAGTCCGGTTCTACCACTTACTTTGGACAAGTTTCCAAAGCTCTCTATGCCTCAATTTCCTTATCTGTTTAAACCACCAAGTTACTGAGAGGTTTAAACAAGAAGAAAAGCAAGCACCTAGCACAGTGCCTGGCACATAAAGGGCAGCTCAATAAATGTTAGCCATTAGGATGATTTGGACAAATGGTAGGCGATGAATCTAAAAAAAAGAGACAGAGACCAAATCATTAAAGGGCTTAGGTGTTAAGCTAAGAAGTTTATGTTTACCATGAAAGCTGTAAAAATCATTGTAGGTCATGGCATGATGTGATCAGATTTGAATTTGAGAGAGGTTCCTGTAGAAGACAGTCTGGAAGGAAGCCTTCCCCAACTAAAAAGCTACAGCAGCAATCCAAACAGGGAGTGGTTAGGGCCATGAGAACTAGGGGCTGAGGAGCTGGGGGTTACAGGAGACGTTGAGCCGGTAGGATCTATAGGAATTGTAGAATGAATGTAGGGAGAGTAATTGTTGGTGTTTAGAACAGTGCCTGGGGTCATGCCTGGTCTAGCAGTTAAAATAACTCCCAGCACTGGTAGATATGATGATTCATGCATGAGAATGATTTCACTGGAGCCATGAAGTAGGAGCTCATGGGTTGATAAGGGAATGGGAATGACAGTGGTGAGAACACGAGTTCTTTCCAGAAGCTTGGCTAGAGAGCGTACGAGGGATAGACAAGAGCTAGATGACAGGGGTCAAGGGAGAGGTTTTCCCCAAGATGACTGACTAGAGGATGCTTAGAGGGAAAAGCCAGTAGAGAAGTTAAAGATGTTGGAGAGGTGAGTTATAGAGCAGGATCCTGGTATAGCGAGAGGACGGCACCAAAGCACAGATGCAGGGCTGAGCTGTGTGGGTAGCGGGATAAATACTTCTTCCATTCGAGCAGATGCAAATATGTTTGTTGGTATCAGGAAGCTGGAGGATTCCCTCCCCACTCTTGATCGCCTGACTATTCTCAGTGAATGCCTCCTCCATCTGCCAAGTGGTATCACGCCAAGTCAGAGGAGTGGAGTAAAAACTTGGGACTAGTAGAAGCAGGCAAAGGGAGAAGGCACTTATGGATGTTGACCGATAAACACTGCTGAGAGCCACCTGGTGTCACTTTTCTCCAGCTGTGCTGGGGGAACAAGCATTGACTCAGAACTGGACCATGTTGTTATCTGGCAGGTGGGAAGAAGGGACCTGACTTCACAACAGCACTGAGCGCTGATGCCAGAGACTAGTGTTTGGAGTGATGAACCAACGGCAATAATAAGGATGCCGATGGCAGTAATAGCAGCAATATCAGAATAAAAGACTGTAAGCTCCAAATACTTTGAATCAGTCCTGGTTAAAACCATAGTTAAAAATCATTGTCATAAGCAACTACAAGACTTAATTAGAAGCCTTGGCAGGAAAGACGTTTATTGATACTAATACAGGTGCTTTTGAGAATAAAAAGCCCTAGGTTAGTTATCAGTGGAAAGATGAGAAAACTGAAGAACATTCACAAGTAAGTCATCATACGTGTGCGCGCGTGCACGCGCGCGCACGCGCGCGCACACACACACACACACACACACACACACACAGCACTAGCCAGGCAGAATAAAGGTCTTAATAATATCTATTCTGTATCTCATTTTCCTGAAATTGAGTTTCTGATAGGTCTGTTTGCTGTGATAATTTGCTTTTTAAATGGAAATATCCTAAAAGAATATAATACTTAACCTCAAACACAGGATTATTACAAAGCCTATTTTTCATGTTTCTGTGAGAAACTGAATTTACTACGTTTGTTATAGAAAACTGCATTTGTTAGAATGTTTGTTTTAAGAAACTGGGTCTATCATCCAGGTTATAATAATCATTACAGCGCCTGTGTGTATAAATTCACCATCTCTGACATCATTAACTTCATTTTGTAACTCTATCACTTTGTAAGTGGCATCAATTCACTTGCTTTTCAGAGCAACAAAACCCTTTTTCTTTGCTTTCTCCCTACAGGCCTGTTTGAGAAAAATAAACTCCATGATTCTAAAACAAAGGCAAAGCATGTTTCTTTGTCAACAATAACGAACATTTATTGAGCACTTTCTAAATGCCAGGCTCTGTGCAAGCACCTTTGCATACATTATCTTATTCCAGCCTCACAACAGCCCTGTGAGGTAAGTACAAGGATTATCCCCTCTTAGAGATGAGGTTGAGCAGCTTCCTCGACAAAACACTACTAGTCAATTGTATTATGAAGAGCTGTTTGGCCTGGAGAAGTGAAAGCTCTGGGGAAAAGACAGCCACAATAACAACCTTCTATTTGGGTGTTTTCATAATGGTAGAGTGACTAGCAACTTGGATCATAGCACCAGGAGGGTAAGGAGCAAAGGGTAGAAGTTACACGGAGAACATTCAAGATGAAAAAGGTTTTTCTAGGTATAATGCAATACAGGAGAAGGAATTCAAGCACTGGGTAGGAGTTGAAATAGATGGCCTTCCAGGGCATCTATCAACTCTGAGTCCATTATTCTCTTCTTCCTTTGTATTTTCCACTTCTCTCAACTCACGGCTCTCTCTCCCTCTACCTAGTCCCATATACTGGTACATTCAGTCTCTCCTCCATTCAACAAACATTTACTGACCTGCACTGTCCAATACAGTGGTCACTAGCCACATGTAGCTGTGTAAGTTTATTAGAACTTATTAGAAGTAAAACAAAAAATTCAGTTATAAAATTGCATTAATCACATTTCAAGTGCTCAATACCCATATGTGGCTAGTGGCTACCATATTTGAAAGTTCTATTGGACAGTGCTGTTTCAGACAGTTGAAGTAATGATGGTAGGCACAAGAATGAAAAATCCGAGTTCCTGACCTCAAGGAGTTTACAATCTTAGGGAGGAAAAAAAACACCCAGCATTATTAAGAGCAACATACACTGAGCTCTTGGTGTAAATCGGGCATTTGCTAAGCCCTTTCTGAAGTGCCCCTTTAGCTGCATCCTCCTAACACCTTGAAATAGGTGCCATTATTATGCTCACTTTACCGAGGATAAGTAACATATGGGTATACCTTGTTTTATTGTGCGTCACTGTATTGCACTTAGAAGGTATTGAGTTTTTTACAGATTGAAGGGTTTGTGGCAACCCCGCATCAAGCAAGTCTATTAGTGCCATTTTCCCAACAGCATTTGCTCATTTTGTGTCTGTGTCACATTTTGGACATTCCCAAAATATTTCAAACTTTTCCATTATTATTACACTTGTCATGGTGAACTGTGCTGTTTGACATTAGTATTGCAAAAAGACTACAACCCACTGAATGCTCAGATGATGGTTAGCATTTTTTAGCAATAAAGTATTTTTATTTATTTATTTATTTATTTTTGACCACACTGCAGGGCTTGTGGAATCAGGATTAAACCCGGGCCCTCAGGGCCCTGGGCAGTGAAAGCACGGAGTCCTAACCATTGGACAGCCAAGGAATTCCCCAACAATAAAGTATCTTTAAGCTAAGGCATATACAGTGTTTTTTAGACATAATGCTATTGTGCACTTAATAGACTGCAGTATTGTGTAAACATAACTTTTATATGCACTAGGAAACCAAAAAATTCCTGTGAGTCGCTTTATTGCTGTGGTCTGAAACACAACCTGCAACATCTCGGAGGTATGCCTAACCTGTCCAACGTATGTGAGGAGTACTGCGGGACCTCATGATCAAGGGTACCTGTAGGCCCACAAAAGAAGGTGAACTAAACAAACTCCACTTACGAATTTTAAGGAAGGCTAAGAAGAAGAGGATTAAAGCCAAATCTGTCTAGACCAGGCTTGCTCAACGCGTGGGCCACAGATTATCTACATCAAAATTACCTGGGGTGCTCGTTCAAAGTGCAGATCCCCTACACCCCATTAGGAGCCCTGTGGGCGGGGCCTGGAAACCTATGTTTTAAACAAGCTCCCCATCTCCGTCCCAGCGATTCTTTCCTGTTCACTAAATGAGATTTGAGCACCACTGGCCCACACCAGCTGGTCCCCTTTATTCCGCCTTCCCCTGCCTTCGACCTGACTATGGATGCAGGCTGGAGGCTGCGCTGCCTAACCTCGGGCAAGCCTCTCAGAGCCTCTGTTTCCCCTACGTAACATGGGGAGCCCGGCGGGCCCGCTGCGAGGCTGCCAGGAGGCCTCGCGCGTCAGCCGCCGGACGCACCTTAGGCGCCCAGGAAGCGCCGGCCCCACCTGGCCGCCCGAGTCACGCCCCTCTCGGCCGGCCCGGGCTGCCTACCTTCGCAGATCTCCTCCCACAGGTTCTTGCCGGGCAGCTCCGCAACCTGTCCCGGCGAGACGCGCAGATCCAGGGACACGGGAGACACGACGGGCCCTGGCGTCCTGGCGGTGATGCACGACTCAGTTGAAAGCGCCCGTTCCAAGCGCTGAGAGACACCGCTCACCTGTCCCGGAGCCGCCATGGCTGCAGTTTCCACGGCAACCGCGCTCCCCGCTAGGCCTCGACCCGGAAGTAAACACATCTTGCGGGGGGGGGCAGCGAGTCGAGATTGACTTCCGGGTCACGGCGGAGTGGGCTCTCACGTGGAGGCGGGGAAGTTTGGCCTTCGGGTGAGTGAGGAGGGCGCCTACCAGGCAGGACGGAGCTGGGGCTGGAGACTGGGCCTGGGGACTTGCGCGGAGAACCGAGGGACTGGAGGGCGACCCGCACCCTCAGATTCAAGTTCCCCCCCGTCGCCGGTGTGCGCTCGCCCCGGCCTGAGGCCGCAGTCTCCAGCAAGTTCTCCCGCCTTGGAGCTGGGCCCGGGACCCGGCGTAATCCCTCCTTCTGTGTTGGTGCGGAAGCCTTGGCGCGGTAGAGCCTTTGAGGAGGCAGTTTCGCCTCCCGGCTCTCTTGCTTCCTGCTAGTGAGCCTGCGGTGGGAGTGGGGTGTTGGTGCCATTATGCGGAGAGCACAGGCTCTGAAGTTATGCGGGCTGGTTTCGAATCCCTGTTTTACCCCTTGCTGGCTTTGGGACACAGGGCAATTAAATTAAAAGCTTCCAAGTCTCAGTTTTCACGTCTCTGAGATGGGTTACACACACCGAGCCTCACGAGGCTACCGCGAGACTTTAAAAAGCGCTTTTGGAGAAAGCATTTGCGTTCGCAGGAGAAGCTGTAAGGTTCATTTTCCCTTTTCCTTGAAGGAATGAATACATTTAGGGTCTCAGGTTTGAAGAGAAGGATCTTCAGTGTTAAAGAGGAGGATGCTACAGTGATTTGAACGGCGGAGATGGGGAGAGAAGGGGATTAAGTTGGGGACAGCCTTCCCTTGGCTTCTTTGTTCTTGTTCGATCTCTAGACCACTCCTCCATTTGAGGCACCCTTGGCGCCCTTGACTCCACCCTCTCCACGTCTGCACCTTGTCCCTCTCTTTTGCAGGCCCCTCTTCCTCAGCCCACCCATTTAAACGTTAGTATTCCTTAAGGTTCTGTCTCAGGCTCGTTCTGTTCAAGGCTTACTTACCATCCATATATTCCTAAATTTACGTCACCCATGTCAGCCCAGTCACCTCAGCCTCATCCACCTGTCCACCAACATCTCCACATGGCTATCTCAAGGCATCTGTTCCAACCAGACAGTCTCCTTCAGCCCTCGCCGCCCTCGCCTCCCCCGCTACCACCCCACCTCAGTTTCTTTGTCTTAGGGACTAGCACCGGCATCCTGCACTTGCCAAGCTGGAAACCTCTGTCCTTCAGAAACTTTCCTGACAACTGCTAGGCCAGATTAGATGACCTCTCTTACCCTGACCTTACCACTGTGCTTGCTTTTATCACCTGTATCATTAACACACGTCTTTCCCACCCACACCTACCTGCTTCTTGATGGCAGAGTCATCTCTTTTTCACCTCTGTGTCTCTAGCATTCCTTCCTTCGTTCAGTGAGTATTTATTGAGCACCCACTCTGTGCCAGGTATAGAGCTGGGCCCTGGGAATACAGCAGAAAACCAGACAGGCAGGAGTAAGCGAGCGAGTGTTCCTTTCAATTGTGAGTGAACTTGAGCTACAGCTCTGGCCTAGCCTGGCATTTTGAAGCAGCTAAGAGGCAGGTCCAGTATGGACCCTCTGGGCTCTGAAGAAAGCTGCAGGATGGAGAAGCTCCCTGGCCTTTCCTGCCCACTGTCCAAAGCTCCTGTGAGAGGCCGTTTGTTTCTGGATTCCTTGAGTGGCACCATGTCATCTATCATCTAGTCCAGGGAGCAGGAACTGGGCTGGTGACTGGTGTGAGAGACGTAGTACGACTGGAAGCTGAAATGTACTTGAGGACCCAACCGCTTCTCATGGAGGCTGAAATGTACTTGACCCCCACCCAGCCCTGCCAAAGGAGAAAAAAAAAAAAAAAAAGCTGAGTGTTCAAGGTTGCTCTATGTTTTCTCCAATCATTAAATGTTGGCAGTTTATTTGAAAAATTAAAAACAGTGAAACAGGCTTATATGCTGGATGTGGCCCCACTCCCCCTCCCCTCCCCCTCCTCCCCTCCCCTCCCCCTCCTCCCCTCCCCTCCTCCCTCCTCCCCCTCCCTCCCCCTCCTCCTCCCCTCCCCCTCCTCCCCTCCCTCCCCCTCCTCCTCCCTCCTCCCCTCCCCCTCCTCCCTCCTCCCCTCCCCCTCCTCCCTCTTCCCCTCCCCCTCCTCCCTCCCCTCCCCCCTCCCCCACTAGCCTCTGATCTGATCTGGTTCAGTGCCTCTTTTATGGATAGGAAAACTCAGGCCCGGAGAAGCCAGTGCTGTGTGGCAAGAGTATGTGAGTCACCATTTGAATGCAGGCGTCCTCAGCCCCAGCTGGGGCTCCTCACCATACCTTGCTGCTGCTCTCATTACTAGCCACATGGGAAGGTAATTAGAAGAGTAAGTCACCCTCGGTGCAGGTGGGGGCAGTTAATTTCCAGACGCAAAGCTGAAGCGCTCTTTAGATGAAGCAAGGGAATGGATTAATTGTGTCACAGTTACTGCCTCTGGTGACAGTCAGCAAGAGGAGCTGACCTCAGGATTTCTGTCCCCTTCGTCCTGTAAAAGGTAAGCCCTGGGGGCCGTGCCTGGCCTGTGGCTTGAGTGCAGTTGTGCCCTCAGTGGCTGGCACAGGGTACGTTTCTGGAGAGAAGAGTAGGCTTAAGAGGTTTGAGGAAGGGGGTTAGGAAAGGGAGTCAATGATGTACCAAGCACTTTCCATGGATTATCGTTTATTCTTCCCAACAGCTCTTCGAGGAAGGAAGTGTTATCTCCACCCATTTCCAGCCGGGGAAGTTAAGGCCCAGCGAGGGTAGGTGATTGACTTAAGGTGAGGGAGCAGCTTGGGTTTCAACCCGGGGCTGTCAGGATTTAAACTCCATTCTGCTTCTTCGATCATATTTCCCTTTGCTCCACAGGAATCATGCCCGTTTTCCCAGCCCCTAACCTTTCAGACCATCCACTCCAGGAAACGTGACTTTTGGTAATACCTAGTGGAATTGTACTCAGGGTGGCTTGGTATGGGGATAACTTGTACCATTTCTTTTTTCAGGAATGATCACTAAGACTCACAAAGGAGACCTGGGCCTTGGGCTCCCAGAGAAAAAGAAGAAGAAGAAGAAGAAGGTAGTTAAAGAACCAGAGACTCAATACTCGGTTTTAAACAGTGACAGTTATTTTGCGGAGGTTTGTCCCACAAGAGCCACATCACCCTCGAAGAATGTGGTCCAAGAGCAGGCACCCGAAATGCCTCTAATGAAGAAAAAGAAGAAGAAGAAGGGTCACGGCACCGTCTGCGAGGAGCCCCTAGAACCTGAGACCATGTTACGTGCCAGACGGATTGAGCCATCTCCCAGCCCCAGGAAGCAGGCACTTGGTCCATCTGAGTCCCTTGGTAGGGAAAAGAAGAAGAAGAGAAAGTCCGTGTCCCCTGGCTCAAGGGTGAAGACCTCCCCAGACCCCAGGCAGGGCGAGGAGGTGACCAGAGTTGGCAAGAAGCTCAGAAAACACAAGAAGGAGAAGAAGGCGCAGGGAGCTACAGCCTTCTCAGCCAGGGACCCTTGGTTCTGTGAGGCCGGGGACGCTTTGTACACTTGCTCAGCTGGGAAAGGTGGCGTCCCTGAGCAGGCAGCCTCGGGACAGAAACGGAAGCAGGGGAGCCCCAGGGAGCACAACGTGAAGATGAAGAAGAAAAAGAAAACCCATCAGGAGGGAGATACCCCCCTGGGGCACCCTGAGCTCTCCAGGTCTGTGGAGAGCAGCCGTAGGAAAGGAAGTAAAAAGAAGTCAGTCAAAGTTGAAGCTCCGGATTACATCCCAATAGGAGATGACCCCAAGGCCCCTGTGAAGAAGAAAATGAAGTCCAAGAAGAAGGCAGAGCAGACAGACACTGAGGAGCCCGCTCTGAAGAGGAAGAAGAAGAGGCAGGAGAGCAGAGCAGCAGGAGAACCTTGGGAGGAGGTAGGCTTCCTTCAGAAGCACAGTGTTTTGGAGAATAGGGGTGGAAGTTGGGAGTGTGTGTGTGTGTGTGTGTGCGCGCGCGTGCGTGCACACACACAGGCACTCAGCGTTTTAGCTGCCAGAGCCCTGATTAAACTGCCTTTAGTCAGAAAAGGGGATTTATCAACACATGTAACTAGAAGGTTTGAGAGCTACTACCTTCAGGTGTAGCTGGATCCAGGTGCTAGTGTAATAGTCTCAATAATACAGGTATCCCTTGCTATCGAAACTTTACCCAAGTTCTCACTATCTGCACTCAGGATCTGGATTAATTAGAATAAGCTTTTCAGATAAATCCCTCTCTTTCTGAACTCTTGCCACTTGCTATCTAAAGCTCAGGAACCAAATAGTTTGAGATAATATGATGTCCATAGCTATCTGCACTCAGGATACACAATTTAGGGGTCAAATAGATTTAGGTTGCAGGCTATGCCTGTGTGGCTTTCCCTAGCTCTGGACTTTGTATTTTTCCATGCTGGTTTTAATATCAGGTTCCTTCCCACCCCAACCCCGTGGTGAGATGGTCCCAGCAACTCCAGGCTTTCTTCATAGTAGTTAAGCCACCCCCAAAAGGAGAGGGGTGGCCCCTCCAAAACGATTACAGGGAAAGTCCCAGCACTGCTCTCCCAGATCTCAGTTGGGTCACAAACCAGAAGCCCAGATCTGAAGCCAGTGGACAGGGGCTGAGGGTGTCAGTCCCACTGTAACTCCACTGTCTGAAACTGGGGGAGCTGGTTTCTGAGAGGAATACCGGGGCCCTGTTACCAGGAGGAAGGGAGGGGATGGCAGCCTGGTGAAGACGGCAGAGATGTACTCTCCACCCTGACGGGCTTCCTTGCCTGGGGAGGGGAGGGAGGAGGCGGTGGGCTGAGCACTGGGACCTGGCAGGTGATGTGAGCGAACACAGCCACCCAGGGCTCATCACAGGTGACGCGGGGTACCAGGCAGAGCACACCCGAAGCAAGGACGTGGCAGTTGTCACTGCTGAGGGACTAGGGGAAAGTGGCCAACCTGAATCTTACTGTCAGATGGTCCCACAGGGGCTGAGGCCACTGAGAGAGGGTGGCCCGGGAGAGCGTGGCCCATGCAGGCCCAGCAAGGCTTCTGTGTGGGAGCTGAGATGTGTGAGGGGCTGGGGCCGCCTGTGCCGAGGGAGCGGCAGGTGCAGAGGCCCTGGGAGGAGCAAAGAGGCTGGCGTGACGGGCGCTGGGCCAGCTGGGGTCCCGGCAGCCTGTGGACGCCACAGGGGTCTGGATTTCCATGTAAATGAGATGGGGCCCCTGGAGGGTTCTGGGGAACGGGTGGTGTGGCCCAGTTGAGGTGGTTTTATTATTTTTTAATTGAGATGGCGTTGACATATAACATGATGTAAATTGAGGGTGTACCCGAGCTGCTGTGTGGAATGCACCAGTGCTGGGGGCGGGGAAGCAGAGTTAGAGCCTGTCCTGGTCGTCCAGGCAGGAGAGAAGGTACCGACCAGAACTCCGGAGCCGGGGGCCTGGGGCGGGGTATGGGGGAGAGAACCGGGGGGATTCGGGTTTGCTGCAGGCCCTCAGCCCCACCTCTGCATTCCCTGGCCCTCGCCAGCCCCTCCTCCCCCACTGTCAATGGGGGCCTTGGCCTTTCTCCTCTTGCTGGTTTGGTGTCACCCTGGGAAGTGAGGTGACGCCTGGCGGGAAAGGTTGTGCTCTAGGCCTGAGTCGGGAGACCTGGGTTAGTGTCAGCCCTGTCCCTGAGCTGTGGGGTAACCTCACGATAGTCACTTCATCTCTCTGAGCCTTAGTGCGTCCATCTGTCAGATAGGTCAGGGCCACAGTCTTCAGGACAGAATTGGGGAGAATCGTGGAAGAGAAAGGATGGCAGGTGTTCTGTGGGCGATAGGGGTGGGCGTAGCGCTCCAGTCTTGAGTCTGTTCTGGACTCTGTTGCGATCTCATCCGGCTGGGCTGCCAGGGCAGAGGCCATCGTCCGCTTGAGCCTTACTCCTTCTGCCCTCTTTGCAGGAGCCAGACACGGACTTGGAGGTGGTGTTAGAAAAGAAGGGCAACATGGACGAGGCGCACATAGACCAGGTACGACCGGTCCTCATCCTCCCAGGCGTCTTCCCTTCCCCAGACGCACACTCGCCTCCCGGCAGGCCACGAAATCCTGATCCCGGAGGCATCAGGGACTCCAAAGGCAACGAGGCCAGCCTCTGCCGCCCCTCCAGTGGCGGGGAGCCTGTGGCCTCCCCTCCTCATAACCACTGCAGGGGGAAAAGGGGACATGTCCCTGTGACCTGCAGCCAGGCAGTGGGCACGTGCTCTGCCCGGCCCACGCGTCACCACCTCCTGGCCTCCATTCAGGAGCGTTTTTTTTTTTGTCTTTTGCAACTTTATTTAAATATAATTGACATACAAGAATCTGCACATATTTAAGGTGTACAATTCGATGAGTTTTGACATGTATGCATCCAGGAAACCAGCTAAACAATTAAGATGATGAACGTACCCGTCATTTCCAAAAGTTTCCTTGTGCCCTTTTGTATTCCATCCCTTCCTTTCCCATCCCCAGGTAGCCACCACTACTCTCTGTCGTAGCTTGCGTTTTCTAGGATTTGTGTATAATTGGGATTATACAGTATGTGCTCTTTTTTAAACTGGCTTCTTTCGCCTAGCGTGATCATTCTGAGATTTGTCTGTACTGTTGCATGTGTCAATAATTTGTTCCTTGTTATTGGCTGTCCAATGTTTCTAGCGTTATTTTGATGTTAAAAACGTTTTAGGGGCTTCCCTGGTGGCGCAGTGGTTGAGAGTCCGCCTGCCAATGCAGGGAACATGGGTTCATGCCCCGATCCGGGAAGATCCCACATGCCGCGGAGCGGCTGGGCCCGTGAGCCATGGCCGCTGGGCCTGCGCGTCCAGAGCCTGTGCTCCGCAGTGGGAGAGGCCACAGCAGTGAGAGGCCTGTGTACCGCAAAAAAAAAAAAAAAAAAAAGTTTTAAATTCTCAATTGAATTGCCTAGGCACCTTTGTAAAAAATCAGTTGACTGTGTGTGTGTGTGTGTGTGTGTGTGGTGTGGGTCTATTTTTAGACTCTTGTTGAGTTTCATTGATCTGTATGTCTATCTTTACACTAATACTTCATTGTCTAGATTGTTGTAACTATATAATGTCTTAAATTAGGTAGTATAAGTCTCTAGCATTTGTTCTTTTTTAAGTTGCTTTGGCTAGTTCAGGTCCTTTGCACTTCTGTATAAATTTTAAAATTACCTTGTTGGTTGCTACCAAAAAATGCTGCTGGGATTTTGATTAGGATTGCCTTGAATCTACAGACAAATTTGGGGAGGATTGACATCTTAACAGTATGCAGGCTTCTGATCCATAAACATGGCATCTCTGTCCATTTATTTAGGTCTTTAGTTTCTCTCAGTATTGTTTTGTAGTTTTCAGTGTACAGGTCATGCACGTCTTTTGTCAAATATTCCTTAAGTATTTTATATTTTTGATGCTATTGTAAATAGTATTTCAGTTCAGTTTTTATTGTTGTATATATTGCTAGTATATAGAAATGCAGTTGTTGTACAGGAGCATTAGGAGAAGTTGTTCTCTTGTGGACCAGCTTCTGCTTCTGTCGTGCCCAGATCCTGTGTGGGAGCTGGACATTCTAGAATTGGGATATTTTTATGATCCTGGACCCCAAGGCCTATCAGGACAGCATAGTAACCGCATAGGTACAGCCTTGGGCCATTACTAATGAGGTTACTTTGGCAGTCACTGACCCCGGGACCCCCATGTAGGTGGCCGTGAAGACCAAACGAGCCCGAGACCTGTGCTTTGTAAGTGGCAGCCGTTCACCTACCTGCATCCTCACGCTGTGTCAGCCAGTAATTGCTGGACAGAAGCAACAGGGTGTGATGTGGGGACGGCCCACGTCGTGGCCCTGCCGCCTGCCGCTCCAGGAGAGAAACGCAGGAGTGCTTGCAAGGCAGCCGACTACAAGGAGGGGGGCCTACAAGATGCTGCGAGGAAGTTCCTAATGCCTTTGGGGTGTTGGGGGCCTCTCTTCCTGGAGGGGAGGGGCTGAGGTAGTTGGGGTGGAGAGGCTCGGTAGGTTGATGCTGACAGGGCCCAGTCCAGGGCCTGGCACAGAGCGCAGGCCCCCCAGAACCAGGGGCTCCCCAGCCTCCTGCAGGTCATTGTCGTTTGGGGACAGGGGCCCGGGCTGCAGTGGCTGGTGGGGAGGATGGAGGTGGGGCCCTGACCCGTCCAGGCCCAGCCCCTGCCCTGGGCGCCTCTCCCAGGCGTCCCGCCGCTCACGGGGGCAAGGCCCACCAGCCACCTCTTTGCTTCTTATGAATTTGTGCCTATTAAATACCTCACGGTTTTAAAGAAAACTTCTGTTTTGGGTGACAGATGATCTCAATGTAAGTGAAGCTTTCTGCCCCAACTCTCCCTTTCTTTTTCTGGTAAAAAGTTCATTGTGTTTAAAAAAAAAAAATAGTTTGGGGAAAGCAACCTGAAATCCTGCCACCCAGCGGTCTCCAACTTTTTTGGCACCAGGGACCAGTTTCGCGACGGGGAGCAGCAGATGAAGCTTCACTGGCCGCCGCTCACCTCCCGCAGACCAGATGTTGGGGACCCCTGCTACCACCTAATAATCACTGTTAACCCTTGGTTGTTATATCCTTCTAGATCTTTCCTTTGTAACTGTGTATGTGTGATTTTAAAGCAGCGTACAGTCATGCTCTGTATACTGTTCTGTTCACTTTTTTCATTCAGCTGGTGAGCTGCTTTCCGCTTCAGTGAGTGCACATCCACGTGTTCCCCGTCAGCAGCATGACTCTGACATAGGAGTATACCATCATTTTCTCTCATCCCTACAGCTGCCCTTTGGATTTGTTTTATGCAGTTTCTTTTTTTTTTTAATGGCTGCGTTGGGTCTTTGTTGCTACGCGCGGACTTTCTCCAGTTGCGGCGTTGCGGTGCGCGGGCTTCTCATTGCAGTGGCTCCTCTTGTTGCGGAGCATGGGCTCTAGGCGCGCGGGCTTCAGTAGTTGTGGCACGTGGGCTTCAATAGCTGTGGCTCGCAGGCTGTAGAGCACAGGCTCAGTAGTTGTGGCTCGCAGGCTCTAGAGCGCAGGCTCAGTAGTTGTGGCACACGGGCTTAGTTGCTCCGCAGCATGTGGGATCTTCCCGGACCAGGGCTCGAACCCATGTCCCCTGCATTGGCAGGCAGATTCTTAACCACTGCGCCACCAGGGAAGTCCTGTTTTATGTAGTTTTGAACTATATGAATGGTCACCTCATTTCAGCCTGTGGTAGATTAGAAGAGAAGAGGAGGGGCCACAAACTGGGAGCAGCTAAAGTCACACCTGAACCCTTGGGCCCTAGAAGCTTCTGTATCAAACCACAGGGTCATTGGTGCGCTGACTGTGGCCTTGAGCCTCTCTGGTAACAGTGTGTGAGGTGTCCCTGCTGTGTGCCGGGGACTCTTTGTCTTACGTTCTGCACCGCAATTCATCGTGGGGCTGGGGGCTTTCTTACACCAACCAGCAATTCCCTGACACCACGCGGTGTCCTGCAGTTCAACTCAGTCTGACGCTGTCTATCTGGAGATACCGTCAGACCGCTCAGGTGAAGGACTCAGTCCCGCCAGACTGCTCCCCACCCCTGTCCCCCGTTCAGACGCCAGTCTTAAGCCAGGTTGTCACCTGTGCTTCTGACCAACCAGCTACAGATCAGAGGTTCCAAAGACCTCCTCCTCAGCTTCAATTAGTTTGCTAGAGTGGCTCACAGAACTCAGAAACATTTTACTCGCCAGATTACTGGTTTATTATGAAAGGATATAACTCAGGGACAGCCAGGTGGAAGAGACGCACAGGGCAGGCTGTGTGGGATGGAGCGTGGAGCTTCCATGCCCTCTCCGAGAGCTCCACTCCCCAAATCTCCAGTGTTCACCAACCCAGAAGCTCTCCGAACCCTGACCTTTTGGGTTTTTGTGGAGACCTCATTACAGAGGCACAGTTGATTAAATCATTGGCCATTTGGTGGCTGAGCTCAATCTCCTCCTCCAGTCCCCTCCCCAGAGGTCAGGACTGAAAGTTCCAACCCTCTCATCGGTGGTTGGTTCTCTTGGCAACCAGCCCCCATCTTCAGGTGCTTACGAAAGTCACCCAATTAACATAACAAAGGACACTTTGATTGTTCCCATCACTTAGGAAATTCCTAGGGATTTTGGAACTCTGTGCCAGGAATGGGGATGAGTTTATATATATATATATTTCTTGTCATATATTTCTTACTATAAACCACAGTATCGCAGTTCTCTGTCTCCCATTTATCCTCCAAGGTAGCTGACATTTCCATCTCTTTGCAGATAAATAGACCACGGTACAGAAAGATTAATTGACTTCCACACAACTAGTTAATGGCAGTGGTAGGATTCAAACCAGCCTGTGCCTGACTCCAGAGCCTGTGTTCTTTCTAGAAGACGATGCTGTCAGCAAGAAAGTTAAATACAATATCTTCTGTACAGGCAGGGCTTTGGGCATGTGTTTTGAGAAAATTTCCACCCAGGTGGCTCTTACAAACAGAAGAGGTTCTAATGCTAAAGGTGGAAAAGCCTCAGTGTCTAGGAAGAGTCATTAATTTATTTATTTATTTGGCCGCACCACTCAGCGCACGGGGTTCCCTGACCAGGGATTGACCCACTCGGGCCCTGGCAGTGAGAGTGCCGAGTCCTAACCACTGGACCGCCAGGGCAGTCCGCTGGAAGATTCATTCTTAAGGAATGGAAAAGAAGGGTGAATGAGGCCTGTATGTTTTAGGCCAAGGGATTGCCCCTTACATGATTAGAGGGTATTTTTGACAGATGCCTCCCCCGGCCTGCAGCAGAACAAAGCTGCCCATCCCCCTCCAGTCCCCCCACCCCACCTCCTCTCTGTCCTGGGTTTGAAGCTCAAAACCGGCTGTCTAATTGCCCTCTTTCCTTTCCTTTCCCTTGCTCAGGTGAGGCGAAAGGCCTTGCAAGAAGAGATCGATCGTGAGTCGGGCAGGACGGAAGCTTCTGACACCAGGAAGCAGACGGTAAGTTTCACGCTGGGCTCCGCGAGGGGTCTCCTCCTCACCTTGCAGGGGCGGGAGACCAAGTCCATCTGGCCCCAAAGCAGCTCCCGCCCGCCAGCCGGCTCCCTGCTCCACAGAGCTCGTCCTGAGCTACTCTCCTTTCTTGGGAAGCGGGTGCTTGCCTCCCTCCTGGAGAGCTGGCCGCTTGAGCTAAGCAGCGTGGACCTTGTCTCTGGCTCTGGACGGGCAGGGTGTCCCAGTCATCAGTCGCTGGGGACACGTGATGGCGAGCTCCTTCCAGCAGTGGGTGGTACCCTGAGAAAGCTGCTGGGACAGGGGCAGGGGCAGAGGTGGCAGGCCTCTGGTCCAGTTGGAATGGGAAATTTCCAAACCAGGCCCCAGGAGGTGGCACGGGAGAGTGTATGGCATGGGGACCTCTAGGTCAGGCTGGAGAGGGACGGGAGGGTGCGGTGGGCAGGGCGGTGGGAACTGCTGGAGCGCATTTATGTGGGGCAGCGGGGACTGGGGTAGAGGAGAGGGCACAGGGGAGAGAAGAGAACTTGTTAATAGACATGGATTTGGGAGAGGGGGACAGAGGATCCAGATGACGGAAGGACTTGCTTCCTTGTAACACTGTCTTAAGCTTTCCTAGTGTAGCACAGAAAAGAACAGTTGCTTTGGATCAAAAGACCTGAGATCAGTTCCTGGCTCTGCCACCTTCTATAGTTATGAGACTTTAGCAAGTAACTTCCCTTCTTTGAGCTTCAGTTTCCACACCTGTAAAATGGGACTCATGCTCTGGCCCAGAGGGGTATGGAATGGGGCTTTGTTATGTCATTCCTCTAGTGTCTCCTTTCTCTCCCTCCTCTTGAACTGGGCAGAGCTGATAAGATTCCATGATTGAGTGAGGAAGGCCAGAAACAAGGCAGCGTCATCCAGAGCAGTGGCCCAGAGGCTATACCTGGAGGGACCTGACAGCAGGAGGGTGGTCCGGGGGCATAGGGGCTGGGATCTTCCGGGGATGCTTTAGGTGGCCCTGCCTCCTGGGACCTGGGGCCACTTGGCTGCTGAGGCACATGGTGGGGATTTGAGACCGGGTCCCCTCTCAGTGGGTCGGCAGCTCACAGGACTGGGCAGCCTCTGGCAGCTCTCTCCTCAGACCCAGTGCGGGGCTGTCAGAGGTGGCCTCTCCTTCTAGAAAGTGAAGGCTGGGGAAGCAGTTGTTAGTGCCTGTACTGGGGGCACTGTGAAGCTCGGAGAGCTTGTCACCAGTTCACTCAGGGCAGCTAGCTGTAGCAATGACTGATTCTTACTGTTCGCCCAAAGCCGACCTAGAAATAAGTGCTAGGCTGGCATTTGGCTCACAGGCGGCGAGTTCCCAGGCGGCACAGAGGTCAGCAATCCTGGTGGGGTGGGCTGGGTAGAGGAGCAGTTTTCGAGGACTTAAAGCGAACCAGGCGTCGGGCTCTGAGTTGTTGGTGTAAAACCTGATTTGAGCCTCAGTGAAGCCCCGTCGGGGGCTGTTACGCCCCCGTTTTATAGATGAGGACATTGAGGCTCAGGGGTTAAGGTACTTTACCCGGGTGACGCAGGCGGGACTCGATCCTGAGTCTTTGAAGTCACAGTCTTCATGGGGAGCTGGGTTTCTGGCCTCGGCCACAGACACGGGAGGGAAGGGAGTCTTCTCTTGGGCCACTGCTCTGAGGGGCTCTCTTGTATTTTCTCAAACATGGCCGACTCGTGCGTGGGTTGTAGAGTGCTCTGGGCAGGAATCGGGACCCCTGAGTTCCTGGGCTAGCTCAGCATCCGACTCATGTGACCCTTCACCTCCCGGGGCCTCCACTCCTTTCCTGCTATGAAGTGCAGCACTTCTGCGAAGAGAAATGCATTTCAGACTCCCGCTTGCCCTCTCCACCCTCCAAAGGACAGAAACCTTAGGCTGATGGATGAGTAGCCAGCTGGTGAGGTGTGTCGTACTGTCTGCCGTGAATTGGGGGAGAAGGAGTAAGGCAGACGGGCAACTCAGTGTGAAGGGTGGGCTCTGGTGTGGGCCAGACCCAAGATGGAGTTCCAGCAGGGTTACCAAGTAGGCTTGTGCCCCCGGTCCAGCTGCAAACCTCCATTTCTTCATCCGGAGAGTGGGAACCAACAGTGTTCCTCACAGGGCTCTGGTTGGAGTTAAGATAATCCAGCGCTGTGCCTGCGAGTGCTGTGCCTGGCGCGCAGTAAGCCTTTGATCATCTGGGTCCTCCCGGGCAAGGCTGGGGGCTGGGGAAGGGAAGATGCTTCGGAGGCCAGGAAAGTAACCACCTGTTTTCTCTTACCACAGGGAACTCAGTTTGGCCAATGGGATACTGCTGGCTTTGAAAATGAGGAACAGAAACTGAAATTTCTCAAACTCATGGGTGGCTTTAAAAATCTGTCCCCTTCATTCAGTCGCCCCCCTAACACGGTCGGCAGGCCCAACATGGCCCTCAGCAAGAAGGTGGCCGACACCCTGCAGCAGAATCTGCAGCAGGACTACGACCGGGCCATGAGCTGGAAGTACAGCCGGAGGGCGGGCCTCGGCTTCTCCACGGCTCCGGACAGAATCTTTTATATTGACAGGAATGCATCCAAGTCAGTCAAGTTTGAAGATTAAACTCTCCTGTCTTGTCCCCAAAACGGTTCTTTTACGCAGATGAAAGCCATAGGACAGTTGTCTCCAATCGAACTCCTGCAGAGATAAAGGACAAGTATGTTGATGTGCTTGGACAAACTGGGGTGAGGGCAGCTCGTTTCAGGAACCAGGAGAACATGGGAGTGGCTGAAACCTGTTTTCTGTGTGAAGCTTCCGTCCCTGTTGAAGACAGTGAGTATCAACAGCAGTAGCTCACACTTGTCTAGTGCTTACTGTGTGCCAGGCACATATGTGTCTCCCTTGCATTAATGTATTTAATCTTCATGATTCTGAAACAGGTGCTATTATTATCCCCATCTTATAGATGAGGAAACAAGTTCAGGAATGAAGTAATAACATTGCTTGGGGTCACCCAACCAGTAAGTGCCAAGTGTACTTTTGTGCCCCAAGACCGATGTCACTGTTCACCACACTGAATGTCCCCTCTAGGGAATTTCACCCAGAATACTCATTGAGGATTAAAATGTCTCCATTGAGGAAACAGAAGCTTTTTACATGCCTAAATCTCAAACAGGAAGCAGGATTAATGTAAACAGGAGAAGCAAGCTCATTTTCCCTCCCCCTTCTCAGAGTAGCCACAGGCAAAGAGGCGTTTGGATGCCACCAGGCAGATGGGGCTGAGCTTCCTCTGCTGCTGGGAAGTGTGCTTCTAAACCCATCTTGCCTTTTGCGTCTCCTTCCATCCCCAGTGCCAAGCTTGCATTTCACCTTTCTGCTTTAACTGCATTCTGAACAGGCGCTTTAGAGAGCAGGTGGTTAGTCCTCCACGTGAGCCGAAGGCACATTAATTCCCAGGGACGTGTTTATTGGATTCTTTTCAATCACGAGGAGGAGAATCCCAGGCGACTTCCCTGGAGGAGGTCGACTGCCGGGAGGCACAGACGTGGGGATGACAGGGCGTTGCCTCATCAGCCTGGGATCAGTGTTTCCAAGCCTTGAGGCTACAGCCAGCCTCACAAAGCTCCAGGTACAGCCACCCGAGTGACATGTGACCACCTTCTCCGCATTCACCTAGCATTTTGCTTCCCAAAATATCAGTTCCAATTGGGCCTTTTTCACACCACTTGGCTTGAACTCCTGCTACAGACATCCTGTCTCAGGCAGGCCTGGACAGCCAGGAAGTTCAGCCTCTGACGTGGCAGGGAGTCCTGTCCTGTCGTAGGGGGTTGATTCAGCTTCCCATGAAGGAAACGAATGTTTCCTCTCTGCTCCATCATCCTCAGTGTTGGCTTCATCAGGCTGGTGGAAAGATGGCTGTAGCAGTTCCAGGCAGCGTATCAAGACACTAGACCATTACAGAGGAAGAAGAAAAACCTTCTTGTGGTTCAAGGAAACTTCCAGAAGCCCTTTTGTCATAACTCATTGCCCAGCAGTGGGTCACATACCCATTCTTGAGCCAGCCCCTGGCATGTGGAGGGAGACTCTCAGGCCAGTCAGGAAGGAAGACTGAGGTTCGGGTGCTGGTGAGATGAACATGGGTCCACTACTGCCCCATGGGGCAGAGGTGAGGCAGGCCTGCCTGGGCCCTGACCAGCAAGCATCGGCCAGGTCTAGAGTCCTACGAGTCTGTGTTAGCAGTGCTTCAGGTGGGCCACTTCCCTCGGAAGGTGCACTTGGCCTTTCACGGATTCCACCTTGAGATGCGTAACGGAAGAGGCCTACACGGTAAGATTCTGCATTTGAGTTAGCTTCAGGGCACATCCCATTCCGACAGGGGAATAAATCTTTCCCAGTCTTGATCCACACTACAGGAACTTGCCCAGTGTAAAGGGAACCAACCACTGCTTCTCTAATCGTTTTTATTTTGCTGAGAGATCACACTACAGTTTGGGCCTGCTCGGCTGTCAGGAAGGACTGTGCTCAGCCATCTACCGGGTGCTTCCGGAGAGTGGCTGAGCG
Source organism: Globicephala melas (assembly GCF_963455315.2). Lineage (NCBI taxonomy): Eukaryota > Metazoa > Chordata > Mammalia > Artiodactyla > Delphinidae > Globicephala > Globicephala melas. The sequence goes on from NC_083328.1 coordinate 22,908,428, forward strand.
ATTGTCCCTGACCTGTCCCCACAGTGGTAGCTCTCACTAGGGTGTGGTGGTCAGGCCTTTCCCCTCTTGCTGTTCAGTGTCTTCAGTCTGTGTGTGATAGGATTTGACTTTCTAGCTCAGTGTGGCTGAATGAGTTCCACTTGGCTTGGGAAGGTTATTAAAGTCTGTTCCTGAAGCAGGGTCTAAGCAGAGAAGGCTGGGCAGCCCAGACGGCGAGATGCCAAGTGTCCTCAGATTGAACTTAGCCTTGTCTGGCTGCTCTCGTAGGTGCAGACCACTGTTGCTCTAGTGACAGCTCCTGCCCTGCAGTTAGCTGGGCCTCCGTCCTTTCGTAAATTAAACAACATTGTCTTGAGTCACCTATCCCCCTTTTTCCCCATGTCCTGGGCCCTCCTCAAGCTGTCTGCAAGTTTCTGTGGTGTGATTTCCCATGTTGTTCCTCATTTGTTGACTCCATGTAGCACACAGCCTGTCTCCACTGGAACAAGGCGGTTTTTGGATTTTTACTCAGAGTCTGGGAGAGATGGGTGGGAGGTCTGGTATTTAAGCACAGCCAAGGTCTTAGCTGAATATGTAACAACCCTGTTCTTGAACTTGTCGGCTGTTTCTCCCTTGGGGGTTGCTCACCGACTGACCCTCCTCCTATGGCAAGGTCCTTCCCTCCTTATAACTGCCTTTATCCAGCCGTTCCCCAGACCTCGTGATTCTTAACCACTTTTTTATTCCTTGGGGTGATTCCTGCTCTTTCGCCTTAGCCCACTAGGCCCCTCCCTGAGGCCACCTTTCCGTAACTAGACTGGCCCATCAAAAGTATTTGCCAGATAGACACAGTTCTCCCCTTAAAAATTGTGTGTTCAGCTCTGCAAACTTAGAACTGTTCAGGTTTGTGGTTGGAATAATGCCCCCGTGCCTCCCCCGCCCCATCCAAGTCCTAATATTGGAACCTGTTAATATGTTGTGATACAAAACAAAAGGGAGTTTAAGGTAGCAGATGGACTTAAGTTTGCTAATCGGCTGACCTTAATATGATTAGACTGGGCCTACCCAGATAATCCAGGATTAAAAGTAGAAGAGGGGACAGAAGAGTCAAGAGACTTGCAAGAAACACTCAACAAGCTGTCACTAGTTTGAAGATGAAGGGGCCACCAGCCAAGGAATGCAGGTGGCCTCTAGAAGCTGGAAAAGGCAAGAAAACTGATTCTCCCCTAGAGCCTGCAGAAGGAATACAGCCCAGCTGACACCTTCACTTTGAAGGTAAGCCCACTAGACTTCAGACCAGTAGAGCTGTAAGGTAGTAAAATTGTGACGTTTTAAGCCACTAAGTTTGTAGTAATTTAAAGCAGCAATAGAAAATTAATACAGGCCTCATGCAGAAGTTTTTCTCACTTTCACCTTATTTCCTAAAATTTTTTGATTTTTTTTGTGTTGTTGGTCCATCATCCTTCATGTAGTAGCAGTAGTAGACTTCACCTCGTGTAGGCCATGGTCTTCAGAGACTGGCTAATTGATTTAGTAACAGGCTGAGGAAACCACACAAGAACATAGAAAATCTAAGCTTCCGCCTGGGCCAGGTAACATATGGTTCAGAGGCTGCTTTGGTGTAACGGATACCTGACCGAACGTGAAAGTCCAAGTCCAGGTTAATGGAAGAGCATTAGGAATTCACTGACTCAGGCTTGGGCGCTGATGCTGTCTGATGTGTACAGCCTCAAAGTAGATGACTTAAAAGTGCATAATTTGTAAATTTGCCGATTGATTTTCATTTGAATAGTATATAGTAAAAGTGGTATAGGAAGTAATTTTAATGAAAATAATTTGTGAAATAAAGGCCACTGGGGAACATTTGAGCAATACCACTGTGCTTTCTGAATGTCTGTTATGTTCAGTTGAGGTGCATTCTTCAGTACACGCTGTTCCTTAACGGAGGCCGTTTTCTCGTGGGGTTCACTATTAAGCCAGCCGGAAAATCCATAGCATATTCTTGGTCCCAAGCTATTCAATTAAAACATGAGTTTATGTAAATTAAAAAAAATTATTTTAGCTACTTTTACTGTGTGAACTGTAATCAGGCTTTTCACAGAGTAGAGGTAAAATGTAGTCTATCTACATTCAGTGTATACCTTCCAAAAGTACAGTAGTTTGGGGGCACTTTTATTTTATTTATTTTTTTTTGCGGTACGTGGGCCTCTCACTGTTGTGGCCTCTCCCGTCGCGGAGCTCAGGCTCCGGACGCGCAGGCTCAGCGGCCATGGCTCACGGGCCCAGCCGCTCCGCGGCATGTGGGATCTTCCCGGACCGGGGCACGAACCCGTGTCCCCTGCATTGGCAGGCGGACTCTCAACCACTGCGCCACCAGGGAAGCCCCTGGGGGCACTTTTAATCCACAGCTTGGATGCATTTTCCTGCACAAGGGGTTCTAGGCTGTGAGTCACCACCACCACCAATACTAATGCTCTTACTGATTCAGAATGTCAGTGGAAGCTCATTAGTGGTAATACAAGAATGAGATTCCACCAAACTGATAAAAAAGTAGACAGAATCGTATGCTGTTTAGGGTTATGGCTGCAAGAAAACCAGGCGGTATGTTTAGACACGTTCTCTTCCGGATGAGAGTCAACTGTATTAAATGAACAGTCAGGAACATAAGTGTTCCTTCAGGAGGTTTATTCAGTTACAGTATATTTTCCATCGAAGCCACAGGGAATCTCAGATTTGACCTCGCTTTCTCCTTTAATCCACCAGCATATTCTAAATCCAGTCAAGAGCTGATTTTGATATAAAGCAAATTAGGGAAAGGGCACAGTGGGTCTGTCAAAGTGGACTGCTTTTCAAGGTTCTTTTTCCAATTAAAAAACACCTTCCAGAAAGGAAAGATGTTACTTGCATTCTTCAGTTTTTCCCTAAAGGCCCATCTGAAGGCCACCTGTGCAAAGAAACACTAAGATGCTGTGCTCAGTGAGCAGGAGTGGATTCGAATGCTCTGCCAGCTCCCGCTTGTTCACTTCACTGGCAGAATAATCTAGTAGAGAAGCCAATCTGTACGTGTGTAAAAATAAAAACAAAAACGCGAAACAGGTCTTTCTGGACTTGGCACCAGAGCCCCTAGGGTCAGGTCCTCGTCTGCAGAGGGAGCCTGAGGGCCAGCTCGGTCAGATGCCCCATGTCTGGGTGTTTGCTTCGCTTCTTGATGTATTCCAGAGTTTTCACCTAGGAGGAAAGAGAAAGACTCATCTCCTTTCTGGTTCATAACTCAGGGCTCCAACAAATCAGCCATATCGGGAGCTCTGGCTTTTTTCTTAGCAGAGAAGGGAGGGGAAGAAACCAGCAGTTTTTAAATAAGACTCCTTAGATTATAGCTTGCTCTTAAAATCACCAGGAATGACTGGTGTTTTCATACATGTGGTTTTTATTCAGAGGGAATTAATTCTTAATACTACTCTGTGGTCCCTTGGTTCCGGGACCAAACTGAGGATACTGAATCCCTTATAGAAAATGGTGTAGTATTTGCTTATCACCTACATACCTCCCCCTGTATATTTAAATCATCTCTAGATGACTTATAACACCTAATACAATGTAAATGCTATGTAAATAGTTGCTGATAGGTGGCAAATTCAGGTTTTGCTTCTTGGAAGTTTCTGGAATTTTTTCCCCCCACTGAATATTTTTGATCTGTGGTTGGTTGAATCTGAGGATGCCAGACTTGCAGATACGGAGAGCCATCTGTACTTTGTAGGGCCTGGCACCTTTCTGGAAGGGGAGACTGGGGCTGTTTGATGTCCAGGCCCTGATGTTGTGTTGAGGCCACTTGTGCCTGGCCAGTGGGCTTGCGTCACTCGCCAGGACAGCCGTGCCTGGTGGGCGTTGTGAGGGCCCCCACTCCCCCCACCCCTCCCCTCGCCTTGCCTCGCCTCACCATGGTCCTGGTGTCCGCACAGCCGTGCCTCTGTGCCAGGTGCCACAGGTTGACGGACAGCTGGTTGAGCCTGTTACTGCGCAGGTCCCCATGGGCCAAGATGCTGTTAAAGAAAGAAAGGCCCAACGAGCTCTGGCGCTTTAGGGCCTGATACAGAAAAAAGAGGTTACTATCTGGCACTGGGGCTCAGGCCCGGCCCAGTGTTGACGCTGCCAGGGGTTCCAAGGCCAGCTCTACCACGGATCTTCTGGAGGGCGAGCTGCTTAACCTCCCCGGGTTACCCCAGCACTGATAGGCCGTCTTGCATTAATGCAAGAACAGGAGTAAACTGAACGGTAAGATATGTCTCTTACAGACGTGTCCTCAAGCCACCCAAAGTTTCAGTCACTATTCCCACCCTCTGGGTGCTGGTAATAAAGACCAAAGACAGCTCCCCGTGAATAATGCTCCCCAATGCCTGGTGCCCATGCCCAGCTTTTATAGGAACCATTAGGTATTCTTCACACCAGATCATTCCTCTTTTGCTCAGTGATCTGATGTGAAAGGTACTCTCAAACAAGTAAAGTCTAGCCAAAACGTCAGAGTAGACCAAACCTGAACCCCAGCTTTGAATGGTAAAGACAGAAGGGAAACTAAATCTCCAAAATGCAACAGGCCCAGGAGAAAAGATACCAGCTCCCCAAGGTAAACAAGGGACCTGGGAAGGCCCAAGTCAGCAGGTGGGCCTGAGCAGGGGACCAGGTCAGATCGCACATCTGTGTGGGTCCTGGAGAGCTGACGCCCGGACCCTGGCTGGGTGCTCTTGGCTGCTGCTGCAGACGTCAGTGCTGCCAGGAGCCTTGAGTGTCTGCTTTGCTCCTTGGCAGCTAGCGGGTATGGGGTCCTTACACTGTGACAGGTGTGAGCTCTGTGCCTTACACAGCTCACCTTGTTTAATCTTCACAACTCTCTGTAGGTAGGATTTTAGAGCTGGATCCCAACTCATGGTTATCCAAACACTAATCTAGGTGCTACTGTGAAGGGACTTTGCAGGTGTGATTAAGGTTATGGACCTTAGGGAGATAATCCTGGATTATCTGGGTGGGCCCAATCTAATCACTTGAGCCCTAAAAAGCAGAGAAATTTTTCAGGCTAGAGTCAGAGACAGGTAGCAGAAGAGGAAAGCAAAGGAAAGGTGACGCAGAAGGGGAGACCAGAAAGATTTGAAGCATGAGAAGGACACGACCCACCACTGCTGGCTTTCAAGATGGTAGAAGGGGGCCAAGAGCTAAGAAGTGCAGGCGGCTTCTAGAATCTGAGAAGAGCCCTCAGCCAACAGCCAGCAAGGAAACAGGACCTCAGTCCTACACCGGATGGAACTGCAGTGGCCAACTCAAGTAAGCTGGGAGGTGGATTTTTCCCAGTGCCTCCTGGTAAGAGCCCAGCCACTCAACACCTTGATTTTGGCTTTGTGAAACCAGGAGCAGAGAAACTGGCCCAGCGGGCACCAACTTCTGACTTACCAAACTGGTGAGATTATAAATGGGGGTTGTTTTAAGTTTGTGGTGACTTAAAGCTGTAATAGGAAACCAGTACGCTCCCATTTTGCTGATGAGGTCAGAAAGCTTCAGGAACTTGCTCAAGGACCACAGCCAGCAAGTGCAGAGTGAGGATTTGAGCTCCGGTCGTCCAGTTCTGGAGCCTGTGCTGGTACCTACACCCTCCCATGTCTGCCCCGGTTTATAAGATGCTCCCATAGACCCATGGTTAACATCACATTAGGCATCCAAATTCTGAAGAAGCTAACAGATTTGCCCAGTGCAGCTACACAGTTTTATCCAGGGAAATAGGAACGATTTGATGTGGCTTAGACCAATACATATTTTTTTTCCTGCTTTTTTCAAACAACCTACTAACTGTCCATCTGTCCATGCATCCTTCCATGTGTGGAGCCCATAGAGCAGCAGACTACGCTAACTGCGGAGCCAACTTTGTTACCCCCTCCTGCTGCCCTCTCCCAAGTGAGGATTTAAAGTCTTCTGGTGGAGAAAAAAACAATGCAATAAAACTGCCAAGGAGCAGCTAAGAATGCAGTTGGGTGACAGTGGCTTTGTGACGACAGTGAAGAGACTCAAGCCCCCTAAACTGAGCCTGCCTGGACAACGGTCTGGACCAGGTGACCATCACAGAAGCAGCTGAGCCGACCGAACAGCACTGCTGTCAAGGAGCGGGGTCACGCTGTCGGGTCCCAAGCCTGCAGGCACAAGGAGGGAAGGCTGGTAGACTCTAACTGGCTGGCAACTTCCTGCTTTGGGTTCCTTTGTTTAATCAGACAGTGAGCTCTGCCCCAGTCGGGAACGCGGCAGAGACCATCCAGTGGGTTCCAGCCCATCCTGCGCGCCTTTTCAACTGGCTCTCATCTGATGCCTGGGCCCTGGTTTCTGCTCAGACCTAGAGGACCAAGCTAACAGAAAACTCTCAAATCCAACTATAAGAGTCTCCCGAGAGAGGCCCTTTAACTACATTTCTTTGAAGCAAGGGAGAATTTTTAGAAGTCAAACAAGTAAGACAGTATCTTACTGGTTACTTCTCTATGCTGTATCTTCTCAAGCATTTTACTCTAAAAGCCCAGTCCGCACGTGTTTTAAATGCACAGCCCATTAAAACGAGATCGTTAGAGACGGGTCTGGGGCGGGCAGGCCGAGCAGGCGGCATGCAGAGACCCAGGAAACTGAACACACGAGAGACCAAACCAGGGCCTCCAGCCCCTCCCCTCCCTACAGAGGCTTTAAATAGAAGAGCTGCTTTTGTTTCTTTTCCTAGGGGAATTGTCATTTGCAGGAAGTTGTAACCGTCTGGCATGGTTCCCAGCCTCACCACACCCAAACAAACAGCTTCATAAAGCTGGTGACTAGGGCAGGGCTGGCTCCTTCTCATGCATGTAGAGGACAGTTTTGGAAGCAGGGCTGACACCAGCGCTGAGAGATGAGACACTCAGCTCGGGCACCAGCGCTGGGCTTTCACAGCGCCCAGCTTGGCTCCACAGCAGGTGGAGAGAGGTCTGAGTGCTCCGGGTCTAGAGGCCTCCCCTCCCAGGGCCGCCTGTGCCGAACCTCACAGCATGCTGTTAAAGTGAAGGATGACACGTTCCATCTTAGCTCAGTCCACCCATATTTTTTCTAATAAATGTGCATATATGGGCAGACATTTTCAGTGAGAGTCTCTGGTATTTATGTGAGTTGAAATGTACTTCAGAAACTTTCCAGCCCTGCTATTCTTTCAGAATTATTTCAGAGTCCTTATCACAGTCAATGCCTCCTCCCCGAAGAGAAAGAGACAAATGTTAAAACAGTTCCAAATTATATGGTTCTGGGCTCTATTTTTGTTGTGAGCCTGGAGGTCCTAGACTGTGGTCGTTTATGCTGTCAGCAGCCACCTCTGATTAGACCCAGCCTGTTGAGTCAGAGTGAAGAAATGCATTTTCAAGCCCCGGGGCACATGTTTCTTGGGCATGACGTGTCAAACACACAGCCCTGCTCTGGCAAGAAGCTAGAGCCAGAGCCTTGGCTGTAGGGATCAGGGAAGGTGCTAAGAATCCTTCACAGCAGGGGAGTGACCAGTGCAAGCTGAAGGTGAAGGACTCCATTTCTCCTGCAGCGTAATGAGGGCTCTCTCCTGAAGGCTGCCTACCGCACAGAGACGAAGTTTACAGGCTTTCGAAAAAGGCCTTTCAGTTGGAGGAGGGGTGATCTCTTCTAGCACTAACGGGTTTGATAAACCAGTTCCTGAAGAAATTGGGGTTCTGATGCTGCCCCCTCCACTGACAGCCAGTGCCCTCCAAGCATTAACTCCCCAGCATTCTACAGCCCTGCAGCCAGGGGGCCCCAGGGTCAGTGGGACCCACCCACAATCCTCCCTCCCTAGAGAGGGCGCTGGGAGGCACTTGGGGCCCCCAGGGCAGCAGTGGTTCTGTGTTTTCCATCTGCCTTTTGGCCTGCTAACCTTAAGGCTGGCCCTGTGTGCCGTGCCCCTGACCTCCGCAGTGGCCACTGGGGAATGGAGTCTGGAAAAAATGCCGCTCTCTCCAGGACCTGCTTGAATACCCTGGGGAGAATGGGAACGCGGGACATACATGTATGTTGCGTGTGTGTGTGTGTGTGTGTGTGTGCATGCATGCGCACCCACAGCTATAGAATATTCTCATGGTTTCTGTGGTGGGGTGGGGAAGGGGGGAAGGGCAATGGTGGCATTCTGTACAGTCCTGGAAGTGAGTAAGAATTAAAAGTCCAGTTTGATCTTATTTTGTCTTCAAAGGATTTAGTGGGGTGGGGAGTAGAGAAGCAAATCCTAAAAACGTGAGACGAGGTTTGGGAAGGAGGGAGCTGGGGAAGCGTGTGGGCAGGAAGCGGAGGGCTGGAAAGCCACTGGGAACCCTGCAGTCCGAAATCTGTCCTGGGTTTGGGAAAGGGAATTGGAGGGGGTGGGGGGTGAGTGGCAGTGAGAGAAGACAGAAATCTGCCAACATGAGATCAGGAATGAGCTGTCAGTATGTGGAGTAGCGAAGAGCAAGACTGGGGGTGTGGGGCAGACATGGAGGCAGAAGCCTGACAGGAGCTGCCCCAGGGGAAGGACGTGGAGAAAGGTCAGGCACTGGCTTTGACTCCAGGGTCACTGCCAACCTCCCCACCCTGATTACACAGCAGGAATCAGCCTTAATGCAATGTCCACCAAGCCTGAGACAGAGCTTCTGGGATCCAACTGTCACCCACGTTTGAGCTGACGCTGCAAAAATGGAGTGACTGGGGAAGGGTACCAGGTAGTTATTTAGATCATACTATCATCTGGAAATTATTTTGAAATCAGTCAACCATCTATCTATAATATGGAGAATATGGGGAAAACTGCTCTGAAAAGGCAACGACGCAACATCTGATAAAGGAATATATTCTGTGGATCAGAGCATGGGTTCTAGAAGATTGCCTTGACCACATTCTATAGCTACCACTCTAGGATTCAGTTTCCTCATCTGGCAAGTGTAAAGGGATAACAGCTATTCCCACTCATGGGACTGTTGTGAGATGAAACCACACACGCAAAGTTCTCCACACTACACTTATGTATGAGAAAGGCTGGGATGGGAATTTCCTGGCTGTCCAATGGTTAGGACTCCGAGCTTTCACTGCCAAAGGCCCGGGTTCAATCCCTGGTCGGGGAACTAAGATCCTGCAAGCTGTGGGGTGCAGCAAAAAAAAAAAAAAGAAAAAGGCTGGGCAAGCATAGCCTACTATCATGGTTGGACAACAACCGTATGCCACTTGTTAAAAAGTAAGTGGTGGGCTTCCCTGGTGGCACAGTGTTTGAGAGCCCGCCTGCCGATGCAGGGGACACGGGTTCGTGCCCTGGTCTGGGAAGATCCCACATGCCGCGGAGCGGCTGGGCCCATGAGCCATGGCCGCTGAGCCTGCGCGTCCGGAGCCTGTGCTCCGCAACGGGAGAGGCCACAACAGTGAGGCCTGCGTACCGCAAAAAAAAAAAAAAAAAAAAAGTAAGTGGTAAGGCCTTGACCGAGGAGGGCGATGCAGCGGCTACGGATTCACGCTTGAGCATCTGGGTGATCCCTGTTCTGTCACAACCAGAGGAAACCAGCAGCTCTGGAAACCTCTGAGCCTCGGTTTTCTTTTCTGTCCAAGGAGAATGAACGCAGCACCTGCATCACAGGGCTGTTGTGGGCCTCAAAGAGCTAAGGTGTGGGAAGTGCAGGCTGTTACTCACTCAACATGCACTGATTGAGTGCCCGCTGTATGCCAGGTTCGAGGTGAGGATGCCAGGGTGAGTGACAGATGGATCCCAGAGACCCTGTCTCAGGCACAGGCAGGTCTCCGAGACCCACGTCTCGAGGTCCCGGCCACATGGAGCTTACATTCTGGTGGGGAGGCAGGCGACTGAGAAGTGAACACAGAGCATTTCAGAGAATGCCCGAGCACCACAGGGACAGTTCAGAGGGACGCAGCAGTGTAGAGGAGTGTAGTGGCTACTTGACACAGGGTTCAGGGAAGGCCACTCTGAGGAGGTACTTGAGCTGAGACCCGAATGATGAGAGGGGTGGCCAGGGGAACCCTGGGGAGGCACAGTGCAGGCAGAGAAAATGGTAGGAGCAAAGGCCCCGGGGCCCTCGATGAACAGTCTTCACACAGGCGCGTTACTCTCTGGACGAACCAATGTCCAAGTACCCTAGGAACGCGTGCTTTCAGGGCAAGCGGCAGGGATGGGGGCGGCAGGGGCACCTACCTCGTCCTTGGCCAGGGTTTTCAGATGCTCCAGGATCTGAGCCATCACCGTCTCGCACAGCTTGTTGTTCTCAGCCAGAAACTTGGAGTCTCCCCCGTAGAGGCTGTCATTGGAGTCAACTGATGGAAGAAACCAGAGCAGTGAGACATTCCCAAGCCCAAGGCCAGGGAGAGGCAGCCGTGGTGTCAGCGGGTGGCAGGAAATCACGGCAGGGCAAATGGAAACGGCCAGAGTTTGCCACGGGCTTGGGCCCTTGGGAATCATGGAGAAAACACCTGGCCTTCCAGACAGTCTAAGCCAGAGAGCTCAGACTCTGAAGTCTGTCCCCTCCGGCCCAGGCATGGAGGGGGACAGCAAGCATCACAGTGGCCATCAGAATGGCTGTCAATACTGAGCACCGGGGTGCCAGGCGCTGGGCTCAGCGCTTCACAGGTGTTACCGTGGAGTCCTCAAAACCGCATGTGCAAGAGATGACAGATGGGGACACGGAGGCTCCGAGCCTGTCCCAGCCAGGATCCCAAACTGGGAGGCTCCCGTCAAAGCCTACGCAGTTAAGCACCGCCCCCAGCCCCCTGCCCTGTCACTCCACCTCCAAACTTCTGCAGATCGAACAGAAGGTTCTCTACGTCTTCTCGCAAACCTGAATCCTTTCACTAAAGTCCCCTCTCTCCTTGGGCATCTCCTGTGACAGCCGCTGTCTAGAGAAAGAGCAGCTGCAAGAACAGCCTGGGTTTGACCTCCCTCCTCCCTCCTTCCTATCGACCTTCGCACAAAGCATGACCTCTGGGTAAGGAAGCAGAGGGACTCTACAGGGTGCGGTTTTGCGCTTGTTTTTTTTTCACTTAATGATTCCTGGAGTTATTTCCATATCAGCATATATGGATGTGCTGCTTTGCCTGTACTAGCTGAGCAGTAGTCCATTGTGTGATGGACCAGAATGCTTTTGGTTGGTCCCTCCTGCGGACACTTCAGCGGTTCTCTTTCTTTTCTTTTTTTTGGGGGGGGGGGGCGGTGAGGGGTCAGGGCCAGGCTGCTGCAAAGTCTGTAAGGGAACCACAACCTCTGCCTTGCAGAGTCGATTCTTTCCCCCCATGCCTTTTCTCGCCAGATCCTTTTTGAACTGCTTTCACCCCAACTCCCAAATGCCGACTTGTACGTGGCTGAGCAGTTATTTCCGGTGTGAATGAGCGGCGCTCAGTTCAGTGCAAAACCATTGGAGCACCCTCAGCGCTAAGTGGTCAAGGAGAGGAAAAGTGCAGTGGCAGCTCTTAGATGTTTCTGATCTGGTGGAGGCCTAAAATTTGGGCCACTGTCCCAGGTGCAGTGACATCTGATAAGGCAGAGGCCGTGCAGGTGCCTTTGGGGGGTGCGGCTGGGCTTATACAGCCATGTACACACAGTGCTAATCCAGTTCATGGTTTAGAGACGTCAATAAGCCAGTTCAGCTTAGCTCATCTGGGGGAATGTGGTTTGCTGTGCTCTTCTCGGCCCAGCTCCTCACCATCCCTAGGATCCTGTCTCCTAGGTATATACAATCAAAAGGGATGATACATATGGGATCACAGTAAAGCCCATGAAGTTGTGTGATGCAAACAAAAGGTGACACCACAAGCGAGGGACACGGGGCACCCGTTTAGCTTGCAGATGGGTGAGGCTGAGAGTCAGAGCCACAATGGATAGCCCCATTATGGTCAAAGTCACCAGCCGTCTGTCAGGGCCTGCACAGAACTATTCCCTGGACTGCTGGCAACGAGCTACAGAACCAGGGGATCATGTTAAACAGGCATTGGCCATGAAGACAAGAAAAGCCAAGCTACAATGTGCAGGGATGGCTTCTGAGCTTTTAAGAAAGAGACCCCTCTTAGGGTCACTTATAGGAAAATTGGCAAATACATCAATGTACCAGAAATACATCTAAATGGCCTATAATTTTAGGGGGAAAAAAGTTCAATTTCACTAGTGATCAAAGAACAGAAAACTAAAACCACAGAAGAACTTTTAGTAAAACATCACCTATCAGATTAACAAAGGTGAGAAAGAATACCAGGTTTTGATGTAGGCCTGGGCAAACTGCTGGTGGGAGTACCATAGTTTGGAAATCAGTAAGAAAAGCCTTAAGAAATGTCCAGTACCACTTCACACCCATTAGGATGGCTGTTATTTAAAAACAACAACAAAGAGGAAAATAAGAAGTGTTGATGAAGATGTGGAGAAACTGGAAGCCTCGTGCATCGCTGGTGGGGATATAAAATGGTGCAGCTGCTGTGGGAAAGCGACTCCAGGATCCAGCAACTCCAATGCTCAAAGGACTTGAAAGCAGAGGCTCAAACAGATACATGTACATGAATGTTCATAGCAGCATTATTCACAAGAGCCGAAAGGTGGAAACAACCCAAGTATCCACTGACAGATCAATAGATAAGCAGAATGTGGTTTAGTGGTTTATCTAAACAGTGGCATGTTATTGAATCACAAAAAGGAATGAAATTCTACTACATGTTACAACATGGATGAACCTTGAAAGCATTATGATAAGAGAAATGCGCCAGACACAGAAGGACAACTAGGGCTTCCCTGGTGGCACAGTGGCTAAGAATCCGCCTGCCAATGAAGGGGACACGGGTTCGATCCCTGATCCAGGAAGATCCCACATGCCTTGGAGCAACAAAGCCCGTGCGCCACAACTACTGAGCCTGCGCTCTAGAGTCCGCGAGCCACAACTACTGAGCCCGCACGCCTAGAGCCCGCGCTCCACAACAAGAGAAGCCACCGCAATGAGAAGCCCGAGCACCGCAACGAAGAGTAGCCCCCACTCGCTGCAACTAGAGAAAGCCCGCGTGCAGCAACGAAGACCCAACACAGCCAAAAATAAATAATAAAAAAAAGGACAACTATTGTATGACTCCACTTATATGAGGTACCTAGAAGACGCAAATTCATAAAGACAGAAAGTAAAATAGAGGTCACCAGAGGCTGGGGGGAGCGGGGAAGGGGGAAGTTATTGTTCATTGGGTACAGAGTTTGTTGGGGAGGATGAAAAAATTTTGGAAATGGATAAAGGTGATGGTTGCACAACACTGCAACTATACTTGATAAAACTGAATTAAAAATAGTTAAAATGGTAAACTTTATATGTATTTTATCACTTTGTACATTTTACTCCAAAAAAAAAAGTCTTAGTACAGAAGAAGGTCAGATCTTTGACTTGGGAAAACCCACTCCAAGGGATTTATCCTAAGAAAATCATCCCCCCAGTTGCACAAAGATGCATATATGTGATATTGTTTCATCACAGAGGACAATGTTCATTGTATGTCCAATGTGTGTTCACTATAGATGTTGTGTATAATGGTGAGAGGAGAAGCAATGGAAGTATCTGCCGAGAGCTCTGATTAAATGCTCTGTGGCATTAGCATTAAATACAATACTATGAAGACAATGAAAGCATACGATCTGTAGTTGTTACCTACCATGCACTGCGCTATACTATACTATTCTACAATATACTATTCCTGAAAGATATTTATAGTATGCTGTTAGTAAAGTGACAAACAGTATACCTATATACCACACACAGACATATACAGCCATATACTTCCTAATTTATAACTTCCTAAGAAACAATTTTTTCAATTAAAAAATTATATTTTATTACTTTATATACTTCCTGTAATCTGTCTTGAATCTTTTGGGGAATGGTACAGGTATAAGCATATAGTAATTAACTGATTGACAAAATAATTTCAGGGATGCTTCATGTACATTTCTAGCTGCTATTTCAAGAATAACTCCTGGGCTTCCCTGGTGGCACAGTGGTTGAGAGTCTGCCTGCCGATGCAGAGGACACGGGTTCGTGCCCCGGTCCGGGAAGATCCCACATGCTGCAGAGCGGCTGGGCCCGTGAGCCATGGCCGCTGAGCCTGCGCGTCCGGAGCCTGTGCTCCGCAACGGGAGGGGCCGCAACAGTGAGAGGCCCACATACCAAAAGAAAAATAGAATAACTCCTTCTTCTACTTCAATAAAATTGTACATAATATTCTTTTAAAATTCTTACATTTATATTATAATTCTTACATTTAAAATCCTTACATTTATATTTAACTCCCAATTAGGCATTTGGGAAAAGTATGAAGGAGGAAGAATGACACTATGAAATGTATTTTTTAATGAGCCATTCTTTGCTTATTTTTTTCCAAATAAATTACTACTGAGTTTCTAAGTGGGAAAAAAAAAAAAAAGAAGAACTCCTTCTTCTTTTATCCCCAGCTTTTTACTTAAACAAATGTCAAGGCTGTAGAACAGTGGGAATAACTACAGTGAAGCGCTGCCTCTCTCTCACCCAGCATCACCAGCTGATGCCGTTTTGCCACTTCCGTGAAGCTCTCTCACTTGCTCTCTCCACACACTCACGTACACACGTCATTTTTTTTTTGTCTAAACCATTTGTAAGCAGGTTGCAGACATACTGCCTGAGAACGAGGAGAACAGCTGGTCTCCTTGCTCCCCAGCTTCTCTGTCCGCCTGAAACCTCTACTCCGGTTCTGAACTGTCCCTTTGTGGGGAATATTCTGGGAGTGCTCTCCTGGGTCGGCTGCTGGCTTCGTAGTTGTTCCTAGGACACAGGTTGGTAGTGAATTGCCCTGGGCTGCAGGCATCCGTCCCGGGATTTCTGAGACAGCTCTGGCTCTGGCTGCTGTGTTTCAACTGCCGTCCATGACGTGGAAGACAGCAGTTATTCTTGTAAGAAGAGAAAGAATTTGATTCAGCCATTCACCACCATCTGATTTTGAAGGCTGGCAAAATGCAGCTGGTAAAGGAATTTCTCGCACCTGCTGCCGAGGACGCGGCTAGTTCCTGGCATAAATTCCCAGTCTTACTCCGAGATGGAGTAACCTGCTCTCCTTCGGATTAGCCCAGCAGCAGGGGAGAAGTGAGAAGGTCTAGGACCACCTGTGGTCAACCACCCAAGCTGCAGGCATCCTGCCCAGAGGGGCCAGAGGCGTGTTGAGAGCAGCCCACTCACACACGCAGAGCGCGGACTAGGTGAGGACCTGCTCTGCGCCAGGTTCCAGGACCCGGAGACTCGGTGGGTGGGGAACGGGCTGACCTGGTCCTGCCCTCACAGAGCACACAGTCCACAGGAGGTGCAGACGAGCAAACGGGCAATCACAACCGCATGGGCTGCATGGCAGGAGAGGGTGGCCTGGGGGTCCCAGGATCCTAAAATCTAGGCTTGGGATGGAATTATAGAATCAGTGAGATCCAGGCTGAACCCTGAAGGTGGAAAATTCACAGAGAAAGTGAAAAACGGGGTCAGAAGTGGGGAAAAGTGTTTCCATGCTAACACTCGGTGGTGACAGCGGGGGAGAGAAGCGCGAAGTTGACAATCAGAAGTAATTTGGCCTGGCCAGAGTGTAAGGCAGGCCTGAGAGTCCAGACTGGCGCTCACAACGGGGAGAAATGAGATCCCTGGCAAATGGCTACTAAAAATAGCCCAGGATCTCTGCATCTGTCTGGCCCTGGGGTCACAACCCCAAATGCTTCAAGGGCCTGGCAGGTGACACGGAGGAGTGAAGGGGCTGTGCCGACTTCCCACGGGCCCCTGAGCTGTACTCTTCCAACTAGACATCTGTGTGTTAAATAAATAGACATTCAGTGTCAGAAGTGTCCTGCCCTTCCACAGCAAGCACACTCTCTCGCACGCTCGCATGACAGCACTGGAGTTACGGCTCCAGGTCATTTCAGAACATTGTCTTCTTATTCATCTGGAAAGAAAACAGCCAAGGCATCCTTCGTAAATGCAAAGAAAAAAGCTGACCCCAGTTTTCCAAAAGTTCGAACCTTTGCCAGCGCTGTCTAAAGAGCGGCCTCGACTAAGAAGGAGGTGGGAAAGTGGAGCCCCCACCCCTGCAAAGCCTCCCGGGGCCCCAGGACTCTCTGCTACGAAGACAACTGTCAGGTCACAGTTGTGCACCCAGAGTAAACAGCTGGGCCGAGAAGGCAGCAAAGAAAACCCGCCGTTCTGTTTTCATCTCTAAAAGCTAGAGAACTAGACTCCACCTGTCAAACACAGCCACGCTCCCTGTGCTGGCGCTCTGGCTCCTACAGTCCGCCCTGCTGTGCTGTGTAGACAGGGGATTCAGTGAGTCTGTTTAAGGAAGGGAAGAGCGAGGAGAGGGCTTGCCCCTCTCATAGGGCCCAGGTTTCCAGACCCACTTCCGCGGCAGCATCTGGTCCTCAAAAGTTTCTCTGTTGTTCTGAGCCCTTCGCGTGCCCTTCACAAGAGAGGAAATAAAAATGCCAACAGATACGGGAAAAGCTCACCCTCATTAGCCATCAGAGAAATGCAAATTACACTCATCAGAAGAGACAAAATGAACAAGACTGACCATATCAAGGGAACAAATGGAAATCTCATTCGTGCCTGGTGGGAGTGTAAACTGGTATAACCATTTTGGAGAACTGTGAGACAGTACCTACCAGAGCTGGACATAAGCACAGCCCACCAGGCAGCATTTCCACCCTGGGCATATACCCGACAGACATGAACCCCAAGAGTTATATATTCAGGAATGTTCACAGCAGCACTCCTCACAGCAGCTCAGAACTGCATCCACAGGGGAATGAAGAAATTCTGGTATATTCATACGATGGAATACTATGCAGCAATGCAAAAGGATGAACAACAGCTACACACAACACAGAAGAATCTCACAGACGTAACACTGAGTGAAAGAAGCCAGACGCCAAAGAACGCTTGCTAAATGAGTCCATTTACGGAAAAGTCAAAAATTGGCAAACTAATCTGTAACGTTAGAAGTCAGGAGAGCAGTGTACCTTTGGAGAGGAAGGTGGTGGTGCTGAGTGGACGGGGGCATACAGGGGACTTCTGGGAGCTAGTAATGTTTGATTCCTCTGTCTCGGTGCTAGTTACTGGGTGTGTTCAGCCTGTGATGATCTGCTGAGCCTTATGATTTATTGTATGCATGTACTATGATATACTTTAATCAAAATACTGTTACTTTGTAATTAAGGAGGCAGCATAACGCGTGTACCACAGTGAATTCCACTCCGAGCACTAACTGGCCTTGAGCTTGGTAAAACCATTTGTCTTTCGGTGTCTCCCCTTGCTTGTGTGTAAAATGGGGACACAAATGCCCGTCCTCCTCATAATGCTGTCAGGATTAAAGGAGAAAGAGGCCCATGGCGTCTGGTGCCGTACCTGGCACACAGTAGGAGCTCAGATCCTGGGAGTTATCATCATTGACATTAACCAACCTCCCCAAGTTACATCTTTACGTAACCTCAGCCCCCAAATCCCAGCCAGAGGAAGCCTCTGAGAGTCGTAACAGGAGGCCATCCTTAGCACTGCAAATTTGTTCCCTAAAATATCCAAGTGTAGAGACAGTTGCTTAAACCCTGAAGTATTCATTTATTGGCCAAACTGCTTTTAACAATAGGGCCATTTGTTTGGAAACCAAAAATCGGAACTGAGGCTCTGACAAGCAGGAAGATGCTTAGGCTCACTGGACAGAGGTCTGGAATTGGGACTGTCCCATGTTGTGTCAAGGACATGAGGAGGCTGCTCCCGAACCTGTAGGAGCAAGTTCAAGACGGCTGGTTGCATGTTGGGGAGCAAGGCCATCTCCTTCTTCCAAGCACCTGATCTAAGGGTCCAGGTCAGGACCCACATGAAACTGGTAAGGAACAGGCCTGGGATGAAGGTCATGCACGTGCCTATGTAGTCACCGTTCTAGGTTATTCTGTGGCACACCCAAGACATCACTGATCCAAGAGAGTGCTTCTCTGAACTCGTCTGTTTGCCGAAATGACCTTGGATGCTTGTTAAAGATACAAATTCTCAGGCCTCTTCCTGGGGATTCTAATTTAGAAGAGACACATGGGGCCCAGGAACCTGTATTCTTAAGAGCTCCCCAGGTAATTCTTACACTGGGCAAATTTATCAAGACCCTGGACTGGAAGTTCATGGTAGGTAAAACACAAGGGGATTAAATAAAAGAGAAAATGAAAACCCTGCACTTGCTGCTCAGAAGTTCAAACACAGTGCCGTCTGGTGGAGGGACCCAGCTACCTTTGTCTACGTGGTAGAGATAGGTCTCCTGGCTCATGGCGGACAGCAGGTGCAGGACACAGGTGTAGATGCGGATTTTCTCATCACTGTTGTCCTCCCAGGTGTAGTCCTGGATCACGTTGAGCAGCTCTCGAACAAGAAACAGAACCCCGTGTTCCGGATGATCCTAGTGGAGGACCAAAAAAAGGAAAAATAAACCTAGATGTGAAGCAGGAGGAAAAAAAAATCAAGACAGAAACCCAGGTCCCTCCCTTTAGCAGCTGTAGAGAAATTAAAGTGCCAGCTATGGTTAAACAATAGAGAGAAAAGTGACACAACGTCGTTAACTCCACTAAACAACACACTCCAGTCTGGGGAGACAAGCTTTGAGAGCTCTGGGTCTGAGGAAAGAAAGCAAAATTACCTGTCAGTTTAATGGGCTGTTTCCAAAATTACAGCCTTGCTCTTATGTCCATAACAGTAAAAAGCCCTGTTCTTCCAACTACAAAAGCTAGATTGCAGGTCTCGTTGCAGACAGCACAGCAGAAGCCACCTACCTCGGGTAAACCCCCAAATGATCACTGTCACCACCAAAGGCACCGACTTTAAACACATTCTCACTCTTTAGGGCATTCAGCAACATTAACAGCTAAATTGAGGATCCTCTCTTGGGAGAGGAAAAACCCAACAGTCAGTCACAGAGCTTATAACAGTGTTTCTCAGATGCTAAACTGAACCAGTGCTGGGATGCAAAAAAGTCAGCAGCTTCAATTCAGTTCCAAAAAGGATATGCAGGGCTTCCCTGGTGGCACAGTGGTTGAGAGTCTGCCTGCCGATGCAGGGGACACGGGTTCGTGCCCCGGTCCGGGAAGATCCCACATGCCGTGGAGCGGCTGGGCCCGTGAGCCGTGGCCGCTGAGCCTGCGCGTCCGAAGCCTGTGCTCCGCGACGGGAGAGGCCATAACAGTGAGAGGCCCACGTA
This sequence comes from Globicephala melas, assembly GCF_963455315.2. NCBI lineage: Eukaryota > Metazoa > Chordata > Mammalia > Artiodactyla > Delphinidae > Globicephala > Globicephala melas. The sequence continues at coordinate 22,927,664 of NC_083328.1, forward strand.
CTGAAAAAAAGAAAAAAAAAAAAAAAAAAGGACTATGCAATGCAGTGGCTCCCCTGCTGAATGCTCTCCAAAGACCCCTCCCCCCCCAGCTCCTGCTGCCATCGCCCTGCTGACCCGGCTGGTCCATCTTGCCCCTCACTCAGTCCACCGCCACCTTTATGGCTCCTGGGACCAGCTGGACCGCTCAGGGTCCTGGCAGGACACAGACGACACGCTCACAAGGGTTAAACGAGGATGGGTTAATGAAAGATTATCAGAATGAAGAGAAGTAGCGAGAAGGCACCCAGGGCCTGGCAACAGAGGGAAACTGTTACCATCCTCGGGCTGAAAGCACGCGGTGGGGAGCGAGTTTTTGCAGTTGGAGGAGGCCACCCAGCAGCAGCTGCAGCCCTGGATGGAAGAACAAAGCCATCGCCAAACACGGCCCAGTGAGAGTTGGGGGATAAATACCCCAGCCTCGCTCTCCTCCTGCCCTGCAGTCCATGTCACTGCTCGCGCTGGCTGAACCAGCTGGAAGCCAGAAGGAAGGAAGCCCCGGTGACGCGATCCCCAGAGGCCCGTCTCCCACACAGACCGGACTGAAGGGCACAGGGTGCTCTGGAGGGCAGCTCATATGCCAAGGGGGTCTGGCCTCCCAGCCCTGCTGTTCCCCTGACTGGAACATTCACCTGTGAGACTTGGCTGCACTGGCTCCTTGACAGCCTCCAGATCTCATCTTACATGTTAGCTCCTGCCCTGATCGGCAATCCAGAGCCCCTACCCGTCTCTCTTCATCTCTCTTCACGTCAAGTCATCCATCTCATTTTTTCAGAGCAGTGCTCAGCATCTGAAGTGATCTTATTTATTCCTAACTACCCAAACATACCTCTTGGTTCATCTTTTTTTTCATCCTAGCCTATAACCTCCAGGACGGCAGGTACTTTATCTGCTGTGTTTGCCAGTAATACACTGCCAGGACTGCCCAGGACTGCAAATGGTGCCCCATCCCTGTCTCTGCTTCCTGGGACAGTGCTGGGCACAGAGCAGGCACTTGGTAGGTAAATAATGTTAAATGGATAACATTTTTCAAGCACCTTCTACGTGCCAGGCACTGAGGTGGCTACAAAAACAACAGCTAACTTTTATGGTAGCTATTGTAGCTACCATAGCTTTTCTACGTTCCGGGAGGATACTTTTATGACTTCCTCTCCCCCCCATTTCACAGATGGGAAATGAGCTACACTGCTGGTGCATGGGGGAACCAGGATTTGAGCCCCGGGAGTCTGGCTCCAGAGTGGACATTCCTAACTGCTAATACTCTATTTATACTGCCTCTCTACAGATGGAGTAGGGACGAACTAGACTTTATGGAGCTGGCCGGTTGGGGGAAGGCATACACGCAGTCGGCTATCTTGAATTCAGGCATGGAGTAGAAGTGTGATAACAGGGGTGCGGGAATTAACAGCTACATAATCCAATGTGTGGATACACAGCAGTAACACTTCCAATGGGCAAGAATGAGGGCGGAGGAGAAAGAGATGATTTGTACAGCTGCTAACATCTACAGGAATTGCTGTTACGGTATCGGCACAAAAGAAGACACACGATACTCCAAAATCTGAGTACCTCAAACTATATGCAGCAAAATTGCCCGTGCCATGGTCCGCCTTCCATTGCCAGAGTCAGTCTCAGATGGCAGCTCACTACCGCCTTGCTTTGCTAACAGCTGTTTCTAACTAGGCTATTTCGTTCTGCTATGTGGATGTTCAAAATATATTCTATTTCAGGATCTGCCCTGGAAAGAGACGACACTCTGAATGTTCCAGTAACTTAATTTCAATACAAATTGCCGTAACTATTGTGAGAGAGCATTCAACACACCTGCAAAAAGGTGGAAGAAGGGGTCACGGAGACGTGAAGGTTTGTAGCCAGCCGTTTCTGCTAGCTTTAAACCGAAGAGACGAAGAGATTATTTCCAACCTTCTCTACAAGGAAAACATTTTCCACATGATAGCCACGCTTCAGTGGTTGTAACATTTTCAAAAGAAATTGTACCAGTGCCAGCAACTAAAGAAATGCAAAAACAGATTTTTTTTTAAAGAAGAAAAAGAGATCCCGATTCAGTTGGCAATCCGAGGGGGAAAAGGTTTCCCCTGGGGTCTCTGCCAAGGCTGCCCGGCAGCAAACAAATGCTCAGGAGGCGGCTCCCAAGGGGCGCCTGGGAGGGACTCAAACCGCTCGCGCTCTCTCTCTCTGCTGCACGGAAAGGGGGCCTGCCTTCAACCACTCAGAATATCCCTCTGGCTCCTTGGTCTGTGGGAATCCTTCTATTAAATGTCACTGCTTGAGGGAAGGAATACCCTGAAAACGACTGACTTCCCAGGAGACCTGAGAGGCAGCAAAGACAGCGCCGAGTACACACATCCTGGCTTTGAATTCTGTCTTGGCCACTTACTAGCTGGTGACCCTGGGTGAGTCACCTCACCTCTCTGTGCCAGGGCCTGCTTCTGTGAGCTGAGGATAATAACAGGTTTGTTTGCAGTGAGTATTTGTGAACTGCTGGCTGGCTCACTGTAAAAGGTATGTAAGTGTGTTAAATAAATACTCAAGTCCTTTAGAAAAGGAGCCAGAACGCAAGGGGACTGGGAGGAAGGGCAGGAAAGGAAAGAGGGGCACTGGGAGGGCGTGGCGGGGTGGAGGGCAGGAGACAGATCACCGTGGAGATGCGAGGCCCTGGGTGAGTCTGCGGAGCTCCCTGGCCTTGCTGCAGCCAGCCCCCGCCCATCTTGCCAGCTCGAGACCCTGGTGTCCCTCTAGCCTCTCACCACCTCGCTCGTCACTGCGGCTCTCTTCCAGTCCCTCCAGTGCTGCTGGGTGACCCTTCCCACCTCAAGGCCTTACCCACACTGCTCCCTCTCCCCGGAACACCCTCCCCTCCCCGCCCCCCGCACTTAGGGACCTACTCGTCTTCCTCTGGATGTCGGCTCAGGTAACACATTCTCAGGGAACTTCCCTGACCCACTTCCCTTCAAATCTGAGGCTCTCAGAGGTCCCTGTAGTTCTTTATGACACTTTATACAACTGCAGTTAAGTATGTATTTGCTTATTAGCATCTGTCTCCTTGAGTGGGAGCACACAGTTCTCACGTTCACTCTTCCATTCCCAGATCAACAAATATTGGCGGGGTGGACGGAATGAATGAATCTTAGCATCTGGATCCCATGTTATGCTGATGGCTGGACTTTTTCTCAAAGATAAGACGGAGAAAAGACATTTCCCTGCTGTGTCCTGGTGATCAGTGCCAGAAAACTGATGGGAAACATTTCCACTGCCTACAAATTTCAACTGAATCAAAATTAGGCGTCTGAAGTGGTAACACTGAACTTGTTCAATTAATTCTCCTTTGCTTATCCTACCGAATGTTGTCAAAAGAAATGCATTAGTTCAGTAACATGGAGAAGACTGTTCTGCAGTCTACCAAGAGGCTGACTGCTACTAATGCCAAAGAAGAATGCTTCAAAATGCTCCAAAGGTGGTACTGCTTGCTGAGGAGAGAGGGCTGTCCTGGGGGAATGTTTACTTCTGCACTTATAAGTATGAATAGAGTGGGCCACGTATTTTATTTGGTCTAAAATGGCTTCAATTTTTTTCTAAACAAATAAAATGAATCAAAGCTGTCCAAACCCATTCTTTAAAAGTCTTGTGCTCTGGGGGTGGGAATGCAAAATGGTGCAGCCACTACAGAAAACTGTATGCAGGTACCTCAAAGAATTAAAAATGGAACTGCTATATGATCCAGCAATCCCTCCTCTGGGTATTTATCCAAAATCATTGAAATCAGGATCTCAAAGAGATACTAGTGCTCTCATGTTCACTGCAGCACTATCACAACAGCCAAGATATGGAAACAACCTGAATGTTCATTGACAGATAAATGGATAAATAAAATGTGGTATACACATATAATGGAATACTATTCAGCCTTAAAAAAAGAAAGAAAGGAAATGCTATCATAACCTTGGATGAACACTGAGGATATTATGCTGAGTGAAATATGGCAGTCACAAAAAGACAAATACTGTATGATTCCACTTACGTAGGGCATCTAGAATAGTCATGTTCATAGAATCAAAGCGTGGAATTCAAGGGCTGGGAGGAGGAGGAAATGGGGAGTCACTAATCAATGAGCTTAAAGTTTCAATTAAGCAAGGTGAATAAGCTGTAGGGATCTGCTGTACAATACTGTGCCTCGAGTCAACAAAGCTGTACTGTCCACTTAAAAATATGTTAAGAGGATAGATATGTTAAATGTCCTTACAACAATAAAATTAAATTTAAAAAATAGAATTAAAAAATAAAGCTGTGACATGAAAGGTAAAAATGCGAACCAGGTAGGGCTTCCCTGGTGGTGCAGTGGTTGAGAGTCCGCCTGCCGATGCAGGGGACACGGGTTCGTGCCCCGGTCCGGGAGGATCCCACATGCCGTGGAGCAGCTGGGCCCGTGAGCCATGGCTGCTGGGCCTGCACGTCCGGAGCCTGTGTTCCGCAACAGGAGAGGCCACAGCAGTGAGAGGCCCGCGTACCGCAAAAAAAAAAAAAAAAAAAAAAAAAAAAAATGCGAACCAGGTAAAGGTGGGATATGGGTGTCATCTCCTGCTAAACCTACTCACAGCAGGCGGAGCTCGCGTGTGGCCCATCCTCTGGCTTCTGAGCTCGGTTAGCGCCCGGCCTTGGCCCTTCAGGCTCAACATCTCACTGCGCCCCGGAGAGCTGGCCAGTAGTTACTATGCTGCATCCCACAGGAGGGATGTAGGGTTGTTAAGTCTCAACAACCTTGAGCAAATAAAGCCCCCTGCAAACGTTTCAGGCAGACCATGCAGGACAGGCTCTGGGGCAGCACAGACCTCCCAGCTCTGCTGCTCAACAGCTGTGCGACCCCAGGCAAGCCTCTTGGGCTCCAGGTCTCCTCAAGTGGGAAAGGTACAATGACTCCTACCTTGCAAGGCTTGGGGGCATTTTCCTAGAGACTGGATGTTGACGAAGGGAGTTAGCGCTGCACAGGGCACCTAGTAAGAAGTCACGGGCTGTGGCTATTCTTCATCTCATCATCTCTAGTAAATCCTGGCAAAAGCCTGAGCACTGATACCAGGAACCAATAAAGTCTGGCAGGGGGGTTCCCCTGAATCCCTAGGGGAACGGTAGGCAACAGAAAAGGATTTAATGGACCCAGAGGCACCCGGGGACCTGGAGAGAGTGCACCTGCCCCCCAGGTAGGGCAGCTGCTCTCCAGCTGAGGTCAACTGGCCAGGCGGGGAATGCGGGCCTCACATGGCTGGACCTGATTTTTCACAAGGAACTAAATTTCTGGGGTTTCCTGTGATCTACCAATTTTTATTTTTATTTATTTATTTATTTATTTTTTCAGTACGCGGGCCTCTCACTGTTGTGGCCTCTCCCGTTGCGGAGCAGAGGCTCCGGACGCGCAGGCTCAGCGGCCACGGCTCATGGGCCCAGCCGCTCCACGGCATGTGGGATCTTCCCGGACCGGGGCACGAACCCGTGTCCCCTGCATTGGCAGGCGGATTCTCAACTACTGCGCCACCAGGGAAGCCCCTACCAATTTTTAAATGTGGGTAATTAGTTCCAAACGTTTTCCATCATGATGTGGCCAACAAGTATGTCTCCGGGCTGGATTCCACCCACTGGTCATCAGTTTGTGACCCCAGGAACCAAGCTTCTGGTTCACAAAGCACTTTCATAGCTATCATTTCAGTCAATCCTCACAGCAGCCCTGCTAGGTGTGCATTTGGATGACATTTTAGAAAGGTGACAGCTGAGGCTCTGAAAGTTACAAAACTTTCTCAAGGCCACAAGGCTATTGAGTCATTGGGTCAGGACCGAACACAAGCTTTTCTTCAAGGCTCCAGTGATTTTTAACAGAGAAAACCCCATGTGCAGAAGGAAAACGCATCCCAGTTAATCAATGAACAACGACACTGATCAACTTCCTCATTAGAGACCCTGATTTTGTCACCTGACAAATAACTAGAATATCCAAAAAAGAGAGAAACTGATTATAAAGTACTAAGAAGGAGATCTGAAAACACTGAAAAGCACCAAGCCCGCCTCCTGAATATCCCAGCCCCTCTTCAAAGAACTTGGGATCTGAACTCGGAAACCTCGGAGCAACTCACTTTTTGTTCTCTCAGCTTCACTAAGATATAATTCATACACCCAACAATGCACCACTTAAAATGCACAGTTCATAGGTTGGTTGTATATTCACAGAGTTGTGCGGTCATCACCACCGTCAATTTTAGAACATTTTCATCACCCCAAAAAGGAACCCTGTACCCACGGGAGCTGGGCTGCTTTCATGGCCTGAGTCCAGAGGGACATTTCTTAAAGTGTGGTCCTAGGACCACCTACACCTGACTTGATGAGGGAGCTTTCAAAACTGCTGGTTCAGAGGCCAATCCCATCTACTGAGTGAGACTCTCAGTGGGGAGGCGGGGATGGGACAAAGCAAGACTCTATTTTAAAAAGCATCCCCGATTCCTATGTACATCTGGCTTCATCAGGAGCCGACCCATTTTGTGCCTGGACCTTGTTACAACCTGGTGACGCCTATGCACAACTCAGAGTACTATTTTTAATGCAGAAAATAAAATATGTAAGACTACAAAGGCAATCAATTACGCTAAAATATAGTTGTCAAAATATTTTTTCAATGCATTTGTTATATTGTAATCTATTACTTCTTGGTGAAGTAATGATGGGCCTAATAACTACTGCACTTTTAAAGGAAGGAACATGTAGACGATCTTCTGAAATAACTTTCACACCTGAAACGTGATATAAACATAGTGTTGATTATTTTCGTGACAAAGTCCCAGCTACTGCAACTGGTACTGTGGCTCTTTGCCTGTGATTCACAATGAAGCAAAAGGCTAAACTTCACTGAGGTTTGTGAAAAAAACAACAACAAAACAAAACAAAACACAAAAACCTTTTTTATCTCATCTAAATTCGTGGTTGCCCTGCCAGAAACCCTGGGGTAGGTGGACCCCAGGTTAAGAACCCCAACTAGGGTGAAGGTCCTAATGCTGGATCCTGGGAGTGGCCTTGATTCCTTCCAGCCCAAGCCTGACTTCTCATCTCCTATATTCCACGAGAAACCCCAGCATCTTCCCCTTCGACTTTTACTATCTTGTTGCGGTTTCTGGTACTTGCCATCAAAATACCACCACCATTACCTTTTTAAGTGTTTACTGTGTGCTAAGGCACTGCTCTAACCATATACGTACATTTGCTCACCTAACCATCACAACAACCTAGAGATGTAGATACTCTTATTATTTCCATTTTGTAAATGAGTAAACTGCATCCTGGTAATGTTACATAATCACCTGAAACTCAGAGCTGGAAGGAAGGGGAGCTGGGATTCTACCTTAGGTGTCTTGGTCTGGAGGCCTGAGCCCTCACCACTAAGTGATACCCCCTCGACCATACAGAGAGCCTAGACTATATACCCTGGACACAGAATGAATAGAAAACACATTGAAAAATTCAAACATCTGACTAGAAAACCAATACAGGTATAGACAGAACATCCCTGCACTTTTAGGACTAAGAATGTATGTAAAACAGGTCAAAGAAAGACATCACCTACAGGCCTTCTGGGGAAACGTACCGGAACTATTAATAGAGTAGAAAAGAAATTGCAGAGGAATTCCAGAAGGAACGATTCTGAGGGCCGCATCTTTCCATCAATATTAATCATCTTTGGAACTTCTGGAACGAGGCTTATAGCGGCTTTGAAAAAGGCATCAGCTGCAAGACAGAAGAGAAGTCCGTGTGTGAGAATGTTGAAAACTGCAGGGTCTGCTTTCTTCTTCACACGGCCTGGAAGTCAGGCCACACCGAGGGCTCAAGACAGCTGGCGGGTCCTGGAAGAGGGTTTCTGCACCGTGATCGACTTGTTGGAACGTTCGCTTGAGAGGGTGCTGCCGCCTCCCAGCTCTCCTCTTCCCCCCCTTCCTCCTTTGAGCGATTTGGCTCAGAGAACCTCAAACTGACTTCAGATAATACGTGAAAAAAGCACGTGGCAAATTGTTACAGAGGGCATAGAAGTCACAGTTGCCTGTACTGAAGGCTTCACCTGAACTGGTTCAGTGAACCATCCGGTTCACCACAGGAGGAAAGTGCTGTCCACAGCCCACTTCACAGGTGGGAAATGAGGTGTGGAACGAGACGTGCCCGGTCCTACCACAGGGCCTGTGTATGCGGGAGGGTCCAGCCGTGGTGGTGGAGCCCAGGCTCAAGCTCTGGTTTGTCTGAATATACTCTAACGCACACTGTATTTGTTAAAGAAATAACAATGGAAATGCCTGAAGGAATGTGTGCGCGCGCACACGCACACGCACACACACACGCGCGCGCACACACACACGCACACACGCGCACACACACACGCGCGCGCACACACGCGCGCGCACACACACGCACACACACACGGCTTTAAAGACTTCTGATTAGGTGACAGTTCCGGAGAATCATTTGGAAAATGAAGACACTTTAAGAACTATGAAACAGACTATAAAACAAGAAGACCTCCAAGGGTGAGAGGGAGGAAAGAAGGGGAAGAGGGAGAGGGGAGGGATGGAGAGGAAGGGGGAGGCGAGAGAGAGGGAGTAACAGGAGGACACAGCCGGTGGGGGGAGGAACTAGTGTGTTGGTGGGAGCGTAGATGGAGAGATCTTTCTAGAACTGCCTAAGTACTAACCATGAGAAAGAGCCTCAGAACAGACAGAACACTGACCTGACAAACAAAATTTTAAACTACCCGACAAGATCAAACGTTTACATGGTTCAAATACACTTCCACTCCGCAACGGCTTGCAGTGATGCACACAGAACAGTGCTCTGGTCTGCAGCACCCCGAGTTAAAACCAGAAGCCCCTCCAGCACAGCAGAGGAGCAGATGCAACAACAAACGCCCACGGCCGGAAACAGAGGCCAGCCCTTAACGAGAAGAGTCTGCGACTGAAGCTGGAGAGTGGGGTAGTGACTTCTCTTCCTTCTTCAAAAGAAAAAACCACAGTATGGAAAGACACTGATATCAGGGTTTACTACGTAAAGTTACCTCTGCCCCAGGAGCTTCTCTCCCAGGACCCCGAACTCACCCATACCGCATTCGCCTAAGCACAGTTATTAAGCTCCAGCTGTGAACTGGCGCTCTCCCGGGCGCTGTGGGCATGCGTGGGAAAACAGAGGCGGCAAGAGTTGACGACGTAAGTGTGGTGATGAGCCCAACGTGATCACACTAATTAACACCTATCTGCTGGGAGCCTGTCGTATGCTCTGCTCTAAGGGGGACACAAAGCAGCTGATCCTGTCTTGATATAGGGGCTCTGGTAGATAAACCTCCCAGAGAGAGTCAGAAGCTGCAGGGTCTTCTGTCTTGGCCTACAGACAGTAGTAAATGGCACTATTCATGGAAACCAGAGGAACTCCTAGGCCCTATCTTAAGGTAATTAACATTCTCAGTCCTCAAGCAGTCCTATGGCGAAGGTACAATTATTTCCATGCCCGGATGATGAACAAAGCTCAAAAGCTGAGTGGCCAGGTGAGAGTAGCCCAGGGATGGTGAAAGACTGAGCTGAGCAGAGTTTAAAGGCCATCACCAGCACTGAGCAACACAGTCAGATGTGTGTTTGTTAAAAGAAACACAAGTCTACAAATGACAGATATGATAAGGGGTTTATAACCAGAATACACAGACATTCTACAACAATGGAAAAAACAAGTAACCTGACTAAAGGTTACCCTGAATAGACATTTCTTCACAGAAAATACACAAATGGACATCAAGCACATGGAAAGATGCTCAACATCATTCATGAGAGAAATGCAAATCAAAACCACCAGGAGAGGGACTTCCCTGGTGGCGCAGTGGTTAAGAATCCACCAGCCAATGCAGGGGACACGGGTTCCAGCCCTGGTCTGGGAAGATCCCACAGGCCGCGGAGCAACTAAACCCATGCGCCACAACTACTGAGCTCTCATGCCACAAGTACTGAAGCCCACACACCTAGAGCCTGTGCTCTGCAACAAGAGAAGCCACCGCAATGAGAAGCCCGCGCACCACAACAAAGAGTAGCCCCCGCTCGCCACAACTAGAGAAAGCCCGCACGCAGCAACGAAGACCCAACGCAGCCAAAAATAAATAAAACAAATAAATTTATTAAAAAAGAAAAACCACCATGAGATATCATCTCACACCCATGAGCATGGCCACTATGAAAAAAAAGAGTAAATAACAAGTATTGGCAAAGATGTAAAGAAACTGGAATCTCTGTGTCCTGCTGGTGGGAATCTAAACTGGTGCAGTTGCTGTGGAAAACAGCTTGGTGGTTCCTCAGTTAAACATAGAATTACCATCCACCAGCGATTCCACTTCTAGGTGTATACAGCAAAGCAATGAAAGCAGGGACTCAAACAGATGCTTGTACACGAACGCTCACAGCAGCATTATTCACAAGAGCCAAAAGGTGGAAACCACCCAAGTGTCCATCAAAGAACAGATAAGCAAAACATGGTACATCCACACGAAGGAGTATTACTCAGCCTTAAAAAGGAAGGAAATGCTGACATGTGCGATAAATATGAACGAACCTTGAAAACGTTATGCTAAATGAAATAGGTCAGACAAAAGGACAAACACTGTCTAACTCCACTGGTATGAGGTAGTCAGAGTGGTCAAATTCAGAGAGATAAAGTAGAATGGGAAGGCGGGAACAGAGGTATTATTTAATGGGTACAGAGTTTCATTCTCTTTGGGATGATGAAAAAGTTCTGGACATGGATGGTGGTGACAGTTGCACAGCACTGTGAATGTACTTAAAGCCACTGAAGTGTACACTCAAAAATGGTTACCATGGTAAATTTTATGTTGTGTGAGCTTAACCACAATACGAAAATAAGAAACTGAGCTGAGCCTACCCTTGACCTCACCCCCTAGAGCACAGGCAGGGCTGGACTCCACCAGGTCCGGTGTCTTCCTCCTGGCTCTATAGGCACTGCTTTCCGGTGAAGACATTAAGTCCATCATCAAACAAAGTGAAGAGCCTTTCTCGGCGGAAATTAAAATTCTGCTCAGAACAACCTGAAAGACCATTTATGTGTTCTATTTATGTGTTTGTTACCAAGTGGCCCTGAGAAAGGTGCCTGTTATTATGGCTCATTAAAGAGGGACCCACTTTGTGCCGGGTGCCCTACTCCTCCCAGCCACCCTGCTCAGTTCCCACTCCAAAGGAGGGAGTGAAAAGAAACAGTTATTTAAGCGTTGAGGCAGGAAATGTTTCAAAGCAGATTTTTATTTCTATCCTCGGAAGACTTGCCCCATATATAAAATCTTGTCTGGGAGACCTTTCAATTTTGTCTTAGTAATTAGAACTCAAATCCTACTGTGTATGAAAACAGTTTTTCCTCATAGAGTTCAGAATAATCATGCCAATATCATATAACATTTTTTAAAAATTGAAGTTGGTTTATAACACTGTATGTTTCACGTGTACAACATTATATTTCTATTTCTATATACCCTACAGCACATAACACTTTATTTGTGGCTATTAAAAGCCACAGAAGACAATTACAGATAAAATGGGTTACATTGTTTTTTCTAAAAAAGACTTCTAGAAAAAGGAGAAATCAGATTCCAATTCATAAAGACTATTATCCTTGTTCCACTGGGGGAAGGAAAAAGCATGTATCAATCTATGCACTGGCTTCCCCATGCTATGCATTCCTCCATCTGAATCTTCTGAGGTTTCAAGGAACGGCTAGATTTACTTTCCATATTCCATCTTAAAAAAAAATAAAACAAACAAAAACCCCACTCAAGCCTGGCTGACCTCACCCCAGAGTTCGTTCTGTTTAAGATCCTTTTTCTTGGGGTGCTGACGGCTCTGCAGAGAGGCATTCTGCTGCTGTTCTCTGCACAGTGATCAACACGTCCTTCAGTGCTTCTGGGCACTGGGTGGAAGACAGACAGCCACAGTAAGAGGGACTGGGCTACTACTGGAGATGGTGTTTTCCAAAATAGCTTGAGCATAACAATCATGGAGATCCTGTGAAAACAGACTCCCAGGCCCCCAAACATTGCTGATGGGAATGGAACATGGTAAAGCCACTTCGCAAACTAATCTGGCAGTTCCTCCAACTCTACATGCGTGTGGCACGTATGCGTACATACACGCGACAATGTGGACGAGCCTTGAAATCACTATGCTAAATGAGTGCAGCCAGTCATAAAAGATCTGCATTGTAAGATTCCATTTATGTGAAATGACTGGAATGGGCAAATTCATCAAACCAAACGGAGATTGGTGGCTGGGGGAAGCCTGTGGGAGGGGGAACGGGGTGTGACTGCCTAATGGATTCGGGGTTTTCTTTTGGGGAGGTGGAAATATTCTGTAATTAGTGACGATGATTACACAACTCTGAATATACTAAAAACCACTGAACTGTACTCTTTAAAAGGAGGGATTTTATGATACATGAATCATGTCTCAATAAAGCTGTTATTTAAAAAATATATATGGGTTCCCAGGCCCCACCTTAAATGTATTAAACCAGACTATCCATGATAGAGACTCAGGAATCTAACTGTAAAAAAATATTTACCTTTGAATAGGCAACAGAGTCACATGATTTTAAATTCCAAAGGTAACACTCCTTCTCACTCCGGTCCCTGGCCATCCAGTTTCCCTTCCCAGAGGCAAAGAGGATTACCTGCTGCTCGGGTATGCTTCTAAGCGTACAGGAACAAATACATTTTCCCTTTCTTGGCTTCTCTTTCTGCAGAGTTAATATATGGTAGACACCATTTTGCAACTCCTCCCCAACCACTCAACAACATGTCTTGGAGATTAATCTATCATGCATATAAAGTACAACTTCATTCTCTTTTATAGCTACAAAGTGGAATCTGGCCCATTTCCTTTTTTCTTCCAATTTTTTTTAAGAGGTAAAAGGCATATAACATAAAATTTACCATCTTAATCAACTGATCCATTTTTTTTTTTAAACAAGCCTCTCCGGTGAATTTTATGATTCAACAGGTTTGAGAAAAATTGTTCTAAATCCTTCAGCTAAATGCAGAATATGACTTTCCAACAGCAAATGGCACACTCTGAAAGGTTTAATCTGGAGACATTCAGCAAGAAGCCAACAGAGGTAGTCAGTAATAATGAAATTCAGCCAGGACAGGCTGCCATCATTTCACATATACAGTGAGTAAGGGCCAGGGAGGCCTGTTAGACAATTATCACAGCACTTTAGATAATTTTCTGTCAGAGATTTCAGGTTTTCCTGTTCCCCAATCTGGGCAGTTTCAAAGGGTCTGCAGAACATGAAAGGAGGATGATATTCTAGAAACCTCAGGACATGAAGAAATCAAACACACCCAAAACACAAAGCCACTAAAACTACAGAATGGTCACCAAGATATATGTCACTAGCAAACCCTGGGAGAGAATGAAAATAAGGGATCAGTTGAAGGTACTAAGTAAACTAGGTATGTTGGGATTATCGGGATTACCCATGCTGCCTAGCTACTGTAAACAACTGGGCCAACGGTTCTCCTTAGATGAAGGTATTTTGTATCAACTCAGCTCGATTGGAGAAAAACGGCAAACAACCCGACCATAAGAGACCAGTTAAAGAAATTATTGTACTGCCACACCATAGAAGTGATATAGCTAATAAAGAAAATAAGGTACGTTGATATGTTTTGATGTATAATACAGATTATCTATGATATATTAAGTACAAAATGTTATACAGCTGCATACAGTATGATCCTATTTTTACAAGAAAAAAATATATATATATTTAGGTAGATGCATAAAGAAAGGGAGGCAACATAATGCCAAACTATTAAGCGTGTTACAGAGTGGTAGCTGAGAGTGAAGGAAACCAGGTTCTTTCATGTACTGCTAGGTTACTATTTTGGAATTTTTATTTATAAATTTCCCCAAATAATTTTTCTTTAGCAAAGTCAATACAAGTTTATTCTAAAATTTTCAATCACAGAAATGTACAAAACAGAAAGGGTAGTGGGAGACATAGGCAGGATGGTCAAAGGGCGTTTCTGAGGAGTAGCCCCTTCCTTCTTTACCAGAGCAGGGAAGGGGGGAATGAGACTGGGGAAGGGCTACTGTGGACTGTGGCACTCCTGCTGCCCTCAGGGATGCCCACCCTCCTCATGTACATAAAGCGAGGCACTAAGCTGAGGGGGGCACACATCTTCCAGGGCCCCAGGGACTGCACTGCAACCCACAGCCAATGTGCCAGGAAGGTTCCTCTCTGATTATCTGCTCTACAAATGGAGTCACACATAGCTCTCTAGACAGCTTCACTTGCATGGAACCTTCTTCTCAAGGCTTTAAAAGGTTTTGTTCACCCTGTGCTCTGAGGTCTCTTCCCAGCTCCCGTAGAAAACTGAGGGGCCAGCGGCCTCCCACACACATGCCCCCACCTGAGGAGCCCCACTGCTGTCTGTTGTGCGCTGAAGCTCTGCATATGTCTCTGAACAACAGGGTTCCATGTTCTAAGAGACAAAAATATCAGTCAATTGGACAACTGTCAGTTTCAAAATGCTCAGAATTAAGATGCCGGTTGCTCACTGTCTGTAGGAGCAAAAAACTAGAAAGAGTCCAAATATTTTTCAATAAGAGTTTGGGGATAAAATGGGGGGGGGATGGTTGGGGAAATAATTTATACCCCATCCCCTCGCCAAAAAAAAGAAATAGGGTACTAAATAGTCATTACAAAGAATAGAGTGGCAGGAAGGGGGTAGGAGGAGAGAGGCCAAGATAAGCAAAAAAAGCAAATTGAAAAACACTAGGGAAGACACATTCCCGTTTCTGAGGTGGGGGGCAGTGCGTATTTATATAAGAATATAGACAGATGGGTAGGACAGAAGAGCAGAGGAAAGAGGCAGACAGCATATGAGAATGGAAGCGTATTTTTTCATGTATACATAGAAGAAAAAAATCAAGAGAAATATACTAACTGAACAGTGGATACTTTTTAGAGGTGAGGAGACAGAGTGGATTACTGGTGACTTTACTTGGAGGCTTTTTATTTAAGATCTACATTTCTGTACTGTTAGAATTTTTTTCAAATGAGCATGAAATATTAAAATAAAATTCATTAAGATTTAAATGCGCTCCATACATGATAAAACTCAGATTTAACTGTGATCTCTGAGAGTAAGTTCATCCTTCTGTGTCCTTGGCATTTGTTGATATAGAAGATGATTCAGTACATGAATCATAAGAGACGGTCAAGAAGTGATAACCCAGACCACCTTCAGAGGTAGTGTTTTATTTTTTAAATAACGCATTAGGTCAGTGCTAATGGAAACCTTTACTACTTGTCAGTCATAAACTCCCAGGCTAAACAAGACCTCACAGTAACCCACTCCACCCCATTCCCAGAACTTCAGTCATCATATGTCCTCCTGGACAACTCAGAAGGACAACTGTCCTAATCCAGGGAACTCCAGGAAAGGAAACATCACATTTCTTAAAACAAAATGTCATGAGTGGTTGAAAGACTCCCGTCCCTTGAATATACCTTATTAAAGCAGGGTTCAGGCTACGAGTACTATTCATTCTCTCAAGTTCTATCAACCCCATTGCTAAACATCTTCACCAGTTTTCAACATTTTCCATTAGGTTTGGATTCTATATCTATATAGCGGAAACTACTGTATAAAATGCAACATCAGGGCATAGCCTACTCTCTCAAACTTTGTGTTCTGGATTAAATGTTTACCCCCCCCCCCACCAATTCATAGGTTAAAATCCTAAACCCCAATGTGATGGTATTAGGAGGTGGGGCCTTTGGCAGGTGATTAGGTCATGAGGGTATAGCCCTCTTGAATAGATTAGTGCCCTTATAAAAGGGACCCCAGAGAGCTCCTTATCCCTTCTGCCATGTAAGGACATAGCAAGAAGACAGTCTGTGAACTAGAAGTCTTCACCAGACACTGAATCCGCCAGTAGCTTGATCTTGGACTTCCAGCCTTTAGAACTGTGAGCAACAAATGTCTGTTGATTAAGCCACCCAGTCTACGGTATTTTTGTTATAGCAGCCCAAAGAGACTGAGGCAGTCTGCCATGAAGATGTGCTGTCACCAAGTGATAGGGGTGTCTTTGGGTAAAGCCTCCTAGTCTAAATGGCCAAGTTATTATCCATAAGCAAGTTAGCATAGAGACTCAATACTCTTTACTACCAAAACTGTGTTTTTATAACAGAGCCTGTTATTATAGGAATTAAGTTTGAGGATTTAAGGACCACTATTTTGGTGATTTGTGTATAGAGCAAGATTTAAAGAAATATGAATGCCTAGGGACAATTAAATACCTCATTCATTAAGCTGTCATCGATAACAATTAAGCATTAATCTAACCTCGATTCTGCCACCTGATTTATGCAGAATGTCGACAGTTAATGTGGAAAGTCCACTCAGACATACAGACGACTTCTCAGTTTCAGCAGCACCATAAGAGGTGCCTGTACGCTCTCCCTCTTTTATCTCTGATCAGCAAGGCCTCTCTCTGAGCCAAGCATGCTCAGCCCACGTGTCACCTGACTCAAATCTCTGGGATATTGCAGGGATGACACACCTTCCTGCCATCCCTGCAGTAGCTCACAGGAGGTTGTGAAGTTCTTCTGTGGATATTAAGCTTAGATTTCCCTAAGCAGAAAGGATTAGGCATTCCTTATCTTAATTCTGATTGCCTCCTAAATAAGTTTATCTAATGTTCAATCTATAATAACTGGTCTCTAGCAACCACACACACCGAGGGTTAGAAATAAAACACTGGATTATCGTTTAGAGGAACTAACCTAACTACAGAGAAGCACAGCGGTGGAGAGAGCACTTGAAGTCATTTATTAGCTAGATGCTCCTGGGCAAGTCATGTCACACGTCTGAGCTTCAGTTTCCTCCTCTGTAACAAGAAGATCAGCCACCCAGCAAATAACATGTACTGAATAAAACTAAACTCCTTTGCCAGGAATTCAGTTCTCTCAACAATTAGTCCCAAACAACCTTCCTAACTTGATCTTCCACTCATTCCTTCCAGATGCACCATTTTTCCAGCCTCTAGGCCTTTACTCTTGCCGTTGCTTAGGCTAGAATGCCCTCTGCCTCACTTCAGCATATATAGATCCCCTTTACCTTCCACACTTTTCAATTCCATCTCTCTTAAGAAGCTTTTTTTTCTTCCTCTTCCAAGCCAAGGGTCATTTCTCTCTTCTCTAAAATTCCCTGGTACATTTTATGAACATCTGGCATGACATTTATCATGTGCTGCTTTGAATCACTGTAAACAGATCCACTCCCCCTTGCTAGCAGGAAGTCTCTGTAAGTGCATTCCTGTTTCGGCACAATGCTCGGCACAGTGGCTTGCATGTAAAAACTGCCCAAGAACTGCTGGCAGGAGGAAGCAAATCGTAGGCGTTTACAATCATAAGGAGTTGAGTAAACTTAAGGGGGAGACTCACCCCTGCTCCTTTTCTGTGGGTTCTCCATCCCTGCCCTTACCTCCCCTAAGGTGGATGGATCATGCGTGTTCAGACATGAACATGGGCAACAAGCTTCATGCCATCTGCCCACCTGTGAACTGTTACAGCAAAATTAATCTATTGGGTTGGCCAAAAGGTTCATTTGGCTTTTTCCATAAGATGGCTCTAGTAGCGCTTACTTGTCTTTAACTTCATTTGAAACAATTTTTTTAGATTGTATTGTGACAGCTTTCATATCAGCTTGCATTTTAAAAAAACCTTATCAAAACTGGTAAATTTTTATGTAGCCATTTTAATACTGAAGATGGAAGAAAAAAAGCAATATTTTTGGCATATTATGCTTTATTATTTCAAGAAAGGTAAAAACGCAAGTGCAACGCAAAAAAAGATTTGTGCAGTGTATGGAGAAGGTGCTGTGACTGATCGAACATGTCGAAAGTGGTTTGCAAAGTTTCGTACTGGAGATTTCTCACTGGACGATGCTCCACGGTCAGGTAGACCAGTTGAAGTTGACAGCGATCAAATCAAGACATTAATTGAGAACAATCAACGTTATACTACGTGGGACATAGCCGACATACTCAAAATATCCAAATCAAGCACTGAAAGTCATTTGCACCAGCTTGGTTACGTGAATCGCTTTGATATTTGGCTTCCACATAAGTTAAGCAAAGAAAACCTTCTTAACCGTATTTCCACATGCAATTCTCTACTTAAATGTTACAAAAACATTCCGTTTTTAAAACAAACTGCGATGGGCGATGAAAAGTGGATACTGTACAACAATGTGGAACGGAAGACATCGTGGGGCAAGTGAAATGAACCACCACCAAGCACACCAAAGGCCTGTCTTTGTCCAAAGAAGGTGATGTTGTTTATACAGTGGGATTAGACGGGAGTCCTCTCTTATGAGCTCCTTCTGGAAAACCAAATGATTAATTCCAACAAGTACTGCTCCCAATTAGACCAACTGAAAGCAGCACACAACGAAAAGCATCCGGAATTAGTCAACAGAAAACGCATAATCTTCCATCAGGATAACGTAACACTGCATGTTTCTTTGACGACCAGGCAAAAACTGTTACAGCTTGGCTGGGGAGTTCTGATTCATCCGCCATATTCATCAGACACTGCACCTTCGGACTTCCATTTATTTCGGTCTTTACAAAATTCTCTTAATGGAAAAAATTTCAATTCCCTGGAAGACTGTAAAAGGCACCTGGAAGAGTTCTTTGCTCAAAAAGATAAAAAGTTTTGGGAAGATGGAATTACGAAGTTGCCTGAATGATGGCAGAAGGTAGTGAAACAAAACAGTGAATACATTGTTCAATAAAGTTCTTGGTAAAAATGAAAAATGTGTCTTTTATTTTTACTTTAAAAACCGAAGGAACTTTTTGGCCAATCCAATACTTTGCCATAATCACCAGAGAGGCCTCATGGTTTGAGAAAACAGTCACATCAATCACATTCTTCAGAAGATGGTTTGTCAACAGAACAAGTAAATATGACCTTAAGCATAAACCCCAAAGCCTTGGTAAGTGGATAGAGACCATTTTTCTCCATCACAAGCTGCTCCTTACTCTCCAAAAGGAGGAAATACAAAATTATTTTTCTCCTCCATTCTACTGCCCTGGCCTCCTCCATCAGCAGTTACAGTTCACAGTAGCCAGTGGACTTCATAATCGCAGGCTTTAGCCTTTCTTCTGGGCGTCCCCGTGTTCCTCACAAATCAAACCAGCACTACAGCTCCAGTTAACGTGTCTATGAGCCTCGGCATATATTTGAACCTACCTTGTTTCCTGTTTTCTATAAATAGGAAAATCAATTATTTAAAACCTACCAAGAGGACTTTGATGAGACTCTTCTGAACACTTAGGTTGCTTAGGAGTTAGGTCCCTACCATGAAAGGTTTGGTACCATTTTACATTCATCAATATTATAAAGAGTTATCAACCATTATTATCATGTGGTACCATTCATTCCTTAAACATTTATTGAGCACCCATGCGTCAGGCAATGTGCCAGGAGACAGGCACAGCACAGTGACTAAGACAGATGAGACCTCATGGAGCTGACACTCTTCAGGGGAGAGAAGCAGACAATTCTTTACACATTTACTTGTTAAACAACAATGGTGATATGTACAATGAAGGAAAAGTGCATAGTGTGAGGATAAGACGTCTTACAGGAGAAGCTGACTTAACTTTTGTTTGGGGCTTTTACTTAAGACATGGCTTGTGAGCACAGCTCTCCAAGATGAAGATGCAAAAAATAAGTAAAAGAAAGTACATTTTTAAAAGGGGGGAACCACGGGTGGAAAGCGGTTGGGGGGTGGTGGTGGGATGAACTGGGAGACTGGGATTGACATGTATACACTGATGTGTATAAAATGGATGACTATAAGAACCTGCTGTATAAAAAAATTTAATTTAATTTTAAAAAGGGGGGGAAATAGGTAGAATCTAAAAAACAAAACAAATGAGCAAACATAAAAGAGAAAGAGTTCAAATCAAACATAAAAGAGCAACAGGTGGGCTTCCCTGGTGGCGCAGTGGTTGAGAGTCCGCCTGCCGATGCAGGGGACACGGGTTCGCGCCCCGGTCCAGGAAGATCCCACGTGCCGCGGAGCAGCTGGGCTCGTGAGCCATGGCCACTGGGCCTGCGCATCCGGAGCCTGTGCTCCGCAACGGGAGAGGCCACAACAGTGAGAGGCCTGAGTACCGCAAAAAAAAAAAAAAAAAAAAGGAGAAACAGGTGGTTGCCAGAGAGGAAGAGGGAGGGGGAAGGAGAGAAGTAGGCGAGGGAGATTAAGAGGTACAACCTCCCAGATGCAAAGTAAATGAGTCACGGGTATGAAACACACAGTGTAGGGAACACAGTCAATAACGATGTAATATCTTTATATGGTGTCATGTCATAACTAGACTTATGATGGTGATCATTTTGAAATGCAGAGAAATGTCAAATCACTATATTGTGTTATAGGTCAATTATACTTCAAAAAAACCAAACAGGGGGCTTCCCTGGTGGCGCAGTGGTTGAGAGTCCGCCTGCCGATGCAAGGGACATGGGTTCGTGCCCCGGTCCGGGAAGATCCCACATGCCGCGGAGCGGCTGGGCCCGTAAGCCATGGCCGCTGAGCATGCACGTCCGGAGCCTGTGCTCCGCAACAGGAGAGGCCACAACAGTGAGAGGCCCATGTACCGCAAAAAAAAAAAAAAAAAAAAAAAAAAACCAAACAAACTCCTAGAAAAATAGGTCAGATTTGTGGTTACCAGAGGTGAGGGACAGGGGGAGGAGAAATTGGATGAAGGCAGTCAAAAGGAGTAAACTTCCACTTATAAGATAACTAAGTACCAGGGATGTAATGTACAACATGATAAATATAATGAACACTGCTGTATGTTATATATGAAAGTTGAGAGTAAATTGTAAGAGTTCTCATCACAAGGAAAAGGTACTTCTTAAAATTTCTTTAACTTCGTACCTATATGAGATGATGGACGTTCACTAAACTTATTGTGATAATCAGTTCACTCTGTATGTAAGTCAAATCATTATGCTGTACAGCTTAAACTTATACAGCACTGTATGTCATATCTCAGTAAAACTGGAAGAAGAAAAATTTTTCAAATAAAAGGAGGGGAAAGAATTCTGTAGGAGGGAAAAGCACTATTATTAATGATAAGAACAAAAACCGTTCTTTTTACCACTATTTTGCTTTAATTGTTCTCACTATTGTTTCACCTTCGGAGGAACTGCAGATCTGTTATTTTCAGGATAATTCAGCAGGTTTATCTTGAACTGAAGATCAGCTTTCCTGCAGATTTTCCAAGGTTCTGCGTATGAGAATTGGCTTTCAGAACTCTGAGACTGCAGAGCTGCACTGTCTACAGTTAGCTCCTAAACTCCAAGGCATACTTTCACCTTTTGAGAGACGGTTATACTAAGTTAATATTTACTGAGTCGCTACTGTGTGCCAGTGGGCCGAGTGCTCCAAGTATGTTATCTCATTTAATCCACCACAGATAGGACCATTGCCATCATCTCCACTTTAGAGATGGAAAAACTGAGGCACCATATGGCCAATTTGTCCAAGGGCATCCAACTCACAAGTAGCAGAATCGGAATTGGGACCACTGCATTCAGAAGACTTGAAACTTACCATTCATTAGGGCCTTATCCCTAACACGTCATGTAATCTCACACGTCCATGCCTTTGCTCAGGCCATCTCCTCTACCTGGAAGGCCAACTATTCCTTCTCCCATTCCCCATAGCCCTTTCCTGATAAACAAATGCTCTTCTTTCAAGACCCACCTTTAACATTACTTCCATTGTAAAACATCCTCCTTTCTGAGGTTAGAAACTGTAAAGATAAAGGAACCAAGATAAAAATAAAGGGGAAAGAATCTGCTCTTGCTGTGACCTGGTGGTAACCTTCCAGAAAGAACCACTGACAAACAAGGGCAAGGAGCTATCCAGTGACAGTGAACAGGCATCTCTGGGCCACATCTAGGTCAGAAGCACTTGATCAAACAACTGATTTGCAAGTCCTTCATTTCTCCTAAATATCTGGGGCAATGGGTGACCCCAGACCAAATCCCCGCATGATCCAGTCTACATGCTGAACCAGTGTGTCCAAAGGACCAGAACCGGGCCTCCCCATAATAAGCCTTCGTCAGCATTCCACGGTGGCCTGGTTGAGAGTTCAATGGGAGTTTACTTGTTGGGCTGAGTCAGCCCTGGCAAAGCCACAGCCTGATAAAGAAGATACAGCCAAGGCTGGATCAAGGGAGGCTAGAAAATGAATAGCGGGAGGGCTTCCCTGGTGGCGCAGTGGTTGAGAATCTGCCTGCTAGTGCAGGGGACACGGGTTCGAGCCCTGGTCTGGGAGGATCCCATATGGCGCGGAGCAACTGGGCCCGTGAGCCACAACTACTGAGCCTGCACGTCTGGAGCCTGTGCTCCGCAACAAGAGAGGCCGCGATAGTGAGAGGCCCGTACACCACAATGAAGAGTGGCCCCCGCTTGCCACAACTAGAGAAAACCCTCGCACAGAAACGAAGACCCAACACAGCAAAAGTAAATTAATTAATTAATAAACTCCTACCCCCAACATCTTCTAAAAAAAAAAGATGAATAGCGGGGAGGGGATGTTTTATAACCAGCTGAGAGGGGGGGTGTTTAAGGAGGCAAACAAACCAAAGTGGCCCACTTCCACAAGCTTCATTTAATTTATATTTAGCCTTCCCGTTCTCAGTAATTGAATGTATTATTTATTTTGGCCAGCAACTGCTGCATGTGGCTTTCAGAAAAACAACAACAGCCTTTTACGGTTTAGCACCACAGCGCTTAGAGACTTGAGCAAAATCATCAGATGAACTATTGAGCATGAAAAAAAATTATTAAGCATGAAGTGGACTCCACACTCCTGCCCACCCTGCTGCAGCTTAAAGTGCAGGGGAGGTAGAGGAGGAGTCCAGAGCTCTAACACAGGGGCCACTGACTTCCCACACCCGGGTACCAGTCTGCTCTGATGCTACTTATCTCTGGGTGTGGACCAAGGGCATCCCAGCAGGGAAACTGTCATTCCCAGCTCTTCTCCAACAGTTCTTGGGAGCAGCAAATCTTTATTTAGCTTAAGAATTTGTTTTTCTTTTTTGAAAACAAAAAATAGCATGAAGCAAGTTGGGAGAAGAAAGATCTAGGCTTGAGGGGCCTCCACGTGCCGCTCACAGCTCTGGTATCTGCAGCTCACAACCCATTCCTAATGTTACAGGTGACACCAGACTCAGCGATCCCCACGTGGGTCTACTACTCCTGACCTTTTTAAGAGGGAACCGGTTTATAAGATTTAAAAGTTCCTAACATTAATTTAATCTAATTAATTAAGCGAATCTAATCTTCATTTTGCACATCACTGGGGTTTTGGCAGTGGCTGTTAATTTTTGTTTTGTTTCCTACAAACCCATCATCCTTACCAAAGCAGGCACTAGGAGAAAGTTCCATGTTTACTGACAAATAATGAGGACATATCTGCTCTCGTGGGACTTGCAGTCCTCGTGGGGAAAGAGGGTGTCCAGACAGTAAGTAAACAAACACACACAGTAAGAAAGCATCAGAACAAGGTAAATGCAGCGAGGACAAGAGGAGGATGGCACAGGGCGTGACTGGGGAGGTGCGGCTACTTTAGCTAGAGGGGACAGGAAAGGACCCTGCAAGAGGTGAGGCTTGATTCTCATCTCTGGCCTAGTAATTTAAAAAAATGCAAATATCTGGGGGTGAGATCATTCTAGAAGAAGGGAACAGCAAGTGCAAAGGCTCTGAACTGGAAGACAGCTTAGTATGTTCAAAGAACAGTAAAAAGCCGGTGTGGCTAAAGCGTGGTGTAAGATGAGAACAGAAGGCCGGAAGGCACCAGACCACGTAGGGACTTCAGCCAAGGCGTCTGGTTTAATTCCAAATGCTCTGGGAGGCTACTAGAGCGCCCAGGAGTCTATAGCAAAACCAAGCAGAGTTTGAAAAGGTTCCTGGATAGCAATCATGTTTGAAGACTTTGGTGACACCGAGGCCTCAGCGGGAAGGACCCCAGCTTCCCACAGCGCTAACCCACCCACCATTGCACCCTTTGCTGGCGTCCTTCCCTTCCCAGTCTCCCCTCCCCGTCACCCTACGGACACTCACTGCGATTGCCTCCTAAATAAACCACTCGCACGATCCTGCTTCCAGGAGAGCTCTGTACCTCGTACAGAAACGGGTCTTGGGCAGAATTTTTATACCTAATAGCAAGCTGTAGAGAGTCTTCATTCTCTTCTGATTAGACTCTACTCCTGTATCTCTGGGGTTTTAAACAAATGAACATTGAAAACAACAAATAAACTTGAATCTGCTGTGAATAAGCAGTCCTAACTTCTAACACTCTCTACGGATGTCTGAGCCACCTGACCTGGCCTGCCTGATACAGATTCAGGAAGGTCCTTACAGGAAATTACCCGTGCTCTGTAATCTGTCTGACTCTACAAATGTGTGTCCGAGGTGCTTCCTACTAAAGAAACAGATTTAAAACTCATCACTTGTTGATCACGTCTTTCTTTCTCTCCTCCTTAAAGGATTCTCTCTACACACTCACACACACATCCACACACTGCTGAGTCCGCTTTCCTAAGGAGCCAGGAATTGTCTGAGAGCAGAGGAGGGGAGAGAGTGAGTGATGGGCTCACCTTGGGAGAGGCACTGGTTGGCCAAGGCCACCTGACCAGAATGCAGGTAGAGATTGAGGCGGGTGAAGATTCCCACCAGGGAGGGAATGGTAATGAAGCAGTAGGCAACGCAGGCCTAGAAGGAAGGGAGAAACAGCAGGTTACATGGCAATGCCATCACAATGGGTTAATACTCTTGTTTTCATCCACCATATATTTTCAAGTAAACACACTAAAATAATTAATCTCCCCATTAGGAACCCCCATTTCTCCCCCTTGCTTCTGCTGTATTTGCCTCTTTGGGAGGAGGGGGAGGGGCAACCAAGGAGAGTAATGGTGTATGAAAAATAAATCCTCATCCATCGTCGCAGGAAGTAAACAGATAACACCTAATATTGATAAGTTAAAGAAGCAGCTGTTAAAACCAATTAGTTAAAAAAACATAGGTAATTTGAAGAAGAAGTTGCTACAAAGAGCTTGAGGTGGTTGACGCTGAGGAGATTTGAGGTGGTTGACGCTGAGGAGAGAGGTACATGGTGAGAAAGGGCAGGGCCGGGGTGCTTATTTTTCACTGTAATCTTTTTAGTATGATTTTATTTTTAAAGCATGGATATGCATCGCTTTGATAATATTTTGAGCAGCATACTCAAGAAGCAAATTTCTTTCAAAGTTGGGAATTTATCAAGAGGGGAAAAAGGTACTAGGCCTTCCAGTTACAGGCACAAGCCAGAGATAGCTCAGCTGGCATACAAAACTGCAAATCCATTTCTCAACCCCCTCCCCATAACATGTATCAAATTCAGACTCCTTTGATCATTTCTTTTGAAAACATTAAGAAAAGTGGTCAGTCAGAGATATGCAAGGAAAAATCCAGAAAATCAATACTAAACAAGCCTTAATCTTTTTCTGGGAATAGCAATTCAGAAACTTGCAAAAGAAACAGCCCACTGGAGTTCAAAGTCTGTGAGTCTTATCTTTAGAACATACCCGGACAAATGCAGCCGTCTTTCTGGAATGATTTCCTTTCATTACTTTTCTTGTTTCCATTGCCAACCGGTTCACACTCTAGATTAATCAGTAAAACAGAAATGGGAATGAAATGATGGCTGATTCAGATTAACATCTTCCAGAGAGATTTGGACATTAACTGCATACAAGTCAATGAGAGCAAGCTAACCAGAACCAAGACTAGTTAGCACCAAACCCCGAAATGGCAAAGGGGTCATCAGGCCAGATTCGATCTCGGCTTCAGCAAACATCTCCAAGGGACGCTCGCTGAGTTAAGTCATGCCTATCAACCGGCGTAATAAATGACCATTTTCTGGCTTAATGAATAGCTAGGGTTCGCTTACTTCGTTTCCAGAAATCCCCCACACTAAGCTTAAGATCTTAGAGATCTTAACAGAAACCTCTAAAACCGGACGCAGACCATACAAAGTAGCTCTGCAACACTAAGGATAACCGTAAGAACAGTATAACCGCAGCCGCATCATCACTTATAGAGAAGCAGGTGCTGTTCTAGGAGCTGCACATTCCTAGCTCATTTCATCCTCATAAGTCTTATATTTAATCCTTATAAATCCTCATAGTTAGGTCTGAAGCTTAGTAATGCTACGAAATCTGATAACCAGCAGACAAATACATAAAAAGGCTGCTTTCCTTGAATTTACACGAAGCAATTCAAGGACCTTAGGGAATCTTTGCACAAATATAAAAAGTTTGGACCTATGGTTCCCGAACTGTGTACAATGACACCCCAGGGTGTTGCAGCAAAATCACAGGGGCACCACATTTTTTGGACAACCACAGCAAGGCTCAGTGGTTGAACACTATGCAAAGCACTAGTGTGACGGAGCTCACAGACCATGGTACATTCCCTGCAGTCATTTCATATCTTTGCAAAATTGGGTTTTTAGCAGATGCTCTGATAAAAAGCACTGTGCAAAAATTAATGTGGGGGAAAAAAATCTATCTGGAATGGGAGATAAAGTAGTGGTGTCCCATCTGATTCCAAGGTTTAAGAAGTTGTGCAGTATTCAACAGATGCATATACTTTATTAGTAAGTAATTATGATGATTTAAGAATGGAATGAAAATACATTATTTTTCTTTCAATTTATGTATACTGTTGGTTCAGAGGGCTGTCAAGTTGTTAGGGCACAAATTCTTCAGTTGTTTGAACCTAATTTCTTAATAAACAGAACTGTTATTTCTTCCTTTTGGCCTAAGGGCACCATGAAAAGTTACTGAAAGGCACCATGATCCAAGAAAGCTGGGACTCTGATTAGGCAACAAGGAATTCTAATGAGGTTAGTATTTCTATAACTAAATAATCAATGCAACTCACTTAACTCTTTGCTGTTGGCACGCAGGAATGAGAATATCCAAGTTTCAGAGAAAAAGAGGCCAATAAAACCACTCAAAGGCTTAAGCAAAGTTGCAGATTTTATTAACCTTTGAGAAAACACCTTTCATGCCTTGGGAACAGAAGCAATATGGGGCCAGAAGAATCCCAGATTAAAATTGGTGCGTGGCTCAGTGATCAACAAATATGTATTGAGAGAACACATGAATGAATGAAAATCCTTACATGAATCAATTGCACAAGAACAGGTTCCAGATTGCAAAACATCGACCTGGCCTCAACGTAAAAACTCAGCTGTTGTTCAAAATCGCGGCCAAAGGACACCTAGAGTCAAGGAGAAAGACACCAACGATGTTATCTCCATTGTGAGCACACAATTGGAAAGCTTTTGCCTGAGCTTGTGGGGGCAGGGGAGGCGCTGTGATGACAAGTCACCAGAAATCCCACAGCCATAAATGGTGGCTATCTCAGTCGTATGTAAGCAAACACACACATCCGTGCACTGGAATATACTCTAACTAGACTTCACATTACTTCACCCAGCAGAGAGCGGAAACGTTACTATTACCACCTCATCTTCATGACATTGGCATTGTTGTAGGACATAAAAAGACCAAAGGGTATAAAACAGAATCTTATAATGTAAAGAGGATTTCCCAGGCTAGAAGGAAACCACTGGAAAGGAAATGATGGAATTTTGTTTGTCAGCTGTGGCCTTTTCACAGAACACAGATTTGGTGATTGGGAGCCATTTGTCAGAGGGGTTCCCTCATAAGGGCCAAACCTTTCTGCTTCCTGAAGGGGATTCCAACCTCGGCAGCTCACTGGTGGCTGCTAGAGCCATAGATGGATGTTTTTCCACCATTAAAAATCCCCTCTACTCCTATTTCTTCACATTTATGAACAGCTGGTTGATAGGACAAACTTTACTGCTATAGCAATCATTTTTGTCTGGAGGAGGTTTAATGTCACAATTTCCATTATAGCTATCAGGTTTCACATCTTATTTCCTCATATTCTTTTCCATTATAACTTGGTGGCTTTCAGATAAACCCATAAAAGGATAAATACCACGTGATCAGCATATAACTCAAGGGAACAAGAGAGGCACCTGGTAACAGTCATAGGTATTCAATACATAAAAAGGCTAATCCTGAATTTTCATCAAAATCGGTATTTTACCCATAGTTAAATTGACCCCTGTTGTTGAATGAGTCACATTTTCAAGGTGATTTTCAAAGCGATCTAGTTACTTTCATCTCAGTCAGCTTTTGTCTCGACTCTTCTATTCCAACAGCAGATACTGGCAGCAGTGGGTATTTTAGATTTGTGCCCTGAGAATTAAGGCAAAGGTTGTTCTGGCGGGGATGGACTGGTGGGTTATTCCCAAAGAAGCCTGCAACAACGCCTCCTGCTCTGCTTGTCCCTTCGCAGTGTCCCTGTAGACTCTTCCCATCCAAAGGTGGAGTCTGCTTTCCCCCGCTTCCAGAGGGCTGGCCCTGGGACTTGCTTTGACCAACAGAATGAAGCAGGAAGCAGCACAGATCACTGTGTGATTTCTGAACCTCCAAAGGCCCTGCAGCTTCTGATTTCGCCCTCACCACACAAGAGCTCACTGAGATGAGTGAATGATGAGAGAATGATGGACAGAAAGAGGTCACGTGGCCGAGAAATAAGCCACCCCAGCCAACAGCCACCACCAAGACCCCAGACACGTGCTCAAGGCTGTCCTGGATCCTCCAGCCCCAGTTCTGCCACACCTCTGACATCATACAGAGTGGCCTGGTTATCCAGCCAACCCACAGAATTGTAAGAATTAATAAAACACTGTTATTTTAAGCCACTAAGTTTGCGCTGAGTTGTTATACAGCACTGGGTAACTAGGACAAATGGAGAGTGAACACTTGGCATTTCTGCCCCCCGACCTGACCCCCAAATTGTTTTCACCAGCATCTGATGAGCAGCATATCAGGTGCTTCAGGAAGCCCCTTCTCCAGGGAGTTCCCTGGTGGCCTGGGCCTTAGGATCCTGCGCTTTCACTGCCGTGGCCCAGGTTCCATCCCTGGTCAGGGAACTGAGATCCCACAAGCCGCACAGCACGGCCAAAAAAAATAATAAAAAAAAAGAAAAGAAAAAATTTAAACTGGCTTTATTAAAAAGAAAAAAAAAAGGCAGCCCCTTCTCCCACTCCTGGTCCACGTGATTTGGGTGCCCAGGTATGCCTGTCTCCCTAGCCTGGCCGATCAGCGTGTTCATTCTTTCTCACAGCAGCAACTTGCTCAGAGATGAGCTGGTGACCCAAATTAATCCAAGGAGACTCAGCCCCAGGACTTCTGCTGGAGCCCTTCCGGCTGGGCTGCAGAGCTGGAAGGAATGAAAACCCGGAGCTCTTACGGGGAGTGAGCCTGCCTAGGAAGGACGCCAAGAGAGAGGAGCCACGAGCCAAGGACACACACATGGCAGGTCCTAGCAACACCACAGAGACCCCAGGTCCAGCTGCTCCTCCTGAGAGGTCTCTTCCTGGACTTTATGTCCCATCAGCCAGCAAGTCTCCGCCCACCCTCCCCTTTTAATTTTTTCCTTAAGCCAGTTTGTCTTGGCTCTCCTTGCCCCCAGGGGAGTGCTGGCTAATATTAAGTTGTTTTCTAATTTCATCTTATCTCAATAAAAATGAAAAGCACCAGGGAACATAATGTTAACTGCTTTCACCAGAGGAAGGATAAACAATTACATCACATTTCCAAGTGCACTGAAACTTCTTCCCCAATACTTACCATTTTTATAAATCCATTAATCAAATATGCCAGCATTCTTTTCTCATCCTCAAGAGTGAGTGCACTAAAATCAATAATTGTACATAATTAACATTGAGGTGATAAATTAAAGTTTCCAAAGGAAAAAAAAGTATTAGAAGTAAGCAACTTAACAGGCAAGAACATTTTGCATTTTCTAGATTTAAAAAACTTCCATGTATGTGTTTCTTTTGATGAAAATATGTAATCTAAATTAACATAATTTAAATGTGTTTCTAATTTCTCTCAAAGATGCTGTTCTCAAGATATATTTACTAACAGCAAAAGAGAAGGTAACTCTCTTCTTTGGAATTTGGATAGCAAGGTCCAACTTCAAATTTTGTATTTCAGAGAAATTTCATTCAACGTTTTACTATAAAAAGTTTAAACATGTAGCAAAGTTGAAATTATACAGTGAACACCAATACACCCTACTACTATCATTTTACAATATTTGCTTTATCATACAACTCTCCATTACTCTCTCCATCCATCAATCTACCTTATGTTGGAGATACAGCTTAAAGTAAATCACAGATCTCAGGTGCTTCTGTTTAATAGCAAATTTAGTATGAATATAAATGAAAAAATGTCAAGTCCTTATAGTTTTGATAATACATGTAAAGGTTTATAAATAGTTCTCCAAATTTATTTAAAAAAATTTTAAGAGCCAAAGACCAAGGCTCCTGTTTATTGGTTTGTTCTAAGGGAAAACAAGTCTGTATTGGCAAAGACTGCATACTGTCCTCCAATATGCAGTGTCCCCTTCATTATTTGAGACTACATTTCCCAAACTCCTTTGTAGCTAGGAGTAGTCACATGACAGTTCTGGCCAATAGGATGTGAATGCGAGTGATGTACGAGCCTCCCAAGTTGTGTCCCTAAAAGGAGGGTGCTGTCCTCCAGTGCCTGCCAGCTGCAACATGGACACAGTTGAGGTAAGTCACCTCCACCAGGAAGCAAGGACAACACCCCGGAGGGATAGCAGAGCAGTAAGACAAGAAACCTGGCTCCTAGATGATGTTCTCAAGCAGAGCTACCCCACCCCCGCCTTTTGGCTTCACACTTCTCATAAGAGAAATACATCTTCTATTTCGCTTAGGCCAAAAACCAATGGCCTACTAATACAAGTACCTTTCTAAATGTTTTTTGTGCCTTTATTTCTATTTTTGTGCAACTAAAGTCTATCAGTTCCATTTATTATAAAAACTCTGGATATTTGATTTTGAAAACTACTTGTGAAGTTGAAAGCACAAAGTCATGAAATAAAGATTCTAAAATTCAGGGGGAAAAAAAAAAGAAATACAATTCATCTTTGTTGATGGTTAAGTTCCAAAACAATTTTCTCATTTCTTGTAACATTTTCCTGTGAATCAAGCCGCTATGTTTAAAAATTCTTTGGGGACCAAACTTTCTGCCACAAATAAGCAGGAACTGCCTCAAGCACAGTCAAATGGAAACATGTAATAAAAAAGAAAAAAAGATAAGACAAATAAAGCTAGAAAGCAAAGGAGATAATTTGGCTTTTGACCCAAAGGTAAGGCCCACGGGTAGGTCTGACCCTCAAGTATACTCAACAAACTAAAGTCCTTCATGTAAGGAATATACACAATTTTATTTGAATTTTAAATAATTGGCTAATATTGAGAAAAAAACTTAAAGGCTATGTTACTGGATGAGTGAACTCATTATAATACTATCTGCTGCTCTCAGAAATCTCCAGGAGACATGGAGTATGAGTTCACTTGGATGAAACCAGCCTTTTCCTCCCAATAGAAAGCCCTTTGTAAAAACATTTGCCATCTCGTTTTCTCAGGAAGGTTACCCTCAGCTCAGCCTCCCTTCTCCCCTGGACTGGAATGTCCTTGTTAACATGTATCTTAATAGACTCCATAAAATAATGTTATTCACAGTGGCAGCTTGAAGCAGTAATTCCCTAATGTACCATTATGTGGCATTAAGACCCAATCCAGGCTCGTTTCAGCCTTAAACATGGCTTACTTCACAGAGTCATGCATGGTCTTGCAAATGTGCAAGAGGGCGTTCAGAATGACGGGGTCCTTGGTGGGCTCTTGCTGATGCCTAGAAGACATTTAGAGATAACAGTAAAAGCCATGTCCACTGAGACCACAGAAAGCACAGATTCAGTTCTCATCTACGATACATATGTGAGAAGCAGTAAATTATCTGGTTGGCATTTAACGTGGCCCAGATCACCAGCAATGGGCAATGATCTAGTTTTCTCTTAATTCTCCTTTAAATAACAAGTTTGCTCTTCTAACATATCATAACTTCTCCTAACTACAAAATCATGGTAAAACTGATACATTTCCTAAGCCAGACAAAGGGCAAATCTGTTTTCTTACCGTGTTTCTTGAACTTCTAAAGCTGTCCAACAACCTGTCCATAACTGTGTTAAGTGCCAGGCAAAATTCTTAATTTGGTTTCTCAAATAACATAAAAGGACACGCTCTTATAACAAATCTTTTTTTTTTCTGGCTGTACCACGCGCCATATGGGATCTTAGTTCCCCAAGCAGGGATGGAAACTACACCCCCTACAGTGGAAGCATGGAGTCTCTCTCTCTCTCTTTTTAATATTTATTTATCTATCTATCTATCTATCTATCTATCTATTAGGCTGCATCGGGCCTTAGTTGTGGCACGCAGGATCTTCACTGCGGCATTCGGGATCTTTAGTTGCAGCATGCAGGATCTAGTTCCCTGACCAGGTATTGAACCTGGGTCCCCTAAATTGGAAGCGTGGAATCTTACCCACTGGACCATCAGGGAAGTCCCAATAAATCTTTATGTAAGTAAAGTAGGTATACTTGTTTCAAGCATATGGAATTAACCTTCTGGAAAGGTAATACAAGGAAAGCTTAAAACATACATTCCAGCAACTTCTAACTCAATTTTCCAAACTCTGGTTACTTCAGTTCCATCTTGAGATATTTTTTTAATCACATCTACATACTTAATATTTAAAGGGACTTGAACTTTTAACTTAACCTTGTCCTAAAGAATAATACATTTGAAGTCACTGATTAAACTAGTTATATATTATCTAACATACTTTAAAATAAATACACGTTTTAAAATAAAAATAAAAATCTCTCTTCCATGTACCACCTGAAAGTATTTCATGTACCATCAGCAGTTGGCAGTTTTGGGAAAACAGACTTAATCAATAAAATGAAAGGAACTAAGTTGAAAACTGATCACAAATCTACACATTAACGATAGAAACCTTTCTAGCTCTGGTATCTTGAGAAGAATGACTTTATCTTTTAAAATGACACTTCCTAAATAGTACATCAATAGATTGCTCCTTCCCAAATCACAGGAGTGAGATACGGGTGATGGTCAGGCTCTGTTAACATTTATTACTTTGTCTTCTTAAGCTAATTATAAACTTTTATCATGACTTCTCCTTTTAATGTGGTTTTTCTCTCAATGTTATTTTAGGTATAAATACATCACTACATCACAGGCCCTCAAAATGCATAAATTGATTTCTTAGCAACAGGCTTCACAAGGGCAGCTGGAATTGAAGTTTCTGATTACATCATGTTACACTTACTTGATAAAAACTTCCATGATGCATTTGCAAACCTCCACCCGCACACTCTCTTTTTGGAACATGTCCAGAAATGGCAGAAATTTTTCCTAAAAAAAATAATAAAAGCACTCTACCTGCAATTTACACAAGTTACTGGAAGGAATTTGTGGGTTACTTTTTCTTTGAAGGGCAAAACAGAGGAAGAGTTGTTCATCTTTCTGAGGCAGCTCTGATCAGGACTCACATGAAAGCAAGTACAGAACTCTGAGGATTTTAAAACTATTACTATTAAAACAAATTGAACATGCCCAAGGACCAGGGCTGGGACCAGTTAACATTTTGGCAAATCATCTGGACAACCTTTAGATGAGAATAAGCTCTTCTTGGTAGCAGAAGGCAAAGGAGGCTCCAATCTTTTAATGAAGGTATAGAGGAACAGAGAAAGAAGAGTCAGAGTTGTTCAGAGCAGCTTCTGCAACCTGACTCCTCATTCAGTGGCTGTGTGACCTTAAGCAAGTTACTCCACCTCTTCCAGCATCAGTTTCCTCATCTGTAAAGTGGGACTCATTACTACTCGTGCCTTCCCAGTGGTGTTCTGAAAATGATCTGAGGCAATCCATGTAAAGTCAATAGAAAAGATCAACAAAACTAAAAGCTGGTTCTTTGAAAAGATAAACAAAATTGATAAACCTTTAGCCAGACTCATCAAGAAAAAATGGGAGAGGGCCCAAATCAGTAAAAGCAGACATGAAAAAGAAGTTACAACTGATACCACAGAAATACAAAGAACCGTAAGAGACTACTACAAGCAACTATATGCCAACAAAACAGACAATCTAGAAGAAATGGAAAAATTCTTAGAAAGGTACAATCTCCTAAGAGTGAACCAATAAGAAATAGAAAATATAAAACAGACCAATCACAAGTACTAAAACTGATCTGTGATTAAGAAACTCCCAACAAACAAAAGTCCAGGACCAGATGGCTTCACAGGCAAATTCTATCAAACATTTAGAGAGGAGTTAATAAACTATTCCAAAAAATTAACTCATTCTCTGAGGCCACCATCTCCCTGATACCAAAATCAGACAAAGATACCATCAAAAAGAAAATTACAGGCCAATATCACTGATGAACATAGATGCAAAAATCCAACATAATACTGAATACTAGCAAACTGAATCCAACAATACATTAAAAAGATCATACACCATGAACAAATGGGGTCATTATCCCAAGGATGCAAGGATTTTTCAATATCCACAAGTCAATCAGTGTGATACACCACATTAATAAATTGAATAAAAACCACTATGATCATCTCAATAGATGCAGAAAAAGCTTTTGATAAAATTCAACATCCATTTATGATAAAAACTCTCCAGAAAGTGCATATAGAGGGGACCTACCTCAACATAATAAATGCCATATATGACAAACCCACAGCTCACATCATACTCAATGGCGAAAAGCTGAAAACATTTCCTCTAAGGTCAGGAACAAGACAAGGATGTCCACTCTCACCACTTTTACTCAACATAGTTTTGAAAGTCCTAGCCACAGCAATCAGAGAAGGAAAAGAAACAAAAGGAACCCAAATTGGAAAAGAAGAAGTAAAACTGTCACTGTTTGCAGATGACATGATACTATACATAGAAAACCCCAAAGTCACTACTGGAAAACTACTAGAGATTGCTCATCAATGAATTCGGTAAAGTTGCAGGATACAAAATTAATACATAGGGATCTGTTGCGTTTCTATACACTAACAATGAAAGGTCAGAAAGAGAAACTAAGGCAACAATCCCATTTACCATTGCATCAAAAAGAATAAAATGCCTAGGAATAAACTTACCTAAGCAGGCAAAAGACCTGTACTCCAAAAACTTTAAGATGCTGATGAAAGAAATAAAAAATGACACAAACAAATGGAAAGATATATACCATGTTCTTGGATTGGAAGAATCAATGTTGTCAAAACAACTATATTACCCAAGGAAACCTACAGATTCAATGCAATCCCTATGAAATTACCAACTGCATTTTTCACAGAACTAGAAAAAAAAATTTTAATTTGTATGGAAATGCAAAAGACCTGAATATCCAAAGCAATCTTGAGAAAGAAAAATGGAGCTGGAGGAATCAGGCTCCCTGACTTCAGACTATACTACAAAGCTACAGTAATCAAGTCAGTATGGTACTGGCACAAAAACCGAAATACAGATCAATGGAACAGGATAGAAATCCCAGAGATAAACCCACGCACATATGGTCAATTAATCTACAAAAAAGGAGGCAAGGATATACAATGGAAAAAAGACAGTCTCTTCAATAAGTGGTGCTGGGAAAACTGGACAGCTACATGCAAAAGAATGAAATTAGAACATTCTCTAACACCATACACAAAAATAAACTCAAAACAGATTAAAGACCTAAACGTAAGACCAGATACTATAACACTTCGAGAGGAAAACGTAGGTAAGACACTCTTTGACATAAATTGCAACAATATCTTTTTGGATCTGTCTCCTAGAGTAATGGAAATAAAAACAAAAATAAACAAATGGAACCTAATTAAACTTAAAAAGCTTTTGCATAGCAAAGGAAACAATAAACAAAACAAAATGACAACCTACAGAATGGGAGAAAATATTTGCAAATGATGTGACTAACAAGGAATTAATCTTCAAAATATACAAAACAGCTCATACAGCTCAGTATCAAAAAATCAACCCAATCAAAAAGTAAGCAGAAGATCTAAAACGACATTTCTCCAAAGAACATGTACAGATGGCCAAAAGGCACATGAAAAGATGCTCAACATTGTTAATTATTAGAGAATTGCAAATCAAAACTACAATGATGTATCACCTCATACCCAAAAGAATGGCCATAATCAAAAAGTCTACAAATAATAAACGCTGAAGAGGGTGTGAAGAAAATGGAACCCTCCTACAGTGCTGGTGGGAATGTAAATTGGTACAGACACTATGGAGAAGAGTATGGGGGTTCCTTAAAAAACTAAAAACAAAGCTACCATATGATCCATCAATTCCACTCCTGGGCATATATCCAGAGAAAAACATAATTCGAAAAGATACATGCACCCCAGTGGCAGCACTATCTACAACAGCCAAGATGTGGAAGCAACCTAAGTGTCCACTGACAGATGAATGGATAAATAAGATGTGGTGCGTATGTATATATGTGTACACACACACACACACACACACACACACACACAGGAATATTACTCAGCCATAAAAAAGAATGAAATAATGCCATTTGCAACAACGTGGATGGACCTAGAGATTATCATACTAAGTGAAGTAAGCCAGACAGAGAAAGACAAATATCATAGGATATTGCTTGTATGTAAAATCTAAAAAAAGGATACAAATGAACTTATTTACGAAACAGAAATAGACTCACAGACATAGAAACTTATGGTTACCAAAGGAGAGTAGGTGAGAGGGATAAATTAGGAGTTTGGGATTAAAATATACACACTACTATATATAAAATACATAACCAACAAGGACCTACTGTATAGCACAGGGAACTATACTCAGTATCTTGTAATAACCTATAATGGAAGAGAATGTAAAAAAAGGATATATATTTATATATACGTATAACTGAATCACCTTACTGTATACCCGAAACTAACACAACATTGTAAATCAACTATATTTCAATAAAAATTAAAGAAAAAAAAAAAGTTCTAGCACAGTGCTTGGGGCGTGGCAAAAGTTCAATAAATAACAGCCTTTATCATTAAATAAACAAAAGCTTACAGTCTGTGAGAGTACTGGAAATGGAAGCAGGAAGAGGGAAAAGGAAAGTTGAGGGCAGGGCAGAGAGTGTTACTACACAGAGAATCACCTAGATTGGTATGTGACCAGGGCACTGCAGCAAATGAGAAGGGTGTCACAGGCTATTTTAAATTTTTGAGGGAAATATAATAAATCTCAACTCTGTCAGACACTGAGACAACTATTAGCTTGATGTATATCATAGTTTCAACATTAGATTATTGTGTGATAAAAAGCAGGTACCATGCAAAAATCAATGAGGAAGAGGATGTCCAATTTGATTCCAAGGTTTGAGAAGTTGTGTGATACCCAGTAGGTGCACATATCCCATAGTAAGTAGTGAATGAAATAAAGACAATATTTTTCTATCAGTCTATGCGTATTATTTTCTCAAGTGCTGCTTAAGTTGTCATGACATATTTAAATTGTTTAAACCTTACTAGTGTTTTTTAATAAAAAACAGAACTGTTAAGTATTTCTCTTGGTCTAGGACACCATGAAAAAATTATTGAGACACTAAAGGAACCTGAGTCAGATACAAATTTCCAAAGATAGTTAAGGAAAGTTACTTACCACTGAAAAAAGAACTGAGAAATCATGGAAGTGTGCAATTACTTTCTTAATTATTGACTGAAGCTGTAAAGCAAAATGAAAAACACATCTTTAATAAAACTTCGATATTTTTAAAAAGGCAACCCTGCCCACAGTTTGCAATCACAGTTACAATAAGGGAAACCTAGATTACACAAGGAACAGGGAATTACTGGGTTACGTTAAAACTAGTCTCAATCTGAGTTTGTCCATCTTACTCTAGTCTTGGAGAAACACCTTGGCCTCAGTCTTCTCTTCTGTAAAATTGGAGAGCAAAACAGTATCTCACTCATTGTGAGCACTAAATGGGATGGTTTGCTTACAGTGTTTAGAGCAAGGCCTGCCCCTCAAAGCTCTGCATTCAAATCAGGTATGAATATTCAAGAGGTGGGCAAACGTTTTCTATACAGGGCCATAGAGTCACCACAACTACTCAACTCTGCTGTTGTAGCTGGAAAGCAGTCATTGACAATGTGCAAACAGAGGGGTGTGGCTGGGTTCCGATAAAACTTTATTCACAACAGGTTGTGGGCTACATGGGCCGTGGTTTACAGATCCCTATTCTAGCCCATGGTGGCCCTGTGTTTTTTGACTGCTTCAGTGGAGAGGCACTGGACTGAGTTTGTCAGTGGGGTCAAAGGCCATGCATTACCCGAGGATGGCGGCACAGACTGTGAGGTCTGTCCTAGGTGGCCATGTACTGATGTCCACCACCCCTCACCCTGACATGCACAGAGTCCTGTTCACAGTGCATTGGCACGGGAGAACCAAGGAGGCACTTTCTCTACATAAAATATAAACCGCGGCCAGGAGCGATGCCTACCCCAACGTCCTGCCTGCGACAGCCACACACAATGGGGTGTCACTCTAGGCCTTGCTTCAGACACTGCAAGGAAAACCAGCCCTATTTGGATCACCAGCAAAACAACTGCCATTGAGAAGCTACCCAGGACTAAAGTCATGTGTCTGACAGGGTCTTGGTGTTCTGGCTGGGTGTCCGGCCTGAGCCTCTGAGGTGGGAGAGCCGAGTTCGGGACATTAGACGACCAGAGACCTCCCGGCTCCACGTAATATCAAAAGGCGAAAGCTCTCCCAGAGATCTCCATCTCAACGCTAAGACCCAGCTCCACTCAACGACCAGTAAGCTCCAGTGCTGGACACCCTGCGCCAAACAACTAGCAAGACAGGAACACACCCCACCATTAGCAGACAGGCTGCCTAAAATCACAGTAAGTTCATAGACACCCCAAAACACACCACCAAACGTGGTCCTGCCCACCAGAAAGACAAGATCCAGCCTCATCCACCAGAACACAGGCACCAGTCCCCTCCACAAGGAGGCCTACACAAGCCACTGAACCAACCTTACCCACTGAGGGCAGACACCAAAAACAACAGGAACTATGAACCTGCAGCCTGTGAAAAGGAGACCCCAACAAAGTAAGCTAAGCAAAATGAGAAGACAGAGACACACAGCAGATGAAGGAGCAAGGTAAAAACCCACCAGACCAAACAATGAAGAGGAAATAGGCAGTCTACCTGAAAAAGAATACAGAGTAATGATAGTAAAGGTGACCCAAAATCTTGGAAATAGAATGGACAAATACAAGAAAGGTTTAACAAGGACCTAGAAGAACTAAAGAGCAAACAAACAATGATGAAAAACACAATAAATGAAATTAAAAATTCTCTAGAAGGAATCAATAGCAGAGTAACTGAGGCAGAAGAACGGATAACTAACCTGGAAGACAAAATAGTGGAAATAACTACCACAGAGCA
This sequence comes from Globicephala melas, assembly GCF_963455315.2. Classification (NCBI taxonomy): domain Eukaryota; kingdom Metazoa; phylum Chordata; class Mammalia; order Artiodactyla; family Delphinidae; genus Globicephala; species Globicephala melas. The sequence goes on from NC_083328.1 coordinate 22,967,353, forward strand.
GAGTAAAGAGAAAAGAATTTAAAGAATTGAGGACAGTCTCAGAGACCTCTGGGACAATATTAAACGCACAACATTCGAATTATAGGGGTCCCAGAAGAAGAAGAGAAAAAGAAAGGGATTGAGAAAATATTTGAAGAGATTATAGTTGAAAACTTCCCTAATATGGAAAAGGAAATAGTTAATCAAGTCCAGGAAGCACAGAGAGTCCCATACAGGATAAATCCAAGGAGAAACATGCCAAAACACATATAATCAAACTATCAAAAATTAAATACAAAGAAAACATTAAAAGCAGCAAGGGAAAAGCAACAAATAATATAAAAGGGAATCCCCATAAGGTTAACAGCTGATATTTCAGCAGAAACTCTGCAAGCCAGAGGGAGTGGCAGGACATATTTAAAGTGATGAAAGGGAAAAACCTACAACCAAGATTACTCTACCCAGCAAGGATCTCAAATCAGATTCGACGCAGAAATTAAAACCTTTACAAACAAGCAAAAGCTAAGAGCATTCAGCACCACCAAACCAGCTTTACAACAAATGCTAAAGGAACTTCTCTAGGCAGGAAACACAAGAGAAGGAAAAGACCTACAATAACAAACCCAAAACAATTAAGAAAATGGTAAAAGGAACATACACATTGATAATTACCTTAAATGTAAATAGATTAAATGCTCTGAGCAAAAGACATAGGCTGGCTGAACGCATACAAAAACAAGACCTGTATATATGCTGTCTACAAGAGACCCACTTCAGACCTAGGGACACATACAGACTGAAAGTGAGGGGATGGCAAAAGATATTCCATGCAAAGGGAAATCAAAAGAAAACTGGAGTAGCAATTCTCATATCAGACAAAATAGACTTTAAAATAAAGATGATTACAAGAGACAAAGAAGGACACTACATAATGATCAAGGGACCAATCCAAGAAGAAGATGTAACAATTGTAAATATTTATGCACCCAGCATAGGAGCACTTCAATACATAAGGCAAATGCTAACAGCCATAAAAGGGGAAATCGACAGTAACACAATAATAGTAGGGGACTTTAACACCTCACTTTCACCAATGGACAGATCATCCAAAATGAAAATAAATAAGAAAACACAAGCTTTAAATGACACATTAAACAAGATGGACTTGGGCTTCCCTGGTGGTGCAGTGGTTGAGAGTCCACCTGCCGATGCAGGGGACACGAGTTCATGCCCTGGTCCAGGAAGATCCCACATGCCACAGAGCAGCTGGGCCCGTGAGCCATGGCCGCTGCGCCTGTGCATCTGGAGCCTGTGCTCCGCAACGGGAGAGGCCACAACAGTGAGAGGCCCGTGTACCGCAAAACAAACAAACAAACAAACAAACAAAAAAACAAGATGGACTTAATTGATATTTATAGGACATTCCATCCAAAAACAACAGAATACACTTTCTTCTCAAGTGCTCATGGAACATTCTCCAGGATAGATCATATCTTGGATCACAAATCAAGCCTTGGTAAATTTAAGAAAATTTAAATTGTATCAAGTATCTTTTTCAACCACAATGCTATGAGCCTAGATATCAATTACAGGAAAAAAAAAAACGTAAAAAATACAAACACATGGAGGCTAAACAATACACTACTAAATAACCAAGAGATCACTGAAGAAATCAAAGAGGAAATCAAAAAATATCTAGAAACAAATGAAAATGAAAACACGATGACCCAAAACCTATGGGATGCAGCAAAAGCAGTTCTAAGAGGGAAGCTTATGGCAATACAAACCTACCTCAAGAAGCAAGAAACATCTCAAGTAAACAACCTAACCTTACACCTAAAGCAATTAGAGAAAGAAGAACAAAAAAGCCCCAAAGTTAGCAGAAGGAAAGAAATCATAAAGATCAGATCAGAAATAAATGAAAAAGAAATGAAGGAAACAATAGCAAAGATCAATAAAACTAAAAGCTGGTTCTTTGAGAAGATAAACAAAATTGATAAACCATTAGCCAGACTCATCAAGAAAAAAGGGAGAAGACTCAAATCAACAGAATTAGAAATGAAAAAGGAGAAGTAACAACTGACACCGCAGAAATACGAAGGATCATGAGAGATTACTGCAAGCAAATATATGCCAATAAAATGGACAATCTGGAAGAAATGAACAAATTCTTAGAAAAGCAAAACCTTCCAGGACTGGACCACGAAGAAACAGAAAATACAAACAGACCAATCACAAGCACTGAAATTGAAACTGTGATTAAAAATCTCCCAACAAACAAAAGCCCAGGACCAGATGGATTCACAGGCAAATTCTATCAAAGATTTAGAGAAGAGCTAACAGCTATCCTTCTCAAACTCTTCCAAAATATAGCAGAGGAGGGACACTCCCAAACTCATTCTACGAGGCCACCATCACCCTGATACCAAAACCAGACAAAGATGTCACAAAGGAAGAAAACTACGGACCAATATCACTGTTGAACACAGACGCAGAAATCCTCAACAGAATACCAGCAAACAGAATCCAACAGCACATTAAAAGGATCATACACCATGATCAAGTGGGGTTTATCCCAAGAATGCAAGGATTCTCCAATATATGCAAATTAATCAATGTGATACACCGTATTAACAAATTGAAGGATAAAAACCATATGATAATCTCAATAGATGCAGAAAAAGCTTTTGACAAAACTCAACACCCATTTATGATAAAAACTCTCCAGAAAGTAGGCATAGAGGGAACTTACCTCAACATAATAAAGGCCACATATGACAAACCCACAGCCAACAATGTTCTCGATGGTGAAAAACTGAAACCATTTCCACTAAGATCAGGAACAAGACAAGGTTCCCCACTCTTACCACTATTATTCAACATAGTTTTGGAAGTTGTAGCGACAGCAATCAGATAAGAAAAAGAAATAATAGGAATACAAATCGGAAAAGAAGAAGTAAAACTGTCACTGTTTACAGATGACATGATACTATACATAGAGAATCCTAAAGATGCCACCGGAATCTACTAGAGCTATTCAATGAATTTGGTAAAGTAGCAGGATACAAAATTAATGCAAAGAAATCTCTGGCATTCTTATACACTAATGATGAAAAATGTGAAAGAGAAATTAAGGAAACACTCCCATTTACCACTGCAACAAAAAGAATAAAATACCTAGGAATTGACCTAGCTAAGGAGGCTAAAGACCTGTATGCAGAAAACTATAAGACACTGATGAAAGAAATTAAAGATGATACAAACAGATGGAGAGATATACCATGTTCTTGGATTGGAAAAATCAACATTGTGAAAATGACTCTACTACCCAAAGCAATCTACAGATTCAATGCAATCCCTATCAAACAACAAATGGCATTTTTCACAGAACTTGAACAAAAAAATTTCACAATTTGTATGGAAACACAAAAGACCCGAATAGCCAAAGCAATCTTGAGAAAGAAAAATGGAGCTGGAGGAATCAGGCTCCCTGACTTCAGACTATACTACAAAGCTACAGTAATCAAGACAGTATGGTACTGGCACAAGAACAGAAATATAGATCAATGGAATAGGATAGAAAGCCCAGAGATAAACCCACACACATATGGTCACCTTACCTTTGATAAAGGAGGCAAGAATATACAAAGAAGAAAAGAGAGCCTTTTCAATAAGTGGGGCTGGGAAAACTGCACAGCTACATGTAAAAGAATGAAATTAGAACAATTCCTAACAGCATACACAAAAATGAATTCAAAATGGATTAAAGACCTAAATGTAAGGCAAGACACTATAAAACCTTTAGCAGAAAACATAAGCAGAACACTCTATGACATAAATCACAGCAAGATCCTTTTTGACCCACTTCTTAGAGAAATGGAAATAAAACCAAAAATAAACAAATGGGACCTAACGAAACTTAAAAGATTTGCATAGCAAAAGAAACCATAAACAAGGACAACCCTCAGAATGGGAGGAAATATTTGCAAACAAAGCAACTGACAAAGGATTAATCTCCAAAATATGCAAGCAGCTCATGTAGCTCAGTATCAAAAAAACAACCCAATCCAAAAATGGGCAGAAGACCTAAGCAGACATTTCTCCAAAGAAGATATACAAATTGCCAAGAAACACATGAAAGGATGGTCAACATCACTAATCATTAGAGAAATGCAAATCAAAACTACTATGAGGTATCACCTCACACCAGTCAGAATGGCCATCATCAAAAGATCTACAAACAATAAATGCTGAAGAGGGTGTGGAGAAAAGGGAACCCTCCTGCACTGCTGGTGGGAATGTAAATTGATACAGCCACTATGGAGAACAGTATGGAGGTTCCTTAAAAAACTAAAAATAGAACTACCATATGACCCAGCAATCCCACTACTGGGCATATACCAAGAAAACTGCAATTCGAAAAGAGTCATGTACCACCATGTTCACTGCATCACTATTTACAATAGCTAGGACATGGAAGCAACCTAAGTATCCATCGACAGATGAATGGATAAAGAAGATGTGGCGGGCTTCCCTGGTGGCGCAGTGGTTGAGAGTCCACCTGCCGATACAGGGGACATGGGTTCGTGCCCCGGTCCAGGAAGATCCCACATGCCGCGGAGTGGCTGGGCCCATGAGCCATGGCCGCTGAGCCAGCACGTCCGGAGCCTGTGCTCCGCAATGAGAGAGGCCACGACAGTGAGAGGCCCACATAACGCAAAAAAAAAAAAAAAAAAAAAAAAAAGAAGATGTGGCACATATATACAATGGAATATTACTCAGCCATAAAAAGAAACGAAATTGAATTATTTGTAGTGAGGTGGATGGACCCAGAGTCTGTCATACAGAGTGAAGTAAGTCGGAAAGAGAAAAGCAAATACCGTATGCTAACACATATATATGGAATCTAAAAAAAAAAAAAAGGTTCTGAAGAACCTAGGGGCAGGACAGAAATAAAGATGCAGACGTAGAGAATGGACTTGAGGACACAGGGAGGGGGAAGGGTAAGCTGGGACGAAGTGAGAGAGTGGCACTGACATATATACACTACCAAATGTAAAGTAGATAGCTAGTGGGAAGCAGCCGCATAGCACAGGGAGATCAGCTCCATGCTCTGTGACCACCTAGAGGGGTGGGATAGGGAGGGTGGGAGGGAGACACAAGAGGGAGGGGATATGGGGATATATGTATAGCTGATTCAGTTTGTTATACAGCAGAAACTACCACAACATTGTAAAGCAATTATACTCCAATAAAGATGTTAAAAAAAATAAACCCCTATCCCTGGTTGCTGTCAAGAAAGGAAAATTTACTGACAAGTTCTTTGTTTATACTAAAAACATCACTGTTTAAATCATCTGCAACGGAAGTGGCTCATGGTCCAAAATATAGAATATTAAGAGGTACACACCCCATTTCATAATTACGCAGTTTACTAGGTCAGCAAGCAAAAGGACTTCAAAACGTCATGACAAACAGTGCTCCAAGGCAGAGCATTCAAAGATACTGCAGTACTGTCTGGTTAAAATAGTTCCTGAAACCTTATCCACAGTAACTAATCCCTGTAGAACAGGAAATTTTTTTTTAATATTTAAAGTACACTTACAAATAATGCCTTTCCTGGTTTTAAAAGATGTACTTTTTCCCTTCAACGTTTCATTATGAAATGCTGAAATGTAAGAAAATTCAATGAATAATAACAAACACCCATTTACTCACCACTTAGATTCTACAAGGGCTAACATTTTGCTATATTTGCTTTACCTCCTCACCTATCCATTGATCCAATGGCAGAACTTTTAAAAATGTGTTGACTGTGTGCTGACAACTTTTTTACTGTGAAATAATTTCAAACTTGCAGAAACATTGAAAAAACAGTACAGAAAACTCCCATATTCTCTTTACACAAAGTCATCAATTTTTAGTATTTTGCCAAATTTGTTTCATTGTCCTCTCTCTGTAAAAAGACATATTTTTTCTGAACCATGTGAAAGTAGATTGAATGTATCATGTCCTTCACCCCTTACCACTTCATTTGTATTTTCTAAGAATAGTCATATTCTCTGACATTTCTACTCTGTTGTTTATCAAATTCAGGAAAGTTAACACTGGTATAATTTTAATACTTTAATCTATCATTTGTATTCCAATCTTGTCAACTGTCTCAGTACATTCTTTTTTTTTTTTTTTTTTTTTGCGGTACGTGGGCCTCTCACTGTCGTGGCCTCTCCCGTTGCGGATCACAGGCTCCGGATGCGCAGGCTCAGTGGCCATGGCTCACGGGCCCAGCTGCTCTGCAGTAGTTGTGGCACGTGTGTTTCAGTAGTTGTGGCACATGGGATCTTCCCGGACCGGGGCACGAACCCGTGTCCCCTGCATCGGCAGGCGGACTCTCAACCACTGCGCCACCAGGGAAGCCCTCAGTACATTCTTTACAGCATTATTTTTTCCTCTCTTTGGTACAGGATTCAGTTCAGGATCATGCATTGCATTTTGTTTTCACGTCTGTGCAGTCTGTGTTAATTTGGAACAGTTCCTTAACCTTCTTTGTCAGAATGGCGAAGATTTTTTTTACAAGCCAATTACTTTATAGAATGCTCCTCAATTTGGGCATGACTAATGTTACCTCATGATTAGATTCAGTTATGCATTCTCGACTGGAATGTTACATAGATGATGCTGTGTCTTTCCTGTTTTTCGGGGTTCCATATCTGCAGGCACAAGATAGCCACTTGCTCCTCAATGGTGATAAGGATTTTGATTAGCCTGTCAATGACTGTCCAAATTCTCCACTCCAGAGTCACTATTTTTCCCCTTGCGATTAATGCTCATTCTATGGGAGGAGATACGAAAATGTCCTGCTCCTCATCAAACATTCCCCCCAGATTTAGCATCCATTGATGATTCTTGCCTGAAGACCGATGATTCTTGTCTTCACTGTGACGGCTGCAAATGGTGATTTTTCAACTCTACCATTTCTTCCACATTTCTCAAATGGCACCCCTGCCCACCTTTCCCCTCATCTATTTATTTATTTACCTATTCGTCATAAGGGCCGACTCTTACTCAGTGGATTATAATCCATCACTGTATTTATCTCATTTGATGCTCAAACTGGGGACCTGTGAGAGTCCCTTCCAAGCTGTTCCTGTGCCCATTCCATGTGCCCCCAGCAGTACTTCCTTACTTCCTGGCACAAGAAAATGTTCCAGGCTCACCTTATACCTTCCCTATCCTAGAACTGGAGAAAGCTAATTCTTCACAGATCCCCACAGTTTTATTTTCTTGATGTGGCCCTCACTTAAGACCAAGGACTCACAACCGATATGGGTGGCTGTCTGGAATGCAGGCTGACCCCGGGGCATCTTTTATAAGTTGCTCTTAGATATGACAGAATTACAGTATAGTATAGTTCCCTTGTCACTTAGGAATGGACTGCATTAAAATTATTATGTTACTTAAAGTTTTCAATTAATTGGGTCACTAGCAGTCAAGGCCTTACTGAAAATTCCCCAACTAAAATTCTGCACATCAGTCTTCATATGAGGCCGAGACCTGGACCACCCACAAGGGTATGACCCATCTTCTCTACACACTTTATTTACCCTGCAATATTGACCGAGAGCCTGCTGTGCGTGACTGTGTTCTTTTCATTCCATGTAGAAAAATGTCAGATAGTTAGTGGCTGCTCAATAAATTGTAATGATGAACCATTTTAATTAGCAAATGGTGAAAATTTCTTAAATGAGTAAAATGTAAGAATTCTAAAATTTATACAAGAATATGTAACTAGGGCTTCCCAGGTGGTGCAGTGGTTGAGAATCCGCCTGCCAATGCAGGGGACACGGGTTCGAGCCCTGGTCCGGGAAGATCCCACATGCCACAGACCCCACGTGCCACAACTACTGAAACCCGCGCACCTAGAGCCCGTGTTCCACAATAAGAGAAGCCACCGCAATGAGAAGCCCGCGCACCGCAACGAAGAGTAGCCCCCGCCTGCCACAACTAGAGAAAGCCCACGCGCAGCAACGAAGACCCAACACAGCCAAAACTAACTAACTAAATAAATAAATGTATTTATTTTTAAAAAAAGAATATGTAACTAATTTTCTTATACTAAGTGAGCCCAGAAATCACTTGATCATAGGCAGTAAGTGCCAGAACATCACGTTATTAAATAAAAAATAAAATCTTAATTAGGTCTGAAGTTACTTTATAGTAAGTGATCCTGAGCTGGATTCTGTACTAGAGGGGAAAAAAATCTGCTACTAAGGACATTGAGTCCACTGACAAAACTGGAATATGGACTGTGGAAAAGGTAAAAGTAATATATTAACATTAAATTCCCTGATGTTGGTAACTAAACTGTGGTTATAAAGGAGAATGTCCTTGTTCTTAGGAAATACTCACTGAACTCTTTAGGGGCAAAAGTGGCATGATGTATGCAATTTATCCTCAACTGCTTTTTTAAAAATTTATATACGTATGTATGAATATATGTGTGTGTGTGTGTGTGTGTGTGTGTGTGTGTGTACACACACAACGATAAAGTAAACATGGAATCTCTCAACAGCTGGTGAATCTGGGTAAAAAATAATGGAAGTTCTCTGAGCTATTCTTTTAACTTTCCAATAAAGTTTGAATTTATTTCCAAATAAAAAGTTAGCTTAACTGAAAAACATAGGCATCTTACTTACTGGTGCCAAGCAACTGTACAGGGCTTTCCACATCACACCTCACTGAACCCTCACAACCATTCTGAGGAGGACTATTATTATCCCCATTTTACAGTGAGAAAACTGAGGCACAACAAGACTAAGTAACTGATTAAAGGGCACATGGCTAAGACATGGCAAAGCTAGGATTCAAACCCAGGATTATCTGACTTTACAGCCTGACCCATGCAACATACCTATTTAATTCAACAGAATAAAATTCCTTACAGTGTGGAAATGAGAAATGAAAATCTGTCACCTGAGGGTAGGAGTCTTCAAATGCACGATCTGGAGTCATGTGCTTGATGACATCGGCCAAAACAGTATTCACCTCTCGTTTCTAAGTGGGGAAAAAAATCAAACCTGTATTTAGACACTGAATGGTAGTCATTGACCATTTTTCTGATAGAAAGAACTAACGTTTTCAGAATATGGCACACACTTTGCAGGAAGCAGTTTCAACTACTCTGCTGAAAATAATGTAACGGGGGAAATCCCACCCATACCACAGCCCTAAAGATGGCCATGTCTGCACCAAGTCAGGACTAAAACACGGTTCTCAAAGGTTCCTGTCCCAGCTTTCTCTGAGTGCTGGTGAAATCCAACGTGCCACTTTCTGCCTGCCAGTCCCGGGCCCCTCCCCAGGTGCTGCAGAGAGCAGCGAAGCATTGTGGGAAGAGCACAGACTGAACCCTTACAAGCTGGGTGACCCAATGACCACTTCACTTTTGTCAGCTGTATCAGGGGTCAGCCAACCAGCCCAGCACCTATTTTCATACAGTCCAGGCGCCAAGAATGATTTTTACATTCAAACCAAAAGAATAATAATATTTGGTGACAACGAAAATTATATGAGACTCAAATTTCAGCATGCATAAATAAGGCTTACTATTTACACAGCCATGCTCACCCCTGTATGGTCTACGGCTGCTTTCATGATACAGTGGCAGAGTTGGGCACTTGTAACAGAGATCATATGGTCCACAAAGCCTCAAATACAGAAAAAAGTGGACTTCTACAGAAAAAGTGTGCTGAGCCCTGGTCTATATAACTGGAACAGTGAAACTTCCTGGCAAGGTCACTATGAAGCTGTGCAGCTTACAGGTAAAGTGCCTGGCACATAGCACGCTATCTAAATAGTTGCCATTATGTACTTTCTCATTTAATGTTCATTAAACTCCACAGCACACGGACTTCCCTGGTGGTCCAGTGGTTAAGACTCTGCGCTACCAATGCAGAGGGCCTGGGTTCAATCCCTGGTCAGGGAACTAGATCCCGTATGCCACAACTAAGAGCCCACGTGCCACAACAAAGATCCCGCATGCCGCAACTAAGACCAGGCACATCCAAATAAATAAATACATACAGAAATAAATAAATAAATATTTTTTAAAAAAACCTCCCCATCATAAATAAATAAATATTAAAAAAAAAACACCTCCCCATCATGGACATCATTATCCCCATGAAAAGTTAAGTGGCTAAGTGGCTTAGCCAGGGTCACAGAGCTAAAAAAATCTGACAATGGCATTAAAAGGAACCAAAGCTTCTTGGAGAAAGAGCTGATTCCAAATCTAAGATAAGAAAAATACAAGGGAGGCTGGAGCATCTTATAATAGAAAGCAAGGAAGGCATCAAAGACTACAAAGAATGTGTCAGGACTCAGAAGCCAACCTGAAAAAGCACCCACTGGACAAAAATGGGACAACTGAGCATCAGTAAGAATAATACAATTGCAATGACTGATACATATCAAATATGTTTCAATTAGTGAGCTCCTACAGATACCCACAGCAACTACTACTCACTGGTGACCTTTGGGGATGCTGGGGAATTGACTCTTTACTCTAAAAACTAGTAAGTAACAGGGGCAAAAATGAGCATCTTGCCTTTTCTGTACAAACTGTTACCTCAGGGTAACCAAATACGTGGAGTGAAAAGGTTCTCTTCATGCAAGTATTCTAGCTAACAAATAAAGGAGAAATGATAACTCCTAATATCACCACTTTGCAACCCGTGATAAACCATAAGATGAATGCGCTTCAGTGGTCACTCACATCACGGAGAGACAACCAGATACCGTGAGCCTCCCAGGAGAAGCACCATGCCAGCACCCAGGGTGCCAAAAAGTCAGATCTGAAGCTGATGAAGTCTCCTGTCTCCAGAACTAACTGCCGATTTATAGGAAATACTGGAGGCAGAAGAGCATGTTTAATCACCACCACAGGCATACATCTGGCCAATCGAGACCGGGAAACTCTACAGGACAAAGGACCCAATTTCTTCAACAAATAAATAATAGAAAAAAAAAAGGGAAGGGAACAGGGAGGGAGGGAGGGAAAGAGAGGGGAAGAGAGAGGGAACTTACAGATTAAAATAACTCTAAAGTTTTTACAACGTATAGATCCTGTTTTAATCCTGATTGAACAAATAAACTGTAAAAAACTTATGAGACAATTGGAGAAATCTGAAAATTTATCGATTTTTAATGGTATTAAAACATTATTGATTTTATTAGTTACGATAACGTATTGAGATTTTGTTTCAGAAAAGTGAATTCTATTTTAGAGATATGTGCAGAGATACTGACAGGTGAAACACGGTGATTGAGCTGTGCTTCAAAATAATCCAAGGGTGGGGAGAAAAGGGAAGGACACGAAACAAGATCTGTCATAAGTTGATCATTTCTGGGTGATAAGTACAAGGAGGATCATATGTTTGAAGTTTCCATAATAAAACAAAAATTGGACAAAAGAAAGAAAATTAACAGACCAACATTTACATAATGCTCAAAATGAGGCAAAACCCATTTCTGGAGTTAGAGACCAGATGGTGCCTACCTTCAACTTCCAAGGCTGTGACTGGGAGGAGAGTATGGGGGGGCTTCAGGGTGGGGTGGGGAGTTATTTCCTGTTTCTTGATCTGGACCATGATTACATGGGTGTATTTTGTGAAGATTCATTATACAGCAAACTTACGATATATATGCTTTTCTTCATGTAGGCTAAACTTCGGGTTTTTTTAAGTTGATTAAAATAAACACCTGGCAACAGGATTTGAAACCACTTCTACCTGCTTCTAAAGTCTCTGCTCATTGACAAGACCAGTATTTCCCAAACTGGGGTTCTAGTTTGGGCCTAGGAAAAGAAGTATCTTTGTTTGCTTAGAAAAACATTAAATTACATGCAAATCAAATATGTTTGGAAAACGCGGCTGACTAGACTCGCATGGAAAGTCCCAATATACTTTAACAATAAGGATCTAAGGTGTATTATGGTGAAAAAACCTGCTTCACTTTGTATAATGCGGCATTTCCCAAGCTTACACGTGAGTGTGGAACACTTTTGTTATAGGTCACGTATTAATGCTCCATCACACTATACCATAAAGGATGCAATTTTCATAAAGAATAATTACCATCATAAAATACCTAAATGTCTAAGCTAGACTTATTCACAATTACGAACATGAAAAAAATATACAGTAATTCTTTCAAAAACAATACCACAGCACACATACCGTGAAATGTTTGCAGGTGTACTCTACCCACACTTCGGCACAATTAATGTAGTCCTACAAAGAAAAAGTAAAAATGTCTTTACAGTAAGAATGCCACGATTGACCTTATGGCAAAAGCTCATCGTGTACAAATCCCTTCAAGGGCTTTGAAAACTAAGAGTTGGTAAGTGATGGGGATTTCAAGAGTGGTTCATGTACAGAAAACTCTGGCCCACTGATAGATTTTACCCTGAGAGGTGACGTGAGAAAACATAAGTTGCCTGAAACCAATTAGACTGTCATTCCAGAATTGCTACTTGGGCCAAGACAGAAATCTGGGAAGCTCTGCCATGTCTGGAGAATGGGAAGAACCAAAGGGCAGCGGAGATAACAGTGGGGAGACCTCATCACACCTCAGTGGACACAATGACCACAGATCTGGTTGAAAATTCAAGTAGTGTTTACGATGTGACTTTTGAATGTTCTGAGAAAAAACAGGCCTCCTGCCTTTAAAAACAAACCGTTTGTCCTAGAGAGGGTGATGCATATAAGTTGTAAAAAGGTTAAGAAAGCACAAAGGTTTTAGGTAAGAAAGGATGTGTTAGATTCAAGTAGAAGAGACAATGAGATGGCTACGGAAATGGCAATGACCAACTTGGTAAGGTTGTCTGCCCCAGAAAATATGCACATGGGAAAAAACTGTCAAGGAAAAACAGAGTCTGCAAGTATACCTTTTCTGTTCTGACACTTAAAGGAAAAGAAAGAAGAAATGGGGAGGGAAGAAAACAGTTATCTCATTCACACAAGAAAAGCCAGGAACATTTTAAAGTCTAACAGGAATGCTAAGGTGGACTTAACGAGGAGAGTGTGAAGTTAAAGACTGGAGAAAACTGTTATTATGAGCTTTTGATGCAAGGTTGCTTTGAAGCACTGAAGTACAGGCACCAGAGGCCCAGAGGTTTTTGACTTAAATATCCTAAATAAGCTGTTTTCATTAGCCAATCAGAGTTAAGTTAAATAGAGAATTTCAACGGCTAGAGTTTAGTGAGAATTTTGCTGAATTAAACTAGGTATACGATTTTGTAAAAAAGTTTCCAATTTTTCTAAATTATATTGTTCTTAATACACTATCACAAGTGTGGTGATTAGCAAGGGGTTTATAACTGGGCTCACTTCAATATTTCCTTCTCAATAAATGATCAAATCAAATGCCACATATTCACTTATTCTCTGTGTTATGGTCTGAATGTTTGTATCCCCCACAAAACGCATATGTTGAAATCCTAGCCCTTGATGTGATGGTATTAGGAGGTGAGGCCTTTGGCAGTGGTTAGGTCATGAGGGTGGAGCCCCCGATTGGAATTAGTGCCCTTATAAAAGGGACCCTAGAGAGGTCTCTTTCCCTCTTTCTGCGATGTGAGGAGGAGAAGCTGGCAGGCTGCAACCTAGAAGAGGGTCCTCACCAGAACCCAACCATGCTGGTCACCTGATCTTGTACTTCCAGCCTTCAGAAATGTGAGAAATAAATTTCTATTGTACATAAGCCACATGATCTGTCATATTCTGTTACAACAAACTAAATGAACAAGGACATGCTGCTAGTAGGAGAGGAACAGTGCAGGGTGTGGTGAAGTTTGGCCACAAAGACAGCCAACAGCATTTCCCTAGTGGCAGCCACATAAATTGCTGGCACATTGCCTGAAAGGACAGTGAGGCATAAAACCCAAACCTACAACATGATGACCAGCACTACATGCATTACAGAAACTAACATCAGTTGGTCCATCTTCCCAAGACTTCCTGTGTCAGAAGTATGGGGAGAAAGAGCCTTCAGCTGTCCATTCAAGGGAAGGAAACTGGAATTCCCTTTTGCTAATCACTGGCTTGACTACTGATCTTCAATTTAGGAATATCTCAATAAATTGTTTTTTTCAAATCCAAATACAACTTGACCCTTAAAAAACGCAGGGCTTAGGGACACTGATCCTCCACGCAGTCAAAAATTCACATATAACTTATAGTCAGCCCTCTGTATCCACGATTCCTCCGTATTTGCGATTCCACTTCTGTGGATTCAACCAACCATAGGTTGTATACTATTTACTATTGAAAAAAAATTCCATGTATAAGTGGATCTGCGCAGCTCAAACCCATGCTGTTCAAAGGTCAGCCGTGCTACAGACTGCTGTACTTCGAATGCTCTTTGCAAAGCTACAGGTCTTTTTAAGTTTCAAGTATTTATAATTTTACACTTTTGGTGCATCTTAAGGCCTCAAGAATAAGACATGCTAGGGACACAAAAATCAAAGAAATACATCTTTAAAGCTATAAGTTCTCCATTACAGATTAACAAATAATGCAATTAAAAGTAGATTTCTTTAAAAAAATAAGGATGATTAACTGAAAGAGAAATTTTTTAAAAGAAAGAGTATACTGCATAACTTGGACAAAAAGCAGTCAATACAAGGTCTAAATGGTCACCCACCTGTGGATTCTTCAATTTAGTGATAACTTTCCAAGCTTCATTGAGAATCTGAAGTCGATCACTCTCAGGAGGATTAGCCAAGGCCAAGTTTAAGCCCAGTGAGCGAAAGAGAAGATGCTAAGAAATACAGCAAACCATTACGATCCTGGAGATGTACAATCAGAGTAACTTGAGGCAATAAAGGAAAAGGCTGTAACAGTTGGCCTGTCTTGAGGTTAATCTTCCAACGACCGTTTTCTGAAGTTCTACCACAGACCTGTGCAAGTTAGACTGAGAAGCTCAAAACAGAGAGCTGGCTCTGTGTACTGGTCCAACCTGTGGGCCATAATATTCTCCTGGACAAAGCTTTTCATAAATAATAAGTGAAGATACAGTTTTAAGGATGTAAGACCAAAATTCTTCCTAAATATTTCATAG
Source organism: Globicephala melas (assembly GCF_963455315.2). Classification (NCBI taxonomy): domain Eukaryota; kingdom Metazoa; phylum Chordata; class Mammalia; order Artiodactyla; family Delphinidae; genus Globicephala; species Globicephala melas. The sequence goes on from NC_083328.1 coordinate 22,982,446, forward strand.
TGAGCTAATTTGACAGATTTAGGACTCAAGGAGGCCTGACTCGCGGCAATTACACGTGTCTCACAACCCCAGTCGCTAACTCATTCTCCACCGTACTCTTCAGAAACAGAGCCCTTGCTTGTTTTCCTGTTGGCTGGAGCTTCCCCTGACTCCGAACTCTCTCTCCCTGGGGAGCTACTGGGCAAACATTGCCTATTTGTTCTCCGCTAAGCATTAAGTCAAGAGCCTACCTTGGGGAAACCAGACTCATCGCACTCTTTAATCATGCCGATGAAATCCATGGACCTTGTGGCGATGAACTCGGCCCGGAAAGCTGACATTACGGAATTCAACAGCAAGGCACTGAAAGACACACACACATGCCCCACGTCAGCAGAGCTTCCCCTTAATGAAAGTCGCTTTCATTTTAGGATGTATGTTGTTGGGAAAGATGACTGACAGCCCTTTAATGGTAAGGGTGGAAAAATAAGAAGACTGGAGTAAAAAGGCAACCTCTAGAGACTAACTCGGTGTTTTATGCATATTCAGAACTTAATATTCAACTGACTGGAAGAATGGATGGATGGGTGGATGGATGAGTGAATGGGTTGATGGATCAATGGATGGACAGGTAAATAAGAAAGTAATCAAATCCATTTAAACAGAAGAAAACTGAGCCTTCAGTGCACAAATAAAACTAAATATTAAGTAAGAATATTGATCCAAGCTGCAAATGTATATCCGCATCTCTTATGAAAAGCACTGTTCTAGGACCTAGGGACACAGTGGTGAACAAAACCCACTCCAGGCTGCTCACACATCTGCCACCAAAAGGAGAGCAGAGGAGAAACCTCTTATGCCTGGTAGACAGGAATTCGAGTTTATCCTGACCTTATCACTTAACACAGCCCCGTAGGGAAAGAACTATTATTATACCCATTTTACAGAGGAGGAGAACAAGGCACAGAGGGGTCAAAGTAAGTGACCCAAGGTCAGAAAGCTAAGAAAGAGTGGAGCCAAGCTCTGAAGCCAGGCACCTGGACTCCAGCATTCCTGACCTCCATGCTATCCTGCTTCTCTGTTGGCCCTCTTGCCCATGCAAGCACGCCAACCTCAAAAAAAAGCAACCAAGTCCATTTTCAAACACAGGCTTTATGAATTTCAAAATACTTACTTGTTTGCTAGTTTCTTACATCTCTCCATCATTTCGGTTAGCAGAGCCTAATCAAAAAAATGATAAAAACCATCAAGTTGGAGGATCTAAAGCAACACTTCTCATGAACAGATTTCCAAAGCAATACTCTAAAATAAATACAGCCACATGCCCATTTCTATCTCAGTGCCTGGCAGGGATGGGGAAGATGAAGGAGAAAACAAGCTCACTCTTGTGGCATTTAGTGTAATGGATAAGAGCTGGGGCCCTGGCCTCAGGCACACTTGGGTTCAAATCCAGTCTCACCAACTACTTTTCCTCATCCTTAGGTAGATGATACCGACCTGTGGTACCATCCCACCTACAGATTACTGCAGGATGATGAGAGTGGTACCTCCTATGCTCCAGGGCACCAAGAATGAAATCTGCTTTACTCCTCACCTCCTCTAGACCCCCCTTGTTCCTCCCCATTTCACGAGGTGTCTGTGAAATTCTCAGTAAAACAAATAACAAACACTGGGCCAGTACCTGGTGCTGGCCAGTCACGGTGAGAAGCACTTGGCACTCATGATGTCACTTCTCACAACCACCATGAGTCAGGCTCTCTATTCTCCCATTTCACAGATGAGAAACCAAGCCACTGAACAGTGATGTGCTTGGGCCAAGGTGACACGGCTAGTTACGGCGGGCTGGATGTGACCCGGGCAGTCGGGCATCAAGGGCCATGCTCTTCACTATACTTCCTCTCCATGCATTTTGAAGGACATTTTTTTCCCCAAAAGGAAGTAAATGTTTTACTCATTGGGATACTATTAATGGCTTTAGAGCTATCTTAAGACAATTACGTATCTTTAAAAGAGCTCCTATTTTTTAAAAAAAAATCAATGGAAGAAGTTTCCAATAGGGCGGTGGTTTGGGCAAGGTTTTGAATGGCACAGGCAAGGTCAATCCCAAGACAAAAGAGCTGGTAACAGCAGCATCGACACTGAGCTCACCAGGCGCACAGCACTAGGCACTGGGCTAAGCGCTTTACATACCTTTTCCCATTTACTCTTCACAATGGCCTTTGAGGCCCGTGTCAATTATCAGCACTTTACAGACGAGGAAGCCAAAACTCAGCTAGGTTAAGCCACTTCCTACTAAGTGGTAGAAATGAGATTTGTACCTAAGTCTGGCCCAGAAGGCAAAAGATAAAATCAGTCTTCTTTAGTGAAATTCTACCCTTTCCAGCTGTGGCCCTCTGTATCCTGGGTGCTGCCTGAATAATTAAGGTGGTAGTTGCTTGTGGAGATACTGTCAGTACCCCTTACCCCAGAACCCTGATTTTATTCAGATTTCTGTCTCTGCCAACAAAATACAGGTTGGGTCCTGTTATGGAGTGAATTATGTCCCATCCAAATTCATATGCTGAAGCTCTAACCCGCAGTGTGACTGTGTTTGGAGATGGCGCTTTTAAGGAGTTAATTAATGTTAAGTGAGGTCATAAGAGTGCGGCCCTAATCCAACAGGACTGGTGTCCTTAAAAGAAGAGGAAGAGAGACTAGGGACACACAATGCACAGATGAGAAGACCAGGAGAGGACACAGTGAGAAGACAGTGGACTGCAAGCCAAGGAGAAAGGCCTCACCAGAAACCAACCTTGCAGGCACCTTGATCTTGAACTTTCCAGCCTCCAAAACTTTGAGAAAATAAACTTCTGTTGTTTAAGCTACCCAGTGTATTATGGAAGCCTGCTAAGGTCTGAATAGCCACCTAATTCCCAAGTTGATGGTGTTAGAAGGTGGAGTCTTTTGGAGGTGATTAGGTCTTAAGGGTGGAGCCCTTATGAATGGAATTAGTACTCTTATAAAAGTGGCCCAAGAAAGCTCCCTTGTCCCTTCTGCCATGTGAGGCCACAGCATGAAGACAGCTGTCAATGAACAAGGAAGTAGGCCCTCACCAGACACTGTATCTGCCAGCATCTTGATCCTGGACGTCCCAACCTCCAGAACCATTAGAAATAGATTTCTTTTGTTTATAAGCCACCCAGTTTGTGGTGTTTTCTTAGAGCAGCCCAAACATACTAAGCAAAGTAATACAGGCCCAAGCCAATCACGGCGGTCCCATTCCCCTTGCCAGTGGTGAGTTTAGACAGGGCACATGACCCATTTCTTGCTACTTAGATGGGGGCTTAGAGGAAAAGTTTCCTTTTTTTTTTTTGGCCACACTGCACGGCCCGTGGGATCCTAGTTCCTCAACCAGGGATTGAACCCAGGCCCTCAGCGGTGAAAGCACCGAGTCCCAACCACTGGACCACCAGGGAATTCCCAAAGTTGTCCTTAAAGAGGAACCGAAGACTCCCCATCTTTCTGCCTTCGGATGCTGCCATGTCTGGACATTATGTGTGGAATGGCTACAGCCACTTTGCTGCTATCTGGGGATGGCAGAGCAGAGAAAAGAACGGAACCTGCCTGGCCCAGAGCCTTCACTGTTATTCAACAGAACACACTGAATTATTTTTGAAGGGCCAGTTAGGTGTTTGTTCCTTGCAGCCAGCATCCCAATTGATGATAAAATTGACAATGTCACAAATGGCTTCCCTAACCCATTCATGGGGATTTAATATTTGAAAAGTCATTCATGAAGACCAATATCAAAGTGGTTTCTGGGAAGACTGGGAAAGAGATATCCTTATAATGATCATCACATTGATACTCCTTAACATGCACAAATAATCACTCACTCAACACCTGCCTGTGAAGCAACTCTAATGTACTAGCCACTATTTTAGGCACTGGGAATAGCAGTGAGGAAATCAGACAGAAATCCATGATCTTAGATGCTTATTCTCTCTTTCATACACACACATGCAAGTGCACATGTGCACACACATGCACAAATGAATGAGCTATCTTGGCCCACCACTTCTGAAAAGACGAAATAGGGCAAATGCTAACATATGGACAAAGTGTTCTGGCCATTAAGACAAGACAAATGCTTTAAAAGTTCTCTTTCCACAGGAGATGAACGCATTAAAAATGCAGCCAAGAATATAACTTAAAAAAAAAAAAAAAAAAAAAAGGGCTCATTGTCATTACCCTTAAGTGTCCAGGAGCCAAATGCTATATAGATCCCAGGAAGGTCTGTTAGAGGTTATTAATTTTTTCTTTCTGAGAAGTGACAGGATTGATTACCTTTGGCAAGAACAAGATGAACAACAGTTCAAAGCGGACTGAGATCGAAAAAAGCCTATTGGCTGAGATAAACAATTGAAAAACTTGCAACTCTGAATATATGTTCACAGACACATCAGAACTTGAAGATTCATTAGGCCCCTACACTTCATTTGTTTATATATTTGTTTTTTTATAAAAATAAGAAATGCTTATGGACAGAAGTTCAAATAATATTGTCATGTATCAAGTAAATTATGAGTGCCCTCCCTCCCAACTCCCACTTCCTAGGGATCAACAGTGTCAACATTTGGTGTTTATCCTTCTAGGCCTTTGTCTATGCCCTATGAATACGTAGCTTTTGTTGTAGAAGACCTTTGTTCTGTTTTACAGAAATGGATAGTCTTATACACATTGAGCGACAATTTGCCTTTTTCACTCAAGAATCGAGCACGGGCCTCCCTCCTCCCGTGTTAGTACACTCAAGTCTACCTCATTCCTTTTAATGCCTGAGGAATCCACATCATGTATGTAACTATTTTCAAACTGCTCCAAATTGATGAAGTTTTTTAAATGTTTTATTTTTAACCAATTATAGCCTCATGAGAAATTGCAGAAATAGTATAGGTGCTGGGTACCATCACCCAGCTTCCCCCAGTGGTAACACCTTACATAACTATAGTGCATTGTCAAAATCAGGAAACTGACATTGGTATAATATAATTAACTAGACTATTTCACCAGGTTTTTCATACACCTTTCTTTTTGTGGGGTAAAGGGTATATCTTTGTGACACTTCATTAACTTATTTGGATTTGTATAGCCACCATCACATTTAACTACTGGATTTTTAAGGTTATCTCCAGATTAGGGTTATCTGCCCACTTCAAAAGTATAGGAAAAGAAAAAAGAAGTTGGGTCAATAACACATTTCTGTTTTCTAAACTGAGATTAACTCATACGCAGCCCAGGGTGCTCGGAAGATATGTACTTATGCTTTTACTAAATAGCCTTCCAATCAGCATTTACAATTACTGCTCCATAAAAAAAGTGAACTAAATGATACACATATCACATTTTCCTTATTTCTGTAGATGAAACAAACATGTAAAACAGTAGGCAAAATCATAAACTAATCTTAAAAGCTAGTATCTTTCCTCCAATCCAGAGTTAATATGGCTCAAGTCTCAAAGAAACAAAATATTTCAGTGTGAATAAAAAGAAATTTTATACCCCAGGTAGTAAAATGAGAAATTTTTAATTTTTCCTTTATTTATCTTTCTCTGGGGATTTTTCCCTAATTCGAAAGAATGAAAATAACACACCTGTATGCTTGAGAGGGATTTATCATCAATCAAGACTAGTCTTAGATTTGCATTACTAGCCTAATCGTATGTTAGAATGTTTAAAGGGCAATTTATAGTATGACCATCGGAGTAGCAGTCCCATGGGTCAATCCGTTCAAGTCCCACCTTAAAATGTAGCAGTTAACAGGAGACACCTAGAAAGAAAGAGTCTAAAGCAGTCAAGGGAACAAATCTGTTGGCTTCAGTCACTGCCAAAATGGCTACCTGACCTCTTTCTAACTGTGTGACTGTAAGAAGTTTGTAAGCCTCAGGTACCCCATCTGTAAAACGGGTATAACAGCAACACCTAGCTTGGGGAAGCTCTGAGAGTGAATTAAGATAGCCCAAGTAAAGTAACTAATACAGGCAGACCTCAGAGATATTGCAGGTTCTGCTCCAGACCACTGCAATAAAGTGACTATTTCAAAAAAGCAAGTCACACGAATTTTTTGCTTTCTCAGTGCAAATAAAAGTTATGTTTACACTATACTGTAGTCTATTATATGTGCGATGGCATTATGTCTAAAAAAGTACGTACCTTAATTAAAAAATATTTTATTGCTAAAAAATGCTAACCATCATCTGAGCCTTCAGTGAGTCATACTTTTTTTGCAATAGTAACATCAAAGATCACTGATCACAGGTCACCATAACAAATAATAATGAAAAAGTTTGAAATATTGCAAGAATTACCAAACTGTGACACAGAGACACAAAGTGAGCAAAATGCTGTTAGAAAAATGGCACCAATAGACTTGCTCGACGCAGGGTTGCCACAAACCTTCAATTTATGAAAATGCACTATTTGCGAAGTGCTTATTAAGCACAGCACAACAAAACGAGGGGTGCCTGTGGGGCGCATGGCAGAGGGAGCCTCAGAAAGAGGTGGTTAAGGGCTCAAAGCTTAGCAGCATCTCAGACCCAGCTCCCCGCTCCATTCTTCACAGCCAACCAACACTGCCTTCTAAATGCCTCCTGAAAGGTCACAAAATTTTCCTAACAATAGGTATTTGTTATAATGTTAAGCGAGGGAAAAGCATCATAAAATCATACAGGAAATATTTCTCATCTACAAAACCACAATTACAGAGCAAGAATCAAAGTGGAGAGAGAAATATTAAAAAGAAAATGCACCAAGACGTTAACAGTGCCCAGTTATTCATGACCGAATTTTAGGTGGCTCCTTTCCTCCTTTTAACCTTTCTGTCTTTTCCAAATTCTTTCCAATGAATATGTACTCTCCCATCCATTCTGCCTCTTGGTTTTTCCATGGCTACCAAATAGTTCTCCTCTAATCCATCTCAGATGCTTCTGCCAGTTTGATCTTCAAGCACCACTTTTTTCATATTATCCCCCTGGTCAAAAATATTCAAGTGCTGCCTGGTCTCCACGACATGACGTTCAACAACCTCTGCCTGAGCCACTCCCAGCCAGCCTAGTCCCTCACTCTTCTCCAGTAATGCTTGTCTCCTTATTATGTCCGTCTATACAGGTCCCGTCCCTCAACCCCTCCTTACTGCCCCTCTGCTCATCTCCTGGCCTTCAAGTCAGTCCAGGCTCCCATCTGCTGTTAAGGTCAAAGACAACAATGGTAACCACCCCCATCTGCCTGCTGCCTACCATGCACCAGCTCTTGGCCATGCGCTTGACGTGCATGATCAGTCATCTCGTGAGAGCCCTTCGAGGAAGGTTCTATTATTAGCCCCATTTTACAGCTGGTAATACTGAAACACAAAGAGGTAAAGCAGCCCAAGGCAACACAGCCACAGTTGGAACCCAGGTCTGCCCGACTACCTGCCCCAGCCTCTACCACCTTCCTCTTCCCTCCTTCAACAGAGACAACCTGCATCACACAGCTTAGCAAGTGATCATGAGATTCCATATCAGACAAGATAAAAAGCTGCTGAAAATGATGAGAAGCTTATCAAGGGATTCGTTTTCATTGCCCAAAAGCAGGTTTTATGAAACGGTTGCTTTTCTCTCTGCAGAATGTGCCTAAAATTGGGGGCATAAATGTTTTTCACTTACTCTAATTTTAATTGTATAAGGGGAAAAAATCCTGTCTTTAAACAACAACAAAAAAGCCTTTTTGAATAATCACTCCTTGATTTTTGGGGGGGAAGGGATTTGATATTTCAATTTCGATCTGAAATTTCGAACATCAGATATTTGCAGCTGAAGGCACTTCTCCCTTCTCTCATCTAGATAGTTCTCCCTTCCTCTCTCACACCTACCTGTCATGTGCATTGCCAGCTGCTGAAGACAAACTCCTACATTCTGGAGGCGTGGCCTCTTACAGACACACACAGCTCCAACTCCCCGGTGGACACATCCCAGCCACTGTCAAAGAGCTTTTAGGTATCATATTGCCACACACATCTTCAGCACCACCCTGCACACTGACATTAATTCTTTCACATTTTGAAAATGACTTTTTTTATGAGACACTGCAAGTTCCTTATTTAAATGCCCCAAGAATCAGAGTTTATTATTATTCAGGTGACCTAATTTTTTTAATCACTTCTTCTAGTGCAATAATGATTTCCTAGAGTTTTACTCCCCAGGAAAGCTCTACTCTCAGCTTCTGCCATCCTTTGAGATTACTGGCACTTAAAAGGAAGAATGCCTTATGACATGTACTTTTTGTTTTAAATCCAATTTTGCTTTTCATTAAAGTAAGGAGAAAAAAATAAGTGTTCTCATTTTCAAATGATTCTGTCTTGCTCATAGGTTTCAGTCATTCAGCTGAATTGGTCAAGTTCATGATACGTCTTCCCAGGAGCCTGGGCCAGCGTGTGGTGGCTGAGACTACACTGAAGATCACAGAGAATGGCCTGCAAGTTTTCAAAGCATCTTCTGTTAAAGTGGCTTGATTTAAAATCAATTTACTCAATGGTAAAAAATTCACCTGAAATATGAGATGTCCCTATTTTTCTCCACATACTTTAGGATTTGGAAAAATTTAAATATATGCAAGACATTATACTTGCTGAAAAGTTAAAAAACAGGGCAAAAAAATAAGTTAAGACGATCCAAAATCTTGCCCTCCAGCGATATTCTGTCATATCTCTCTCCCAATTCTCCTGTGCAGATATGAAAATCACGTTTGCAATCCCGATGACACAGCATTCAAGCGCTGTGTGTGGGACTCTCCACTAAGCGCTGTAAACGGACTGCCTTGTTTGATCCATGCAGTAGACTAGAAAACAGGAATTATTACTGCTCCCATTTCACAGATAAAGAAAAAAGCTGAGTGATTAGGGACAAGTGACTTGGCCTCTGCTTTAGTCTGACAGCTGTAAACAACAGAGCTGAGGTTCAGATTTAGGCACCCCAACTCCAGGGCCCACACTTGAACACCAGGCCACACTACCACTTAGGACACACACAGGTGTAACTTCTTTTTTTCACTTGAGCACATCAGTGTGTACTCCATCGTGGGTCTCCATCATCTTAAATGGCCCCACAACATTCCACTGAGTACACAGACCATAATTTAACCAATCCCCTTCTGATGGCTGTCTCCACTGTTTCACTAGCGTGAACGCAGCTACACATGTGTATGTGTGTGTGTTTACGCACTCATCAAGTTATTTCTACTGGATATTTTAAAAAGTGGATTGCTTAGTCACAGTCGTATCTTTTTTTTCTTAACAGCTGTCAATATGTGTTTGCAGATACAGGGAAAAGGCAGGTGGATTTGAATTTTGCTTTACTCCAAATACCCTTGTTTTGTAGCAAGGTCTCTTTTTCCCTCACAAAGAATAAATGCTCAACCATCAACGAGAAGACAACAGAAGCTTCATCCATCACAGTTATTGCGACAATCTGAAACTGGTGTTCCACTGAAATTGCTTCTCAGTCTTAGGGAAGAAAAAGAGTATTTCTGCTATGATTCTGACTTCACTTTAATCCCTGACAATGCTTCAATCAGACAAAAAAGAAAAGAAAAAAAAATTTATAAGAGCAATTACGTATCTTGAGTTTCACTTTCCTTCCATAAAATGGAGAAAATATTATCTGCTTTACGACTTTATTAACTTATTATCAACACAAAAGGAGTGCATGAAGGTTAGTGAAGAGGCAATGAAGCCTGCTGGCCCTGGAGTCGGATTCAATGGGTTTGTGTCCAGTCACTGCCACTTTCTAGCTGTGTGACCTTGTGTAGTTATTTGGCCTCTCTGGGCCCCTACAGCCCCCTCCCAGAGTTGGTAAACAAGGCAAGGCAGGAAAAGTGCTGAGCGCAGAACCAGTCACAACAGTGAGCCGTTATGAAAGGGCCCTGATTATGTCCCTGGGCACACAGGTGTAGGGCTTGTTACGACACAGAAGAGAGGAGCCCTCCTTGGTGGTGAGCTTCACACTGATGCCACCTGGCAGTTACCTCGGGGGCATGGTAGGAAATGCACTGGAAGATCCAGTCCATGGCAGGCGAGTACAAGGGGAGGTAGGATGGAAGCTCCACTCCCTGGAGCACCAGCTGGTTCTGGACAGTATCGCCGTGAATCTACAGGAGACCAAATAAACACTCAAAAGAAGGGGAAGTCACATAATAAACGAAGAGCACGTAACTCACAGACTGCACATATCTGCAGGCATCTGGATGGCCCCGAGAGAAATAGCCTGGTTTCTCAGGGTTTTTTTAAACTAGAAAAAAGCACACAAAGTTTCCCATGTCACCAGGCTGAGCTGTTCTGGGAATGTGTGCTGTGCAGAGAGGTAACCTGATAAAACTGGAGCCAGCAGATGCTAAGAAGCAAGGCTGATCAACGGGAGATGTTTCCCGGTAACACATGCATATTAACCCTCTCTGCTTGTTCAGTACAATCAGCACGTTTTAACTGTGTGTAACAGACTCGAGTGTAATTTTATAGGGTTTACACATTCAAAGAACTTTAAGGCAATCTCGGCTTGGAAAACCAACTGGGTTTTATGAATTTGTGATCATGCAGCTATTACATCAATTAGCTGCGCTGACTGATAGTGTACTCTTACCTGTTTGAATGTGAGGAGGAAGTCAAAGAAGTTCTTATCTAGGCTTTCTTTGAGATGTGGAGCCACTTCCATGCCCACCTGTAGCCAATCAAAATGAAATTACCTTGACCATGGAAAAACAGGTTGTAAATAACATATCCAGTGTGATGTCATTTTTGTAAATTAAAAATATACATATAGACAGATATAGGCAGAGAGGTCCAGCAAGTTAACTTTTATTCTTTTTGCTTATCTGTTTTCTTATTCAATAAGCATATCTTGCTTTTATAAGAAAAACCGCAGAAGCTATTTTTAATGAAAAAAGGGCAACATTTGCAGTAATCATCTTAGCAATTTCCCAAAGGTAATGAAAGTATGACTGAACAGATGACCAAGGGAACAAATCAATACAGCACTAAGGAGAAATGTACTCTCAAGATCATGTATACGATGTTCTCTTCCTCTCTAAAAAATGATAAACACACATGTGGCTGTACTTATTAAATGAAGCAAAAAGATTCTGGTATGTAAGAGAGTCAGCTGGGACTTCACTGTTGCATTGTTAAAATACATGGATTCATTCTTTGCTGGGCAGTCACGGAAGCAGCCATAAATTTGGATGTATTTTAAGCCGGTTTTTATTAGACAAGCATGAAGCCTAACAATGCTGTAAATCCACTGGTTCCTTCGTTCATTGTTTTAAAAGATGGTAACATTTTCAGCTGAAAAAATCTGCTAATCATAGAGAAGGTGGCCAGAGCCCCAGGGTTGGATGGGAAAGTGAAGGTCTCAGCTATGGCAGGGAGTGCAAGTATTTAAAACAAAACAAAGCATCATGATGTTCCTTAGACTGAGCTCCTCAGAATACACCTCAATGCCACACTGCTGCTTTAGCACGAAAACAACTTTGTAAGGGGAGTTGCTTTCTGGGACCTGGTTCCTTCCAAGGGGGACAGATTCCTCCCACTCAGCTCCCCCCCCTACCCAGAGGTCATGAAAATTCATGATAACAAGGTTTTTTAGATGTCTGTAAAGAATTCCTTTGAGAAGAATTATGCAAGATCCACTGGGGCGGTAAATTCCAAGGGCATCTCTATGGCTGTTGGGGACGCTTCCAAGGACAGGCACAGAGATTAAAAAAAAATACTAACAACAAATGTCAGATCCACTTCTACTGTGTTCTGATTCTATTGTCTTTCCTTCCACTAATCATTTTGTAGAAAAGGCAATAATTACCTGTTAGGCGACAGCAAAAAAAAAAGCCCAGTGGACAAGCAGTGGAGAGGAACTGAAGGGGCCATGACTTAGGAGTTAATCATACTTTCCTTTAATAAGCAGCTTTGAGGTCCCCCATGCCCTGCCTACTCAGTGCCTTTGTGGGGTTTTTTTGCGGTACGCGGGCCTCTCACTGTTGTGGCCTCTCCCGTTGCGGAGCACACGCTCCGGACGCGCAGGCCCAGCGACCATGGCTCACGGGCCCAGCCACTCCGCGGCATGTGGGATCTTCCCGGACCGGGGCACGAACCCGTGTCCCCTGTATCGGCAGGCGGACTCTCAACCACTGCGCCACCAGGGAAGCCCTGACTTTGTGTTTTGTTTATGTCTTCCCATAAAGCCAAATGAGCAGCTTGGAAATCTGCTTGGGTCTAAAAGATTTCTACCTAGAGTAGCAAGGGTAGTTACTCATGATTTCCATCTGCTGTTTCTGCCTGCCTGGCATTCATTCCCTTTGTTTCTGGAATCAGTAAAGTGAATTTGTCTTCGGGAAATCAAACTTCCCTCTCAGACCAGGTCTGTGGCAGAGCTGGACCCGGCCGACCCTGAGCTGCAGGGGTGGGCACGTGACCCAGGCTCAGTCCGTAGGCATATCCCATCCCATGGCCACTGACTGGTCTATCTATGGACAAGGGACCCAAGGTGGTACAGTGAGTTTCTGCCCTGAAACTCTGGCTGGAACTACTGCGGAAAAGGCACTCTTGCCACTGGAGTTCCTAAGTCAAGAGGATGGAGGTCTTTCCACCATATGGAAAAAGAAAGCCTCAGAGTGCAGTCACACAGAGGAGAGCAGAGCTGAGCAATGAGGGAGGAGACAATTCTTGACATGGTTTGGGGGCCCTGGGTCTGCCATGCATGCCCTACCTCAGGCTCTTCAGGCGCAACGGCCAACAATTTACCCCCTTTTGCTTCAAAGTACTATGAATTGGGGTTTTGCCACTTGCAATTGAAAGAATCCTTACTAATGCACACTGTCTCCTTCTTTTTATATCAGAAGATGTTCAGTAACTACCCAACCAGGGAAATCAGTGCTCTGCCTAAATTGACACAAATGATTTCAGATACAGTGCATCTCATCACCAGCTTTCCTAGGGTGGGTCTGTAATTTCTCCTCATTGCCACTGAGTTTTAAAGTTGCATCTGTCATGCAAAGGCACGTTATATGCAACAAATATCATCTTTCACTAGGCTGTGTACCTTACTTCAAACTTTAAAACTGGAACAGGTTTGTAAGGAATGAATATTTCCACCCACGTTCTGATTTCTGCTTAATAACTGTGTGTCACAAAACACACTGAGATTCTAGATCTTTATTATTCTACTATTACTGACGTCAAGGTGAGTTCAAAGAATGTGATGTGTCCTACAAGGGGAAAGGCAGCAGAGCACAAATACACAAGTGATAGTATCCTTTCATCCCACCGCAGGATCCAGCAGCATTCTGCACAGAATAGGCCCTCAGCAAACACTGACGCGGCTGGAGCGTTCAAGCTCCCGATATTCCAAAGCTGAAGCTCTAGGAAACATATCTGATGTTCCCGTATGAAAAATCCACGCCAAGTTTCAAGCAGATGGCAACGCGTAAACGCTTCGGCCTCGGTTACTACGAGGGAGCAAGTGCCCTTTAATGGAAAGCTTTTTCTTTCTTTCTTTTTTTCTTTTCTCCCTTATCAGGGAGTGGACCTATAAAAAGTATCCTTCCTAAGGATGTCTGCTACTCACTCTGAGGGCAATGACTGTTTGGTTTCTTTGTGACACTGGAGACCACAGGGCTTCTGTCATTTGTTAGACGTCACATAAAAGAAGCGGATCAAAGGCTACGGTCCTCGCCTTCTGATTTCTTGGCACTGGAAGTCTGGGGTTCATCAGGACCCTAAAGAACAGGGGCAATAACCCCTCTCTAAAGGTGAACAATGCCAACGGAACTAGCAAGGGGGACTCCACAGAAAGCTACCAGAGGCAAAGGCCCCATGTGAGTTGAAGAAAAACGAGTGTAAACTCTCCACAGGGTGCATTTTTCACAAATGAAAAACGTACTAGTTTTAAGTAGGAGCTTCACGGTGCTTTAAAGGAGAGAAAGGCTGAGTGATTTACAATCCTCACCAGCAGAGCAGCCCTCCAAGGCCAGGCGGCACAGACCCTGATGCCCACCGTCACCAGGCGCCTCGCCCTGCCAGACAGCCCTCACCAACTCGCGCTCCAATCCAACTCTTTAATACAGAGACCAAAAATCGAATAAAACAATCGAATTCAAAGACAAAGGGAAAGCATGTTTCGAGTCAATGCAAAGCAACCTATCAGCCGAAAGGCTCTGGGAGCCTCCTTCCCAGCAAGAAGGGAGAAACAATTAGTTCTGAAACTTAGTTCGTTTCTAAGAAGATGACCTTAAACACCCCCTAATTAGAGTTACTGGTAAGTGGGTCTACTTTGAAATTAATTTTTAAAAGGAATCCTACAGTTCTGCTTTCTGCGAACAAGCTGTGCTCTAAAATTAGCAGCTAATAAAGTCCTTCTTCCAGTGACTGGTGAGGTGGCGGGGAGGGAGAAGCGTGAACATTAGGGGAGACAGGACACGGTCACAGGCGCGAGTGCAGGGACGCAGCTTACCCTGCACAGGTAGGCCCTGGCGTACACCGACACCAGAGGGTCCCCGATCCCTCGGACCATGCAAGTCAGCCGGGGCAGACACTCTGAAATCCCCCTGTTAGAGACAAAAAGACAGCAGCATTACACCCCGTGGGAGAACTCTCTGTTCTTTCTTTTTTTTTTTAATAAAAAAAGCTAGACTTCCTAAATGCAGGGGGGAAAATCAAGCTTCGGAACCAAACCAAGGTCAAAGTCTGAGTCTTCTAAGGCCATGTAACAAGTCTTTCTCTCTTGCCACGATTCATACATTGAATGGTTTCTTTTATCTTTACCATTTGCTCAGTGCTGGAGTCTAACCTTCACTCTTTTCCTGCTTGAGGTCACATTTATTTTACTAATTTAACGATTTTTGTCCCCCGATTATTTTCCATTGACAGCTCACTCCTTGACCGTCTTGATATTTTCGTCGTATCCATATTCCTTTGGTACTGATTTGCGCCCTGTGCCCCGCCCCTTCCTAGCACCTGACACCCAGCACCTCAGGCTAACATCCGCATCCCCCTCAGTGTGAACTGTGACTTATTTATTCCTCCTGCCACGTGGGACTTCCATCTGCCTTGGGCATTATTCTCCCCCAACTGGTGAGGCAAAATAACTCTTTCTTCAGCACCACGTTATCCCCACAAATTCCCCCAGGCATTCCCAGATCCCAATCAAACACATTTGGTACACATTCTAAATCCAACCCAACTATTCCTCAGAGCTCCGTGAGTCAGCCCATGGCTTTGAGGAGTTGATTATCTAGACGGGATCCAACACCACTCAGTCTTTCAGCAGCTCTGCAGAAAGCAGATCTGGTTTCTCCCGGCTCTGCAAAACTACTCTCAGTACAATGCCCGAGGTGACCCAGAGTAGCAAAGGGCTTAGGGGCAAAGGCTTTTTTTCCTTCTGACATCATCTTGGACAGCAGCCGCAAAGACAATGAGTGAGGGCCCACGGGTGTCGCTCCCAGTGTGGTGTGTCCAGCTCACCAGACCCTCACAGACCCCTTCTTAGGGCCTTGTTCACAGAGGAGACTGGGGGTCAGAGATGCTAAGTAACTTTCTCAAGACCACACAGCTAGTAATAGCAGAGCTAGGATTCAAATACAGTTGAGCTGAACTTCCATGAGTTAGTCAACCCACCGCTCCCAGCTTGAGTTTTCTTCTCTGTAAAATGGAGATTAAAAAACTATCTCTACTTTAAGTTTTCATTTGGATTAAACGAGAAAATGGATGGGAGGTGCTTAACACCAGATCTGCTACACACTAAGTACTCAAGAAGAATGACAGCTACTATGACATCGTCATTAGCATGTGTGTGTATGTGTGTGCACAGGCATATATGAGAGAGAAGTTTTTTGGAAATGTATGGTCCCGGACTTTTAACAAGAGCCTTACGTTTTGGAGAGGAACTTGTTACACTTCAGGATGGATGCCTCCACATAGCTACGAAAACGTTCTGTTAAGGAAGACATTTTCCAGATGGTCTGTTCCCTGTGGGGAAAAGCCTCAACTATTCATGCAGAGAACTTGGTGTGTCTTCAAGAGAGGGGGCCACAGTCACTCTCAACAATCCAGAGAATTAAATTAGCGAGTGGCTTGTGGTTTCTATATTTGGTTTTCAAGGTTTTATATTTATTTATAATAAAATCTGGAAAACGTTGTACGCTGATGTATGGTCGCATGCTGAAATTTAAACTGGGTTTTGAGCATTTCCAGTTGAGGCTTTATGGGGAAAAGGATGCAACACAGAGAACTAAGATTCCATTTGTGTGTAAGTTGAATTCTCTGTCCTTCAACACTGGTGTTTGTGCAGAGAAGCTTGACCCTGTTCCTTTCAAGTTCTTGAAACCAGAGAAAACACAAAAAGATGAAGCATTTTAATTGAGAAAATTAATGTGGGAATGTTCCTCAGGGAAACAAAAGCCTGGTACATGGCACTATAGTCAAAGTAAAAAAACAGAAAACTGGGGAGAGCCGGAGTCCAAGGACCTCGTGGACAATGTGGCTGGCCCTGTACTTCCAGGCTAGCAACCGTAACAGAACTGCATTTTCAACAGGAATTTCAGGGCAGCCCATTACATGGCTTCTATTAGCAGTGCAACTCTTGCAGCCTATCTTTAAAACCATCAGACAGAAAAAAAGGATACAATCTCGGAATGAGTTCCCTGATGGAAGCAATCTTGAAAAACCAATTTAAGCATGTTTCTTTGGCTGTGTCATTTACATTCTCTGGAGAGAAGTGATCTGTAAAACAAAAATAATATCTATCAGCCCCTAATTCTTGGGATCTGTTAGAGCTGCTATGAGTCCTAGGACAAAAAAAAGTTACAATGGAGCAGAAGAAGGGGTGGGGCACCCAGTCCTATGTTTTTCCTTCCAAATATCTTTATTATTAGGAAACAACTGGTGGCAATGATAGCTGACACACGAAGGCTTTCTAAGTGCCAGGCGCCGTTCACAGTGTATAGACATCAGCTCACCTAATCCCCACAAGAACCCTCCAAGTTACATACCTTTATTGTCCTCTTTCATAGACACAGAGGGCAAGGCACAGAGAAGTTTAGGGACTTGCCCAGGGCACACAGGAAACCGACGTAAGAGTTCCTTTTGGACCTGCCATCTGCGGTGGCACCGCCGCCAACATGCAGATTTTTGTGAAGACCCTGACGGGGAAGACCGTCACTCTCGAGGTCGAACCCTCGGATACGATAGAAAATGTAAAGGTCAAGATCCAGGACAAGGAAGGAATTCCTCCTGACCAGCAAAGACTGATCTTTGCTGGCAAGCAACTGGAAGATGGATGTACTTGGACCACAACACTCAAGAGGAGGCCACTCTTCATCTTGTGTTGAGACTCCATGGTGGTGCTAAGAAAAGGAAGGAGAAGTCTTACACCACTCCCAGGCAGAACAAGCATAAGAGAAAGAAGGTTAAGCTGGCTGTCCTGAAACACTATAAGGTGGAGGAGAATGGCAAAATCAGTCGCCTTCGTCGGGAGTGCCCTTCAGGTAAACGTGGTGCTGGAGCTTTTATGGTCAGCCACTTTGACAGACATTATTGTGGCAAATGTTGTCTGACCTATTGTTTCAACAAACCAGAAGACAAGTAATTGTGTATTGGTTAATAAAAGACATGAACTAATGAAAAAAAAAAAAAAACAGACGTAAGAGTTAGAATTCAACTCAGGCAGTCTGGCTCCGCAGCCTATATTCTTAGCCACTGCCTCTAATTTAATCCAGAGGTTCTTGGTGTACCCACCAGTAATTATGGTGATACTACTGAGAATTCCAGATGCTTGAGGAAGCTGCAACTGTAATATTAAATGTGATCGATCAGTGTTTGTGCTCTAAATATCACATGGACCAGACTTGAAAGGTAAAGCAAGACTCTGAGGCGAGAAACCAGCCAGAGTTAGGCTGCCAGCTCAATATGGCACTAAGACTTGAGTCACTTTGTGGCAAAACTGCCACTTTCCCCGCTTATCTACTCTCTTCCTCTTTAATAGAACTCTCATTTTCTGCTGGGCATACGGCCATCCTTGCAGCTCAGTGTGGCCATGTGACCAAGTTCTGGCCCCAGGATATAAACAAAAGCGCAAGGTCTGGGAACTAGCTGTAAGGGAAAGGGCTTGATCTTCATTCCTTCTTCCTTCCTGCCGGCTAGAATGCAGATACGATGGCTGTGACCTCCATAACCATCTCGAACCACAAGAGCAAGACCAAAGTCACGATTGTTGGCACCACGGGCTGGCTGCCCACTAGCCCTCATCTTCCTTACTGTGATTTGGAGTTTTCTGGCACTGACAACCAAGCCCAGTCATGACACACATCTTAATAAGGAATGGAAAAGAGTACGGAAAAACGAAAACAAAAACAAACAACAAAAAACTCATCAACTCCAAGAAGGCCATTGTTGAACTCTTACATGAAAATGATTTCTCCTAAATGATTCCCACACAGATTGGAGCCCGATCCCGCCACCGGGTGTGCTTTACCCTTTCAGGATTCAATCAAAACAGGAGAAATTAATTACTACAGAACGTAACGGATGAGCATTAGCTTGCGGGCTGGTCTCACCTTGCTGTTCAGTGGCTCACTGTTCGTCCCTGACTCTACTTTCTGCTACTTGGTGGTACACCATTAAGGTGATCAAAATATCTATGGAATCAGCAAAAAGATAAAACTCTAGGTACTTCACGAGCTGAGAACAGTCACTGATCACAACGGCAGATATTTTGGAATTGCAATCTCAAGGATTCGTCTATTTTTGGACGTTCTGGCATGCTTCATTCATTCGAGAATTCTTCACTTGCCATTTTCAAAGGGAAGGGAAATTACCATTTTCCCTTTCCTGGCCTGAACCCGTGCACTTCAAAGTAACTTTTTTTCAAGTTCCAAGAGATCCAGACAGGAAAAGATAAGGGTTATTCTTAAATTCGTTTGTCAATCTTGCCTTTTGGAAAAGGGAGAGGTGGGGTTAATTTCCCTTCATATGACCAAATCATGTGACTTGAGACCCAAAAGCAAAAATAAGTCTCTGAGGTCATCTAAGAAAAACTCTTGCTTTTCAGTTGAGGGAATGGAGTGCAGCAGCAAAGGGTGGGATGACAGGGATTCAGTCTGCCAGAGAGAGCTGGACATCACACCAAAGGCAAGTTGCCCTGCGTGTACACATTGACTGAAAGCTATACAATAATCTTCATATGCAATATAAAGGCTTTAGGCTTTCCTTCCAGCTCAAGGAATAATTCAGGAAAAGGATTATGTTATGCAGGACTTTAAAATATTATAGAAAAAAGTAAATAAACAAAACTGGAAGAAAAAAAATGTTACAGAAAACTCAATATTACATTACTTCATTTGCTCAATACAAACGTCTTAGGAACCAACTAAAAGTGGTATTCTAGGCTCCAGGCAGATAACAGCACATAAGAGAGACCCTGCCCTAATGAAGCTTACATTCCAGTGGGGGAAGAAACATAATAAACACAGAAAGGAATAAGCATGCAAACAAGATAACATGCAACAGCAGTCAACACTATGAAAGATATAAAACTAGGTATGGAATAGAGAGTGACCTGAGTTAATCTGGCAGGGGGGATTCATTAGACAGGGTGTCAGTCAGAGAAGTCTCCTGCAGATGTAGCATTTGAGCTGAGCCCTGAATTATAAAAAGGAGCTAGCCATGCTTAGATGTGGAGGCAATGTATTCCAGGAGGCAGAAACAGCAAGTGCAAAGGCCCTGTGGTAGGTATGACCTCTGGTGTGGTCAAAGAACAGGAAAGGGAGCCAAAGTGGTGAGAGCAAGAAGCGGGGAAGCAGGCATCACAAACCAGGTCATGCAGGGTTGCAGCCTTGGTGAGGAGTCTAAGAGTTTTTCTAAGTATGACGGAAACTCCCTGAAGAGTTCTGAGCAGAGGAATGGCATGGCATGACGTGACTTATACTTCAGTGCTTGAGCTGCTACGTGGAGAATGAATTCAGAATTTGGAAATTAATTAAGAAGAGGCTTTGATGTAACAAAGACCAAAGATATTTTCCTCTAGTTCTCACTTATTTTTCTATTATGGTGTTTCTTTTTTCAACCCTAACTTCTGTGGATATTTTAGGAGGAGGGAGGACACCAGCGACTCTAGTTCTCTTTCATTTGCCAAGTCTCTACCCTGGCAGTGAGAGGTCTCTTTACATAACAAGGCTTATAGGGGTGCCACGTCACCTTAATATGTGCCTGAAAGGCCAGGTCAGTTAAGGACATTGCTTATCCAGATGCAGCTTACATCAGCCATGGAGAAAAACTGAAGATAGGAATGCCCCCAGTTGATGAGGAGAGCCACAACACAATAAACCCAAGTTATTTCTCCCAACATGGAAATAGAATTGTTTTATCACTTAGAGTACATTGCCTCTTCAGTCATATGCTGGATTAAGAAATGTTGGGGGAAAACTACACAACTAGTAGCATATACTTTCCGTGAACCCAAAGGACACTGGTATCTTTCTGAGGTCGTAAGAGCTATGCCTTAGTTAAAACTCCTGAAGGTAAAGGGCTCGAATACTAAGTTCACAATCTGAACTTGATTCAAATGGAAAGAATGAGTACACACGCCACCGGACTTCTCTCTCCACATAATTTCTTTGGGCAGAATTCTGCATAGTAGGTTTCAAAGCTTTCTTCATGATTACTGTTAAGAGTCATCCCCAACATTATTGATGTTTTTGAGAAAAGTTTGCCCCTCTCCCTTTCAGGTTCTGGGAAGCAGAAAACACATGCAGATGAAGATTTTAACTGAAAGGGGGGAAAATGAAATTATTTTCAAGAAAGCAAAAGCCCGATTCAAGGTAAAAAAAAAAAAAAAAAAAGGTATTTTGGGAGGGAAGAATTTAGTGATAAACGTGCTAATTAGTATATTTAGATAAGAACTAAAAGTGAACACGAAAGTAGCCTTTTCTTCTGAATTTTTGTAGTTTAGGTAGGGAGAAAGTTATTAGCAATGCTTCCTTAACTAGCCCTAAAATGTTGTTTGTATAGTTAGTGAAAACTAAGAGGAAGGAAAACTATTGCAATAGGTGCAAACACAAATGCCCTTAGAGGCCAGTCAGGTAATATAAATATTTTTAAGCAGTTAGGTATACAACAATAGGAAGAAGTAGAACCTATATGAAGAAGCATTTTAAAAAATACTGTTATAGCCAAAGAAAACACCTATCTGAGTTTATTTCTGCCTGCAGGCTAAGAATTTACTGCTGCTGGTATAGCATATGGAAGAAAAGTTGGCAAGTGTAAAATAAATGCACCCGAGTTTCCCAAATCCTTAAGTTGACAGAGAAGCCTTTCCATCAGGCTTGTCCCTGCCTCCAAGTCTTGAGAAGCCTAGAATGTGGGAGGAGCTGTTGGACATATATACACTACCAAATGTGAGGTAGATAGCTAGTGGGAAGCAGCTGCATAGCACAGGGAGATCAGCTCGGTGCTTTGTGACCACCTAGAGGGGTGGGATAGGGAGGGTGGGAGGGAGGGAGACGCAAGAGGGAAGAGATATGGGAACATATGTATAACTGATTCGCTGTGTTATAAAGCAGAAACCAACACACCATTGTAAAGCAATTATACTCTAATAAAGATGTAAAAAAAAAAAACATTGCAGGTATGATGTGGTGGAGGGGAGGGTCTAGAGCAGCAGTGTCCAGTGGAAATATCATGTGCGCAGCATTCAAAAAGCTAAAACAAAACAGGTGAAATTTTAACAATTGACTTCATTTAATCCAATTCATCTAAAGTATCAGTTCAACATGTAATCAACTTAAAAATTAGTGAGATACTTCATGGTCTTTTATTTGTATAAGTCTCTGAGGGACTTCCCTGGTGGTCCAGTGGTTAAGACTCTGCACTTCCACTGTAGGGGCCATGGGTTTGATCCCTGGTCGGGGAACTAAGATCCCGCATGCCACTCAGTGTAGCGAAAAGAAAAAAAAAAGTCTCTGAAATCCAGGGTATTTTTTTTTTTTATACTCACAGCACATCTCAGTTTGGACTGGCCACATCTCTAGTGTTCAAGAGCCCCACGTGACCAGTGGCCACCATATTGGATGGTGCAGGCCCAGCGCTAAGAACCAGGCTCTCGCTAGCTGGTGGCAGGGCTGTGGGCAAGTCCCTGACTCTTCCCCATTGGGTTTGCCCACCTATAATGAGACACGGTGATTCCTAAGAGCTTTTCTAACCCTAAAGGTCTGTAGAGTTCTGTCTTTCTCTCTGAGAAATGTACATATTAAATAGTTTTTAACAATATAGATAGATGGAAGGAAGGAAGGAAGGTAAGAAAGGGAAAAAAAGGAAAGAAAGAGAGAAGAGGAGAGAAAAAAGAGACACAGTGAAAGAGAGCAAAAGAGAGAAAGAGAAAGGAAGGAAGGAAGGGGGAAAGAAAGAGACAGAAAGGCAAGACAGATAAACAGACAAAAAGAAAAGAGGTCAAATTACGGGTACTGTCACATGCCATCTCTTCATCCTCCAGGGAAGTGCCGCTGCTAGAAGCAGAAGGAGGTGGGATGAAGGTGGAGTGAGCTTGTTCTAACTTGTACAGATAAGCGCGCTTCCTCTCAGCAGCGCTAGGAACTTGAAAGGAGGAATAAGAGGGAAAGGACGCTGTTGCTGGGCGTTCCATGCTGCTGGCCCCATCATCATCATTTATGTGACAAAAGAAATTTGTGATCTAGCTGTCCCATTATAACCTCCTGAGAGTTTAAAACTGAGTGGCAATAAATTCAATGCAAACATCACTTGGGCATAGAATGTAGATTCAAAGCATCTGTTATTATTGATTTATTTGACATTGTTCCTTAATATAAAGTTGATTTTATAAAGTAATTTGCTTCTTAGGAAAAACATATAGGAAAAATATTTAAATGTCCAGCAGCAGAGAACTTGAAGTTGGTATAAAAGTTCAGTTGAATCTAATTGTAATACCTCTTCATTCTTGCAGATTCAAATTACTTGCCCAAATCCCTAGCTGGGCTGTTGGAAAATCTAATGTTTTTTGAAGACTGAGATGATCAGAAATCCGTAAAGGCGTTTCTTTAACTTTTAACACAAAACAAACAAACACAAAAACCTTTATTTCAGGTCTCAACAAATCCTGACTTGATATAAACCTTCTAATCCTGACTTGAGGACAGCATGAAACCCATGGAAAAGCTAAGACATTACCTGGTAAGACGCTGTGGTTATCCATACACATGGAAAAGATGCGCTCATATACCAGCTTTCCTGGGGAGAAAAGGACATATGGTGTCAGCATTGTGCCCTTCAGAAGCAAACAATAAATTAATGTTCGTTAATTAGGGACAGAGACGGTGGCGTCTCCCATACGAGCTTCTACTTGTGATAGTATGCTGCCACCTAGTGGGACAAATTTTTAGCCATGATTCTTTTTTAATTTTAGATTTTTAATTAAAAGAGGGGACTTTCTGCTCTAGGCAGAAAAGTGATCCTTCACTTATGCTAAGCAAAATAAGTCAGACAGAAAAAGACAAATACTGTACGATTTCACTTGTATGTGGAAACTAAAAAACAAACAAACAAAAAAGAACAAATATAACAAAACAGAGAGTCATAGATACAGAGAACAAACAGGTGGTTGCCAGTGGGGAGGGGAAGGTGAGAAATAGGTGAGAGAAATAAATGAGTCATGGGTGTGGAATATATGGTGCGGGGAATATGGTCAATAACTATGCATGATCTTTGTAAAATGACAAACAGTAACTAGACTTACCGCGGTGATCGTTTTGAAATGTACAGAAATATCAAATCACTGTGTTGTGTAACAGGAACTAACAAAGGTCAGTTACACTTCAAAAAGAAACAAACAAACTCATAGCAAAAGAGATCAGATTTGTGGTTATCAAAGGTTGGGGGAGGGGGAATTGGATGAAGGCAGTCAAAAAGTACTAACTTCCAGTTATAAGATAAATAAGTGCTAGGGATGTAATGTACAACATGATACATATAATTAACACTGCTGTATGCTATATATGAAAGTTAAGAGAGTAAACCCTAAGAGTTCTCATCATAATGAAAAAAATTTTTTTCCATTTCTTTAATTTTGTGTCTATATGAGAGAATGGATTTTCACTGAACTTACTGTGGTAATCAGTTCATGCTGTATGTAAGTCAAGTCATTATGCTGTACTTCTTAAACTTATACAGTGTTGTATATCAATTATATCTCAATTAAACTGGAAGAAAAAAACCCCAGATTTCCTGCTCCTTCACAAACTACGCGCCAAAAATGACCCACATCCCTCTAGGATAAAAATGAGCTTGAATAGATTAGTAGCTGCCCCCTGAAAACTACCCAGTTTGCCACAGTCTCCACTGCTCCCTACTGTCTTTCATCAACAGCCTGCTTCACGCACTTACGTAATCTGCCTGGTACCTAGAAGCACTGGAATTTGAGATTCATCTAGGTATACAAGTTCTACAAGGGCAGAGATTTGTACCTGCTTTGTTCACTGACATATTCCCAGTACCTAGATCAGTGCCTGACATACAGTGGGTGCTTCATCTTTGTTGGATGGATAGATGAACATATTTTAGGTTGTGTGGGTCAGAGATCACCATTGCAACTACTCAACTCTGCTACTGTAGCTCAAAAGCAGCCATAGACAATAGGTAAACAAATGGATGTGGCTGTTTCCAATAAAACTTTACTTACAAATACAAGTGTGCAGTCTGGACTTGGTCTACAGGTCAGCCTAGCACAAAAAGTTTTATGTATTCTGTACGAATGTTATTATGGAAAATGCTATCAATATTCAAAGGATAAAAGTTACAGTTCTATTCATTTTCTGGACCTTCCCAAATCACCTTTGATGTTGAAAGTATTTTCCCATGCCTATTTTCCCCCGCACAACCCCACCATTCAGGGCTACAAAGAACCACACCCCTTGTCCATACGCGGAAAAAGACAGGAGAGTTACAGGATCATTTCTGGTCAAAGAACATGAAATCAAATGACATCATCAAGAAATGACAGAATGCTAGGTTAACATGCAGGAAGCCAGCCAAGCTGAGAAGAGCCCTAGATGCCTCTCCCAGTGTGGACTACTTACATTACCATCACCAAAAGACACTTGTTAAAAATGTCCATTCCTGGGGCCCACCTCAGAGCCAGTGAAAAAGAATATTCCGGGGGGTGAAGACTAGGAATATGAATTTTGAATAACCTTAATGGGAAATTCTTATACACACTCAAGTGTGAGAACCACTGATTCAGGCAGGCGCTGTGGGTGCCTCCCTCCTCCCTCTAACCCAGGGGTTCTCAACCTTGGCTGAACACTCAGAGCACCTGGGGCACTGAAAATGCGCTGATGCCTGCGTCTGTTCTCAGAGATGCTAACGCAAACGATCTGGAGCACAGCGTGACCATCAGAAAGAAGTGTTTTTAAAGCTCCCCAGGTATGCAGCCGAGGATGAGAATCACTGCCCCAAACCGTGGATTCAATTTAGAAGTTGCCAGGAAGCCTCAGGGACCAAGCTCCAGTTCTCAAAGCCACCTGCCTTTGTCCTCCTGGCAGGAAGTAACCTGCAGTCACGGGCTCCCCAAGGCAGCCACACCTGATGCCAAGAGAGGCCTCCTCTGAGATGAGCACAGAACCCCCGGGCATTGGAATTACATGCAGTTTACCTTGGCCATCCCACAGCACAGCAAGCCACACTGGGCAACCATGCCTTTTCTTCCTCCACAAAAAGCTTGCCATCTCTCCAAAACTAGTTTTCTTTTAAAAACGAAAGCACAACTTTTATATTTCACCTTCATATTCTAAGGCCTTTAACCACAAAACCATTTTTGGCCAAAAGAGTTTGGTGAATATTTGTTTTCCTTTGTTAAGTTAGTGGACAACTATTTTGAGAAGTAATACCTGACCCTAGATTTTCTTTCTTGATTCACTTTCTTATAAATCAAGGACACTAATATAGATCGTTAACAACAGTGACGACAGTTAACAGTTTCTGAGCACCTTACTTTGTGCCAGCCACAGCTCTAAGTTGTTCACACTGACCCTGCCAGCTCCTAGAAGAGGAAAGACATCACGTGCTTCCTACACATTCTCTCATTTAATTCTCTCCAGAAACCCCCAGAGGCAAGGCCTATTATGCCCATTTCACAAGTGAAGAAACCAAGGCTCAAGTTCACACAACCCTGTAGGAGGAGAGGCAACGAATGCAGGCAGAGAGACGCCAGAGCCCAGCTCTGTGCTCACTGCCTCCAGGGAAATCCCAGCTAAAGCGCTGCCGATGCAGACGCCTGGGGCCGTGTCCCGCATCCTTGCCCAGCAAGACGCTCCCACCCTCGGTCAGCCTCGTTCACAACCACTGACCACCAGCAACACATGCACGATGGACCTCAGCACTCGGAGCTGCCACCCAAGCAAGGCCAGTTCCGCCCCCTTTTTAAAAGGGGAAAGCTGCTCATTAGCCCCAAAGCATAACAAAGTGTCTCGAGCACCTGCACACGCAGGCTGCCTCGCGCTCCTGAGGAAAGCTATTCGCAACAGATCTGGACAAGGGTACCTCTGGGAATGCTTTGAAGAGGTAAAACATGGCCACCATTCAAAATTCAAAAGGCTGCAGGAGGTACTCAATGAAGGTTCTCCCTCAGCCCGTCCTGTCCAGCTCACTGCTCAAGCCACCCTCTGAAGGATCCTTGGGGATCCTTCTAATGTTTCTTTAGGCACACGCAAGTGAAAACAACCAAGCGCTCTAAGTTTTCCTCCTTTCTTAAACAAAACGGAACATACCCCATAGCAGTTCTGCATCTTGAGTTTTTCACCTGATAATGTACCCTGGGGATCTTTCCACATTGGAACACAGCACGTCCTCTCTCTCAGAGGCCTCCTGTACTGCTGCATACAGACGTGCCATCGTTTGTTTAACTGGTCTCCTATGGACAGTCACTTGGGTTGGATGAATTCCCAGAGGCAAAGTTGCTGGGTCAAAGGTACACGCGTTTGTAGTTTTGTAGAGAGAATTTCCCCCGTGAGCCAAGTACAAGAGAAATAAAGCAGGTGCTCTGACTGCAGAGAGAACTCAATTTGGGTCCCAGCTCTGCCCCTCACTAGCCTGGGGGCTACTTCCCTGTGCCTCAGGCTCCTCGTCTGTGAAGTGGGGATAATTACAGACCCTACCTCATAGAGCTGTTATGAGGACGGCATGACTTAAGATCACTAAAGCACCTAGAACAGAGAGGCAGGCCCAAGGAAAACCCTGATTTGTTGAGGATTTATCACCGTTATTCTCCGCTCCTGGCCCAGCTAATTTCTGGGACACAGCAAGGACGGCGGGCATCTACACCGCATCCCGGCTGGCCGAGGCATGGGACTGGGCCGCCACCACAGAGGCTGACAGACGGCCGCCCCATATTCTCACAAGGTTAACGTCTGGATCTGGCCAGGCTCGCAGGCTCAAGCAATGGTCTCAGAGCTAGTCTCACCCGGGGATGCTGACTCATGCAAAAGAAACTTGCAGGAGGCTGGCGAGGGAAACCAGAAGGCCAATGTGTCGACTCACCATGAGATACAGAACTGTCAGGGGAACCAGACATAGCCACTGGCCTCTCTCGCTGACTAACATCCTCGCTCCCGGAAGGCAAGCTGGGTATGAGGACAGGTCAAGGCCCAAGGGGTGTGCGATGGATATCTGTTCTGAGAGCCTAATGCACCCATCTGTCCTGGATCACCTTCCCCCAACCCCACCGCCACCCCGGGGCCATGCCACCCTCATTTTTCACCTGGAGTGCTGCACCGGCCTCCCAACCGGGCCCCCCGTTCCACCCTCGCCCTACCGTCTAGTCTCAACACAGCAGCCAGAGGGAGCCCATTAAAACCCAAACTGGAACTTGCGCCTCCTGTGCTCAACACCCTGGGCGGCTCCTCATGCCCTCGGGCTCAAAGCCCAAGTCCTTCCAACGGCCTACATGGCCCACCAGGCTCTCTGGCCACATCCCCACCCCACCCGCCCCCCTCCAGCCACGCTGGCCTCTCAGTTCTCCAGACCTGCCAGGGCTGCTCCCACCCCAGGGTGTTTGCACTGGCTGTTCCTTGGTCATAAGCCGGCCCCACGTTGCCAGCATACGGCTCATCTCTCACCTCCTTCAAGTACTTGCCCACACAGTGACTTCCCAGCGAGGCCTCCCCCGACCCCCCATTTACATAAAAGCGCTGCCCGCTTCACCCTGCCCTGGTTTGGGTTTTCTTCATCCACAGCACCAATCCTTGTCTAACACACAATCAGGTTTACTTATTTGTTCTGCGAATCCTCTCTTTCTGGCACAGCCCACGAAGGCAGGGATTTTTGTTTCGTATTTGCTGACACAACCTCAGCACCCAGCAGAGTGCCCGATACCACCTTCCCGGATCATCTGAACCCAAAGGTCCCGTCGTTTGGCCGGGACATCTCTCCCTTTAACCCAGTTGGCTCCCATTCCCCTTTCCTCTGGCAACAGCATCACCCTTTCTCCTTTGGGGCGACCAGCTCTGGATAGCCTGCACATTTCATCCCCCAGACCCCATAACTGGCTCAGGGTCTGACGTGTGATCCAAGCCAGGCCAATGAGATGGAATTCCGGGACTTCTGTTGGAAAGCGAGGATAAAAGTTCCTTCCTTGTCCTGGGACTAGTAGCAGCAAAACTGATAAAAGTTGAGGACACCTTGTGGAGCTTAAGAATGAAGCCAACACAAGAAAAAGTACTAGAAAAAGCCAATGTCCTGAAGAGACTGTTTGAGTTCCTAAATCCAGCTATACCTGAAGCCAGAAACTATCCCTGGCCTTTTCACCATAAGCTAATAAATACTCCCCCCTTTTCCACGAGGAAATGAATGAGTTAGGTTTTCTATCACTTATTCTAGCTAATACACTCAGGCCCCCGGTCTCCTGCACAGAAATAAATGGGTCTCTCTGAATGACATTTCACTTTCTGACACATTTGACCTTTCAATGGGTCACAGACAAGACTTGTCAGGTTGAGAGCCCATCGGTCCTTCCTCGGCAAGACAGCAAAGGTCTGCTCCGACCCCCTGTGTGTTCAGTTCTCAGAAGATGACTGTCTCCTAGTTCCTGCGGGGCACCTCTCTGCTGAACGCCACGTACAGCCTACACGCTGCACGGTTTGGGCAAACTGCTAATGGCACGATGTTCTGGCCACTGACCATCCCCAAGCAGCATGGAGACCTCCTGTTTCTCCAGGGGGCTCCTGGTCATTAATCTCTTCAGTCTAAACCTCTCTGCTGCACTCCCGAAGATCAATCGGGAGTGATCAATCGGGAAGATCAGTGTGGGACGAGGGGCAGCCACAGTGACGCAGGAAGACCGCATAGGAGCTGCAGCCATCATCCATGGGGCAGAGAACAGGGGCTTGGACTAAAGTTTTAACAGAGAAGACAGAAAAACAGACATATGGGGGAGAGACTGAGGAGGGTGAATTGAAGAACCTGGTGACGGGCTGGACACGGGGCACGGGGGAGAAGACTCAGATTTCCAGCATGGGCACGGGGGTACATGGTGCCGCCATCCCCTGAGACAGAAACCCAGCGTGGGTGGGGAAGGGCTGGGAGGAGATGCCAGGTTCAGTTCTGAACAAAGTGAGTTCCAGATGCCATGAGCCGGCCGGCGACGGACCGAGGCTGGTCTGTGTAAGACGTGTGCTCCCCAGCCTGCCTTGCTTGACTCACTCGCCTCACTAGCCTATCAGAAGGTTAGAAACACACAATTTAAAATTCTTTTAAAAACAGCACCCGCACCCTTGCTCCCCTCATTAGAGCAGGGGAGCAAGGGTAGGGGTGGGAGTTTGGGTCTCCCTCGTGACTTACCTAGTAATTTAAACCACAGCAGAACCCAATTTAAAGCAACTCTACCATCCACCTTCTGGCAAAACAAATGTACTTCTTAGATTTGAGATGAATAAAACTAGTACTTACCAAATGTATCAAGTATGTCGGTGATAAGGACAAATTTGCTTGGGTAGAACTGAATAACACTCGTGTCCGAAAGAAGCTTTGAACACTAGAAAAAGAGAAGAGAAAAGAAAAGTCACTGTCGTGTCTGACTGGGTTGGAACACTCCAGGCCTGGAAAATTAAGGATCTCCACAAACAAGTGGAGGTGTATACCATGTGCCAGGCCTAGTGCTAGTCACTGGAGGTATAATGACAAGCAAAACCACCGTGCTTTCGACAAAGGGAGTCAACTCTGCTCACAAGAGAGCCTCTTCATGAAAGGCACCATCACCTCCCTCAGGAAGCCACGACTCAGGAATCTTATCCAGAGGGTCTGAACTGGGGTCAGCACTCGGTCACCAGAGAAGTCAACCAGCGTCCCCGCAGGTGACGCCATCCTTTCAGCATTGCCTCCGCTGGTCTATTTCAGGATGGTCGTGATGCTTAAATGTTCTTTTCTATGAAATGACTCCATAGGCAAATCTCTAGGGTTTCTTAAACTAGCACCTATTATTTATACTTACTCTTAAATTTCCTTCTAAAAGAAAACGTGACAAGCTTCAAAGAGTTACATGTTTCTCTGGAACTGTGCTCTGCAAGCCAGGAACATTTTGGCTTTGCCGGGAATTCCTCAATTCCTCGGCCATCACTCACGCC
This sequence comes from Globicephala melas, assembly GCF_963455315.2. Classification (NCBI taxonomy): domain Eukaryota; kingdom Metazoa; phylum Chordata; class Mammalia; order Artiodactyla; family Delphinidae; genus Globicephala; species Globicephala melas. Next base: position 23,013,097 of record NC_083328.1, read on the forward strand.
AGAGGGCCATCGACGTGTTCAGGACTCATAACGGAAGATGGCAGCCACACAACGTGGCCCCGAACACCCCAGATGAAGTCATCTTGTATAATCAGAAACAAAAATCTATCTCTCCTTCGAAGAACTAGAAGTAATGCCCTGAAATCTTGTAAATTCAGAAGTCTGGATAAGGAACTAGAAAACCTTGCCATATTATATCAGACAGAAAAATGTCACGTTAAAAGAAAAAAAACTATTTGGACATTTAGAAAGGGTCCTTTCATATGTATGCGCTTCCGATGTGCACAGAATGGCTAGAAAGTTCATCATATCAAGATGTAGGCTGACATGTGTTTTCAGTTTGGCTTTGTTACACAATATCTAAATTATTACATTCATCAAGTTTCTCCTTAGCATTATGTAACTAAAAGTAAACAATGTGTCTAATTTGTAAAACATCCTCTCATGGCCCGAATGTTATTTGGGGATTGGAGGTGAGGGGAATGTAAGCTGTTAAAACAATGGCAATGACACCAAATGTGGCATTTGGATGTACACAGAACTCCACTTCCTGACACCTTGCTTTGTGTTTTTCACATGCCTTTTATGAGAGCTCCAACTTAAACAATTAATTACCCCATGAGATTTCAGGGCTTGGAAAAAACAAACAGTTCTGAATCCTAGAGACTGTTTACAATACACAGCTCTTGGTTCCTAGGGATGTGACATCTCCTGAGTTCCTACCCAGAGCCCCTCAGAGATGGGTTACTGCCCACTGGTGAGGTGAGAGGGAGAGAGAATTCAAACAGAAGATTTCAAATTAAACACAGCTGGCGTTTCCCAACACCTGTGCATTGATTTGTCTCCCAAGCTGGTGTCACAGAACATGTATTTTATAAAGACAATAGGAAGCAGAAAAAATTTTTTATCCAAAGTTAAAATCATAATAATGTCATAAATTGAAGTTACCTTTTAAATCACTATTTTGAAGATTCCACAGTTTTTTGTAAAGCTTTGGTGCAGTTTCCTAAACCAATAAAAATCAGGCACCCCCAGGGTATGTGTTAAAAAAACAGATTCCCTGCTCCAAAATCAGTATTTTCAACAAGGGCCCCAGGTGACTGCTGCACTGAAACAAGCCCAGGACACACTGGGTTCCTGAGATCCGCAATCTGTACCACATTCTGGATGAAAGGAGCATTCTACAAACCAAGGGTTCTCAGCTTCGGAATCATCTGGGAAGCTTTGTAAAATAACAGTGCCTGGATCCCACTCTCAGAGATTCTGATTAAGCTGGTCTGGGGCGCAGCCTGGACATCAGGATTTCTTAAAGCTCCCAAGTGATTCTAATGTGAGCCAAGGTTGAGAATCATTGTTATAAACACTTCCTGAGCAACTAACTGACGAATTACTCTGCCTAAAATACTTGCTATCGAATTTATTAACACTGCGGAAAAAATACTAAAAGAATGCTTTTCATTTGTTTCCAATTAGCAAGATTCTAGAAGGAAACTAGCAGTTCCTAAAATTAAGTTGGCATTAAAAACCAAAAATGTGAACCAAAGCAAATGGATAAATTAAAAGATAATCTATGGTTCAGTATAAGAAAGTATGACTAGATGGATGGCTAGAAGGAAGGCAGGAAAGGAGGGAAGCAGACTAATTAATCAGAGGACAATTACTGCCCACAATATATATTTTTTAAATCCTAAAAATCAGTAAGAAAGGTACAAATAACATAATGGAAAAATTAGCAAAAGGAATCAACAAAAGGCATTTTACAGAAAAGGAAACCCCAATGGCCAATAAACATATGAAAAGGTGCTCAATCTTATTATAATCGGGGAATTGCAAATTAAAACCACAGTAAAATATGATGTTATTACCTCCTAAATTGGAAAAATTAAAATAGAAAGTCTGCTCATTCCAAATTTTGGTAGGTCACTGAAAGGCACAGACTCTCACACTCCCACTGCTACTACAGTGCAGGCTGGCACAACTACTGCGGAAAATAACTTGGCACTGTCTGGAAAAGCAGACAAGGCACACATCCTACACCGAGCAATTCCACTTTTAGGTATGGGCCTTCATCTAGAGAAACACTTTATATGGTCACCAGCAGACGTGACCAGCGTTCACAGCAACATCGTTCATAATAATGAAAGAAGGAAAAAGAAAAGAATGCCTATCAACAGAATGAATGATACATAATTTATGCACCAGTAGATTAACTCTGCTTCAGATGGCAAATCTCTCCAACTGATCTGTAGGGTCAGTACAATCCCTATCAAAATCCCAAAGGTTTTTTTTTTTTTTTGGTAGAAATTGACAAGCTGATCCTAAAATTCATATGGAAATGCAAAGGACCCAGAAGAGCCAAAACAATTCTGAAAAAGAAGAACAAAGTTAAAAGACTTATACTACCTAGTTTCAAAACTTACCATAAAGCTATAGTAATCAAGTGTGGTACTGGCATAAGGACATACCTATAGATCTATGGAATAGAATTGAGAGTTCAGAAATAAACCCTTACTTTTATGGCCAATTGACTTTTGACAAAGGTGTCAAAATAAGTCTTTTCAGCAAATGCTGCTGAGACAACTGGATATCCATATGGAAAAAAATAAACTTAGACACACCATACATACAAAAAAATAATTCAAAATGGACCATATAACCTAGATGTAAGAGCTAAAACTATAAAGCTTCTAGAATAAAACATAGGAAGAAATTCTCACAACCCTGAGTTATGCAAAGAGTTCCTAGATACAACTCCAAAAGCATGAGCCAAAAAGGAGAAAACTGATAAACTGGACTTCATTAAAATTAAAAACTCCTAGGGCTTCCCTGGCGGTGCAGTGGTTGAGAGTCTGCCTGCTGATGCAGGGGACACGGGTTCGTGCCCCGGTCCGGGAAGATCCCACATGCCGCAGAGCGGCTGGGCCCGTGAGCCATGGCCGCTGAGCCTGCGCGTCTGGAGCCTGTGCTCTGCAACGGGAGAGGCCACAACAGTGAGAGGCCCATGTACCACAAAAAAAAAAAAAAAAAAATTAAACTCCTACACTTCCAAAGATACCATTATGAAAATGAAAAGACAAGCCACAGACTAGGAGAAAATACAAGTAGATCATGTATTTGATAAAGAACTCGTATCAAGGATAAAGAATTACTACAACTCAACAAGAAGACAAACAACCTGATTTTTTAAATGGGCAAGTCTTGAATAGACAGTTCACTAAAGAAGATATAAAAATGGCCAATAAACATATGAAAAGATGCTCAACATCATTAGTCAGTAGGGATATGCAAATTAAAACCACGATGAGGTACCACTTCACACCCACTCAGATGGCTATAATCAAAAAGATGGTCAATAACGAAACAAGTGATCGAAAAGATATAGAGGAACTGGAACCCTCATACATTGCTGGTGGGAATGCAAATGGTGCAGCCATTTTGGAAAGCAATTGGGCCGTTCCTCAAAAAGTTAAACATAAACTTACCATATGACTTAGCAATTCCACTTCTAGGAATCTATCCAAGAAAAATGAAAATATACATCCATACAAAGACTTGTTTGCAATTGTGAACAGCGGCATTACTCATAATGGCCAGAGTGGAAACAACTTAAATGTCTATCAACTTGTTAATGGATAAGTAAAATGTGGTTATGCATGCAGTGGTATACTATGCAGCAGAAAAATGGTACAGAGTACTGATATTACAACATGGATGAACCGCAAAAACACGGTAAGTCAAAGAAGCCAGATGCGAAAGAGTATATAATGAGTGACCCCACGTACATGAGACGTCAGGAACGGCAAATTCATAGAGTCAGAAAGCAGATCGGTGGTTTTTCTAAGGCTGAAAGTGGCAGCAGGGTTTGAGTGCTAACAGGCTTGAGGAAATTTGGGCAGGGGGTGGGGCGGGGGCGGGGGGTGGGCAGTGGCTATGAAAATGTTCTAAAACTGGATTGTGTAATCGCTGGGCAACTCTGTAAACTTACTAAAAACATCACTGAATTGTACATTTACAATGGTGGATTGTAGGATATGTAAAATATCCTCAATAAAGCTGAAAAAACAAAGTAAAACCTTACTGCAGAGCAAATAAGGGAAACTGCTCATTTCTCCATGTACCTTGACTAGCTTTTTTGGATAAAGAAGGCAGTCTTTAAAGTATTGCAAGTCAAACAGTTACTATTAGCTAGATGTGGAGTTAATTAAACAGTTTCATGATTATTTTCTTTGGGAAGACATGAATCAAATCTCCTCCAGATGTCAAACTCTTAGAAGTCACAGTTCTATACCACAATACTCTATGGAGAGATGTTGCCAACAAAAATATTTTGAAGAAGCTCTTGTTAGTTTAGATATTCTCTCACTTGAGCCACTCAGCAAGCAGCCTCCATCACATGCCTGCAGGATGAGAGAAATCTTCTTCAGAGTATTTGCTTTGTCAACTAACAACAGTGATGGAAGGGAAAAGGGCTTGGGTTTGCCTCTGTCATGAACACCAAAAACATAGCACCTGCCATACAAAGTGTCATCTTAAAAGACTTCAAGTGCCCAGTGTAAAGACTCCCAGAGCAAGAAAACAAATGTCACATTCCCATGACAATAAACAAGGATGAAATCTTGTCCTTCTGAACTAAAATGGCTGTTCAGAAATTCTCTATTAACTCTGCTCTGAAAAGCATAATGCTTACGTTACTCCTTTTACCGTGTACTTCTGAGCGTGTTTTGACAAGACGGGATGATCTTAAGAGTCAAGAAACAGAATAAGCTGTTTTCCCTGTGGAACTTGCTCTTGAGATCCAAGAGCTGTCATGGATTAACAAATTCATCAACAAAGAGGATTCAACAAACATACCTCTCTTAACACTGTATATACATTTTCTTTGTCACATCATTATGCAGAACATGACCCCAAAATGCATATATCAGGGACACACAACCATTAGTTCCAAAGATACAAAGCAATTTGGTCAAGGAAACCCAAAAGACAGTTGATCAATCTTTAGTCTACACAAATCATAAATGTGTCAGGTGATGTAACAGGGCCAATGAACTGCACAACCCAGGGGGGACATCAGTAATTCTGTAACCTAGGGTGAATTTCCTGGAACTGCACAGTGCACAACCTATGCAGCTGCACATGGTGGCCCTGGGATTAGCCATCTCATAAAAACACTGATTCATAATTATGGCCTTTCACAGGAAGTACGTGAAAATAGAACAGATGAAAAAATTAGGGTAAGACCCTGAAGGCAGGCCTCTGAAGACCTTAATTATCCACAAAGGAGTTTTACAAAGGAAATTCTGGGGAGAAAAAAAAAAAAATCACTCGACCTGACCTGGATGACTATTTTTAGAGCCTTCACTTTCTGGTCCGAGGCCCAGGCGTCCTTCAGCGACTGGTTGAGCTCTTCTATGCGGTTCACATAATCCTGTTGAGTCAAATTCAACAGCTCCTTTTGGGATCCCTGTGGGCAGAAAAGTAGAAAGATACAGGCACAGAAGAAAAAACATTGTTGGACTCCCCCCTCGCCCCCATGAACAATACTGAGTATTAGCTGAGTTTTGGTCTCTTAAGTTCCCCTCATATCCTGACCAGGATTGATAGTTCTGTCTTGTAATCAAAGAGGTTCTTTGAGTTTTCTGCAAAGATGGCTAGAGGGCAGTGATTGAAAAACTGGCCTTGAACACAAGTCAGACCTGAGCCCATTCCCAGCTGAGCCACATTCTAACCATATGATTCTTGGTGAGCTGCTTTCCTCCCTGAGTCTCTTCTGTGAACAGTGATAACAGGACTCACCTTATTCAGCAAATAGTTATTGGGGGGTATTGTGTGCCAGGCAAGTATGGTATACCAGATGCCCCAGATACAAAGGTGAGCAAAAAGACATTGTTTCAGCACTAATGGAGTTTAAGGTACAGAGGACAAGATGGACATTAATACAAACTGAGACAAATGCTCAGGGAAACAATTCTACAAAGACACATATCATAGTTCTCTGAATCTGAGGTGCCCGTTTTAAGAAGCACAACTGTTTTATGTACCACTAAGGAAGAAAAAGTGCCGATCACGGACATGCACCAATTGAGAGACACAGTCCAATTTCAGGGATATTCAAATGTTGGGGGAAAGGTTCATCTCAGAATGGACTCTAGAATGGTGGTCAAGAATGGTTTCCTGGAGCAAGTGGTGCTTGAGACAAACTCTCAGTGGTGTACAGGCGTTAACTAGGCAATGGAGGGTTGTTAACTAGACCAGGGAGAGAGCATGCAGGACAGAGAGCAGACCCAGCAAAAACCCACGGCAGAAGAGGGCAAGGCCATCACATGGATGAAATATTATAACATATGTAAAGACCTGGCACCACCCGGCACACAGTACATGCTCACTAATCCTTGCCTACTGCTAAGATGCTGATTGCACAGCTCACAGGAGTGAGGGTCATGCTAACCCACGTGAGGAGAGCAGGAACCAAATCTTTTTTATATGAATGTTGCCTGGAATCCAAAGTAAAGAACTCTTTTTTTTTTTAATTGAAGTATAGTTAATTTACAATGTTGTGTTAGTTTCTGATGTATAACAAAGTAATTCAGTTATACATATATATATATATATATACTCTTTTTCATATTCTTTTCCACTATAGTTTATTACAAGATATTGAGAATAGTTTCCTGTGCTATACGGTAGGTCCTTGCTGTTTTTCTATTTTATATATAGCAGTGTGTATATGTTAACCCCAAACTCCTAATTTATCCTCCTGCCCCTTCCCCTTTTGTAACCGTAAGTTTGTTTTCTATGTCTGGAGCCTGCTTCTATTTTGTAAATAAGTTCATTTGTATCATATTTTAGATTCCACATATAAGTGATATCATATGATATTTGTCTTTCTCTGAATTACTTCACTTAGTATGATAATCTCTAGGTCCATCCATGTTGCTGCAAATGGCATTATTTAATTCTTTTTTATGGCTGAGTAATATGCCATTGTATAAATACACCACATTGTCATTATCCATTCATCTGTTGGACATTTAAGTTGCTTCCATGCCTTGGCTTTTGTAAATAGTGCTGCTATGAACACTGGGGTGAATGTACCTTTTAGAGTTAGAGTTTTCTCTGGCTATATGCCCAGGAGTGGGATTGCTGGAAGAACTCTTTATTAAAGGAATACAAGTAGGAGGTTCAGTAAGTCTGAACTGGTCACTTGAACTGTGAGACAGGATCCTCCCTGCCCCTCTGCTGTAGGAAGAGCCACGTGACTAGTTTGGGCAAATGGGTGGTAAATAGAGTGGCATGTGTCCCCTTTGGGCTGAGGCAGTGAAAAGTGACCCTTTCTTCAGCTCTGCTGTGACAACCCTGGAGCCATATGTTGAGATGGCAGCACCACAAGATGGTGGTATGTCTGTCACCTACACTGGACGAGTAATGTGAGGAAGAAATAAACCTCTGTTATATTAAGCCACTGAGATACGGGGGTTCATTTGTTATCACAGCACAACCTAGTCTTATCCTGACTAATATGCTATGTTAACCTGGAAGCCATGGGGCAGCCATGTGCTCCTGTGAGCGGGGGAAGCAAGGAAACCAGTCTGCAGGAAAAAAAAAAAAAAAAAAGGAGAACTAGAAAGAGTCTGGAGGCCACACAGAAGCAAGAGACACAGAGGACAGCTGCTGGGGTTCTGGGTGGTTTTTCAGTTCCTGGTTCCAGGCCACTGTGCCTTTGGGTTCAGGGTAGTGCCCCAGTATCCTTCAATACAGTCCTTATTTTCCATGTAAGCCAGCTCAAGTGACTTTCAGATACTCAACAGACAAAAGAGCTTTGATAAAAACCCTTAGCAATTCCCTTCCTACCAGCCAAGGTTGACTGATGACATGCAGACTGAGGCTCTCGGGCGCCCCAATTCAAAATATGTCATTTCTGAATTGGAAAATAAAATATTGGACTATTAGACTCTGCTGAGCACCTAACAACTCTGGTCTTAGAGCTGGAAGGACCCTGAAACTGGGGCAAGATGCAGGACAGAGCAATGGCAACTGCCATTATAGGGACCTCTGTGGATTTCAAAGCATTCCCATTCAGCCTACACAACTGCATTCTTTATCCCCATTTTACAGATGAGGAAATGGGTACAGGAAGATGAATGCCCAAGGGCACCCCATTAATAAGCGGTCAAGCTAAGGCCTCTAGACTCATAATGGTGATGGTGACAGCAGCTAACATTTGCAAAGCACGTACCATGTGCTGGGTGCTGGTCTAAGCACTTCATATACATTAACTCATGTAATCCCCTGTAATCACCCTAAGAGGCAGGTACTAGGTAGCACCCCCACTTTACAGATGAGTAAACTGAGGCACAGAGCTCAAGCTCTTAAGCACCTTGTCCCAAACTACAGAATTACCAAACAGTAGAGCCAGGATTCAAACCCAGGCAGTCTGGCTCCTGAGTTTGCCCTCTTAACCCCCATGGTATGCTGCCTCTCTAAATGATACTCCAGAGGATGCAAATTCACCGCCTCCAGGGGCCAGGCTAGTAATGTTTATGGGTGAACTGGGCCAGGGAGGACCATGCAACCTGGACAGTACACACCCAGGTTAAATGCAAGAATGTGAGCCCACAGTTAGGTGGAATTTAAGAGAAGTCAGAAATCTGGATTTATATGTTAAATTTACTAATTTTTATGAGTTGGCAAGATTCATGTTCTTTAAAAGCACGTGCAGGCTAATTGAAAGAGTTCAGCAGCTGAGCGACCATGCATGGCCTCTGCAGCAGGCATGACTGTTTTATACTATACGAGGCGGCTTCCCGGGAGATGGCTACCGTTGGCTTTCACAGTTAGACCTTGTCCCCAGACACCCGGGGTTTGCTCAAGCATCACGGTGAGAAAAACGCCTTCAGAAAACCAGCCCAAGGAAGGCTCCTGTGAGCTTGGCCAGCCGCGCCACTGGCATCTCTCCCTCGATCGGTTGGTGCCTCAGGAGGACTGAACACAATGAGCAGCTCGAGAATTAATCAGAGACCAGCCACCGAGACCGACCTCACCTGGCAGAGACACGGGAAGCCCCGCCCCTCCCTGGATTCAACAACTGACTTGCTCACCTCCTCAAAATCATCCAGCTCCTCCAGCCTGGTCCGAACCTTCTCCGACATTGCGGATATGGCAGTCCCAGCTTTGCCTAAACAGAAGGGATTCATGTCACACAGGTGGCTTTCCTCTGTCACCAATACCCCCAAAGGAAGGCATCTTTCACTCTACACTTCATCATGAATAAAGAGGCTGGGGAACAACTTCATTACAGAAAACTCCCTGAGATTTTGGAAGCAACTTCCTTACGTAACCAAAGTTTCATCAGAAACATTTCTGCTTAGGAGCTGCCCGTGGGAGTGCAGTGGGCCTGCCTCAAAAAGGTTCTGCGACATCTGATATTTACAAACTTTTCACTGAATCATTTGTTTATTCCTAAAGAAAGGCGGTCCAGATAAGGATGCCAAAAATCCGTCATTTAATTGTTTTCCACAAACAAAAGGCCCTCTCAGGCTCATATTCACAGTGCAGAACTGTGGTACTAACAACTAACAAAACAACAATCCCACTGTCTGTCCAGAGGTGGAAACACTAGGGCTTCAAAGCCGTCTCTTCAAGCAAACAGGACTAGTGAGCCTCCTTCCATCATCCATCAGCACAACTCTTCCCATCAGCAGGGACTGGCGGGGAGAGAAGGAAAGGACTCCGGGCCACAGGCCGGTCACAGGACAGGGCTCTCTGGCCAGCTGGCTGCTGCCCTCTAGAGCCTCCTGTTTCAGAACCCTTTCTCCATCTTAAGGGTGTTTCTGTTCTAGACCAGAGGTTTCCTTGCTCCTGCCTACCGAACTCGCTCTCAGGAGCTAAAGTTTACTCTTTTAAGGCACTGCTTTCTTAGCTCTGGCGTTAACGCACAGATTTGTCTGGGATCAGCTGAGAGCATGGTACAATTATTCAATTACTAACAACTACTAAAATTAAGGAGTTTCCAAATAATTTGAATTTTTTTACCTTACTTCTACTTTTCCCTTCACTTTGAAATATAGTACAGAACATGCATATATGTACATTTTAACAGATAATTATAAAACCTTTGTAGCCACCACCCAGATTGTACACTGTCTTGCTTCTTTCATTCACCACTGACTTTGGTTCATGAAGTTTACCCCTGTCATCGCATAAAGCTCACACATTTTCACCACTGTTTAGCATTTTCCACTGTGTGACTACATCACAGTTTATTTCTTATTCTACCGTCAGTGGATCCTTGGGTTGTATCCTGCTTGGGGTTACTATGAACAATATGCTATAAACATTTCTGTGCATGTCTCCTGGTTCATATATGCATGCATTTCTTCAGGGTAGTTTCTCAAACTTTTACAGGAATCACTTAAGGATGTGTTAACATGCAGATTCTGATTTTTACTAGGTCTGGCAGGGCCTGAGACTCTGCATTTCTAATGAGCCCCCGGTGACGTCAATGCTGCTGGTCCTTGGACCACACTTTAAGAAACATGGATTTGGGCAGAGCTGAAAAAATGCATTCTATAAAAGGCCACATATAAGTATTTTAGGTTTTGTGAGTCACACAGTCTCTGTCACAACTACTCAACTGCCATTACAGCACAAAAGCAGCCACAGACAATACGTAAACAAACGGCACGGCTGTGTTCCAATAGGACTATTTACAAAATCAAACAGTGGGCCAGATTTGGCCTCCAGGATACAGTTTGCCGATTTCTGATCTAGGGTATATCCTACTAGTGGAACTGCTAGGTCAAAGGGTTGGCCCATCTTCAATTGGAACAGATAATGCAAAAGTGCTTTACACAGCGGTTGTGTCATTTTACACTCCCGTCAGCAGCACATGAGCGTTCCTGTTGCTCTACATTCTCACCAGCAAGCGGTATTGTCACTTTCTGACCTCTCCAAACTGGTAGATAGGCAATGCTGTGATTTACTTTTTTATGGTTTGGGGTCAAAGTTATGCCCATAACAAAGGTGCTCCGACTCTCTTGATTTCTAGTGTGCTGCCCCAACCCGCAGAGAACGAGGAGAGCTGCAGCTGCCATACCAGCGATTTGCACATAAACCACGGCTGTGCTCCTCTGCACCCCAGTGATATAGCATCTAAGACAGTGGCTTCATAATCACCCAGGAGCTTTAAAAATGGAATTCCTGCAGCCCCTTCCTCAAGATTAATTCAATAAGTGGAGTGGGGCCCAGTGGTCTGTATTTTTATGAAATATATATATATACACACATATATATATATTCCTCAAGTGACTCTGCTGAACAGCTAGTTTGAGACACCTTGGTCCAGACTGTGTCTTGGCACAAGAAATTGAGAACCGCCGTATTCAGGGACCAGTGGCTGATAAGACTGAGTGTGTGACTCCCCTCACCAGTGCATCTGTGTTTTCACAAGGGATAATGACTTAAGGCAAAAGAAAGGATCTGTAAAAAGGAGAATGTCAACCATTTCCCAGCCAGTGAGGAGGCACATAGATGGGAGACTACTGCTCTGTAATCCCAAAGTCAAGCACTGAGTTTCTGTTTTCTTCCTAGTAAACTCTTTGGTCTTTTTTTTTTTCATTCGTCATCTACTATGTATTTTGATTCTACTAAGTCTATACATAATCTAGGAAATAATAGCTTCAATTGAATTAAACATCAGGATTGGATGTTTTTTTCCTTTGGAAAATTATATTAAAGGTAATGGGAGAATTCCCCATCAAAACAGTAACAACAGCAAAAACTCACCTTTTTCAGATCCCATAAAAAGATTCTGCAGAGGCAAAAAATACATGTTAATATTTTTTAAAACTTACTGGACCCTGTGACAAAAACTTTACTTATTGTTCAAGCAGCACTAAGACAACATGATCCACCGTTTTCCAACAAAGCCACTTATTTATCTAAATGAAAAACAGAAATATTTATTCAAAGGAGGAAAACACAGCTCACTAGAAACTACTAGAGATTCAAATTTCTACTCATTTCAGGACTCTCCAAATGAGCCCAAAAAAAGCAAAATTTTGAGACAATGGTGGCAATGTGAAAGCATTTAGCTTACTCTAAATCAGGGTTTCACAACCTCGGCAATATTGACGTTATGGGCTGGAAAATTCTGTTGTGAGCGGCTGTCCTGTGCACTGTAGGATGTTTAGCACCATCCCTGGCCTCTACCCACTAGATGCCAGTAGCATCCCACAGCTGTAACAACCAAAACCGTCTTCAGGCATTGCCACATGTCCCCTGGGGAGTAAAATTACTCCTGGTTGAGAATCTCGGCTTTATATTAAATCAGGGCAATCAGAAAACAGTAAGAAAAAGAATTAAATCGTCCAGCAATTCTGCTTAACAAGTATAGACTCTGGGAGAAGGGAGCAGAACCTTCCTAGTCGCTACTGAGTTCACCCCTTCCTCCCTGCTCACAGCCCCGATTTTTGATGGGTGCACTGTGTACAGCCCATGACTACCTTCAAGACAAATGTAACTGGACATGTTGAGGGGACTCCAGGAAGCGTTCTTTTTTTTGGCCGCACCACTCGTCATGTGGGATCTTAGTTTCCCGACCAGGGATCAAACCCGAGCCCCCACCCCCACCCCCGCGCAGTGGAAGCGTGGAATCTTAACCACTGGACCACCAGGGAAGGCCCAAGGAAGTGTTCTTGAATGAGAGAGGGTGCATCCCACTTTCCCTTTTCCGCCTTCTAACAACGTGGACATGAGGTCACACTGAACATGACAGAGCAGCAAGACAGAAAGAGCTGGGTCCCTGATGACTTTGGAGCTGCCACATAGTCCTGGACTATCTGCCTCTAGACTTCTTTCCAGTATGAAGAGAGACGAACATCTCTCTTCTTTAGGGAGGGCTTCAGTCACAAGCTAGACCTTGACGACGTAAGCATTAACCTGCTTTCCCCGGCTGAGCAACTTGCAGAGTACAAGGTAAGCCCCGGGCACTAGCCAACAACCTGACCTAGTGAGTGCCACCCAAAGAAGCAGTGAACTCCCAGCCCTGGCAGAAAACCCACCAGTGGGACTCCCTGAGCAACAGTAAGAAGTTAACCTTCTTCAGGGTGGCACTCTCTTCCCCTCGTAACTCTCTCCTCCCCCAGAGACACGACTCTGCGGCTCCAGTTCACTGTCTGAACTGTGCCTGATCCCCGATTCTTAACACATTTTTTGAGGAACGCATTAGCACGTTTTCTCCCAACTAACATTGACATAATAACTGAAACTTACAGAACGTCGGCGTTGGGGCAACATAACTGTGATACTGTGATTTATAAGAAGAAATATATGTTTAGTCTTTGTCCCAATTCCAGGCACAAAGCTCCTAACCCTTGGAATGTCCCAGGTGAGAGAACAATCCAGGAGTCTTCTGTTCTTTTTAGGAAGCACTCTCCTGTGATTTTCGGAAGCACCTAAGGATGGAGGCTGGTTGTCAGGGGAACCAACCACATGATTAGAGGGTGGGAACTTTCAGTCCCACCTCCCCGATTTCTGGGGAGGAGAGAGGGGCTGGAGGTTGAATCAATCACCAGTGGCCAATGATTTAATCAATCATATCTATGTAACGAAGCCTCCATAAAAACCCGAAAGGAAGGGGTTCAGGGACCTTCCGGGTTGGTGAATCAGAAGACATCCACATGCTGCCGTGCTAGACCCCAAACTCCATGGAAACAGATGCTCCTTTGTTCAGGACCTCATCCTAGGTATCTCTTCATCTAGTTACTGGTTTATAACCTTTAATATCCTTTGTAATATACCAGTAGTCTAGTCAGTTCTGTGAGCCACTCTAGCAAATTAATTGAACCCAAAGAGGTGGTCATGGGAAATGCTGATTTATAGCTAGTTGGCCAGAAGCCAGGTAACAACCTGGACTTTTTGTGTGTGTGTGTGTGGTACACGGGCCTCTCACTGTTGTGGCCTCTCCCACTGTGGAGCACAGGCTCCGGACGCGCAGGCTCAGCGGCCATGGCTCACGGGCCTAGCCGCTCCGCGGCATGTGGGATCTTCCCGGACCGGGGCACGAACCCGCGTCCCCTGCATCGGCAGGCAGACTCTCAACCACTGTGCCACCAGGGAGGCCCACCTGGACTTCTGATTAGCATCTGATGTGGGGCCTGAGCCCTTAAGCTGTGGGAGCTGGTGCTCTCTCCAGGGAGACAATGTCAGAATTGAGTGGACTGATAGGACACCCCACTGGTGACAAAGAACTGCTTGGTGTGGGGGGAGCGAACCTACACACTGGAATCGGGTGCAGAATCGTAATAACAAAAAAAAACTACGAAATCTGAAGTAGACACTGGGAAAAAGTATATTGGTACTCACAATAGAGAGCTTTTCCGTGGTAGTATACCGAGCAAGGATTTCTCCTCGTTTGCTGGCCCAAGGCTCAAAATCTGATCCTACAATGGAGTTATCATCTCTGTCACGTTTCCTTCTGGAGTTGTCCTAAGAAAAGGCAAGACAATCTCTTCAGCAGCAATTTTTAAATCTTTTAAAAAAGTATAAGCAATCATGGTGATGACAGATGATAACACAGTATTGTATAAGTGAAATTGCTAAGACAGTACAACTTAAATGTTCTCACCAGAAAAAGGGTAAGTATGTAAGGTAATGTATGAGTTAACTCAATGGAGGGAATCCTTTCACAATGTATATGTGTATCAAAGCATCACATTGCACACTTTAAATATCTTACAATTTTGTCAATTATACCTCAGTAAAGCTTAAAAAAAAAGTATGAGAAGGCAGACAATCCCTCGCTGTAGAATGTAACAGATCTATCGAAAGGTTTACTATGATAAAAAAATTTCACGCCAATTCACCACAGATGGACAATAAACCTATCAAAAGATGCTCAAACTCATTAAGAATCAAGGAAAGGCAAACTGAAAGAGATCACTTTTCAACAATCAGAATGGCAAGATTTAAAATGACTGATAGGGCTTCCCTGGTGGCGCAGTGGTTGAGAGTCCGCCTGTGCCCCGGTCCGGGAAGATCCCACATGCCGCGGAGCGGCTAGGCCCATGAGCCATGGCTGCTGAGCCTGCACGTCCGGAGCCTGTGCTCCGCAACAGGAGAGGCCACAGCAGTGAGAGGCCCGCGTACCGCAAGAAAAATAAATAAATAAAAATAAAATAATATAAAATAAAATAAAATGACTGATAGTAGCCAGGTTGGCAAGGATGCAGGGCACAGGCACTCCAAAATACTGCTATGCTGATGGGAGTGTAAATTGGTGAACCCTTTCTGGAGAACAATCTGGCAGTACCCATCAAAACCTTATGTATATGGGGACTTCCCTGGCGGTCCAGTGATAAGAGACTTTGCCTTCCAATGCAGGGGGTGTGGGTTTGATCCCTGGTCGGGGAGCTAGGATCCCACGCCTCAGGGCCAAAACACCAAAGCATAGAACAGAAGCAATATTGTAACAAATTCAATAAAGACTTTGAAAATGGTCCGCATAAAAAAAAAAAACTTTATGTATATGTTACCTTAACCCAGTAATGAACTCCTAGGAAGTTACCCTGCAGAAATCCTTGCACATAGGCACCAAGATCTATGTATGTTCAAGGACAAATGCGCCACTACCTATACCAACAAACACCACACACGGTCTATGTGTCCATCATGGCAATTTAAATCATGTCCCTGGGAATTCCCTGGCGGTCCAGTGGTTAGGACTCTGGGCTTTCACTGCCAAGGACCCGAGTTCAATCCCTGGTCGGGGAACTAAGATTCCCACAAGTCGAGCAGTGCAGCCAAAAAAAAACCCCAAATCATGTCCTGTTCCTTACCATACAATGCAGCTGTTCAAAATAAGAAGGTTGTTCTCTAAGTACTAATATAGAAAGTTCTCCAAGACATATTGTCAAGTTAAAAAAAAAAAAGTATACACGTTAAAAAAAAAAAAAAAAGTAAATAGCTGTGTGCAATGCCAGCAAAGAATGATGGTGGATTCTGAAGTCAGACTGCCCAGGCTTGAATTCCAGCTTGCATGTCACTTAACATCTCTGCTCCTCTGTGTGGACCTCTTTAAATGAAGCTTAGGCAGTATGAGAACTACACTTGGAATGCACCTGGAAAATACCTGCTACGCAGTTAGCTGATACTCTTATGACTGCTGTTGTTGTTACTTATATGTGAGTATGTATGTAAATGTTCAGAAATTGTTGTCATAAATATCTATGAAAATACAAAGAAAAAGTTGAAGAATATACATTACACTGATAACAATAATGCCCTCCAGAGTGCAGAACAGAATGAGAGCTGGTCAACTGGACTCCTCTGTAATGTTTGATTTTTTACATGAAAAATTAGTAAATTAGTTATGTGATTACATAAAAATAAATCCAAAATAAAGGGTATGAAAAGAGTGAAATGAAAATAAAGAATTTTAAAATGCTTTAAAACGAAAGAAGAAGAAGAAGCAGGTTCCAGGATCTACATGCTATGCAGTGTCACTGAGTCTGGATTATCTGAATTGTTACAACCCGAGTGCACTGCGTATTACTTGTTCAATGAAAATCCCCAACCCTGCACCCACAGGACTGACCATAGCTAGGAGCATTACCGTGGTAGCCGCCAGGGCTGCAGGGTCAGCAGAGGCCGCAAACATGGAGAGGGGGTCGGTCCCATCCAGGACGCTGCTCAGTGGGTCCACCACGGAGCTGGAGGATGAAGAGGACGTGGAAGAAGTGCTTCCTTTCCGGCTCACTTTCTTTGTCTTTGACTCTGTGACCTGTGGGGAAAATCTGTGGAGGTAAAATGGTAGTCTCCTATGACTTTTCCCAATGAAACACGCAAATGGGTTTTCCCTTGTGCCGTTACGAACTGACCATTCCTTTGCAGCAGGGACACTTATTTTTGTGACAAACTGACATGACTCGGAATCCCAGCTGTCGAGGAAGGGAAGGTGAGAAATTGGGGTTAGGAAGGGAGAGACAGGGTCTTTGAGATTTAGAAGGTGATGCTATAAGTGAATTCTTACAGGGCCTTCTTACTCAAAGTGTGGTCTCTGGACAAGCCGCGTGCACATCACCTGCCAGCTCATAAATCTGTAGACCCCCGAGCCCCACCCCGGACCCAGTGCAGCAGAATTTGCATCTTGCAGCAATGGTCTAGGTGGGGTAACGAACCAGCATACGGAAGATCCCAGAGTCGTCATTCTCGAAGACGGTCTCAGTGGCTCTGCGCGGCCAGCTCATCATCACAGTGAGTGCCCAACTCCTCCCTTTCGGGAGAACTGTGTATGTGTTAAGAAGCAGGCGGGGGTGTTGGGGTGTGAAGCCATGTTCTTGTTCCACTGCCCCCAACCCTCCCCAACTTCAGAGGACCAGACCGTGGTGAAGCCCTGAGCCGAGAGGATCCAACCAGAGCCAGAGTCTGTCTGCTGAAGGTTTAGGATCAACATCCAGAAGGGCTAGTTAGGCTCCACTCCTTTTTAAATGAGGAGGCTATAAAAACCCGGAACAATTCTTCAGAGAGAGAGAGGATGTAACAGCATGAAGGAGAGAGGGCGTCGGATAAAAGAGAATTTGGCCTCTGTCCCCGGTTCCTGGAAAGGAGACTCCAAGTCCCTGGAGCATCAGTCATTCATGAGCCCCTCAGTCACACCTGAGTTTATGCTGATGCGAGGATGCTGAAAGACCAAACATGTGATTAGAGGGCTCGGACTTTCAGCCAGGCGATAACCCTCACTGTAGAATATAACAGATCTGTCTAAAGGTTTACTATGATAAAAAATTTTCAGGCTACTTCACCACAGATGGACAATAAACCTATCAAAAGATGAAAGAGATCTCACTTCAGCAGAGGGGAGGGAAGCTGGAGATCAAGTTCAATCATGTGGCCAAGGAATCGATCAATCATGTGTGTCATAAAACCCCAATAAGAAGTTTGGACCCCAAAGCTCAGTGGAGCTTCCCAGTTGAACACATGATGCGCTGGGAGGTGATGCACACCCTGACTCCACAGGCAGAGGACAAGGAAGCTCTGCATTTGGGACCCTCCCCCTTGCCCTATATGTCTCTTAACTTGGCTGGTCCTCATGTGCATCCTTTATAATAAAAATATAAGCATAAGTATTTCACTTTTCTGAGTTTTGTGAGTTGTTCTAGTAAATTATCAAACCTGAGGGACGTCGCCAGAAACCCTTAGATTTGTAGCCAGTTGGTCAGAAGTGCAGGTGGCCTGGGGACCCCCAAGTTTACAGCTGGAGTCTGAAGCTAGGGCAGTTTTATTGAAGACCATGCCCTACACCTGTGGAGTCTGACACTAATCCTAGGTAACTTGAAGTGCCTCCCACTGGTGCATGTCTGTTGTTCCTGTCTGCCTGGCCTCCATTGCTCCATCTCCCAGCCTCAACAGTCCACATTTTCTTTGGGAAGGCAGCCTTGCCTGACTTTCAGCTCTTAAAGGCCTGGTGGAGTGAACTCTGCTCCTGGCTCCCAGGGTGGGCAGGAGCCCCAACCCAACCAATCAGCATATTCTACACCCCAGTCACCAGGGTTGGTTCAGGGAAGGACACATAACCCAACTGGGCAAACAGAAAATGCAGAGAAGACACTCTCCCTGCTCTTGGGTTTGAGTTCCTGAGATTGGAACCAACTCACTGGTGGGTCAGCCGCAGCCACTCGAGCCCGTGGGGATTTGAGGGGCCCTGGGACACTGAAGCTTGGTCTTGTGACCTCCTGCTTTATGTAATCACCTGTGTGTTCTCAGGTTCTCTGCCATTCAGAAACGTCACGTCCTCAGTGTCTAGTGGCATCTGTCAACCTCGTCCCACCCATGATGACAACACGTAGCTTCTATTACTTGTTAATAAAAAAGTGCTAACTCAGATGAGACAATCTATGACTCTTGCTTGCCTTTTGTTTTGTTTTTTAAATAAACTCACAGATAGACTAAGATGCTATTCAGGACAGCACCTTACATTAGTAATTAGAGTGATCTTAATATTCCAAATAGGCAAATTAAGAAGTATTTTGTTTACACCTCCAAATCAGGAACAACGGCATCCCATATGCACGATCGCCTCACTAATATGAGAAAGGGAATAAAAATGATGGTGGGGGAGACCAACATCACAAAACAAATGGGGCAGAGAACAAACTGGTTCATTTGAATATGCAAAAGCACCTACCACTGGCAAAATGAGAAAGACCCAGGAATACTGTCTATAATTCTATGGAATAAGAATGTCACAGAGGGACCCTCGACAAAACTTACAGTTATGGGTTTCAGTGGGTGATAGTCCCCAAATTCCAGCGGTACAGCCTCCAACCGGCATGATGCAAACTCAGCCTTGTAGTTCCTGTTCCTGGAATGCCTGGTAAACAGCAAAACCCAGAAACCAATTAGCTGGAGATGCATACACACTAACAACTTTTTGCTGAGACTTCCTCATTGATGAGACAGTTTACAGTGGAACAGTATTTTTACCAAGACCAATAAGAAGTGGTAAATTAAAAAAAACATTTCTTTTTAAATCAGTTTGAAGGTATAAGGAGCTGCCGAGGCAAACAAGACCTGCGAGGACAGACGCCAGAACAAAGGGAAGCTCACTGAAGTGAAGCCAACTTTCTTGCCCAGCTATCTCTCACAGAGCATTTTGATTCTTGACATGGGACAAGAGCCAGGCAGAGGGCAGCTGCTAGGGTGCAGAGTAGCCAAAGAAGCTTTAAGGAAAACTCACAGGGCTGTAGAGATAAACTAGGGTTCAGGGCTATGGAGACAGCCAGGGCTTGAAGGAAGAGATTCTGAAGAGAAGGCAGTGCAGAGAAGTGAGAGATTCGGTCCTGGTTTCCCCTCAAAGTATTCTCCAGTTAAGCTGTGGAAGAGCAAGAGGAATAAGCCAAGTAGATGAAGAGCAGAGAGTTTTCATCAGTCTTGCGGAGGCTTAACAAGTGAAGGGATTAGTGAGAAGGAACATAAAAGGGGAGAGATCACCCACATTGAAGCATGGAGAGGAAAAAAGATGAAAAGCACAGAAGAGTGCATAAGAGACATGAAGAAAGGTCTAACACACATACGATCTGAATTCCAAAGAAGAGAGGAGGAACAGGCAGAGCAGTATTTGAAGAGATAATAGCTAAAAACTTTCCCCAACTAAAGAAAGACACTGATTCGCAGATTCAAGAAACGCTTGTGCCCCAAGCAAGATCAGTACAGAAACAAAACAAAAAACAACCATACTTAGGGCCTTCATAGTAAAATGGCTGAAAACTATAAAGAGAGGATTTCTTAAAAGGAATAAAGATATGTTATTTTCAAAGGACAACAGTAAAGATTATTATCTCAGCACAGAAATGAGAGCCACAAGACAAAGGAATGATACCTTTAAAGTACTGTAAGAAAATAATTCCCAACCAAGAATTCTAGACCTAGTGAAACTACTCTGTGAACATTAGGGCAAAAGAAAGAAGTTTCCAGTCAAAGAAAAAGGAGAACAGCAGCAGCAGCAGCAGAATCACACCTTAATTTTTTTTTTAAATGCTGAAAGTAGAAGGAAAATGATCCCAGCTGAAAGCAAAAAATATATGCTAACATGTATATATACATATATATATATGCACATATATGTGTACATATGCATATATACTATATATATACTAAAGAGCATACAAAAGATAAAGGTGTAGGTAAAACTAAATATCGACTACAAAAAATAACTTCTTACGGTGTTTAAAATATATATAGAATTAAAATGCATGAGAACTAGAACATAAAAGGCAGGAGAGGTGCTACGATCTGAATGTGTGTCTCCCTAAAATTCACAGGTTGAAATCCTAACCCACAAAAGGTATTAGTAGGTGGAGCCTTTGAGAGGTGCTTACATCTTGAGGGTACAGCCCTCATGAATGGGATTAGTACCCTTATAAAAGAGGCTCCAGAGAGCTCCCTAGCCCCTTCCACCATGTGAAGACACAGTGAGAAGGTGCTGGCTGTGAGCCAGGAAGAGTGCCTTCACCTGACCATGCTGCTGCCATGATCCTAGAGTTCCAGCCTCCAGAACTGTGAGAAATTAAATTTTGTTGTTGATAAGTAAACCAGTCTGGGGGGCCTCCCTGGTGGTCCAGTGGATAAGACTCTGTGCTCCCAATGCAGGGGGCATAGGTTCAATCCCTGGTTGGGGAACTAAGATCCCACATGCCATACAGCACAACCAAAAAAAAAAAAAAAAAAAAGGAAAACCAGTCTGTGGTATTTCATTACAGCAGCCCAAACAAATTCAGACAGAAAATTGGTACCCGGAGCGGAGTGCTAGTATAACAAATATGGAAGCAGCTTTGGAACTGGATAATGGGTAGAGGCTGGAGAAGTTCTGAAGGATGTGCTAGAAAAAGCCACTACCGTGGATGGACTGATTATCCAGTGATTATTGTGAGGGCTCAGAAAGAAGAGAGGAAAGCTGCAGAGAAAGCCTCAACCTAAGTGGGGGTAAACAGAATGTTGGTAGAACCGCAGAAGGTAAAGGTCATCCTGATGAGGCCTCATACAGAAGGAGGAACACGCTTTTGGACGATGGAGGCAAGCAATCCTTGTTATAAAGTAGCGAAGAGCCTGGCTGAATTAGTCCGTGTCCTGGTGTTTTGTGGAAGGCAGAACTTGTGAGCCATGAAATTTGGATATTTGGCTGAAGAAATTTCTAAACAAAGTGTTGAAGGTGCAGCTTGGCTTCTCTTGAATGCTTACAGTAAAATTCAAGAGGAGAGGAATGACTTAAAGACAAAATGGCTGACCAAACAGCAAACAGGCTTAAAAACCTGGAAAACTTTCAGTTTCAAAGAGCACAGGAAGCTGGCCCCTTTGTTTCCTTGGCCTCCAGATGCCTTGAATTCATCCCTTCCACGCCCCCCCATTCCCACGCCCATTCTCAGCTCCTTGACTTCATTAATATGTGTATGAACCCCAAATCTAATTGTGCCGTGCAATTAATCAGCTTTACTCAATAAGCCCCACCTACTCAGACATCTAACACAGTACAAAAGAACTGAGAGCCCATGTAATTTCGCTTCCATCCCTTTCTAAATAAATTTCGCTTCGAGTGTAGGAAAGGAGAAAAGCTAGTTAACAATATAGACCGGCCTCTACTTGTTTTTTGTTTTTAAAGGAAAACCCCTACCACAATACACTGCCTAGTCCCTTTGGGTTACGTTTACTAAATATATACTGTCTGCATCTTCCAAAAATATTTCAGTTGAATTCATTTATGAAATATTCTTCCAAACTCCTTTTAATATGCTACCAGCCAATCCCTGATTTATAAAACAAACAAAACCCCAAAGAATAAATTGGAAGTCTAGTCATCAACAGCCATAATGGAGTTTAAAAAATCAACTTATACTTTTCCTCCTTTCAGATCACTCTTAACTTTATCAATAGAATTTTGAAAAGTTAATTTAATAGAATGAGTAGAAATGTAATCTGACCTGAAATTCAACTGCAAATGTGTTGTTCATCGCCATAATAATTATTAACGAATCAACAGCTAAAAAAAGGATAGTATCAAAAGAGCAGTATGACTTGATACACAACAACCAAGGATCAGTTCTCATTTATTATGTGCTTATTACTGTTGGGGCCCACAGCGGGCCACCCCCAAATATGGCATAGTGATTATCTTGAATTAAAGTTACTTAAGAAACTTAAGGAAGAGCTGATGTAGAGGGACACTCTGACCCTCCTCTCTGTCTCCCTGAAGGCAGGAAATAAGTCTCCCCTGTGAAAGGTGCCCACTTGCATCTGGAGGTAGAAGGACACCCTTGTCGCCAGAGATGGGGACTCAGGGCCAAGAAGCCTATATAAACAAACCTTGTTATTTCTTTAATACCACAAGCCTGCTGTTTAGATTCTTCACTAATTAAGCACCCAAAGCCCAACTTTCTCTGTTCTGTCAATTCCTCACAAATCTAGTTTCTTTGTCTAAAAAGTATAAAAGCTGCCTGCTTCAGCCACTTCTTAGGTCCTGTATCTATGAGACCTCCAGAACACACAAATTAAAATTTGTTTCTTTTTCTCCCATTAATTTACCTTGTGTCAATTTTATTATTGGTCCAGCCACAAGAACTCAAGAGAGTAGGAGGGGGAATTTCCTCTCCCTGACACTATATACCAGGATACAGGACAAGCCCTTTACCTCTATTTCCTATGAGGTAGGTACTATGATTATGCCCATTTCTCAGATGGAGAAGCTGAGGCTGTTGGTAACTTGTGAGAGGTTAGCAAGTGATACAGACAGATGCAAACCGAGGCAGGCTGCCTCTAGGATTCAGTAGTTCTACAGATCATCTATAGGTCAACTTGAGAATTTGAAAAAGCAATTGTCTTTTCTTTTTTTTTTAAGGACTGAGCTTTGAAATGATTTTTTTTTTTTAAGTGTGAGGGGAGGGAATTCTTTGGGGAAAAAATACTTGTTCTGGACAAACCTTTAAAAAACAAAAGGGAAGGAAACATTTACCCTTGCCGTAAGTCCATGTCAAGTTGCTATTTCGATTTTTCAACCATTTCTTCCATTATTTCCTCAAATTTGCTCTCAGTTCCCTAGTGTTTCCTATAGGTTGAGATGTTAAAAGCATTTTCTTCAATGCCTGGGTCTTTGGTAAGGCTAACAGTGACCTCTAGTGGGCATTTTCTCAAAAAGCCTAACTCTTCTTCCCGCCAACATAGCTGGTAAGCTGGTAAAAATACCCCCAACTCCCAGCAATGCGAAAGGGTGGTCTGGCTCCTTGGCAGCTGCCACAGAAAAAAGGCCAACATTTCATACCTCCACTCCTAGCTTGGTCTGGCCTCTGGCTACTCCAAGTGTGAGTCACAGATCACCAACAAGAGCATCACCTGGGGAGTAGTGAAATACCCCTACAGAATCAGGGTCTGCATTTCTCCAAAATCCCCAGGTGACTGATATGCACATTAAAGGTTGACACTGCCCTATTTTTAAATTATTTACATTGGGTAACATGAATGTGTAGAAATCCTACTACCAGTTACCAAATTAATCTCCTTATACTGGAAATACCGAAATCCAATAACTGCTTTTTAATTCTCAAGTGATTTTTTTTTTTGGATTTGCAAATACAGTTTATTTTACAGAAATTCAACATTATAAACAGCAGGCACCTCCCAGCCCCCCACCCCCCTCCCCCCACCCGTACCACTGGGTGCAGACCATGCTATGCAGAGTGAGCAGTGATGCAGCCCTACTGCTTTGGAGGGAGATTCGAGAGCGATGGAACCTGCCTGCACCACGGCCTGCCTGCCCCACACACGCACGCGCCTGCCCGCCTCACAGGCCACCAGAGTCTGTCTGGGCCCAGCCCGCGCTGGACCAGTTAAATGGATCCAGCACAGGTCTCCAATTCCTTCATGTCGTCGTCTTCCTCTTCTTTCTTCTTGGTGGGTTTTGATGGTACGGATATAGACGGAACATTTGGTAGAGGGACTGTTTCCGGTCCACTGATTTCCAGCAAATTCTTGTCTAGTTCCTCCTGTTCTAGTTTTTCTAATTCTGCCATGAGCTCATCCTCGTCAAACTCTTCTCCAAACCCTACAGGTTTTGAAATAGCTGTTGAAATCTCTTCTGCAAGTTCCTGCTGGTCAGCAATGTCCTGCATTAACTCATCAACTTTATCGATGTCCATGTTGTCGTGGGCAGCCTTCATGGCTTTGGTGGCATAGCCCATGTTCTTGAGCACCTCGGTGTTGGTGTTAGCATTCTCCAGGGCCTCTCACTGGAACTCGCTGGTTGACAGTGTGCCCTCGATCTGTGCCAGCTGCTTTTCATACCTCTTCTTGCGCTTCAGTGCCTGGAGGGCAGCGCGCTTGTTTTTGGTGCCATGCTTCTTGGCGGCTGTCAGCTCCTGCTCGATCTTCTTCTCCAGGAATTCCTGTTTCTTACTTAGCATCTCCTCCATGTCCCGAAGCCTCTGGATGGCCTCCTGGGGGGTCGGGCCGCCCCTGCCCTCAAGTGACTTTTTAATTACTAATGACATAATCTGGCAACACAGTTTTTTATCTCCCAATCACAATATACTCCCCCTCCCCAATAGAGTCTTAAAATGATGTAGAAATTCTGACTCCAAAGAATGGTATTTTTAACAGTGCTATGACCATAGGACTGAACAGGAAATGTAATCCACAGTGCACTGGACATCTCACAGGTGAGGTCAGTAATAACAAAAGGTGTGGGTGAGAAGAGGCATGCTGGGGAGACCCATGACAACACAGCAGGACTCAGGAACCTTGCTACCCAGGAATCTTAACCCAGGACCTAGACTGTAGGGCCACATGACAATAATGATTAAGATCAGAGGTTTGGGACTTCCCTGGTGGTTCAGTGGTTAAGAATCCGCTTGCCAATGCAGGGGACACGGGTTCGATCCCTGGTCTGGGAAGATCCCACATACTGCAGAATAACTAAGCTTGTGCACCATAACTACTGAGCCTGTGCTCTAGAGCCCATGAGCCACAACTACTGAGCCCGTGCACTGCAACTACTGAAGCCCGCGTGCAGCAACAAAGACCCAACGCAGCCAAAAAAAAAAAAAAAGATCACAGGTTTGAGTTCCAAACCTCAGTGCTCCTTGCAGGCTATAAAGCTAAATGAACTGCTTCATCTTTCTGTCTCCACTTTCTTATCTGAAAAATGGGTTTTTTAGGAGATGAGATGTTGCACGTTCAGCACTTAGCACAGTGCCTGGCACAAGATAAAGGCTCGATAAATGTCAAATTTAATGACAGAAACACGTTTCTCCTCTGAGGGCCTCCTCAGTCTCCTCATTCATTCCATAAATATTACTCAGCACCTACTATCTGCCAAGCTCCATGCCAGGCTCTGGAGATACAATGATGGTTAAAACTCAGCCCCTTTAACTTAAGAAGCATCAAGTCTAGTGGGCAAACTTAAAGATGAACACATGCTACCACAGACAGAAGTGTTTAGAGCACAGCCAGACTAGGAACTGTGGAGACCCTAGATGCTAAACGGCTAACGGCACCTCTCTCTGTAAAGTATACCAAAGGTAAAAATGCACTGGGATTAAACAGCATCTTCCTGGATCTTCTGATTACAAAATTCCAGCCAGATAAGTGCATTGAAGCTATATGTTTTGGTATATAAGCCTTAGTGATTTCCTAAAAGGGGTTTTGCATGACTAGGTCAAAGAAAACTCAAGGCAGGTCATATAAGAACTCACCGGCATCCAATCCTGATTTAGCATACCGAGACTTTTGAAGGAAGACTCTTAAAGAGTTAGACATGTGAAGGGAACAAGAGAAAGACCGCTGTTTATCAAGCATAAAATCAGAAGTATGTATCTGATTATTTCTAAGGTCCAGGGCTGTATATTTTTTCATTTGCTCACTCACTCACTCATTCAATGTAAACCACTTTGCATCATTTGCAGAGAAAGATCAGAAAATAATCTCCCTTTCTCACGTGCCCAAATAATTCCACTACTACCATCACATCTTGCTCCGGTTCTTCACACACCCGTAGAAGCAGCTGGAGCCTGAAGCGCCAATCACTCCTAGCTACTCCAGCCACAAGAGGCCGACAGGCCCAGCCGCCTTGGAACGCGCCATTAGCTTCTTCTTGATGACCTCCTACTCATCCTCCAAAACCCAATTTAAGGCTCTTCCTCTCTCAAACCTTCCCCAAGCCGCCAGGTGTGCCTAATCCCCAATGCCTTCTTTGGATATCCTTCTATTCAGAAACTTATCTGCTCCACTAAACTGTCAGCTCCTTGATGCCAAGGAGTACGTCTGAGGGTTGTGTATCCTGAATGCCCAGTGCAGGGCCCTGCACAGAGTAGGAGGAATGGCAGCCATTTCACAGATGAGAAAAGCAAGTCTCCTCTAGATGAGCCCAGTCATTCAGAAAACTGCCAGGTCTTCCGAGTCGTCCAGACCAGAGCTGAGCCCACCATTTTCTGCAGCCAGCTCCCCCAGAACCCGCGCCAACTTCTGGGAAAGCGGAGGCCGGGGAACTTGAGCTTTTTTTAGGGAATGAATGGAGAGGGTGGCGTGGAAGGAGCGGGGAGAGGTAGCGGAGGAGGGGACCAAGATCCCACCCGTCCGGCTTCAGGGAGGGCTTCTGAACCCGGGTAGCGGCCGGGGATCTGTGGTCAAGACCACCAGGAGATGGGGTGGGAGACTCCACCAAACCCAACAGAAAGCAGTTCACACACTCCCTCGCAGAGACACACACCGAGACAGAGACAGAATCCCAGAAACAACCAAGGACACCACCTCCCTTAAGCCCAGCCGCCGCTTCCTTCTTACCAAGGAAAGACCGCCATCTTCCCAGTCACATGACCGCTACTTCTGGCACCGCCAGCCCAATTCGCCCTTCCAGACCACGCCCCTCCAGGGGGCCATGTTTGTAAGGGGCGGAGGCCCCTCCCCGCAGGGTCAGGGCCGCCATGTTTGTGAGGGGCGGGGCGCCCTCCCGCAAGGCACGGGCCTTGCCGCTCGGGCGGCCATGATTAAGAAGGGCACCGCAGGCCTTGTGGCTGCTGGTGCCGCAGCGCAGACATGATGAGCTGGCACTTGCGGCAGGTGGCCGCCTGGCCAGCCGGCGCCCTCTGGAGGCGGTGAAGAATCCAGACACCTGCAGAGAGAAGACGCTAACCGCGGCTGGGGTGGGAACAGCGTCCAGCCTGCGCGTGCTTTTGCGGCTAATTAGCAGTTTGGCTGGGTAAGCCACGCCCCCTCTGCAGGACACTGCGCCCACCTCCGTGCCCCGGGGAATTTAGGCACTTACCGTACCCACCTCCCAGGACTAACAACCTGAGTCTCTAAGGGCTGCCGTAGATCCAAATGGGACAGCTTTCGACTGGAACTAAACTAACTGGAGAAATCGGGGTCAGCATTTCACCCCACTTGGCGAAGCCGTACGTTTCTATGAAGGTGGATGTCCGTTTCCACTACAGAACTTCCGTGCTCTAGTCTAGTTTTCTCTGATTAAAAAAAAAAAAAATCACAGGATATTTTACTAAATGGTTGCCATAGTAAGCATGTGTCACGCCCTGTGCTGAGCACTTTGCGTTCACTCTTCATTTACTCCCCACTGCAAACCTCTGAAATTACGGCAACCGGGATTTGACCTGACTCCAGACCTGACTACTAGTTTAACAAGGGAGATCTAACGGGGGTGACTGTTGGTTAACAGTTGGTTAATCACAAGGCATCTGATCCTCACTTTTTTCCCTTTTTCTTTGAAGTGTCTTTTCTGACAGGAGGAGGTCAGAAAACCACATTCTCAAAAATCTCCTCAGGAAAAGGCAGTAGAACATACCCTAACCCTCTAACGGAATACGCAGTTTATTTAGCACGCTGAGTCCTAGTTTCTTCAGCCGTGAAGTTAGGATAATTCTGACCGAGGTGAAGGGAGATGATTATCAAATGCCCGGCAAATGGTCAGCATTCAGTTGAAGCAGTACATCACTCACTTGGCAGGCTGAAAAATCATATTGTAACTTCTATGACGTTTCTGATTTCAGAGCTTTTCTTTCCAGGGCCACAGACGATGCAGTGTATCATAAAGCAGGGCTTCTCCCGTTTGAATTGCACAGACTCACCCGGGGATCTTAAAGGCAGGTTCTGATTCAGCTCTGGGGCAGGGCCTGGGCTTCTGCATTTCTAACAAGTCCCTGGGTGGCACTGCTGCTGGTCTCTGGATGCAGAAGGGGCTGTGATCGTTGTGGGTGGTGAAGGTGGGGACGGGCATAGAACACAAGCAGCGGCAGAGCAACAGCGTGCGCTCCTCAGCACATTCGGGCACACCCACTGATTCTGAACTCTTTAATCATGTCAGGTGTGTTACACAGATAATGGAGGTAATCCTGAAACAGGCTGTTATAAGTTATGTAAAGTGTGAAAGGGGAGTCTTCCCACCATAGGCTGAGAAGCAAAACCACGCTTCTGGTGGCAACTTTGTCAACCACCTCAAGAAACTGCGTTGAAAGCCATAGAGAAACTGACCAAAAGGGAACAGATTAAATAAATAAGTGAAAAGGTAATATTTTACTGTCAAGTATAATTTTGGTTAGACATGGTATTTGTTCTCAGAGCTGTCCTTTAGAACCTAACCGATGTGACTCCACTGCACCATACCCCAATCGGATTTGCTGCATTCCATGACTGAAAGTCTTTTTTTTTTTTAATTTTTATAACCTACATGTATGCCCACTATGGTCTGTTACAGATAGCATTCCAACTTCACTTGCTTATTTTTTTTTTTTGTAACTATTACTCTTCATTTGGGGGTAGGAGGGGGATTGTGTGTGGTTGTTCATGGGACAGTGACACCTGACAGAAAAAAAGATCTTCATCTCCAGAATGGGTCCTTGTTTTCAGCTCAGTATGAGTAATAAAGAGTTCCCAGTCAATGTACATAATAAACAAGAGCAAAGGGTGGCCACTGGAAAAGGGAGAGGCTGTTCTCACACTGTCTTGTAGATTATCAAATGTAGTATCTCCTCGATAAGAGGTAAAAATGAGGACCATTGGACTATGCTCACGTTAGATGACCAGGCAGCAGCAGTGGTTGGATTCTTAACGCTGTGCAAGTCAGCAGCTTGGTGTGAGCTTCAACCTGAGCATTCTCTCCCATTCGATCCAGCTAAGACATTTCCAGCTCCAGTGAACTTTTGCCCTCTGAAAAGTCCAACTCATGCAAAATCAAATGCCAGGGGGCTAATGTTACAGGTTACATATTAAATAGTGGGATATACCTTTCATGGGTCTTGTAAAAAATTATCATATTACAATATTAATGTCTTGGCCACATACTTTTCAAAAGTCCTTTCTTTGGTAAATAAAAAATCAAATGAGATTTCTTTTAAGATGAAAAGTTTATTTTGCCTTTTGCCTAGAAGCAAAACTAGTGAAAATTAAAATTAAAGTATAAAAATAAATATAATTTACATTCATGGACATTCCACTCAAAGAAAAAATAACAAAAATAATATATATAAATAAAAATCCATTAAAAGCACAAAACAATGTCTGGCACTTTTATGAGAAAAAGCTGTGAACATTAAAAAAATTTATAAAACACACAAGCTTTTATCCTTAAAAAAAACACTCAAGTTTTGCATCCTTAATCTAAAACTAGTTTTATCTCTGAAACATACTATTTGTTGTAGCCAATTTGCATTACTGTACACAAAACTTTTAGCATCTATCTTTCATACTGGAAAGACCCACAAGATCTGAGTAAGCTGTATCCTGAGTTTTCAGAATGATAAAGCACAATTTATCATATTAAGATAATTTTGATACACTTTGCCCACAAATATAAATTGGTAACTCAGACATTTTTGACTGTGTTCTATTTCTAATTTTCTGATTCACTCATTAAATAAATGATACATCTCAATAAAGAAAATCAAGTTTACACCCAGAGTAGATTACTATTTTCTGTCTACAGCTAGATGTAAAAGTTAAATTTTAAATGGAATGGAAAATCGAAGAAAACAATCTTTATCTCGACATTCTTAAGAGAATATTAAGAATATATATATATAGTCTGCATTTTCAAAATACCAGTATCTTTTTAAAATTTAAGTTAGAAAGATTAAATGTACACATAAATGTTCCCAATTTTATGTGAGAAGCACAAAGCCCTTTTGGAGATGGCATGATAAATTAACAGTGACATTCTTTTTCATAAAATCATGTTCCCTTGGTAACACTTTTTGGTTTATATTTTAAATGATTATGTAAGTGATGAAAAACCTTAAACATTAGTGCCTCTTATGTAATGCAGACTTTAAACTAGACAGTATTATTATCCCATTTGAAAATCTGAATTTATCATATTGTATAGCCCTTTATTCTCCCCTAAATCCAGCATGCTAAAAAAAAGCAGACTATGAAGAAATAAACAGACTAAATAGAAAATGTAACTGCATGCAACACGTTATTCTATTTTAAAGAAATAGATGTAATAATGCATTCATTCCTAAGCGCTACTACATTTAAGAACATTGTGCTATCTTCCCCAAATTTGTTATACCCTCCACAGAAAGATTTTATAATTTAATAGAAACGTTTCTAATAGTACTAGGGTAACATACATTATTAACATACATTAAGCCTAACATTTCTGTGAGACAACTAGTTGCTGAGAGGAATGTGTACCTATGACCAAAATGGTGATGCCCAGCTACTCCTGTGGTGAATTTTAGGTAGACCACAATCAACAGGCAAGTGTTCTATCCTATGTGGTTACACTGTAAGTCCAAGAATATGAGAGATTAATCAGAGTTTTCAAAGTTACAAAACCGGGGAAAAACATTCTTCTGCAATAATTTCCCCTCAAACAGAACAGTATCTAGTTTATCAAATTCAGCAATCAGTGTGCAGAGATTAATGAAATTTATATTTCAGAACTTATTTATAAGTTATCACACCTTTTCAATATTTTATAGAAATAAACGCAAATGTCCTTTAAGTTTACAAAAAGGTTCTCAGCGGACACCTGAGTAATAAAACAAACTTATGTTTGTGCAGGTTAAGGACAGAAATGAGCCAATTACTAAACACTAATTTGTCTTCACCTGAAACTGATATTAAGAGGAAAATTCGGTGGGGGGGATGGGATTAGCCAGGCTGACCAAAATATCCAGATGATTTTTCAGCCCTTTGGCATCACTTTGCCTGTGTAAACAGAGTCCAGAGTTAAATAAAAAGTCGTGAGCAGGGAAAATAATATGGATCCTAACCCTTCCCCCCTTTTTTATCCTAATGAATGTTGTCTTCTTAAGTTGTCGCAACATTTGGCTGCTTTCTTTGGATTTTTCCTGCATATACTCCTAAAAATAGAGCAAAACTATTATTATTTCTCAATGTTAGTTTTTCTGTAATGATACCATTTAATGAGTGCTCACTATGCACCAAGCACTGAGCTAAGCAAAACACATTATTATATTTAATCCTTATGTAAAATAATCACGAGGTCAAAATTGTTACTACTATTTTAACAATAATAAAACTGAGACATAGGAGAGTAAGTCACCAGTGTAAGTAACAGAGCTAGAAGCAGAAACTCTGAGAACCCAATTCTACCTGATTCATTGTTTTACTTAACCATTTTGCATTACTACCTCCTACTCTGCTTTAATTAGCAATTTCTGAATTTCACTATAAACTCTTAAGTCAAGCACAAGACATCAAATGAATGTTTTAAAACATATATGAGATCAGAGACTGCAATTTAGTTTCTAAAAACTATAAACAACTTTAATTGCTTTGCAGCAAACTTTAACGCCTTAGAATTGTACTTCAGTCTAAAGAATATGATAGTCTATCAACGTAAAAATGAGTTTTCTATAAAATGCTTAATAAAAGGTTTGTCCTCCATGTAGGTCATATCAAAGCATAATTTCAAATTTGTTTGAAACATAATCCAGGCCACCAAAAATTTAAGGAGGAAAGAATAATCTTTTCAAAAGCAACTATGGATCCCTGTGTTGAGATTCATAGTAGAATTTTAGTCATAAGCCAAATTTTCAGTTTATGTAAAAGGATAAAATTCTTTAGTCTTTTTCAATTGTCTAAATATGCACTCACGTATAAGTAAATCTTTAGGAAAAATTAGGAAAGAATTTTTGTACTTGTTTAGATACATGTTAATTATACATGTTAATTCAAGGGTTAAGTACATTTTTATTAATAATTATGTTGCAATGCAATTAAACCACAATAGTTCTAGATACTAAACTTCATTGTACACATTAACTGCAATGACTTCCTATTCATCCTTTATACTGTTGCGTATTACTGAATAGAAACAGTAGTTGCTATTTTACTTATAGATTCACAGGTGACAAATAGTGGAGATGAAATGCATGAGAAAAGAATATGGAGAGTAGTCACTTGGGCAATAGACAACATTAGGCAAAGCAATACTAATTCCTCAATGATTTGCCAACTAGCTAGGATTTATTACAATATACAACACTAACGAGGAAAAATGGAAAATGTCTTAAAATTCCATGTAACTTCACAAGCAACAGGTCTGATGTTTGGTCTGAGTTCTTCCAAATGGTTATCTTTCAAACCAGCTGATTCTACCTCTGGAATAAGCAGGATTTTCAGCTCTGTAATCCCCTTTAAAACAACTCCATTGACTGTCACTCACAGTGAATTCCAAAAGATGACCTTTTAAATTATCCTCTATATATTCAACATTATGAATTAAACTCACTATATATACATGCAAAAGGTGAGCAATCAATTCAAAGTTGTGATCAATATCTTGTTCCCTCTTTGAACTTATGTGAATAACATGAAAAAATTTATGTTGCTTATTCCCTCCTAATTTGGAGAAAATTACTTAGTAGTAAAAGCTCTAAAATATGACTAATGGTGTATTAATGAGAAGACTAGAATTGATTAAAGATTTAATTTTAATTGCCTGGTGATTAGGTTTCTTTTAAATGTTTAGAAATCAGTCTAGTTAAAGCAAAGCATTCTGCAAGTATTTTTAATGGATCACATAATTTTTGGTGAGTTATCACAGTGTCTTAACAAAGACACCTAAAAAATATTAAAACATTAGCTTAAGGGTTTTGCATTAGCTCAACACTGAATTTGTCTTTTTGCCACCATAAATAGGATTTTAAAATACACTTTTTGGCTTAGCCCTTAAATAATTCTCAAATAATGAACATAAAGAGAAATTTAGCTCAAGCTTCTTATTGAGCAAAAGATTAAGACTTCACCCCCTCCCATTTGGCATATTCACATGTGACCTTGTGGTCAGAGAGAAATTCTTCCCCTTATGTGCAGATACAAATATTCCTGGGTGACACACTTTCCCAAAGCTGAATAGACATGCACAGATTTAGACATCAGATCATTATATTTTACTCATTTATAAAAACTTTTCTGAGTTAAGCATGTATAATTCTACAAAGTTTTCAGATTAAAAAATACATAGTGTCTCCATGGAATTTACAGAAATCAAGATTGCAACCACAGTTTCACTAAGACCTCCTGACTGCCGCAAAATACTAATACAAATGATCACTAGTAGGAATGACGGTGAATATGCCAAAATTATGGTGGCAAGGAAAGACAGTCTATCCCGCTGGTATGGCCTGGGTCATGGGGCAGCTTGTGCACGTCTTTCTATTGAATGGGTTTCAGGAATTCGTTTGCTACACACCTGAAACAGGCGCTCTGTTAGGCACTCTGCTCTGTGAAGACTTCTGTCTATTTTGCACAACCCCCTTCACTGATGTCTTAGGGGTTCTAATTGAATATAAAAAAATTAATAAGTCACTTGCGTTAAGTTCTAAATGTTCAACATTCAAAAAAAGCAACCATACTGCATCAACCGTTCAAAGCACAAGTAAGCTTGAAAAGAATTAAGTCTCATGCATGTGCACAGTAAAGAAACTATACCTTTCCCTTCGTCAGGAGACTATAACCATGACTTATGCTTTGTTGGAGAAACACTTTGGTGATGTTGAACTTACTATGTGGATGTTTACATTATTTAATGAGCAAAATGGTATGAAATGAAAAGTAAAAACACGCCAACATAAGATGATAATTAAAATTTAATACACAACAGTACATCAAAGGGTTATCTTTGAACAAAATGTTAAAAGCTCTTCCTAATACTATAAAAAGATCACATTTGAAAATAGTTATCCTTTATATAAAAAGCTAATCCCTCTCAAAGCTAATCTTGATTTGAATATTTTTAAATACCCATGTGTGTTGAATTCTTACCCTTGTCTACTCAGTAGCCTATGAACAGGTGCATTCTGTCCTTGGTTTGGCTGAAGGACTCTGTTGACAAGGTAAATAAAAAATTAATTCAATAGGATAAATTCAGTTTTTCCCCCACTTTCTTTCAACAGATGAAAGAAACAGTGAGGCAGAAGTCAACGATGCAACGATTTGGCCTATACATTATCACAATGCAAAACAAATTGATTAAAGTGTATTAATATAGTGCTTATTTGCTCACCAAGAGAACAAACCTCGGTTTTTTTATCAGGAAAGAGATGTCTAACACAAGTATTAATCCTTGTGCTTTTAGATAATTTATTTATGTACTTTACAGAAGGAATTTTTCCTTTCAAACATCTGAGAAACAAAACATCACTCTTGTAAGAGCAGAAAACACGTCAGAAACATTAAGCTAGCTTTCTAAGGTTTTTAAGTAAGTATCAAAGACCCCTTGGACTGCAGACTGAACTCAGGACATACGGGGCTCAAATTTCCATCAGAGATAGCATGTCCTACAGAAAGCTCCAGGAACATCTGGTCTGGCACATGACCATGTATATGACCAGGTGTTACTACGGATTCTGACTCTGTGACCCTCCACCCCAACAGGGAGAGATTTACTGATGTAAAGTAGAACAAAGCCAACAAAAAACAAGCTTGGGATTTATAAGATTTTCTTTTCCTTAAAAGTTAAAAAATAGCCTCTTACTGAGACTAAGTGATTTTTCTCACCTTGTTTCAGAAGGATTTTGCTTAACCAAAAATTTCTTATTTGGCATTCCCATTTCTGCAGCTCTAACACAATATAAAAATAAGGACACACAAATAATGTATTTAGAAAGGGGGAAAACACATGATTACAAATGTGATACAGGATGACAGAAACAAATCATCATTTCAAAGTTGGTGCACTACTGAAAGAGCTGTAATAAGCATACTAAAGACAAATTTCAAGAAAGAAGAGTTTTAATAGGATAGTTTCAGAATATTATTTGCATTAAGTTTTTCCTGCTATGAAGTCTTTAGGATATTTGAAAAAGAATATATTTAAAAGATATAAAATTAACACTGAATATAAGGATTAAGTATTTTTAAGATTACTTGATTAGCTATCAATTACACAAGTTGAATGTTGACCAATTTATTAGTTAATACATTTATCTAAAGATAAAATCAGATTTTACCACCTGATTTTAATAAAACTATTTATATAAAGGGATTTCTATCACCTCAGCTGCAGAAGTGTTAACAATTCTTTATTTCTAATTTGAATATACAAACCAACAGTTGCTTAAAATTAATTGGCTTGATAATAATTAAATTAGAATATGACAAGACATGAAAAAAACTTACTTCATGTACTTCTTCCTATCAAGAGACTTCTGTGTTGCAGCTGAAAGAGCCACTCGTGGACTTTTCATTTTATCCTTTAAAATACAAAAGTAACATAAAGCTCTAGTGGTACCAGTAATACCACTAAAGTATAGTATTGAATGATCTCAAATTGCATGGAAAAGCTTCTCTTACTGGCATTTTGAACTTTAATTTAGTCTTTACAATTGAAGCAGTCTAATTTTTTTAATTAAATAATTAAAATTATTTTTCCCAATGAAATGGTATAAATTTGGCTTTTCTTTTGCCAACCACACTAAGATCACTGATTCAAACCACAGATCTCCAACACTCTGATATACAGTTGACCCTTGAACAACACAGATTTGAACTGCACAGGTGACTTACATGCAGGTTTTTTTCCAACAAATATATTGGAAAATTTTTTGGAGATTTATGACTTTAAAAAACTCACAGATGAACCACATAACCTAGAAATATGAAAAAAAAATTTATGTCATGAATGCATAAAATATATGTATATACTAGTCTATCCTTACATAAGCATAAGGTGAGTGATATTTAATATAAAATTAATGTGTCAGTTTTCTTACTGTTTTATAACTGCTTTCAAAGAGTTACATTACCATTCAGTATGCAGGCCTCTCGCTCTTTCTCTCTCTCTGTGCCTCCCTCTCCCTCTCTTCTCTCTCAACTACAGCCTATCATCACAGGTATGTGGGGTTTTTTTTAATGTAACACTGTTTCCAATACTGTATTATGAATATGACAACACTGTATGCCATGATTATAACAATTTATTCCTTAGTGTACAGGCTAGGCTACTGTGAAGCAATCATACTGATTACACTAGGTTCCCATAAATCAAACATATTGCTGCTTCCTCATTATCAATGCATGAATTGTTACAACTGTAAATAAATGTGAACTTGTTTTTACATTATCTTTTCATTTTTTTTATCTTTTCATTTTTGATGTCTAATGTTAGTAATACATGTAACATCTACAGTGTTTTGTATCATATAAGACAATATTGATGTAGGTACTTAACAGACATGATTCATCTTATAAACAGACAACATAAATTATGGTATTGATAAATACAGTACAGTACTATAAATGTATTTTCTTTATGATTTTCTTAATATTTTCTTTTCTCTAACTTATTTTAAGGATACAGTATATAATACATATAACATATAAAATATGTGTTAATTGACTGTTTATGTTATTGGTAAGACTTCTGGTCAACAGTAGACTATTAGTAGTTAAGTTGTTGGGGAGTCGGAAGTTATACTGAGATTTCTGACTGTGGGCCACCCCTAAGCCTCCACGTTGTTCAAGGATCAACTGTTTTTCAAATTAATTTGGAGCCTCTTTTCTAACTCTGATTTCCAAAAGAGGTAAAATGTACATGACAGTTTCAAGGAAATTCAATCAGGAGCAGCGGACAGTTTTTTATGAGTCATCCAAGTAATATTCAACACTTAACTCAAAAATCTAATCCAAAAACAGTATGTAATTCTTGCCAATTTCTTTTAAATTTGTCTACAGATTTAAGTATTATTGGTAATCCTGGGAACTACCTGTTTTAAGAATTGTAGGATGGGGGCTTCCCTGGTGGTGCAGTGGTTGGGAGTCCGCCTGCCAATGCGGGGGACGCAGGTTTGGGCCCTGGTCCGGGAGGATCCCATGTGCCGCGGAGCAACTAGGCCCGTGCGCCGCAACTGTTGAGCCTGCGCTCTGGAGTCCGCGAGCCACAACTACTGAAGCCCACACACCTAGAGCCTGTGCTCCGCAACAAGAGAAGCCCCACAATGAGAAGCCCGTGCACCACAACAAAGAGTAGCCCCTGCTCGCCGCAACAAGAGAAAGCCTGTGCACAGCAATGAAGACCCAACTCAGCCAGAAATAACTAAATATTAAAAAAAAAAAAATAGTAGGATGGGTGCTAAAGTCAATAAAGAATGATATTTAGTATCAATTACACCAAACCCAGAAGAACCTCAATGTGAAGTAATTATAGATAGATCAATCAATCGATTGATCTGCCCCTGGTTCCTATTAATATTTGGTCTTTGACCCCAGTTCCTGACACAAAGCTCCTAAAACCCTTTTAATCAAATCTCCTGAGTGATAGGAGCATCTTTTGTTCTAATGCTTGATCTTTGACTTCGGTTCCTGACACTGAGCTCCTAAATCCCTTGAAATTTCCCAGGAGATAGAAGCAATTTTTTTGAACCCAGGCCCCGACAGTGAAAGCACCGAGCCTTAACCACTGGACAGCCAGGGAAATTCCCTAAAGTATCTTTTGTTCTAATAAGACAACTTTTGGTGGGCTCTGAATGAGGGCTAGTCACCAGAAAGACCAAGCACGATTACAACCTTGAAACTTTCAGCCTCACCCCCTATCCTCTGGGGACAGGACAGAGGCTAGAGATTGAGTCAATAATCAATCATGCCTACGTGATGAAGCCTCCATAAAAACCCTAAAATACACATCCACATGCTGGGAAGGTGGCACACACCCTCCACAGGACAGAAGCTCCTGCTCTCAGGACGTTTCCACACCTCGCCCTATGCATCTCTCTATCTGGCTGTTCATCTGTATCTGTTACTGTATCCTTTATTATATAATAAACCATTAAATGTAAGCAAATGTTTCCCTGAGTTCTGTGAACCATTCTAGAAAAATTTTCAAACCCGAGGAGGGAGTCATGGGAACCCCACTTTATAGCTAGTTGGTCAGAAGCAACATAATTATTAATAAAATATACTTAACCCTTGAATTAACATGTATAATTAATATGTATCTAAACAAGTACAAAAATTCTTTCCTATTTTTTCCTAAAGGTTTATTTAATGAGATTGGCATCTGAAGTGGGGGCAGTCTCATAAGACTGCCTCCTTGACATGTAGGATCTGATACTAACTCCAGGTAGATGGTATCAGAACTGAATTGAATTGTAGGACACCCAGCTGGTGTCAGAGATCTGGTGTGGGGGGAAAACCCACACATTTGGTAATAGAAATAATTTGTGAGTGTAAAAGAAATAGAGGGTTTTTTCACTCACTAGTTTAAAAGTCATGTAACATACCATTTGCCTGAGCATTTTCTCTTTGCGAACTTCTCGATCATGATGTAGAATAGACATTCTTTCAGCTGCATCCATTACAAAGAATATGTCATGAATACCATACAGGGCAGCTCGCAACTAAGTTCAAAAGAAGAAAATATACCCATTTAAAAAGATGAGGTTAGAGGTCAGTAGTATTACGTATGCTCTTATTTAGAGAAAAAGGTTAAAGTTTTCATTGAAACCTACTTTCAGTGGTTCAGTGAAGGTAGAGAAATAAAACATTTCCATTCCCTAAGAGCCTTGAGGATACATGCATTACCTGAGCTAACACTCTTTCCTGAAGAGAAGCATCTTGTGCTGAAACAACACCTCTCTTTAATGGTGCTTCCAACTGAAAACTTCTTATGAATTCCATAGTATCCTGAAAGAAATGCTCCTTCATTTTTCTAGAAAGATTTCATGATCACTGGAGTTTCCTTTTGTTCTTTTTCTCAGTCAAAACGAAATGAAGAACACAAAACTATTACATCAGAAGTCAAACAGCACTCACTTTAAAGTGAGACAAAAAAATGCACAAATTACTTCGTTTACATATTTTAAAAAATTATCTGAATGAGATTAATCAATTTCGAAAACAGCCTATGTGACTAAAAAATGTTTGATCTGCCTAAGTTCTGAACTAATTTGTCAACTCAGCTGTCACAACACTGATAGAAACTGAGACAGAAATGTAATACAATTTACACAATCCTCTTACTTTTACAGTTTGTCGAAGTTGTTTCAGTTTATCTGTCTGCATGAGCCTACGAGTAAGAAATCCTTTTGCTACTGCAGTTACTTTGTTAAATTTTGCTTGTACTTCTGCACTGAAAACCTAGAAGAAATAAGATAGACACAACATTTTAATAATCTGAGCATTATACTCAAGATTGTTTTTCTTAATCTATTACAATGACTAAATTCTTCTATGTGTGTTTACTCTTTGTAGTTTAATCTTTAATAAAAGTTAAGCTTTTGATGTATTGCAAAATATTTATGCCTCATTTGTATAACCTAAGATAACATAGCTCTTTAGAAAAGATATAGACAGACATGCATGCATATATCTTTAAGTTTGCCCACCTGAGACCATTTAGTTTTGGCCCTTCCAAAAGGTCTTGTTACTGAGAGTTTGGTCAAGCCACTAGTTGATGATCCCCAGAGGTAGAATGGTACTTCACTTGCAGAACCAAAGCTGTGTTGTAGGGCAGAACTTGTGAAACCTTGAGAAATATACATAAAGTATTATACTTCATGTCAAATAATTAGAATACACAGAACATCCAAATAAACATGACACTCATTAAGAATAACAACTCTGAAACTGATCCATAGGAGACTTAAAATATTTATGGACTTTAAGCATATGCACCAGATGGATCTTTTCAACACAAACAGCATCTCAGGATAATTGAAGATGTGAAGATAAGCTCTTATTGGGACTGGGTAATTAGATGTAATTCAAGATCACTAAGGAGATAGCAAACTGTGTTATCACTTGAAGAATATCACCTGCTACTTGAATGAACAAAGACCAGGCTCTGAGTCAAATTTCCTGATATTTTCCTTGCTAAGGTGGCTTTTCTCGTGAACCTGCTCATTGGTCTTTGATCTGCTGCTATCACTTCATTTTTCACCAGTTTCTAAGGAGCTGGCAAATAGCATGGGTTGGATGTGGAATGACTTATAGAAAGGAGGTACAATTTTAAAGTGTGCCAAATAAAATATCTTACTATAGGATAATTTTTTCAAATGGAAATGGATTTTTTTTTAATATTTACCAGAACTATTTGAATTTGAAGAATGGAGTGAGTCCACTTGAGACAGCATTGTTTCTAGTAAACCAGAGTCACTTATCTTTCTCCATTCTAAGTCCACAGCATTGCTAATGTCCAATTCAGAGGCTTCCGCTGTAATCACCTTCTTCTCTTTTAACATTTTCTCCCGTTCTTCTATTTCCTGTAGATTAACAGTTTATTATAATATGGTAGCTCTTTTAATTACATCTCCAAATAGTATTTTAGGCTCAGCTAAAAGTATGTATGGGGCTTCCCTGGTGGTGCAGTGGTTGAGAGTCCGCCTGCCGATGCAGGGGACACGGGTTTGTGCCCCGGTCTGGGAAGATCCCACATGCCGCGGAGGCACGTGAGCTATGCGGCCAAAATAAATAAATAAATAAATGCTCTTTTAAAAAAAAAAAGTATGTATGGTTATCAGCAAATTATTATTTATTTCAGGTTCTCCTCCCTCAAATAAAATTGACAATTTATTTAATTGATTTTAAAATGTGATAATCTTAAAACAAGTGTCCTTCCTCTTATGATATACTCTTACAGAATGCATATTTCAGCATCTACTTACAAAATACCTTTTAAAAATATTACAAATTTTGAATCAAGGATTCAATTAAGTATCCTTTTGATAAATTATGCATTTATTTTTAGATAAGGATCAAAATATTTTAATTCACATTTTGGCAATAAAAATACTCTCCATGACATGGGGAGGGGGAAGGGTAAGCTGGGACAGAGTGAGAGAGAGGCATGGACATATGTACACTACCAAATGTAAAACCAATAGCTAGTGGGAAGCAGCCGCATAGCACAGGGAGATCAGCTCAGTGCTTTGTGACCACCTAGAGGGGTGGGATAGGAGGGTGGGAGGGAGGGAGATGCAAGAGGGAAGAGATATGGGGATATGTGTATATGTATAGCTGATTCACTTTGTTATAAAGCAGAAACTAACACACCATTGTAAAGCAATTATACTCCAATAAAGATGTTAAAAAAACCCTGATAATTCCAAAGTCACTTTTTTTTAAATCCAAACAAAAAAAACCTCTCCATGTATGAAAATCAATAACACCCTTAGATTAAGATACACAAGGGTAACAATTATAAGTGTCCTATACATGACCAAAACTCCATTCACCAGCCCTATATCCCTACATTTTAATTCCTCACCTTTTGCAGTCTCTCCTGTTCCCTTTCCTGCTCAGCTATGAGTAGCGATAACTGCTGGGCGTGCTGCTCTTCTAGTCTCTTCCGCATTTCTTCGAAAGCTAACATCTTGCTTTTTAATATCTCCTCACCTTCTGAAAAGAAACATGTCCCCTCAAATTTAGAAAATTTAGTAATATCTGATGTTTTATAACATCAATTTAAATTACACTTCTGACCAGAGAGTATTCCTGGATCTGACCCAGTACAATCAAGATACAGCCAGGTCCCCACTTTGAATCACATTCTCTTTTGCCCTCCTCTCATTTCATGCTACTAAAGGTCTGTATCTCATCACCCTAACCCACTCGTTCGACAGATCCCATCATGATCTGAACTGATGAAGCCAAGACTATGTGTTCCATCCAATTCTCTTTACTCCAATTAACTTCACAATGTGGTTCTCATGTGCTTCTCACCTCCATTTATTTTCTTCACTCCTGTCCTTCTCCAGGGTCTCTGGTATTGTAGCTTCTACTTTTGCTTTGTTTTACTTTTTTAAAATAAATGTTGCTTTGACAGTATAAAGCTACTCAGCTTGAGGCTCCAAAAAAGACTGGATATTAAAATTCTAGATATTTTAATTACTAACTAAAAAATTTATTAAATCAGTATGACTATGCAACTTACTGAATAGAAAGTGGTGTGACACTTTGAAATGTTGAAATATCAAGTATTACACAGATGTAGCACATAGATATTTAGGAATCCATTATAATTCAACTAAATTCAAAGAATCCTTCTTTCCAAATACACAGTCAATGATTTTCATTGAAGATAAGCGCATTATAGTTGTCCTACCTGCCATGGTATTCTGATAATTTGTTCCTAAATACATTTTATTCAGCTACAACAATATGCAGTTGTTCACGTGCAATTTTTTTATAGGCGGGGGAGGGGGGACTGGAAAAGCAGTTGAATTGTAACGTTCAGCAAGAAAGGAAAAAGGCCCTCCACTCGACCACTCAGCCAACAACTGGAGTCCATTCAGCTCTACCTTAAAAACTTTATAAATGAGTGCCTGTCCAGGGGATCCCTCTCTGGGAGGTGTGCCCGAGGCAGGCAGCCAAGCTACGGGCAGCTCTCGGCACGATGCACTGCCGCCCTTGCCCACTCTGATAGCAAGCCGGCTGCCTCCATGCCTGGCCTCATCTCACAGGCACCGGCCTTCCTCTTGTGAAAGCACTGCCAGAACTGCCACTTGGTCAGTCTGTGTACTTTAGGTATTCACCGAGACAGCTTCTAGCCTGCTGTGTCATCTACTTGGAGAAGCCAAGCTGGCTCCTCAGATATCAACTGTTTTTATTAGAGTGCTTATAAAGTCGCACAGGTGTTACGTAGTCTGCCCCAACCCAACCCTATTTTTCCTATAAACCTTGTTACTTTTAGTGTGCAATTTTACAGAATACGAAGTTTTTTTCAGGAGGATGCATATCACATTAGAGTTGAAATGTCTGTGTCTAAAAACATAATTTACTTGATTTATATGTCTTCCACAT
Organism: Globicephala melas; assembly: GCF_963455315.2. Taxonomy (NCBI): domain Eukaryota; kingdom Metazoa; phylum Chordata; class Mammalia; order Artiodactyla; family Delphinidae; genus Globicephala; species Globicephala melas. The sequence continues at coordinate 23,056,858 of NC_083328.1, forward strand.
CAGTAATGAAGAACTATGAGCCATGACAACAAAGTAAGGAGTAATAAAGAAGACATGTTTTAACAAGTTACTGTTAATATAACACTAGACGCAACAGAAATTTGAAATAATTTTCATTAATAAAGACACCACTCTTGAAACACTACTCACAGAGCCTTATTTGTGATATCTTCTCTAATAATTTAGTGTTAAAGTGTTTACTAAAGGGCCAACTACATGAAGATCTCATTACAAATGAAAGGGCAAACTGATGAAAATATTAGAAACCACAGTCCAAAAGGAAGACATCATAGCAATATACTGGATTAAAACTATGAGTGATGTTTCATGCAAGAACTTTTTCCTCCAGTCATTAACAATATTCTCTATAATACCAAGTGGATTGTGAAAGATTCATAATCTAAATAGGAAAATCCTTTAAGAAAGCCTATCAAATGGCAGTAAACTGTAGCTAGTGATGCTCTGATAAATGAACAGATGAAGACAATTATAATTATTCTGCAATTATTATTATGACAATTATTAATTATCAATTAAAGGTATTAAATAGAGATGCCACCTACTTGGCAGATATTAAACACTTCGAAGCTTTCTTACCTTTTGAACTACTTTCTAACATTTTATTCTTGTTGATGTAGACAGACCCCTTAGAGTATCTTTTTTCTGGCAAATGTTGCCTTTCCTGTTCAGCTATTCCAGTTGTTATGACATAAGGCCAGTTTTCTTTTTGCAAATTATCAATATCTAAATCAAGTCTCCGTTTAACTTTCTCAAAACTGTTATCCAAAAATTGTTCATTTCCACAGGACACTGCAGGGGTGTCCATATGCTGTCTGGTATTCTGGTTTTGCATCAGTAAAGGAGATGGGTTTTTTACGTCGTAAGACTTATTCAGTCCCATTTGGAAATTGCAGGAGTTTTTCTCTAACACATTGGCTGACTTGAGTCCACTCACAGTTCCAAAGTTTTGACTCACTATACATTGACTGGTGGCATATGGCTCATGCAATCTTTCCACTGCAGTACATGTACTGTCCATTTTCTGTGGTCCTCTCCCATCAGATGTTAACTGACCTTCCGTGATAGCAAGTCCATGAATAACTTTATTTTCTAATTGACTTCCTGAAGACTGACATACCTGATTTGATTTACCTAAAACCATTTCCTGTATGGCTTCAGATGTATTTTTACTGACATAAACCTTGCTTGAACAAACTCCTGCTAAATCAATTGGTAACTCTGGCACAGTTTCAGGTACATTTGTTTTTTCATCAGTTTCTTGAACAACTAAGTCTACTACCTGTTCTTTTCCTTTAGGACTTAATTCACAAGCATTTATTGGGTTATTTATAAGTATATGACATGCTGATGATGGCCTAGAACACCTTCGATGCATTTTAGGACTTAGGCTTGGCTCTGGGCTAGGTAATTTGGCATATGAACCAGTAAGACTTTTGATAACATTATTTTCAGTAACAAAAGTGGGAATGCGTTTAAAATCAGAATCAGGCTCTAAAACAGTAGAATGGCCAGTTGGTATAGGTATGTCCACTTTAGAAAAGCTACCTAAAATGGACGTATTCACGCTGCTTGCTTGAGTGGAAGCACCTTGGAGAAGAACATTTGATTTATTAAGGCTTGGTTTGTCAGGAATAACTGAACCACAGTGCCTGCCCATCAACTGGGCCTTCTCCTTTTCACAGTCAGTCACTTTAACAGCATCATTTTCTTTGTCTGAATAACTCTCACTAACACTCCTCTTTGCACTACTTCTCAGACTGTGTCTAGATTGCTCTCTTTCTATATATTCCTTTGACTTTTTCATCAGCTTCTGAAGACTCATTATGTAGGGATCGGGAGTAACTTCCCCCAGAAGTGACGGATCTTGTTCTTCATTTGTTGGAAAGAGACCACCAGAAATAAGTAGCTCTTGTGCAGCTGCTGAGGAGGTCTTCAGAGAAGCTTCGTTTTCTGCGTGGCTAATATTTGAACTATCACATTGCTTCAGATAATTGAATTCTTCTGAGTCCCTAGCTAAGTCTACCCCATTAGATTTAAATTGGTCCTCAGTATTCAATGGCAAAATCCCAGGTATCTTTTCAAACTTTGCTAAAGTAGAGTGTTCAGTAGGGCTTGGCAAGATATTTGGAAGTGTAGCAGGAACATTCAAGTTTCTGACTTCTGAATTAGAGTAAACTGTTTCAGTCTCCCACTGATCAAAATCACAGGCATTAGGTGCTTTTCTAACCTGAAAAAGGAAATTTAAAAATTATTATTTCCAGGAATTCCCTGGTGGTCCATTGGTTAGGATTCCGTACTTCCACTGCACGGGGCACAGGTTCGATCCCTGCTTGGGGAACTAATTTCACATGCTGTGTGGCTCAGCCAATAAATAAATAAATAAACAAATAAAAATAAATTTAAGAAATAAAAAGCAATATTTCCTGACTACACAAAAAGCCTTTGATTTCATTGTTTTCTAAAGTGCAACTGAAACTGAAGATTCAGAGTTCTAATATTTGAAAACACAAATAAAAACTCAGATGACCTTTTCTATGGTATTCTATATCACATGGAGCTCAAATTACTATAAAAAGCATCTACTGGTCATCCTGGCCTATTTATTAACAGATTAAAAGAGAATTCCCTCACGGTCCAGTGGTTAAGACTCCGCACTTCCACTGCAGGGAGTGCGGGTTCAGTCCCTGGTCGGGGAACTAAGATCCCACATGCCGCCAGGTGCGGCCAAAAAGAAAGAAAGAAAGAGGGGATTCCCTGGTGGCGCAGTGGTTGAGTCAGCCTGCCGATGCAGGGGACATGGGTTTGTGCCCCGGTCCGGGGGGATCCCGCATGCCGTGGAGCGGCTGGGCCCATGAGCCATGGCCGCTGAGCCTGCGCGTCCGGAGCCTGTGCTCTGCAATGGGAGAGGCCACAACAGTGAGAGGCCCGCGTACCGCAAAAAAAAAAAAAAAGAAAGAAAGAAAAGAAAAAAGTCACTTATCTAATCTGATACAAATATGAACATATGTGCATATATATACACACACATATATATTCATATACTCATGTGCAATTTAATCTTGGAATAGAAGCATTTTCCTCAACTTTCTTCTGGTTATATGTTATAACATCACCAACTGCTCCTCCTATGAGAACTGTCATCTAGGGATAATAATGTGTAAAATAAATAGCAAGTAATTAAATTTCTTACATAGATGATTCCTCTTTAACAAGGACTAACTTGCCCAGGACACTGATTAAGCAAAAAAATAATTCAGTACCAAGACTCCTGCCTCCCATACGCTTACTCCAATTTTTAACTAAAATCCTTCTATGTGATGAGACAAATTTGTGGTAAATGAAAGGTCAGCCATCTAGCTTAATACTTAAAAAATAAGAAAAACTTCAACTTAAAACCTGATTAAGGCAAGTTTCAATTTGATTAGCTGGATGATCATTTAAACCAGCAACGTGGGGGCTTCCCTGGTGGCGCAGTGGTTGAGAATCTGCCTGCCAATGCAGGGGACACGGGTTCAAGCCCTGGTCTGGGAGGATCCCACATGCCGCGGAGCTCCGAAACAGGAGAGGCCGCAACAGTGAGAGGCCCGCGCACCGCGATGAAGAGTGGCCCCCGCTCGCCGCACCTAGAGAAAGCCCTCGCACAGAAACGAAGACCCAACACAGCCAAAAATAAATAAATAAATTTATAAAAAATAAAAAAATAAAATAAAACAGCAACCTGTTAATGAGTTTTTGAACAAGCAAAATAAGTTAAAAATTTAATAAAGATGAAAACAATTGTATACACAAAAGATCCAACAGAAAACAATAAAATTACATTTTGTATGTAAATAATTCGACTTTGCAAAAGAACAAAAAGTGAACTAGGATGTTTTCTAAACATTATACAAGCATATATGAAACTGGCAGAAATCATTATCATATTATCATATGAATACACTCCAGAATCCTGAATTTTAAAAGATTTTTAGGTTGTTTTGTATGTGTTTTTTTTCTTAGGCAATATGGCACTCCTATTTTACCTTACAAATCCCAAGACATGTAATGATTTCCAGGTACTACACAATAAACAGTACAACAAGATCTACTTGGTCACAACCTCACGATCAAAATAAAACAAAAGGGATACATACTCATGACACATGTTCGCAGGTTTAAGTAAAATAAATTATTTCCTCAAAATAGCTAAACATTTCATATTTGTGATATTCAGCAGCCATGCTTTTTGTACATCACTAAAAAAGCCTTTGGTTAGACAATTTAAATAACAACAACAACAAAACCTATCAGAATCATCAGGTAAAACAGACCTTAGAAATCTATTTGTATTATATAAAATTTCTCTATCTGAATAATTAATTCATTACTCTATAGTTCAACATTGTACACGTTCTATTAAGCAGAGAAAGTCTTTAAATTCAACAACAAACTCATTAGTAGTATATTTGATATATTCCCTCAGTGGACCAAGAATGATATGCCATTTTTGTTCCAATAATAGGAAATATCTAATAAATTAAAAACCTACCTTTATTGTGCTACTCACTACATTTTATAAACTCAATATGAGCAGTAATTATACTTTACAAATTAAAATCTACTACCCACAGAGAAATGAAGGTAGTAGTTAGTGGGAAATATCCTAAGGGTCATTGTACATAAATCATCTAGTATGAATTACACAAACCACAAACCCCTAGGATTATAAAAAAAATTAAAAGATGTAACCAGCGAAACAGGGTTATATAAGGCAGAAATTATTTGTTTTATCTAATTCACTGTTTTTAGTATGAAATGATCCAGACCTTAAAACACATTGTTTATACAAATTTAAATTAAATAAAAATCATTGCAAAGGTATAGATGTGTTGTTTAAAAAGTTTCAATTTGTATCTAAGATGCATCTAGGCAATTCTATTATCTAATCTAAATTGCATTTGTGTATCTAAGAGCAGAATTTTCACCAGAAAAAAAAATGGGGGACAGTTATTTACTTTAGCAGAGAATGAGAATAAGGTCATTGAGTCAATAGTCTGATTAGTTCAGAGGTAAACTACAATGGCCAATTCTATCATTTTGTCACTGAGAATTCAATGTTTTTAGAGTCATAAGACATAGACAACAAGCAATTATACTCAGTGTATGGGTCCATTGTCTAAGTACCCTCTGATTCAAGTACTGAGCACCACTAACAAGCAAGTGAATTTTCTTTGGAGTAACTGAAATGGAATATCACAAATTATGAAGATTCTCAAGCTTAACAGTATATTGGTAATTAACTACTAAGGCAAATTTATTTCTGAAAAATTATCATCAATGCTTAATTCATGATTTCTTAATTATAATTTAAAAGAGCTTAAATTACACACCTGAACATTTTCAAGAATCTCCTGGACACGTGTCAGTAAAGCTCTATTCCTGTTAACCTGCTTTCTTCCTTCTACATCAAGTGCTTTCTGCTTTTCTTGTTGCATTTCCTTTCTTTTCTCAATATTAAGCTGAAAAACATCATAAATATGTAATTATTTCTCATAAATGTAAAAATATCATAAAATCAGGTAGTTTTGAACCAGAATGATTAAAAATGTGTGCAACAGGTAAAACTAACTATAGTGAAAGAAATCTGAACAGTGGTTGGGGGTGATGACTGGAATGGAGCATATGAAATTTTTCTGTGGTAATGAAAATGTTGTGTGGGTGTGAGTTATAAATGGATGCCATATATCAGAACTCATGGGACTGCTTTTTTTGCTTTTTTTTTTTTTTGGTCGCACTGTGTGGCATATGTGATCTTAGTTCCCTGACCAGGGATTGAACCCATGCCCCGTGAATTGGGAGCACGGAGTCTTAACCACTAGGCCACCAGGGAAATCCCCAGCATTCATGGAACTTTAACACTTAAGATCTGTGCATTTTACTGTAAGTAATTATTCTCAATTGAAAAAAAAAGTTGAAAGAAAAAAAAACTGTTCACTTATCAAATGCTCTGAAATGAAAGATAAAATTAACCCTATTGGCTACTGTTGAGATTTTCCTTTGGTAATGTCTTACTTCACTGGTTCAGTTAAGATTCTTTAGTTTCTAATCCTCTAATCAGTATACAATTCACCTCTTTGCTACCTCAAGAAAATGTCCAAAGGTTTAATGATAAAAGAAACAGATAATGTTTTATTTGCCTACAAAATCAGAACACATATTTGGTTCCACTTCATTGTAACCTCCAATAAAAATGTAATGTATTGAAAAAATTGAAGGCGTCCAAGCATTATTTTTTTGTGTGTGGATTTAAGTCTTTATTATTAAGTCCTGGGAAGTTTAGTCACTATGTTAAGGAGTCAAGACTTATTTTAGATTTATGCAAATAGAAAACATGTCATAAAAAATTATTTCAAAGTTGCAGTATTTGACTATCAAATACAACCTAAAATCATGGATTAAGGTCCATAAGCATTAGATTTTGTTTATAAATAAGTAACTGATGAAGTCGTAGACCTTACACAACAAGGCCCAGACATTTTGGCCTATATTAAACTAATCAAGCAATATGTCATCAAGTAGCTGATAAAAATGTTTTAAAATCTTTTCTTATTTGCATGGTACCAAAGAATCATTCCAGTTTACTTGCTAATCGAAAAGAGAAAAGAAAATGTATACCTTTAGAGTCATATGGCAGTCACCACTGTAGAAGCAAGTGTTCAAACTCCACATTACTAGTAGACAAACAACTACACATTACGTAACTTCTGATTTAATTTAATATGAAGTACATGGCATCATCGCCAAAGAATTCTTGCTAAAAATGTTTAACCTGACTCTAACCAAACTATTAGGCTAATTTCCAGTTTATAGGAACTACAGGGACTAGAGGGTAAGTTAAATGTCACCATGAGGAAACAATTAGACAAATCCAAAATAGAAGGCATTCTGTAAGATCTCTTTAAAAATTTACTATCATAAAGAACAATTTTTTAAAGAAATTAAGGAACTGTTCTATGTCAAAGACATTAAAAAACATAACAAGTGAAAAAAAAAAAAAACATAACAAGTGAATGCTATTTGTGAACTCTGACTGGATCCAGACAATAAAAAAGTTATAAAAGACATTTTGAGCACAAATAGAGAAATCTGAATATAAACAGAATATTAGATGCTATTAAAATTATTATTAATTTTCGTAAAGTGTGATACGATATTGGAGTTTTATGTAGGAGAGTATCCTTATTTTTAGAAACTGTATACCAAAATATTCAGGGGAGAAGTGTCATGTATCTCTAATTTTCAGATGGCTCAGCAATAAAACAAAAAAAGTTTTAAATAAAGCAAATAACGCAATAAAGTGAAGACAGCAAAAATGTTAAAAATTGTTGAATCTAAATGGTAGATATGTGGGTAGTCACTGAACTATTCTTTCAACTTTTCTGTATGGTTGAAAATTTCATTACAAAAAGTTGACAGAAAATATTGACCTTTTAAATCCTGCTATACAAAAAAGAAATAAATTTAAAACTCTCTTTCAGTAATATTTTCTGATTTGAAATAACGTCACATACATTTATAAAATATTCAATCAGTATCAAAGGGAAACACAATGAAAAGTGCGTCTTCCCTCTCATCTGATATTCCCTCACTCCTCCCCAGAGAAAGAAGATAACAGTCTTATTTAAAAACCCAAATAGTTAGCATATATTGAGTACCTACTATGATCTAGGTAGTGTTCTAAGCATTTTAAATGTATTAGTTCGTTTTCCTCAAAACAGCCCAATGAGATAGGCACTATTTTTTAGCCTCATTTAACAGATAAAGAAAATGGACCTGCAAGTTCACACAGCAGGTAAGTGGTAGAGCAATAATCTGAATCCAGGCCAGAAGGATCCAGAGCCAGGCTTTAACTACTACTCTATACTGCCTCTGAGAGCATGCTGTGTCCAGTGATTTACAGCAGCTTGTGAAGATCCTTCCATGCCCACACATTAAGATCTACTGTACTCATTTTAATGAGTCTATAAAAGGACCAGTTAAACTAGTCCATTATTAATGGACATTTAAGTTGTTTATCAATCTTTTGCTCTTTTAAACAATGCTCCTATAACCTCACACATACTTCTTCAGGCACATGGATGAGTATAATTGTAAGATATTCCCCAAAACAGAATTGCTGAGTCAAAGGCTATATACACTTTTAAATTCTGATAAACACTACCGAACTGCTCATCAAAAAATAAAATCAACCGATTCTCTCAGCAAAAGTGCATTTTAAGTGCCTCCTCCCCACAAGCTAAGAAATACTAGGTCCTATCAGATCGTTGTCAATCAAATGTTAAAAAAAAAAAGCAAAAAACAAACAAAAAAAACCAACCGCTAACTCATTTGCATTTCTTTACTTATGAAAAGGGTCAGGCATCTTTTTGATATTTATAAGCCAGCCTTTCTTTTGTTTTTCTGTGAACTACCTTAGTGGTTCACTATAGAAAAAAAGATTATTTAAAATCAAGAACATTTACCAGTGGAGAAAGCACAGCCACTCCATGGAAGCGAATAAGTGAGATGCTTTCAGACTGGACAGGTAGAAAGCTCTCTGTGGCTAGTGATGCTTCTTGGATTCTGGCAAGAATTTTCTCACAGAACTTCTCATACTCTTCCATCTTCCCACAATCACACTACAAGAGAGAAAAAAAGCCATTTTTAATGTGCTGACAAAAACAGATCTTAATTTATTTGGCAAATTTGTAGGGCATTGAAATATTCCTAGAATTCACAATTCCTAGAACTGGCTTTCCCAGAATTGTTTCACTGATCAGGAGCTAATTCTTGGCTATAGGAAAGCACCTCAAGACCCTGCCCAGTCAAGCCTTGCTTCATATATTAAATATTTCTGAAAATTTGTACATAATCAATCTTTAAATGTGATTAGTTTAGAAAAGTACTAAGAACTCAGCAATGAAACCTTCTGAAAGGAAACAAAGTTCTATACAACCTAACTAACTTCAGTTGTAAAACATAATATTATCTTTTCTTCAGGAGGATTTATCTACACATCACAGGAAAACTAAATAGGACTTCCCTGGTGGCGAAGTGATTAAGAATCCGTCTGCCAATGCAGGGGACACAGGTTCGAGCCCTGGTCCGGGAAGATCCCACATGCCGCAGATCAACTAAGCCCATACACCACAACTATTGAGTCTGTGCTCTAGAGCCCGCAAGCCACAACTACTGAGCCCGCGTGCCTAGAGCCTGCGCTCTGCAACAAGAGGAAGCCGCCACAATGAAAAGCCTGCGCACCCAACGAAGAGTAGCCCCCGCTCGCCACAGCTAGAGAAAGCCCGCACGCGGCAACAAAGACCCAACGCAGTCAAAATAAATAAATAAGAAAGAAATCTAAGCACAAAAATGTGTACCACGGTTTATTTAAAAAAAAAAAAAACCTAAATAATACAAAGGTTGGAATGCTTCTGTAGCCAAAAAAAGAGACAAAAGGGCTAGTTAAATAAGAACTGGTATTTACTTTTAAAAGTTCTTTTTTCTATCATGGAGTCCAAAGTCTATTACTTGCATATCTTAAGAATATAATTTGACTCCATGATAACTGAGCAAATCAGTCGGAAGTGGAAAACAGAATCTACTGGCTCTCATATTAATTCACTTTACTGTTAAAAAGTGGAACCATCACCAAACCACTTAAAATAATCAGTCCAGTAATTTCACAATTTCTGGGAACCTGTGATGGTGGCTATGAAAATACAAGGTAAAAGGAAGGGTTAGATACCAAATTCATTCATGTAGCAAGTGTTAAATATTTGATTGCCTGTTTCCATAGCATTATGTCTGGCATTGTTTCCTTTAAATAAACAAGGGAAAGGGAAAGGGAAAGAGGGATATCACTGGACACATAACCAACAACGATATGATCTGTGAAAACAGAAAAAATAATACAATAATGTTTCTTTAAGTGTTCATTTTAAAACAATTAATTAACAAATAAAAAAAGAGAGAGGGAAGGGAAATTCAGTTCATGACGTGGGATATGCAAACATGAAACAAGATACAATACGATACTGCCCTAAGCCTCAAGATACTTAAAAATTTAGTACGTTAACGTATCAGGGACAAATAATATCACAGTTAGAAATGAAGAAAAATCATATTCAAAATTATGATTAGATTATGAAAAAAGATATATTGCTACTTTTGACCAACTGGTAGTCTTATTAATAGCAAGACTTCCTCCTACCATCCCATCAATTCTAATTATTTCTACATTCATTTATGCAAACTGAGAGTTTAATTTCAAAGAAATGGTTCTCTAGAGTGTAAATGAGATTATTTTGCAAACTTATATTCATAAGACAAGCAAAAGTAAAAAACAAAACATAACACCTTAACTGCATGATAACCATAGCAAGGCCTCCTTTTTTAATCTAGACTTCAACCCACATGATATCTTAATAATCAAAATAGGCATAAGCTAAGATATGAGAAATTCGAATGACCCCATTTCTACTAAAATACTTCAAAAGATTTTTTAACACAACCCATGCATCCAGCATTACAAGAAACCAAAACAGATTACTCATACAATTAATGTAATATACTTCCAATGGACACACAAGCAAAGAATGGAAGGTCTGGGAAATTTAAGGAAATAAAATATCTTTATGGCAAAAGTTTTATATTTCTTTCAACAACATCATATAAAAAATATGCCTCATTGCTTCAGAAAGTTAAATTCACATCCCTTAAACAGTATATGTTTGTCACACATATTGCAGACATACAGCAATATATTATTATTACAGCATAACTTATAGCCTATAATAAGGTATTAAACATCCAAATACAAGTCTAATATGATGATTATGGAAATTACCAAGTGACCCTACAGCATGACTGGATCATTCTCATCCTTTAGTCTCAGCTTGGAGGTCTCCTCTTCTGAGGCCGTCCCTGATTATCCCAACTAAATTAACCCTGTGTCATTCACTATCACACTACCCTGCTGTTTCCCAATTTTCATAGCACTTACCACTATCTGAAATTATCTTGTTTATTTCCTTGGTTTTTGTCTTTCTTCCTCCACCAAAATGTAAGCTCCATAAGCACAGGTACCTTCTCAGTCTTGCTCACCACTGAATCCCCATTACATAGGACAGTGTCTGTACACAGTAGGCACTTCATAAAAATACTGAATAAATAAATTAGGATAATTAGCTCAAACAATAATGTAAACCAGAAAAAAGAAGACAGTGGACTACACAGCAAAGAAGCTAGCAAGGAAGAATGGAATTTTGAGAATGACTGTTTCATAGATGACCCTTTTCTCAGAGAAACTGGTACCTCTAAACTGCAAGCGCAACCATTTAAAAAGCGAGTGTCTGTATCTTATATGATTAAGCAAGAGGGCACTTCGCTTCTCAGGCCACAATTACCCCTGTCAGAAGGGTTTTTTTAAGGGAGCCTTGACTACAAGGCCACTCCAACCACAAATCTGCAGCCCCATACTTTACCAGCAGGCATTACTGGTCCACTTGAATTAATAATTTGTTGGCTGCATCAAGTTCAGACATGCCCTGTCTTCTCCATTTAGACGATGATCCTTCCCCAAATAAGCCTCTTTGCAAACTCCATAGACTCATGATTCTGCTACCTACTCCTCACCAGTGCTCTATCAGAAATGTCACTGAAGGGAATGGTAAAAGTAACACAGAACACATCTTGCCTTGTTGTCAGTTGTTAGCTGGTTGTTTACCCATCAGTCATCCTAAAAACAAACTTCCTGTAGAGGCAATAAAGGGGAAGGTTCTTATTCAGGCACACACACTAGCTGTATGTTCTTGGCAATTCACTTACCATCTCTGTCTCAGTTTCCTCATTTGTAAAACAGGGATAATCAAGAGTATCTATCTCAAAGAGATTCTGTGAGGATTCATTAGTATACTGTAGGATATGCAGAAAGCATCAATAAATGGGAGCGACTTTTATTTCGAAGAGGATGATGATGACTATGATTTTTTCACTAGTTTATGAACTCCTGGAGGGTAGCGACAGTTCTTGGTTCCTGGTAAGATTCAATTTAACTTAAAAACGTGGAAAGGGGGACAACAGCTTCCTCATTTTGCTGTGTCCAGACCCCTCCCCACTAAATCAATCTCTAGGCGCCTGCCATTTGCCTAAACTGGGGGGTAGGGAACTGGGATTATAACCAGATAGAAGCAAAGGGTGGGAAACACCCAGTAGCATCATGGGTAATAAAGAGAATTTCCTTTTTTTCTTCATGCTTCTGCCCCCAGAGAATCGCAAAGGCAGAGTAAACAGCGCTCCTAGGGTCTTTGCTTGGTGGTAACTGCCGTTCAGAAATGGCCAGGGCACACCCTGGGGATGCTCCCCTAGCCAGAAAAAAAAAAGGCCCAACCACTTTTATCAACAGGAGGTGGTTCCTCGGGTCTGGCCCGAGTTTATTTACTGTGGACCCTCTGCCCTCACTCTAGCGCCCCAAGCCCACCTCCCCCAACTCCTCTGATAAGGCTCCATCCCGAACACCCACCAGACGGTGCCAGCATCTGAGCATCACCTCCGCGCCCGGTGCCGCCGGCCCCCGGGATATCCGCCTCCGCCCACCCGGAGCCTTCCCAGAGGCTCGAGGCCCAAGAGCCCGGCACCTTCGCTCGGGTTCCGTGCAGAGCCCGCCCTCAGATAGCGCGCCAATTCCGCCCGCCCTGCGGCCTCGCAGCCGGACCCGCTGAGTCAAGGCCCCTCTCACGCACACACCTGTTCTCCCACGGCCACGGCAGCTTTCCTCCCCTCGCTCCGGGCCTTGGCAGGAAACAAACTGCTCAATTGGTACTGACTGAGAGCAGCTCCATCCACCGCCGCCTCCTCCTCCTCCTCCCCGCCATATTACGGTGCTCAGGCGGCAACGCGGGCTCCTGGCAACCGCCGCCGCCGCCGCTGCCGCCGCCTTCCGGACTCCACCTCTTAGGGCCGGCACTTCCGGTGGTTGCTTCCGGGCCGTTGGACTGGTTGGGCCTCCATAAAACTACAATCCCCGAGGTGCTTTGCGCGCCTGGGTACACGTCCAGGCCCAGCGATGGAGGGCGTTGTACTTGAGGGAGGCGCGGTGCAAGCTGGGAGGCGTAGTCTTCACTGCAGGCTCGCAAATCTTATTTCATTAAGAACGCTTCTCAGGTCTGAAGCCCTCTGAAATATTCCTTGAAACTGCTATTTTTCACTTACCGGTATAGAGGAACTTCTTTATGTATAATCGTTTTAATACATACAACGGTCACCAAAATTTTTTTCTCTGTCAATAAAAAATTACTGAATCCTAGATGCCAACTCTAAGCTTCAACACATCCATACCCGCTTGCAAATCAGTGGGAAAATAGCTCCAAGAAAGGTAGTTAACAGGTCCAAGATGGCAGGAAAAGCTCAGAATGTTTTGCCAAAGTTCTCTATCGAAACATGTTACCAGCTTTTTGTCAACTGAAAAAAAAAAAAGCACAACATAAGAGTTGTGAGTTAAGTTTTATTTGGGGCAAAATGAGGGCTATAGGCCAGGAGACAGCATTTCGGATAGCTCTGAGAAACTGCTCTGAAGAGGAAGGGGGGAAGGCCAGTGTTATATATGGTTTTAGTGAAGGGGGATCCGTGCAATCAAGCACACATTTTGGCAAAGGCTTGCTGCTAGTCACAGGAGCAGATGTCACTGTTAATGATTTTAGTGCTTTCCTAGATATGAGGAGATGCAAGAATTGGGCTCATAAAATCTTCCGAGAATATCTAACTATCTCCCTGAACTCCTTTCAGGGTGTGTTGAAGGTCAGTGGCTGCAGTGGCTAGTAACTTAATCCTTGTAGAGGCAGATGGCAACTGCCAGCTTTTTGTGGGCATTTCCAAAATATGATTTAGCAGCTAGCCACTTTCCATTTCCTAAATCGGCTTTACTTTCTGCCTCTTACTGACCCTCTTTCCCGTGCCTATTTTTTCATATGTAAAATAAGATTTTCAAAAGTGCCTATCACAAGGTCGGTTGCGAGGAACAACTGAGATAATTCTTGCAGTGCCTTGCACAGAAGCCCCATCATTAGCCCTGAGTAGGAGGAGAAGGTTAGAAGGAGTAGCAGTGGAAAATTCATGGCATCAAACTGGGGTGTCATGATGTCAGCCCTGAATCTGCCATTTCATTGACTCCGCTGAAGTCCTTTGACTTCTCCTGGCCTCAGTTTATTCATCTATAAAATGAGGGCATTATTAAAATCCCTTCCAACTTTATAATCCGATTATGCCTCCTTTGCTATGTTCTTTCATTCCCTCAGAATCTGAAAAAATCCTTCTAAAGTCGACTGAATTCAGTTTCCTGAGGTAATACGCAACCGAGCCTGTTGTGAGAATAACACACAAAGCTGTCGCAGTCATGGAACCTGGAACGTGGTTATGTGCTCTATAAATGTTAACTGTACTCTCTAACACTATTATTTTGCCCCACGAGAATGTAAGCCCCATGAGAGCAGGGATCCTGTCGGTCCTGTTCACTTGCTGTTGTCCTGAGCATCGGGACTGCTGTTCGCATACCTTCAATTGAATTAATCAATAGTGTAAGCGTCCTGCCCCTCCAAAATTTCCTTGACGGCAAAATGGAGTCATTAAGATCCTTTCCAGTCTTACGACCTTAAGACTGCTGTCATATCCCTCGCCTTGCTTCTAGAGTTTGAAAGCCCCTGAGGAAATCCGGACCACAGAATAACGCAAAACGTACTTTGGAACTCGCCTCCGTTGCCTTGGCAGCTGCTACGCCCGGAGCTCTGGAGATCCTCGGCCCTGATTGGCTGGACCTCGGGCTCCTTCTACGGAAGTAGTCGCTGCCGCCATTGTGCGGCGCTCGTCCAGTCGAAGGGTGTCAGCTGCGGTCAGCGCTTTGGGCTGTCGTCGTAGTTTTTTGGTTTCCTATCCGCGGAGCCCGGCGAGACTGGGACTCCCGTCCGTGCCGGTGCGGGCGCCGGCATGTGGCTATGGGAGGAACAGGGGGGCCTCATGGGCCCCTTCTCCTTCCTGATGATGCTGCTGCTGCTGGTGACGCGCAGTCCCTTCAATGCTTGCCTCTTCACCGGCAGCCTCTACCTTCTGCTGCGGCTCTTCAGCTTTGAGCCGGTGCCCTCCCGCAGGGCCATGCAGGTGCTCAAGCCCCGGGACCGCGTCTCCGTCATCGCCCACCGCGGCGGCGGCCACGACGCACCCGAGAACACGCTGGCGGCCATTCGGCAGGTGAGTCCTACACTCCTCCCGCCCTTGCGCGCCTCCTGGGAGCTTGGACTTGTGCCTGTCCTTCCGAAGGTTCCCCAGCCTTTTCATGATAGCCTTACCACTTCCCCATTTGTCCACAAGGAATACATTCAAGTGGCCCTGGATCCCTCTGAATTACGGAAAATCTCCAGACTTCAAGTGTTTATAGAACACTGCAAATACTTAACGTATTTGATATGTGCCAGGTACTGAGGATGGTCATGAACAAGACAGAAAGGGTACCTGCTTTCACAGAGCTTGCATTGGAGTAGGGGAGACAGGTCTTAAATAAATAAACACGTACATAAGGTACTTTAAGAAAGCGATGAGTGCAATGAAGAAATAGGGTTACCGAATAAGGAATGTCGGGAGGGTCATTTTAGACAGAAATCCTGTCCGAAGAAGTGACCTTTGAACTGAGACCGGGATTATGAGGAGCCGCCATGGATCTGGGGGAAAAGTACTCCAGGAAAAGGGAACAGCAAGTGCAAAGGTCCTGAGGTGGGAATGATGTTGGAATCCTCATGTAACAGAATAGACAGTATATGGCCTGACTTCAAGGGACAAAACAAAGGCTGGTGTGTGAATGAAGTAGGAAATGTGGCCAGGTTAAGTAGAGCCTTGGTCAGTCGTTAGCTAACATACTCTAAACGGATCACCTTCACAGCGGCTGTCTTTACTTGTCCTTCAAATTATCCAAATCATCTCCTTATCACCTTTCCCCGTGGTAAGACAACACTAGCAGGGGGACTCCTGATAATTTCTGCCTCCCCTTTCCACAGGGAGCTCTCGGCAGTCTCCGGACTTCATCATAATAACAGCTTGCGTAGTAAGAGAGCTTTGCAGTTGTCTAGGCACTTTTGCATATGTGGAAATATATCTGATCCTCTCATTTCCCTGAAACATTATTTTAACATTAAGTGGGTAGGAAAACTGGCTCAAACACACACAGCTCCTTTTCGAATTCAGCCTTCTGATTCCAAGTCCCAGTGCCCTTTGTCCTAGATTAGAATATGTTCCAGGATGTAAAATTTGAACTGAATGTCCTTTCTTTGTCCAGCTAGGGACAGACAGTATTGTGTAATGAACAAGTTACTTAAGCGCTCTGTGTCCCAGTCAGAGTCACGGGTAGGATGTAGCAAGCAAGGCACCCTAGGGTACCGCTCCTCACTCTAGTCCCAGCTCTGACCTTAAGTTTCCTCATCTGTAAAATGGGAATGATGTTAATATCCACCTAATCGGTTGTGATTCGATGAAATAGGCTACCTCACATTAAATGAGAAAGTATGTATGCGAAATACACATATACGTAGTATGTCATATCCTGTTGTGTTGCAAGGGAATTATAGCTAAACTCCATTCATGTCTTGTATGTTTAGGTTGAACATGTCTTTTTTTTTTTTGCGGTACGCGGGCCTCACTGTTGTGGCCTCTCCCGTTGCAGAGCACAGGATGCGCAGGCTCAGCGGCCATGGCTCACGGGCCCAGTCGTTCCACGGCATGTGGGATCTTCCCGGACCGGGACATGAACCCGTGTCCCCTGCATCGGCAGGCGGACTCTCAACCACTGCGCCACTAGGGAAGCCCTGAACATGTCTTTAATATATGTAATTATGATAAATAACATTGCACCAAGCTGATTCCTGGTTTTAAGAGGAAATGAGATGTAATTTAGCTTGTTCAAATACAAGGTCATTATCAATGAATGTTTTAGCCATGACAGAATTTAGCTGCAGAAGACAAGGTCACGTCCTCCCTCTTGACTTCAAAAGAAATATGTAGTTTACTTCCTTCAAAGTTTGTTTTTTGTCCTGTTCTTTTTCACTTTGCTTGTTTGCAGCTCATAATTTATATTCTTAAACATTCTATTATGTAAAAAGTCAGGGAAGACATTCTGACAGTGGTAGAATTTCTGGTAGATTATGGAATAGATAGAGAAGGAAAAACTTGAGAGCGGTGAAATGAATGCATTCCAAAAACGGAGTCACGATTATAAACAGTGACAGAAGCATGAAATCAAACCCACAGTCCACTCCACAGAGGGGCCACAGTGCAGCTTTCAAAGTATAATTCAGATTATATCATGCCCATATTTAAAACCCTCCAGTGTTTTTTCTATTGCAGTTAGGTAAAATCAAAACACCTTTCCATTTTGGACCTTTCTCAAAGCCCCAACTCCCTCTGTTTAAACCACCTTGGGTGTTTGTTAATGATGCTTTTGGCTTCATGTAATAGAGAATCTAACTTAAAATATTTCAGACAATAAGGGGACTATCTCACATAGCAAGAGGTGTGTGTGGGAGAGGTGACTTCCAGGATGGTTTATTCCGCTGTTCAATTTGTGATTGTGGAGGACACCGTTTCTATTGATCTATCTGCTCTGCCACCTGTAGCATATTTACTAGCCCTCATTGTAGTTGCCAGGTGGCCACTGCAGCCCCAGGACTCACATTCTTACATATCAGCATCCAGCCTCAAGAAAAGGCTCTACTCCCTCTTCCATAAGTCTTGCCCAGAAGTCAGTCAGCCTCTCTTACTCTCTCTGACAGACACACACGGAGGGGTTGGGAATAGTCCACTTACAGCAGAGGAGAAAGCTGAACACTGGAGAAAGAACAGCTCTCTACCAGCAGGGAAGAAGAAAGGAAATAGATCTGGGTAGGCAATCAGTACTTTGTGGCTCCTTCCTGCCTTGTGGCCTCTGTATTATATTTGCCATTTCTTCTACTTAGAAAACTCTTCCCCTGGATCTTTGTATTGTTGACTCCCTTTTATCACTAAGGTCTCAGCTCAAATGTCATATTCTTAAAGAGGCCTTCCCTGATTGCCTTGTCTAGTGACCCCCCACCTGCCTTAACTTTCACATTACCCTCTATTTTCTTTTTCAAACATTTATCACTATCATAATACATGTAACATGTGTATAGTCTGTTTCTCCCCAGTAAAGTGTAAGATCCATGTTCCTTTTCTTTCTTGCTCACCACTCTCTCCTCACTGCTTAGAACAGTGCCTGATACATAGTAGACACTCAATAAATATTTGTTGGAAGAATTGTGATGTACAAATAAGCAATAAGCCCATCAGAAAAGATACTCAACATTATCAGCCATCAGAAAAATGCAGTTCAAAACCACAGTGAAATAACACTTAATACCCACTAGGACAGCTGTAATCAAAAAGGCAGACAGAAGTATTGGCAAGATTATGCAGCAGTTGGAACCTTCATGCACTGATGGTGGGAAACTAGTCTGTCGGTTCCTCAAAAGGTTAAATATAGGACTTCCCTGGTGGCACAGTGGTTAAGAATCCACCTGCCAATGCAGGAGACACGGGTTCGAGCCCTGGTCCAGGAAGATTGCGGAGCAACTAAGCCCATGTGCCACAACTACTGAGCCTGTGCTCTAGAGCCCGCGAGCCACAACTACTGAAGCCCACCCGTCTAGAGCTCGTGTTCCACAACAAGAGAAGCCACCGCAATGAGAAGCCCGTGCACCGCAACTAGAGAAAGCCCACATGCAGCAATGAGGACCCAACACAGCCAATAATTAATTAATTAATTAATTTTTTAGAAAGCGGTTAAAGATAGAATTACCATCTGAAGCAGCAATTTCACTCCTAGGTATATACTCAAAAGAATTGAAAACATGCATCATGCAGAAACTTGAACAGGATTGTTCATAGCATTATTCATAATAGCCAAAAAGTGGAAACAACAGAAATGTCCATCAGCTGTTGAAAGGATAAATAAAATGTGATATAGCCACACAATGGAATATTATTTAGCAAGAAAAATGAAGTCCCCATACATGTTATAACATGAATGAACCTTGAAAACAGTATGCTAAGTAAAAGAAGCTAGTCACAGAAGACTGCATATTATATAATTCTGTTAAATAAAATGTCTCGAATAGGCAAAGCCATAGAGAAAGAAGTAGATTAGTATTTGCCAGGGACTGGGAGGGTTGGAGAGAGAAGTGGGGACTGACTGCTAATGGATATGGGGTTTCTTTTTGGGGTGAAGATGTTCAGAAAGCGATTGTAGTGATGGTTGCACAACTGCAAATATGCTGAAAACCATTGAATTGTACACTTTAAATGGATGAATTTTATGGTATGTGAATAGTATGTCAAAAGCCGTATAAGTATAATGACTTTATTAAAGCAGACACTTTTTAAATCAACTTTGTCAAAGTATAATTTACATACAATAAAAGATACATTTTCAGTATACAGTTTGATGAGTTTTGATAAATATTTACACCTGGGTAGCCACCACCTCAATCCATTTCCATCACCCTAGAATGTTCCTTTGTGTTCTCTTTGGAGTCAACCCCTACTCCTGCCTCTGCTGCAAGGCAATCATTGATCTGATTTCTCTAACTATACTACACTATACTATTCTATTACTAAACTATTAGTATAGTTTCAAATTAACATCTTAAGTAAAATTTTAATAAATTACAGTATTTATGTAGACTAGTTTATGTGAAGTGTGTATGTTTAGAAGAAAAATACTATTATAAGAAACTTCTTGAAATAAGAGTATGAAGTATATACTAATATGTGAATCAGATTCAGGGGTTTATCTTTTTGCCTCTACATAAAAGTATTGGGAAAGAAAGTTGAATGCAGTCATTAGAAGATCTGGTCTAAGAAGCTCTAGTATGGTGATTCTTTTATAGAACTTTTGTTTGGGGCCTTAATAAACTACACAGAAAAGACAAATAAATGAACTCATTACCTTTAGTATTCTTGCTAAAATACAGTGTCTCACCATTGTTTTTTTTGTTTTGTAGCCAAGTAACAATGGCCCTAATGGATAAAAGTACAATTGAACTGAATTACTAGCATCAAAGAGTAAGGTTAACATTTGTATTACAGTGAGAGAGATGCACTGTGAATACTGGAAATGTGATCTTGTTTTATGTTATACAATATATAACCCATGTGGATTTACCAGTGCATTATTAAACTTAGAAAAGATACACCTTTAATCTTATAAAAAGATGTACCTTTTAATCAGTGTAGATGTAAGCATTACATCTTATGTAATGACTTTTTCACCGAGGCAGAAGTGTTTTTCTAGTCATAATAGCTTCTGTTGAGCGCCACCTCTGAGCCAGGCACCAAGCTTGGTGATTTACATACATTATTTCTAAATCCTCACAAGTCTTAAGATCATTAAAGAAGTATCATCATAAAAGTGATGAAACGGAGGCAAGAGTAATATTTGTAATTAGATGACATAGCCAGTTAGTGATGGAATTGGAATTTTTAGAGGGGGAAATCTTGGTCATATATGTGAAAATCAAACTGAAGCCTAGAAGAAAACAGTTGTTTATAAGTGGGGGTAAGAAAGGATTTTAAATAAGATAGACAAATCTCCACCTATAAGGGACATAATTAATAAATTTGACTATTTTACGGTTAAAAACATGTTAACAAAACACAATAACAATGGCTAATGTTTATTGAATGCTTACTGTGCACTAGTACAGTGCTGTATGTTGTTTATGGGTACTTAAGTGTGTAGTAAATATATAAAGACCTGTAAGGGAATTATAGAAATTATGCACGTCCACTTGGCAGTTGCCTCTGGAGAAGAAGTGGGGAGGATTTTAGCTATATCTGTAGTGTGATAGTAAAGTCATGTGGTTAAGAGTGTAGCCTCTACCACGTCCTAGTTTGTGTAACCCAGAGCAAGTTTCTTAATCTCTCTGTTTCCTCATCTGAAAGTGAGAATGTTAATAGTACTTCCTGAAGGGTTGTGAGGATCAAATGAGTTAATACATTTACAGCAGTTAGAATAGTGCCTGACAAATATAAAAGGCTCAATAAATAATATAGCTATTATTGTTTTAGGGCAGCAAGAGATTGAAGCAAATATGGCAAAATGTTAACATCTGTTAAGTCTTTTTTTTTGCTGTATACTACTATGTATGTTTGCATAATTTAAAAAAAAATTAAAGTCTTTAAAGTCTTGATCATAATGAGTGTTTCACGTCTTCATTGTGACAAAGAAGCCAAGGAAGCAAATGTTGGATAGTGTGTCTTAGAGGAGCATGGCCCCTCAAACTTTACGTTCATGTTCTCTTTTTAGATAAATTCTTGTGCACCTTATCGGGCTTACCAACTTGTTGGCCAACAGCCAGTGCTGCTCACATAAACAAAATCTAGCGTCCTCTAGAAGCAGTCTTGGTGTTTCTGCTCTAGAGGATGGAATTAAACCAGCAAAAACCTGACTCGTCCTGTTTATGCCAAGGTAGTGCAGTATCCAACTAATCAACAAACACAGGGGAATCATCAGAGATACTGCACCAAAGAGAGTGTAGGTAAACAGTGAAATGTGACTAAATATTTGTAATTGTAAGCCATTAATGGTCTGTATAGTTAAAGCAACCAGAGAAAACAAATTCCAGAAGTCTCCCCATCTGCCACTCTGAGAGTGAGAAAAGTGGGGAAATTGAAGTTTATAAGGAATCCATAAGTGTGGACCCTGAAGTAAGGTTAACATCCATGAAAAAGAGAAATAGGTTGGGTTGCTCTTTGGTATAGGAAGGGAATAGAATCAGTAAGAGAAACTGTCTACTTAGCCAGTCCTGTTGGTCATCTTTAGTGTTTAGATTGCAAAATGACATCTGTGGCCACTTGACATTAATATCGTTGGTGTTTTTGTTAAGGCAGCTAAGAATGGAGCAACAGGCGTGGAGTTGGACCTTGAGTTTACTTCTGATGGGATTCCTGTCTTAATGCACGATAGCACAGTAGATAGGACAACTGACGGCACCGGTCGATTGTGTGATTTGACATTTGAACAAATTAGGAAGCTTAATCCTGCAGCAAATCACAGGTTAAGGTAAGTGGTGTACTGTCAGCTAAACATATCTTTCAACTTGTGTTGGAGATCACAGAAAGACACTGGCACCTTCTAATTACATCTTCTGCTCCAGAAGAGTTGTTTTGTTGTGTTTTGTTTTCAGCTGTATACAGGTTTCCCAAGTAATGGGCAGGTGCCACGAACAACAGAAATATGGCATGAATGCTTTTCAGCTTTTCCCACTGAGGCCAAATTTGGCTTCAGAAATTATTCTCAAGACGATACTCTAACGTGACAATTACTTTGTACTGTCATATAAATTTATATATGTATATGTGGTGTGTGTGTGTATGTATATCAGAGCTAATTGTATAAGATGTTCCAGAAGAAAAGGGTTCTATGATCAAATAAGATCCAACACTATACTTTAGATATTCCCCTTGGGGATAAACATTTCACGTCAATCAATTCTTGCCTTTAACTTAGTGTTTCTAAAATGTATATGACCACAGAACCCATGCCCTTCCCACCATTAACAACTATAAACACCTTGGAATTGGTATCTGGGTAATATACTTTGGAATGTGGTTATTTAAATCCCTCTCCTCTTGTCTTTGTAATACCGAAAAATGTGTTCTTACTGTAATTCATGTCATATCAATTCTCTGGTCAATTTATTTGACCCAGTGATTAAACTGTAGTCCTCCCTAAAAGATGATTCAGACTTTATTTTCCTAGGAACTGAAAGAAATTAAAAGTCAGCCAAAGGAAGTCATACTTTAGAAAGAATATTGATAACACTTGAAAGTTCTGAGTCCAAGCTGCTGGAATTGCTCTCTGCTGTTACAGACATTTCATTGCTCAGCTGTAGGCAAGGGGAAGGCTGGTTTTAATATTACAGTGACACTGTAGCTAATAAGATGTCAAATTCAAAGTCAGCACTTAATGCAAAAAATGCTTAGGGTCAGCGTCACCCTTAAAATACTCTAAGAAGGCATGGTATTGGAGCCAATATGCCATCTTAATGTCTTTAACCCAAGCAGTCTTTGTTCCATAGTTGAAAGGTTGCATTTTCTTTGCTTAAATACCAAATAATTGGCTTGTGTTTAGAGACTATGTTGTTGGAAAAGAAGGGAAAATTTCTGTCAGTGGGGTAAAATGCTCATCCTGAGAGGGGAGCATGGCAACTAAGACTAGCCGGAGGAATAGCAAATTCATGTCTCTGATTCCCAGGGAATAGTCACTGAATAGAGTGGCTGGCAGAGTTTGCTGTACTATTTATCTTTATCTTTTTTAAAACCAATATCTTACAGTTGAATTAATACCGTTGAATTAGCATAAGTTAAATCATGTAGAGTGAAATTTTGTTATTTGAGAAAAGCTGATTTCTTATGTGTCAGGCACTTAACTTTCCTTTTCTTTTTCAGAAACATATGTATTAGAAAATTATTTATTTTAACCAGTTTCACTTAAATGCACAACCGTACAGTTAAAAGATGTATATATAGCTAGGAATTTCTCCTGCATAAGGTTCTATTAGGGAAAGTACAATCTTGGGTCTCTGAGTTCTCCAAAGATGGCATATACTCTGCCCTTGAGTGAGTAGAGTTACTAATTATATTATAAATCCAGTGACTGCCTAAAAAATAAATGATTTTTGTTGTTGCTGTTCTGTGGCCAAGAATATCTTTAATTTGGTTTAAAAACATATTATCAAAAAAAAAAAACATATTATCCTTGGACTTTGGTATGGTTGGAGAAAGGAAGTTGGGGAAACACTCTTTTCCTTTGGTTGGGAGACATTTTTCAAATGTCTGTTTCACTAAATTTTTATCTTTTCCTTGTTCCTACAATGTACTATTCCTTTTCCCTCTCTTATAGGAGTGATTTCCCTGATGAAAAGATTCCTACCCTGAGAGAAGCTGTTGCAGAGTGCCTAAACCGTAACCTCACAATCTTCTTTGATGTCAAAGGCTATGCAAATATGGTACAGTTTATACCATAGACTGCACTTTGGAAAAGACAGCTTTATTTAAGTGCTAGTTTGTTCCAAAATTAACTATATATTTTATTTTCTATATTCTTAAATTATTTTTACAAATTATATTTGCTTAATGGAAGTTTACAGTGCAAAAATCCACATCTTCAAGGAAACAGTAAATTATGGAACCTTTTTAACCTTTTAACCTTTGATGGAACCATTTAACAATCCCCAGTATTCGACAACTAGCACAAAATAGAACAGTCAGGTTTCTTTTATTTGCATGAAACATTTACAAAAGATATTAAATGAACAGTAAAGAGGCACTTCTTTTTTTTTTTTTTTCCCAGTATGCGGGCCTCTCGCTGTTGTGACCTCTCCCGTGGCGGAGCGCAGGCTCAGCGGCCATGGCTCACGGGCCCAGCCGCTCCGCGGCACATGGGATCTTCCCAGACCGGGGCACGAACCCATGTACCCTGCATCGGCAGGCGGACTCTCAACCACTGCACCACCAGGGAAGCCCAAGGAACAAGATTTTTAATGAGCACCTCGGGTTTTATTGATGATAACGGCCCATGTTTGGGAACGCTGATAGGTCCTACATTTCACCCATGGTGTACTGACCTTCATGATTATTTTCTTAGAATAAAGAGGGGTGAGGGAGGAGAAGAAATTTTTTTTTTTTTTCCCAGCTATTTGAGCTTTCTGGTTGGGTGCTCACAGATGGTTTGGGCAGCATTGGGCAGAACATAGTGATCTAATTCACCAAAATGGGAGCATAGGGACTTCACTGGTGGCACAGTGGTTAGGAATCCACCTATCAATGCAGGGGACACAGGTTCGAGCTCTAGTCTAAGAAGATCCCACATTCCATGGGACAGCTAAGCCCATGTGCCACAACTACTGAGCCTGCGCTCTAGAGCCTGTGAGCCACAACTACTGAGCCCGCATGCCACAACTACTGAAGCCCGCACGCCTAGAGCCCATGCTCTGCAACAAAGAGAAGCCACCGCGATGAGAATCCCGTGCACTGCAATGAAGAGTAGCTCCCACTTGCCGCAACTAGAGAAAGCCCGCACACAGCAACGAAAACCCAACGCAGCCCCCAAAATTAATTAATTAATTAATTAATTTTAAAAATGGGAGTATAAAGGAACAAGTGTTGGCATTAAATTGGAGACAGTAGATAACAGGAGCCAAGATCACGGGCTTTGGAGATTGTGATTAAACTCTCACCTACTACAGTGTAACCTTAACCTTGATAAGCTTCTGTTTCCTTATGGGCAAAATGGGAACAATGTAAGAAATGATCACATAGGGTTGTTGCGAGAATCAGATAAAGAATGTAGGTGAAGCATCACACATGGTGCATGTTAGTTCACAACAAGAAAACGACTGCGGCTCTATAGCTCACACTCTGTGATATTAGTGAAGGGAAGCATGAGATGAATAATTTCTATGTTTTCTATGTTTTTTATTTTGGGGAATGCATTTAGTTGCTTATATTTGGTTATAGATTATGTGTGACTTTCCAAAAATTAGGGGTATTTCAAGAATTATGATGTAGCAACATTACATTCCACCTAACGTCTGGTCATCTCTGCTGTTAGCTGCTACTGTTGCTCAGTGGCCAAATCTGTTAATTCACTAGAGGTCACAAACTATCAGTATTTTAATTCTATCACTTAGATAGCTGGTCTACTGCAAAAAGAAACTTCTGCTTTTCTTGGGAAGAGTTGGGAGACTCTTCCCAGTTTCTCCCTTGTCCCATTGCTTCTCCTTCCCTGTTGATGATGGATGACGTTTCCTCTTAGTCGCCTAGACTGAGAAAATCTACCCTCTCTAGTTTGCAGACTGGTTGACTCCCACTTCAGCTAGGAAAGGCAGAGGGAGATAGAGTTGTGGGTATAAAAGGACCTATCCTAGTGGCTAAACTAGAATATAAGGAAAAGATTTTAAAATTTTGCTTCCAACCTCCACTGGCCTGTAGTCTGCCATACTTTTCCAAAGTATGACAAAAGGAGGTGAGCCTCTCAACAAAATAGTAAAGCAGCAGTACCCCAGCTTCTTCCTTATCTGCTGATGTGAGTTTAAAATGCATCCTAGTGGATAAAGCAACCTACCAAAACTCCTTTTCACATCCCCATATATTAGTAAATTTCTGATTTACTTAATAGAGTTGTACTTATATATAGTAGTTACTGGTTGGGACTACATTTTAATAGATTTTAAATACATGAATCTCTTTTACAGGCTACTGATGCTCTAAAGAAAATATATATGGAGTTTCCTCAACTATACAATAATAGTATTGTCTGCTCTTTCTTGCCAGAAGTTATCTATAAGGTAAAATTCTGGATTTTTGTTGTGTATAATATTATGTTAGTTGGTGGTAATAATAGCAGTGGGCTAAATAAGCATAAGATAGATGCCCATTAAACTGAACTGAATTAAGAAACTTCTCTTTTTTTTTGAATTTTATTATTATTTTTTATACAGCTGGTTCTTATTAGTTATCTATTTTATACATATTAGTGTATGGATGTCAATCCCAGTCTCCCAATTCATCCCACCACCACCCCCCCCCACCCCACCCCCTTTCCCCCCTTGGTGTCCATACGTTTGTTCTTTACATCTGTGAAGAGACTCCTCTTTTAAATTAACAAAAATGCAGGAAGGGGAAAGTACTCGTACGCCGTTTTAAAATACCATGATTCCTTTTTAGCTCCTTCTTTCATGTTGTTTATAGGCTCATTCAGATTACTTTGGAAACATTCTCAGAACAGAATGAATTATATATTTCTGTGTCTCACTAAGTAACAGCAGACTATACCTTTTTAAAAAATAAGTCTTATAGAGAATTTAAAATATGCATAATTTGAAATATGCAAATACATAGATACTACACAGCAAGCCCTCCTTTAACCATAATCCAGCTTGTTTCATCCATAACCCCATTTATCCCCAGAGTTATTTTTTTTTTTCGTTCTTTTTTTTTTTTTTTGTGGTACGCAGGCCTCTCACTGTTGTGGCCTCTCCCGTTGCGGAGCACAGTCTCCGGTCGCGCAGGCTCAGCGGCCATGGCTCACGGGCTCAGCCGCTCCGCGGCATGTGGGATCTTCCCGGACCGGGGCACGAACCCGTGTCCCCTGCATTGGCAGGCGGACTCTCAACCACTGCGCCACCAGGGAAGCCCCAGAGTTATTTTTTTTAATAGATCTTTATTGGAGTATAATTGCTTCACAATACTATGTTAGTTTCTGTTGCACAACAAAGCGAATCAGCCATATGCACACACATGTCCCCATATCCCCTCCCTCTTGAGCCTCCCTCCCATCCTCCCTATCCCACCCCTCTAGGTCATCTCAAAACACCAAGGCAATCTCCCTGTGCTATGCTGCTGCTTCCCACCACCCAACTATTTTACATTCAGTAGTGTATATATGTCAATGCTACTCTCACTTCACCCCAGCTTTGCCCTCCCACCCCATGTCCTCAAGTCCATTCTCTACGTCTACCTCTTTATTTCTGCCCTGCAACTAGGTTAATCAGTACCTTTTTTTTTAATTCCATTTATGTGCATTGGCATACGGTATTTGTTTTTCTCTTTCTGATTTATTCACTCTGTACGACAGACTCTAGGTCTGTTAAAGACCCCCACTATTATTGTGTTACTTTCGATTTCTCCTTTCATGGTTGTTAGCATTTGCCTTATATATTGAGGTGCTCCTATGCATAAATATTTATAATTGTTATATCTTCTTCTTGGATTGATCCCTTGATCATTATGTGGTGTCCCTCCTTATCTCTTGTAACAGTCTTTATCTTAAAGTCTATTTTATCTGATACGAGAATTGCTACTCCAGCTTTCTTTTGATTTCCATCTGCATGGGATATCTTTTTCCATCCCTTCACTTTCAGTCTGTATGTGTCCCTAGGTCTGAAGTGGATCTCTTGTAGACAGGATATATATGGATCTTGTTTTTGTATCCATTCAGCCAGTCTGTGTCTTTTGGTTGGGGCATTTAATCCATTTACATTCAAGGTTGTTATCGATATGTATGTTCCTATTACCATTTTAATTGTTTTGGGTTTGTTTTTGTGGTCTTCTGTTGTGTTTCCTGCCTAGAGAAGTTTCTTTAGCATTTGTTGTAAAGCTGGTTTGGTGGTGCTGAATTCTCTTAGCTTTTGCTTGTCTGAAAAGCTTTTGACTTCTCCATCGAATCTGAATGAGATCCTTGCTGGGTAGAGTAACCTTGGTTGTAGGTTTTTCTCTTTCATCACTTTAAGTATATCCTGCCACTCCCTTCTGGCCTGCAGAGTTTCTGTTGAAAAATCAGCTGATAACCTTAAGGGGATTCCTTTGTATGTTATTCTTTGTTTTTCCCTTGCTGCTTTTTATATTTTTTCTTTGAATTTAATTTTTGTTAGTTTGATTAATATGTGTCTTGGTGTGCTTTTCCTAGGGTTTATCCTGTATGGGACTCTGTGCTTCCTGGACTTGGGTGACTATTTCCTTTCCCATATTAGGGAAGTTTTCGACTATAATCTGTTCAAATATTTTCTCAGACCATTTCTTTTTCTCTTCTTCTTCTGGGACTCCTGTAATTCAAATTTGGTGTGTTTAATGTTGTCCCCGAGGTCTCTGAGACTGTCTTCAATTCTTTTCATTCTTTTTTCTTTATTCTGCTCCTTGGCAGTTATTGCCACCATTCTGTCTTCCAGCTCACTTATTCGTTCTTCTGCCTCAGTTATTGATTCCTTCTAGTGTATTTTTCATTTCCGTTATTGTGTTGTTCATCTCTGTTTGTTTGTTCTTTAGTTCTTCTAGATATTTGTGAAACATTTCTTGTATTTTCTCAATCTGTGCCTTCATTCTGAGATTCTGGATCATCTTTACTATCATTGAAATTACTCTGAATTCTTTTTCTGGTAGATTGCCTATTTTCTCTTCATTTATTTGGTCTCGTAGGGTTTTTTTTACCTTGCTCCTTCATGACACATTTTTTTGACATCTCATTTTTTTTTTTTTAATGAGTGGGATTGTGTTCCTGTCTTACTGGTTGTTTGGCCTGAGGCTTCCAACACTGGAGTTTGTAGGCTATTGGGTAGAGTTGGGTGTTGGTGCTGAGATGAGGAACTCTGTTAGACCTCACTCCGATGAATATTCCCTGGAGTCTGAGGTTCTCTGTTAGTCCGGTGGTTCGGACTTGGAGCTCCCACTGCAGGAGCTTCAGCCCAACCCTGGGCTCGTGAACCAAGATCCCGTGAGCCGCGTGGGGTGGCAAAAAAAAAAGAGAACAGTAACAAAGTAAAAAATAAAATTAGACTAGGAAACTACCAGATATGTTAGAAAGAATATAAAAATTAAAATATAGATGAATCAACAACTGGAAGGTACATCAGTACCACAATACTAAAAAAGAGGAGGAGGGAAAATTTAAAAAAAAAGGGCTGGGGGGAAGGCCTTGGCTGTGGGGGGCGGGGCCTAAGCAAGGGCGAGGTTTGGGCGGTGGGCAGGGCCTGTGCTCAGGACCCACAGGGCTGGAAAAGGCCCTGGGGGCTGTGGGGGGTGGGGCTTAGGCTCAAGGAACAGAAGGGGCCCAGGCGAGTCCCCTACCCCTGGTCTCAGAGGGCGGGGGATCTCACCTGGAAACCCAGCAGGCTTCCTGGGCTCGAGTGGGTGGGGCCCTCCTCTCCTCTCCTGCTCCTCTGGTCTGGGAGGGCCCCTCCCACCTGCCTCTCCTGATCTCCCTGACCTCCCTCCTATGCCGCCAAGGACCCATGCGGCCTGGAGGGGGCTTTGGAGGACAGGGGATCAGCGTGGGAGCCCAGCAGGCTCCTCAGGCCCGAGTGGGCTGGTCAATCACCCTCTACTCCTCTCCCCTCCTCCTGGAGGGCCCCTCCTGCCTACCTCTCCTGATCTCCCCAGCCTCAGGGGCACAGATCCTGTCTGTCCTCCACTTCTCCTCCCCTCTCAGTCCCCCTACATCCTACCGGTTCACTTTGGGGTCCCTTCCGTCTCCTTGGGCGTCAGAGTTCCCCACCAGCAGCCGGCAGGCACCCTCGTTGTGGGGAGAAGCTAACTCCGCATCTTCCCACAATGCTGTCTTGACTCCGCCTCCTCCCCAGGGTTATTTTGAAGCAGATTCCAGATATCATATCATTTTATCCATGAAAATTACATTAAGTATCTTTAAAAAGTGATTCCTTTTTTTTTTAACATAACCACAATACCATTATCCCATCTAAAACCACTAACAAGAAGTCCTTAAGATCATCAAATATCCAGTGTATAAATCCCCCTTGTCATGTATTTATTGAAGAAATTAGGTTGTTTTGTAGAGTTTATTTAACAAAGTCTGGATTTTGCTAATTATGCCATGGTACAATTTAATACATTCATCTCATCTGTATATTTCCTATGAATTGGTAGAGCTGAAGGCTTGATCAGGTTAGGTTCAGTTATTCTTGGCAAGGTAATCTCTTAGGCAAGGGTCTTCTTCCATCAGGGGGCGCATAATGCCGGGTTGTCTCGTCACGTTGTCAGCAGCTGTTATTGATGCCAGTGGCCGGCTCTGGCAGTTTACTAGGGGGTTTATTTTTATTTTTAATATTTATTTATTTATTTATCCATTTATTTATTTGGCTGTGCCGGGTCTTAGTTGCAGCACACGGGATCTTTAGTTGCAGCATGTGGGATTGAGTTCCCTGACCAGGGATCGAACCCGGGCCCCCTGCATTGGGAATGTGGAGTTTTAGCCACTGGACCACCAGGGAAGTGCCTACTAGGGGTTTCAAAGTGTCAATATTTTAAGTCTGTCATTTCTTGTTCATGTATTACCTAGAGGGAATACTTCTATAAGGAGGATCTCATCTACTGTTTAGCTATCCAATAGGCAAATAAATGCTTAATCCTGTCCTTTATTTACCAGTTTCCAAAATAATGAGTTGGTTCTTCAACAGTGACCAAGACAGCATGTATTTAAAATTTTGCAGTAAGGGTGGAGCCTACTGGGATATAAACTGTCATTGAGATGAATAGTGTCCTGGGGCTTCTAGACATTTGGATCAGTGTTTCCCAAACTTCCTTGACCAGAGGCCTTTAAAATGAGTGATACCTTTTCCAGAGGACCATAGAGCACAGACTAAGAAAATTCCATCCATATCCCCCATTTGTCCATTGCTCTGTCCTTGTCCCTGCCCCCACTTCTCTCCCTTCTCACCCCATTTCCCCGCCCCCCACAACTTTTTTCAGCCATCTTCTCTAAAAAGGATCAAAAACTAACCAGCGCATCTTGAAATGATCATGGTTCCATCTTCACTGTGTTCTAATTATCTCTGGCCATAATTTAAATCAATATCCAATTGAAAGTTACTCTTTGTGACATTATTAAAATTTGACCCTGAGGTTATAATGTTCTCATTTTAAAGATAGTATTGCAGTTCTTCTAGGATTGTGGAGGAAGTGTTCTCATTTATACTATATATTAAATGCTTTACATTCAACACATTATTTTCTCAAAGGGTTTATGATGGAGTACTTATTTAGTAGACATGGGGGGCAGCATACCTCCTTGTACAGACTGAGTACATTGGCTAAATCTAACGAACAAATGAGAAGTATTGGCCTTAAGATATGATAATTGCTTTATTTTCCAAAATTCCTTTCAGATGAGACAAGCAGATCAGAATGTAGTAACAGCTTTAATTCACAGACCTTGGAGCCTTAGCCATACAGGAGATGGGAAACCACGCTTTGCTGCTTTCTGGAAACAGTCCATGTTTGTGGCATTGGACATTTTGCTCGATTGGAGTATGCATAATATCTTGTGGTACTTGTGTGGAATTTCAGCTTTCCTCATACAAAAGGATTTTGTATCTCCGTAAGTTGGAAGATTTTTTTTATCTTCTGATACATTTCCTGAATGTTCTTCTTGAAAAGGGAGGATTAACAGTGGACACCTGGATTGGTTCCCACCCATGAAGCCCACCATGCCTTTATTAAGTTGAAATGCCACTAGCTTCTTAGGTGGGAAGAGTTTAGGCATATTTCACTGTTTCCAAAACAAGTTGATCAAATATTCTTAGGTTTTAGTGCATTTTAAAGAAAAGATAAACGTGCCAAACTATGACGTCAGAGACAGAGAGATTGTATTTCCTTGTGATTGGCTCCCTTTAAAAACCAACATAGGATCTAGGGCAGAACCACAATGAAGAGGTCTTGTGGGCACCTACCTCATCCATCCCAACTTTCCTTCTGCTCCCCTATATATTACAGGCTCTACTCCATTGCTCCCAGGAAACTTTCCATTCCCTAACCTGCTAGCAATCTCTGAATCTTTATTTTGGCAATTTTATAGCTGTGTATTTCAGGTGGTTACAGTCGTAAGTTTCATATTATTTCAGGTATGTGTGCATTCAGTTCAATAAATATTTGTTGTATGCCTGCAGTATTGCAAGGTACTGTGTTAAGAAGCTGAAGATGCTGTGGTAAAGAAAGAAAGCCACAGTCTGCTCTCATGGAGTTTATAGTCAAGTGGAAGAGATAAATGCTAATCAAATAAAGATCCAATAAACATAAAATTAGAGCTAAGATAAATGCTGTGTAAGAGAGAACAGTGCACATATGCTGATTAATTTGTCCTAGTCGAGGGAGTCAGGGGAAACATCCCCAAGGAAGTAACAGCTGAGCTAAGATCTGAAGATTCCTCATTTCTGAAGGAAATGAGGGGATTGGGGGTGGAGGTCCAAGTTAGAGGGGAAGACACGTGCAAAAGTGCTGTGGCAGGAAGGAGCCTGGTTCTTTCAAGGAACTGCAGGAAAAATCAGTATGCACACAGAGTACAGCACAGAAAAGAACGGGGGAGTGTGGTGTAAGATGAGGCCAAAGAAACAGGTGGGACTAGGCTAGGTACAGCCTCCGGTAGGGGTTTGGGGTGGGGGGGTCTTCAGCAAGTGGCTGAAGTGTTGAAAGCCGCAGCGGCGTGGTGGAGGTGCTCGTGCTGGGTTTGGAACACCTTCTGGCTGCAGTGCGGAGGCCAGTTAAGAGGCTCCTTCTGGGGGCTGTTAGTACTCAGCGAACACCATAGTTAGTGACCATTGTAGATTCCTGAGACAATTGGCATTATTCTAACAAGGTTGGTTTTTCCTCTTTCTCCAGGGACTACTTGAAGAAGTGGTCAGCTAAAGGCATTCAGGTTGTTGCTTGGACTGTTAATACTTTTGATGAAAAAAGTTACTATGAATCCCATCTTGGTTCCAGCTATATCACCGACAGCATGTTGGAAGACTGCACACCTCACTTCTAGACTTTTCCCCCGGGGAGGAAACACAGGTACAGAAACTGCCTGCTGGCCTCATGGAGGAATATCAATATACCCAAGCCCTTGCGGGATCAGGTGGCTCCCACAAGCAGTAGTCGGTAACTGGGTATTTACCTGAACCAAAGCAAAACCCAGTGTTGCTACCATGCTCCATGAAATGCCTGAGTTCAAAACCGATGCTCTTGAAAGTCTGGGTCTGCAAAAAGGCACAACACTCTTGCCCCAGCCTAGCTGAGACACGCGCTGAAGCCCAATGAAGATAAGCACAGAATGAATTGTGCAATTTGGGGGTGCAGATGCAAATGCATGGGAAATGCATGATCACTCAGAGTTGACGTTTTAAAACTTGACACACTTACATAACTTTACTTATTTAAAATATTTGTATCCAGCTATGTTACAATGTACTGTAGACATCAAACTTGTGACCATACTAATAAGATCATTAAAAGGAGCACTAAGGGAAAACCATGTACCAAGCGTCATATCCTAAGACGTAAGGAATTTAAGGGAGCTGCTGTTTCCAATCCAGTGGCCAGGGCCCCTGGTGAGACATTGGTGTGAAGCAAAGAAAATGGTAAGGAGGTCTTAATATCAGTCTGAGGGATTGTTTATGGTATCTAGAAATAAGAGCTACAAACCACTAGGGGGCAGAGTTGTACCCTTTCAAGCTGCTCTACAGCAGATGATCACAGACAGAACTAGAAGAAACTTCTGGGAACATCTAGGCTTAGCCTCATTTTACAAATGAGAAAACTAAAATCTGGAAGGGAAGGGTCTTCCCAGAAATGACAGCTGTGACATAGAGCCTGATCTCATGATAAAATTTCTTGTTTACTATTTACCAGGAACTTCAGTGATTTAACATGTGTTATTTTAATTAACCCTCACAAAAATCTTACAGAGATATTAATCTCTTTTTACTGATAAGGAAACCGAGGTACTGCAAGGTTAAAGTCACTTACCCAAGGTCTCAAATTCCTTGGTGTAACTGGTATTCAAGTCTAGGTCAGTCGGTTCAGAGAACCACTCACTTTGTCTGCCTTTATAACGTAGAGCCCTTGATTCCCAGCTCTGCTCTTTCCCATGTGAGCTTCCAGGGGTCTTATTGTGAACTTAAGTGGCATCATTTAAAATGAAGTTGAGTCTTCAGAAAATTGCAAAGCTCGCTCTCTCCTCTAGCTGCCCCACACCCCCACCATTCAGCCCTGTCTGGCCTTGATCACAGGCCCACAGCTTATTCATGACTTCCCTCCTGAATCCTCATGGGTCACTGAGCTCGGCCACCAGCCTACACAGCTGGATGGTGGTGAGAAGCAGACTGATTTTTGCTATAGTTGGTGTTGGCAGGAGGACAATAAATGAGGCTTGGGATGTTTACAAATGAATTTTCTTGAATTTTAAAATTAACAGCAGAACAGAGATTCAGTGAATGGAACAGATATCTAAACTGCATGACTTCCATGCCACGTTATGACTAGAGTGACAAGAGGAAGAGAAAGGGACCAAAGAAAACATCTGAGGACTGAATTCCCCCTTTGGTTTACCTGCAGAGGCTATACAGCAACTGACAGGGAAGAAATTCTCTTGGGGGCAGCACAGAGTTCACAACATCCCTTCTGTGGTGTGAAGATCTTTTGAGAGCCAGAAGTTCTCTGTCTCTTGACCTTTGTCCCAAATCCCTATTGCACTTGACTCAGCCAGGCCCAATTAAGGATTGAGATCCTATGCTAAGGTGGTCGTGGGCCTTGAAGAATGGAGAATTCAGATGAAGAAAGAAGGTGTTAATTACTTACTTGGAAGGTTTAGTAAAGGGGTTAAAAACAGGATTTTATTTTTTTGGCTGCATTGGGCCTTCTTTGCTGCGCGCGGGCTTTCTCTAGTTGTGGTGAGCTGGGGCTACTCGGCTACTCTTCGTTGCAGTGCGCAGGCTTCTCATTGTGGCAGCTTCTCGTTGTGGAGCATGGATGTCAGTAGTTGCAGCACACAGGCTCAGTAGTTGTGGCTCACGGGCTCTAGAGTGCAGGCTCAGTAGTTGTGGCGCACGGGCTTAGTTGTTCCGCGGCATGTGGGATCTTCCCGGACCAGGGCTTGAACCCATGTCCCCTGCATTGGCAGGAGGATTCTTAACCACTGTGCCACCAGGGAAGTCCCAACAACAGGATTTGACATCAGAAAAAGTTAAATCTGAATTCCTAATCTCTAGCTCTATGACCTTGGGCAAGTCATATAGCTAGTGTCTTGAATTCATCTCTAAAATAGGGGCAGTATTAGTACCACGGCAGGGGTAGTTGTGATTAAAGGAAAGAGTACATGTAAAATGCTTGTTTATAACTAAGATTTATGGACTGCCTACCATGTACTGGACACTGTTTCAAATGCTTTCTATGTGTTTACTCTGCTACAACACCATGAGGTCAAGGTACCATTATAATTCCATTTTACAGTGAAGAAAACCAAAGCCCAAGGAAGTTAAGTAACTTACCTAAAGTCACAGACAGTAATAGGATAAGGATTCAGGCCCAGATTATGTAATTCCAGAGCCCACACTCTAAACCCAGGCTTATCCTTTTTTCTGTCGCTTAGCAAGGGCTCAGTCATGAGAAACGTTCCCAGCACTCCTTGCAGTGCCTGTCACAGTAGACAATAAAAGTTGTAAGAGGGCTTCCCTGGTGGCGCAGTGGTTGAGAGTCCGCCTGCCGATGCAGGGGACACGGGTTTGTGCCCCGGTCCGGGAAGATCCCACATGCCGCGGAGCGGCTGGGCCCGTGAGCCATGGCCGCTGAGCCTGCGTGTCCGGAGCCTGTGCTCCGCGGCAGTGAGAGGCCCGCGTACCGCAAAAAAAAAAAGTTGTAAGAATGAGTTGTGGGATAGCCAAGTGGAAATTTCCTTGAGGAACCTGAATATAGACCTAGAGTGAGGTAAAGATTTGGGAGTGTAATGATTCAGTAGCATCAACAAATGAGCCGTCCAAAGATAGCATTCTTTCCAAGAAAGTCAATAGGGATAAAAATCACATCCTCTGCTGTTCATTGGACTGCCCCTGTGTTCTCAGAATGGTGGAGACAGATAACCTGGAAGGGCTACCTGAAAAGGCTTGAGAAACCCACTGCTTACTTCATTAAACGATACTCATTTTCTTATTTAGAGATGAGCGTGCAATCTTGTCCTGACAAGAATTTCACTAAGACATGAATACTCTTTATTAGACAAGAATCTCTAAATGACACCATTTCCTGAAGTGGGAATAATGCTTCAACAGGACAGTCAACCACAGCTTTGAGGACAAGGCAAGGTGGAAGTTAATGAAGTGTTCCAGACATCCACTCAAACCTTAGCATGGAGTGACGGTTACTGTAGGGCAAAGTTACTTGATTTCTTTGATCAAAAATACTGAAGGGCTTCCCTGGTGGCACGGTGTTGAGAGTCCGTCTGCTGATGCGGGGGACACGGGTTCGTGCCCCGGTCCGGGAGGATCCCACATGCTGTGGAGCGGCTGCACCCGTGAGCCATGGCCGCTGAGCCTGCGCGTCTGGAGCCTGTGCTCCGCAGCGGGACGGGGCCACAGCGGCGAGAGGCCCGTGTACCGCGGAAAAAAAAAAAAAATACTGAAGATTAATGACCTGTGTGTTCCTTTGTCAAACTTTAAATTACGCTCAAAATCTGACAGCAGGACACCAAGTGTTAAGAAGAGGATGGAGATCAGCTGGGCAGAGGGTTCTCAAAGAATGTTGTCCTTTGAGGCTGAAAGGGGTTCCTGGGCCCAATTCTAGTGTGTTCTGTGTGTGGAGGCTTCCTCACATCAACAACAAGCAATTCTCAGTCGCAGGCAGGGTCCTTCAGAATCCAGCTCAGTTCTGACACTATCTACCCAGAGATAGAATCAGATTCCATGGGTAAAGGGCTCAGTCCCAGACGACCATCCTCCAGATGCCAGCTGCAAGCACAGGGTGTTACCCGCAATTGTGACTGAATGGCTATAAATCAGATATTCCCACAGTCCCCTCCTCAGGTTTGATTATTTGCCAGAACAGCTCACAGAACTCAGGGAAACCCATTCACTCACTAGATCACCGGTTTATTATGGGAGGCTATTAAAAGGCTACATACCCACAGCCAGATGAAGACATGCATTGGGCAGGTCCTACGCAGAGGAGCGTCTGTCCTCCCGGAGGACAAGGTCCTACGCAGAGGAGCGTCTGTCCTCCCGGAGGGCAAGATCCTACGCAGAGGAGCTTCTGTCCTCCCGGAGGGCAAGGTCCTACGCAGAGGAGCTTCTGTCCTCCCGGAGGGCAAGGTCCTACGCAGAGGAGCTTCTGTCCTTCCGGAGGGCAAGTCCTACGCAGAGGAGCTTCTGTCCTCCCGGAGCTTGGGGCCAGGCATGGGGGCACACGGAAGTGTCAGAAGTGTTCTGTTTCCCCCACATGGAATCTCTCCAAAAAGAAGGGTAAAAAGCTGTCCTTTTGTTTTTTGTTCTTTGGGGGTTTTTTTTTGCGGTACGCGGGCCTCTCACTGCCGTGGCCTCTCCCGCTGCGGAGCACAGTCTCCGGACGCGCAGGCTCAGCGACCATGGTTCACGGGCCCAGCCACTCGCGGCATGTGGGATCTTCCCGGACCGGGGCACGAACCCGTGTCCCCTGCATCGGCAGGCAGACTCTCAACCACTGTGCCACCAGGGAAGCCCCCCTAGAAATTTTTGATGCAATATTCTTAGCTCACTATTTGCATGTTCAGTAAGTGCCTCAGGTGACTTTTATGGTCAAGCAAGTTCAGAAAGCACTACTCTAGATTCTAGCTCAGTTGTTCTCAGCCTTGGCTTCCCACTGAAACCATCTGAGAGCTTTCAGGGAAAACTATGGATTCCTGATTTAGTTGGTCTAGAGTGGGCAGGGCCTGGGTCTGGCTGTTCAAACAGCTGCATGTGTGATCCTGGGTGCAGCGAGCAATGAGAGCCCTGCTGCCTGATGAGAGGTCCTGATGGGACTGGGGGTGAGTTTCCCCTATTACGGGCTGAACTGTATTGACCCAAAATTCATATGGTGAAGTCCTGACCTCCAGTACCTCAGAATGTAACCATATTTGGAGATAAGTCCTTTAAAGATGTGACTTAGTTAGAATGAAGCCATTAGGTTGGGTCCTAATCCAATCTGTCTTGTGTCCCTATAAGATGAGGAAATTTGGACACAAAGGTACGCCAGGATGTGTGCACCGAGGAAAGACCATGTGAGGACACAGCGAGAAGGTGGCCATCTACAGGCCAAGGAGAGAGGCCTCAGAATGAAACCAAAACTGTGGACACCGACTGTGGACACCTTGATCTTAGACTTCCCACCTCTGGAACTGTGAAAAAAATGAATTTGTGTTGTTTAAGCCTCCAGTCTGTGCTATGGGTTATGGCAGCTCTAGCAAACTAATATATCCCCTATATCTTAAGACTAAGGATGTGAGGATGTTACACACATCCAAATGTGTGTGTGAGACCTACAGACTAGATCTTTCTACTGTGTCTGCTCCTCCAGGAGAAGCAGGGGCTACACTGAAGTAAAGATAAGAGGTGAATGGAGAAGCAGTCCGGATATAAGCCCTGAGCATATGGGAAGTGAGCAAAAATGATACTTCCAGAGGGAGTTCACATTTCAATGCAGAAGCACAGATAGCATTAGGATAACACAGAGGGGGAAAAAATCCCATCAAACATCAATTCCACAGACTGCCTTCACTGACCCCACAGACAAGTTAAGTCTCCCGTCGTCCCTTGGGCTTCTCCTTCATGGCACCTGCTATAAGTAATTACTGTTTAATTATTAAGTTCCTGCCAAAAGTGATGTGCTAGACAGTATATGAGAGTGGAGGCTGTGTCTTGACTTGTGCACCATCTTGTTCCCCACCACGTGGTACATATTTGTTGAATGAAGGGATGAACGAAGAAGCACTTCTAGCAACCACTAGCAAAGATGGTACCAAAAGAACTGAATTCAGCTGATGAATGATTTAGTGAGCAAATAAGTCAATGAAGAAGTGAACCAATGACTGAGCACTGACTGGATGTTTGTGTTTTAAATTCGTCTTAAATGTTTTCTAAATTCAGTTCCCATTA
This sequence comes from Globicephala melas, assembly GCF_963455315.2. Taxonomy (NCBI): domain Eukaryota; kingdom Metazoa; phylum Chordata; class Mammalia; order Artiodactyla; family Delphinidae; genus Globicephala; species Globicephala melas. The sequence continues at coordinate 23,096,373 of NC_083328.1, forward strand.
GATTTCATGACAGTGATTACCCAAGAGGAGATTTCTCCTCCCGAGTAATTTGGTAATGGCAGTTTTCTGCTGGACTCTTCCGTTTTAAGTAGAGTCAGGTGCCTTGTGAGTCATTTAGGAAATTGCAAAAAAATGCTTTATACATGTATGTGTGCATATGTACACACACACACATATACATACACATACATATTCAATATATATATTCCACACATCACCACCGATTTCATGTTTGGTTCAACGTAAGACTCTGATGATCATGTATAAAACCTCACAGGGGTAGAGTCCCAGTCCACACATGCCCACCCCAGTCCAATCCAAAAGACTCATGTACTCAATGTGCAGTAAAGTTCATAGACGAGCCCTCTGGTTGTTTCTCACCTTTGGGAAAAATGGGGATGTTTTCAGTGCAAAGTCATGAACAAATGCACGTTCCAAAATTCAGAGGCTTCACATCCCTGATCGAGGGTCACATTTTTATTCAGACTGGACCATTTGTCTTAGCACCAGTCTCCAAACCTTTGCCAGGTCTGGGAGTTCTGGGAGCGGCGATTTCTAAGGATCAATCATTCATATGCGTCTCTCTTAAACTACAACTCTTCCCAGGTTTTTGTGAACTAGTTCAAATATTACAACAATCTTTACTGGAAAATCTCAAATATTTTGTCTGGAAAAATCAGCAATTCAGGTGTAAAAACAACAGCAGGGAGTGCCCAATTTTACTTCTGTATTTACATTGTAGTCAGTTTCCACTCCTGGCTACAGGCTTGAATTTCCCATCTGGGAATCTCCTAAAGGCCCAGGCGTCATGGAGGAAGCTGCTCCATCTTCATCTTCTCTCCTTATTTGGTTGGTGTCTGGGTACCACAATAATTATCAGGCCTTTGGATTATCTTCTTGAACCGATCGCCTAAATCGCAGGTCTGGGTTTGATACAGGAGAAGAGAAGTTAGCACAGAGGCACACTGCCCCATATCTCCAAGGGAAAAACCAAATTAGCTTTCGAGATCCCGCAGCTTCTCAGGCCTTCCTTGCCTCCTCCTTTTAAGTTTCTTCAATTCTCTCCCTTGAACTCCCATCATTGGATGCTGTCAGTGAATGCTATTCCAAAAAGATGAATGGGTTTATTTGTTTGTTTCCTCCCCAACATTCATTCCCCTCCTGGCATCAGCCACATGTTTTCTTTGGAAAGCCACCCTTCTCCACTCTCTCAGTCCCTGTGGTCTGTATGTTTGTACCACCTGTATCTAGAGATGAGGTCTGCGACTCAGATCTGGCCAATGAAATCATCACAGTCTCTTGGCCACAGCAATTGTTTCAGATCCAATGAAACACAATGAGAATCTGGATCTCTTTCACACTAGACTTGAATCTGAGAAGATACAAGAAGCTAAGAAAGCTGTCTTGTAATTATCAGGAGATAACGTGGAAAAGAACTGAACAGAAAGAAACCAGGTTCTGCCAACATACTGTGAGACCCTGCTTCTGGCCACACCTAAAGCAAGAATTATTGTTGAGTTTTGGCTAAAGCCAATTTGGGCCAGTTCTTGCAATTGAATGAGTGACCGATACAGGAGCAGTTCTGACCCTCTGTCTTGGGACCTATCATCTGGATGAATTAGGCCTTACTCAGTGCCAGTCAGGTACTCACCTCGAGCAGCATCATGCTCTCTGACACGCAGAGGACCAGATTGCTAAAAAAGAAGAAGACAAGAAATCTCATCACTGGAAGAGAGTGTACACCTCAGATCCTGCTGCATCAGTGGTGAGACTTGTGAGACCTCACCATTTTAATATTAACAGGTGACAGATTAAGACCAAGATTCAGCCATAGAAATATCAAACATGTTTCCATTTTTATGGGCAGTGATTCCATTCATTTAATCATTCATTTCACAGATATTTACTGAGCATTTACAATGTATACCAGGTAATATATTAGGACCTGCAAAGGTACACTCATAATCCTTGCCTTCAAAGGTGGGCCTCTAGATCCCTTACCTATGTTGTGCTGATGGTATTCATTTGAACAGGCAGTAAACGACATGGCAGTCTCTTCTGACAAGATCATAACTTCTAAAACTAGTAGCATTTGAATTAACGTGGGTTTACTGTTTATCCACATTTTCTAGGACACCAAGGAAGCCAGCACAGGCTTTGGTATTAGAGCAGGATTCCAGGCATCTCTTGTTAAGAATGAAATGGGTAAAAATCTTTTTAAGAGCGTGATATGGCAATATCTGTTAACATTATCATGTGCATGCCTGTGGCAGATAAAACACTCACATAAAACAATTATAATAAAAAATGTTTCATTACACATCGCTTTTAGTATTAAAAAAAAAACAAACTGTAAACAACCCAAATGTCCAAGTAGGTACAGACTGAAACAGTGTCTGAGATACAGTATTAGGCGGGGAGAGGGGGAGCGTTGTGTAAAATGTAACCCCTTTTTTGTAATAAATAAACAGGAATGTTAGTAGATGCATGCTTGTTTGCAGCCTGGGGGAAAGATCTGGAAGAATACACACTGAAGCATTAACCTAGTGGGGTGAGATTTCAAGCCATTTTTCATCTCAGTGGGATATATTTCTGTTTGGTTGGGTTATGGAAAAGATGCAGGCAAGCCCCACGAGGGTAGAGCCCTACTGTGGTACCATGATAACCCCAGAACCTAGAATGGGGCCAGGCATAGAACATGGTGAATGCATATTATTTATTTATTTATTTATTTTGTGGTACGCGGGCCTCTCACTGTTGTGGCCTCTCCCACTGCGGAGCACAGGCTCCGGACGTGCAGGCTCAACGGCCATGGCTTATGGGCCCAGCCGCTCCGCGGCACGTGGGATCTTCCTGGACCGGGGCACGAACCCTTGTCCCCTGCATCGGCAGGCGGACTCTCAAACACCGCACCACCAGGGAAGCCCGCGTATTATTTTTTTTAATAAAAAATACAGAAATGTTAAAACACAGAAAGTGAAGTGCCCTGATGTGATTCTAGTTTCCTGATGCACTTTTCCCAGGAGGGCAAATCTGTGTCACAGGGATCCCAAGGCGGCTTCCAGCCTCACCTCCACGTCTCTCGTGTCTGGCGTAAACAAGGTGGGGCTTGCTCTCTTCTCCATATCCTGCAGCTTGATCAGCTTTTCTATCAGGAACATTTTGTCTTTGCCCTCCTGCCAAGAAGGAAAACAAAAACAAAAACATGGAGGATGAATGATGGTGTGGGGCTGGGAAGTAAATGATGGAAAGGTTGATTTTTAGGCAGGTAGGGTCCTGGACATTGGCTTCGCCACCAGGGAAGCCCAGTTTCCTTAATTTTAAAATAGAGGTTAAAGAAATAAATGTGCTCGGGACTTCCCTGGTGGCGCAGTGGTTAAGAATCTGCCTGCCAATGCAGGGACACGGGTTCAAGCCCTGGTCCGGGAAGATTCCACATGCCGCGGAGCCACTAAGCCCGTGCGCCACAACTACTGAAGCCTGCGCGCCTACAGCCCTTGCTCCCCAGCAAGAGAAGCCACCACAATGAGAAGCCCGTGCGCAATGAAGAGTGGCCCCCGCTCACCGCAATTAGAGAAAAACCCACTCGCAGCAATGAGGACCCAACGCAGCCAAAAATAAATAAATTAAATAAATTAAAACTTGCTAAAAAACAAGAAAAAAGAAATAAATGTGCTAAACACCACCGCAGGGTTACAAATCAGATATATCCAGAATGTGGGAACGACTACAAGACAAAAGACCTGGTTTCTCCAACAATAAATGGCAAGAGAAGCAGGAAGTGTGAACAGCTACAGATTGAAAGAAATGTAAACAACACATAAAACCAAATGCAACGTGTGACACTTTTTCAGATTTTGACTTGAGTAATCCTGCTGTAAAAAGGCAATGCGGGCTTCCCTGGTGGTGCAGTGGTTGAGAGTCCACCTGCCGATGCAGGGGACACGGGTTCGTGCCCCGGTCCGGGAAGATCCCACATGCCGCGGAGCGGCTGGGCCAGTGAGCCATGGCCGCTGAGCCTGCGCGTCCGGAACCTGTGCTCCGCAATGGGAGAGGCCACAGCGGTGAGAGGCCCGCGTACCGCAAAAAAAAAAAAAAAAAAAAAAAAAAAAAAGACACTTAATGGGACAGTTGGGGAAATTTGACCATTGACTGACTATAAGATGATAGTAAGGAATTACTAAATTTTCTTTTACGTGTGATGATTGGTACCGTGGTTATGTTTTTTAAAAGGGTGTATCTCTCAGGCATATAGAAGAGTCTACAGATAAAATGATATAAAGGCTAGGATTTTGCTTGAAAATAATCGAGATTTACAGCAAAGAGATAGTGTAGAGGACATAAGAGTATGCAAAGGTTAATGGTTGTCAGGGCTAGGTGGTGGGAAGGTTCATTGTACTATTCTCTATTTTGGACTGTGTTTGAAAATTTCCATTACAAAATGTTAAAAAGGAGGGGAGAATAACAAAGGGATCCAATGGGACTTACGTTAATGATCTGTTCATGGAGCAGTCTGATCATAATCTTCCTTCCCTCTGTGATCTGCCAGTAAAGGTAAGTGATGATTCTGGAAGAGAAGAAAAGAAAGAATGGCAGGGCTTCCCTGGTGGCGCAGTGGTTGGGAGTCCGCCTGCCGATGCGGGGGACATGGGTTCGTGCCCCGATCCAGGGGGATCCCGCATGCCGCGGAGTGGCTGGGCCTGTGAGCCATGGCCACTGAGCTTGCGCGTCCGGAGCCTGTGCTCTGCAACGGGAGAGGCCACAACAGTGAGAGGCCCGCGTACCGCAAAAAAAAAAAAAAAAAAAAAACAGACCCCCCCAAAAAATGATAAGAAGATATTAAATAACTTTTAGAAAAATTCAAGGGCAGAGTCGGGATGACCCAGAACACTGAGCCCCACTGTAGTCTTTGCCTTCCCACCAAACAGCCCTCGGCTGCCCACATGACGTGTAGATGAGGTATTTCCCCCACTAGTTTTCCAAGGGCCCCCAATTACAATACAATGAGGGTGAGGATGAAGAAGAAGTGCACGCTGCTGACAAGGTTCTGGTAGATCCAAACGACCCACAGGTAGCTGCGACTTTGACTCAGGGTGTCAATCCACCTGTAGATGGACTCAATGAAGAAGGGCAGACCTCGAAACGGGCCACAGTCAGCTGAAGGTGTCAATCTGATAAAACAAGGGACAGAGAAGCATGTCTAGTGCCAGACTCAGGTATAGTTTATTCTAGAATAGCCCAGTCGTTTCTGGGCTCTGAACATGGAACCAGCAATTCTTACCTGCTCCACCCACATCCCCCTGCAAAGGAAACCCTCTCGCTCATAGCCCCAGCTGGTGTGTTTTGTTTTCATGACCTGCACTCCAAGGACCAGCTCTTGGACAGGGGTATCACCTGATCCAACCGTAACCAATCCAAAGACCAGGCAGAAGGGTCTCAGTGGTATCCTGGCACAAAGAAATGAACTGGGACGATCAGACTCTCTTCCTTAGGAACTTGAACTAAGAAATACAAAGATGGGAGGCTGTAATCTAGGGAAGCTGGAGTTGTGGTAATAATGGCCACATGAAATCAGTTGTTGTGAACAAGCAGAAACTAAAAGGCAACAAGGAACTGGTCAGGAAGAGAGAAAAGAGAGTAAACACGGCGAGAGAGTCAAGGACATCACAGAACAGAAGAGCCTGCCCTGAAGCCGCTGAGACCCTCATGGTTCCAGTTCCACGAGTATCCTAAAAATCAACTCCCTTGTTGTGTGTTCGGTTGCTCATTCATTCTACAAAAGTTTACCGCCCTTGTACTGAGGCAGGAGATAGATGGGCTCCAGGTTAGACATTTACAAGCCAGTTTCCTTTCTATACTTCCAGATAGAAATAACAACAGGAGCAGGGTGAATAGCTGGACTTTGTCTCCAGTGGACACTTTAACAGTAATGGCAGGGGCAGAGAGGAGCTGAGTCCTGCCCAGATAAAGAGAACACATATTTCTGATTCTTGAGGTCACGGAGACTTCCCTGACTACATATGCACAGAAAGACTCCTTGGGGTTAAAAAGGAGGGGGCTCCACCCCATAATAGGTGATGCCAAGCCTCCCACAGGCCTCTGCGCTGGAATCCATCTTGGCTAAAAGTTGTGCAAGAACTGCTCTATATAAATGACCTAACCGCCTCTTTACTGCATTCCTCCTCATTAGGGAGGACACCCACACCCTTTTCTCTCCAGGTGTGTATCTCTGCCTTGCTTCTGTCTTAAATTAAAAAAACTGTTTCCCTGTGTGCTCTCCCACTTGCTGTGCTGTGTCTCTAATAAGCAGCTTTGTACCTGTTTTTACAGTTTTTGCCTCCTTGAAATATTCTTGCTTTCAAACGGGGCAAGAGCCAGGGGAACTTTGCTTCTAGCCTCTAGCCCTCTCTGGTCTAGCAGCTAGGATTCCTGGTTTTCAGCCAGGCTACCCAGGTTCAAGTCCTGGGCAGGGAACTAAGATCCTGCTTCAAACCAACGCTCACTGCTGTCTCCTTGAGATCAGTACCAGGCTCTGTGCTACATACGAAGCCCTGGAGAGTCCACGGTAAACAAGACAGACATGATACCTGCCCTCCCAGGTTCTAGTGGGAAAGATGGTCAAGCAGTGAGTATGTAATTAAACAAAGATTCAAAGGCATTTCTGACACGAACTAGGGAACGAACAAAGGAAACCACCCTGAGAGAGAGAGAGAGGAGGGGGTTGCTGACAGAAGACGAGGATGGTGGTGAAAGTCAGGTCTTCAAGAGGACTTTTGAGATGAGGGTGGAAGGAAGACCGCCAAGCAAAGGGACTGGGGAGAGCACTTCAAAGATGTAACCCCATCCCATGTGAGGAGAGGCTCCCAGGGTCCCAGGAACAGACTGAGAGCCTTGAGGCTGGAGTAGGATGGAGCCATGGGGGTGAGGTTGGAGAGGTAAGAGGGAGCCTGACCAGACAGGGCCTGTCAGTTCATTAGAGGAAGTTCTGTTCTGCATGTGGAGAGCTGCCTTCTCCCCAGCTGGGAAGCTGCAGAACTTGGAGGAAGTAAGGAAGCGTGCCGTCAAGACTGGGCACCTGGCGGGTGGTGACCCAACTTGGATATATTGCCTCCCTTGGTTGTAGCAGCATCTGTTGGTTACCAAGGCAACTTGGGTTAAACACTGAATGAAGCGTGTCTTTTTATTCTGACCTGTGGCATCTGGGGCCTTACTGATCCTGCAGAGACTGCCTTTCCCAGGGCTAGCCTACAAAGCATGCCTTTCATATGCAAACCTGAGCCCCCATCCCACCTCCAGCTCCTCTCTCAAGCGCTCACACTCTGGGCCCTGTTCCTCTGCCCCCATCACCCCAGAGTCACATACCAGCCAACTCCAGAGGGTCCCTATACCCCAGAGCCTGCTGAGATTATTCAAACTCACCACTCCTAAGCACGCTAACCCTGCCTTTCCCTTTCCTCCCCACCGAAACCACAATAAAGACTTTTGACCACGTTGACTGCTCTCTCCCTCTGCCTCTGACGGACCCTGGTGCCTCCCCATGTGACCCACCCATGGTGTGATGTGCCCCCTCCCTTTGGGGTCTGTGAGTATAACAAATTATTTTTTCAGTGGTAGTCGTCTCCTGATCTGCTGGCCTCACCATACCTGAAGAATGATAAAACCTATATGTTAAAACACGCACCCACCCCAAGTCTGCCATCTCCTACCTCCAGATGGTGAAAGTCTGCCATCTCCTACCTCCAGATGGTGATGGCCAGGGTGCACAGGGCCCCGGTGAAGGACGGGAAAAACAGCAAAAAGATGAAGACAGTCATCATCTGTGAGGCCCGCCAGGCTTTGCTCAGAGGCTGGAAATTCATCATCAGGCTGATCTGAAGAAAGAGAAGCAGTCACTTCCCTTCTGTAGCCGGAGAAGCAGGCCAGAGGGACCCCAGCCAGACATCAGCTCCCTGACACCTTTCCCAGCAGCCCCCACACCCAATTCCAGCCACCACTGGGTCACATGGGACTGAGAAAAGCCGAATGGTTCCACCTTCAGACTGACTCACATTTTTGACGTAAAACATGATGAAAAGAGTCATCATTTGGATAAAGGGCAGCAGAGGGCAGAAGAAGATTCCAATCCTATGAGAGAAAGGGGATGAGTGTCAGAGATCAGGGGAGACACAGGTAATCTGTGCGGAGGGCAGGGAAAGAGGGTGTTATGGGCTGAGTTCTGTCCCTCCGAAACTCATATGTTGAAGTCCTAACCCAGTACCTCAGAATGCTACTGTATTTGGAGATAAGGCCTTTAAGGAGATAATTAAGGTAAAATGAGGCCACTGACCTAACAGACTCATACAGAGGGAAGAAGACCAGGTGAGGACACAGGGAGAAGGCACCATCTACAGGCCAAGGACAGAGGCCTCAGATGAAACCAACCCTGCCAACACCTTGATCTTGCATTTTGAGCCTCCAGAATTGTGAGAAAATAAATGTGTGTGGTTTAAGCCACCCGGTCTGTGGCACTTTGCTGTAGCTGCCCTAGAAAACTCATACAGAGGGAGCCTGATTCCAACACAGCAAAGCAGGCAAGTCCCACCATACACAGTATCCACAGCTCTGGAAAAGAGATTTTGCACACTGGCATTTTTCACAGAACTAGAACAAAAAATTTCACAATTTGTATGGAAACACAAAAGACCCCGAATAGCCAAAGCAATCTTGAGAACGAAAGAAGGAACTGGAGGAATCAGGCTCCCTGACTTCAGACTATACTACAAAGCTACAGTTATCAAGACGGTATGGTACTGGCACAAAAACAGAAAGATCAATGGAACAGGATAGAAAGCCCAGAGATAAACCCACGCACATATGGTCACCTTATCTTTGACAAAGGAGGCAGAAATGTACAGTGGAGAAAGGACAGCCTATTCAATAAGTGGTGCTGGGAAAACTGGACAGCTACATGTAAAAGTATGAGATTAGATCACTCCCTAACACCATACACAAAAATAAGCTCAAAATGGATTAAAGACCTAAATGTAAGGCCAGAAACTATCAAACTCTTAGAGGAAAACATAGGCAGAACACTCTATGACATAAATCACAGCAAGGTCCTTTTTGACCCACCTCCTAGAGAAATGGAAATAAAAACAAAAGTAAACAAATGGGACCTAATGAAACTTAAAAGCTTTTGCGCAGCAAAGGAAACCATAAAGAAGACCAAAAGACAACCCTCAGAATGGGAGAAAATATTTGCAAATGAAGCAACTGACAAAGGATTAATCTCCAAAATTTATAAGCAGCTCATGCAGCTTAATAACAGAAAAACAAACAACCCAATCCAAAAATGGGCAGAAGACCTAAATAGACATTTCTCCAAAGAAGATATACAGATTGCCAACAAACACATGAAACAATGCTCAACATCATTAATCATTAGAGAAATGCAAATCAAAACTACAATGAGATATCATCTCACACCGGTCAGAATGGCCATCATCAAAAAATCTACAAACAATAAATGCTGGAGAGGGTGTGGAGAAAAGGGAACCCTCTTACACTGTTGGTGGGAATGTAAATTGATACAGCCACTGTGGAGAACAATATGGAGGTTCCTTAAAAAGCTACAAATAGAACTACCATATGACCCAGCAATCCCACTACTGGGCATATACCCTGAGAAAACCATAATTCAAAAAGAGTCATGTACCAAAATGTTCATTGCAGCTCTATTTACAATAGCCCAGAGATGGAAACAACCTAAGTGTCCATCATCGGATGAATGGATAAAGAAGACGTGGCACATATATACAATGGAATATTACTCAGCCATAAAAAGAGACGAAATTGAGCTATTTGTAATGAGGTGGATAGACCTAGAGTCTGTCATACAGAGTGAAGTAAGTCAGAAAGAGAGAGACAAATACCGTATGCTAACACATATATATGGAATTTAAGAAAAAAAAATGTCATGAAAAACCTAGGGGTGAAACAGGAATAAAGACACAGACTTACTAGAGAATGGACTTGAGACTATGGGGAGGGGGAAGGGTAAACGGTGACAAAGCGATAAAGAGGCATGGACATATATACACTACCAAACGTAAGGTAGATAGCTAGTGGGAAGCAGCCGCATAGCACAGGGAGATCAGCTTGGTGCTTTGTGACCGCCTGGAGGGGTGGGATAGGGAGGGTGGGAGGGAGGGAGACGCAAGCGGGAAGAGATATGGGAATATATGTATATATATAACTGATTCATTTTGTTGTGAAGCTGAAACTAACATACCATTGTAAAGCAATTATACTCCAATAAAGATGTTTAAAAAAAAAAAAAAAAGAGATTTTGCAGAGAACGCTACCCACACAGCCATCAATTAAACCACCAGAGGCCTTCAGCCAGCCCTAATCCAGGTGTCCCACATGTGGGACGTGAATTCCTCCTCCCCCTTTGGCATTCAAGAAGGCCTGAAATCCTGCAGGGACAGGCATTAAACTGCATCGAGTTACTCAGCTCTCCCCAGTGCTTCTGAGGCCAAAAGAAAAAAAAATCTCAGTTTGGTGCTAGAAGGTCCTTAAGTTCTAACGCTTTCCAACCTCCATTTCTTTAAAAAAAGAAGCAGCCTTTAGACTGAGAGCCTTGACAGACAGCAGCATCTAGCTAGATTTTTTTTTTTTTTTTTTTTTTTTGCGGTACGCGGCCTCTCACTGTTGTGGCCTCTCCCGTTGTGGAGCACAGGCTCCAGACGCGCAGGCTCAGCAGCCATGGCTCACGGGCCCAGCTGCTCCATGGCATGTGGGATCTTCCCGGACCGGAGCACAAACCCGTGTCCCCTGCATCGGCAGGCGGACTCTCAACCACTGCACCACCAGGGAAGCCCTAGCTAGAATTTAATGACTTTTTGTGATGGAATTGATTTTATTTTTCAAATTACTTGCAATTTCTGTCAAATGATATGATTTTCCATTGATGATGATAAAGACTCATTAAAAATATATTTAAATTTTAAAAAGGCAAACAATTTAAAAGATAATATTAAGTCAAAAACAGTACAGGTGATAGATAGATATGCCCCAAAAATAGGCAGGCTGGTGTACAAAAGACTAAAGTTTGGGAAACATTTTCCTCACCTCATTTTCTACCATCATCCCTAACATACACTCAATTTGTGTCACTCTATTATCTTCTTTTAAAGCTCATCATCAAAGGCAATATTCTCCTAAAACCCACAGAGATTAAATCTATAATTGCCACAGAGAAAGGAAAAGATATGTGTGTTTCTGATTGTGCTTATTTATGATTTATTAACAAAAACCTTAAAGGCCCAGAATAATGAGCATCTCATTGTAAGCTTTCCCGCCTCGAAGCTAACACTTCCCCTGGGAATCTCTGTCGAATGGTCAATAGTATGAGGGCTCAGCCTCTAGGATTCAAAAACCTGGATACTGAATCAGATGACTTACCCGCATTACTTACTAAACAACAAAAAATTTGAGTGCTCATAAGTACCATACAATCCAGCGATTCCACTTCTGTGTATATATCAAAAAGGATTGAAAACAGGGTCTCAAAGATATATCTGTACACCCATATTCATAGTAGAATTATTCACAATAGCTAAAAAGCATAAGTAACCCTGGTGTCCACTGGCAGATGAATGGATTAACAAAATGTGGTACATACACGCAATGGAATATTATTCAACCTTAAAAAGGAAGGAAATTCTAACTAACACATGCTGTATGGATGAATCTGGAGGACATCATGCTAAGTGAAATAAACGAGTACAAAAAGATAAATTCTATGTGAGTCCACTTATATGAAGTATCTGGACTAGTCAAACTCAAAGAAACAGAAAGTAGAATGCTGGTTGCCAGGGGCTGGAGGGGAGAGGGAATGGGGAGTTGTTGATTAATGGGTACAGAGTTTCAATTTTGCAAGGTGAAAAAGTTCTGGAGATTGGTTACACAGCAATGTGAATGTACTCAACACTACTGAATTGTACACTTACCAGTGGTTAAGATGGTAAATTTTATGTTATGTGTTTTTTACAACAATTTTTTAAAAAGAGCCCTTAAGGATAACAACAGCCATGTAATATCCCTACTTATAAACATTTCTGAATCAGTTACTCGCTAAGCACTTAATGCATACATTTTCTCATTTAATCGTTACCAAAACCCCGCGAAGTAGGTGCGAGCATCGCCCCCATTTACAGATTAGAAAACCAAGGTTTAGAGAGAGTTTATGTTATTTGCCCAACGGCATCCTGTTCATTGAGATAATGTGAGTAAAAGGCCTTTGTAAACTGCCCAGTTGCCAGTGGGTGACCTGGCAGTGTGCAAATGCATCAGCTAAACTACACAAAGAAAAAGTCCTCACCACCTCCAAAAATAAATTCACTGACATTAGTGAGTTATTTGCAGATAGCCAAATCACCCGGGGCAACTTTAAAGAGCTGGAAAATAAAGCACTTTACAGTTGTATGGCACGTTGGAGATTGCAAAGCAGTTTTCTTGTATCATCTGATTTAATCCTCAACACAATTCAAAGGCAGCTGTTATTATGTGCGTTTGACAGATGAGACTGAGGCTCAGAGAAGCTCAGTGACCTCAGTGAGTAGAAGAGCCAGCCCCAGAATCCAAGTTTATTCAACTCCAAATCCCCTACTTTCAGATTAGCAACCCCCCAAAAGATGGAACCTGGCAATGTAATATGCCATGCAGAATTCTGGCATTAGCTACATCATGTTAAATTAAATAAATAAAAATAGTCACTGGCTATTGGTTTGAGTTTCTAGGTGAGCTTGTCAAAAATTTGATGCAACTAGCTGGCTATCCTCAAAACACACATGCATGCTCACACACACACGTGCACACACACATGCACATGCACGCATACACAATTGCCAAAATTGAGGTGGCAAACCCCAAAGGCTCCAGAGGTCTACCAGGGCCCCACCACCAGGGAGTGAAGCAGATCAAGTGTAAGGCAACTTTCTCTGCCTTTATTTTCCCAGTTCTGTTGCGATATCAATACAAAGTAAAGTTTTCTACCATAAAAAAACTGACAGCATAAGGGCAACAATCAAGGGCAAATCAATACTGGGGAGACAATAGCTCAAGGTGGGTCTGCAGCAAACTGGAACCACTCACCCCAGCTCAAGGCCCAGCCAATTGTTACCATAATGGGAGATGATCTAGATCTTTCCTTTTTTGGCGAGAAGTCAGAAATTTTAAATTTTATGTGAAATCCCCTGATTCTTAAATACTGGTGGTTAATTCAAATTTTTAGAAAAAGCACTGCATCGGACAAGAAAAACATACTTGCAGGCTGGATATGGCCCGGGGCCCTCCAGGTTAGGAATCCCTGCTCTATGTTGATTCTTGGCTGAAGTCCTCATAAAGGAAAAGAACAGTCTGGGACATGAATTCATGGTTCTCAGACTGGCTGGATTTGGTATCACCTATGCAGCTTTGGAAAACCACAGATTCTGGGCATTGCCACCAAAATGCCTAGTCCACAGTCGGGCTGGAACCACGGGGCAAGCCAAAGATTGTCAAAACTTACCACACCAGAGTCTGTGAGTAGATCAGTTCTAGGACATTCCTGGCAATGTCAAACTCCTGTCGGCCAAGACTCGTGATAAGCCGTAGTCCAATGATTCTGTGAAAATGTCATGAGTTTAGTGCCCAAACCATCAACTCCCTCTTTCAAAAGATTCCTCACAATCGAAAAAGGAGGACAAATCCTCACCAGTTTGGAATAAAGTCATAAGTTCCCTTGCAAATTTCTGAAAATTCCAAGTATGAGCATGGTTTTGAAGAAATAATTGAGGGAAAATGGAATTAACACAATGCATTCCAATGGAGGTACTGCTAAAGTGGTTCAAAAAAATTCTAGAGAACATTATTTAAATTATCCCAACTACTATTTAAACAGATAATTAATTACGAATTTAAAATAGGTATTATTTAAATAAGATAATTAAATTATCCCAACTATTATCTTGTTTATACCACCTTTTGCTTGTTAAACCTTATTTTTCAGGGACCAAACTCAGCACTCTCAACCCAAATAAACGAAATTTTTCAGCTTTCAGTTACTGCTATTGAGTTAATGGTGTTTCCCTGTTTTCTAAGTCCACAAGGAGGAGCCCTACGTCCCCATTTATTCTGAAGAAACTTGAGACCACTCTGATTTTTTTTCTTACGGAGGAATTGCCAGTAAAAAACTGTTGTAAAAAATAAACAAAACAACAACAACAACAAAAAACTTCTCACCTTTATGTCCAGACCCTGGACAGAGGCTGAACTAAAAGTGAGTTTGGGCAAACTGAGTGAGGAAATTTGGCTTTCAACCTACCCACTGAGGAAGGAATCAGTATTATGCCATGCCATCTTATCACTAGGGCAATTTGCAAAAATAAGTAAATGTCTGTTAGGAATGAGATGCTCATAATATTATTATAAAATAAATGAATAAATAAAAGAGGACCACACATGGGCCAATGATGACATTGCCCTAATCCTGCACACCTGGAGTCTAAAATAAAAATTCGTGCATTAATTAAATTCAACGAAAGCAATGAGATAAATCTATAGGTACAGGCATGGAAAGATGACAAGGCATACTGACAGAATTAGTAAGAGCAAACTCCATGGCGATTTTGCAGTGTGACCCCATTTTTGTCTTTGAAAATTATATAGTATACACACACACAAAGCAGTGCATAGACAAATCTGGAGGAATATACATAGACTAGAATATTAAAATGGTCTATTGTGGATAAGATGTCAAATGACTCTCTGTTTCTGTGTTTAATTTCTAGAACTTTCTCAGGAGATTGCATAGGGCCAATTGAATTAAATGAACTTTGACAACAGGACTGTCAGGTCAAGATGAAATTTCAGTTAATTCAGAAGAAAACAATATTTCAAAGGACAACAGGCAGACTTAGAACAACATACACTTAGAGTACAGAAGGGACCCACACTTCATGCTCAGCCAGGACTATGGCTCTGGTTACAACGTCAGATATAATTACTCGGAGACAAACAAATATTTACCTCCTCAGGAACTCCCCCAGGAGGGAATCAGTTAAAGAGAACACAAAATCCATGAGAAGGAGCCGGTAGATTTCTTGGCCAATGAGGGTTTCCCAACACTGGAAGGCAAACAAGATTTGGGATGTGGGAGGAGGCTGTTGTCTCCACTTAGTTCCCATCTGTTCCTGGCCCCCTGTGCTCCTAAGAATGTGGCTGGTGGCTTAGTTTGACCGAGTTTTTGTGTGCCCAGAAAAGCAGACCCACTCTCAACAGAAATGCACCTTTAGGGTGAATTTGTTTTCAAGAATGTTTATTCTCTTCCTGTGCTCCTTCTTCCCCCATTAAGGCTTGCCCTCCTCAGGTACCCAAACTTTCCCTTCTCACTAGCTCTCCCCTTTAACATTTTTCTTCTTTGTTCTATGCCTTCTGGATCCCGTTTCTTAACCAAGGAGAGCAGGAGGTGTCAATGGTGAATAATGCCTCCACTCCTTTTGCTTATTAACCTTATGAAAAATCAATTAATATCTTCTTGATTAAGAAAGTGGCCTAGAGGTTTAGCAGACCAGCACAAACGGGAAGGTTGAATTAATCAGCTTATGAAACTGGTGGTTAGCTACCTCTGTAGGAAGTCAGTGCTATGAGCTGATGGATTGAGAGCTTTTAGATTTGGCTGAATGAGGAAAGTTTCAGGTGTACGGCCCAAGGATGGATGGAAGGATGGATGGAAGAATTGATGGATGATTAGATGAATAGATGGATAAGTAGATGGACAGATGGATGGAAAAATAACATGATATCTGCTCTAATATCATAAGCAGAAGCTCTTGAGAAACTCACTTCCTCCCTGGCGGTCAAAGGCAAGCTTAAGGCAAAACAGCATGGAAATCTCACCTCTTCACCAGCCAGGGCCACAATGTTGATCCAATAGTAACAAAGAATTCCAACGATTGATAATTTCAGAAGGATGTTTCTAAAAAACAGAAGCGAAAACAACTACCATTACCCTCCACAGCAGTCATCAGTGCTGTTTGCCAATATTTCCTTTGGGGCGTACAGTAGGATGGAAATTCCTGCCCCCCTGTGGTTGAGTGGGGCTATATGGCTAGATCTGGCAAATGAGTTGTGAGCAGAAATGATGTATGTCATTTTGTGTCACTTCTAGACTAGAGCATTTAAATGCCAGTGAGACTCTTCAAGACTCACTGTCTTCCCTCTGGAATGACAATCAGAAGTATTTGAGATGGTTGCTGCAATCTCAGCCTGGACCCCTGAGTGACTAACACGAGCAGAAATCCCCTGCCAACCCACGATGGGCATGTAGCATGGACAAGAAATAAACATTTGTATTCTAGACCACTGAGAGCTCGAGGTGGGGGATATTTGTTACCACAGTTTCACCTCATTTATTCTGACTGATACACCTTCTTTTAGGTATCTCCAAACTGCCTGATTTCATTTCTCACTGTAACAGTAGTACATACACATACTATTCATCAGGTGCTACCATGGACAGTAAACGTGCTAAGCACTTTATCAAATCATCCCTCTTCATCTTTACAACTCTATCATCAGGTAGGTGGTATTTTATGCCTATCTTACCGATGAGGAAACTGAAACGCAGAGAGATGAAATAACTTGTATGAGATCACACTGTTTAGGGGGATGGCAAAGGTTCAAACCGAGGACCCTCTGATTGAACAGCCTGAGGTCTTAAACCCAGTCACTTTGCCTAAATCAATACCTTCTGGTTTTAAGAAGTCTTCAGCCTTGGTGTGTCAAGAATCATGCACCACTAGACCAGTGATTCTCAAAGTGTGGTCCCCAGACCAGCAGTAGCATCTGTAAACTTGTTAGAAAGGCACACTTTCTGGCCCCAACCCGGATCTGCTGAATCAGAAACTCTGGGGTTGGGGCCCAGCAATCCCTCCAGGTAATTCTGGTGCATGCTAAAAGTAGAGAACCATTGCGCTAGACAACATTGTGAAGAAAGGGACAGGATCTGTCTTTTCAACTCCAGATCCCAAACCTCTTACCCAGTGCTTAGTCTATAGTAGACCCTCAATAGCAACTGGATTAACACCTTAGTATACAGTGATACTGTGATTTACAATAAGAAATATGTGTTTGGTCTTCTTTCCCTTTTCTGGCACTGAGCTCCTAAAGCCGTTGGAACTTTCTAAATGAGGAGAGCTATCAAGGTGCCTTTTGTTATATTAATGAAGTGACTGTTGGGAAGCCCCGAGGTCTATTAAGGTTAGGGGCTGGTTGCCATGACAACCAATCTTGTGATTAGAAGTTCTGAACTCAGCTTGCCTATCTCAGACTCCAGGGAGGGGAGAGGGGCTGGAGACTGAGTTCAACCACCAGTGGCCAATCATTTAATCAATCACGTCTATGTAATGAAGCCTCCATAAAAACCCAAAAGGAGGCGGTTCAGAGAGCTTCCGGATTGGTGACAGGACAATATTTGGAGAGAGTGGAAATCTCTGAGAGGGCAAGGAATCTCCGCACCCCTTCCCCAAACCTTGCCCTACATATCTCTTCTAACTGGCTGTCCCTGAGTTATATCGTTTTATAATAAAGCAGTAATCTAGTAGGTAAAGTGTTTCTCTGAATTATGTGGACCGCTCTAGCAAACTAATCAAACCTGAGGAGAAGTTCGTTGGAACCTCCGATCTCTAGCTAGTCGGTCAGAAGCCCGGGTGACCACATGGATTTGCGACTGGCATCTGAAGTAGGGGTGGGGGCAGTCTTGTGGAACTGAGCCCTTACCTTGTGGGATCTGACGCTATCTCCAGGTAGATAGTATCAGAGTTGAATTAAATTATAGGACACCAACTGATAGTGGAGAATGGCTTAGTGATGTGGGAAAACCGCACACATCAGAATGGGTGTCAGAACTTTATATACATTTACTGCAGTATAACTCCAGGTTAAACTAGAAAACACACTCTTCTAAGCCAGGAGAAGCTTATCATAGGTCAGAATGATTGTCTATTTCTGAGCTTTCTCATTTTCTCTGCGTGTAGAGAAGATCTTAAATATTTTATGATGCAATACGTAGGGCTAATATATATTAAAAGAGAATGAATCTCTGTTGGGATCAGAAAAATGCAAATTAGATAAAGGGATTAGATCAAAATGACACACTGAGCATACCTGCCTACCACCTCTCTATCCAAATTCCATTGAAATGATAGAAAAGTTAAAAGCTAAAAGACCCATAAAGGAGAGGAAAACACGTCACCAAGGACAGACCAGAAATACAGAGGAATTTATGGAAAATAGAAAGCAGAAATAAAAATATGAACAAATTTGGCAGAGGACTTCCTCAGAGCTTGTGGTAGTTCTGAGGATGCCCGGAGCTTAGAGACAGCGGATACGAAGTGTCTGGAAAGGGCAACTGGGTGATTGTTTGACCATGCCAGATGTCAGAAAACCTCAAAGCAACACCTGCAGACCTCAGAAGAGGTAGTTAGAATACAGAGTCTTTGGTCCACTCAAACCCACATTCAAGTAGAAAGGCAAAATAAAAGACATGTGGGAACGTGGAAGTACTTCGAAGGCGGACCATCCTGATATCTACTCTAAAATGATGTCTTATCGTCTGTTGTAAAACGAGGAAGTTGTAAGTAGGATACATTTAACAAACACTGGTGAGCAAAGAAGCAAGTCAAACAATGTGTATGTCCAAAAAAATTGTTTTATGCCCCTGAATTGTACATCTAAAATGGTTTCTTTAACCACACACGCAAAATCCCAATTGTTTCTAACCATTGAAAGGAGGCACCTAGACGTGTAGGGTGGGTAGAAGTGAAGGCTTTCTCAGATTTTTTTCTTCAGGAGAATAATACATATATAGATTAACTCTAAACATTAATCTTAGAAGTCAGCCAACTTTTTCTGTGAAAGGCCAGACAGTAAATATTTTTGACCTTGCAGGCCATACAGTCTGTGTCCCAACTCTGCAGTTGTAGCAGGAAAGCAACCATAGTGGACATGGTTGCACTCCAATAAGACTTTATTTATGAAAATGGGAGGCAGGCTGGGCCTGCAGGCTTTAGTTTGCTAACTGCTGATCTAAAACATGTATGTGTATATATGTGTATGCGTGTGTTAAAATATGCTTGTTACAAATTTAAGGGTAACAGAAATGTTTAAGATCTGTATGAAGAAACTATAAACATAGACATAAGCATAGATATGCTATTCCAGGAGCAAGGAATGGCCAGTACAAAGGTCCTGAGGTGGGTAGGCAGTTTGGCATGTTTGTGAACAATCAGAAGGTGAGTAAGGCTGGGGGCACTGAGGAAGGAGGGGGGGAAGCAGAAAATGAAGTTGGAGAGCTGGCCAGGAGCCAGATCTCAGAGGCCATGGTAAGGTAATGGCTCTGGAATTGATCAATAAGGAAAGTCAGTCTGCATGTACAGCCTTATCATTATAAACACCACCGTAACCAGGAACTGGTCAGGGCACTAGCCAGGAAGAAGCAATAAGGACACAATTTGGGTAGTTTTATACTCTGTTTATCAAAACTCTGGGGTCACCTCTAGCACATACAGTGCCTTTGTGGGAATCACAACAAGCCACCCCTTCCCAGCCAATGAATTGCCAAAAAGCAACCCCTCCACTTCCATTTGGGTGGATGAACTACAAAAATGCACCTGTTCCTCCCGGATGATTCAGTGGGTGGGTACTCAGCCTCACCGTTTGACTCATCGGAACACTGGATGATATCAGTCCCCGCACAACGCCTTAGCCAAGAACATTTGTGCAGTGCACAACCTGCCCATCTGTACATCTCATAACTGAGAACTATGTTAATCCCCAGGCTGGGAGCAATTAGGAGAGATAAGCTATTACTCTGAGCAAAAGGCAGATGTACTCAATAACTATTTCCTCAGGGCCCTTTGGACTTCATGGCTATTAACCCATACCATAAAAACACACTTTACTCTTGAAATTCTTTCTGGAAAACAGAACTTTGATACTTGAGTGTAACCCTTTCTAGCTTCCATCCATTTCCCTCCATAAAAATGGAAGCTGGTGTGGGGAGTGATAGCCACACTTACCGGATCAGGAGGCTGTAGACTTCGTGCCTTGGCATCTCATAGCGCTCCACCAGCCTGAACATGGAGTAGAAGTGAGGCATGACCAGGTTGATGCAGGACACAACGAAAGGCAGTAACAGTACCGCCCCGGGGGGCCTGTCGTTCGCCAGGAACTACAGGGGATGGAGGGAGAGAATCAAGATGCCAACTGTACACTGGACCCCTCTCTGCCTGACTCAGAAGACCCTCCCACTCCCATCGTCACGATGGGAAAACCGCAGAAGTAGATCCTCTGAGGTTAGCTATTATGGTACCATTTATCCAGCACTTACCCTGGGCCGAGAATTACCCACATGATGCTTTAATTCCCACTACAGCCCAGCAGGTGGGTGTTAATAGACTTAACTGATGGACAACCTGAGGCTCAGAGAGGTGAAGATACTTGCCCAGGGTCACCCAGCTAGGAAGTGGCAGATTCGAACCCTGGTCTATCAGACTCAGGGACCTGAGCTCCAACAGCCATTCTGTGACTTTACTTTCCTTACCAAGAGGTTTGGAAGAATGAGAATGTGCTCCTGGCCTTTGGAGCAAAAGCTTGAGTCACTGAAGCTACCACACAAGGGAATTTCTCCTCCCCTCTCCTGCATGCCCTTGTTCATTTCACTCGGCTTCGCCTGTCCTCAGATGCTGAATTAGGGGCAAGGGGAGCCTCTGCTAGCACCTGCTGCACATTTGTACGAGGGTCAGAGGGGCGCCCCTGCCTTCAGGTGTTTGGCTGGAGGGAAGCCTGGGCTGCCCCTCTGCCAGACGCCCTTGGGGTAAGGGATTCCAGTGGATTTATTTGATGTCTGACAGTTTCCCATTCCCCACCCCCAGGCCTGACTCTGCCTCTATCTACCTCTGGATGGTTTTGAAAGCACCACACGTAATTCTGGCAGTATCTTTGGAGCCAGAGTAACCTAGGGTCAAATGCTGCCCCCTCCCCATGCTTATAAGCTGCAAGGTTTCGAACCAGATGCATAGCTTCTCTGAGCCTCTGTGCCAGTCTGCATGATAGGGAGATTATCACGTAACCCATAGAGACACTGTAAGAATTAAGTGAGACCAAATAAGGGAACGTCTAGCCGCAGGGCTGCTAAACGACACAGCTGGGGGCACCATTCGTGAGAAACTGTAGCTGCCAGTGAATGCGACTCCTGGAGTTGTGCAGAGGGTTGATCCTGCCTGGCACAGGAAGATGTTCAAACAATGGGAATGATTCCACTTCTACCTCCTCTCCTCCTTAGATGCCCTCCTTCACTTCAGGTGAGTGTGAAGCAAACCTTCCAGGTCAAGGAGAAACTCAGAAGTCTCCTTTATACCTACAACTGCCCTGTCACAGCTTCCACCCTAGGTAGGCAGTGCCAGACCCACAGGACTGTGATTCACTTTTGTCTCTTTCAGAGCAATCCTTAATATGGTTGATGACAAAGCCTTAGGTTTATATAATCTCACACCCATTTTCCTGCTGCCTCCTTCGGTTTTTCATCCATTGGGTTGAGCACCTACTATGTACCAGGTATCGGGCCAGGTGCCTGGCTATTCTTTTGAAGAGACAGTTGCATAAACAAGCATTTTCGATGCTGCATGTGACCAGCGCACAGGGAAAGACTGCAGAGTCAGGCACACCTAACTCAATCTAGTAAAGGTAGTGATGCTGAGAAAAGACTTCCTGGAGGAAGTGTCACTCACGCTGAGGTCGAGAGGAAGAAAAGGAGGAGTTTGCCAGATGAAGGGAAGTGGGGGAGGGCAGTGCAGGATGAATGTTTCCCATCCAGAGATGAGGAAAAACATGGTGTGTTCAGGGAACTCTGGACACACCATTTAGTGTTGCTGGTGTGAGATATGGGTGGCTGTGAGGTGTTGAGGCTAGAGATGTGGGCAGGGGTCACATCACAAAAGATCTATCAATCATGCCACGGAGGATAGATTTTATATTTAGAGTAATGGGAAGCCATTAAAGAAAGTGACACAATCAGACCAACCTGCACCACAATTCTAGGGGTGGGCAAAATGGGCTAAAATTAGCCCCATTTCCCAGAAGACTGAAATCTACAGAAAAACAGTACTTTGTCCACCCAGCCAATTAGTCTCAGAGTTCATATCATTAAAAAAAAAAAAAAGAAAAAGAAAAAGCTAACATTCCTTCAATCACCCAGGGTACCAGGCACTAAGGAGACTCTCCCCGTAACTTTTCTCTGGTTCTGACCACACACCTGCACAGCAGGGATTCCCAGTTTACAGGTAAGGAATCCGGGGCTTAGAAAGAGTAAATCACTTGCCAGATTTTGTCGGTTCACAATACTTATTGAGTGTCTACTCGGTGCCAGGGGCTATGAGAGACATTAGGGATATAATAATAAAGGAGGAAACCAGAACCTGACCCCAGACCTGCGGCCAAAGTTCCCATCTCTCCACTAGCCCAGCTTCCCACTCTGAGGTGTGCACACACGTCACCTGGGGATGTTCTTGTGATGCAGATCATGGGTCAAGGGAGGGACCCAGGATTCTGCATTTTTTAGCAAACTTCCCGCTGGTGCGGATGCTGCTGGCCACGACCCCAGTTTGAGTGGTGGGCTCTCCCCTCCCCTCCCCCTCCTGCATCCCATCCCTTCACCCGCTTCTCTGTGCTCTGGACCCTGGAGTTCCTGCCTCTCTGGTTACCTCTGTGTTCTTCTCAGCCAGGTAATAAACGGCTACACAGCAGGCAATGGTCACTCCAGTAGAGACAACCCAGGCTGCCAGGTGGGCAGAGAAGCGAATCAACTGCTGATTGAGTGTTAACTTGACATTCTCCTGACGGATTTCTGACAGGTTCTCCTGTAAACACAAGGACGTCAAGTTCACCCGCAGACCCCCTCCACTGTCAGCAAAGATTCCCCCCCAGGTCTTGCTGCCTCTAGTGACACAAATCCACCCCAGATCCACAGGAAAGAGGGGGTAAGTGCACAAGGAACTTGGATTAGGAGACCTGTGGGAAAATCTCGAATGGGCAAGACCCCCATCCCTTCATTAAATACATTTTCCATCTCAGAGAAACAGAGATTGGGACCATGATCTTGGGAAAATACATTGAGGCCACAGAACCTCCTTGAAGAATAAGGCTGTGTGTCTGCACCAGGGAACCCTCTTGCCAAAGCCCCTTCGTTTATGAATTCTGCTTGCTCTTTTTTTTTTTGATATTTTTTTCTATGGACCAGGGTTTGTCCACCTTAGCGCTATTGTCATTCAGAGTTTGATAATTCTGTGACAGGGAGCCTGTCCTGTGCACTGCAGAATGTTGAGCAGCGTCCCTGGCCTCTACTCACGAGGTGCCGGGAGTACACACTCCCTGGCTGCGACAACCAAAAGAGCCTCCAGACATTGCCATGTGTCCCCAGGGCAAAACCACTCCGAGTTGAAAACCACTGGATAAAACTTTAAACCCGGAACTGGGAGGTCGAGAAGTATTTACATTTAGACCTTTGTTATAAATTGTTAAACTGCCCTCCCGCAAGCTTATATCAATAACAAAGACACCACGTTGTGTGAAAATGTCCATTTCCCTACACCGTCACCAGCCCTGGGCATTTAAAATAGTTTTAGGGGTTTTTTGCCAATATCATGGAGAATAAAAAATAATTCATTAGTACTTTAAGAAAAGTTACAGACATATTGAAGGAGGAAAGATGACTGGCCATGGGAAGGGGTGTAAAGCTAGCTTGCCTTACCCTTATCTCAGTGCTTAGATTCTTCTGTTTCAGCTTCACAGCGCTCTTATGAGTGACAGTGAAATCCCAGCAAAAGATGAGTTTAGCAATCCCTCTGGAGTAAATGTGTGGGTTAATGAAGTTGTTCCGGAAATACCTGGCCATGCTAGGGAAGGCAGGAACCAAAATACCCAGAGGTTATTAGGACAGGCATTGGGGGTGCAGGGAGTATAGCAAAGAAGAGTCCCATCATTAGTGGTGAAAGGCAACATGGAAGAGTTAGCCCCAGGTTCTTCTGGAGCAGGGCAACAGCAAACAGAGTAGTCAGGAGCGCTGGCTTTGGGATCTGACTTTGTAATCCTAGATTGCCAACTGGGGGATTTTGTCATTTTAACTGTTCTGACCCTCAGCTTCCACCTCCATATAATGGGGAGAATAATAGTTCACACCTCACAGAGTTATTATGGGGTTTGTATTAGTTTCTGCTATAACAAATTGCCCCAAACTTACTGGCTTCAAACAGCACTTATTTATTCTTACTGGAGGTCAGAAATCAGAAAATGGGTCTAAAATCAAGGTATTGGCAGAGTTGTATTCCTTCTGGACACTTTAAGGGAGAATATGTTTCCCTGCCTTTTCCCAGCATCTAGAGGCTGCCTACATTCCCTGGCTTGTGGCGCCTTCATCTTCAAAGCCAGAAGAGTAGCATATTCCACTTTCTCTCTGACTTTGACCCTCCTGCCTCCCACTTTCAAGGACTTTGGGATTACATTAGCCCATTTTAAGATCCTTAATTTCATCAATCAAAATGCCCTTTTGCCAGATAAGGTAACATATTCACAGGTTCTGGGGATTAGGACATGGGCATCTTTGAAAGGGGGAGCATTATTCAGCCCACCACAAGTCAATGTAACCCTCAGGGCAGTACGCACACGATAAAGGCAGCTGTTATTATCATGGAGATGTCAGTAAGATTCAGTGAAATCTGGCCCAGGAAGCACTTAGCACTAAGCCTGGCATGTAAAAAATACTGAGTAAAATGGACACTACCTTTCCAAAATTTGCCACCACTGAGTACTAACAGCTTAAGAAACAGAAACATTTCCTAGTTTGATAGGACAAAAACAATCTTATTTTATTTTGGATTATCGTGCTGGCAGTGAGGTTGTTATGGGATGAATTGTATCCTCTAAAAATTAATATGTTGACGTACTAACCCCTAGTACCTGAGAAATTGACTGTATTTGGAGATAGGGTCTTTACAGAGGTAATTAAGTTAAAGTGAGATCATTTAGGTGAGCCCTAATCCAGTATGGCTAGTGCCCTTATAAGAAGGGCATATTAGGACTCAGATATGCACCAAGGGCGGATCACATGAGGACACAGTGAGAAGGCAGTTGTCTGCAAGCCAAGGAGAGAGGCCCAGGAGAAACCAACCCTGCTGACACCTTGAACTTGGACGTCTAGCCTCCAGAATTTGAGAAGAAAAATTTTTGTTGTTTAAGCCCCCTGGTCTGTGGTACTTTGTTTCAAAGACCTAGTAAACAATAGGTTTAACAGATTGAACATCTGTACCTCCTCTTTGACAATTGTCAGTTGACAACGGTCAGTCAAAACTACTTGAGTCATTCCATCCTTATTTTCAGACTTACCAATTTCTTTAAAAGCACATGAAAACTTCTCTTCCTCTATCCCAACTTATACTTTATGTTCTAGGACAAGGAATGATAAGACAGCAATAGAAAGTTGAAATTTCAGAGAAACTGTTTCTCCAGTAACTTTTGAGTCTCTTGAATTTTGCCTAAATCTAAAAACAGATTAGAATCAGAAAATGCAGACATTCTATACCTGAAGAGCAAACTGAAAAAGCAGACAACCAAGCATGCTCCGACTGTGAAGATGTAGGCCAACTGCATGTTGTAGGAGGTCCCACTACTCCCATGCTGGTTTTCAGTATTGGTGTAAAAGCCGTAGTACATCACTGTGTCCCTAAAATAACCCTGAAAGGGACAATAAACCACAGGTCAGGTGGATCTCTTGAGAAAACAATGAATGACTATGGTCTGCACAGTTGACCTCTTCCATAGGCAAGAAGCCTGCACTGGTCAGTGTAGACATTTTGTTTGCCAGGAAAGAGGCACCCAAGGCCACTGAGAACCTAGACGTCTTATCACTAGGCTCTCAGAGGTGGAAAGGAATCTCAAACCAACATAACTTTACAATGGAGGGACCCAGCGATCACCACCCAGACCCAGTGACCAAGCCAAGCATGATTAAAAGCAGGCCAGCCAGCCATTATGTGCCTCTGTCCTCTAACTAGTATTATGGTCAAACAGGTTTAAAACGAAACAAATCAAGCCTTTAGGTCTAAATTTCAATTTACAAGAAATAAGGAGTCTGTATAAATTAGAGGAACAAATTAGAGAGACCCGGAGGAAACAATTTGACAATTGCAGAAGGTAGAACATTGGAATCTGCATGACAACTGGTCTGGTTTCTGCAATAAGCCCATGTCAAGAAAAAAGGAGGAAGGGACTGAGGATATCATTCTAGATTAATAAAGACTTCAGAGAAAAACTACTGAACGCAAAGAGAGTGTGGTCTTTGCTTGGATCCTGGCCTGAACAAAAAGCTATGAAAGACATTTGGGGGACAACTGGGAAAATATGAATATGGTCTGGATTTTAGATGATATTAACTTTTAATATTGCTAGGTGTGATAATGTATATGCCTGCAGGAAAATGTCCTTATTGTCCAGAGATGCATGTTGAAGAAATTCAGCTGATGTCTGTGATTTACTGTAAAATACTTCAAAAAACAAATTTGGGAGAATGGTAGCAATTTAAAATCTACGTAATGGGTCTTTGGGTGTTTATTTTACTACTCTTTATTTTCCTGTATGTTTGAAATTTTTCATAATAAAATGTTTCATATATACAAATATACACAATAATGAGGAAAAAGTGAAGGATAAATTGACACAATAATTCCATTTGAATGTGTCTATCCCAAGGAAAAAAAATTTTAATAGAAAAAGAAAAAAGAAAGACGAATGGAGGAACCTTACTGTGAATGCTCTACTACAAGAGTAGGCAAACTCTTTCTGTAAAGAGCTAGATAGTAAATATCCTGGGCTTGGCCAGCCCATAACTGCTCACCTCTGCTATTGTAGCAGGAAAGCAGCACAGACACGGAAACAAATGGTTGTGGCTGTGTTCCAAAAGAACTTAGCCGAAAAGACACCGAAATTTGAATTTCATATAAATTTTATGTTTCACAAAATGTTATCTTTCTTTTCATTTTTTTCCAACCATTTAAAAACATGGAAACCAATCTTATTTTGCAGGCTATACAGATTTGGTTCTTGGGCTGTAGTTTGTCTATCCACAGAATCTCAGTGGCAGAAATCGCTTCTAGAAGGTAAACTCACAAGGCAGGGGCTATGTGCTTCAGTAGGCAGCTGGGTAGATATACCGTGGTTGTTAATAAAAAGAATAATACGGATGTATATCCATGCTCAAGATTCATAGTAACGCAAAAAAAAAAAAAGTTGCAAAGCAAGATTTGTAGTATCTCATCTTCTTTTATTTAAAAAAAAAGTTTAACTATCTATCTACCTATGTATCTATGACTGTATAGAAAGAAAAATGGTGGACAGAGGTACACTCCAAACTGGAGAGTTAGACAAAAGAAGGAGGATAAGATAGACTTTCTCTTAGTTTGCTCTCTTCTGTACTAGGAATTTTTTTTTTTAAGGAGGACTATATTTTGTAGAAAGAAAAAAAAGAAAGAAAAGGTAGGTCTGTGAACATCAATATGAGATGTCCACCACATATTAGGTGGAAGAAAGCAAGTCGTAGGCAGTCTATAGGAATAATTCATCTTTTGTTAAAAAAAAAAGATGTGTATGTCCATGCACAATGTGTCCATTTGTGTGCAGAGAAGAGGATTCTGGACAACAAAAACTGTTAACATGTTCACCTCAGGAGACAGAAATTCTACTAGGCTGTGTATATGTTACTTTGGCGGAAAAAAAGAAATCATTTTAAACACGCTCTTTCCCCATCAGTTGACTCCCAGGTAAAATGAGAGGCCTGGAAGGGTGACGGGCAGACCTGTGCCTGCGTCTCCAAGGTGTGAACTCTGGGCAGGGGATGGTGCACTTACAGCCCCAGTTAAAAATTCCAGTCCAGTGAATTGGAGGTGGTTCTTCTCGGCCATGGTTAACTGAGGGATTATGATGAAGCTGAAGGTCACAATGAACAAGAAAATGTTGAATTTCAAAAGCCACCTCAGAAAGTTGAAATAGGAGAGGACGCTGGTGCCGAACTTGCCTCCGATGACCTTGAGCGTCTTCTGCCACAGGCTGATGGAATTGAACAGTTCCGACAGACTGTTCTTGGATCTCCGGTGTGCCTGCGGGTAGACACAACGTGCGCGGCTGGACCGTCCCTCAACAAATATCTACTGGGCAGGCTCCATAATAGAGACAATGGCCACTGTTTCTAGAGCGGCAGGATATGCCAGGTGCCACGCTCGACGCGTTTGCAAACGGTATCTCATTTAATCCGCAGGACCACCCCCTAAGGTGAGTGCTATTATTTATTACCTTCCCAGGTTTGCTAGTGAGGGTGACACTCACAGTGGCTAAGTTGCCCAGGTAACTCAGCAACCTCTTAGGCCTTCCCATGCCTGCCTGTTTTCCCCACACCCAGACTGACCCAGTTTCTACGTCTTTCAAGGAAACAACCGTGAACTTTGGCTCCTCCTCCCTGTGGGTCCCTTCTCATCCTTACTCTCCCACCTCCCTGGTTTCACCCTACTCTGTGCCCATTTACAGACCGCGGTAAAGACCGATTTACCAATGAAATGGAATTCAGACACTGAGCACAGCCGTTGAACTCCAGGATACGACGGGGCTGCTTACTTTTCTCTTTGTCAACCATTTTCCTGTGGGAAAGAGCAGAAGAAAGTGAGAGACATCAACGTTGTTTTGCATTCATTCCCCAAATATTTCCTGAGCGCCTGAGATGTGCCAGGCATGGTCCCAGGGGGTGAGGTAGAGACGGATTTCCCCAGCTCATGGAGCAGACATCTTGGTTGGAAGAGAAAGAAAATAAACAATAAATATAGAAATAGAGTGGGTAAATGATATAGGATAATAGAAGGTGAGTTGTACTATGGGAAAGAAAATCGAAAAACAGAGTAAGGAGGTGGGAAATGCTGAGGTGAAGACCGTGGTACAATTTGAATAGTACAAAGTGTTTGCGCCAAGTCTTGAAGGAGAAGAGGGGTTAGTCTATGGATAAGGGAGTGTCTGAATATAGGGAACAGCCAGTGCAAAGCCCCAAGGAGTCCAGGACAGTTGGAATGGAATGAGTGGGGGAAGGGGGAAGGGTGTGAGTGATAACCGTAGGTAGGTGGGTGAGGTCCTATAAGTCAGTGGTTCTCAACCTAGGAGATTTTGCCCCCAAGGGACATTTGGGTAAGTCTGGAGACTTTTGGGGTTGTCAGATTGGGGGTAGGGAGGGGGCACTGACATCTAGTGGGTAGAGACTAGGGATGCTGCTATACACCCTACAGTGAACAGGACAGCCTCCCACAGCAGAGAATGATCCAGACCCAAATGTCAGGTTGAAAATCCTGCTGTAAAGTCTTTCGGGCCATACAAGGCCCGCGCTCTGTGACGGAGGAGGCCATGCAGAGTTTGAAACGGAAGAGTGTTTTCAAAAAGATCCAGCCTCAGTTTTCTCTTTACTTCTCCATGAACTCAGGGCATCTCCTTTGCTCTGCCCCCTTCCTGGCTCTCTTTTGTCCACCCCAGCGGTCCATCACCACATCACCATCTTCCAAGGCTCAGCTCACAGATGCCCCCTGCTTTGCCCAAGGGAACTATCTCTCTCCTTCTAATCCTCCCCCTGCAAACTCCTTCCACCTTGATTTGGCCTGATTTTCTTTCTGTCATTTGTAAGTTACTTGTTGACCAATCTATCTCCCCTGCCAGACTCGGAACCTCAGAACAATTGCATCATTGAATCATTTATTAGCAGTTGCATCCACTCTACTAGTCTCTGCTAAACGCTACAAATGGCAAAAAGAAAAAGAAAAAGGCTGAGGAATGGAAAATGTAAGAAGGGCTGAAGGCTTAAACAGCCCTCGCTCTTGTTTTTGAATTCCTGGGCCTGGAAAGCTTCTGAGGTTTTGTTTGTTTGGGTTTTGTGCTTCCCCACCCCGGCGCCTTGTGGCTTGCAGGATCTTAGCTCCCTGACCAGGGACTGAACCTGGGTCGAAACAGTGAAACCACCCGAGTCCTAACCACTGGACCACCAGGGAGCTCCCTCCCCTCACCACCCCCCCACCTTTTTTTTTTTTAAACAGTAGTTTGAGATTTACAGAGAAGTTACAAAAAGAGAACAGAAAATTCCCATCTACTACTCACCATTTCCCCCCTTTAATATCTTACATTTCCATGGTAGGTCTGTCACAACTAAGAAACCAACACTGGTGTCTAACTTTTACCTGAACTCCAGACTATTCCGATTTTACTAGTTTTTTCACAGGTGCCATTTCCAGGACCCATGCAGGAAACCACATTGCATTAATTGTCATGTCTCTTCAGAACACTTCAGCCTGTGACCATTTCTCAGACTTCCCTTCTTTTTGATGACCTTGACAGTTTTGAGGAATACTCCTTAGGTACTTTGAAGAATGTCCCTCGATTGGGGTTTGCCTGATTATTTTGTCTGGTTAGACTAGGGTTGCTGGTTTTAGGAGAGAGTACCACAGAGGGGAACTCCTTCTGGTCACATGACTTTCCCTGGGAATGTTAACCTTGACCACCTGGCAGTATTAGCCTGACTTCACCCCTGGGAAGCTACTTCCCCCTTTGCATGCTCTGCTCTCAGGAAGAAGGTCACTAAGCACAGCCCACACTCCAGGCAAGCAACACAGACTGTGTGGAATTCTTCGGTAGGGAGATTGTCTCTTCTCTTGCATTTATTTATTTCTTATCTTTCCAACATGGGACAAAAGTAGAAGATTGAGGTTTCCATGAAATCTGGGCAAGAAGAAAAGCTTTTTGTCCATACCTAAGGTTCCTTTTCTCTTCCATGGTCCTTGGTTGATTCCTGATGGCTTTAATTCTGTCTCTAAATGTCATGGGTATCAGAGATGCGATTAACTTTTGTCCTGCAGGAAAAAAAATGGAGTTTAATTTTTTTCTCCTTTAACAGAATAATAGCATTTGAAAATATGGTGCTGAAGATAGAGCATGTTTTTATAAGATCACAAAGAAAGAAGAATATATGTACTCAGTGATCCCCAAAGTCACAAATAAAAACAAGAAGACAACACGTACACGTGTGAAATCTCGAAGCCAAAGCATATGATAGTTTGCACGCAATTCTAATTCAGTGCTTTCCTTTTTCCCATGACAAGGAACACTCAGCAAAGCTGATGAGACCCAGCATGTTCAGTCGGCCTGGCTCTCCTCCCTCTGTAATTTCCCGCATGGCTTCCTCTTGCCCCCTGCACTCCAGGCCCAAGCATCTTCTTGACTTTTCTGGGCCGTTGTCTTGTGTTCCTCCATCCGCTGGAAGATGAGGACTCCCCCCTCCTCTCCCAAGAACTCAAATTCCCACTTTGCGTCAGCGTGGCAAATATTGTTGGTCATCTATCCCGCAGTCAGCTCTCCTTTTTGACGGAATCCCGATCTGGTTCAGAAATCTACGGCCCTCTCTCCCACGGCCCTGGGCTTCTGCAGGGTGGGACCCATCTCCAGGCACGGGAGACAGATCCCAGTGAATCCAAGCCTATCTTGATGGTCCCAGCCCCCTTGCAGGTGACCTGTTCAGGCCCAGGCATGTGACACGTTGGCCAATGTTCTGTGAGGGGTGGTCTGCTGAGGAGTTTCTTGGAAAAGGTTTCTTCCCTCTCAAAAAAGCAAGGCTCAAAAAACATGGAAAAGGCAGACCCTTCTCGCTCTGGGTGGTGTTGTGTCCACGTGTGACGCCTGGCACGGCTGCCCCCCCCTCCAGTAGCAGTGGAGGGGCAGCTGGGGGCCCGCTGGGGCGGTGGCCGGGAGCGGGCTGGCTCCTGGCCCTATTAGGGAGCTGCTCGGAACTCCTCATTTCAGTGACATAGCTGAGGTGGAGGGAGAGTGCCCAGAAGAGGGCCACCAAATCACTCGGCTGAAGACGAGGAATTTGAGTGTCTCCTGAGAGGGAAGTGGGAGTAGACAGACAGGAAGAAAGGCGAAGGAGGGAAGAGGAAAAAACCCGGTTTCACGGCGGACTTGACAAAAGAGGCACCCCTTGTTGCCAAATCCAGAGTGGAGAGCGATGGGACCAACGCAGGACAGGACGGTGCTTAAGGTGTCAGGCTTGGGAGTCAGGCAGACCTGCATGTGATCCCAGATCTGCCACATCATTGGACTTCCCTGAGCCTCAGGGTCCTCATCAAGCAAATGGAAACGACAGGCATGCCTGCCTCACGGGTGTGGAGCGTGGCAAGTAGATAAAACTGAACTCGATGGATAACAAAAAGGCAGAACACTGGGCACATGAAACGAGCTTGATCAAGGTAAACTCCTTCTTGGGTATCAGACGTTCTCAAAATGACCCCTTCCGCGGTCTCGAGCATCCTCAGGTCACCCACCAAACCTTCACCCTCCTCGAAGTCTTAAAACCAAAACCCTGCCGGCAACTTGGAAGGTGCCGTTCCCGTTCTAACTCCTCTGCCCCAGGGCCTCACTACCTTGGATGTTCTCATGTGAAGTACAAGGGGTGTCTAAGCCTGTGCTTTCTGAGCTATGAAGGGTCTGGGAAAACGACTCATTCACAGGTGTTGAAAACCGTAAGAACTGCTTGCCCTTTTTGTCATTCCAATTGCTGAAAATCTGAGAGTCTGTCACATCAATGTCAGAAATGGAGGAGACCAAACTAAAGCTTGAGTTCGCCAGTGTCTTTTCTGGAACAATCTGACTTGAAGATCGATGGCTTTGGACCCCAGATGGGACATTCTCAACCTCAACGATGATTTCATTCACTTGGTCACTAGACAGCATCTCTGGCTTCCTCCAAGCCTTACTCTCCACCAGGGTGGGCTTCCCAAGACCTCCTACAGCAGTCACACTGGCATTGTGAGGAACCTCCAGGAAAAGTGATGACAACCACAGAGAGCCTCCCCCCCCATTCACAGGTTTTGTTTGTTTGTTTTTGCGGTACGCGGGCCTCTCACTGTTGTGGCCTCTCCCGTTGCGGAGCACAGGCTCCGGACACGGACACACAGGCTCAGCGGCCATGGCTCACGGGCCCAGCCGCTCCGCGGCATGTGGGATCTTCCCGGACCGGGGCACGAACCCGTGTCCCCTGCATTGGCAGGTGGACTCTCAACCACCGCGCCACCAGGGAAGCCCTAGAGTATATTATTTAATTTCCACAATCACCCTACAAAATAAATACTATAATAAACCCCATTTTATAAGAAAACTGAGGCCCCAAAAGGTAATTTGCCTAAGGTCACAAAACCAGCAAGTAGCAGAGCTAGGGATCAAACCCAGGTCTGTCTGGTCCCAAAGCAGGGCCTTTTAATCACTTCACCCTGGTCCTCTCCTGTAACAAGATGCTGAGGTATCACTCATTCATTCATTCATAAATGAATGAATGTTTATGAGTACCTGCTAGGTGCCAGGCACTTCCTAGATGTGGGCATGATACATCAAAGTGACACTCTATCAGGAGACTGTCCACCGATTAATTATAAATGATTTGAGAATCAGAACTGGTGCAAAGCAAAATGGTGCAGAAAGCCAGGTTCATCTCTGGGTCCTCTACTTCTTTACTTCTCTCTGCCTCCTGGGCACTCCACCCAGAGGCCCTAAACTTCATGCTGGCCAGAGAGAGCATCTTAGGAGGTTTAAAAGCATTTCTTTTTCCCCAGTAGTTAAAGCCATTCCCTGCTCTCGTGGGAACCAAATGGAGAGCATGACTGTTTATATCCCCATGGTTTTCTCTCCCAAGTAGCAACACCTACCCCTTGAAAGATACAGGCCTCCTTGAGAAGGCTCTTAGAGAATTAGGCTACAGGATATCATCCACCTTAGGGGGTCAGAAGGTGAGGGATGGCTTTAAGTCATGGGGCCCCGCAACTTGCGTTGTTACTTAGAGGACGTCTTCGGTTTATTCCTCGTTTTTCACAGGTTTGCCTTTAACTTCCAGTATTCCCTGGCCTCTCTCCTCTAATGCTTTTTTATTTCTCAGCCTGCCTCTGCTCAGACCTTCACCACAGCACACAGTGATCCTTATAGCGCTTCCTAACTGATCTCAAAGCCTTCTCCAAAAAAAAAAAAAAAGCCTTCTCCAATCTGATTACTCCTACCCTCCACTGTCATCATAATTCTATGATTATTCAGAAAAATTTGGCTCAAGGCACTGCCACCTCACCAGCACATGTATTAGGGTATTAGGCACGGGATGGACATGTGACCCAGCCTTCTTTCCTATGTAAAAAATGATTGGTTCATGTGTAGGTATGTGTCCCAAATGGGGCTGGAGAGAGTCTCCTCAGCACTGACTCACAGGCCTAGAGAGAAAGGAAGACTTTCCATGACATTGCTGAGCTGTGTGTGTGTCTAGGGCTGCTGCTGTCACGCTCCCTGGCCTGCAGGGAAAGCCTGACTGGTTGAGGTGTATGAGGTGAAGCTTAAAGAGAAGCTGCATCAAGCAAAGATGCGAAATAGATGGAGAAAAAGAATCCAGGTGGCCCCGAGCCCCTGGCTTCAGACTCAGGCCCTGGTTCCTGTGACTCATACAACAAATATCTCTGAGCACCTACTATGTGCCAGGCACTGTCCTAGGTGCTGGAAGGTAATTCTACCTTCAATTCTTTGTTTCTCCATATCCTCCCCACCACACAAGCCTTGGGCCTGGGTGGGTTGGGTTTCTGTCACTTGCAACCAGAAGAGTCCTAGTGAAGACACCCTGATATCCAAAAGAGAAAAAACTGTGTGTGTAAAAGAAAACCCGGGCTTCCCTGGTGGCGCAGTGGTTAAGAATCTGCCTGCCAATGCAGGGGACATGGGTTCGAGCCCTGGTCCGGGAAGATCCCACGTGTCGCGGAGCAACTAAGCCCGTGCGCCACAACTACTGAACCTGTGCTCTAGAGCCTGCGAGCCACAACTCTGAAGCTCACGTGCCACAACTCTGAAGCCCACGTGCCACAGCTACTGAAGCCTGCATGCCTAGAGCAGCAAGAGAGGCCACTGCAATGAGAAGCCCGCACACTGCAACGAGGAGTAGCCCCCGCTCTCCGCAACTAGAGAAGGCCCGCGCACAGCAGCGAAGACCCAACGCAGCCAAAAATAAATAAATAAAAGAAAACCCCGTTATGATAAATTAAGGAAGTACTGCATCAGTTAGCACACCAGAGGCCAAGAGGAAATGGCAATGTCCGCATTGCCTTGAACACATTCCTTCTTTAGGGTTGACATTTTTGGTCACTGTCCATTTAAGCCTTACCTTGGGGTGACTTGTGCCAATCGTGTCCAGACAAGGGGGGGTCTCCATAAGCTTGGCTGAGGCCATTGTCACCCACATAAGCAGGGTTCACTGGAATGAAGAGACAAGAGACAATTAATCCTACCACACTAGATGTTACTGAGCACACAGTGGTCAGTAAGACTTGTTAATGGGTCACAAATCAGAGTTTGAAAAATACTTGTCTGGAGGGGGAGGGACGAATAGATGGAGCTCAGAGGGTTTTAGGACGGTGAAAATATTCTGTGTGATACCATGATGATAGCTACATGTCATTATATATTGGTCCAAACCCATACAATGCACAACCCAAGGTGAACCCATTGTAAGCTATGGATTTTGGGTGATAATGATTTATTAATGTAGGTTCAATTGTAACAAATGTCCCACTCTGGTGGGGGACTCTGATAACGGGGAAGGCCATGCACATGTGGGACAAGGGATATGTGGGAAATCTCTGTTACCTTTCCCTCAATTTTACAGTGAACCTAAAACTTCTGTAAAAAAATAAGTCTTCTAAAAATTGAGTAAAAAAAAAAAAAAGCTTTTCTAGGTGATTACAAAGCTTCCTTCTAGTTCTAGCATTTTATGATGACACGTGAATAAATTTGAAATTTGGCCTGATTTTCTTAAGGACAGAGTCCACTTTCAGCATCTACACAACAGTGTCACATTTCAGTATATTTTTATTCAACTCATGGTAAACAATGAAGGCTAAACTCCTCAACAGAGAAAATGGAGCACATTTTGATGGAGATGTACAAAATTATACTGCAGGAGGTTCTGCAACTTCTTGCCAAGGATCAGTTCCTGGCTTTGCTGCTTACTAGCTGTGTGCTCTCTGGCATGTTACTTAACGTCTCTGAGCTTCAGAGTCTGTAAATCAGGGATAATAATAAGACATTTGCATAGGATTGTTGGGGAAATTGAATCAGTTAATACACGTAAAGTGCTTAAAGTAATCCTGGAACATAGCAAATTCTTAATATATATTAACTATTGTGGTAAATTAATTGTTTTTCAGCAAATATTACACTTCCTCCACCTTGGAAACCTCCGCTGAAGTTGGGCTTGCTCATGTGACTTGCTTTAACCAGTGGAACATGGTAGAAGTGACAGTTTGCTAGTTCCAAGTCAAGGACCCAGAGACATCGTTTGTTTCTGCTTCCAGCTTATGTCACGGGAAGAAAATGGCCCAAGGTAGCTCACTGGGTCAAGAAGGACCCTAGACCTAAATAGAATCTGTGACCTCAAATCAGGCACAGCCAAACCCAGCCTGGTTCAGTCAAACTCCAAGCAAACCCACAGATGTGTGGGTGAGAAATAAACGATGCTTATCTACAACATTGGGTTTTGGAGTTGTTTGTTATGAAGCATTCCTGTGGCAATAGCCAACTGATACATCCCTTACAGTTGTTGCTACTAATTCAGTTAGCATTGCTCAAGCACCAGCTGTATGCTAGGCACTAGGAAAATCACATAGAGCCTTGGAGGATACATGGATGAAATGGGTTCTCCTTAAGGAGTGCATAGTCTAACAGGATGGCATAGCACTGGACAAGTGAATGCCGGCACAACGACCTTGGTCCTACAAGGAGCCCAGAGAAGGAAGCCACACTTTACGTGACCACTTTTTAAAATAGCTTTCTAATTCCAGTGTTCTATGGGGCTCGGTGGTCAGGAATCCGCATTTGCCCTGATCCTACCCAGAAGTAATGCAGGGTCAGAGAGACTAGATTCTGACACTGGCTCTTTTGATTTAGTAGCTGGGTGACCTTGGGCACGTTTCTCTCTGAGCCTCAGTTTTCCCCTCTGTAACATGGAGAGCTGTAGTGTCTGTCTGAAAGGTGGCCGCAGATGAAAGAAGACTGTAAAAGTAAAGTGCTTGGCAGCGTTTCCAGGACATGGGAAACACTCAAAACCCGCTGGGCGTTATTAGCTCTGCTTGCATTGGGGTGGGGCAGTGTTTCTCAATCTTTTTTTTTCATTACTGGCCACCTAAGTAGCCTTTTTAGACATTTCTTCCTTATTGCCCTCCCCCATGATATTTTAATGCCACAGATATACGTATAACTATATACATATACTGTATGCATATCTGCTTTATACATAAAAAAGGAAGGTTTTTTGTGGCCTTTCAATAAATTTTCACCCTTTGGGATTGATATCCCCCACTGAGAATACCTGGCATAAAGGTTCGGAATAGCCCAAGTTAATGCTGTCTATGCAAATGTGTAAGAGTCCGCGTTTTTCCTTAGTGCATGGCGATGCATCCCACCCCTCCTCCCTGCCTTCTTCAATCCCTTCCCCACCCACCCCCTCAGGGCTGAGCAGCCTTCCATCTGCACCAACCAACGCTTGGGTCCCTCACTCTGTTCATGACTGAACACTCCTTTTCCCAGCTCTCACGGGCTCTGAATTCCTATAACATTGACTTGTGCCATGAGCTGGCTTCTTCTATCAGACAACAAGTCCCTTTTTTCTTCCGGAAGATGAGAACTGGTAGAATCTCCTTTACCTCCTAGAGCTAAACCTTCACACACAGCAGATTCTGAGAACGACATGATTTTTCACATATTGTCAGTCTGTTTGCTAATTTTCTTTAGTCTTGATGTGTTGGTGTCACCTACTCACTTAGGCTTTACGAACCCTGAGAACAGAGCTACTTCTAACTCCCTGTGCCCCCAGTAGGTTCCAAAGATACAAGTGCTGACCACCTGAACACCTGCAGGATGTGCTGAACTAAAGCTGGACACTGGCAGCCACACATACCGAATCTAGTCCACCAGTGGTTTTGTTTGCCCAGCTCAGGGATTTTATTTATTTATTCAAAAAATTATTTTGGAGCATGTAAAAACCCAGATTTCTGGCTTCTTTAGAAAAATCTGAGGATCTGGCCACACTAAGTCCATCTTCCCACATCACGGCGATGGGCTGAACCTGACCATCAATTGCCTCACACAGGCACAACCCCTGCCCAACCTGCTTTGATAATTGATGATACTGCTTCTCTCCTCTAGACCCTGAATGTTCAACTCTTGTAAGGTGGGTGTTTGAAGGAGGAGGAATAAACCAATTCTTCTCCTGCTGATCTTTAATGATTGGTCCCAAGCCCACTGAATTTTACTTTCTTCCCAGGATATGATTCTCTTCTTAACAAATGCTTACCATAGCCATTGCCAGGAGCACCTGGCACAGAGGGGCTGTACGGATTTGCCGTCTCCCTGGATTTCATTTCAATGCTTTCAGGATAATCTCCATCCTTTCTCCCCAGGATGCCGAAGGGGCTGTCACCCTCACGGTGAAATGAGGGCTGGACTGAAGATGCTCTGCTGAGCATTCTGAAATCCCAAAATGATGGATCAATAGTCATCCAATAGCATAGTAAAGATAGTCATCCATCCATCCATCCATCCATCCATCCATCCATTCATTCATCCCACAAACGCTGACTGAATGCCAACCATGTATTAGGCATGGGCAATGGGGTGAGAAGATAAAGTTAAAGACATGGGTTGTCTACCCTCAAGGAACTCTCAATACAGTCTGGCTGAGCTTATTAACCACAGCCATAAGCAATTATAATACAAGTAGCAACGGATGAATATAAGAAGACAGGCCCAAGGAGTTCAGAGGAAAGAGAAGAGAATTTGGCCTGGGAGTCTGAAGGGAAATCTACATGGAAAAGAGACATCTGAGCTGGGATTGGAAGGATAAATTAATACATAGTTAGGAGGAGGGCATTCCAAGGATGAAGAACAGCACAAATAAACATGTGAGACCAGAAAGGGTTGAATATATAAAAGGAATGCTATGAAAATCAATTAACCTGGAGCAATGATTCGCAATTTTATATATATACCTATTCCCAGGCCTCACCCCAGACAACTAAATAGAATCTCTGAAAGTTGGGCCCAGGCATTTGTATGATTTTTAAGTCTCCCCAGGTAATCAGATAATTCTAATCAGCAGCCAAGGTCAAGAACCACTGACCTAGAGTACAGGGTTCAGGTAGGGAGAGGATAGCAGAGGTGGGAGGAGGTCAGTCAGGCTGGGCTTTGGCTGGCATCTTACATTAGCTCAGTGCATCCTCATTCTTCAATGTTCTCACAAGTGAAGTGGTGTAGTCTTTCTCCCAAAGGTTATGAAGAACAATGGAAGATGAGAAACAAGGGAGTGACAAGGTCAAAGGTATGTTTGTAATGATGAGCCAGGCAGTGGGGGAGAAGACCAAGGAGGACGCTTTGACATGGTCCTATTAATCCGCCTATTTAGGTTGTATTTAGCATTATTCCTGTAGGCATTTGACCTCACTGTGCACCCAAATCCCATATCCTTGTTCCTAGAGGTAAATAAAAGCCATTCGTCTTTGTTGAATTCATAAATATTACTAGTAGAAATAGTACCTACAAAATAAAACTTGTATTGGTT
This sequence comes from Globicephala melas, assembly GCF_963455315.2. Classification (NCBI taxonomy): domain Eukaryota; kingdom Metazoa; phylum Chordata; class Mammalia; order Artiodactyla; family Delphinidae; genus Globicephala; species Globicephala melas. The sequence continues at coordinate 23,136,148 of NC_083328.1, forward strand.
GAAATTTCACATGGTAAATTTGTTATAGGTTAAGAATAACCTGAAAAATAAATAATCACATCTTGTTGGCAACGTGAACATTAAGAAATTTAACCCAGGAAAAACGCAGTTTGGCAAAACTGTCACCCAAGACTAACACTCAGCGACCCAAACTATACCTGGTAAAATTTGTCAATGACCAAAATTGATGGAAGATTAAAATCTTTTTGACAAAATTTAGATCTATCAAATCTGAACCAGGAAAAATTGGACTTAAAATAAAAAAAAAAAACCTCCTTAGAGGCGAAAATGAATTAATGAAACTTGATGAAAACAACAATGCAGAAGATCAATGAGCCAAATCTACTCTAAACATGAAAAGTGATCAATTCTGACAATAATTTCAGTAAAATAAAGATGAAAGTGGAAAAAAAATCAGGAGTGGCTCAATCAGCTTGTATAAAAAAACTGAGGAGTTGAATGGATTTCATGGAGTTAGACCTTCAAAAGACTTTCTTGATTAAAATGCCTTCCTGGGCTTCCCTGGTGGCGCAGTGGTTGAGAGTCCGCCTGCCGATGCAGGGGACACGGGTTCGTGCCCCGGTCCGGGAAGATCCCACATGCCGCGGAGCGGCTGGGCCCGTGAGCCATGGCCGCTGAGCCTGCGCATCCGGAGCCTATGCTCCGCAACGGGAGAGGTCACAACAGTGAGAGGCCCGCGTACCGAAAAAAAAAAAAAAAAAAAAAAAGCCTTCCTGTTGATATAATTCTGGTTAAAATGTTTGGGTTCATAAACATCATCTTAATCCTAACCTCATTGGCAAAGTAGCAGTGTCCAAACAGTGGGGATCTAAATGTCTTGCAGGGATTAGACGGGAAGAAACAGGAGACTGGGAAGGATGTTATTTGAGCAAGAAGTGATGAAAGATTATGTTCAGGTAAGGGCTTGAAGCCTCAGGCTGAGAGTCCAAGGACCAGGTGCGGTATACAGGTAGGCATGAAAGTTTCACCATAAATTCATGTCATGGAAATAATCATACGTGTCCTTATCCCAAACATCGCCAACCAAGTTCAATTGACTGAATGATCTAGCCTTCATCCTCCATCCCCAGGGGAGGGAGACACCGGCACTTACTCCCTGGTCATCTCCGGGTTCTCTGAAGAGCCGTAATCATGAGCATTCTCAGCACCTGGGTAATCGGGCTCCCCCCAGAACTCTGTAGAGCTCCGATAGTCCTGGGCGCCGGGATAGTCTGGTTCCCCCAAAAAGTCTGGATAGCTGGATTGATTCTCAGCATCTGGATAATCAGGCGCTCCCAGAGCGTCTATGTACGGACTGATCCTGGAACCAGCACGTTCTGGATTCCTTCTGGAGTCTGGATGGTTGGAACTGGCTCCGGGGCCAGCATAGTTAGAGCTGCCCTGAGCTCCAGCGTAGTCTGGCTCTCCCAAGGAATCAAGATAAGCTGGATTTGTTCTGGAGCCCCCGTAGTTTCCACTGCCTCTGGAACCTGCCAAATCAGGATTCCGTTGAGATTCAGAGGAGTCTGGCTCCCTGGATGAGCCTGGGCGATATGGATTGCTCCAAGATCCGGGATAATCTGGCTCCGCCAAAGATTTGGCATTGTCTGGACTTCCGGAACCTGCGGAGTATGGATTGCTCCTGGTGCCAGGGTAGTATGGATTCCTCCGAGATCTAGGATAATCTGGTTCTGCTAGAGACCCAGGATAGTCTGGACTTGTTCTGGAGTCTGCAGAGTATGGGTTGCTCCTGGTGCTGGGGTCATCTGAGTTGTTCGGAGGACCTGGCGAATCTGGATAATCCTGAGTTTTCAAATACCCCCGAGTATGGTTCCGAGACCCGTAATAGTCAGGGTAAGCTGGATCCTCCTCGTAAGCATTATTCCTGTAGGCAGACATGTTTACCCTGGAGTATTAAAAGGTTCCTGCCTCTGCAGGTATTCAGGGATCTCTTTCTTTATCTGAAAAACAAAAAGGAAGGAAAGGTCAGAATTTTTTTCCCTTTCTTCCCTGCAAAGATTGATGGTTATTTTCCAGTACCTGTTCTTTTTTCTCTCAGAGTTGGGTACACAGCTGCCCAAAATAAAGACTATGTTTCCCAGCCTCCTGTGCATCTAGGTACAGCCATGAGAGTGGTCAACGAGATGTGAGCAGAAGCGATATACACAACTTCCAGGTTGTGCTGTTAAAGGGAAGGGGTATTCCTCCCTTTCTCAGTCTTCTCACTTCCCATGAACTGGACCGCGGAAATGATGGGGCGCTTCCTGGCCATGCACACGGGCAGCACCCACCCTAGGGAGAGCAGCAGAACAGCCTGGGCTGTTGATGATTTCACAGATCAGTGCCCAATATCAGCTTGGGCTTTTATGTAAAGAAAGAAATAAACCATTATCTTGTGTAAACCACAGTTTTTTGGATCTGATACTTCTGGCCAGACTTATATCCTGACCAATTCCTTCTGCTGGGGAGGGGAGCAATGAACCAAAAGATTGGAAGAAACAAGGACTTATTGAGCACTTTGATTGCATTTGTTCTTGGGTTCAAAGCATAAATTACTATGAGCGCACAAAGGAAGAATGGTTAATGGTAACTAGAGGGCTTGGGTAAGGAGACAAGCACTACCATCCCCTCCAGTTTGAAAATATGGTTTTATGAGTTCTATGAGCTGTAATCTATAGACACAGCATACTTTCAAATCAGAAGTGATGGGGTTTTAATTTCTAAGTGAACTATCTGTTGTTTTTACTTGCCTTTTACCCATTTTGCCTTCTTTTGGCATCAATGCCCTGATTTTCCTCTGGGTATCTGCTCACAGTCCAGGAGATTCAGGAAAGACTGATTGCATTCCTGACTCCAAGGATGGTCACATGACCAGGTCTGGCCAATCAGTGTCCACCATACCCCTGGCCACAGGGTTTGGTTCAGGAATGGGCACATAACCCAAGTCAGTCTTCCAGGACCTTGACGGACTAACTGGGAAAGATATGCTCTTATTTCACTAAGTTGCTTTGCAGATAGAATATAAGCCTGGAACTTCCGGTGCAGTGTCAGTCAGAACAGCAAAGAAAATAAGTAGGGGAGGAAATTTAAAGAAAGAATTAATAGGATTAGTGGACTGACCCGATATGGGAAGGGTGAGAGCTAAGGAAAAGAAAAGATAAAAAATAGCTCCACGGTTTCAGCCAGCATGATTAGATAAATGGCGATGCTTTTGAAAGAAGGAAGTAGACCATTTTTAAAGTTCAGCCAATGTTTACAGGTTTATCTCTATGTGAACAAAAAGGGTTAGACTTTCTGTTGAGTAATCGGAGGAGCTAAAGAATTAACCTTCTGCCGTGCCTTATAGCCTTAGAATGTTTATTTGCCAACTCATTTCCATACTTCTCAGTATAGCAGAAGTCAGTTTTTCATTATTTTGTCCCTACCCAACATCCACTTCTCTCTTTTGTGGCAACATTTTCCTCTCAATCCATGTCAGCCAGGTGTAGACGTGTGACCCAATCAGAATTATTTGCTTCTTGGCCACAGTGATTGGGTCAGAGCCAGTGAGACTCAATTCTGGGAGTTTTGTCAGAAATGTTGAAAGAGAGAAGTTCTCTTTTGGCTGGACTTGGAGTTAGGAAGTTATAAGCCTGAAGCAGTCAGAGGTCACCAGGGGAGAAGGCCTGCCTGAGAGTGGTACCAACAGGGAACAGAACAGAACCAAGAGATAAACAGAAAGAAGGATCAAATGTTATGACACTGTTTAAGCACCTGAATCCAGCCATGCCTGAAGGCAGCCAGCCACTGGATACTTGAGTCATTACATTCCCTTTTTGACTTAAGTTGGTTTGAGTTGGTTTTCTGTCATACACAAATGAAAGAGAATTTCAACTAATATGCTGAGGGTTTTTTTTTTTTTTTTTTTTTGTGGTACGTGGGCCTCTCACTGTTGTGGCCTCTTCCATTGCGGAGCACAGTCTCCGGACGCACAGGCTCAGAGGCCATGGCTCACGGGCCCAGCCACTCCGCGGCACGTGGGATCTTCCCGGACCGGGGCACGAACCCGTGTCCCCTGCATCGGCAGGTGGACTCTCAACCACTGCGCCACCAGGGAAGCCCTCCCTCACCTTTTAATTTACTTATTTAACTACTGACATATCTTGAACAATCAATGAAGATTGCTCAAGCAGAAAGGGAAATAGGGGCAGAGGTTTTTCCCCTACTTAAGATAGAAAATAAAAACAACACAATTCTGATTCATGTAAAAAGAAGCCTTCTTTGCAGAAAGAAAAACAATAAACAAGATGAATAAAAGGAGGCAAGACTTGGTATAAAGACAGACAAACAGGCCAACGGAACAGAGTAGAGAGTCCAGAAATTAACCCTTGCATATAGGGTCAAATGATTTTCAACAAGGAAGCCAAAACCATTCTACAAGGAAAGGACAGCCTTTTCAACAAATGGTGTTGGGAAAACTGGGTATCTACATGCCAGAGAATGAAGTTGGACTCCTACCTTATACCATATACAAAAAGTAACTCAAAATGGATCAAAAAGACCCAAAGCTAAGACCTAAAACTATAAAACTCTTAGAAGAAAACAGGGGGAAAGATGCATGACCTTGGATTGGCAATGATTTCTTGATTCAACACCAAAAGCACAGGCAACCAAAGTTAAAATAGACAAATTGGACTACATCCAAAAAAAAATTGAGACAACCATGTCGTCTCAATTAGTGCTAATCGGTCTTCAATACCTCTTTGAATTGGCCAGTCTCTTTTTCAATCAGGAGAGAGCAACACTCCAGGCTCAGAACCTTCATGAGGCCACAACTTATGACTAGAATTTAACAATTTCATTTTAAAATTAACTTACAGTAAAATATTTGGGGGATATAGCTCTATGAATTTGAACACTTGCATAACCACCACCGCAATCAGGATACAGACAGTTCCATCACCCCCAAAACTCCCCTGTGCCCCTCCCTGTAATCACCCCTCCTCCCATCCTTAGTCTAACAAGGATCTGTTCTCCATCTCTTTAGTTTTGCCTTTTTCCAAATGTCATATATATGGAATCACACAGAATGTAGCCCTTTGAGACTGGCTTCTTTCATAATCTAGTTAGAATTTAACAACGTGGTTTGGTTTTCCCTGTATGTATATATGTCTATAAATATATAGTCACTATAAGCAAGTGATAGAAGTTTTCCACTTATAATAATGTTTATCTATATCTATAAGTAAGTGATAGAAGTTTTCCATTTACAATAATGTTTCCTTTTAAAATAAATCTTTTAGGTTAAAAAGAACAGATAAATAATAGTATTCACGGTAAGAAAAAGGGCAACAATTATGAAGGTGGAATGCAAATGACTAAATTTGGGGAAACAATGGACATTATACAATAATATAATTACATACTCTCTCCGTCCCCCCAACACACGCACGAAATACCAGTTGTAATTCTAAGAATTCTTGAAAGGGAAGGAAAAGAAATTTAGAAAGAAGACAGCGCTCATTCCCAGGCATCTCATTTGAGCCAAGCCCTCATAATTGCAGTTCTAGAAGTTTTGATTCCTTTCAGGCACCTGATCTTGGAAACGCAATTCCCACACGAACAACCAAGGCCACCACACGTCTGGGAGCCGTTGCCCAGGCATCAGGCCATGCGCTCACACACATCCATGTTTCAGCAGAGACGTAGATTTCATTTGCTCACAATTGCTTTGTTGTTCTTTCTGGGCTGGTCATGTTAGCTTAACGATTACTTTGGCTGTCATCATGGAAGCCACTGTAAACAAACGCTTTAGAATCCTTTTTTCTGCGGGGAAAGCTCAGAACAAGGAAATAAAGACAAGGAAATCAGTCTCTTTAAAGCATGTGAGGGCAAAACCTTCAATCACCCAATCACTTTAACAACATCTTCCCGGAACAAAACATTTGTTAGCACGCGTCCCATGAGGCTTCTCAGAGGCCGTTTCTGCCTTTGACTTAGGCACATTCAATGCCACACATTGGATCCCTCAGAAAATACGGTCTGGTTTGCTATGAATAGAAGGGGAAATATAAATATAACAAAATGGGTACATCTTGTCTTTTTTCATGTTTTCCCTTCAACAAGGAATTTACTAAATTTTCAAGACACAATGTCCGAGGAACGATCATCATATTTTATGAATGACAAAAGAATATAAGATTTTTAGCTTGTTAAGCACATGAGAAAGTGTCAAAGGCTAGAAAATAAACGTGAATTTTAATCTTACGAAGGGCATCACCTTGACGTGGCGAAAATCTATCCAGAGAACGGTCTAATGGGCTGCATTTAGCAGTGAGGTAGCCGATGCCTCTTACAACACAAAATGAAGATGAGTTCTAATATATTTTTAAAATAAGACTTGGGAAACTTGGGGTGATAGATTTGGCAAATGTCACCAATTAATCTCCATGAGGAAATTTCAAGAAAAAGAGTGGGATGATTTTACATACTTTTTAAAATAAAGTTATTTATTTATTTTTGGCTGCGTTGGGTTTTTGTTGCTGCGCGCGGGCTTTCTCTAGTTGCGGTGAGCGGGGGCTACTCTTCATTGCGGTGCGTGGGCTTCTCACTGCAGTGGCTTCTCTTGTTGCGGAGCACGGACTCTAGGCGCGCGGGCTTCAGTAATTGCGGCACGTAGGCTCTAGAGCGCAGGCTCGGTAATTGTGGCACACGGGCTTAGTTGTTCCGCGGCATGTGGGATATTCGCATACTAGGGCTCCAACCCGTGTCCCCTGCATCGGCAGGCAGATTCTTAACCACTGCGCCACCAGGGAAGTCCCTATATGGATGTTTTGAAGCCCTTCAAATTTCATTACACTAGCTGATACCTCCTCTTTTACTTCCCTCCTTTCTTGGTGGGAATTCTCTGGACCAAACCCTTCCCAACAGTCATCTTTACTATAACCCTAACCCCTCTTCACACAAATGACACTTTATATCAAGACTTTCTTTCTTGTATATAAGATTGCCCCCAAAATAGATGAAACCCACAGGCCTTAGATGTGAAGCTGGCTGATGCAACTGAATTGACAGCGCCTGCATTCAGCTGACAATGTTCTGTTTGAAGTGCAGGGTGTGAGTGCCTTTTATTCTACTTTAGAAAGAGGTTAGTGGAAGCCACAGTCTAGGGCAGAAATCGTCAATCACAGCAATTTTGCCCTCCCATAGCACATTTCACGAAGTCTGGAGGCATTTTCGGTTGTCAAAGTTGGGGCGAGGGGTGCGATATTGGCATCTATTAGGTAAAGGCCAGAGATGCTGCTAAACATCCTACAGTGCGTACAGGTGGCCAAGAGGCCCATGAAAAGATGCTCAACATCACTAATCATTAGAGAAATGCGAATCAGGACTACAGTGAGGTATCACCTCACACCAGTCAGAATGGCCATCATCAAAAAAATCTACAAACAATAAGTGCTGGAGAAGGTGTGGAGAAAAGGGAACACTCTTGCACTGTTGGTGGGAATGTGAATTGATACAGACACTGTGGAGAACAGTATGGAGGTTCCTTAAAAACCTAGAAATAGAACTACCACATGACCCAGCAATCCCACTACTGGGCATATACCCTGAGAAAACCATAATTCAAAAAGACACATGCACCCCAATGTTCACTGCAGCACTATTTACAATAGCCAGGACATGGAAACAGCCTAACTGTCCATCGACAGACAAATGGATAAAGAAGATGTGCTACATACATACAATGGAATACTACTCAGCCATAAAAAGGAATGAAATTGGGTATTTGTAGAGACTTGTATGGACCTAGAGACTGTCATACAGAGTGAAGTAAGTCAGAAAGAGAAGAACAACTATCGTATATTAACACATATATGTGGGATCTAGAAAAATGGTACAGATGAAGCTATTTGCAGGACAGGAATAGAAAGGCAGATGTAGAGAACGGATATATGGACACAGTGGGGGGAGAGGAGTGTGGGATGAACTGGGAGAATAGGTTTGACGTAAATACACTACCATGTGTAAAACAGATAGCTAGTGGGAACCTGCCGTATAGCACAGGGAGCTCAGCTCGGTGTTCTGTGACGACCTAGATGGGTGGGATGGGGGGAGGGAGGTCTAGTAGGGAGGGGATAGATGTATACATATAGCTGATTCACTTCACTGTACAGCAGAAACTAACACAACTTTATAAAGCAATTATACACCAATAAAAAAAAAAAACCCTACAGAGTACAGAATAGCCCCTCACAACAGAGAATTTTCTGATGCAAAATGTCAGGAGTTTCCGGGTTGAGAAACCCTGACCTTGAGGAGATCATCTAGGGCAATGTCGTCCAAAACAGGCAGACATTGGAGATACTGTGAGTTTGGTTCCAGACCACTGCAACCAAGTGAATATCACAATAAAGTAAATCATGTGAATTTTTTGGTTTCCCAGTGCATACAAATGCTATGTTTACATATACTGTAGTCTATTAAGTGTGCAATAGTATTATGTCTAAAAAAAAATGTACGTACCTTAATTTAAAAATACTTTTTGGCTAAAAATGCTAACCGTTATCTGAGCCTCCAACAAGTCTCAATCTTTTTGCAAATCGTAACATCAAAGATCAGTGATCACAGGCCACCATAACAAATAACAATGAAAAAGCCTTAAATATAGCAAGAATTACCAAAATGTGACACAGAGACACAAAGTGAGCAAACGCTGTTGGAAAAAATCAGTGATCACAGATCACCATAACAAATAACAATGAAAAAGCCTTAAATATAGCAAGAATTACCAAAATGTGACACAGAGACACAAAGAGAGCAAACGCTGTTGGAAAAATGGCGCCAATAGACTTGCTCGACACAGGGATGCCACAAACCTTCAATTCGTAAGAAACGCAGTATGTGCGAAGCACAATCAAATGAGGTAGAACCTTTTATGATGATGGAATTGTTCTACACTATACTGCCAAATATAGCCACCACTAGCCACATGTATCTATTGAGCACTTAAAATGTGGCTAGTGCAACTGAAGAGCTGAATTTTTAATTTTATTTAGTTTTCATTAACTTTAACGTAAATAACCGTAAGTGGCTATAGGGTTACCAAGTGCAAGTCTAGGGAAGGAAAAGAGAGTGAAGCATAGAGCGTAAAGGAACTCCAACATTTAAAGCATCGCTGATCTGTGTGTATCGGGGAGCATCAAGCTGGGTGTCCAGGAGAGTTACCCAGGAGCTTAAGGGAGATGGGGGACCCGTGGGTTGTCAGGCGACCAACTTGTCCCAGTTTGCCCAGAATGTTCTCAGTTTTAGCACTGGAAGTTCCGTGTCCTGGGAACCTGCCTGTCCCAGGAAAACCACCCTAACTCAGGTCCCATCCCCAGAAGTTTTGATTCAGTGCGTCTGGGGTGGGGCCTGGGAATCTGCCTTTTTATCGGGTTTCCCAAGTGATTCTTCTGTGCACCAAGGTTTGAGAATCACTGTGGATCAGCCAGGGAACTGATCAGCAAGGGGCAGGCAGAGAGGCGGGAGGAGAAGAGGAGAGGTGAGGGTTGCTTGTGCCTTGGTGGCTCTGTGCCTTCCTGCCCGGCTGGAGCACCCCAGCCCATCCCAGAAGAACAAGGACCCCTTTCTGGGAGAACTGGACCCAACACGAAGTGCACATCACAGCTCCTGTACCTGCTGAGACCTGCTGGGAGGAGTGGGTGACTCTGCTACCCAAGGAAGGACCCCACTTCCTGGAGATCCCTCCTCTTTCCCTTCCCACTGTCAATGTGCTCAGAATCCTGCCCAGAGCAGGGAAAAATGATAAACCTTAGTGCTCCCCCTCCCCCCGGGGCTGGGGATCCTCCCCTTTCTTTACCACTGGGTCTCAGAAAGGCAGGAGGGACCAGTAAAGCCAAGTTGAGCTTTATCCACATTCTGTGATTCTGGGTCTGTGTCAAGCCTCCCTTGTTTAGAAGAAAAACAATCCCCTTTCTGGATCGACCTTTGGGACTAGAAGCTTAGTTCTTCATCAGACTAATTCAGGTCCCTGTAATATAACAGTCCTATTATAATGCCTATATAAACAAACATTATATAACACAACCTAAGTATTATTATTCCAGATTTGCAGACAGGAAAAGAGAAACAGAAACCAGTGATAACAAAACAACAAATATATATATTCCAGACGCTGTTATGAGAACTTGACAGGTGTTAACCCATTAAATCCCTATCATAGCCTTAGTAATAGGTGTTATTATTACCCTTATTCTACAGAGAAGGACATGAAAGCACAGAGAGGCTGAGTAACTTGGCCAGGAAACACAGCCAATAAGGAGTGGAGTACAGTATCATAAATGCCCCTTCCTCTCAGGGAAGAGAATTCTCTCTTTTTCAGCTTGCTTGTCCAACATTCACACCTTGAATACAGTCATCTTTTTGCCCATGCTGGGTAAGTACGGACTTAAGTGTGGGAAGTTTCTAGATTCGGTGCTATTTGCAGCAGGGCCAACAGTAGGGTCCTGGCCCAAGATGCAAACTTAAGGGGTGCCAAAAATCCTAGTAATCAAGATCAATAATTTTTTTTATATACTTTTTTTTTTTTTTTTTTGGCTGAGTTGGGTCTTCGTTGCTGCGCGCGGGCTTTCTCTAGTTGCGGCGAGCGGGGGCTACTCTTCATAGTGGTGCCTGGGTTTCTCATTGCGGTGGCTTCTCTTGTTGTGGAACATGGGCTCTAGGTAAGCGGGCTTCAGTGGTTGTGGCACACGGGCTCAGTCGTTTTGGCTCGCGGGCTCTAGAGCACAGGCTCAGTAGTTGTGGCACACGGGCTTAGTTGTTCTGCGGCATGTGGGATCTTCCCGGGCCAGGGCTCCAACCCATGTCCAATGCATTGGCAGGCGGATTCTTAACCACTGTGCCACCAGGGAAGTCCCTAGATCAATAATATTTTAATGCAATATTTTTTATTTATTATTTATTTTTTTGGTGGTACGCGGGCCTCTCACTGTTGTGGCCTCTCCCGTTGCGGAGCACAGGCTCCGGACGCGCAGGCTCAGCGGCCATGGCTCATGGGCCCAGCCGCTCCGCGGCATGTGGGACCTTCCTGGACCGGGGCACGAACCCGTGTCCCCTGCATCAGCAGGCGGACTTTCAACCACTGCGCCACCAGGGAAGCCCTAATGCAATATTTTTTAAAGTAAAAATGCAAAAATCCATGATGAACCAAATATCAACATTTTCAATAAAGACAGGTCAGGATTACTAACTTGTCCTCTAGCTCCAGTCTGGCTCAGCTCCATACTGCCTGGCAGGCAGGACCCCGAAATCTAGGTGTTCCTTGAGTCACATACTGCCAGGTACCATCATCTCACCCCAGGAGTGACAGTTTTGGGGGCAAAGAAAATCATCTTCCTGGAGATCACTGCCTCTCTCATTTTTTTTTAAATAAATTTATTTATTTATATTTATTTTTGGCTGCGTTGGGTTTTTCTTTGCTGTGCGCGGGTTTTTCTCTAGTTGCAGCGACGGGGACTACTCTTCGTTGCGGTGCACAGGCTCCTCATTGCAGTGGCTTTTCTTGTTGTGGAGCATGGGCTCTAGGCGCGTGGGCTTCAGTAGTTGTGGTGCAAGGGCTCAGTAGTTGTGGCACGGGGCTTAGTTGTGCTGCTGTATGTGGGATCCTCCCAGACCAGGGATCGAACCCGTGGCCCCTGCATTGGCAGGCAGATTACCAACCACTGCGTCACCAGGGAAGTCCCTCTCCTCTCATTTTAAGGCCTTTCCTCTGATCAGACAATTTATAAGTCTCTACCACAGGAGAAAATTCTGCCTGTCCTTTGGAAAGCCACTATTTTGCATTTATTGGGAATGCAAATACAGGAAATGTTGGTAGCAGTAACTATGGTCCCCAGTTCTTCCTGTGAATTATAGAAATAGGACTTTCTTCTCTTTTATTAAATGCCACCCCACCCAGATTCAAACGCCATAGAAAGTGGAACTTGTTTGTTTGGGCTTGCAAAAACCCGGAAATCTTACCCAGTCTCTTATTTCTTTCCCTACGAATAGAGTGTCTTTCCTAGAAATGACCCCGTCTAATGATTAGCATTTCATCAGCATGAGTTTATCTCTGGGAACATTGAACCTCAGGCTGCTGGAAATAACCTAAGCAGTAATATAGTCCAATCTCCCGTTACTCCATTCCAGGAGCTCTTGTCAAACGTGATACATCATGTGATTACCTCACCCAGCCTCTGAGGAGAGGACTCTTCCTGGCAAAATAGGACTCTAAACCCCACTGCTTGACATCCAAGCTCCTTTTCCCCTTTTCAGTGCAGAAGGAATCTAGTCAAACAACAACAGTAACTAATGATAAGCATAAAGGCAGCACCATTTGTTGAGAGCTTAACTGACCACCAGGCACCAGGTATACCCTTCACGTGCATTAGCAAGTGAATCCCCAAGCAAATTTATGGAGAGGTATTATTATCTCTACTTTATGATGATTACATTGAGGCCCAGAGAGGTTAAGTAATTTGCCCAAGGTCACACAGTTAAACAGACAGAATGGAATTCAAACTCTTCCCTCTCTGCCTGAACTTTAATGATGATCATCATCATCATTGCTATCAGAGGAAGAAGAGAAGCATGAGAAGGAAGAGGAGAATGAGATAACATTTATTGAGTGCTGACAGTGCACCATATTTTCTGATTACCCCTGATAGCCTCTCGTGGGTTTGGGAGCTCTTAGCACACTACTCGTCCTACAGACAAGCAATCTGAAGCCAGAAAGGTCCAACTCACCCAGAGTCTCACGGTGAGGACCTGGGAAGACAGATTCCAGCTCAAGCAGACAGCTCTAGAGCCTTCTCTTATAGCCAACACTCATTTGCCTCCCACTTCCCCAGAGTCATTCTTTCCTCTAACAAATATTTATTGTGCATTTATTCTGTACATAGCATCTGGTTCTAAGCAACAGGACAGCCCCGGTTTGGGCCTCCTCCCATGACTCATTCCCAAGGGTTCCCCATCATTTGTGTGACCCCCCCCCAACCCTCCTTCAAAGCGTCCTCTCTTACCTGCTTCCCATCCTGTAGGAATGTGCTGGCATTTCCTCTCCACTCTGCAGAGACAATGGGTCCTCTTTTCTTACTAAGCCATAAGGCCCATCTTTTTCTGCCTTAAACACAGCCCTGCTTGCTCTCTTGGTCATGCCTCTGGGCTCCCAGGGAGGGGATGTTTACCAGCTCGTGGCAGTTTTATGCCACCCTGGTTATCATCTCTCCCCCTGTCTGCCAATGAATAACTGGGTCTCACCCATTAAATGCAGATCAGTCCTTGACCCACAACTTCATGGCTGCACCATGGCCTCTTTGTGCTGGGTTTGAGGGGGAAAAAAGCCCTAACTCAGGGCCCACATCGTGTATTTATTTATTGCTGAACCTCAGCCCCACCCTCTCATCAATGTTCTTTCAGCATTAGTGTAATAAAGAGATCAAAGTTCTTGCTAAAGGTGATCTTACTTCTTGGACAACATAAGGAAGTTAGTAAGGTTGGGTTTTTCCCCCACCCCAGAGAGCTTAGCTTTTCATTTTTACAACAAAGCCATTCTGGACTGAATGCTCCACTAGACACCCTCAGACACCGGCCACTTTGTCCTGCAGATTCAGCCCCTGGGGCAATATTCAGACTTTACAGGTTTAACTTCATAATTATGATGGCCTGTCTTCCAGGGACAAAGGATAGTGTGGAACCAGCCCACACTCAAGGTTGACTTGAATCAAATCCTGACTCCAGCACTTTATGATTCTACCCCCCTGAACCAAGTCTATCCCTCTGAATCTCAATTTCCCCCGTCTTACCTGAAAAATGGGGACAATATACTCAACCTCCTGAAAAGTGCTGGTTAGACCTAAATGGGTTAACCTCTGAGAAAGGTTGGACCATGTTAATGGTCAGGTTATTAACAGCTACCTAAGGTTCGCTAATCCTCCAGGAAACAAACGGTCATGTCTAGGAGCGAGAGTATTCATATGGAAAAAAAGACAGAAGTAGATGATCCAGGGCTGGAATTTTTACAAATGCCAAAACAAACAAGTTTCCTATGGCATCTGACTCTGGATGGATAGCATTTAAAAGAAAAAAAAAGGTCCTATTCTATAATTCACATGAAGAATTGGGGGACCATAGTTACTGGTCCCAACATTTGATGTGTTATTAATGGGCCCCCTAGAAATACAAAATAGTGGCTCTCCAAAGGCAAGGAAACTCTTTTCCTGTTTATTTTATTTTTTAAAAATTTTTGGCTGCGTTGGGTCTTCATTGCTGCACAAGGGCTTTCTCTAGTTGTGGTGAGCAGGGCCTACTCTTTGTTGCAGAGCACGGGCTCTAGGTGTGTGGGCTTCAGTAGTTGCGGCACGTGGGCTCAGTAGTTGTGGCTCACAGACTCTAGAGCGCAGGCTCAGTAGTTGTGGTGCACGGGCTTAGTTGCTCCATGGCATGTGGGATCTTCCTGGAGCAGGGATCGAACCCGTATCCCCTACATTGGCAGGTGGATCCTTAATCACTGTGCCACCAGGGAAGTCTGTTTTCTCCTGTTTAGACAGAGACTTGCTTTACAAATTGTCTGATCGAGGAAAAAGAGAGGAGATAGGTGGTGATCCCCAGGAAGACGTCACTCCTGGGGCGAGATGACAGTACCTGGCAGCATGTGACTCAGGGGTCCTGCCTGCCAGGCAGTAGGGAGCTGATCCAAGTTGGAGTCCAAGGCAAAAGGACAGATGAGTAATTCTTTTGTAAGTATAAGTCAGGGTGTCTCAATCCCAGCACTATGGACATTTGGGTCAGATCATTCTCTGTCGTGGGGTCTTTTCTGGGTATTGTAGGATGTTTAGCAGCTTCCCTGGCTTCTATTCAGTGAATGCCAGTAGGACACTCATCACTATCCCCGCAAGCTGAGAATGAGTAAATGTCCCAGGGGGGCAAAACTGCCCCTGGTTGAGAGACGCTGCTGTGAAGGCTGTGATGCTGCATGGATTGGGGATGGCATCTCCCAATTCCCCACTGCGTAAGACAAGGAAAGGAGTGTCTCATCATCTTCCTCTAAGAAACTTTTCTCCTCCTCAGTCTCCCCACTTCTAGAAACTCTACCATGTTTTTACATCTTGTGGTTTATAAGACATATATTCTGCCCTACAAAATGTAATTATATGTTTCGTGCTTTGTCTGCAGGCAGACTGTAAATTGACACTCGTGGTTGCTTCTAGAGTGAGGAACTGGGTGGCTGGGGATAGATATGAAGGGAGAGATTTTTCAATATTTGCTTAGATGTCTTTTGGATTTTATACCATGTGGAAGTACAACATTCAAAAAATATGTTAAAATTTGAAAATTTTCTGCTGTGAATTGCACACAGTTTGTAAGGTACGATCCCATTTTTTTTAAGACCAGTAAAAATGACCTATATGAATTTAGCATATGCAGTGGGAGGGAGAGAAACCTAGAGAAACATACATGAAACTCTAAACAATGATTATCACTAGGGGAGGAAATCACAGAGAGTTTCTCACCTCCTATGCAAATATTTTTAGGAGGCACAAATTTTAAAAATTATGTATTTTTGTTATGTATTACATTTGTTATCAGATAAAACGACAGGAAGAGTAAAAGAAAAAGAACTATTTCCAAAGCCTCTAGGAAACACCTAGAGTTTTGTAAGAGAGAGAGAGGGAGAACCTTCTGGAAGGAGCAGATACTGGGACCCAAGCCACAGGAAGCAGGGATTCCAGAAAGACGCAGATGAGGGAATTGGACATGGAAAGAGGAAGCATGAATTAAGATGATGGCAGTGGAAATGGAAATAAATGGGCAGTTTTGAGAAGAAAGGATAGCTCTGTGTCATCAGGCTGTTTATTAATCTCCCTCAGTTTCCTTGACTATAAAATGGAGACAATTTTAACTATATAAGTAACTAATGTTTATTATTACATTGTTCTTATCATCATATATATGTTGATTATATTTAATTCTCATGGCAGCCCTGTGAGTTATGTATATTACAATCATCCCATTTTACAGATGAATCCTTTGAAGTACAGAGAGGTTAAGTAACTTGGCCCAAGTTCACAGAGCTAGGAAGTGGCAGAGGTAGGACTGGAACCCAGGCAATCTGGCTTTGGAGCCCAGGTTCCATAGATGACCAGAGCTGGGGCTTAGCACAATGCCTGGCACAGAACAAGCGGAACAAATGTTAACGACTCATTATACCAAAAGGCTAAGATCCCTACCCCCACCAAGTGCACACATCAAAGGATGGAGTTCCCCAAGCAGAGAGCACGGTGCTCTTCCCATCATATGCCAGGTTTACTGTCCCCAGAAACTGCCCTGAAGCACCTAAGGGTCGCACTTGCCCTATCAGAATACAAAAACTCTTCAAGGATTTGACAGGTGGAGATCCCAGAATGAGACTCTCTACATGAGAAGGGGTTTGAGGAAAGGACACTTTAGTTAATCCTCCTTGGAGAGTTTTACCTGCACATCAACAGATCCTAAGGCCAGGAATAGAAAAGAGCATCACACATCCATAATACGAACAAGGGCTGCCATTTATCCTGTGCCAGACACTGTGCCAAATGCTTTTGAGACAGTTCTGATTATCCTTCTAACAACACTTGTGAGGTCCTATTATTGTGCCCATTCCACAGATGAGGGAACTGAGGCTCGCTAAGCGATTTGCCAAAGTCCCAGAGCTGGGAATTACTTTCAAGATGATATCTGAATGCAGGTCTAATTAGAATAACCACCACGTAACTGTTCTTGCTTCCTGAAATCCTCCTCCCAAAAGCCCATCTGCTGCAATGGGTAATCAACTGAAGCAGAGAGGACTCAGGGCCTCTTCTGTATAACAAAAGGGTAGCAGGTCCTCAAGACAGCTTCCTTGTACACTAGATGGAGAGCAGGATGTCAAGTGACGACCCTCCCTCTGCACTGAGCATGGGGGCTTCTCAGGAATATTCCAGAGGGCAAAGAGGGGCCTGGTTCTGTGGACTGCACAGAAGGCAGGAAAGCTCCTTGGTCACCTCCTCCCTGCTTCCCCCACTTCCCCTCTCCATAATCAGACACACCTGCTGTGCCACCCCCTCCACTCTCTAGTGGGCAGACATAGCATTTACTGTAGCCGAGGTTTATTGAGCACCTGCTAAGTGTCAGGCACTGCTCTGAGAGCTTTATCTTTATTTAAACCAGACAAAAGCTATATGGGGTAGGTACTGTCACTGTCCCTATTTTATGAATAAGGAAACTGAGACACAGAAGAGTTAAATAACTTGCCACACTATCCCTATTGGAAAGTGATAGTACCTGGGTCGGGCATCAGAACTACACAGACTTTATGATCAAACAGACCTGGATTCAAACATTGACTCCTCTACCAGCCACCGGTGTGACATCTCCCAAGTTACCTAACCTCTCTGAACCTCAGTCTCCTCATCAGTAGTACGGGAGTAGCAAGGATTGTTGTAAAGGATAAAAAGAAATATGTGTTCCTTACTCATTTGACAAATATTTATTTAGCATCTACTATGTGCCAGGCACTAGGGATGTATCTGCAAACAAAACGGGGAAAAAAATCCTACACTTGTGGCATGCACACTTTAGCAGGGAGGCACTTACATGTTAGCTCAGTTAATCCTCACAATAAGCCCAAAGGTTAGGCACTATCAATATTTTACCCGGGCTTCCCTGGTGGCACAGTGGTTGAGAGCCCGCCTACCAATGCAGGGGACATGGGTTCGAGCCCTGGTCCGGGAAGATCCCACATGCCGCGGAGCAACTAGGCCCGTGCGCCACAACTATTGGGCCTGCGCTCTAGAGCCCGTGAGCCGCAACTACTGAGCCCAAGTGCTACAGTTACTGAAGCCCGCATGCCTAGAGTCCGTGCTCCGCAACAAGAGAAGCCACCGCAGTGAGAGAACCGCGCAACGCAAAGAAGAGTAATCCCCACTCGCCGTAACTAGAGAAAGCCTGCGTGCAGCAACGAAGACCCAATTCAGCCAAAAATAAATAAATTAAAAAATATATTATACCCATTTCCCAGATAGGGAGAAGGAGTCTCAGAAGCAGTTTATCCCCACCCCCTCTTCATCCTTCTAGGAAGTAGCGGAACCTGGATTAGACGTTAAAAGTCCAGTCTCTGGAGTTCGACTTCCTGGTTTCAAATCCAGCTATTTTCATCTAATTGCTGTGGGCAAGTTACTAAATCCGTCTGAGTCCGAATCTCCTCATGGGAAAATGGGACCAGGAGACCCTATCCCACGAGATTAGCCCAAGGGTAAATAAACCAAGTCTAACATTTAGGAAGCACTTCTTGGGTTCCCAGCACACAAAAGGCTCACAGAAACCCTAGGAGGGACGTCCTATTTTTAACAGAGTTGGAAACTGGCTCTCAGAGAGGGTAAGTAATTTAACTAAAGGCGCACAGCGCATAAACGGTGTGATTCCACAGCCCGCTCTCTGACTCCCATCGCGGCGCGAAGAGAAGCTCTCCCGTCCGGCAAGGTTGAGTGAGCGCCAGATAATTGGATGCGATTATCCTTTCCTTCCTTCAGCTGCAGGGGAGGGCTGCCCGAGGCGGCAGCTGGCGCGCACCCCTGGGAAACTTTCCTAGCGCGGAGGTCCGCGCGCGGCTGCCTGGAGCTGGAGCCACTGTCTCGATACCCCCACCCCCCGATTCCCGCCCCCGAATGGTTCTCCCCCCCATTTCTTGCTCGCTCCCCACTCCCCGCCAAGGCTGCCACCCGGGGCCACCCTGCTGCAGACCCGCGTTGGGGACACGCCCCGCTGGGGCGCCTTGTTCTGCCCATCGACCCCCTCTCGGGGTCAGCGAGGGGGCTCCGCCACGTCGCCCAACTCGGCGGATACCTGGCAAGGCAGCCCCAGGGCCCGCCCCGCGTCCTGGCGAGGCCACCTCACCTCCCACCGAAGTTCGCGTCGCCTGCGCCTGGCGCTCCGGCCGCCGCCCGGTTGGCTCACCCGCGAGGAGCGTCGGCGACACTGGGCCTGGCAGCAGGTAGACTGCGCGTCCCTGCACACGCGCTGGACTTCCTGCCTGGAGGGCCGATTGCTTTCTTCGTGGAATCGAGCCAGGTTCTTGCGAGTGCTGAGTTAGCGCACCTGTTGGCATCCGAGACCTCTATTCATTAACCTCGAGTCTGCATTCATTCTTTGCTTCCATTGATCAAACCATACAGAGCGCCCACCAGATGCTGCACAACGGCTTGGGTGCTGCGGGCACCCAGGGGACCCGGAGGGCGCGCGGACTAGGGCTGCGCTCTCCAGAACGTTGGCCACTAGCCATGTGTGGTTATTGAGGGCTTGAAATTGTGGCTCCAAAGACTGAGATGTGTTTAACAATTAGGACCAAAAAGAGTTTTTAAAAAAACTCATTAACAAGTGTTAAATTGAATGTTAAAATGATAATATTTTGGATATAGTTTTTAAAATGAAATTATTATTAATCTCACCTGTTTCTTCTTTTCTAAAACACAGTTACTAGAACATTTATGCGGTATGATGTGTCTCCTTTCATATTTCTATTGGGTGGTGCTGATCTTGGGCAGGAACCCATAGGGTGTTCCCAAATAACCTCTCCCAGTTCTCCGTTCTAGAATTTATTCAGCCTTTTCTTATTTCCTCCGGGAAACAGTTGGGGAAAACCTACTGTGTACCAAGCATGAAGCTTGTGTTGGTTCACAAACTCGGGAGCTTCCCGGGTGAAATCTGAAACTGGTCCTGGTACACAGAGGGCAAGAGGAGGCCAGAGAAACAAGCAGGTCACTCCAGATTGGTAGGTGGCAAGTGTAACAAGAAAGAGAATCTACCTACGAGGCTCGTCTTGGGTGCTGCAAGATCTCTGCCAGGAACCTCTGATGAATCCCCAGTACCCAGGATAGAGCCTGGCATGTCAGAGGCACTTGGTATTCACTGAATGAATACAGTCACTGGAGCTGAGAGTGAGACAGGAGAAGGAAATAAACCAGCCCAAAAATTCAATGAGGACCCTCCAGCCCATGGCTGTTTCCTCACCGTCATCATCTTCAATTTTGTCAGCATGCCCCTTACATGTGTGTACATCGCTTTACAGTTTGCAAAGCGCTTTCACACCTTTTATCACATTTGATACCTACACAACCTCATGAGAGGGATATTAGGGGATTGAAGAGTCACACTACCCCCAGGCCCCAGTTTCTTTTTTTTCTTTATTTTTAATTGATGTATAGTTGCTGTACAATATTACATAAGTTACAGAAGTACAATACAGTGATTCACAATTTTTAAAGGTTATACTTCATTTATAGTTATTATAAAATATTGGCTATATTCCCCATGTTGTACAATAGATCCTTGAGGCTTATTTTATACCTAATAGTTTGTACCTCTTGCTCCCCTACCCCTATCTTTCCCCTCCCCACTTCCCTCTCACCACTTCCCTCTCTCCACTGGTAACCACTAGTTTGTTCTCTACATCTGTGAGTTTTCTTCTGTATTATATTCACTAGCTTGTTGTATTTTTTAGGTTCCACATATAAGTGATATCATACAGTATTTGTCTTTCTCTGTCTGACTTACTTCACTTAGCATAATGCCCTCCAAGTCTATCCACGTTGCTGCCAATGGCAAAATTTCATTCTTTTTTATGGCTGAGTAGTATTCCATTGGGTGTATGTGTATATATATCTCACATCTTTATCCATTATCTGTTGATGGACACTTAGGTTGCTTCTATATCTTGGCAATTATAAATAATGCTCCTATGAACACTGGGGTGCATGTATCTTTTCAAATTAGTGTTTTTGCTTTTGAGATATATACCCAGGAGTGGAATTGTCCAGACCCCAATTTCTGATGGAAAAATAAATAAAACCAGGGGATTTGCCCAGGACCAATTTACTGTGGTAAAAGAACTATAATTCAACTACATCTTCTGACTCTGATAAAGGTGTCTTTATCTCAAGCAGAAAGGCTGTGTGTGCAGTGGTTAGACATGCAAGCTGTGGAGTTTGGATAAAAAAGACTTTGAAACTTGCCTCCCCCACTCCCTAGCTGTATGACATTGGGAAAGTCGCTAACCCTCTCTGTGCCTCCATTTTCTCAATCGTCAAACGGGCTAATAATAGTACCTACCTCACAGGGTTGTTCTGAGGGTTGAACTGAGATGAGATCTGGAATGTTACCATTAGCCAGTTTTTTTTAAATGTAAGCATGTTACTTTTTTGAGTTGCCCCCAACTGTGCCCAGATTTCTTCAGCTAACCTGATGGAGAGGGACTGGAAAGGATGACACCATCTATTTTAAAGGTGGTGAAACTAAGGCTCCTGGTCACAAAAGGGATTTGACTCAATGCTTTGGGAAGAGTAGCTGTGAAACTTCCATAGGAACCAGAAGGCAGGCTCCCCAGGGACAAAGCAGAGCCGTTGCCACCCCCTGGAGCACACATTATATCCAAGACATGATTTTATTCTGCCATCTCCCGAGAGGATGGTGTTTACACACTGCAAGGATGCTTGCAAGTGAATACAAACGTAGCCCCGGAGCCTCCAGAAGCAGGGACTGCGCTCAGCCCAAAGGCTGCGATCCGCTCACACCCCTCACCTGCGCCCCCTTGTGGAAAGTCCCTGCAGTCTGTCCAGAAGGTGCTGCGTCCGGAAAGGGAACCAATCTATACTAAGTACCTCGGGCTGGGAGCCCACCTGACACTTGACGTCGTGTATGACCTCATTTAACTTCTCCATGAGGTAGCTTTACAAATATGGAGACTGAGCGATAGAAAGTAATACAAACAAAGAAAAACGAAACTTGCCCAAAGACACACCACTATCAAACATCAGAGCCAGCGTCCGACTCCTTGGAGCTTGCAGACTTTCCCCAATTTCGCACTGTAGCCTTGAAATGGAGTCAAGCCAAGTGACTTATTTGGGGGTCAAACTTTGTCACAATTCCATTATTCCATCCCACATGGAATCACAAATTACGAAAATATCCCCTCAACACCTAGAAAAAAATCCCCCAATGATCAGGCACTGGGGAGTAGGATGGGGCTGGAAGCCGACTGACTTCTAAATGCACTGACATAACAGGCATGATTCCCAAGATAAACTGTTCCACCAGTTTCTAAACCGCTGACTTACATATACACTAGAATCCCATTTATTAAATATCAGCATAACATGTCTGTAAGTTAAGGTAAAGTGGTCAGAAGAACATAAGCTTAAAAGTGGTTACTGCTGGAGAGGGAAATAGAATAGAGTATTAAGAGGGATGTTAGTTTTTATTCTTGTTTCTGTGTCATTGGAAACAAGCATATTTATACATATTTCTGAAAAGTTGAACAAGCATTATTCTTTTCATAAATTCAAAAGACAATTAAAATTATTTTAAAAGGCAATATTAAGCTGAAAATCCATGTGATTCTGAGGGGCATCCTGGATTAAAGATAAAAAGATTATTATCTTAAAAATGGTAATGAGGGGGCTTCCCTGGTGGCGCAGTGGTTGAGAGTCCGCCTGCCGATGCAGGGGACACGGGTTCGTGCCCCGGTCTGGGAAGATCTCACATGCCGCGGAGCGGCTGGGCCCGTGAGCCATGGCCACTGATCCTGCGCGTCCGGAGCCTGTGCTCCGCAACGGGAGAGGCCACAACAGTGTGAGGCCCGCATACCGCAAAAAAAAAAAAAAAAAAAAAAAATGGTAATGAGGGAACTTCCCTGGTGGTCCAGTGGGTAAGACTCTGCGCTCCCAATGCAGGGGGCCCGGGTTGGATCCCTGGTTGGGGAACTAGATCCTGCAGGCATGCCACAACTAAGACCCAGCACAGCCTAAATAAATATATTTTAAAAATTTAAAATTAAAAAAAATTTTTTTTAATGGTAATGAAACATAACAGGACCCTATGGTCCTTGCCCCCCATGTCCCCAGTCTGCCTTTTGTCTGTGGAAAAACTTTAGCCAAAGAATAAGCTTAATCAGGGAAGTGAGAAAATGCAGAAGCAAACAAAAGCAATCATACAGGACAAAACAGTAATAGTTTGGTCCGTAAGCAAAGTCATGGACCTTTAGTTCCTTCTCAAGGGCTTTAGAAAATATTCTGAGCCTTACCCTGTGAGCTGTCCTGTAGATACTGAAACCTCCACCGTGTAGAAGAAGTTAACTTGACCAGTCCATGATGACCAGACTGTAGCCATGACATAAGCTGCCATGATTCTGAGAATTGGCCTCAAAGAAATGGGAACAAACCGACCCTGGAACTGAAGATTAACTGTACTTAGAACAATCAAGATGATGCTGGTCAGACCACCGCAGGACCAATTTCAAGATGACTGTCAGAGCTGGCTGTGCTCTTACTGCATGGAGCCCCCTCCCTCCATCTATAAAAGCTCTTGCCCACTGATTCTCAGCGAGGGGGAGTCAGCCTTTGGACAGGAGTCCACCTTCTCCCCCAAACCCCCGGTTGCTGGCATCCAAAATAAAGCAAACTTTCCTTGCCACCAACCTTGCCTCTTTATTGGTTTTTGAGTGGGGAGCAGCTGGACCCACTTTCGGTTACAATAACAGTGAAGTAGCTGAAGAAAGTGAAACTGGTTCTCCCTGGGCCAATAATAACAAAAGGTAACATTTATGAGCCCTTACAGTATACAGAGCGTTGGTCTGGAATCCTTTCCGTATGGTCATGCATTTAATCCCCGCGACAGCCCTGTGAGGTAGGTGCTGTGATAGCCAGCCTCCACGATGGCCATCAATGGTCCTAATCCTGCGGTGCTCACATCCCTGTGTGTTCTCCTCCAGCTCTGAACAGGGCCAATTTATGAGACCAGTAGAATGTCGTGGAAATGACAGTATGTTACCTCAATGGCGAAGTCATAAAAGACCTTTTATTCTCTCTTGTATCACCCGCTCTGGGAGAAGCCAGCTAGCGTGTCGTAAGGACACTCAAGCAGCCCTATAGAGAAGCCCACCTGGGGAGGAACTGCATTTATCTTCAAGCCTCTTTATTATCCTTTAATCCTTTAATCTTTAATTTGTCCGATTTGGGGGTGTGTGTTCATTCAAGACATTGGCATTTTGTTGTTGTTGTTGTTTTGCCGTATGCGGGCCTCTCACTGTTGTGACCTCTCCCATTGTGGAGCACAGGCTCCGGACGCGCAGGCTCAGTGGCCATGGCTCACGGGCCCAGCTGCTCCGCGGCATGTGGGATCTTCCCGGACCGGGGCACGAACCTGTGTCCCCTGCATTGGCAGGTGGACTCTCAACCACTGTGCCACCAGGGAAGCCCCACACATACATTTTTACTAAAATAGGATTATATCCTATATATTCTTTATATTTTTTGTATTCTGTTTCAATTTTTTTTCACTTTAACAAATGTTGTGAAAATTTTTTTCATGTCATTATGTGAGTTCTTTTAAAACATCGTTGTTAAGGATTAGTTAGCATTCCATTCAATGGATAATTTACCCAACTGACCTCTTATTGTCGGACATTCTTTTTTTGTTGGTTTGTTTTATACATACACACACACACACGCGCACACACACACACACACACACACACACACACACATATTGGCTGCACCGTGTGGCTTTGGGTTCTTACTTCTCCAACCAGATATTGAACCCGGGTCCTTGGCATTGAAAGCACAGAGTCCTAACCACTGGACTGCCAGGGAATTCCTTGTTTTATATTTGAAATAGGATCATCATAAAAACACAGTGGTTGACTATGTGCACTCTGGGTTCAGACTTCCTGAGATCCAAGCTCAACTCTGTCACTTCTCTACAGGACCTTGGAGAGGATATTTAACTCTCTGGAGCTCATTTTTCTCATCTGTGAAATGGGGTTATGGTAGTCCCTACCTCACTGGACTATTGTAAGGATTAAATGGATTAATCCACATAAAGTACATACAACGGTGTCCGGCCTTCAGAAAGTAGTCACTCAATGTGGCTTCACTGTCATCATTGCCACCATCATTAGTTTCACTGTAACCCTTTGTGCCTATGTGTTACATTTTCCTAAGGTAAATTCCTAAAAATAAAGTGACCAGGCTAACAGATAGGATTTTTAAAAATTAATTAATGAATTTATTTTTTTGGCTGCGTTGGGTCTTTGTTGCTGTGTGTGGGCTTTTCTCTAGTTGCGGCGAGTGGGGGCTACTCCTTGTTGCGGTGTGCGGGCTTCTTACTGTGGTGGCTTCTCTTTGCTGTGGAGCACAGGCTCCAGGCACGTGGGCTCAGTAGTTGTGGCTCACAGGCTGTAGAGCACAGGCTCAGCAGCTGTGGCACACGGGCTTAGTTGCTCTGTGGCATGTGGGATCTTCCTGGACCAGGGCTCGAACCTGTGTCCCCTGCACTGGCAGGCGAATTCTCAACCACTGCGCCACCAGGGAAGTCCCCAGATAGGATTTTTGATATTCTATGATAATCTGATCAGCAATGGAGATTCATTATTATAATTCTTACAAGCTAGTGAGTTGACTTTTCCTGCAGGGACCGCTGTGAGTGATCTGTGTGTCCTGGAGACACATTTTTGAGATCATGTTCTTCCACGTTAGCCTGGCATCTGTTTTATTAGACACGGATGTTCATGAACAGCACCAAGGTTGTTCATTCTGGAACTCTACGTTCACCACCCCAGAACATCTTCAAGATCCCACAGGAAGGAAAAGAAGGAGCAATGCAAATGGTAGTGGGATTGTGGAAGCTCTGTTCCCAGCATGTCCTAGAGACAGTGACCTCAGACGAAAGCACAGTCAGCGTGAGAGGGCCTGCAGCCCAGGGAAACTTCTTTGCTCCATGCCAGGATTTCCCATCTCGTCTAGGAGAAGGAGGTGAGGGGAATGAAAAGAGGAGTCAAGGCAGAACTGGTTTAATGCAATCACCCGTCTTTTATGAACATTTGTATTATTTGTTATTGAAGAAGAGGTAGAGCAGACAATGTTGGCTGGACCACCCAGTAGTCATTCCTAACCCTATTCTATAAGCTAGAGAACCAGATCCTCACTTCCCCAACCCTCCTAGCAGCTAAGGGTAGTCATAATGCCAAATTCTGCTGGCTTTGTCTTTTATCCCTCTTTAGTACCTTCAACATGGATGTAATGTCTGGAGATGTGGCAGCCATCTTGTGGCGATGAAGACAAAAAGCCAACATGCTATGGATGGCAAAGCGGAAAGACAGAACCTAAGTCCTTGATGGCATTGATGAGCTGCCAAACTCATCTTGAGATATCTTACTAAATAAATAAAAATGCCCTGAAGGGTTAAGCTGGGCATTCTGTTACTTACAAATGAAAGCATTCCTGATACAAGCGCCTTAGAATAATTTACACCCATTTTTATTTTTTTATTAAAAAATTTTTTTTGCAATTACTGAACACTCTTTTCTTACAAAGAAGAAAAAAACAAATCCTTGACTCAAACCTATGCAACAACACTTCAAAACTTACTGCTCTGTTCCGGCCTTTCTTAGAGGAAGACACCTGGTAGGACCAAGGCCTAGCAACCCACAGAAAATGCTTCCCTCTTCTTTCCATGGTAATACTTGCACCCACAGCTGTCTCCTCCTCATGAGGTGATATATGTGGGAAAATTCTACAGTCCTGCATGAAAAGGTCTCCCAAACTTGATTTAAAATGAGGCTGGTGTCGCGCTTAATAACAGATTTGGAAATTACTCAGAAAAGTACAGGTAGAGAGACAGAGCAACGACGAAGATCTGTTGGCTGCACCAGCAACCGCCGGTCATTTTCTGCCACCTGTACTGGTGGAAAGCTGGGACATAGTGTGAGAAGGAACAAGCAGCCTCAGAGACGAGCCAAAATGAGAAAAGGGGAGAGAGAATCATCTTCCTGGTTTCCCTCCAGTCCTCGGTTTCCATCCTTTCTGAGGCTCAGCTGTGTCTTACCCAGCAACCTTCTAATAAATTCTCATTATCCCTTAAGAGAATCAGACTGGGTTATCACTGCTGAGAAATAAAAGAGCTGCGATCTTTACAATCAGCAGGTGTCGGAACTTTGGTGTAAGTCAGGGAACATGTCAGAAGGTGAGGAAAATATTGTTCTAAAAGCTTTTAGGCAAATCAGCCAAATGAGTAAAGAAAAGCAAACAAACCAACAGCAAACTCAAACTCTCCACTAAAATTCAGAGTAGCAAAGGTTACTGGCTAATTCTCTGGCTATAAATGAACTAAGATGATGAACTTTATTTGCACGCATCTGTGGTATATAAAATGCCCCCTTTTTTGTCCCATTTTGCAACCCCATAGTTATGTCTTACACAGCCACAGCTACTATATTAACATTTATTTAGACATTTGCAGTTTACAAAGCATTTCTGTTGTAGATCACTTGTGGAATGACAGTTGTTGGGGGTGGAAAGATGGGGAAAGGCAATAGGATGCACCAGGACAATCTACATTAAGAACGTGGTCAATGGGGCCAGGAATTTACTCTTTTTTTTTTTTGGCTGCATTGGGTCTTTGTTGCTGTGCGCAGGCTTTCTCTAGTTGTGGTGAGCGGGGGCTACTCTTTGTTGCAGTGCGCAGGCTCCTCATTGCAGTGGCTTCTCTTGTTGTAGAGCTCGGGATCTAGGTACGTGGGCTTCAGTAGTTGGCGGCGCACAGGCTTCAGTAGTTGGGGCGTGTGGGCTCTGTAGCTGTAGCTCGCCGGCTCTAGAGCGCAGGCTCAGTAGTTGTGGCACATGGGTTTGTTGCTCAGCGGCATGTGGGACCTTCCCTGACCAGGGATCAAACCCGTGTTCCCTGCATTGGCAGGCAGATTTTTAACCGCTGCACCACCAGGGAAGTCCTTTACTCTTTATTTAAGTCAAATACAATACATCAGACTCTCCCTCCCAGGATCTGGGAATTGTGACTCAGACCTCTAATCAGTCTTTTCAGAGTTTATATCAACTTGGGGCTGCAATGTGGCCATATTTTGCCATGTGAAGGGAGAAGCGGACAAAATCAGGGGCAAGTGTGAGGTGCAGGCTCTGGGAAGAGGGAAACAGCAAACATGAACTCGTAGGCAGGAACAGATAGGTGTGTTCAGATAGGAGGAGAAAGGAAGCCAGCCACAGTGGTGATGGTAGGAGATGGGGCTGGACAGATCCCCCAAAGCCTGCTCCACACATGATAAGGAGAGCGAGGGTGTATTCTAAGTGGCAAGAGGAAACCAGAGGAGGAGGGGATGTTTAGCAGGAAAATTACAAGATCAATTTCCTTTCTGAGAAGTTGGTTCTGCTGGTGGACAAGGTTTGGACAAGGCAGGGAGACAGGCAGGAGGCAGTCCTCGCCTCGGCAGAGGTGGTGGTGCTTTGGGTCAGGTGATCGCTGGTGGCGAAGGAGAGCAGAGGGCTGATTCCACCCTGTCCCTCTGCACCCTGGTTCTTTTTTCTCTAAAATGGGGATTGAAGGTTCCTACTGTCTTCTTAGAGATGATGAAAGTTAAATGAGATAATGCATGATATGGATTTGGTACAGAGTAAGTCCTCAATAAGTGGCAGCTATTATTATTATCCTAATAATAAAAGAGAGACCCCACCATAGCTTTCCTCATACTGTATTCTAGTGCGGGAAACAGACAAACCAAGTAGTAAAAGTAAAGTGCTAGGATAGATAAAGCTGATAGGGGGCGCTGTGGAAAGACATGCGCCTCCCCTTGAAATAAAGCAATACCTAAATGGAATCAAGAATTCCATGTTTGATTCTGCTTTCTGTCCTACTCGCCATCCTTCTGTCTGAATTTCTGTTTGTCCGCTACCAGCCTTCTTCCCCCTTCTATTTCCTTCCAACAGATTTTTGAGACCTCTTCCCAAAGAACTACCCTATTTCTATTCCTGTAAAATCAGTCATCTCCTGGGAGGAAGGAGTTTCCTTCAGGGTTCTGGGCTCATTCCCCTGCCCCAGAGAGAACCCAAGGCCTCTCCTGGCTTGGGATGCAGACCAAGCCAGGGCCAGGTGCCAGGTGCCGCGTGAGACCAGTAGGAGGGAGATGAGCACTGGCAGGCTCCATCCATCTCCTTCCAGATCTGTGGGCTGGGATCAGGGCTGGGAGGTGGCCTCTGGTGAGGAAGGGAAGAAGGAGGCACTGTCTCACAACAGAAACAGCCATCGTTTCTTGACACTGCTTTGTGCCACAGACTTTAGAGGTAATTTTTTAAAACTTCAAGCATATATAGGTAATATAGCTGTGCAATACAGAAGAAAAGGATTATCAGTAAATACCCCCAACTTGTCCTGAAATTTACTATGCATTTCCAAGCACATACATATTCTTGTATTTTCTTTACCCAAATGGTAGCTTACCTAATACACTTCTTCTGCACCTTGCTTTTTTCACTTAAGTGTATATTTCCACACATAGAACTTTCTATATGTAGAACTTTCTATATACAGCTATTTGATCGCTGGATGTATGTGTCAAAATGTATTCAACCAGCCTTGTATCTATATTGATTTAGGCCGCTTCTTTCTTTTGCTAGTATAAACAACATTGCAAGGAATAGCCTCATAGAAATGTCATTGCTTGTCTTGCAGAATTTTAAAATTTTATGTAGTTTGAATAAATGAACAAAACCGAACCTCAAACAAAACAAAAACACTTTTTTACAAAGCACTTTCATGGTTTTATTTTTTACATTTATATCTTTGGATTTTCTTTTGTGTGAGGTTGGCATCAGATTAGGTTTGTTTGGGTTTTTTTCCCCCAGATGCTCTGCCAGGCACTTCAGGGGATTATTCTCACTACAACCCTTTCTACAGGTGAGAAAACAGAGTCTCAGAGAGGTTGAGTCACATGGCCAAGCTCACTCAGGGAATAACTAGAAACCAGTTTCCAATTGGAAACTCAGTGACCCAACCCTTTACTACATTTATTACTAGCATTTATTTTGATCCAGGCAATTACTTCTTAAAAAAAATAACTTTCTATCTTGGAATAGTTTTAGAGTTACAGAAAAATTTGAGAATATCACAGAGAATTTCCATACACCTTAGACTCAGTTTCTGTGATTATTACTATCTTACATCAGTAGCAGATGAGCCAATATTGACACAGTATTATTATCTAAAGTCCATACTTTATTCGGATTTGCTTAGTTGTTACTTTTCCTGTTACACATTCCCACCCTGATGACCATATTACACTTAAGTGGTCATTTAAGCGGTCATGTCCCCTTAGGCTCCTCTTCACTGTGACAGTTTCTGACTTTCCCTGTTTCTGATGACCTTGACAGTCTTGTGTAGCTATTCAGGTCTTCTGTAGGACGTCCCTTGACTGGGGTTTATCTGATGTTTTTCTTATGATTTGGCTATGGGTTTGGGGGAGAAAGACCCACACAGGTAGAGTGTCATTCCCATCACATCATATCAAGGGTGCTTACATACCATCAACATGACATCACTGTTGATGTCGACCTGGATCATCTGTCTGAGCAAGTGTTTGTCAGGTATTATTCAGGTAGTTACTTGCCGTGCCCCGCCCTCCCTTTCCGCACTGTCCTCTTCAGAGGGAAGTCACTGTGTGCAGCCCGCACTTAAAGACTGGGGAGTCAGGCTCCACCTCCTTGAAGTAGCTGTATAAATTATTTAGAATTTTTCTGCATAGGCGATTTATCTACACTTCCCATTTATTTAATTTGGAAGTTACTTGTATACAAATGTATATACAATTACATTTCTTTAATTATTTGGCACTTATTTATATTTGCTAATTCCTTTTCATTCTATCTTTTAAGCTGTACCTGGATAGAGGCAGAGATGAAACGTGGATAAGGTGCAAATTTTAAAAGACAAACACGGCACGTAGTGAAAAACTATCCCTCGTACCTTTCTCATCCAGGCCTCCCAGCTCCCCACTCGACAGATATCTTATGCATTTACAAACATGTACAAATATATTCCCCCCCTCTTTTTTTTTCCTTTTGGTACCCAAATGGTAACCTACTAGATACACTTGTTCGGCGTCTTGGTTATTTTTATTACACTTTTTAAAATCTGGGAGGTCTCCCCTCCTCGCGGCCGCTGGACGGAGCTGTCCCGGGTCTCTCCGGCTCTCCAGCCGCGCCTCATGGGTCCCCGACGCGGCAGAGCCGCACCCTCCCACTGCCTCCCGGCTACGCCTCGCCTCCCAACGCAAGGCTGCTCGGGTGGTCCAGCGGGGTCGGGCGTGGGAAGGGCCACCGGGACGCCCCGCCCCCGCCCCCGCCTCTGTGACGTCAGCCCCGGAATCTGGAATCCCGGCTCCGCGAGGGAAGGCCGGGAGGCGGTGGCGGCCGGAGCGGGTCTCCGGCGGCATTTCGGGGGCGCGCGGCGCAGCCATGAGCGAGTCCAGTGCCAGTACGCTCCCGCCCGGCAGGCCGAGCAGGCAGGCCTTCATCCACCAAGGTAGGGCGGCGCGGACCCGGCTCCAGGCGGCCGGCGGGTGCAAGCGGCCGCGAGGTGCTGGGAGCTCGGCGCGGGCCCGGCCCCCTCCCCACCTCCCGGCTTGGGGGAAAGCGGATCTTTCTTATTGCTGGTCTCCCTCCTCCAACCCATCCTCACCCAATTCAGAGAGCCCATGCCCTACCAAAAGGAGCACTAGAATGGGAGTCTCGACAGTGGTGAGTTTGCCTTCCCAAAGCTGGTCGAGGGATCCCGGGCAAGTCTCAAAATAATCTTAGATGTTAAATGAAAAGATTGTGAGATCCCTGTCAGCCCTAACATTCTGATACCAGGTGCCTGCCTCCCAAACATACGAGGCTTTACAATTAGATGGACTTAGAACTGAATTCTGCCTCGGCTATTTATTGCTGTGTGATCTTTGGTAAGTGACTTGCCCTCTCTGAACCTTAGGTTCTTCAGCAGTAAAATGGGAATAAGATGGTGGTGGGATTAGTTGAGAGAAAAATGTGTGAAGTGCCTAGCACAGTGCTTGATACAGAAAAGGCACTATCAGTGGTAGCCAGACAAGTATATGCTTTTCCCTTTTTTTATTGGGTAAAACTTAAGAGTGAAGTGTACAGCTCTGTGAATTTTAACATAAATGTGTACAACCGCTACTCAGTCAAGATAGAAAAGTTGCCAGTACCCAGGCAGGCTTCCTTGCAGCATTCATATCTTATATTTGCCCTTAAGAAAACACAAGACCCCACTGTGAGGTTGTGTGTGTGTGTGTGTGTGTGTGTGTGTGTGTGTGTGTGTGTGGACAATGCTTCCAATACCTAGTACCTTGGCTTCAACTTCCCCACTGTGAGTTTTATCTGCAGCGTTTTTTCTATTTCAATTTGAGAATAGAGATTTTGTTACAAGGATCTACAGTAAAGCATGAGTGTAGATTTGGGCATTGGGCCCCTCTGATTGGATTGATCTCAACATCTAGAAGAAGAAAGAGAAAAACATCTAGAGTGACTCAAACTCCGGGAACTTGCTCGGGAATCAGAAAAAAGACTGGGTTTGATGCTAATTATTTTCTAATGCAGTGTTAATAGTGCTGGCATCAGCTCAATTTCAGCCTTTCAGTAATAGCTATTCAAGTATTTTCCACATGATTTTTTATCTTTCTCTTATTTAATCACACTTCATCACATTTAAGATGCCAACCCTGGTTTCCCATACAGAAGGCAAGGAGATTCCTCTTCCTTGGATCTTTGCTGGGTGTTCAAGGGGATCTCTAAGCATCTTTTTATGAGTACTGTAACTAGCGCCTCTAATCAAAAGGTTCTCCCTGTCCCTTGGACAGATGATATTTTATGACCTTGTACCCACCAGCATGAGTGGAAGGCTCAGAAGGGACTGTGTTTATGACTTTGCAGCAGTTTGTAAACCATGACGCACTGTATGAGCATCTCGGGAGGACAGCTGGAGGGGGTCAGGAGACACAGGGCGTCTAGTTTACAGAATTGGGAAGTGTGTATCCTTGTTAATGATGAAACAGATCACAACATTTGCCTTCTTTTTTTTTTTTCTTTTCCATGATGGTTTATTACAGGATATTGAATATAGTTCCCTGTGCTAGACAGTAGGACCTTGTTGTTTATTCATTCTGTATATAATGGTTTGCATCTGCTAGTCCCAAACTCCCACTCCATCCCTCCCTCAACCCCCCGTTCCCCTTGGCAACCACAAGTCTGTTCTCTGTATCTGTGAATCTGTTTCGGTTTCGCAGATAAGTTCACTTGTGTCATATTTTAGATTCCACAGGTAAGTGACAGCGTATGGTATTTGTCTTTCTCTTTCTGACTTACTTCACTTAGTGTGATAATCTCAAGGTCCATCCATGTTGCTGCAAATAGCACTATTTCATTTGTTTTTATGGCTGAATAGACAATAATTGCCTTCTTAATTAAAACTTTTCAGTGGCTTCCCACTGCTCTGAGAACAAACTCCAGGCCTCCAACAAGGCCAGCAAGGACCCCAGCCCATCTCTGCAGGCTCTCATCACCTACAGCCTTACCTTAGCCCATGCTGCTCCAGCTACACTGACTGCCTTCTCATTCCTCCAACATATCAAGGTCATTTCTGCCTCAGGGCCTTTGCATCTGCTGTTCTCGTTGCCTGGAGTGCATTTCTCTTTGATCTTCCTATGGCAGCCTCTTTCTGCTCCTGTCAGGTCTCTGCTCAAATGTCACTTCAGAGAGGCAGACCTCTGGAGTCATCTTGTTTGGAGAAGTACCCCCCTATCTCTTACCCTAACCTTGCTTATTCCTTCAAAGCACTTAGCACCATCTGAAGTCATGTGGTTTGATCATTTCCTGGTTTATTAGCTATCTCTCTTTCTAGAATGTGGGTGCCATGAAAATCAGGGGCTTTTTCTTGTTCCCCTAGGACCTAGAACAGTGTCTGGCACGTGGTAGGTACTAAACCTGTGATGAATGAATGAATGATGGAGTATACCCACAGCCATGCTGGCAGCTATAGTGTAGTGGTTTCAAGTCTAGACTCTGTATTCTCAGATGCCAATCCTCTTTTTCCCATTCACTGGTTTTGTCTTTGGGAAAGGTAGTTAAGTGCCTGGTGCCTCAGTTTCCTTATGTATTAAATAACGAAAGTACCTACTTCAGGAGGTCATTATGAGGATTCAGATAATTTATATAAATAACTTACTTATATAAATAAATTCATAACTTATATAAATAAGTAAATGCTTAAGTTAGTTATCTGTACCTTGGAACAAATTTTCCCAAAATTTAGAGGCTTAGAACCCACTTACCTCAAGGTTTCTGTGGGTCAGGAATTGGGGAGTGACCTATCTAGGCTTTTCTGGCTCAGTCTGTCTTACAAAATTGCAGTCATGGTGTCAGCCAGCCATGCAGTCATTCAAAGGCTTGCCTGGAGCTGGAGGATCCCTTCTAAGATGACTCGCTCACATGGATGGTGAGTTGACACTGGCTGTTGACAGGAAGCCTCAGTTCCTCTCCATGTGGACTTCCCAGAGGGCTGCTTAAGTGTCCTCGAGACGTGGTGGCTGGCTTCTCTCAGAGCAGATGATCCAAGAGAGAGCAAGGCGGAAGCTGTAGTGTCTTTTATGAGCTGGTCTTAGAAATCACACTGTGTTGTTTTTGTTGTTCACATGGGTCAGCCCTGTTCAGTGTGGATGGGGCCTGTATAGAGGCGTGAATATTAGGAGGGGAGGGTCACAGGGGGCCATCCTGGGGAGTGGCTGCCATGGCCCATGTAAGTGTTAACTGTTGTTATGATGTCTCTGCTCTGCTACTAGATGGTAAGCTCCAGCAGGGCAGGGCCTGGGCCTGTTTGGCTCACCATGGCATCCCCCTGCTTAGCCCAGTGCTTGGTGTATAGGAGGCCTTCAATAAACACTAGTTGAAAGGATGCCCTTAGTGATTTGGTCCCCATCTTAGCTCCCATCTCCACACACACCCCCCACCCCCACCTGATGGTTCCCATGCCACTTTTTGAGACTGAGAAGCTTCTGCTGTTCCCTCTACCATGAGGCAATTACTTTACTTCCTTTTAAGGCATACTATTTTTCTCATCTTTCAGTCTGGTGTCACTTCCTCCTGGAAGCCTTCCCTGACTACCTCCCCTCCCACAGGCTAGACTATGTCTCGTCTCTGTACCCACAGAGCCCGCTAGCCTCACCCTGTCAAAGTATCCCTTGAACTGTATTCTCACTTCTCTTGAGTTGTATCATTTTTAAGGGCAGGGATTTTGGAATTAAGCAGACCCAGGTTCAGACACCGACTTGGCCTCTTATAAACTGTGTAGCCTTGAGCAAGTTACTGCCCTTTCTGAGCTTCCGTTTCCTCATCTATAAAGTGGAGATTCTGACAGGAATGGAAGCCGGAGGACCGCCTTGTTCCAGGGCCTCTCCACCTGCTCCCCACCCCTCCCAGGCCCCAGCGCTTCCCTCCAGGTCTTTGCAGCCTCTGTTCCCTGTAGCCGGCACACCCTTCCCCCTGCTCTTCCCAGGGCCAGCTCCTCACACTTCTGCTCTCAGCTGGAATGTCCCCTCCTCCCAAGAGGCAACGCCTCCCCACCCCCTGACCATGAGGCATTTTGCCCTCTTCCAGGGCGTTTCGCCCCTCAGCCCCATCGTACCTGGCATGTTCTGTGTTTATTGAATGGAGTGACTCTGCATGGTTTTTTCCCTTTGTCAAATATTTACCATATTCCAGTCTGTCAGTACTTCATACCAGCCAGTAAATGTTTGTGTACAGGATGTGTAGTATAACTACATGCTCATTCCTGTCGGGAGTCCTTCGGCTAGCATGCATGCAGTGACTTTTTTGGGGGCGGAGATCGAGGCATAATTCGCATAACAAAATCAACCATTTTAAAGTGTACAGCATTTAGTGCGTTCACAATATGGTACAACCATCCCCTCTACCTAGTTCCAAAATATTTTCACGTACCCCCATCTGCTAGGGTCACTGAAAGGATTTAATGAGATAAGCAGCACCTTGTGGGCAGGCGCTGTGCACTTGAATGGTAGCTCTTGGTATTATTATGATTATGATTATTAGGGCCTTTTCTAGCCCCAGTATTATCAGGTTTGATGACTGCATGTGCTCTGTGCCTATACTCTCTGAAGGTATCTGTTAGATACTTATGTAGTTAAACAACTATTCCGTGGGCTATTTTAGTCTGACCGATTTTAGGAAATTTGAAGACAAGTAACCGTTTGACCTGCAGTGTTTTGTTTTTTTTTTAACTTTATCTGCTAAGTCCATTCATCCAGGTTACTCATCAAAGCTGTACTGGGTGGGAGGGCTGTTGTGCAGGCCTGGACACAGGCCACAGTAAGCCAGCCTTCTGACCTGAGTTATTTTTTTCCCCTCTGTCTGGAAGAGGCCGAGCTCTGTCTGCCCAGCAGTTCAGGACCGGATTAGGCCCAAAGGCCAGAGGCCGTGAGTGGCTTTTTTTGTTTGTTTTTTTCTTCAGGAAGTGAAGAATTTAAGGGATAAAAGGGGGAAATGACTTTTCAGTGTTGTTAACTTTGTTGCAATCTGGCTGCTTTGTAAAAGAGCATTGTTTGGCTGTGGGACCACCCAGCCCTTCTGTGTTTTCCCACTCCCACCAGGAGAAGGTGGGGAACTGATTTTGGGCCAAAAGCATGCACCAGGCGAGGGGCCTAGGGACAAAAGAGGCAGGCAAGGGACGTGCTTTCACGAAGCTTCTAGTCCAGCAGGGGAGACCCTAAACAGGTGGAGGGAAATGGGTCAGAGACAGCTAAGCATAGGTGCTGAGAAGGAGATAAGCAGGTGATGAGACAGAGAGGGGGAGCGGCCCGCCTGGACAGCCCTCCCAGGAGGGGACCGCTGAGCCGAGGCCCAAGGATGTAGAGGAGCCAGCACAGGTGAATGGGAAGCCCCGGTGGGAAGAGTGCTCGGAGGGGCTACAGGAAGAGCAAAGGGCAGAGGTGGGAATGGCCTCCATGTATCTGAGGAGGCCTTGGGCTGGAGCTTGGAGAGGAGATGGGACGAGGTCAGCTAGCAGGAGCCGGTCCCTGAGGGTCAGTAGGCTCCGTCAGCAATTTGATTTGGGACTCAAGTGGGTAACTTTCTTTAATTCCTCAGAGCAACTCAGTGTAGTAGGTGTTATTTGCCCATTTTATCCCCCTGGAAACTGAGGCCCTGAGATGTTACTTGACAAGCTGCTGCAACAGAAGGATGTTCATGTTGTGAATAGAGCTACCGTGTCCGTGTATTAATTTGACATGTTTTTTGAGTCCCTGTTATGTGCCAGCCCCATGCTAATCAGTAGGGGTGTAAGAGTGAGTAAGACATGCTGAGGTCATTGCCCTCATGGTTCAGACCTTAACTTGACCTTGGAAAAAGGTCCTGTCTTCTCTGAACTTTCCATATTGCAAAATAAGGGTAATACATAAGAAGGGCCCTTCCTGAGGATCACAGGAGATAGCTAGGTAAAGGATTTGACATCATCATGGCACACGGTAAATGCTCAGTAAAGGCGAATTTTTGGTTATTGTCACTTCCAGGAAAGTTGGAAGTCTTTTTTGGAGAGGTCCTAGCCAAGGAAGATAAACACTCCACATAGGGAGTAGCTTGGTCCTTAGCGAGAGGACACCCCCTCCTCCCCCTTGCCACTGCAGATTTAAATCTTCATGTACATTAAGTTCATCAATAAATAATCAGAGTCCTGGCTTCAAGTAGGTAGCACGATGTGCCAGGCACTGCCCTAAGCCGGGGTCTGCAAACTACAGCCCGTGGGCCAAATCTGGGCCACCACGTATCTCTATAAAGTTTCATTAGGAAACAGTCATGCATTATGGCTGCTTTCCTACTGCAGTGGCAGGTTGAATAGTTGTGACAGAGACCGTGTGGTAAATAGTATTTACTATCTGGCTCTTTACAGAAAAGATTTGCTGCCCTCTTTTCTAAGCACTTGACATACAGGAGCCATCTAATAGCCTTAGGATGGCTGTGCGAGGTGGGAACTACTACCCCTATTTTACAGGTGGGAAAACTGAGACACAGAATGGTCAAGAAACTTGCCAGGTCACACAGGTAGCAAGTGGAGCCGGGGTTAGGATCCAGGCAGCGGGCTTTGGAGCCAGTGCTCTTAACCACGTGTCATGTCACCTCCTCAGACAGACAGAAGCACCGTAACAGCTCCATGGACAGTCCACCGGATGCTCTACTGGCTTCGAAACCAGGAGGCCTGGGTTCTGGGCTCAGCATGGATCTGATTGCTCAGTTAGTCACTGCTCCTGACGGCTGTTTGCTTGTCTGGTCATAAAGCCTTGGGACCCAGCCGTTCCCCAGGCCCCACCCAGGTGCCAGGTGGTGTGACTCACGCAGGTCCCCCCAGCCCTGCGATTCTGAAGTCTGGCAGATGGAGGAGGCTCCCAAGGCCCCGGCTCCTCCCCTCTCAGACTAGGTTCTGGGTTCCTGTGAAAAAGGCCCCTCTGTGTTGTCCAGTACAGTAGCCACTAGCCACCCGTGGCTGTAAGATGTAAATTGAATAAAGTCTGATAAAATTAAAAATTCATTTCCTTAGTCTTACCAGCCACATTTCAGTAACCCAGTAGCCACAAGTGGCTAGCGGTCACCACGTTAAATAGTACCATTATAGAACATTTCCGTCATTGCAGGATGGTGCCCCTTGACACGTGATGCCCTGCCATGGGCTGTAGCCATGCCGACCTGCGTAGCTCAAGGACAGAAATTGCCACATGGCTGCCCGGAGAGATCCTGTTAAATCCGAGTCAGATTGTTCTCTGCTGAGAACCCCGCTTGGTTCCCACCTTACCCAAGCAAGGTAACAACATGGCCCACAGGCCCCACGTGGCCTGGCCTGTTTCTCCCCGACCTCCTACCCTGCTGACTCTCCTTCAGCCACACGGGCCTTCTTGTTCCTCGAACTGACCAGGCACAGTCCTGCCTCAGGGCCTTTGCACTTGCTCTTCTCTGTCTCTACCTTGCTCATCTCTATCTTCTGTTGGATGCTCTTCCTCCAGATAACCACGTGGCTCTTTCCCTCCCTCCCTTCAGGCTTTGCTCAAATACACCCCTGCTTTATTTTTCTCCAGACATCTATCATCATTTGAAATATATTGTTCTTACTTGTCTATTGTCTGTCTCCTCCAGAGGCAGGGGGAGTTTGTGTGTCGTATTCAAGGCTGTGTCCCAGTCCTAGAACGGTGCATGGCACGTAGCAGTTGCTCAGTAAATCTTTTCAAGTGAATGGGTGAATGAATGGATGGGTGGTTGGGTGGTCCTGCCAGGAGTAGGGCCTTGATGAGTCCCCTGGCCTCAGAGGTTTTTGAGCACTTGGTAGAAATGTCATAGAAGCTTTAACCAGATCCCCTGCGCTGGGAGCTCCTTGGTTAAGACCCTTTGGCAGCTGTGAGCAGAAATTATTCAGGTGCCCCAGCTCCAGTTAGCATCCAAAATCAAAACAATGTCACACACACAGACATGAGTG
The DNA here is from genome assembly GCF_963455315.2 of Globicephala melas. Classification (NCBI taxonomy): domain Eukaryota; kingdom Metazoa; phylum Chordata; class Mammalia; order Artiodactyla; family Delphinidae; genus Globicephala; species Globicephala melas. Next base: position 23,175,538 of record NC_083328.1, read on the forward strand.
GAAAGAAGTCTAAGAAGCTCTGAAATCGATGTCTACATTGTCTTACTGGTAGCGTCAAACTGGGTGTACGTGCATGTGTCTAATAGGGCTGCCTTGTGTAAAGTACCTGAAGTAGAAAGGCTGTAATATACAGTCAACATCCCAATCAATATTTTTTTGCCAGCTTTTTCAATTGTGAAATAAAAAGTCACCCCTAAAGAAAAGAATAATATTAAATGCTTAAATTCCTTACATCTTCTTCTCATTTTTTTGGTGCCCCTCTTTTGCTGGTGTGCTAAACATATACTTTGGTCTACCTGGGGGGTGAGCCAATGTTGCCTGTATCCTCAGCGCCAAATTCATTTATTCACAGTTCATTCATGCATGCGTTCATTCACTTAACAGGTTTTTATTAAGCATCCGCCATGTGTCAGGCTCTGTCTTACAGCCTGAGGACTCCGTGGTGAAGGAGAGAGATGGGGTCCCTTTCCTCATGGAGGTCACAGTCTAATGGGGGAGGGAGACGGTCAGAGTCAATACGCAGGTAAACACATAGGGAGGAGGATGGGCTAATGACAGGGATGCAGTGGGCTGGGCACTTGGGAGATAAGTGCTGGTTGGACGAGGCGGGGGGGAAACTCTTCGAGGCGGGAAGCAAGTCTGTAAACCTTCATCGTCTCCAGAGCCCCTGCCCCCAGCCCAGAGTCCCACACAGAGAGGGACTCCATGAAAGGTATCAAACAGAGCTCATTGCCACAGCAGCTGGCCGGTTGCCTGGACCAGATGACCCAGAAGGTCCCTTCTTCCCCAGAGTTTCCATGATTCTGTGAGTGGGAAGAAAAACCCTGGAGTGAAGCCGGCACCAAATACGGTCAGGCTAGGTTCTCGGCAAGCCCCTGAGGGAGGCTGGCGGTGGTTTTGGTGCCATTTAGGTCACAGTTGGCCTGTGCCCACATTCTGGGAATGTTTGTGCTCGTTGGTAGGATTTGGTGTCCTGTGGAAAGAGCTGCCCAGCAAGTTGGGACGTCAGGATGCTCTCCAGATGTGCCTGCCTCTGCCCATTCATCCATCCATTCATTCATTCTCCAGATGGAGAGGTTTCTGTGAGCAAGGCACCGCTCTAAGTCTCAGAGAGACTAACTTTGTCCTTAACCTGGAAGAACAGCAGATACCAGAAGAAGTAGTTACCCCTGCCCCTGTCCCCATATCTCCTGTAATAATTACCCAGTCATCCTCCCACCTAAGTAACCTCCTGCTTGCTGAAATCTGACTCCAGTGGCCAACAGATTCTAGGCCTTCCTAGGTGGAGGCAGCCCAGTATCTGAGACCTGCTCCAGCCTCCCATGCACATGGTCATCAAGCAGCCTACACACCACAGGCTTAAATGATCAACTCAGGAGAACGTCCGACAGTAACTAGTGAGCCATTCTTATCCTCTCAGGATGAGAAAACCAAGGCTAGGAGAGGTGATGCCACCTGCCTTTCTAAGAATCGGTAGAACCAGGAGTCTGTCTTGACATCAAAGCCTTGGGCAAGCCGCCATCTCTCCAGACCTCAGGTTCCCTGTTGAAAAGCCAGGGCAGCAAAGCCTTCCCAGCAGGGTGGTGTGAGAAATTCAGTGATGTCATGCTTTGAAAAGTGTGTGGTCCTATATGCAAAGGGTTGGAAGTGTACCAGCTACAAAAATAATGGTGCTTGTGTTCAAGGGTATAGTTGTGATTTTTCTTTTAACTTGAAGATGCAGAACTTCCCAAGGATGTCTGAAAAGGAAAAAGCATTCCTCTTCAGTGATGGCCATTTTGAAAATAGAGTTTTCCATCAGAGGCTGTTGCTGGGAAATGTGAATAGGATGTATCCTTCCTGTGGTGTGGCTGCAAGAACAATCAGATGATTAGTTTGTGTGGCATTTTATTGTTTACAAAGCACTTGCAAATCCATGGCCCACCGAGTGGTCTCATAGTAAAGACTATAGCTTTGGCATCTGACAGACCTGTGATAGGTTCCTAGTTCCAGCACTTCCTAGCTGTGTGAGTGGGCAAAGCACCTAACCTCTCCGAGCCTCACTTTCTTCATCTGTAAAATGGGATAATTCTGTTCACTGAGTAGCTCAGAGAATTGAGTGTGGTGATGCATATCGTGTACTGCAAATAGCCTGGAGCAAGGTATGCTCCCAAATTCCCAGCCAGTATTATTTATGTTGTTGGTACATTTGTCCTCATGATCACGCTGCTGAGGTCATGGTATTATACCCACCGTTCCTGAGATGAGAAACGTGTGACTCAGAGGCGGTCTTTGTTTCTCCTGGGGTGGCCTGGCTAGTGGGTGACAAGCCAGCCCGTCTCCAGCTCCGGCCCTGGATCCCGCAGCTGCTGAATATTCAGTGGGTCAGTGCCGCTCCATATTCAAAGGCCTTTGTTCTGGTTCATAACAGCCCTTTGTTGCTGGCCAGAGGGAGGAGCGGTGGGCTTTGAGCCTCTAGCCTTCAGCCTCCACCCCAACCCCGGACCCCCGTGTTTGCTTAGGGAGCCATGTTACTAATGGAAGTGTGTCATGCCCTGGGGGGGGTGCTGGGGCCGGGAGTGAAGGTTGAGCCGGGTTTGTCGGCTTGCGCTTGGTGACTGGCAGGGCTCCAGACGTGTGTCCGTGTCATCAGCAGTGGGACAGCTGTTCTGCGATGTGAACTTGCCCATCGGAGAGGCAAGGATTACAGTTCTGCACCATCAGACTCCAGCTCGGATCAAGGCCTTGGCCGGTCCCCTCCCCCCGGCGCTCCCTCGCTGTTAGCTATAAGTACATTTACAGAGCCCACTGCGTGCAGGGCTGTGCTCAGTGTTTCCGCCTGCATGATCGCCTTTGATTCTCACAAGCTGGCACTCCTGTGATGGATCTCGTCCTTAGCCCTGAAGCCTACAGAGGGATCCTTTGAAACGTGCTCCGATCACGACACGCTTTGGCCCAGAGCCCCGGGTGGCTGCCTGTCTGCCACATTGAAGGGTCATAGCACAGCCCACAGAGTCTGACCTGATTTGTCCTGGCCACCTCTCTGATCCCTGCTTTCCATTCTTCCTGTCCCAGCTCCCTGTTGTTGCTTGATAGATTGCTCCGAATGTGACGGCTTAAGCCATTTTATTGTTTCTGCTGATCCTGCGCATCAGGAAATGAGCAGGCTACAGAGGAGACGGTTTGCTCAGCTCTGTGTCCTATCTGCTGGGTCTGAGCATCCAGTGGCCTTTTCGTGCCCATGGTGGGGCCTGGCGAGGACGACCAGGGTGGCTGGGGACCAGCTGCAACGGCCTGCTGGGGTCATAAGCCGGGACCTTGATCCTTACTGTCAGCCAGTTCCTTGGTTGTCCTCCTTGAGCCTTGGGGCCTCTTTCTCTCCACGTGGTTGTGTCAGCAGCATCGCTGGACTTCTAACACAGCAGCCCCAGGCTCCCAACAGCACAAAGTAGAAGCTTCCTGGCCCTTTTAAGGCTTGGATCTGGAACTGGCAGAGTATCAGTTCTCTCGCGACCTTTGTTTAAAAACAAGTCATGGGTCCAGCCCGGATTCAAGGGGAGGAGACCACAGAGGGCTGGTGTGACTCTTTGGGGGCCACCAACAAAAGAGCCTTCGAGGCTCCCATTCATTCACTCTTCCCCACTCACCTAGGCCTCCATGCTCTTCTTCAAGCATGCTGTGCATGCCCCTGCCTCAGGGCCTTTGCACTTGCTGTTTCCGTCTCCCAGGATGCCCTTCCCCAAATATCCACAGGGCTCACACACCCCCTCTATGTAGCCTCAGTGCCATGTGAGTAGGGTATTTACTTTGTTCACTGTAGTATCCCTAGCTTCAGATCTGACACATGATAGGTATATTTGGTGAATGAATGAGTTTTTGAGATGAGGAAACTGAAGCTCAGAGAGGTTAAGTAATTTCCCCAAAGACACACAGCTAGTAATCAACAGACCCCAGATTCAAACCCAAGCAAGCTTTGCTGCCTGGAAGGGTAATTGCTTAGGTTATCACAGCTGCCTCCTACCTCCTCCTTCCATGTCCTGTCTCCACTCAGGATGGTCTTCCCAAACTAAAATCGGATCAGGTATAAAATACATCCTGAAAGTGGCATTCGTTCCTCACCTTCAACAGAAAGCTCTCCCTCCTTGGACCTCTGCACAAGGCACAGCAAAACTTGGCCTCCAGCTGTGGTCTGATGTAGCAGAGTGAATATTCTTTTTTTTTATTTTTATTTTTATTGAAGTATAGTTAATAGAGATTCTTGAGTAGGCAGACCTGGCTCTGTTTCCAATGCCCCCACCCTCAGGCTCTCTAAGCACGGGCAAGTTACGAATGTCATCCACTCATCCATCTATCCAATAAGTATTTATTGAACTACTCTGAGCCAGGGATGCTGCTGGGTTCTGGGTTACAATGGTGAGGAAATCTTCACAGTCCCTGCCCTCCGAGAACTTACAGTCCACTGGGTAAGACAGACATACTCACATGGTCACACAAAGAAATATAAGGTTATAGATTGTGATAAGTGCTGTGAAGGACTTACTGTGTGGGGGAAAATGAGTAACAAGACACCTACAGGGCTTCCCTGGTGGCGCAGTGGTTGAGAGTCTGCCTGCCGATGCAGGGGACATGGGTTCGTGCCCCGGTCCGGGAAGATCCCACATGCCGCGGAGCGGCTAGGCCCGTGAGCCATGGCTGCTGGGCCTGCACGTCCGGAGCCTGTGCTCTGCAGCGGGAGAGGCCACAACAGTGAGAGACCCGTGTACCGCAAAAAAAAAAAAAAAAAAAAAAAGACACCTACAATAGTGCAGTGAGGCAGGATTGGTTTCCTTGAGGAAGTGGCATTCGAGTAGGAGCTAAGAAGTTCACTCCAGGCAGAGGGAACAGCAACGCAAAGGCTCTGAGGAGGAGGGAACACAGGCCCATTTTAGTATATGAAGGATCCTAAGAAATGTAGGTTGGAGGTCAGAGAGCCTGAGGAGCTGGAGAGGCGGGCAGGAGTCAGATCATGCAGGGCTTCGAGGGCTTGGGCAAGGGGTTGGAGAACCCATGAATGACTATTTTCTCATCTGTAAAATGGGGATGATAATAGTACCTACCTCGGTACGTGTGAGCATCTGTGGTCAGTTGGACAACAGCTGGCTGTGGGCTGGCCTGGCATGGTCTCGGTTGGGGTGATCATCCCTGCTCTACCTGGTCTCATCCTCCAGCAGGTTAGCTTGGGCTTGTTCACAAGGCAGCAGCTGGCGTGCAAAGAACAGCAGAAGCTGGCAAGGCCTCCTGAGGCTAGGCTTAGAACTGGCACAGCACCACTTCTGTTGCATTCTGTTGGTCCAAGCAGATCGTAAGGCCAGCCCACATCCCATGAGTGGTCATGAAGCTCTTAACAGAGTGCCTGGTGCAAAGGAAGTGCTCCGTAAACGCCATTATTATTATTGTCATTGATGATGTTGTTATCGCTATGCATTTGCAAAGCAGTTTATGCTTTTCAGAGCTTTATGCCATACAGTGGATACCCTACACTGTGTGAGGATAGTTGGGGCAAATGTCACTAGCCCTATTTGCCAAATGAAAAACAGAGGTTAGATTACTCAAACACCTAGCAAGTGGCTGCAGCCAGACACTAGAATGCAGGCATCATGTAACTTAAAACACACCTGCTGGAAGTGAACCCTTTTGCAGATGATTTCATTGTCCTGAGCACCATCCTGGTAAATGAAATAATTAAGATACAAATACTTCTGTCAGTGGCCCAGGCTCCTGACTGTGAGGTTTAGTTAGGGTCTCTGAGATCTAAGTCTCCTACATAAGTTTTGGGTTTTGGTCCCCAAGTTCACTGGGGTGAATGGTGGTTTTCTTCCTTCTTATCCAGAGAGCCTCTCTTTGGACTCCAGTTGCTTTTCTTCTCCACCTGTGACTTTCCTTCAAGAATTGCCAAGCTACCTGTCTATTGCTCGTAAGAGGACGACCATCCTTCCCCGGGACAAGCAAAGTGGCACTTTGCTGAAGCCAACAGACTCTTACAGCTCCCAGTTGGAGGGAGAAATCACTGAAAACCTTGACAACCAATCCATTCGGAAATACGCACTGAACATCTCTGAGAAGCGGAGACTAAGGTTTGTCCAGCAGCCATCTGGAAGGCATATGGTGTATGTTTTGGGAAGAGGTGCTTTTTATGCATGGAATGCATTTCCTGAAGAGTTCACATAATTAAAAGTTTATTACTTAGGATAAGCTAAGCTGCTGTGACAAAGATACGCACACAGGTAAAATCTCAGTGTATTAGAAGTTCATTTCTTGCTCACATAAAAGTCCTGGGTTGAGGTCAAGGGGGAACGTTGCAGTCACTCAGGGGCCCAGGCTGCTTCCATCTTGTGGCTCTGCAACCCCCAAAGCCTCATCGTTGTGTGTAGTCACTCTGTTCCCCTTCCCCCCAGCACCTGCCCACCATTAATCTACTCTCCGTCTCTATAGATTTGCCATTCTGGACATTTCATGTACATGGAATCATCCATGTGTCTGACTTCTTTCACTTAACTTCATGTTTTCAAGGTTCATGTAAGTTGTAGAATGTATCAGTACTTCCTTCCTTTTTGTGGCTGAATAACATTCTACTGTGTGGATAGAGCACAGTTTATTTATCCTTTGATGGAGATCTGGGTTGTTGACACATTTTGCCTATTGTGTTTAATGCTGCGTTGAACATTTGTGTACAAGTTTTTGTTTGAGACCCTGTTTTCAATTCTTTTGGAGTATCTACCTACGAGTGGAATTGCCGGGTCATATGGTAATTCTGCGTTTAACTTTCTGAGGAACTGCTGAACTTCTTCCTAGTGGCCACACCATTTTCCATTCCCACCAGGAGTGCATGAGGGCTCCAGGTTTTGCACATCCTCTCGGCTGGGGTTTTATTTGGTGCTGAGGTTGATGACCCTGCCTTGTCATTGTCATGCTTGTTTCTCAATGCAGGGACATTCAGGAGACCCAAATGAGGTACTTATCTGAGTGGGACCAGTGGAAACGGTATAGCAGCAAGTCTTGGGAGAGGTTCATAGAGAAGGCTCGCGAGATGACAACCCACCTGGAGCTGTGGCGGAAGGACATTCGCAGCATAGAAGGTACACACCCCACACTGCACGTGCTCCTCCGTAGAAGTCTCCTGCGCCTGAGGAAAGGACAGCTTTGTTTTCACTCACCCCCCAGCTGAAATGTAGCATTTCCTTCCATGATGAACGCGAGCAACTAGCCACAGTTAGGATTAATAGAGCCTGTGTCTTCGTCACCAGGAACATCACAGATGTCTTCCTGTTCCTTCCAGTTGTTGTAGTTGACTGGGAATAGCATCTGTGCTCATCACGACTTTGAAATTACAGCAGTGATTAGATCTGCCACTAGACCTTGTTATTTAATATGTTAATGAAAATGCTCATGTATTAATCTATCACAAATTTAGTTTATACAATAATGTTTTGATCATCATACGACCATTTGTATTTTGTGCGTTTAAAAATGTTATTCCAAGATGGGGCTCAATAAGCCTCATCAGACTGCCAAAGACACCCATCGCCCTGAAAATATTAATAATCCTACTTTCCCGCAATGGTGAGAATTGGGATGAAGTACAGGCAGACCTAGGAGATATTGAGGGTTTGGTTCCAGACTACCGCAATAAAGCGAGTCACGTGAATTTTTTGGTTTCCCAGTGCGTATAAAAGTTGTGTTTGCACGATACCGTAGTCTATTAAGTGTGCAATAGCATTATGTCTAAAAAGTAGTGTACATAACTTAATTAAAAAGTACTTTATTGCTAAAAAATGCTAACCATCATCTGAGCCTTCAGTGAGTTGTAATCTTTTTGCTGGTGGAGGGTTTGAAGTATTGCGAGAATTACCAAAATGCGACACAGAGACAGGAAGTGAGCAAATGCTCTGGAAAAATGGTGCTGATGGACTTGCTTGATGCAGGGTTGCCACAAACCTTCAATGTATGAAAAACAAAATATCTGTAAAGCGCAATAAAGCAAAGCACAATAAAAGGTATGCCTGTCATAACAAAATCCATAGACTGGGCGACTTAAAGAATAGAAATTTATTTTCTTACAGTCCTGGAGACTGGAAGTTTGATATCCGGCCACCTTGTCACTCTGTCCTCAAATGACCTCCTCTTTGTGTGTGCTTAGGGAGAGAGAGCACGCTTTGTTGCTTTTTCTTCTAAGGGGACTAACCCATCATGAGGGCCCCACTTTCCTGACCTTACTTAGCCGTGTTACCTCCCCAAGGCCTGTTTCCAGATACCATCACACTGAGGGTTTGAGTTCCAACGTATACATTTGCAGGGGGTGGGGGGAACAATATACAATTCAGTCCACAACAGGTATACAAAAATTGGAAGTTATGACAAAATGTAAAATCAGAAAAAAAAAATTAAACATTTGGGTGACATAACTGAGCCAGGGGGAAAATACCTTTTAGGATTACCCGGTTTCTACTAGAAAGCAAAACAATTTACAAGCTTCTCCTCAAAACTGCTGAAATGGAAATTTTGTGATGTTTGTAAGGACCATGGCAGGATATGTGAAAAAATTTATTGCCCCCATTATTACTATTTTAAAACCTATAAAATACCAGTGGTAATCTATTCAATGAACTTTTTTAGTTGTTTTATTGGGAGAATGTAAACTTATTTCCAGGGGGGGATTCATTAGAAACTTAGAACTTCAACCATCCACTTTAGAAGTTTAAGTGAACATTATCTTTGGAGCAAAAAATAATAAAAGCTAACCTTTATTGAGGCTTCACTGTGAACTGGGCATTGTGTTCAACATTTTACTCATATGGTCTCCGTTGACCCTCACAAGAACCCATTTTTCACATAGGCATTTATCATTTGCGTGGTTCAGAGAGATTAAAACACTTGCCCAAGTTCATTGGTTAGAACAAGGCAGACCCAGAATTTGAACCCAGGCAGTCAAGCTTCAGGACCCAAGGTTTTAGCCACCGTGCCCAGATTCCTCTCTTGTTAAGTGGTGGCTTTTATGAAGATTTTCATTCATAAAGTGGCTTATGTGTTGGAAGGTAGTTTCTCCCCATGGAACTGGGCCCTTGATTTTCTCTTCAGTGACTCCAATCCTGTGATTTCTTGGCTGACTAGGTACTCATCTGACAGGAAGTGAAGGATTGATAGTTAAGCTCCTTACCTCTGTCAAGGAGAGAAGAAAAGATTGTGGGTCACACATCTTCAGTCTCAGAATATAAGTTCTTTGCCTGCACCAAGAACAAGCAGACATCCTTATTCTTTGAGTGCTTTCTGTCTGTCCTTAGTAATTTAATCATTATTTGGTGGAAGGTTTGTTTTCTATTTGAAAAATCAATGAATGTAATTCACTACCTTAACAGAATAAAGGAAAAAAATTATATGATTAACCCAACTGATGCAGAAAAAGCATTGGTGAAATTCAGTTCTCATTCTCAGCAAATAAGAAATAGATGGGAGCCTTCTTTTTTTTGTTGTTTCTTTTTGTTTTGTTTTTTGTTTTTTTGGCCACACTGTGTGGCTTGTGGGATCTTAGTTCCCCAACCAGGGATTGAACCCAGGGCACCACAATGTGAAAGAGCTAAGTCCTAACCACTGGACCGCCAGGGAATTCCCAGGAGCTTTCTTAATCTGGGAAAAAATATCTATAAACATTGTATAGCACACATCATACTTAATGGTGAAATATTGAAAGCTTTTCTTCTAAGATTGAGAATGAGGAAAAGACTTCTAATTATCACAGATTCTATTCAGCATTGTTCTGGAAGTCCTAGCCAATGTACAATGATGGGAAAAAAAGGGTCAATGACCAGAAAGGAAGAAATAAGTTGTCTCTTTTTTTTTGCAGATGACATGATTTATTTGTAGAAAACAAAAAAGACAAACTATTAGAATTGAGGCAACTTTGGCAAGGTTGCTAGATATAAGATCTATATATATATAACCAACTGTATTTCTATATACCAGCAACAAACATTTAAAAAATAAGTTATACTGTAGTATCATTGCACCTAGGAATACATCTAAAGAACTATGTGAAATAATTCTGCACAGAAAACTATAAAATATTGTTGAGAGAAATTAAAGAACCTAAATATACCATGTTCACGGATCAGAGACTCAATATTGTAAAGATGTCACTTGTTCTCAAACTGACCTGTATATTCCATGTAATCCCAGTCCGAATCTCAGCACATTTTGCACATGCGTGCATGTGTGTATGTGTGAAAATGAATATGCTGATTCTAAAATTTATATAGAAATGCAGAGGACCAAGGATGCCTGAGGAAGAAGAAAGCCTAAAGACTTAGAGCACCATATATCAAGTATTATTGTATCTGCAATAATGAGACAGTTCTGGTATTGGTGCAAAGATAGACAAATAGACCCATAGAACAGAAGAGGGAATTCAGAAACAGGTCCATAAATATATAGTCAATTACAAAAGCACTATTGCAATTAACTAGGGAAAGGATAGCCTTTTCAATAAATGGCGCTGAGTCCATTAGATAGTCCATTAGATATAGTCCATTAGATATTCCTATGAGAAAATATTGAGCCCTCTCTCACACCATCTCAAATTATTGATTTAAGAGTGATTGTAGATTTACATGTGAAAGTTTAAACTTAATAATTTCAAGTAGAGCCTTGAAATTATTCTTCCTCCCTCCCCCACTAAGAGCCTCCAATTTCAGTTCAGCCCTCTGTGGCTGATTGAACCTACAGTGGGTACTGTATCAATACTCCTGGTCAGTGATGTCTGGATTCCTTTTTTCCAGGGAAATTTGGCACTGGAATTCAGTCCTACTTCTCCTTCTTACGGTTTCTGGTATTGCTGAATTTGGTGATATTTCTGATCATCTTTATGCTGGTTTTGCTCCCAGTCTTGCTCACCAGATACAAGATCACCAACAGCAGCTTTGTGCTCATTCCATCCAAAGGCGCGGGTGAGTGTAAGGCCTGATTTGCCATGAGGAGTGTTCTTTTCATTGTGTACCTAGCTACAATGCTTCTTTCTCTAGCAATCTTTATAATCTAAGTCTTGGGTGACTGTATTAGTCAGGATAGGCTAGGTTATGCTGCAGAAACAAATGACCCCATAACTCAGCACCCAGTAACCACAAATGTTTCTTTCTTGCTCACACTGTATGTCCATCAGTGTTTGGTGGTGGCTTTGTTCCATGTTGTCTTCACTCTGGAGCCCAAGCTGAGGGAGCAGCCTCTCTCTGCACCATTGATAGTCGCGATGTCCAAAGGAAAAAGAGCCATGGCAAACATGTGCTGGCTTCTGATGCTTCTGCCTGGAGATGACACACATCCTTTTCGCCACACCTTACTAGCCAGTGCAAGTAACTCGCCACTCCTGGGTTCAGCAAGGCGTTTGGGAGGAGCAATGCAGGGTGGGGAAGTGGACTATTTAGTAAACGTAATACAGTCGACTCCAGTGACTTCATTTCAAGCTTTTATTTCAAGGCTTTTATCTCCGTTAATGGTGATGCTCAGGCTGCTGTTTATTAAACATCAGTCATCTGCCAGACGCTATGGCAGGTAATGGACCTGTGTTTTCTTACTGAATTCTCAGTGTAAGTCAGGTCTGGGCATCCTGTTTTTTCAAATGGGGATAATTTCTGTCATTCCAGAGATGTTTATTTACCACCCTCTAGTACCAGGCTCTGTGCTAGGAGCTGGAAGTGGAAACCTCCTGCTTCTATCACATGACTCCTTTCCCCAGAAGAATGCCCCGTCTGCAGTCACTTCTGTGGCTCTAAACATTCCTCCTCATCATATTTGTTTTTGTTTTAATTCTATTACACTTAAAAATCAAATAAGAATAACGTGGAAACGCTGACTTTTTGAGTGCCTACTGCATGCCCAGTGCTGCCTTCTCATTTTCTAATATGTCCATGTCACAGATAAATATCTCCTGCTGCTGTGTGAAAACCCTGGGTTCGGTTTCAAGGCCCAGCTCTGTTAGTTGATTAGATTTTGTGAGCCTCATTTTCCTTATCCGTAGAATGAAGGTGATGATTTAACTAGTGAGACAATTGTTTCATTATTCAAATAATGTTGTACTACACTATTTAATACTTAGCTCATTAAAAGATAATAAATACTTATTATTTAAAGTACAAATAATTGAAAACAATAATATAAATTCTATATTATTTAATACAGAAAACTTAAGTGTAAGTAATGATTAAGCAATACTCATAATTTTTAAATGAATATTAACTAATATAATACAGTGCTTTGCCCATGGAAAGTGCTCAATAAATGCAGCTTTTTTTTTTTTTTTAGTATTATTTCTTTCTAGAAGAACTGAATGCTATTCTGTCTCACTAGACATCACTGCCTGTTCAGTTCTCCCTTTAGCCGTGAGCAGGGCCTTGGGCGGAGGGAGGCCACGCTCTTGGAGGAAATGAAGCTGGACTCTGAGCGTGGACACCACGCATCTCTTCTTTTTCCTCATTATTTCCTCTGACTGCATTGTCCTCCTGCACATGCTTTTTTTTTCGACTTACCTAGTAAACTTTGTCCCTTAAGATAAGGGTCAGAAGTCCCTTTCTTCCTCTTCTCACTTCCCTTCTCCGTTCCTTCAACAAGTGTTTATTGAGCACCTGCTGTGTGCTGGGCCCTGAGCCAGGCCCTGGGGCTACAGCAGGGACCACCACAGGGTACTGCACTATAGCAGAGGATGGACGTTAGGAAGGGACCACATGAAGAGGTATATAAGCTATGAATTTGCCTCTGGGGGAGGGGAAAGGATAAGGTGCTGAGAGGTCAGACACCAGGACACTGGAGGCTGAGGGGTGCCCCAAGCCCTCTGTGAAGGCAGGGATATGTCAGGCGAGCCCAGGAGGACAAGGAGAAGGCAGCTGTTGGAGAGCTCGGGGAAGCTTCTTCATGCAGAGGAACAGCATCTGCAAAGGTTCAGAGCTGGGAATAACTCAGCATATTAGAGAAATGAAAAGCCAGGTGTGGCTGGTGGACACGTTCCTGGAAAGGGCCAGATAGTCAATATTTTAGGCTTGGCAGGCCATATGGTCTCTGTTGCAACTATTCAGTACTGCCATTGTGGCACAAAAGTGACCACGGAGAAACGTCCCAAATGGGCATAGCTGTGTTCCGATAACACGGTATTAACAAAAAAAGGCAGCTGGCCAGATTTGGCACAAGGACCATAGTTTGCCGACCTCTAGGCTTGAGGACAGTGAGTGAGGAGCAGAGTGGCAGCTGTCTCTTTCCATCTTCCTGACTCTGCTCCAAATAGTGACTGTCTCCCTCCTCTTTGCCTCTAATACTGTGTTCATACAACCATTTGAGCACCTTATATACACCTAACTTCTACTTATCCTTTCTACCACTTGATGGCAGGAACTATTTCTTACTCATCATTTTATCTCCAGCATGTACCTGGTGCATAGTAATTAAGAAGTGTTTGTTGAATGAATAAGTGAACACACATGTCAGGATTATAAAATGGCAGAGCTGGAATTGGCCTTGGAGGAACTGGTTCAACTCTCTTATTTTAACAAAGGGGAAACTAAGGTCCAGAGAAGGGATAGTACATTGGATTATTTTCCCCAGTTTGTCACTCCCCTGTAATTGTAACTTTGCAAAGCTTCCCACTGTGAGCAGAGAATACTTTCTGCCCCCATTGATATTGCTCTTGGCCATGTGACTTCTTTTGTCTAGTGGAGTATTAGTTTGAAATGGCTTTATGTGGTTGGCCTGCCTTATGAGAAGAGCCATGAGGAGAGCATCCCCCCCAGGTAGCCACTGCCTCTCCAGTCTGGTCCCAGAGTGAAATCATGTAGAGCAGACCTCAGCCCAACTGGGAGCCTGGTGTCCATCCTGGCTTAGCCTGAATCAGCTGAGTGAACTCAAACTGTAGATCCATGAAGGAGAAAATAAATGTTTGGCGGTTAAATAATTTGAGACTTTAAGGTTGTTATACAGCAATAGCTGACTGACACAGAGGAAGTGAATTAGTTGTTCTAGCATAATGTAGTGTCACTAAAATTGCTGTTCAAAAATTTTCTTGGTCAATTATATGTAGGTAAACATATGTTTTTTTTTAAGTGAAACTGCTTGTTAATTTACACACATGTAGAGATCTTTTAAAACTGGATTGGTTAAAATGGAATAATAATTTTATCGACCACATCTTCCAAAACATGTGCAAACATGAACCCCAAAACGTAAAATACTAATACAATCAGAAAGCCTGTGCTGTTATTAGACCCATATAGGAAACGTATAGAAAAAACATATATCCCAGGTATTTAGAGAATAGTGAAAGGGGAAAATGGTACTGTACTTGGTGCACTGGCGTTTAGATTGCAAATAGAAAATCACAGATTCACAAACATATCCATATATAATTGTATATGACATCTAAATGTATATACATATACAAGCATATATACACAAATTATGATAGACAAGTTATAGAGACTGAAGCTATTTCTACTGACGTTCTTGTTTTTGTTTTTTACAGATATTCAATGCACAGTGTATCCAATAAGTAGTTCTGGACTCATTTACTTTTACAGTTATATCATAGACTTGCTTTCTGGCACTGTAAGTATTTAACATAATTCTGGATTTGGACCCTCAATACTGAAATAGGTTAATTTAAAGACCAGGTTCCTGAATGTCTGCAGTGAGAATCAAACACGAGTGTTGACACAGGTACCAGTGAAAGAAAACAGGATTTGCAGTGACCTTATCGGCAAGGATAATGTTCATCCGCCCCTGCTAAGATGTACAGGAAATGTATTTTGTCACTTTCAGCCCTTGGCCTTTTCCTGATTCCTGCCCCCTTTGTATTGACCTGCAACAAGATCTGAGTTCCCCTGTAGAAAGAAGTTTCCGTGAAAATAAACCCAGATAGAATTTATTTAACTTCTCTGACACTGAAAGACCTTAACATATTGTAATCCTAGACCACCTGGATGAAAGCTGTGACTCCTCTTCCCAGCAATTACACACGCAGGTGTGCGTGGTACACACGTGCATACATGCCCTTACATGTGCACATGCACACGCCGCACTTGTGCACACACATACGCAGTCCCTGAAATCCCTTAAAAGTCTATTAATCCCAGGTTAACCCTGCTGCTCTAACGTAGAATTAATCTCATCCTTCCTGTAGTAGTTCCAAACGTTTTAAATTCTTCTTTATTCTAAAAAATGTTTTTGTGTGTGTGCTTTCATTTTTTTAATCACACTTTTTTTCAGCAAATAAGATTGCAGCTATGAAAAGTGGTGTCTCTGCCTTCTAGACTAGGGCTTCTCAACCTTGGACCCGACACTCCTTTGCTGTGGGCCTGTCCTGTGCACTGGAGGGTGTTTACAGCATCCCTGGCCTCCATCCACTAGATGCCGGTAGCAGCCCCGCTGCTGTGACAAGCAAACATGTCTCCAGACATGCCAGATGTTTCCTGGGGACCAAAAGTATCCCAGGTTGAGAACCCCTCCTTTAGATGTTTTAAAAAATACAAGTATATAAAAATACCTTTCTGAAAGTTACTGGTATTAAAATGCCATGCTATTGAACATTTCTGAATCGATAGATAGAAAGCATCGAATTTGTCCACTGCATTTGGTTTTGAAAAAGTGGATTTTACATCTCTGATCTCATGTTTTCCTCAGAACAACTGAGAGGAATCGTCAGGTGGGTGTTAAAATGTCCACTATACAAATGAAAAAACTGAAGCTTGCAAACTACGCAAGGAGAAAAGAAAGCCAGTGACTCACCCAAGGTCACATGCTAGTGAGAGCAAATCCCAGAACTGCTGTTAGCCCCATTTCTTTAGGTCACGTCCCATGAGAGAAGTTCCTTGTTGTAGGTCACCGCACACCATGATCTTCTTCATTATAGGAAAGATTTCACAGGAGACTTAGATGCAGTTGATCATAAATGTTCAATAAACTATGCATGATAAAAAACAGCCCTGCCCCAAAGAATGAATTTTCTACAGTGATAAAAATGTTCTGTATCTGTACTGTGAAATTCGACAGCCACTAACTCTTAAGCACTTGAAATGTGGCTAATGTGACCAAGAAACTGAATTTTAATTAAATTTTATTGTTGTTAATTTCAATTTATTTGTTTTCAATATGTGTTTTTAAAACCATTCTACATGCATTACAGAATGGCCATCATGTACATTCCCTGTAATATCACTGTTCTCACCCATGCAAGCAAGTAGCAGCCTTACACATATTTTTCATGTGTTTTTAAACACTTCTGTTCATGTTTATAGAATGAACAAAACAGCCACTCGCTGAACAGGGTTTTCTATGTAGCAAGCAAATACCACTTCAGCATATGTCTTACAAGTGTTTTTACACATTTCTATATGTATTACAAAATGACTGTCACATCCATTCATGGAAATAGCAGGGTTCTGTTCTCCATGTGGGTTGCAAGTCTGTAGCAGTCTTACAACTTCTCTCTCACACTGAATTTTAAAAACTTTTCTACACACATTACAGAGTCGACATCCCATGCCTTGACTAAAATAAAAGTATTCTGAACATATTGAGCAAGTAGCACTTTTACAACCATCTTTTTTCCTGTTTTTAAAATCTTCACTAATGCATTACAGTATGCGTATCACATTTATGCACTGAAAAACAGTCCTCAACATAGCAAGTAAGTAGCATTCTTACATCTTTTACGTGTGTGTTTTTTTTAAAAATTGAGATGTGATTGACATATAACACTGTATACGTTTGAGGATGTACATGTTGGTTTGATACCTTTATATATTGTAATATGATTACTATAGTAGTTTTAGCTAATAACCTTTATCATGTCACATATAAATTTTAATGATAGGCCCAAGAGGGAGCTGGCCAGAGAGATTAAGCAGTGGCTTGTCTTTGCTGAAAACAATTGAGGCAAGCTCATGATCGTATCAGAGAAATTATTTTCCAGGCCCAGTGGACCTTTGTCCTGTGATGTAACTTTATTTTGTAGGAGAGATTGATGACAGTCCTGACACCAACCTGGGGCAATAAAAACATGTTTTGTACAGTTGGGCAAGTTTTATGGCCTGTGTGCCCCAGCTTCAGGAGGGTTAAAGAAAAGATGGAGTCTTCTGTTTCTACATGTTTGTTTTTCTATTAAAAATTTACTTAAGTGCTCAGTATAAGAATACAGGGTTATCATAAAAATATAAGACTTATAGAGTAAAAAATAAAATTACCTCTTCCCAGAGACCACCAATCCTTTAACACCATGGTTCATATCTTTCTCAACCTTTCTTGTGCACTTATATGGACTTCTTTTTTTTTTTTTTTTTTTTTGCGGTACGTGGGCCTCTCACTGTTGTGGCCTCTCCCATTGCGGAGCACAGGCTCCAGACACACAGGCTCAGCGGCCATGGCTCACGGGCCCAGCCGCTCCGCGGCATGTGGGACAGAGGGCACTGCTGTGCCACCAGGGAAGCCCCCCTGTGTATTTTTAATGCTCAGGCTTTATCTGTGCTTTATTCCCCAAACTCTAGTTGAGCACCTCATATATCTATGGATTTTTTTTTCATTTTTTTAAATTGGGCTAAATTATTTTTAAAATTAATTTATTTTTTTAAATTGAAGTATAGTTGATTTACAGTGCTGTGTTAATTACTGCTGTAGGGCAAAGTGATTCAGATATATATACACATATATATACACACACACGTATACGCCCTTTTTTTTTATATTCTTTTCCATTATGGTTTTTCATAGGATATTGAATATAGTTCTCTGTGCTATACAGTAGGACCTTGTTGTTTATCTATTCTATATGTAATAGTTTGCATCTGCTAACCCAGCCTTCCACTCCATCCCTCTCCCAACCTCCTCCTCCTTGGCAACCACCAGTCTGTTCTCTATGTCCACGACTCTATTTCTGTTTCATAAATAGGTTCATTTGTGTCATATTTTAGATGTCACATATGTGATATCATGTGGTATTTATCTTTCTCTGTCTGACTTCACTTAGCATGATAATCTCTAGTTGTATCCATGTTGCTGCAAATCTGGAATTTTTCCAGCCTCTGGGGAATTCAGGGATGAACAGTGACACTGGAATGTGAGTTCCTTGAGGCAGAGACTGGTTTCCTGGTTCCCTGCAGTCAACTCACTAATCTGACCTCATGCCCTTGGCTTTGTTTCAGGGTTTCCTGGAGGACACCTGCCTCTTTTATGGACATTACACCATTGACGGGGTGAAATTTCAGAACTTCATCTATGATCTGCCTCTGGCTTATGTGTTAAGCACAGTTGCCTACCTGGCCCTGAGCCTTCTTTGGATAGTGAAAAGGTAAAGTTTATCTTGTCATTATGTTCTCTTTGAATTATTCTTGATGGCTGGAGTCTCGTGGAGGTCCGTGGACTCCAAGAGCCATTGCCCAAAGGATGAGCAGAGTGCAGGGCTAAGCTCTGTGGAAAAAGGTTTGTGAGTGTGTTGGAGGCTGTGGACACCTGGAGGATGGGGGCAGCATCTGGGAGCTGGACTAGCAGCCCAGAGTCTTCAGTCAATCATCAGTGAACACATTTGCCAGTACCATTCTGCCGACCTTATCTTTGTTTTTTCTTTTTAAATCTATCAAGCCTAAGCCCTTTATTTTTTAAAATTTATTATTTATTTATTTATTTATTTATATTTGCGTTGGGTCTTAGTTGCTGTGCACAGGCTTTCTCTAGTTGCGGCGAGTGGGGGCTACTCTTCGTTGCAGTGCGTGGGCTTCCCATTGTGGTGGCTTCTCCTGTTGCGGAGCACAGGCTCTAGGTGCGTGGGCTTCAGTAGTTGTGGCACGTGGACTCAGTAGTTGTGGCTCATGGACTCTAGAGCACAGGCTCAGTAGTTGTGGCACACGGGCCCAGCTGCTCCGCGGCATGTGGGATCTTCCTGGACCAGAGCTCGAACCCGTGTCCCCTGCATTGGCAAGCGGACTCTCAACCACTGTGCCACCAGGGAAGTCCCACCAACCTTATCTTTGATCCGGTATATATGCTAACCAGGTCTCTACTGGGTTGCGAGTGGCAGAAACCCAGCTCTGACTAACTGGGCTAAAGGGGAATTGAGTGGCTGAGAGAACCAAGGAAGGGAGGAAAGTCCAAATTACAGGAAGGACAAGGATATAGGAATGGATTCAAAACAACCCAAAGCAAGGGCTCCTGCATCTCTGATTCTTCTGGTGGCATCTTCCTTATGTGTACTCCCAGGGTCACAGGCTCAGAAATCCTTTGAAGAGACTTGCTGGCTCTGCTTCATTCAGGTACCCAATTCTGACCCTTCAGTTGTGGCCAGTGGGTTAGGGTCATATGAGAATGTGGCATTTCACGTGGTAGACAGACATTTTAGTGGGAGGTGCCAATTCCCAAGAAAAGTGAGGATTATTAATTACTTTAAATTACTTTAACAAACAACTATCCCCTAAAGTACAGTGGCCCAACACGATAGAAGTTGTAAATCTTTCTCCCATGAAGTTCTTAGTGGGCCGCAGGTTAGTGCGGAAGAGTCCTTCTCAGTCCTGCTGGGACTCAAGTTGACTGCAGCTCAGCCATCATCAGCATGTGGCTTTTTAAGCTGTTCCTCTTGAGGGCTGGAAGGGAAAACGACCTTGGAGGAGTATCACGTGGTAAGTGTTTCTGGGCCCAGCCTGAGAGTGATGAACGTCACTCACATTCCATCAGCTAGAGCTTAGTCACGTGACCACGGCTCACTGAAAGGGAGGCTGGGAAATGTTGTCCTTGGCTGGCAGCCGCTTCCCAGCACTAGCGCTACACTATGAAAGGAGAACCACCCATTCCTGATGGACGGCTTACTGTCTCTGCCCCAAGGGGAATGCTTGGATGGCCACCTCTCTTACCCACTTCATTGTGCCTGTGAGAGCCGGGCAGTGCTATAAGCCATGGGGCTGTGAAGCTCCTTATCACAGGTGTAGAAGAGACCACGGTTTTGGCATCTGAGTCTGTCCTCCATGGAGACCAGGGTTCACCACCACAGAGAAAACCCCAGAGCCCAGCTGGGCACTCGTATCCTGAGTCAGGATCTGTGAGACGAAAATGAACTGGTGTGTGTCCATCCCCCACAGAAACGGGCAGCATACTGGCAAGGAGGAGCCGTGGCTCATTTTGAGGGCTGAGAGATGCTCAATAAAGAACTGTTGGTTGATTGGGGTTCTGGCTTTGCTGTTGTGCGCTCACGGCAAGGGCAGATCCAAGTTTTATGGACCGGCAGTGTAGACCGTATGGAGGGGCTGTCTGTAAGACAAAGAACATGAAAGTATCTTTTGTAAATGATAAAAAATCAAAACAAGACCATAGGAACACATTGCTAGAGGTGCTCCGGGGGCCTTGGAAGGGGCCCTGAAGAAGAAGCTTTATCAGCTGAACAGTGAAGCCTCCTCCGGGTCCTGCTCAAGCTTCTGCACCTCCGGGCCTTGACTGCTTCGTGGGGAAGCCTGCAGGGAGGGTGGCTGTGAAGTAATGGGGAGCGGCCTACCCGGAGAGGAGGAAGCGCTACAGGGTGGCAATGGGGGTGGACTTAGGGGTCAAGAGACCAAGGTTCAAATGTGGCTTCACCTCGGTGAACCTCATTTTCTTTGTCTGTGAAATGCACACACCTAGAAGGGTTGTTGGGAGGATTAACTGAAACAAGGCAGGTGAAGAACTTAGTACTGGGCCTGGCACTTAGACGTTTATTAAATTAAAATCATCATCGTCATCATCATCATCGTCATCATCATCATCGTCATCATTGTACTAGCCCCAGTTCTGCCACTAGCTCTTTGGATCTAGGGAAATACTTTTTCCCTTCTCTAGATCTTAGCTTTCTCAGACCATTCAATTGGGGTGAGACCTCAGAATGACCATGGAGCTTTATAAATAGCATATTTCTGGACCCCCCCCCCATGAGACCTACTGAATTAAAAATCTCAGGATATGAAATCACCCGGGAGTCTGCATTTTGGAAAAGCACCCCAGCTGGTTCTGACATAAATTCTTTGCTGTGAACCTTTGGCAGAACAACTGATTGCTCTAATTCCTTTCATTTCTATTGTCTTCACAACTCAGTAGCAAATCCTAAAAATACCCTGGTTTGTCTACAGAGTGTGTGGCATTTGACGTTTTTATGTCAAGTGCCAGAGTGTATTTTTTTCCAGGAAAGCATTTGAATGAGTAATGATTATGAACTTGTGCAACAGAGTGGCATCTGACCAAAACAGGCGCTCGCTAAATATTTGGTTATTTTACTATTTAAGTCATTTATTCATGCATGTATCCATGTATCCAGTATCCATGGAAAGTGGCCATATTTATATCCAGGCATTCCGGATATAAAGGTGGGAAGACAGCCAGGGTACCTGCCCTCAAGGAGTTTAAAATTTAGTCAGGGTAAGGGGCTACAAGCAGTAAACACATAAATGAGATGATTGGAGATTAGGTTATTGCTGTGAAGGAAATTAAAGAGACTGACTGGAAGCAGGAGTCACAACTTTAGATGGGATGGTGGGGAATCTGTGGAGGGGATATTTGAGTGAAACCTGAGGAATAAGAAGGAGGCAGCCGTGGGAAGAGGAGAGGGCAGAGGGAACTGCAAGTGCAAAGACCCTGAGGCTGGAGGAGAGGTTCGTGTGTTTATGGATAGGAAAAAAGCCTTTGTCATTGCAGCAGAGTGGCCCTATGGGAGGAAAGATGGTGCCGTGCAGGGTCACGCAGGACCTCTAGGGTGTATTAAAAGAGTTTGGATTTTATTCCAGCTGTGAAAGAAGCCACTGAATGGGTGAAAGGAAGTGATTCTCAACAGGGAGATGCCTGGTTAGCTGCCACATATTTAGAACGATCCAAAACTTGACCAAGCATGTCAAAATGGGGGGAAGATGCAGCTGTGTGTAACTTTTAAATTTTAGACAAAGCATATCCATGGGCCTGTATTTTGTTGTTCTTATAAGAACGATAAACGTGTTTTGGGGCCAGGTCGGTGGAAGGGTTCAAAAGCAATCTGATCCGGAGCGAGGAGCACTTCCAGAGTTACTGCAACAAGATCTTTGCGGGCTGGGACTTCTGCATCACCAGCCGCAGCGTGGCGGACCTGAAGCACAGCAGCCTGCGCTACGAGCTCCGCGTGAGTGCCACTCAGTTTTCTCTTGGCGGGAGGTGGGGTTACAGCTTGCAAAGGAGCTGGTGGGGGCCAGGCTGTCCCCAGTGCTTAGCTGTGTAGCCCTATGTAGTTTTCAAGAGCTTTTTGCAGAGAACCACTTCCTGGGGTTGATCACCTGAGCCCCAAGCATGAAGCTGGTGAACTGGGGCTGGGAAAAGATGTAGTATCTTCCCTTCTCCCCCATCACCTTGTACTATTTTTTGTTTTTGTTTTCATTTAGAAAATTAAAACAAAATTTAGAAATTTTAAATTTCTAAAATTTCTAAATTTTAATTTCTAAAATTTCTTTAATTTCTAAAATTAGAAATTTCTAAATTTTAAATTTCTAAAATTTCTAAATTTTAATTTAGAAAACTTATTTTAATCCTAGTTGAAGAAAACTGTTATTCTTTTTTTTTTAAATTTTACTGGAGTATAGTTGATTTACCATATTGTGTTAGTTTCAGGTGTGTGGCAAAGTGATTCAGTTGTACATATACATATATTCATTCTTTTTTAGATTCTTTTCTCATACAGGTTATCACAGAATATTGAGTAGAGTTCCCTGTCCTATACAGTAGATCCTTGTTAGTTTGTACGGTTATTTTTCTGCTTGATGAGAACCTGTCATAAACATCTCTTAAACCAGAAGAAATAGGACTAAGAATGCTATGGTAATAAGGTGGAGTGGAGAGAATATGAAAAAGCGGAATTTCCAGATTAATCAGGAGAAAAGGAGTAACAGATAGCATCTTGATCAAACCCACCGAAAAAAGGAGGAGACATGATATCAAAAGTTTAATGAAGTGAGATGGAAGGAATCAAATGAAGTGTATTATTTGTTTAAAGAAATAACATATAGGTAATAGTAACATATAGGTAATGTCCTGAATAGGTTATAGTTCTGTTTTCACAGTTATTGTGGAGTTTAATTTCAATCTTAAATAGAAGGTCTGCCTTCATTTAGGAGACATGGAAACTGGTTGGGCTTGGTCCAGGAGGGTATCCCTGGGGGAGATGAATATTTAGGAAACTTTAAAGATCGAGAGGGAGAGTATGACGGTGAGTCCCAGTTTCCACCCCTAAATATCCCTTCATCGCAGTGCTCACAAATGAGCTTTCTTTTGTTCTCAGGCAGATCTGGAGGAAGAAAGAATACGGCAGAAAATAGCAGAAAGGACCTCAGAAGAAACGATACGGATTTACTCTTTGAGACTGTTTTTGAACTGCATCGTGCTGGCCGTTTTAGCGGCATGCTTTTATGCAATCTATAGAGCGACTATATTCTCTCAAGAACACATGAAAAAAGTAAGTGCTCCGTGAAAGTCAATTTAACTTTTAGTCCCGTTGGACGTTATGTATGCTAAGTGTATCGCAAACCTCTCAGGTGGATACTATCATCATTCTGTTTTACATATGGGGATATAAGTTTGGCTGATATGACAGAGAACCTAAAATCAGAGTGACTAGTTTCCACTTGCAATAGAAAAAAGAAAAAAACATCCAGAATAGAGTGTTTGGGGTTCCTCCTCCTCCTGGAGTTTACAATGTTCAAATCCAGGCTGGACTGCCTGGATCTAACCCCCAACTGCACAGCTTACTATCTGGGGCCTCAGTTTACCTAAAATAACAGTGGTTTTAAAAATCCAAGTTGGGGGAAAAAAAAAAAAAAAACCAAGTTGGGGACTTCCCTGGCAGTCCAGTGGTTGAGATTCCACGCTTCCACTGCAGAGGGCACGGATTCAGTCCCTGGTTGGGGTATTAAGATCCCGCGTCCTGCAGCACAGCCGAAACAAATTAAATAAATAAATAAATAAAAATCCAGGTTGGTCTAGTGGCTCTGCTTCATGAAATCAATCATCAGGGGCCCAAGTTCCTTCCATCTTGTAGCTCTGCCACCCTTAGAATGTGGTCTTCTTCTGTATGGTACCGGGTAGCTCACCACATTCACATTCTAGCCAATGGGAAGGAAGTGAAGGGGATGAGAGCACACCCCTTCCCTTCAAGGGCAGGACCTGGAGGTTGCACTTAACACTGCCTCTTATATCCCTTTGGCCAGAATTTAGTCAGAGAGCCATTTACCTAGGAAGACAGTCAAATTACTTAGGAAATTTAGTTTTATCTCAGATAGCCATATATGTGACTAAATAATCTGTTATTATGAAAGGAGGAGAGAATGGCTGTTCCAAGTCAATTAGTTCAGCCTTGAAAATGCTTTCAGTTGCCCATTGATACAGAATACATGGATTTTTTATATTTCACCTTAATAAATCCAGTAGAGCTCAGTTTTCTTCTAGTATGGTACTAGATCATGGTTCCTCCGTTTGAACACCCAAGGAAGGAGATGGCTTAGTTTTAGGTGCCATGTTGAATGAAACAAATGTTTTGTTTTGTTTGCTAAACATGTTTGGGTTTTTTTTCTCCCTTACAGTTCTAATGAAATGTAATTGACATACAATATTGTATAAGTTTAAGGTGTTCAGCATATGACTTGACACACATACAGTTGAGTTCTTTTAAGGTCAGTTCATTTGTGATGCAAATTATTATACTCCTGACCAGTTCTGTTATCTTCATAGGAAATTGACAAGATGGTTTTTGGAGAGAACCTCCTGATACTGTACCTGCCTTCTATTGTGATCACGCTGGCCAATTTTATCACCCCAATAATCTTTGCCAAGATCATCCACTATGAGGATTATTCCCCAGGCTTTGAGATCCGGCTGACAATCCTTAGGTAATGCCTAGACATGCCAAGCACGTCACCACTTGTCCCCTCCCCTGCCCACGGCAGACATTGCTAATCCATTGTGGTACCTTTCCCTGCTGAGCCAAGAATCCTCTTCAGCCTTCAGACAGCCCCCATGAATGAATCAGAGTTTGCATATGCAGGGAAATCTCTTTGACTTGAGCGTCTATATTTTTTTCATGTATTAGCACATCGACAGCTGAGGGCATAGGGTGGGGCCTTTGGAAGAAATGTTGCTCTTAAGATGTTAGAAAGACAAGTGTATACCAGTAGGAGAGTGAGGAAGTGAGAGAGAGAAGGGAAGGCACCTTATAAAGGTATGTCATTTGGCAAGTTGCAACTGGGGCTCAGTCCTATGGGGCATCTCTGGGAGTTTGCGTGGAAAATATCTTAGACTTTTCCAATGCAGGAGTGTGTGTCCTCCAGCAAGTATTTGGCCTCCCCTGCCTAAGGGTGGCTGGCTCCCAGGGGCATTAACTCCCTCACGCTTCTACCCCACTAGGCCCATGCGTGGCCTTGGGACGAGAGTTACAGCAGGAACTTGCAGCAGAAACCTGAGACTTTTGCTGGAGTGAGTGCTGAGAAAAATGTGGCCCAGTCACCGACTGTGTGTGCTACCATTGACTCTTTTTTTTTTTGGTTGACAGTTTATTAAATACACTACATTTGTACCTTATTCTGTAGTTTTTTAAGTCATTCACACATGGACTTAGTAAAAATGTACTTTATAGAAAACCATCTGCAAAACTAAAATAAAAATGCACATTTTGCTCACATCTTAGATAAACTGCTGAAAATATTAGGAATTATTTTATTGAAGGTGATCATGAAACATGAGGTGGCTTGAGTTTAGTAAATCTGACACCAGACCATGACTTCAGTAGTGTTAATGTTGAAATGTGGATGCAAAAATGTCTGTTAACTAAACTGTTTAATCTAACAGTGTTTGAGAAACAGGACAAAATAAAGCATTATTTTTCCTTTACAGACACTTCTCTAAATCCAATTCCTATACACTTTCTTCTCTCCCATTCATAGAATTAGCTCTGCAGATTGATGAGGCAAAAAAAATTCCTTAAATAAAACCGAAACAAACTAGATCCTATTTACAAAACATGAAAAGGGAGAATTTTAAGTAGGTGTTATGGCAAAACTGGTTAAAACTATATACAGTCAAGCGACAGAATATACCTTTACTTCTGCAAATATAAATCTTTCCCCACCTCCTTTCTGGGAGAAATACATTTTCAGGGCATGGACTGTAAAACGGCATACAATGCAAAGACAGAAACAGAGAAGTTTGCAAATTCTTTTTATTTCCAGCTGTTGAAACAGTATTTTTGAGAGTTGAGGTTACCTCTAGCGGTGAAACCAGAGCCAGCTATTAAGCAGGCAGAATGCTACAGTAATTGAATACATGACCATTTCTCTTTTAGCACGTTCTTTGTTCTCCTCTTCCAGAAGTTGTAGACGTCTATTTAGTTTGATTATCTTTCATCTTAATGAAGCTGCATCTACAACGGTCATGTCATCTGAGGTTCCTTCAATCGTTGTATCTGTATTTGAAATGCCATACATGGAGTCAGTCCTGACCAGCTGTCCGTTTAGGCGAACAGCATTTTCACTCATAGAGCGCTCTCTTTTTAGCCTGCCAACTGCATGGATTTCTTCATTTTGAAGGGTTGGAGGAAGTCTTTCTAAATCCAGAAAATCTAGTAGTCTTTCACTTAGCGTAAGCACATGAGGTGGTGTTTTTAGTGCCAGAGGTTTGAAGGGAGTTGACTGTATAAGGTCAGGATCTGCTGGTCTTGAAAATGGAATGTCTTCATTATTTCCTGCTACAACAGTTCTCTCTGGCACCTGCATAATCACACTAACATTTGAAACTCCTTCTTGGAATCCTTGTTCCAGGTCAGCACTTGGTGGTGCTACCTTTAATTTTTCTGAGACCCTCATTCTCTGACTAATAATACCTTCGGTGTATTCCATTTCATACTGAGCTCGACTGATTTCTGCCATCTCAGCAGCAGTGGGAGAAGGAAATGCTGCCCCACTCACTAAATGTGTCCCAACTACTGCTTGCTTTTCGGCATTATCTGCTTCTGTGCTTCATATTAAATCCTTTCACTTGCTTCAATATGCACGTGCTGGATTTAGAGCCACGCTTGTCCCCCTGTGCCCGCTGGAGGGTCCCCGGCGAGGACTGCTGCCCGCCGGCTCCCGGGGCCCTTGCGTGGGCGCCGTCAGAGGCCGTGGGCCAAGCTCATGGAGGCGCGCGGGCAAATCACCGGCCTGAGAGGCCCGCAGCGGGCTACCGCTGACTCTTTATAATTTGTTGTAATGTCTTTTCTCATACTAAACAAATATTCAGTTTCCTAAAAAAATAAAATAAAAAATAAAGAAATGGCAGGTGTAAAGCTGGGCCCAGGGAGTTAACACACATGAGTTAAGGAGGACCAGGTGGGGAGTGTGTGACACTGGAATGTTTTCTGTCTGCTTCTCAAATGCCTCAGATGGCATTTGCATCTTTGTTTAAACAAATCTTTTTATTTTGGAAATTTTCAAACAGGACAGTATAATGAACCCCCATGTGTACCCATCACTTAGTTTCAACTATTTACCAACGTTTTGCTAGTCTTGTTTCATGCGGTCCCCCCCACTCTGCTGGATTATTTTCAGCAAATCTCAGGCAACATGTCATTTCACCTGTAAACAGCTCAGTATATCTCTAAGTGACAAGAACTTTTCTTTTTAAACATAATCATCATCACACCTCACAGAATTAAGTCAGTCCCCTGATGGAGTTGCAGAGGGCTTTCTATGGTTGGTTTATTCAAACCAAGACCCAAAGAAAGGCAGCATGCTGTGTTGGGTTGTTATGTCTCTTAAGTCCCCTTTATTCTTTCAAGAATTCCCCCCTTGTGTTGTGCTATTGATTTGTGGGAGAAGCTGAGGGGTTTGTCCTGTAGAATGTTCTCTACTTTGGATTTAGTTCATTGCTCCGTCATGGTGTCTTTTGTTTTCCTGTATCCCTCCTCAAATGTAGATTCAGACTTTTTATTAGATTCCGTTTCAGTTTTTAGTTATGGAAACCTCTTTGGTGGTGATAGGTACTCACGTCCGCCCGAGGGAGGCACAGCATGTCAGGTGGATGGGTGGGTTTGCTCCCCTACCCACACACTTTTTAATGTTTCTATATCATTTCTTTTTTTTATTACAAACCAAACAATAGATGAAGCATCTTTAAAAAAAAAAAAAAAATGAGCCCTCTGCCCTCCTCTCTTGAATCCATTTTCCCCCAGCAGCCCTCATCTTCACGGTTCCTATTGTTCATGCCAACGTTCACATGTTTTGTTTTCTTTTAAAAATAGGATTGTATCTACATGAAACTCTGCAGTGTAGTTTTTTCACTTCTCAGTATATCAGCCATCTCTCAAGGCTGATACTTAGAAGATTCAATTAGTTCTTTCCAGGAATTGTTCTCAGCGTGGCTACGTCATCTTGGATTCAGGAGTTCCCAGCTTTCTGATCTGTTTTTTCCTCTGCCATTTAAAAATTATTGTGGTAAAATACATATAACATGAAATTTACCATCTTAGCCACTTTTAAGTGTACGATTCAGTGGCGTTAAGTACATGCTCAGTGTTGTGCCACCATTGCCACTGTTTGGTTCCAGAATTTGCTCATCATCCCAAACAGAAACTCTGTGCCCATTTGTAGGTTTGCTGTTAAGAAAGGCAGCTTCTCTGCACCCCAGCCCTGTTCCAAGGGGCCCGCCTGCCCTGAGCCCTCCTCTTCCCATCCTCTCTCCTACCCTCTTCCCTGCAGGTGTGTTTTTATGCGGCTGGCCACCATCTGTGTGTTGGTGTTCACTCTGGACTCCAAGATTACATCCTGCGATAACTACCCGTGTGAGCTCTGTGGCTACAACCAGAAACTCTACCCGGTGAGGCTGCGGGGATGGGCCTCCTGCTCGGTGGGTCATTTGGGGGTGGTAGCATTAGGGTCGAGAGAACAGCCCGTGAAGCCAAGGGTTTGAATCCCAGTCGATCCTCATTCTTGCTGTGTAGCAGAGTCTGGCATGCCAGGCGCTTCTAATTCTAAGGGCTGGAAAACAAAAGTCTATGCTGGAGCTCAGAGGAGCATCCGCTGATGCCTCCCAGAGGCAGCAGGATCGGGGGCTGGAAATGGCATTGGGAGAACCTGGCTTTTTCTGCTCCAAGTCAGGCTCGTTTCTCTCTGGGTTTCAGTGCTGGGAGACCCAAGTTGGGCAGGAAATGTACAAGCTGATGATCTTTGACCTCATCATCATCTTGGCTGTGACCCTTTTTGTGGATTTTCCTAGAAAGTAAGTGTGAGGGGTCCCCCTCTTATCTCCCCCTACCCCCTCACCCTTTCCCTCATCTCCACCACAGGTTCCCATCACAGCTGCTCTTCACTAAGTGCTGGATGGTTCCGCATCCTGGGAACCACTGACAGCCATTGGTGACTTTGAAAAGCTCCAGGCCATCACCTCCCCCTGGTCCATGATGTGCCCCATGGAAAGGCAGCACGAAGCAGAAACGGTGCTGCTTTCCGCGGGGCTGCCGCGGGGTGACGTCTTGCCGGCCCCTCCGGGCTGCAGTGGATGCCACATTTCCTAGTCTGGGTTCAAGACCCAGCACTGCCGCTTCCTAGTCATGTGACTGAGGGCAAGTTATTTAAGCTCTGTGCCTGTTTTCCTACCTGTGAAATGGGAATAGTAGCAGTGCCCACCTCATAGCACTGTTGTGAGGATTAAATGACAAAATGCAGATAAAAGTACTAAGAACACTCCATGCCACAGAACTCAACAAAACATTAACTATCACCATCAGGATTGTCATTACTATGCTGTCATTAAAAAAGAAAATTATTCTCAGCATCTCCTTGAGCCTTAAGTGAAACCCTGTTCACTTAGTCCCTTTTATACCCACATGTACAAATTCTCCTGGTATATGCCAGAAGTCCAGGAAGCCCTTAAAAGTCAACATTAAAAAAGAAACTGTCCTTTTAAAAAATTACACAAATATGAAGTGAACATGTGCCTATTAAAGTTTTTTTTAATATTTAAACTTAAATAAATACAGAGATCCAGAGAATAGTGAGAATTGTCTTTTGTTACCTTACCCCTACTTCCCAATCCCACCCCACTCCACGGAGGTGACCCTTGTTCACACTTTGGGGTAGATCCAGCAGTCCTTAAAACTAAAGACACACATTTGTATAAATACATGTGTAAGTAAACACACAGTCTTGCTGGAAGTGTTCTTTTTTACCCCACAGATGGGATCGTGGTACATCCACATGGGTCCGCAGCTTGCTTTTTCTCCCCCATACAAACAAACTACCGTGAACAACTTTCCCTGTCAAGGCACATGGATTTTCCTCTCTCGCTTTAAGGACTGTATGTTATTCCACTGTACCCATGGCTTCTGATTTGTCGATGCAGCCCCTACTGCTGGGCCTTTAGGTTGTTTCCAGTAGTTTTGCTAATATGTGGTCATGCTACAGTGAACAGCTATGTGTGTTTATCTCAGACCCCTGGTCCTAGGGTTTTTGTAGAGAGCTTCTAGGATTCCAGGGAGCAGCGTGCAGGCTGGTAGGTCCCCATAAGCCACTTTCTGTGCGGATGCACAGTAGCTCAATACTTTTTGGGTTGAGTGGCAGACTAGAGCACAGAGACTGCCCGTGTCATTTACTGTCAACTGCAACGCAGTGAAGTAGGCTGCGTTATAATGCCCTCACATTCCAGATGAGAAGAATGAGCCTTATCTAACGTTATTTGGCCGATAAGCTGTAGATCTGAGACTTGGACCCTGGTGTTAATGATTCCAGAGTTCACTGCATTCTGCATCTTCTAGACATATGACTAAGCAGTTTCCGTAAGAAGTATGTGTGGAAACAGCCCTGATTTTGTGGATGTGGTTCTGTGGCCTTGGCAGACACTGTAGTCCAGGTGATAAATGGTCCTGTTTGTTTCCAGGATCCTGGTGACCTACTGTTCCTCTTGGAAGCTGTTTCAGTGCTGGGGACAGCAGGAGTTTGCTATCCCTGATAATGTTCTAGGGATCGTTTATGGGCAAACCATTTGCTGGATTGGAGCCTTCTTCTCACCCCTTCTTCCTGCAGTTGCAACCTTGAAGTTCATTATCATCTTTTACGTGAAAGAGGTAAGGAGAGGTGGGGTTGAGGGGTCAGTAACTGAGACCATCCTTGACCTTGCAAGACCTTCGGCACAAGTGCTTGGAGCCCACCCACATCCCATTAGATGTATCAAAATTGCATCCCTTATTTGATACATATTTTTATTCTGGAAAAAAGGCTAATGGATTTTCGCATTTTTGTCATTTTGAGAGTTTTGTTAAGAATGATTTTGCTCCTGTGATTTTAAAAAATGTTTTTTGTATGTAACTACGAGTTGCGTTGCAGTTGATCAATCAGTTGACGGTGGTTCATTTTGGTGATGTTTAACAAAAGGTTTATTAACTAAAGTTTTGTAGTTTTCTGTTTGGATTTTGGAGCTGGTGCATTTATTTTCAGTTCTCAATTATTTGTGTAGCTCCTCAAACGGCTCACAGGCCCTAGGCATTGTACCTGAACTAAGTGCTTAATGGGTGAAGTAGCTCTATAGAGGACTAACTTATCTGGGCTTATTAACCAAACTTTTTCTTTATTGTAGAGGCAATATATGTTCACTATTAAACATTTAAACAATACAGATATGTATTCCATCCCTTCTTCCAGAGGTAGCCTCTGTTAATAACCCCTGACATTATTGATCACCTATTATGCCAAGCCCTGAGGATTCATAAATGGAAGTAATAATCGTAGTAATAACAATAACAACGATACACCCTTTGAAGTAGGCACTGCTAGTAACCATATTTTATAAATTAGGAAGCTGAAGTTTAGAGAGGTTAAGTAACTGGTCCAAGCTCACACAGCTTATAAATGACTCCTGGGATTTGAACCCAGGTTTACCTCACTCCAGAGCCTAAGCTCTTAATCCAGTAGGCAGGGCCTTGATTTGGGTCATGCTTTCTACCTGGGTGTTTTGGCCTTTGAAGAATGTTCTGATGCTTTCATTTGGAAACTTAAATCGGCTGAAGTCACCAAGGGAGAGATGGATGCGAGAAAGCTCAGAGGAGCTTGTTCTTCTTCCAGAAAATAGGTTAGGCAGTGGTTTCCTAGCGTATAGCCCAGTAAAGACAGCGTAGGGGTAATGGAATGGGTCACGGGTACTGGACTGAGTTCTGACACCCCCGTCTGACTGGCCACCTGCCCCCAGACACCCTAACAGGACACCAAGTGTCCCTGGTGCTCAGTGCCCTCGGCTCACAAGATGTTCCAGCTGCTGCAGTCACAGGAACTTGATGCCCCTTCCCGAGGCTGTAGCTTTCTAGAATGTTAAGGAGGATGCCTGTTACTGTACCCCTCTCCCCGTCCCCACCTGATTTCTCCTTCAAGTCTTTTTTCCCTCAATGGAAATATTTATTTTTAATATATAGGAAAAATACATATGCTTGTAAAATTCAAGCAAATATCTCCTGTTGTGGTGTGTATATATTCAGTACGTGTTTAAACCCCTGTAGAGAATAAATACTTTTCGAATTCTTTCAAATCATCACATTGTGCGCTCTTAAGTATCTTACCATTTTATTTGTCAATTATACCTCAGTAAATCTAAAAAAAGAGAGAAATTTACAGTAAAATGTTTAAAAAAATACTAAAAAAAAACTTAAACAAGATCATACAGTACAGAGTTTTGGAATCTACCCTTTTCATTTCACAGTGCCATGTAGGATATAAAGCTTTTCTAAGGGCTATGTGATTTTCCATTGTGTAGATGCACTTTAACCTTTAAGGAACCCCTTGGGTAGCTACTTAGGTTGCTTTCAGTTATTCCCTGCTATTAACAACTGTAGCAGTAAATATCCATATACTTATTTTTTGACCCATTTTTAAAATTTTGGTCTATACTGCTGACTACTCTAGAAAGATTATACCGATTTACATCCTATAATACATGACTGTGCTCATTTATCCTCAAGGAAGCTGTGCTCTTAATTTTTCCTCTTTCTTCCTCTCCCCTTAGATAAGTCTTCTTTACACCTGCAGACCCTCTCCGAGGCAGTTCAGAGCATCTAATTCTAATTTCTTCTTCCTGTTGGTGTTACTGATTGGGCTGTGCTTGGCAATAATACCTCTGACAATCAGCATTGCACGGTAAATATGACTTTGTCTTCTAGAACATTCCCTCCTTGACATGTCCGTCTTTTATGTTAAAGGCTTCATTGCATTCTTTATTGGCTTTCCTCGTAGCGCTCCACCCGCAGAGGTCAGTAAGTCACTCCTGGCTCAGCCAGGCCCACCTTTGTTTCGGAATATCTTGGGTCACTTCTGAGCTTGGGCTTGCAGGGTTCTCACTGTGTTTGAGAGTGTCGGTTGGCTCTGTTCTACCCAGATCCCTTTTCCTAGTATCTCTCTTCTCGTCCCCTTTGGGATTGTTTCTTTGTTTCTGATTATGAAGTTAATACATGGTCACTGAGAAGACTTGGAGTGTCTTCTGTTGCCAAGCACTGTGCTAGCTGCTAGGGGTATAAAGACAATTCAGACATGGCACAAGGAATGTAGTGTCTAGTGTGGAATTTGGAAAAAGCAGAAATGCTCAGTCCTGAGGATGGGAAGTTGAGGGTTCAAATCCCAGTGATGCCACCCCCTAGTGTTCTAACCATTTATACCAGAGGCTGGAAAGAGAGTAAATGATTTAGGTTTTCTGGGCCATATGGTTTCTATAGCAACTATTCAGCTCAACTGTTTACATATCATCTGTGTTGCAGCCACAGATGATATATAAACTAACAGGCATGACTGTGTTCCAGTAAAACTTCATTTATAAAAATTAGGCTTGGGACTTCCCTGGTGGTGCAGTGGGTAAGACTCTGCACGCCCAATGCAGGGGGCCCAGGTGCAATCCCTGGTCAGGGAACTAGATCCCACATGCATGCCTCAGCTAAGGAGCCCACGTGTGGCAACAAAGACCAGGTGCAACTAAATAAATATGAAAAAAAAAAAACAAAAATAGGCTGTGGGCCAGATTTGGCCTGTGGGCTATAGTTTGCCAACCCTTGACTTACAGTCTCATGGAATTCCATTTCTTCATCTTTATTGTATTTTATCTTATTTTTTTCCATTTCTTAATCTTTAAATGAAAAGTCTAGAACTTTGAATTCCTCTCTCAGGTTTTATTATTTTTTAAACTAAACTGAGTCTATATATTTTTATTGTAATAGTGGTATGTTACATATATTGAAAAATTCAAGCAGTACAGAAAAGGGTATAAATTAAAGAGAAAATACTGCTCCCCATTCCCACCTCTTAGTCCTACTCTAAGAGGTGACCACTGTTAACATTTTATGAACCCTTCCAGAAAGTTATTATGAAAAATGTATCTTTAATGCATCTGGAATAATACTGTTTGGCAGCTTAATTCTTTTTTTCAGTTTATATTGTGCCCTTTTCCAGGCCAGCACATAGAGAGCTCTCATTCTTTTAAAGTAATTTTTAGCTTTGATTTTTTTAATGAGAAATACATTCACATGGAACAGAACTCAAAAAGTACAAAAGAGGGCTTCCCTGGTGGCGCAGTGGTTGAGAATCCGCCCGCCGATGCAGGGGACACGGGTTCGTGCCCCGGTCCGGGAAGATCCCACATGCCGCGGAGCGGCTGGGCCCGTGAGCCACGGCTGCTGAGCCTGCACGTCCGGAGCCTGTGCTCCGCAACGGGAGAGGCCACACCAGTGAGAGGCCCGCGTACCAAATAAAAAAAAAAAAAAGTATAAAAGAGTATATGGCGGAAGTTCATTCTCCAATTCTATTTCCTAACTACTTAGTTTCTGTCTAAGACAGTCATATCTGTATGTGTTTGTCTCTCTCTCAGTGGTTCTTTATTCTGTTGTATGAATGGATCATAAATTGTTCATCCATTTCCTTAAACAACATTTAGGTTGTTTCCAGGAATCTATTTTTATCCCTAAAATAGAGCTGCAGTGGAATATTTCCTACACAGAACTTTATGATAAGAATGTAGGCAATTCCTGTAAGCCTTAATTTAATTTTTTCCATTGTAATTTTATTTTTCCCTGCTTTTTATTTTGAAAAATTTTAATCTATAGAAAAGTTGAAAAAAGCAACAATGAAAATTTATATACCCTTTTCCTGGCTGTCCCAGCTGTTAACATTCTGCTACGTTTGTTTTCTCTCTGTATATACATACATTTTTTGTGTGTGTGATGATGAACCATTTGAAATTAAGCTGTAGGCATCATGACATTTCATTCCTAAATACTTGAACATGCAGTTCCTAAAAATAAGGACATTCTCCGTTCTACATATCCACAATAACATTATCACACCTAAGAAAATTAATGCCAATATCATATTCCTGCCATTTTCAAATTTCTCCAGTCCCAAGATAGTCTTTTATAGCTTTATTTTTTAAATGAAGATCTTTCAAGTTTTGCTCATTACTTTTGGTTGCGATGTCTCCTTAGTCTTTGATTCTTCAGTTTCCTCACCACTAAATTAAGAGACTGAAGGGCAGACTCCCCACATTCTGGAGTTGTCTGATTGCTTTCTCACAGTGTCATTTAACTTGACCTTCTTCTTCTTTTTTAAATTTCTGGTGCTCAATTTATTGTTGTTCTAAAATATCACCAGAGTAGCTATCTTCAAGTAACAGGTTCTTTTTTCTTTTTGAAGTATAGTTGATTTATGATGTTGTGTTAGTTTCAGGTGTACAGCAAAGTGATTCAGCCGTATATATATGGCTTTTTCTTTTTCACATTCTTTTCCCTTTTAGGTTATTACAAAATATTGAGTATAGTTCCCTGTGCTATACAGTAGGTCTTTGTTGGTTATCTGTTTTACATATAGTAGTGTGTATCCCAAACTCCTAATTTATCCCTACCCACCGGCCTTTGCCTTTGGTAACCATAAGTTAGTTTTCTATGTCTGTGGGTCTATTTCTGTATTGTAAATAAGTTCATTTGTATCTTTTTTTTAGATTCCACATATAAGCAATATCATATGATATTTGTCTTTCTCTGTCTGGCTTACTTCACTTAGTATGATAATCTCTAGGTCCATCCATGTTGCTGCAAATCGCATTATTTCATTCTTTTTTATGGCTGAGTAATATTCCACTCTGTGTGTGTGTGTGTGTGTGTGTGTGTGTGTGTGTGTGTGTGTGCGCGCGCTTCCTATCCATTCATCTGTTGATGTATACTTAGATTGCTTCCACGTCCTGGCTACTGTAAATAGTACTGCTATGGACATGGGTATGCATGTATCTTTTTGAATTAGAGTTTGCTCCAGGTATATGCCCAGGAGTGGGATTGCAGGATCATATGGTAACTCTTATTTTTAAACTTGACCTTCTGTCCTGAATTTCCTATAAACTGGAAGTCAGGTCTAGAGACTTGATGAGATTTCAGGGTAAGCATTTTTGACCAGAATATTCCAGAAGGCCCATGAGGTCAGGCGGATCCTTGTGGGTCACTGTTAACAAAGCTTTGTGGGTACGCAGAGGAGGGATGCTCAGCCTGTGCTGCAGGCCTGGCCCTGAGCCCCGTGCTCTGTGTCCTGGTAGCATCCCTTCCTCCAAAGCCTGTGGGCCCTTCACCAACTTCAACACCACCTGGGAGGTGGTCCCCAAGATGGTGAGCACCTTCCCCAGCTCGCTGCAGTCTCTGGTCCATGGCATCACGTCGGAAGCCTTCGCAGTGCCTTTCTTCATGATCCTCTGGTGAGTGAGAACCACCTGGATTCTGCAGGTATTTTCCACTGTGGCTGGTGGGCTCCTCTCCGCTGGAAAATGGAGCTCACCCGCGCCTCTTGATATGGTACCAAACCTCTCTGAGCCACACTTTTCCATCTCTAAGATGTCAAAATAAGACCAGTAGTAATTCTTTCAGAGGGTCACTGAGCAGGTTCAGGGAGATCCCACTTGTAATTAGCCAGAAGCCTGAGTTATAAAATATAACCCAAGAAATGTTGCCTATTATTATATTACTGATTATTCACAAAATTAGTTGCTCTTTGGAAAAGGAACTGGTAACTGGGCTGAGAGAAGAGCACCAGACTAGAAGCATGCACTTGAACCCTGGCTCTACCACTTACAAGCTGTGTGGCCTCAGGTCATCACATACCCTCTCTGAGCCTCGATTTCCTCACCTGGAAAATGGGAATAAGAATGGCACACACCTCGTAGGGCTGTGAGAAGAAGGACACATGGTGAAGTGCTTAGCAGAGGACCTGGCCTTTAGTGAAGGCTCGATAAATGACAAGTGTTGGGTGCAGGGGCGACGAGGGATTTTGTGCAGTGATTCACTTTGAGTGTAATTCTAATCACAAATATCTGTTGAGGACTTACTTTGTACTAGGCATTGTTCTGATTACAGCCCATTCTCATTATTCATAAATTCCGTAATTTTTTTCTGTATTGCAAATGTGCTTACTAGCTAAAATATTTTTGTAACCCCAAAATCAGTACTAATGGTGTTGTTTTTGGTGATTATTTGTAGACATGCATAGAGTAGTAAAAAATTTGAGTTGCCTGATGCACAGTGTCTCAGTGCCTTTGGGCTGCCATAGTGAAATATCATAGACTGGGTGGCCCAACAACAGAAGTTTATTTCTTACGGTTCTGGAGGCTGGAAGTCCAAGATCAAAGTGCCAGCATGGTCGGATGAAGAGCCTCGTCCTGCTTACAGACTTCTTGTATTCTCATATGGCAGAAGGGACTAGGGTGCTCTCTGGAGTCCCTTTTATAAGGGCACTAATCCCATTTGTGAGGGCTCCTCATGACCTAATCACCTCCCAAAGGCCCCACGTTCTAATACCATCACCTTGGGATTAGGATTTTGCAACATATGAATTTGAGGGGGACACAAATATTCAAACCATAGCTCAGACTGTAACTTAAGTGTCCTTTTTGTGATCCATTTAGTGCGATGTTTCTTGCATTTTGTGCTTTTGGTTGGTGATTTCACTGTTCACGCATAGAGCTGAAGTGCTGTCTGGGGTTCCTAAGTGCAAGAAGGCTGGGATGGGTTTTATGAAGAAAATATGTGTGTTAGATAAGCTTCATTCAGGCACGTGTCATGGTGCTGTTGGCTGTGAGTTCAGTGATATTAAATAAGGTGTCTTGAAACAGAAACAGGATTATGTAGTAATAACCTTCTCTCTCAAGAAACATAAAACACAGTATTGATCAGTTGACAAAAATGTTGTGACCAGGGGCATAAAGGAACCTATTCTGTATTTCCCCCCGGGGCACTGGTTCAGTGTTCCTGGAGACTATAGAACAGAAGAGAAGTACCACAAATCACTGGAATTGATTGTAGCTTACATGTATTAACTCATGCAATCAGCACAGTTATCCTACGATATAGATATTATTAGAGGAAAACCCCACCATAATGCAAGAAAGGGGTTAAAGAATTCATTTGTTAAAGGCAGGATACCTTTGATATTCATAAAATGATGTGGGGTTGCAGCCAGTTAGCCTGGAATTGCAAGGATCTCAGAGTCCAGCGGTTCCATCCTAATCGATTCACCCCAGCTGTGGTTTGGCCGGCACCATCTGGTGGTGGTTACCTGATCTGGCTTCCACATCTTTGGGGGTCATTCTTGTCCTTGGCCATGAGGACTTCCAGAAGAGAAGACTGACATCACTGATTCCCATGGCCCTCAGCCCTCTCTGGGGAGACTGGACAGGCAGCCACCTCCCCTGCACAGAAAACAGGAACCAATTGCCAGTCGCTTTTATTCAAAATTGTATTATCTTAGGCTTGTTATCACTAGATTTTCCTCTATTATCCTCATTTTATAGATGAGGAAACTGAGGCCAGGGAGGTTCCACAGTGATCACCCACAGCCAGTTCTTTCTGTGCTGAGCTGGCCTTCTGGCCCATCTCCTCCTCTCTCCCCTCTCATGTGTGTGCCAGGGGAGCCTCAGCAGCGTTTAATATTAACTCTAGAAAGCAAGGCAGGAATCAGTCTCTGCTGCCGCTGCCCAATAAAACCCCTCTGCCTGTTTCATTTTTTCTTTTCTTTTCTTTTTGTTGGAGTATAGTTGGTTTACAATGTTGT
Source organism: Globicephala melas (assembly GCF_963455315.2). Taxonomy (NCBI): domain Eukaryota; kingdom Metazoa; phylum Chordata; class Mammalia; order Artiodactyla; family Delphinidae; genus Globicephala; species Globicephala melas. The sequence continues at coordinate 23,214,615 of NC_083328.1, forward strand.
GCTAGTTTCAGATGTATACCTCTGGCTGTTTCTGATGCCCTCTGCTTGGGAGACGTGAGGGTTTTCTTTCTTTTTTTCTAACAAAAGTAAAACTGTTCCAGGCGAAGTGTGTCGGGTTGTTTTCCAGTGGCCTTCAGATGGTACAAACTCCCTAGTGACCTCTCGCCTTTTGTTGCAGTCTCGTCATGTTCTACTTCATCGCCCTAGCAGGAGCGCACAAGCGGGTGGTTGTCCAGCTCCGAGAGCAGCTGTCCCTGGTAAGGAAGCACCGGTCCCAGGGACAAGGCTGGGACATTTACCCAGGACACTGAAAGGAATGGGGAGCTCTTCCCAGGGAGAGGGTGGGATTTCCCATCACCACTCCCCCAGAACCCTGCCTTCAGGCTCGGCCTCCTCCAGCCCCATTCATTCCCTGACTCATCCATTCCCTCAACATTTGTATCCTCATACTGTGCTGGGATACACAGGTGAAGAAGAGAGACAAGGCTGCTTAGTAGTTAAAGAAAAGAGATAAATTCCAATTGCGATAACTGGTATGATGATGATACAGAGAGGTAGTTACAGTGGCGGGTGGACCGTCTGCTGCTGAGATGGTGGCCACGGAAGGCCTCTTTGGAGGCGGTGATGGTGGAGCTGAGACTCGAATGATGAGAGGCGCCAATTATGGGAGGTCTTGGGCATGTGAGTAACAGGCAGAGGGTGCATTGAGGAGTGAGCTGGGCACTGCTGGGCCCAGGGGGAAGGGCGGTGTGGCTGGAGGGTGCAGGATGATGGGGAGAGGCAAGGCGATGCTAGAGTCACAGCATAGCTGGGGTCACAGCATCACCTGAGGGCTCTGGTGGGAAGTTTGAGTTTAATTCTGAGTGTGATGGGAAGCCATTGGAGGGTGGTAAGTAAAAGTCTGATGTTCATTTTTAAAGGAACATTTTTACAAGGCCGCTTTGTGGACCAGGGGCTGGGGAGGGAGGAAGAGTGAAAGAGGCAATTTGGAGGTCATTGCCATGGTCCAGTGGTTATTACCTACCAAGTCTGATAGGTAATTTCTTAGGTCGAAATAATGATATTTGTTTCCAAATATATTGAATGTGCTCTTGAACCTGTCTGTGTTTTTAGGAAAGTCGTGACAAGCGTTATCTAATCCAGAAACTAACAGAAGCCCAGAGGGATATGAGGAACCAGCTAGACTGACGGGGACATGCTGCAGTGTGCGGTTTACAGGCTGGCCTGGTGACCTGCCAGCCTACACCATCTACCTGAGGTTTTAGCAGAAATTTTTAAATATATTTTTCTGGAATTTGGGCCTTTCCTGCAAGTGGTTCCATACGTGCAGCTCCAGTGCCTGTGTTTACATAACCCAGCCCCTGTTTAATGCTTTAGGGACTTAGAAAAGTAGGTTTGCCTGAGGCCCAGCAGCTCAGGCTCAACCAAAACGCTGAAGCCATTGAAGGTTTTCAACCAAAATTGCGGAGAGACCATTTATAGTTCTACAAGCTTATTTGTATTGTCTTTTAAAGTTAACTGTAGAGGTCATCTATCCATGAGCCTGGGTTAGTTCTTTGGAGCCAGGTTCTGGGGGTTTAGGCTGAGAGGTGTTCCTTAAGAAGTAGTGACTCTCTAGGATGGTTCTGTAGACTTAGAATGGAGACTCGATTTTTTTGAAATGGAGAAACCCTTGAATTGTGATGTTTGGACCAGATGGTGGGAGCATGAAGAGGATGGTTATGTAATTTCAGCTACATGAGAATATGTAATATGAGAATAATATTCTAGGAGAGAAAAGCCCTTCCTGCTGTGCGAATGAACAAGGCCCCGAGTGCCCTGGATTGAGCCCTATGAGGAGGGGAACAGCGGCAGGATGGCAGCCAGGATTTCGTAGCTTCCTGGGCATTTTGCCACAGCTTTGTTACTCAGGGCAAACTGCCTTTAAGGGCCTGGATAGCCACAAAACTTCCATCCCTCTAGTCCTGGGTTTGGGGACTTGGCAGAGTGCCATCCATATGGAGAGGCAAAGTTTGTCTCTCAGTCTTCCAAAAGCCGTTTCCCTTCCTGCACTGAGGTCTCTCAATCACACTTCATGGTTCGGAGCCAGGCTGGAAAGGACCGTTGAGTCTTTGAGTGTTTCGGCATGTGGGTTGCAGCATCAGGCCAGCCTGTGCCGGTGGACCAAACTAGACTGAATGCTGGCGTCTTAAATGTACGTATTCATATTTGTAAGGGCTGTTGTTTCTCTTGTGCTTAAAATTTTTAATTTTATTTTACAAAACATGCAGAGTATCTCTTCAGATTTCCGTTACCATAAAAACCATCTGCGATAAATACCTCATCACTGAAACTGATATCTTTAAACCTTTTAATATAAGCCTAGATTATGGTTTTTTTTTTTTTTTTAGATTATGGTTTAATGTAAGCAGTTTTCATTCTAATACCTTCAGAATCTTTTTCAAAGTACTGTAGTTTTGTAACGACCGTGTGTACCTTCCTTCTATGGTTTTCCTTCCTTTCACTGGCTCTAAACCTTTCCTGGGGGTAGCCTGGAATTTAAAGGTGGGTGCAGGTTTTAGAAAGCTGCTGCTGTGAAGTATATTTCCCCCCCTCCCCCCATTACTCAAAAATGATTGACTCCTTGCTCTGAGAAGCAAAACAAGCTCACCATGGTTAACATACTTCTGTGTACCAAGCTCACCATGGTTAACATACTTCTGTGTACTTGTCCCTTTGCCAAAGTTTTGTTTTCCTGCTCTTCTACAGGTAGTATTAACACGGGATATTTTTATACCTATAAAACTGATGAGGTTTTCTTTTCTTATCTTGTTAAGGTTTATGAATTTTTAAGTCTAATAACTAGTATCATGGAATTTTGAGCAAACGGAAGTTCATTCCATCCTCACTTTTAAAAAATTCTAAATTGTTGGCATTTTTGCCTAGAGAATTTATATGTATAACATTCTTGCCTTCACCATGCTTCTGAAAACAGTCAAGTTTTCTGTGGTGTGTGTGTGTGTGTGTGTGTGTGTGTGTGTGTGAGATGGAAGCTCTGTTTTCTTTCCCTATTATTATACTGAAATATGCTAATATATTCATTTTAGTTAAATGCTGCTAATTTGCATACTTCTTACTTGAACGTTTTTATATATTTTGATAACTTTAATAACTGCAGATGACGTCTGTATAATTGTTAAAGTGCAGCTCTCGCTAACAAATGTGCATTACAACTACTGATTAAACTATGTCTTGAAGGTTTTAAAATGTGATTCTGTGTATTTGAATTCTTGGAGGCGCCTTGTTAGCAGTCAGGTGATCATGAAAGCTGTAACAGTTTGTAAAGTTGCTCTTTACCTTTTCCTAGAATCAGAAGAAAGAAGTGTTCAATTATAGAAAATCATCAAATGAGTGCTTTTAAGACTTGCTTTTAAGCCAAGGAGGGATGTGTGTGTGTGTGTGTGTGTGTGTGTGTGTGTGTGTGTGTGTGTTTTGTTTTGGTTTTTTTTTTTTGCGGTACGCGGGCCTCTCACTGTTGTGGCCTCTCCCGTTGTGGGGCACAGGCTCCGGACGCGCAGGCTCAGCGGCCATGGCTCACGGGCCCAGCCGCTCCGCGGCATGTGGGATCTTCCCGGACCGGGGCACGAACCCGTGTCCCCTGCATCGGCAGGCGGACTCTCAACCACTGCGCCAGCAGGGAAGCCCTGTGTGTGTGTTTTAAACTTAAAAGACATAAAGTTATTTCAAGACTCCCCATCCCACCTCCAGAGGGAAGCACTGCTAATAATGCTTATTTTATTCTCCCAGAAATTTATATATTCAAGCAGATATGTATCTGTAGTTGTATGTGTGATATTTATTTATTTATGAGCTTTTCCATTTTTTCTCCTTAATAACATCTTGAAGATCTTTATATGGAGAGTAGCTACTCATTCTTTTTAATGACTACATGGTATTCTTCCATTGTGTCAGTGTATACTTTCATAATCATTCACCAATACTGGATACTTAGTTTTCAGTCACTCCCTCCTCCCATCCGCCTGCCCCGGACCCCACACACACCTCATTACAAGTACTTGGAGCTGGAATTTTGAAAGTACATGCAAACATTTCTCTTTTCTCTGTTCTGTCCCATTGGCTTCAGGTTCTTGTTCTTTATCAAGGTGGCCTTGCACTTTCTGGCAATCACAAAATATTCTAATTCCAGCAAAGAGAAGAATCCAGTTTGGCAAGTCTTTAGTTTGCATTAACTCTTAAGTTAGCAAAGTAAATTCTTGCAGCTACATATCTGATTGTAGATACCCACTTGAGTAAGTATTGGAGAAGAAAGGAATTAATTTCCTGGGATGGCACTGCAAGGTCTGATCCCTAGGAAGATAGAACTTCTGAATGTGTCTTCTTTATATAGGGTGTTGCTTTATTAGTAAATTCCATTTGGTGTATTGTCTTTCCAATGCATGGGATGTGCTGGGGACATAGAATGGCTTTGTACTTTGTGTAATTTTGTACAGGTGTCTTTACCACTGTGAGATAAAGATCCCTTATCTTTAAAATGGAAAAATAGGGCTTCCCTGGTGGCGCAGTGGCTGAGAGTCCGCCTGCCGATGCAGGGGACACGGGTTCGTGCCCCGGTCCGGGAAGATCCCACATGCCGCGGAGCGGCTGGGCCCGTGAGCCATGGCCGCTGAGCCTGCGCGTCCGGAGCCTGTGCTCCGCAACGGGAGAGGCCACAGCAGTGAGAGGCCCGCCTACCGCAAAAAAAAAAAAAAAAAAAAGGAAAAATAATATAGGCATTCACTTCTATTTTTGAGGATTGAATTAGGGAATAATAAGCCTTTTCTTTATGAAATTTTGTATTCTCATTACAAAAATACTTGTTTATTATAGAAAATAAAGGGAACGTTGAAAGCTACAGAGAAAACAAAAGTAAAAATCATGTATGAGCAATATGTGTGGACATCCACTGTTAGTCTTGGCAAATTCCCTTTAAGGTAGAAAGAACAGAGGGAGGGAGGGAGGATGAAAAGAAGAGAAAGAAAAAAATTGGTATTCTCATTTCTTTTTCATAAGTGTTTTCTCATTTTATCCAAAGTTCTTTATAAGCATTTCAGTAGGTTACATAACATCATACAGATGGATCACAATTTTTTTTTAAGTTTTTGGCCGCACCCCACGGCATGTGGGATCTTAGTTCCCCAACCAGGGATCGAACCCACACCTCCTGCATTGGAAGGCAGTGTCTTACCACTGGGCCACTGGGGAAGTCCCCACATTTTTTTTAACATTCCCTTGCTGCTTAACATTTTGTTTTCAAATGTCCCTGACAATAAATGAGACACACAAATCTTTTTTTTTTTTTTTTTTTTTTTGCTGTACGCGAGCCTCTCACTGTTGTGGCCTCTCCCCCTCTCCCGTTGCGGAGCACAGGCTCCGGACGCGCAGGCTCAGCGGCCATGGCTCACGGGCCCAGCCGCTCCGCGGCATGTGGGATCTTCCCGGACCGGGGCACGAACCCGTGTCCCCTGCATCGGCAGGCGGACTCTCAACCACTGCGCCACCAGGGAAGCCCGAGACACACAAATCTTTGTCAATATATATATATTTTTTTCTTTTGAAACAGAGACCTGGAAATGGGATTACGGCCAAGATTTTAAGGCTTTTGAGAGCTAGATTTATACTCAGGAGCTTTACATGAGAATGTTACAACACCCTCACTTTCACCAACTATTTGGATTTAAAAAGGTATATAATAGTCAATCATAATTTTAAATTATTGCAGTGTGTTAATTTGAAAACAATTAGCAACATTATTTTTACAATGGCAGTGTATCTTAAATATTTTATAGTAACGGGTAATTGAAACACAAAAGACCCTGAATAGCCAAAGCAATCTTTTATTTATTTATTTATTTATGGCTGCGTTGGGCCTTCATTGCTGTGCGTGGGCTTTCTCTAGTTGTGGTGAGTGGCGGCTACTCTTCGCTGCAGTGCGCGCGCTTCTCATTGCATTGGCTTCTTGTTGTGGAGCACAGGCTCTAGGCGTGTGGGCTTCAGTAGTTGCAGCGCGCGGGCTCAGTAGTTGTGGCTCGCAGGCTCTAGAGCGCAGGCTCAGTAGTTGTGGCGCACGGGCTTAGTTGCTCCATGGCATGTGAGATCTTCCCAGATCAGGGCTTGAACCCGTGTCCCCTGCATTGGTAGGAGGATTCTTAACCACTGCACCACCAGGGAAGCCCATAGCCAAAGAAATCTTGAGAAAGAAAAACGGAGTTGGAGGAATCAGGGTCCCCGACTTCAAACTATACTACAAAGCTACAGTAATCAAGACTGTATGGTGCTGGCACAAATACAGAAATATAGATCAATGGTACAGGATAGAAAGCCCAGAGATAAACCCACACACATATGGTCACCTAATTTATGACAAAGGAGGCAAGAACATACAATGGAGCAAAGATAGCCTCTTCAGTAAGTGGTGCTGGGAAAATAGGATAACTACATGTAAAAGAATGAAATTAGAACACTCCCTAACACCATACACAAAAATAAACTCAAAATGGATTAAAGACCTAAATGTAAGACAGGACACTGTAAAATTCTTAGAGGAAAACATAGGAAAAACACTCTTTGACTTAAACCACAGCAAGATCTTTTTTGAACCACCTCCTCGAGTAATAAAAATAAACAAATGGGACCTAATAAAACTTAAAAGCTTTTGCACAGCAAAGGAAACCATAAACAAGATGAAAAGACAACCCTCAGAATGGGAGAAAATATTTGCAAATGAAACAACGGACAAAGGATTAATCTCCAAAATATACAAACAGCTCATGGAGCTCAATATCAAAACAAACAATCCAATTAAAAAATGGGCGGAAGACCTAAAGAGACATTTCACCAAAAAAGACACACAGATGGCCAAAAGGCACATGAAAAGATGCTCAACATCACTAATCATTAGAGAAATGCAAATCAAAACTACAATGAGGTATCACCTCACACCAGTCAGAATGGCCATTATCAAAAAATCTAGAAATAGGGCTTCCCTGGTGGCGCAGTGGTTAAGAATCCGCCTGCCAATGCAGGGGACACGGGTTCGAGCCCTGGTCCGGGAAGATCCCACATGCCGCAGGGCAACTGGGCCCATAAGCCACAACTACTGAGCCTGCGTGTCTGGAGCCTGTGCTCCGCAACGAGAGGCCGCGACAGTGAGAGGTCCGCGCACCGCGATGAAGAGTGGGCCCTGCTCACCGCAACTAGAGAAAGCCCTCACACAGAAACGAAGACCCAACACAGCCAAAAATAAATAAATAAAAATTTATATTAAAAAAATCTAGAAATAATAAATACTAGAGAGGGTGTGGTGAAAAGGGAACTTTCCTGCACTGTTGGTGGGGATGTACGTTGATACAACCACTATGGAGAACAGTATGGAGGTTCCTTAAAATACTAAAAATAGAACTACCATATGACCCAGCAATCCCACTATTGAGCATGTACCCTGAGAAAACCATAAATCCAAAAGAGACATGTACCACAATGTTCACTGTAGCACTATTTACAATAGCCAGGACATGGAAGTAATCTAAATGTCCATCAACAGATGAATGGATAAAGATGCGGCACATATATTACTCAGCCATAAAAAGAAACAAAATTGAGTTATTTGTAGTGAGGTAGATGGACCTAGAGTCTGTCATACAGAGTGAAGTAAGTTAGAAAGAAAAATAAATACCGTATACTAACGCGTATGTATGGAATTAAAAAAAAAATGGTAGTGATGAACCTAGTGGCAGGGCAGGAATAAAGACGCAGACATAGAGAATGGACTTGAGGACGGGGGGGGGGCTGGGGGAGGGGGAAGCTGGGGTGAAGTGAGAGTAGCGTCGACACATATACCCTTCCAAACGTAAGATAGCTAGTGGGAAGCAGCTGCATAGCACAGGGAGATCAGCTCAGTGATTTGCGACGACCTAGAGGGGTGGAATAGGGAGGGTGGGAGGGAGGGGATATGGGGATATATGTATGCATATGGCTGATTCACTTTGTTGTACAACAGAAATTAACACAGCATTGTGAAGCAATTATACTCCAATAAAGAGGTATATATATATATATATATATATATATATATATATATATGTATATTCCAAGGGTGTAAAGTAAAAAATGAAAGCCCCCTTCTCACTATCCCAACCCCTTGAAGTTACCATTATTAAACGTTTTGCCGTACATCCTTTCAGGTATGCACCTTTGATTTTTTGCCCTCATATACATTACACATTCGAAAAATTATTTCTGTTCCATAGATTCCTAGAAGTAGGATTGTTGTATCAGTGGATATGCATTTTTTAAAGTGTCCAAATTTTTTTTTCTTAAGACTTTATTTTTTTTACAGCAGTTTTAGGTTCACAGCAAAATTGAGGAAGGTACAGAGATTTCCCATATACCCCCTGCCTCCACACATGCACCGACTCCCCCACCAGAGTGATACATTTGTTACAATTGATGAGTCTACATTGTCAGATTGGATATAGACTTAAAAGTAAGAAATATGTTGCTAAACCTTCCCTTCCCAACCCTCCCCTTAAGAAACCAATTTGCGCCAATGTACGTTCTCACTAACAGTAAAGTGGAAATAATAATAGCAATAATAAATGTTCTCCGTAGAAAAACTAAAAATAGAGAAAAGGAGTAGGAAGAAATTTAGTATGTCAACCCCAATTCCTAGAGATAACACTAATGACCATGTGGTGAATTTCAGAATGTAATTTCTACTATTTTAAAGTGGTTACAAATAGAGAAAAATCTCCTATATTGGTAAAGCATAAAACACAATGGCTATGCCAGTAAACAATTCCTTCATGGTCCTCCTTCCCAGGAACTGAGTAGAGTAATCTTTACCCCGTCGGGATCTTTGAAAGAACAATTTAGCATTCTCATCTCCATGGCAACCCTTTACCCGGTCGGTCTGAGTGATTGATAGTGATCTCATCCAATAGAATCTTTTCATTTGACGTTTCCAACCAATCGAGTGGAAGCAGGTGGCCCAGGGCGTTTCCACCGAGGCAAGAGCGGGTCTTATCTGCCTTACGTCGGCCGTGCGTCATCAGTCTGCGACAAGGGCACGGTTGCTCTGTTCAGGAAGTGGTTCCGCTGTTGCCGCGGCAATGAGCTGCACCCGGGCGGCGGCGGCTTGCTGTCTGTGGCAGCTGCGCACGGGCGCCCCGAGGTCCCTCTCAGGTAAAGGGGGAGCATTACCGTGGCCCCGCCCCGTGCCGGCGAGCCAGGGAATTTTCTCCTGAGGCTTGGGTCGGAGAGGCCACGGGGAAGACGTTCACTACGTCACAGGGCTGCGACGGAGCGCGACTGAGCGGCTGGAAAAGCGGGGCTAGGCCGGTAGTGCGCCGCGGGTCCGCTGGGCGGGAAGTGGGGTGGTTTTCCGCAGTAACCGTCTGGAGCGCCGGTTCCGGGTCGGCGCATTGGGGATGACCTAATTGCGCACCTGTTACGTGACGTCACTGCAGGTGTGGTCGGCGTTCCGGACTGAGGACAGTTGGCGACCTTAAAAGTTTAGTGTCCCGGGGACGGGGGGGTGGGGGTGTCCTCCTCGTAGCCTTTGCTCAGGGCCTCGTAGGTAGTCCTATGACCAGCAGCGTCCGCTTGCCCCCGACACCTCCACTCCTCACCCCGGAGCTTGTTAGAAACGCGGATTCTCAGGTCCCTCCCCTGACCTACTGGATCGCTATGTCAGTATTTTAACAAGACCTTCGAATGATTCGTGTGCATTTGCAAGTTTGAGAGGCACCAGGGTATTAGAAGGAGTATCGAATTGGGAGTAGGGAGACTTAGGCCTGGATCCTGGCTCCTCCTTTCCTCATTTCATCCGAGCTGCCTCAGAAAATTGTGAGGTCATTTTCTCAAAGTTAAATCATTCGTGTACCACCTTGACGACTTTTGCCTTATAGCAATACCACTTGTATTTTGATTACTAAAGGTTTTTTTTTTTTTCCCTAAACCGTGTCCCATTTTAAATTAAGTAATGTCACGGAAACTAGATCCTTATGGTAAACAGAAAACCAGTATCGCCTGTCCCAAGAAAAGTAATCATAAAAAATAAATACGCTGAAAACAAGAAGTTATTGTGTTAGATACTGTTGCCTACCAAGGCTTGAACCCAAGATCATCTTTCTTTCTGGTAAGAAAGGGAGGTTAGCAAGTGTTAGGAAGACGTTTAAGATGTGTCAGCTGTAAACTGAGACCATCTCCTTGATGAAGACAAAAAAATTGGAAGAGAATAACTCTTGCTGAAAAACATGGGTGTTATTTAATGCATGTTCATAGCCACTTAAGGTCTTCCTATAAACCACATGAAACCTCCTAGGTACCATCATAGGTATGTGTTTCACATTTTGGGAAAACATGAATATAAAATGATGCATTTGAGAGCTTCTAGCACTGGGCCTCAATTTTATATATTATTTCTCAGTTTTATTTTAAAGTGTGTGACAGTGCAGGCAAAACTCAGGACTGTTGAACATGATTTTTAATGCTCCTTAGTTGAGCCAATACGAGAATAAGAATCATTGTTTTTCATTTAAAGCGTTACTTTGCTTCCTGTATCTCATTTTACCTTCATGATAACTCATTAAGAAAGGTTTTATTATTGCGTGTTTTCCCTTGAAAAGGAAATAACCTGATCATTCCCAATTTTATATGTAAGAAATGGCAATTCTGAATTGTCTAAGGTCTGTGTTAGAGACAGGATATGTATTTTCTGGCTCTAGCTCTGTGCCCCATCTGTGATCCATACTGTAGAAATATGTTGCTAAATCTTCCCTTCCCAACCCTCCCCTTAAGAAACCAATTTGCACCAATGTACGTTCTCACTAACAGTAAAGTGGAAATAATAATAGCAATAATGTTCTCTGTAGAAAAACTAAAAACAGAGAAAAGGAGTAGGAAGAAATTTAGTATGTCAACCCCAATACCTAGAGATAACACTAATGACCATGTGGTGAATTTCAGAATGTAATTTCTACTATTTTAAAGTGGTTACAAATAGAGAAAAATCTCCTATATTGGTAAAGGAGATTTTTAGAAATAATGTTTTGCCAATCTGTGATCCATACTGTACTTTTTTTTTCCTTTTCCATTATGGTTTATTACAGGATATTGAATATAGTTCCTTGTGCTATATAGTAGGACGTTGTTGTTTATTTTATATATAGTAGTTTGTATCTGCTAATCCCAAACTCCTAATTTATCCCGCCCCCACTCCCTTTCCCCTTTGGTCACCATAAGTTTGTTTTCTATGTCTGTGAGTCTTTCTTAAGTTCATTTGTTAATTTCTTAATAATTTCACATTTTAGATTCCACATATAAGTGATATCATATGGTATGTGTCTTTCTCTGTCTTACATCACTTAGTATGATAATCTCTAGGTCCATCCATGTTGCTACAGATGGCATTATTTCACTCTTTTATGGCTGAAGAGTATTCCATTGTGTGTGTGTGTGTGTGTGTGTGTGTGTGTGTGTGTATAGGTAGATAGACCACATCTTCTTTATCCATTCATCTGTCGATGGGCATTTAGGTTGCTTCCATGTCTTGGCTATTGTAAATAGCGCTGCTGTGAACATTGGGGTGCATTTATCTTTTCGAATTAGAGTTTTGTCCAGATATATGCCCAGGAGTGGGATTGCTGGATCATATGGCAACTCTGTTTTTAGTTTTTTGAGGAACCTCCATATTGTTCTCCATAGTGGCCGCACCAGTTTACATTCCCACCAACAGTGTAGGAGGGTTCCCTTTTCTCCACACCCTTTCCAGCATTTGTTATTTGTAGACTTTTTTTTTTTTTTTGTGGTACGCGGGCCTCTCACTGTTGTGGCCTCTTCTGTTGCGGAGCACAGGCTCCAGACGCACAGGCTCAGCAGCCATGGCTCACAGGCCTAGCCGCTTCGCGGCATGTGGGATCTTCCCGGACCGGGGCACGAACCCGTGTCCCCCGCATCGGCAGGCGGACTCTCAACCACTGCGCCACCAGGGAAGCCCATTTGTACACTTTTTAATGGCCATTCTGACGGGTGTAAGGTGGTACCTCATTGTAGTTTTGATTTGCATTTTTCTAATTAGCAATGTTGAGCACCTTTTCATGTGTCTGTTGGCCATCTGTTTGTCTTCTTTGGAGAAATGTCTGTTTAAGTCTTCCGCCCATTTTTTGATTGGGTTGTTTGTTTTTTTGTTATTGAGCTGTATGAACTGTTGTGTATTTTGGAAATTAAGCCCTTGTGGGTTGCATCGTTTGCAAATATTTTCTCCCAGTCCGTAGGTTGTCTTTTCATTTTGTTTATGGTTTCCTTTGCTGTGCAAAAGCTTATAAGTTTGATTAGGTCCCATTGTTTATTTTTGCTTTTATTTCTATTGCCTTGGGAGACTGACCTAAGAAAACGTTGGTGTGATTTATGTCTGAGAATGTTTTGCCTATGTTCTCTTCTAGGAGTTTTATGGTGTCATGTCTTAATATGTAAGTTTTTAAGCCAGTTTGAGTTGGTTTTTGTGTATGGTGTAAGGGTGTGTTCTAAATGCATTGATTTACATTTGGCTGTCCAGCTTTCCCAACACCACTTGCTGAAGAGACTGTCTTTTCTCCATTGTATATTAATTGGCAAAGATTAATTGGCCATAGATGTGTGGGTTTATTTCTGGGCTCTCTATTCTATTCCATTGATCCATATGTCTGTTTTTGTGCCAGTACCACACTGTTTTGATTACTGTAGCCTTGTAATATTGTCTGAAGTCTGGGAGGGTTATGCCACCAGCTTTGTCCTTTTTCCTCAGGATTGCTTTGGCAATTCTGGGTCGTTTATGGTTCCATATAAATTTTAGGATTATTCGTTCTAGTTCTGTGAAAATGGCCGTGGGTAATTTGATAGGGATCACATTAAGTCTGTAGATTGTTCTGGGTAGTTTGGCCATTTAAATAATATTAATTTTTCCAATCCAGGAGTATCCATCCCATACTTTTTAAAGAGACCTTGCAGAGATTATGAAAAGATAGAAATAGCAAATATTACAATACCCCACCCTCCACACATACTCCCAAAAAGCATTTATTAGGTGCCTGAATCTGGAAGAGTGTTGCAGTGCTAGGGAAAATTCAAGTATGTTTTTAATAGAAATATAATTCTAGCCATCAGAAGTTAGATGTGCGTTTGAACTCACCCTCATCCTATGCACTCAGCCCCTTGCTATTTCTCAGTAAGTGGTTTCTTAAAAATGAGTATTGAGGGATTTCCCAATGGTCCAATGGTTAGAACTTGGTGCTTTCACTGCCGAGGGCCTGGGTTCAATCCCTGGTCGGGGAACTAAGATCCCGCAAACCATGGGGAGCGGCCAAAAAAAAGAGTATTGAGTTGTCTTTAAAGTTCTTTCCCATTAACACGTTTCTGGATGGGAATAACAAAATAAAAGAACAAGCAAACAAGATTACTTTAAAAAATAGAGTCATCTCATCGTTTTCAATTTTAATTGGGCCCCATCTTTCTATAAGGAGGCCAGACTGATGGAAGCACCAGTCCTTGGACTTGGAGGCAAAAACTTGAGACAGGTTACCTTGACTTTGTCAAATGTCTCAAATTATTCTCCACATAAAAACATGGCCACAGACCACAGTGACCCACTGTCTGATGGCACAGATGTGAGTGGTACCTTACACCTGGCAGAACTTGGACTCCATCCAGTTTCTTGAGTCAAATATGCTCGGTGAGATGGAGCAGGTTATATGTGGAAGACTGGATCACAGCTGGGTCACCATGCTTCGGACCCCTAATATCCACTGCTCCTTTGTTTAGTCATTTAAAATCCCCTGCCTGAAAAGTTCAAATGCAGAACCCCCTCATATTTCATCAGGCCTACCCCATCACTGTGTCCAAAGCACTCAAGCCTTTTTTAATGGAAAAACAAACAAACAAACTATAGATGTATCCAAAATGAAACTTTCTGCACATTGTGTAGGTGTTCAAGTTAGCCTAAATGAAAAGAAGTATCTATTAAACACACAGTAGTCATACATAAGAGCCTTGAAACACATCTCAAGATGATATCAATACAGGTCAAAGTTCACATTCCAAACTAAATGGTCTCTCTGAGTCTCTATTTCCATATCTTCAAAATGAGTTGATAACACCTTATACATCTAAACATGTTACAAAACTCTTCTCTTAGGGGAGAGAACTTTGGGACTGCCCTAATGTAAGCCTCAGAGATTACAGTCAAGGTGTTACTGTTTGGAGATTTTTTTAAAAGACAAAATCTAATCTATCCTGAAGAATTTATATTTTGAAAGCAGGAAGAGTTCAGTTGAATTAAGTACCATAATGAGATGAAACCTAAGCTCTAAGGCTAAATTCTCAAAGTCAGATGCCCACGGGTGCAGATATTTTTAGGCGAAATTAAATCTACAGTTCGTAACCTTGGCTGCAGAGAGGATTTGCGCACAGAACTTTTCAAAAACATCTGTGTCCCCTCCCAGAGATCAACGGGGGAGGAGCATCCGTGCTTTTGAGAGCTCCCTAGGGGTTCTGTGCAGCCAGGGTTGGGAACAGAGCAAGCTGGCACGAGCGGGTGGACTGGAGAACCATGCCCGTCTAGAGGCAGCTACCACGTTAACTGCCTGGTGAGAAGACAGGATCAGTATTTCTAGATCATCATACACTTAGATTGAAGCCAGAGTCCAGATCTTTAGTTAAAATCTTCTATGTTTTAAATATTGGTAACTAATTTACTTCAAAAAGCAAAACAAAAACCATTGCAGGTTAAACAGAATACACCCGTGGGCGTACCCCACCTATGGGGAGCTTATTTGTGACCTTTGCTCTAAGGTGCCTCTTTCTTCTGTCTATGAAGGAAACAACTCAGTTTTACCCGAGAGTAATGGAGAATAAACACTTGCGTTGCAGCTTATGGAAGAAGCAGCAGTGTCAGATTTTGCAGTTCGGGAGTGACCTTAGACAGTATCAGTCGGGCAGCTGTGGATCGAATAATCCGGGTGGATCATGCAGGTGAATATGGAGCGAACCGCATCTACGCAGGGCAGATGGCCATCCTGGGTCGGACGAGCGTCGGGCCGGTCATTCAGGTGGGCGCCTCTTTATCTGAGTAATGAATCGCATTGGGTCATGCCTTCTCAAGGGAGATACTGTTGTCCCCAGGCAAGCAAGAATTGGTTGTGCGGGTGGGGATGGAGGAGTAAAAAGCATATTATTATTTTTTTATCAAGCACATACATTTCGTACATAAACACATACAGTATATCTGTAGTATTAAAATATCTTGGTGGGGGGCGGTGCGGGCGATTAAAAAAGGGCTGAGAGTCAGCGTTAAGTAAAAGCGCCAGTTGTGAGACGTTGTGGTTCCGCCATAGTGGAGACCAGTGGAGACATTTTATATTGAGGGGCAGACGGTCGGGCCTGGGCTTTATAGTCACACAGACTATAAAGGTTCACATTCCAGCTCTCTCCCGGTGTGACCTGGGGGAAGTCACATGACCTCTCCATTTCCATATCTGCAAAATGAGCTGTTAACACCTCATTAGGTTTTGGTGAAGAATAAATGAGCTGGTGTAGAGCGGCTAATACCATGCCTGGCATGTAATAGACACTTAGCACATGTTAAATTGCCTGCTCTGAGCCTTTGGGCAAGTTACTTAACCTCTCTGTGCCTCACTTTCTTCATCTGTAAAATGAGGATAATAACAGTTCGTCCTTCACAAAGCAGTTGTGCAGATTAAGTTAATTACGTATGTAAAGCTATTTGACAGTACTTGGCTATAGGACATACTCTTAAGTGTTAGCTCTTATAATCATTCTCCCTTTTTTCTTTGATGTAAATGATACATTTCTGGCTCTCTGAAAGGAACTTATATAAAATGTAATATTCTGCCCTTCTGATTTTGAAATGGGCTACACATCTCATTTCTTTTGGGTGCGCACTGTTGTCCTTGAATAGGCGCGTTGTGGGTCGGAGGAGCTTCTTCTGGCACCATGGTTTGGGGTCCGCTTCTCTGGAATTAAGATTACAGATGCTTCTTTTGGTTTGCTGTCACTCTCTTCTCCGTAGCCTGATGTTTAGGGTTTTTCTTCGACGATTCAAGGGGAATGGGAGAAATAGCAGTTCTCATCATTTTGCCCGTTTTGCTTCCTTTACCGCACATGGACAGGGCATTAGTTTCCTTGCTATATAGCAGGCGGTCTCTGTGGAATGCTTGCATGTCTTTGTTTTTATGTTTCTTACAGAAAATGTGGGATCAAGAAAAGGACCATTTGAAAAAGTTCAATGAGTTGATGGTTGCATTCAGGGTGCGGCCAACCATTCTGATGCCCTTTTGGAATGTGCTGGGCTTTGCACTGGGTATGTGTCTGTCCAGAAGAGCCTGTGTGAGCTTAGGGATCTGGGGTGATTGAATCATTAAATAACCACTTCTACAATTCTTGCTGTGTCCTCTTACAACCTTTTAATTTACTTAATATTTTTCTGAAGTTAAATTGACTTTTTTTTTGCTTACATTTATTTAAGATAGAATCTTAAAATCAGAACTTTTATAAATAGAAGGTACAGTGAAAATAAATACAACAGAGAGGAAAAAGCTAGAGCGATTCAGTTGTAGCCAGATGGTGTTCCCCGATGAAGGTTCTAAACCTGAGATCTGCTCACTCTTGAAAAGGGAGTCAGGGAATTCCCTGGCGGTCCAGTGGTTGGGACTCGACGCTTTCACTGCCTGGGTTCAATCCCTGGTTGGGGAACTAAGATCCCGCAAGCCACGAGACACGGCCAAAAAAAGAAGGGTGGCGGGGGGAATCAGTGGTATAGAGGAACCCAAAACACACTCACCCTCAGTGAAGACTCACTCCTGCCATAATCGGAAGGTTAGAAAAAGCACTGAAAAAAGAACATTCTTACTGTGTGATTCAGGGTTTAACACTGTGATCTGGTACCACCTAAAACTATGGTTTTCAAGGGGGGCAAGTTGCTCCTGAGGATGCTTGGCAACATCTAAAGACATTTTTGGTTGTCACAACTGGGGATGCCACTGGCACCTAGTGGGTAAAGGCCAAGGGTGCTGCTAAACAGCCCACAGTGTTCAGGACATTCCCCCGCAACAAGGAATTATCCAGCCCCAGAGTCCAGGGTGCCAAGGTGACAAACCCTGGCCTCAGCTGATCTCCATCCCCAGTGGTATCAGCCCCATCCTTTGCCTTCTGGGTCTGACAATTCCAGGTGCGGGAACTGCCCTGCTTGGGAAGGAGGGCGCAATGGCCTGCACAGTTGCTGTGGAAGAGTCCATAGCACACCACTACAACAACCAGATCAGGATGCTGATGGAGAAGGAGCCTGAAAAGTATGAAGAGCTTCTTCAGGTATTTGACTGGCTGTGGAAGGGGCTGCTGCGGGGGGAAGGGCAGATATGCAGTTTGGTAAGAGGAACAAAATAGAGTGTTAGGGAATTGCGATGCCTCAGAAACCTAGGGCAGCACCTCATTTTAAAAGCAAGCAAACTGAGGCAGCTGAAGCCGTATGTCCTGTCACGTGCTTGGGCAGAGCTGGGACTGAAACCTGTGTTTCCTGAGCCCAGACCTGTATTCTCTCTGCTTCCGGATCATTGATAGATTCTGAGCAAATGCCATGAGTACAAACCCTTCAGATTAAATAAATAAATATCCTCAGAAATTTTCTACAGCAAATAAGGGAACTGTTTAATTTTTTTTGAAGCTAAGTCAGTGGCCAACCACCTGTTTCTGTAAATAAAGTTTTGTTGGAACACAGCTGCACCCATCTGTCTACATGTCCATGGCTGCTGTCCCCTCTACGATGGAAGAGTTGAGTTGTTGTGACAGGGACCTTACAGCCCCAAAAGCTTGAAGTACTGACTCTGGCCCTTTGTAGGAAAAGTTTGCCTACCTGTGTCTTAGATGATAATATGAGGCTTTAGTCTCCAAAATAAGTCAGAACAGCAGGGAGCTGGTAGGCTGACTTGCTTCTATTTCTTTTTCCTTAATCAGGTGATAAGGAAATTTCGGGATGAAGAGCTTGAGCACCATGACATAGGCCTCGAACACGACGCAGAACTGGTGGGGAACCCTTTTTACTGTTTGCTTGTGGTGACCTTATTTGGAAGGATGAGGGATGGGAAGGTTTCTGTTCCCAGAAAGATACAAAGTGGCTGTCAGACAAAGAGAACCAATACATTGCTTGACAGAGAGCCAGCAAATGGCTTTCTCCCAACTGGGAATCTTATTTCTTGCTTCTCTTCCTTATCCTTTTACCCAGCACTTTCTCCCTCTCAGCTGAGAAACCAGTTGGGTCAAACGTTTTGGATGCAGCAGAGGCATTCCAATCTTTTGAATAGGTTTTTTTTTTTCCCCCAATTAAAATAAATTGTTTCTTAGATCTTATTACTTATCCAGAGAAGTCCCAACCCTGCCATGCCAGGCCAGTACCTTACAACTGAAGGTGAACATAGAGCAGGTTTCTTTGGGTTGCTTATTGTTGTTGTTTTTAACAGGCTCCAGCGTACGCTGTTCTGAAGAGCGTTATCCAGGCTGGATGCAGCGTGGCAATATATTTATCAGAAAGACTGTAAAGTATGTCCACTTTTCCTTGTGTATAAACGATGATAGTAATTTAACAGTGACAATAGCAGAAAAGGAAACGTACAGTTACTGTTCTGTGAATTTGTTAATAAACTGCGAGAGGTTTTTTTGTTAATAAAATTCTCCAGTGTTGATTTTTTTTTTTTTTTTTTTTTTTTTTTTGCGGTATGCGGGCCTCTCACCGTTGTGGCCTTTCCTGTTGCGGAGCACAGGCTCCGAACGCACAGGCCCAGCGGCCATGGCTCACGGGCCCAGCCGCTCCGCAGCATGTGGGATCTTCCCGGACTGGGGCACGAACCCGTGTCCCCTGCATTGGCAGGCGGACTCTCAACCACTGCGCCACCAGGGAAGCCCCTCCAGTGTTGATTTTTCTCTGTGCTGCTTTATGGCCATACGGCTGACAGTTCACCAGGTGCATTCAGATTATAGCAAAATAAGCTGGTCCTTGTTTGGTCTGTAGTTAATTTTTTCATAAAGCATTAAGAATGAATCATTAAGAAAGTAACAGAAATCTTCAAGAGAAAAAAAAAAGAGTTTACTGGTAACACAAAGTAATTTAAAACACAATGATGTTTAAGATTGACCAAGGAAGACTGCTGAGCCCATCAGGTAAGCGGAAGACTGACATTGTTTTGTTTTGTTTTGTTTTGTTTTAACATCTTTATTGGGGTATAATTGCTTTACAATGGTGTGTTAGTTTCTGCTTTATAACAAAGTGAACCACTTATACATATACACATGTTCCCATATCTCTTCCCCGCCCCGTGTCTCCCTCCCTCCCACCCTCCCCATCCCACCCCTCCAGGCGGTCACAAAGCACCGAGCTGATATCCCTGTGCCATGCGGCTGCTTCCCACTAGCTATCTACCTTACGTTTGTTAGTGTATATATGTCCATGACTCTCTCTCGCCCTGTCACAGCTCACCCTTCCCCTTCCCCATATCCTCAAGTCCGTTCTCCAGTAGGTCTGTGTCTTTATTCCTGTCTTACCCCTAGGTTCTTCATGACATTTTTTTTTCTTAAATTCCATATATATGTGTTAGCATACAGTATTTGTCTTTTTCTTTCTGACTTACTTCACTCTGTATGACAGACTCTAGGTCTATCTACCTCATTACAAATAGCTCAATTTCATTTCTTTTTATGGCTGAGTAATATTCCATTGTATATATGTGCCACATCTTCTTTATCCATTCATCCGATGATGGGCACTTAGGTTGTTTCCATCTCCGGGCTATTGTAAATAGAGCTGCAATGAACATTTTGGTACATGACTCTTTTCGAATTTTGGTTTTCTCAGGGTATATGCCCAGTAGTGGGATTGCTGGGTCATATGGTAGTTCTATTTGTAGTTTTTTAAGGAACCTCCATACTGTTCTCCATAGTGGCTGAACCAATTCACATTCCCACCAGCAGTGCAAGAGGGTTCCCTTTTCTCCACACCCTCTCCAGCATTTATTGTTTCTAGATTTTTTGATGATGGCCATTCTGACTGGTGTGAGATGATATCTCATTGTAGTTTTGATTTGCATTTCTGTAATGATTAATGATGTTGAGCATTCTTTCATGTGTTTGTTGGCAGTCTATATCTTCTTTGGAGAATTGTCTGTTTAGGTCTTCTGCCCATTTTTGGATTGGGTTGTTTGTTTTTTTGTTATTGAGCTGCATGAGCTGCTTGTAAATTTTGGAGATTAATCCTTTGTCGACTGACATTGTTTTTATTGTGAATTGTGGGTTTAGAGCAGGTTACTTCCATCAGAGAATATACTAAATTGTGGATTATTTGTGAAGTTGAATTATAATCATTTCCTTTAGGTCTGTTCCCAAAAGAATGGGCCAAAACGGACTATAATTTTCATACTTTGTTGAAATCTTCTATGATTTTCAAATTGTTAAATTTATGAAAAAACCTAGATCAGTGGTATTCTTTTCTCTGGCTGCACATTAGAATGTCCTGAAGAGCATTTTAGAATTTTTCAGGTTGTGAAGAAAAAATTCTGACTGAATTAGGGTGGGGCCCAAGATCAGAATGGTTTCGAAAGCTCCCAGGCGATTCTGGCGTGGGTCAGGGCTGGGGACCCCTGGACTAGATTGTCAGCTTCTCGTGGAGAAGAATCACGTCACTGGGTCTTTGCCTCCCACCCAGCGCCCTGTGTTTAATCAGTACCTCGTGATGGGCCAACTCGCCACAGTGGGTCCTGTTTTGAAGGACTGTGACACCAGGATAGTGTGGACTAGTCCTCTACAACCTCTTTTTTCCTAAACAGAACATGAATTTAATCTTATGGGATCAAGTGAATCAATCTTCTGATAATAATTAAACATGGGAGGGAAGCGCTGAAGACAACTGAATTCCCAACTCTTGTGCTAGGTTACAAACAGATGTCTGTAGTATAGTTAGTGTAGTTGGTTAACAACTGAAAAGCCAAGTTTCCTACTCAGTTATTGCCTATATCTCCATTATTTTATAAATGTGCATTTTATGTCTTTCCTGTAAAGACTATGAGTTTATTGAGGGCTAAACATCTTTTCCGGTTCCTGGTACATAGTAGGTACCCATTTAAAGGGAGGGAGGGACAAAACGTACATAAGTAGCTACCAAACTGGTAGGAAAATGGCCTCCATGGCTGTTCCTCTTCTCCTCTGGATCTCAGTGCCAGAGTTTCCCAGAGTGTGGTCCCTGGCTCTGTTCTGTCCATCATCTTTTTCTTGGTATCTCATCCTGCCTGTGGCTGACTCCTTCACAGTTGTATCTCCAGTCCAGGTTTCTCATTTTCAAATATCCATCTGCCTACAAGATCCCTCCACTTGGAAGTCAAGAGAATCCCAAGCTCCACACACCCCAAGCTGAGCTCCCTGCCTCCCCTCCCCCAGTCCTGCTTCCCCAGTGGCCTCCCCATCACAGGGAATGGCAACTCCATCCTTCTGGTCCTCAGGCCAAAAGCTGTACAGTCACCTTTGACACCTGCCTCTATTACAGTCCCATCAACCAGGACATTCTTCAGGTTCTACCACATCCTCTTCACTGTCTCAACTGCTGCCACTCAGGTCCCTCCCACCCCATCTCTTACCTAGATTATTTTAGAAGCACTCTAACTGTTCTTCTTACCCTTGTCCTCCCACAATCCATTCTCAACCCAGCAGCCGGAATGACCCTTTGAACCGTAAGTCAGATCACAATACTGCTCAGCTTAGAACCTCCCAGTGGCTTTCCCCAGTTACCACAGAATAAAAGTCACAGTCTCTAAAATGGTTTACAAGACCTACGTGATCTGGCCTTCTCTGACCAGTTCCCCTTCCTCAATCTGCTCTGGTCATGCCGGCCCCCTTCCTATTCCTTGAAATGCCAAGGCATGCTTCGGCCTTGTGGCCTTTGCAGTGGCTGTTCCCTCTGCCTGGAATCCTTTCCCCCAGATATCTGCATGGTCAAATCCCTCACTAACTCCTAATATTTTGTTCAAATGTCACTTTTGAAAGGACCCCTTTTTCAAAATTGCAGACCCCGCCCCGCTACATGCCTCATCCCCCTTGCTCTGCTCTGCTCTGCACTTTTCCCCCACAGCACTTACTGCCTTCTAGCATATTATATAATGTACTTGCTATGTTTTTTTGTCTGTTTCTCCCCACAAGAATGTAAGCTCTGTAGGGCAGAAATCTCTGTTTTAATCACTGACACATAATGGGCACTCAATAACTAGTTGTTGATGGGATTGAATGAAGAAATTGCTCTCCCTTACTAGAAGTCAGTTTTAGATAACTAGTTATTCAGAACTACTCCTGTGTGCATGTCAGCAAAATTCAGTGGAGATTTATTGAGAAGATGCTGACCTGGGCCCCTGGCCCCCTGGTCTGTACAAATTGTTTTGCTGTAAAACAGAATCTTTCAGCTGGGTGGTGGGGCCGGGGGTTGGGGGGAAATGCTACCAGGAAACCAAAGGAAGGCCATTCTCTACGTTTCCTGCTGATGATTTCAAAATTAGAGGCTGGAGTTTTGCATGTGAATCCACGTGCAAAAGAATGAATTTAGAGCTGTACTTCACAGCATATAGAAAAATTAACTCAAAATGGACCACTAAATCTCTAAAGCTCTTAGACGAAAACATAAGGGTAAATCTTTGTGACCTTGGATTAGGCAACAGTTCTCTAGATATGACACCAAAAGCACAGGCAATGAAAGAAAAAAATAAAGTGGACTTCATCAAAATAAAAACTTTTGTTTTTGGAAGAACACTATCATGAAAGTGAGAAGACCACCAACAGAACAGGAGAGGATATTTGCAAATCGTATATCTGATAAGGGATTTGTATCTAGAATATATAAAGAACTCTTACAACTCAACAATAAGACAGATAGTCTAATTAAAAATAGGCAAATGGACATGTCTCCAAAGAAGATACACAAATGGCCAATAAGCATTTGGAAAACATGCTCAACATCATTACAGAAAACCACAATGAGATACCACTTTACACCCACTAGGATGGCTACAGTCAAAAAGATGGAAGGTAACAAGTGTTGGTGAGGACGTGGGGAAATTGGAGCTCTCATGCACTGTTGATGGGAATGTAAAATGGTGCAACCCCTTTGGAAAATAGTCCGGCATTTCCTCAGTTAGTTACACATAGAATTACCATGGTACAGTTAACTCCTCTCCTAGGTATAAACTCAAAAGAAATGAAAATGTGTTCAAATAGGTAGTGGTACATGAATATTCACAGTAACATTGTTCATAATAGCCAGAAAGTAGAAACAACCCAAATGTCCATTAGCTGATGAATCAACAAACTAAATGTGGTATATTCATACGATGGAATATTCATCCATAAGAAGGAAGGAAGTACTGATACATGCTGTAACATTGAGTATATGCTGAGTATATCAGCATGTACTGATACATGCTGTAACATTGAGGAATATTATTCATCCATAAGAAGGAAGGGAGTACTGATACATGCTGTAACATTGAGGAACTTTAAAAACATGTTTGGTTACAAAGTTTCAGTATGGAAGGTGAAAATAGTTCTGGAGATGGATGGTGGCCATAGTTATGCAACAATGTGAATGTACTTAATGCCACTGAACTCTACACATGAAAAATGGTAAGACAGTAAATGTTGTGTATATTTTACAGTAATAATTTTTTAAAAACATGCTAAGTGAAGGGAGCTGGACACAAAAGGCCATATATTGTATGAGTCCATTTATATGAAATGTCCAGAACAGGCAAATCCAGAGACAGAAAATAAACTAGTGGTGGCCTAGGACTTCAAGAGATGGGGGGAATGGGGAGGAACTGCTAATGGATTTCGGGTTTCTTTTTGGGGTGATGAATGTTCTAGAATTAGATGGTGGTGATGGACCTGTGAATATACTAAAAACCACTGGAACGTAGGCTTTTAAATGGTGAATTTTATGGTATGAATGGTATGAATGATAGCAATAAAAAAAAAATACAGGATTTGTAGTTTCATGCTATATTTGAAAGGAAATTCAGTCCAGGCTGTTGAATGGGGAAACAATTTCTTTAACGTACAGCCTTCAAGCCAGCAGAGCATGTGGAAGCCTTGATCTTCTGAGGTGCTGGTGCTGTTTCTTGCCTTCCTGTATCAAAGCTCATTTTGTAAGTATTGCAGTCAGGAGTCTTAGTCCTGTGAAGGGACTTTGTTCAACCCTTATTAAAAGCCCAGATTTGCTGCTGTGTGCTTGGCATCCCCTTCAGAATTGATGTCTGATGTTTTATGCTTCTGAAATCTTCTAGAACAAGGCCAGAGAGATTTTCTGAATCCCTCTTTGATTGTTTTTAATTCCATTACAGCTTGTCCTCGTGTATTAACAAGGTAATCTTGTCTTTCTCTTACTTTACTGCTCTGATCTTTCAGAGGAAATGTGATTTTAAAATGGGACACCATCCAAAGATCATGCCAGGATGACAAAGGATATTATTCATGCAAGCAGTGCAGTTCCAAAGATGTGATCTGAGCTATAGTTCTTTGCATGTTTTTGATTCCCTTTCTACTCAGAAGTGGTCCACAGGGCTTCCCTGGTGGCTCAGTGGTTAAGAATCCACCTGCCGGGCTTCCCTGGTGGCACAGTGGTTGGGAGTCCGCCTGCCGATGTAGGGGACGCGGGTTCGTGCCCCGGTCCGGGAGGATCCCGCATGCCGCGGAGCGGCTGGAACTGTGGGCCATGGCCGCTGGGCCTGCGCGTTCGGAGCCTGTGCTCCACAACGGGAGAGGCCACAGCGGTGAGAGGCCCGCGTACCGCAAAAAAAAAAAAAAAAAAAAAAAATCCACCTGCCAATGCAGGGGACACGGGTTCGAGCCCTGGTCCAGGAAGATCCCACATGCCGCAGAGCAATGAAGCCCGTGCACCACAGCTACTGAGCCTGCGCTCTAGAGCCCAGGAGCCACAACTACTGAGCCCACGTGCCACAACTACTGAAGCCCACGCGCCTAGAGCCCGTGCTCTGCAACAAGAGAAGCCACTGCAATGAGAAGCCCGTGCACCGCAACGAAGAGCAGCCCCGACTCGCTGCAACTAGAGAAAGCCCACGCACAGCAACGAAGGCCCAACGCAGCCAAAATTAAATTAAATTAAATTAAATTAAAAAATAGAAGTGGCCCACAGACCAATAGCAGTGGTATCACCTGGGAGCATGTTAGAAATGCAGAATTTGGGGCTTCTCCCCAAACCTACCTAATCAGAAGCTGCATTTTAACAAGATGTGGTGGTTTTAAAGTATGTCCACACACTCCTTGATATTCCTCTGTTTGGTGGAGCCTAATTCCCCTTATCTTGAGTGTGGGCTGTCCTTAGTGACTTGTTTATAACAAACCATGAGGCAGAGATGGTGGAGTGCGACCTCCAAGGCAGCTAAGTCATAAAAGACCTCTCTCTAGGATCTCACCTCCTTGGGGAAGCCAGAGTTGCCATGTGGTGAGAACACTCAAGCAGTTAATCTGTGGAGAGGGTCACATGGCCAAGAACTGAGGCCCCCTGCCAACAATCATGTTGCACAACATCTCATAAGTGAATCCTCAGCCTTGGTCAAGACTTCAGATGACATAACTGCAGCCAGCAGCCAGCCTGCAACCTTATGAAGACCCAGAGCCAGACCCACGCAGCTGAGTCACTCCTGAGCTCCTGACTCTCAGCAACTATGTTAGATGATAAATGTTCGTTGTTTTCAACTGCTGGGTTTTGAGGTGAATTGTTATACAGAAATAACCAATACACAACACTTCCAGGTGATTTGGAAGCACATTACAGTTTGAGAAGCACCGAACTAGACCATGAACTCCGGGAAGGTAGAGACCACTTAGGCATTTCCTTATCTTTAGGGCTTGGTACAGTGCCTGACACTCAGTGAATTTTTGTTGGGCTAAATACAAGGTTAAATTGCCCTGTATTTTTAAAAATTAAAACTATTTTTGTAATGAATAGTGGATGTATGCACATGGTGAAATATTCCAAGAGTTAAAGGGTATTTACAGTGACAAGCATATCTCCCTGTTTGTTGATTACCAGGAAACTGAGACCACTTGCCTTACCTTGTGATTTAACTATTAGCAATCTGCCACATTCCCTTTCCCCCTCACTTCCAAAAGTAACACTTGTCTCAAAAACAATATAAACTAAAACAAAACCCAAAAACCAACAATATAAACTCCTGTACATTAAAAAGAAAAAAAAGCACCCCTTTCAAACTTACTCCCTAAAAGTAACCACTATTAATAGTCACTGTGTTCATTTCCAGACTCAAAAAGTCTATCCATACGTATACAGTTTTGGGTTTGTATTGTTCCCCAAACGGAGTAATACTGGGCATCTTGCCTTGATACGTGCGTTTTCCACTTCGTGACCCATATTGGCCACCTTTTCAAGTCAGCCCCTGCGATCCACCTCGCCCCGCCGGCTGGCTGCTGCCTTGCCTCAGGGCCACCTCCGTCACGCGACCCTGCGCCAGCGCTACACACAGGTCCACCTGCACTGCCCTACAGCTGCACCCGGCGGCTCCCACACCGCCCCACCCAGCGCAGCTCTCCCGACCCCCGCGCCGCACAGGAGGAAACGCTAGGTGCTGGAGAGGCTAGAACTTAACCACGAAGCCCCTCCGCCTCTTACGTACTCTCGACCCCCAGCGATGGGCATTTGGGGTTATTAACACAGAACTGGGGGACCTCTAATGCTTCAGGGACCACCTCTGAACACAGTCTCTATGGAATTTCCAGAGGAGGGACCCCTTGGGGTCTTTAAACTTTATGGAGATCCCAGACTTCTTTGACCATATAATAAAAGCTCTGGACCGTCACCCCTGGGCCTCCTTAAGGTCTCTTGATCCGGGTGATTTGGGGAGAAGAAAACGTGACCTTTCCCAACCGCGAGGAACAAAAGAAACCTTTCCTCAAAATCGCTCTCTCAAAAAAAAAAAAATCGCTCTCTCTGGCTCTGCAGGAGCACAAAGCACTTTTCTACTGAATATGTTTTCAAAGGTTTAAAAGGCTCCTTTTGCCTTCGGGGACGTGCTTCCTCCCACTCCCGTTACCGAAATGGCAGCCCGGCAGGGCTGTGACTGAACCCCACGGGCCTTTGATACGGATCCTGTAGGTAGATCTGCTCCCGGGCGCGCCAAGGTTGAGGAAGGTCTCGGGCTTTCCGGCGCCCGCCCGCCACCATCACCAGAGGGCGCCCTCGCGCCGGCATTCCGAGTCCGCGGCCGGCCGCCGACCCGCCAGGCCCTGCCAGACGTCACGGGGACACGCCCGGCGGGCGAGACCAGGTCATTGCTAGGAGTGCTGATAATCCGGCCTCCGGATCTCCGCTGTAGGACGGGAGTGGAACGTCTCGTTCACACACTGCGAGATGCGGCGGGCTCACCTGGCTGCTCCTGGCTGCGCGGGCCCACTGACTTCAGCGTCCTTAACAGGGAGGACGCAATTTCTTTTTCAGAAAAGGGAGAGGAAAACACAGGGGAGGTCGGTTAGTCTCCCTCTAGGGGTACCACACGATGAAACCGGCTTCAAGCGTCAAGCAGTGTCCGAGGAGTCTCACTGAATGTTTATTCATTAGGTCGTGCTGCTCCCTGGACACACGCCTTCCTCCCACCCACGTGCTCAGCGCTTTGCCTGATGAAGGCTATTTGCCCTTCTAAACCCCCAGCTCATAGAGGAAGTCATACCACACCGCATCTCCCATCCCCCATCGGTCAGCTTCTTGCATTTGTATTGCATCCCGTCATTACCTGCTTTCCTACCATCTCTCCAAGCTGGCAGCGAGCTTCTCAAAGTCAAGGGCTGTCCCCACACCTGGAGCTTAGCAGGCCCTCAGCTGACGTTTGATAAACTAATCTACGCTAAAAAATCACGTGGACTCATAGAATGGAGCAAAAGTAATTACAAGTAGTAACACGATCCTCCTGATCTCAGTATGAGCACACCTAGAAACTTCTGGACGTAAGTATGAAGTGGAGAGGGAGGGTCAACCTTGTGAGTGCCCTTCAGTCCTCTTGTCCATCTGCACCCCAAAGCCTGGCAAACACGTAACACATGACCATGTCTCTACTCTTGTCCTTTGAAACGCTTTTTATTCATTGCTGCTGTGGTTTTTGTTTGTTTGTTTATTTTATTTATTTATTTTTGGCTGCGTTGGGTCTTCATTGCTGCACGCGGGCTTTCTCTAGTTGCGGCGAGCAGGGGCTACTCTTTGTTTTGGTGCGCGGGCCTCTCATTGCGGTGGCTTCTCTCGTTGTGGAGCACGGGCTCTAGGCGCGTGGGATTCAGTAGTTGTGGTGCGCGTGCTCAGCAGCTGTGGCTCATGGGCTCTAGAGTGCAGGCTCAGTAGTTGTGGCACACGGGCTCTAGGCACGTGGGATTCAGTAGTTGTGGTGCGTGGGCTCAGTAGTTGTGGCTCGTGGACTCAGTAGTTGTGGCTCGTGGGCTCTAGAGCACAGGCTCAGTAGTTGTGGCACACGGGCTTAGTTGCTTCGTGGCATGTGGGATCTTCCCGGACCGGGGATCGAACCCTTGTCCCCTGCATTGGCAGGCAGATTCTTAACCACTGCGCCACCAGGGAAGCCCTGTGTTTTGTTTTTTGAGAATTTCTTTTCATGATCCTTTCTTCCTGTTTTCTTTTTTTTTTTGTTAACCTCAGCATTTCCAAGGTTATACAGAATTTCATACTGCTTGCTCCTGGAGTTCCTAACTGGGCATGCACATCGGAATAAACTCTTGAGATTTAAAAAAAAATCTACAGATGCTCCCGCTCCACTCAGTCCTAGTGAAGCAGAAGCTTCTGGGCAGGGCCTAAGGTAGGAATATAATTTAAAAACGCATACAGCAGCTCTGATGTGCAGCCATGGTTAAGAATCAATGGTATAATTCCACAAGGACTTTATTTTAAACCTGCCTCCAAATGGATGCCTTTCCCCTGCTTTACATCCTATTTTTCTGGGCTGATTTAAGATTTCCACACTGCACCACTTCTCCGGCACTGCCTTCTGCTAAGATGTGACTTGTAGTTCCAGTTTTCTCCAGCCCATTCAGTGCCATGACAGCTGGAAACATATTCCAGACCAAGTTGTCTTCATCAGGTGGGAGCAGTGGTGAACAGCAGTGCTCCCTGTACTGCTGGGCGAGCAGCCTTTGTGCGGTATTTTCCATGCCTAACTTCCAACTGGCTTTACTGAAACAATAAAAAAAAATTGCGTGGAGATGCCACCTGTTGCACTTACTTCCTGTATGTGTGCTTAAATAAGACAACATGGGCATTAAAAAGAATAATTATCTCAGTCCTCTGGATGCTTTAAGGTAGCATATTATTCTAAGTACTGTGGAATAAAGGAATTTTAGGACATGAAATTCACACTCCTCTTTTTATATTATTTAGAAGAGACACAACACAACATCTCACCTTTGCTTTAATAGGAAGTTGTTAGTTCTGCTAAATGAAAAATCCATAGGGTGTTCTTCAGGTATGGTTTGATCCAGGAGCTCAAACCAAACACTTGGCTTCTCTCTCTCCTCTCTTTGCTTTCCACAGGGTTGATATTAGGCTCATGGTGGCCCCCAAGTCCCTCTTCAAGTATGGCCACATAATTATTGTTATGCAGCATTTCCATACATCACCTCCTAGCATTCCTCCATCCAAAAGAAGGATGAGGGTCTTTTCCTCTAGCTTCTGCAGAAGAAAGAGAAAATTTTGTTTTCCCAGAATCCAAAATACAGCCCTCCTCCACCTCTAGCTTCATTTTCCTCCAATTGGATCACATGCCTGGCCCTCAACCTGGCCTGGAGGATTGAGACTAATCTCATTGGCCATGCCTGGTTACATGGTTGCTCCTGAAGTGGGTGGAGTGGGGACAACTCCACCCAAGCCACATGGGTCAAGAGTGGGGTAAGGTGGTTCCCCCAAAGGAAGCCAGAGTCCTCTTACCAGAAGGGAGAACAGATGTCGGGCAGATCAAAAGGCCTGATATCCCCTGAGCCCAGGAAGTCGTGATGGGACAAGACTTGAGTGGATGCAAGTGGGGCAGTGGGTTCCAGATGGGCTGGAAGGCTGAGACCAGGGGGGACATTACTGTAGCCTCCCCTGATGTTGGATGACGACCTGGGTGGGGACTCTGGGTTGACAGGCAGCATAACAAGATGGTCTACACCACCTGGGTCTGAATTCTTGCTCTGCCACTTACCAGGTGTTGCCTAACCTCTCTGTGCCTTAATTTCCCCACTTGTAAAAAGATGGCACCAGGGCTGTCATGGATGAACCCGAAAACAATAAGCCAAGTGGAAGGAGCCGATCGCAAAGGCCACACAACGTATGACCCACTTACGTGAAACGTCCAGAACAGGCACATCTATAGAGACAGAGGGTAGATTAGTGATTGCCTGGGGCTGGGAGGAGTGGGGGGTGGGGTAATGAAAATGTTCTAAAACTGACCCTGGTGATAGTTGCACAACTGTGAATATACCAACAGCCATCGAACTGTACACTTTATATCTGTGAATTCTATGGTATGTGAATTAAGCCGTGGAGGTTTTTCAAGGTAGTGTGTGGCAAGTGCTTTGAGCCGTGCCCGGCACTTCGGGCTTTCCCAGGCCCTTGGAGCTTCTGAATAATCCCATCGTTCACCTCCCTTCCATTACCCCTTACTGCGTGTCCCTCTCTCTCCTGCCAGGATACTGACTGCATAGACAGCTCCTCTCCAGAAGAAGAGCTGGACTTGTTGGCTAATCGGAAAGGACTCCTGCTGGTCAATCTTATGCGTCCACTTGATTGGGTCTCGGGGTGCCCAGACCTTTGGTCAAACATGATTCTGGGTGTTTCTGTGAGGGTGGTTTTTGTTGAGATTAGCATTTGACTCCGTGGACTGAGTGAAGCAGGGGCCCTCCCCAAGGTGGGTGAGCCTCATCCAGTCAGCTGAAGGCCTGAATAGAACAAAAGGCTGACTCCTGAGTGAAGACTCCTCCTGCCTGGCTGCTGAGCTGGGACAACAAGCTTTTCCTGCCTTTGGACTCGAATGGAAAACACCGGACCTTCTTGGGTCTGAAGCCACCAGCTTCTACACGGGAACCACACCATCGGCTCTCCCAGGTCTCTGACTTGCTGACTGCAGATCCTGGCCCTTGTCAGCCTCCCTCATCACATGAGTCTCTTCCTTTTTCTCTACACTTCCTCTTGGTTCTCCTTCTCTGGAGAACCCTAACTAATACAGAACCTAAAAGAAAGATGAGTCAATGATGAGTTTCAGGCTGAATGACTAGGAAAACAATCAGAACGTAGGACAGAAATACGGGAATCAAATCAAGGAAGTGACTGGTTTGGGGGGTCTTTTTCCTTCACAAATACGTACTTAACATCTGCCCTGTGCCAGATAAAGTGCCAGTTGTGGGAGATTAAAAGATCTACCAGTTGCCTAAACTAGAGGCCAAATCCATCCTTGCCTCTGTCTTCAGCCTCGCCCTCAACATGGAATAATTCTTAAGATCTACAATTTCATCCCCTTGAATTTCTCTCAACTCCATTTCCTTGGCAGGTAGAAAGGGCTCTCAGTGAAATCACCATCCCCCACCCTTTAAGAGCCACAACATTTAGTAATGATTTCACTTAAGGTTCAGGAGGACCATGGAAATATTTGAGGTATTTGAAGAGTTACTATATGTGAAATTAAGAAATAGAAAGTTATTGGTATTCATCAAAGTAAAGGGACATAAAGCATATTTTGCAATTCCAAGCTACTTAAGGTGATAAGGATGTTACTAACAGTGTTAAGTGTTTGCTGGGGGGATGAGATATTGTCCAAAGGAAAATTATCTGCAAATTTTCAATTTAATGCCATCAATTAAAGCCCAGCCTAAAGTATAGGAAAGATGGGAGGGGGAGAGAGGAGAAAAAGACACCCGTCCTGGGTGGCAGCTAAGGCTGAGAGCCCGTCGTCCTGAGAGTCACTTCATACCTCTTACTTTATTCCCATCCGAGGGAAGGGGACCTTAAGAAAGCCACACGAAGGGGCTTCCCTGGTGGTGCAGTAGTTAAGAATCCACCTGCTAACGCAGGGGACACATGTTCAAGCCCTGGTCCGGGAAGATCCCACATGCTGCAGAGCAACTAAGCCCGTGCGCCACAACTACTGAGCCCACATGCCACAACTACTAAAGCCCGCGCACCTAGAGCCCGAGCTCCGCCACAGAAGAAGCCACCGCAATGAGAAGCCCGCGCACCGCTACGAAGAGTAGCCCCCGCTCGCTGCAGCTAGAGAAAGGCCACGCACAGCAACGAAGACCCAATGCAGCCAAAAATAAATAAAGTAAATTTATTTTTTAAAAAAGAAAGAAAGCCACACGAAGAAGGGACAGTGTGGACCACTGTCAGGCCGAGCTGGGGAGGAGGTTTGGGCAGGCTGCTCCGGAGATCGTTGGCGATACCAGCGCTCAGAGACTTAGGAATCACATCTACATCTGCGATGGGTTCACACGGGTCAGGTGAAGAGAGTCAGACCCTGGAGCGAGAGCATTCCAAGTTGCAATTGACCAAAATGCCCCAAAGGCTGAGAGTTACTACAGTTGCAGAGAAAGTGAGCAACATGCTCCCCACTCTTTACAGTGTGGGGATGCAATGGGGGAGGGTCCAATGTCAGCAGAGGCGGTGAAACGCACGAATTGGCAAAGATACCCTTGAAATAGTTTCTTAAATTCCTGGAATATACAGCATGGTTCTGCCTCCATACACCCAGCTTCTTTTTTCCAAGGCTGGAACCCATCACTGTATTTCTCTGGTTGAGCACTGTAAGGGGTTGTTTCTTGGGACCGTGTTGAAGGGAAATGGCAAGCTTTAAATATGTTACCCCCAGCAGGTGGCAGTGGGATAGGGTGAGGGGACAGCGGATTTCCACCTTCTGTCTTACACTCACCGAGAAGGAGGCATGTGCTCCAGACCCAAGGGTAGATGGGCGGGTCCCCTGCAAAAGTCACATAAATGAAAAGTGCTCCGACTGTATTCCAGACCTTAACAGTTTCCATCCACTTCCATATATTCTAACTTCGTTTCTAAGTATGAGGTTGGCCAAAAAAGTTCATTTGGGGTTTTCCGTAAGACGTCAACAGAAAAACCCGAACAAATTCTTGGGCCAACCCAATACTTTCTTTTGAACCACCTTAGAGGTACAAATGGCCAAATTTTAAACCTTGTGGGGTTCGGTTTAGGGATGGGGCTTCTCTGTTCGACTCATAGGAAAACTGTAAATGGTAGAGGTTTGGATCCCCATGAAGAGATTAAGATACCACCAAAAAAGTGACCAATATTCAAAACCAGGCACCTTTTCCAGGTCAGATGTTTCCACCAGATCTGCTCATCATTACATTAGTATGTTACAACACTTTTAGCATCTTTTCTGAAAATCCCTGCAATCTTGGCAGTCCCGGGCTCCTCTCTGCTGTGTTTCTTTTCAGAGTCTCTTTTACTCCTCATCTAACAGAGATGCAAATCGCCAGTGACCCTCCTTTGGGTGTCAAAACACACAGGGTCCTCTTGGCTTTTGAGGCGCAACACAGAGCAATGCTTTCTCTCCTTGTGGGAAAGACATCCCAAGTGAAATGTACGGAGTGTGTGTTGCACTGGGGCATCCTGGCCAGGCTGCCATTCTGCTCTTGCCGGTTGGAATGCCTTGATGACTATGTCCTCAAACAGATGATCACAGGACGTCTCTACGGGGCCGACCACAGAGCAGCCCATGGGTTCAGTAATGACTGCTTGCATCTTGGTGCAGGCTTTTCTTCTCCCCAACCCTTCAGATTTCACAGGCCTGTAAAATGAATTCAACAAATATTTATTCAGTGAGTGACTCTAGTGCCAGGCATTGGGGAAATAATGGGGCATGAGACAGATAAAAGCCCTGCCCACATTCGAGTGGCCCAGGATTGCCAACTTTTCATTTTTCTGTTAGCATTTAAAGAAAGAAACCATGGGCTTCCCTGGTGGCGCAGTGGTTAGGGATCTGTCCTGCCAATGCAGGGGACATGGGTTCGAGCCCTGGTCTGGGAAGATCCCACATGCCGTGGAGCAACAAAGCCCGTGCGTCACAACTACTGAGCCCGTGTGCCACAACTACTGAATCCCGTGCTCCACAACAAAAGAAGCCACCGCAGTGAGAAGTCCGTGCACCACAACAAAGAGTAGCCCCCGCTAACTGCAACCAGAGAAAGCCCGTGTGCAGCAACGAAGACCCAACGCAGCCAAAACTAAATAAATAAATTTATAAAAAGAAAGAAACCACCATCCCATGAATATCATTACTATCAATTTCTCCTTAGAAGAAAATGGTTACTTTAACATGCAACAGAGTGGAAGGATGTGCTTTTAACGGACAAACTTTTAAAATGACTATATTAGAACCATATCATATGTAAGTTTAAGTTGTTGATGAAAAAATTTAATCAGTCGTTCTAAGAAAGAAATGGAAAATTTTATCTGAACCAAATTGAGGACTGTAAGCCGGGAACAGCCTCTCAAAAAGCTGAGAACTGTTCCCTTGGTTAGAGGTCAAAGCACAATTATATAAGTTTTTGAGACAGAGAGCTGTAACTTAAATGGCGTATTATTGACAGTTTCACAATTTAGCAGTCGCAGAATAGTGGGTCTTGGGTCATCATGACCCCTTACAAGATTAAGAAGGAATGTTATCTCCTAAGGAATTGTCTTGTTGATGCTGGGAGAATGCTGCTCTGTATGGCTGAACAGGTATTTCTACCAATGGGGAGGTTTGGTTGATGCCTAATGCAGATAAACAACGCACCGTAGAGGGGAGAGAGGAGGCCAAAAGGGCAGAGAAAAAGGTTTTATGTTTAAATTTTTCTTGTCTTGCCATAAAATGTGAATTTTAGTTCACAGCTACATAAACATGCTTTGGGGTGTGGGAGAGAGTTCTTTAAATAGCATGGACAACCTCATTCATCACTTTACTTCAAGCTGGGTGGCTAAAGGTACATATTATTCCTACAATTTGACCCATGAACTCAAACCAACTCCTTCATCAGGGGCTCAGCTGCTGAAACTTTGGTTTCAGTGCTGGAGAAAACTCTGACTGTGATGGCCAATGGGAGACAGAATATCAGTTTCCACAATAGCAACTTCCTAAACGATTTTCAAATGTATTTTTTTCTCTCAACATTATATTAAAAACGTTTTTCAGATATACAGAGAAACCGAAAGAATTGTACTGAGAACATCGATATACCCACCTCTTAAACTCTACCATGAATGTTTAACTTGACTGCTTTCTCTCTTGTCTGTCTGTTCATCCATCCCTCTCTCCACCCATCAATCAGTCCATCTTATTTTCTGATACATTTCAAAGGCAACTGCTGAGGCCGTACACTTCAGCATGCATATCACTCATTAGAATCCAATATGTGTTTGTAATTTTTTTGAGGGAAAATTTAGATACGGTGAAATGCCTGAGTTTGGAGTGCACCGCTCAATGCGTTTTGACAAATGTGTGATCCGAACCCCTAAGCCGCTCTATCATGGGTAATTTGCACTAAATTAGATGTTGTTTTGCTATGTGCTGACTTTGAAATGTCCCTACCCTGCGAGACGAGACTCCCCCTGGGAACTGAGCTTTATGAAAAATGCCTTTCACGTGTCTTATTTTGCTCTGTTGCCCCAGACCCCGGAAAACATCACCAGATGCCCATTTGGAAAGAACTGACTACAGGCAGTTTGTGCGGTGGTTAAAAATATCAGTACAGGAAGCGTGGGTTTGAATCCCAGCTCTGCCACTTTCTGGCGCTCTGACCTCACGCAAAGTATGTATCCTGCGTCTAGGCCTCAGTTTCCCCAGCTACACAATGGGTAAAGATAGGCCTCCCTCATAAGGTTGCTCTGTGTGGTGAGGGCTGAATGGGTTACATCGTGTAAAGTGCCTGAGTAGAACATTGCCTGCTGAGTGGGGAACACTCAGGAGAGGCTGACCTTATCACCAGCTCTCACAGCAGGAGGCAGGGATGAGGGGCACATTAACTTTGTGCCTACTGAAGCCGGTGATTTTATGTTCCACTCAGTTCTGAGTCTCTTTGGCCCCGCTGGCCCTCCAGCCAGAAATGTAATGACTGTCAAAATTCTCACCATGACATCACCAGGCAATGTCTGTGGGAAGTCTGTGTCCATAAAATGACTCAAACCAGAGGAACTGAGCACGTGGGAGATAGGGTTCTTACTCTCTAATTGTATTGGATTTATAACGTAAATCCCACGGCCTTGAATTTAATATCGCACCATTTTATTGGCACCAAATTGCATTACAGACCCATTAGCTCTCTCCTAGCCCTTCATCTCTGCCAGACGGAAGCTTCCCTTTGACGGATGTCGGTTTCATTATTCATGACTCTTTTATAAACAGTGGCTTTGAAAATGGAGATCAGGAAAGAACATTTTCTAGTGAAACGCTCTTTATCAGCATGGGACTACTATGCTGGACTCCTGAAATAGATTCAGTTTCTTTACTCAGTCAGTCATTTAACAATTAGCACTGAGCATGTGCTGGACAGATGTAGCACCTGCTCACAAAAAAAACCTCAGGATATATTTAGAAATACAAACATGTAATTAGTAATCACATGAATAATGCCTCACAATTAGGATGGAGCCCATAGAGCAGATAATGTTGTTTGCCTGCTATGCCAAAGGCTGATGACTGCCTCCTAACACTTATTCTCTTTCTTTTCCACAGTAATAAAACACTTATTTTTAGCAGGATGCTTGCTATCTAGGATAACGACTACATTTCCCAGCCTCCTTTGCTGTTATATGTGGCCATGTACAATGCTGGAACCAATTTCAATGTGTGGAGAGTTTTCTTCCCATACCTCCAAGCAATTTTCAGGCACCAGCTGGGTGTCCTACAATTCAACTCAATTCTGACATTATCTGCCTGGAGATAGTGCCGTATCCCACAGGTTAAGGACTCAGTTTCCTCACCACGCCCCGCATTCAGATGCCAATTGCAAGTCCAGGTTGTCACCTGTGCTTCTGACTAACCAGCTATAGATCAGAGGTTCCAACACCCCCCATCCCCACCTTGGGTTCAATTAATTTGCTAGAGCGACTCACAGAACTCAGAGAAACATTTTACTCGCTAGAATCAGTTTACTATAAAAGGCTATAACTCAGGGACCGCCAGATGGAAGGGATGCACAGGGCAATGTGTGTGGGACAGAGCACAGAGCTTCCATGCCCTCTCCAAGAGCTCCATGCTCTCTGCATCTCCATGTGTTCATCAACTGGAAATTCTCCAAACCCCATCATTTTGGGTTTTTATGGAGACCTCATTACATACATAGACACGATTGATTAAATCATTGGCCATTGGTGGTCGAACTCAATCCCCAGCCCGTCTCCTCTCCCTGGAGGTCGGGGGGTGGGACTGAAAGTTCCAACCCTCTAATCATGAGGTTGGTTCTAGCAACAAGCTCCCACCCTCAGGTGCTTCCAAAAGTCACCTCCCTAACAAAACAAGACACCTTTGCTGCTCTCATCACTTGAGATTCCAAGGGTTTTAGGAGCTCTGTGCCAGGAACAGAGATGAAGACCAAATATATATTTTTTATTATAAGTCACAATATCACACATGCGACTAAGTCCTGGCCAATGTAATGTGCAGAAGCAGAATGTGCAATTTTATGTCATACTCTTAAAAGGAAGAGAACACCTTTTCTTTGTCCTTTTACGCCTTCCCGTGGGCTGGAAGGCAGGGGCTGGTGTACCATCTTGCAGTATCAATGTCAGGGCACCACCTAGGCATAGTGGATCGAGTTGGAGGGAGCCTGGGCTCCTGACTCTGTGACTGTTTCATGAGAGAAAAACTGCTCTTTTGTTTCAGGTGCTGTAATGTCAGGTTTCTGTAACAACAGCAGGACTGCTATCCTAATTAACACATCTACCCATCACCTAGTCCCCTTCTTCCTTATTAAAAGAACCCCAAATTTATTCAAGTATCAACTCTTAACAAAGGTGACTGTACCTCTAGCTCAGAGGTAAATCCTCATTAATATAAACCAGTCAGGGCAATCCATTTCTCTTGCCAGTGACCGGTTGGGGCCTGGACAAGATGCAATTCTAGGCCATGAAAATTGCCTAAAGTTCTGCTGGGGAATTTCTGTGAACTATTTCCTTGTTCTAAAATAGAAATCCCAGGGAGATAACCACCTCTATAAAGTACCAGGCAGGGTGTTAGGTCCATCTTCTGATGGATGTATCTGAATGTGATGCTTGGAACTGTGGCAGTCATTCTGTAACCAGGAGGAGAGCTAGTCTGTAGATGGTAGAGCAGAAAGATGGAAGGAATCTGATGGCATGGTTGAGTCATTAAACTAAGCAAGCCTGGAGCCACTCACCTCCAGACTTTCAGTTTGTGAGGTTGTAAAATGTCCTTGTCAATTAAATCAGCTGAACTGGGGGGTCTTCTATGAACCATACCCAAGAGCATTTTAACCAGACAGCCTGGTACACGAGGCTGTGACCAGCTCTCCAGTCTCATCTCTCAACATTTTTCTCCTAAGCCCCAAACTTCAGACTTACTGGAATCGAAACCATGCTTTCATTTCTCCAGGATTCCATACATGAAGGGACTTCTGCACAGTCGGCTTTCTCAATCCCTTTATCAGGCAATAATCAATTCATCCTCCAAAATCAGCTTAGCAGACACTTCCCCCAGGGAACCTTCTTACCAGACCCAGTTTCCCCAGATCCATTCAGCCTCATCTGCATATGCGGGCCTCGGCCTTGCTTCTTGCCCAGAGCAGCCCTAGCCACGACTCACTCCATTCTCACAGCTGGAAAGAGCCGGTTCCTGTCACAGCCACTGACCAAGGACTTCCTTTGCACGGTGCCGACTGAGAAGGAGAGACTGCCCGCAGGTGCTCAGACTGGGCTACACCCACAGAGACCCTGGCTGCTCTAGCAGCCCCATGACACAGTGGGGAAGTGTGGTCAGTTCGTGCCCCGTGGGCATACTTTGACAGATGAGGGACAGGAGATGGGAAGGAGACATCCCTTCAATTGTCTGCCCTTTTCCTCCCTAACTATTTAGAGATAAAGAGGCTCTGTGCCGCCTGTTGGGTGACTGGGGAACCAGCTGTGTTTGCAGCAATGCGTGACCAGCTCTGTGTGCAACATATCGTATGTGTTCCCCTTCCTTCCCCGCTTCACTCCCCCTCTGCTCTCACTCTTGCTGCCTTGGGCTTGCACCCCCAATAACACATCCATACGCAAGCTGTACTCTTAGATTCTGTTTTCCAGGGAACCGGGCTAAAAATCCTCCCCAACCCTGAGTCTGGGTTGCAGGGAAGAGACACATTCATATGCTCTCAGAGCCCAGTGGGGATTATTATCAGGGTCCACAGGAACTGAGGCAGCTGCTCATCAAACAGGAGGGGGCCTGGAATTTTCTCTGGGCACCGGCAGCTGTAGTGCCCCAATATCAACTCTGACACTCACCATTCTCAGGTGAGCTGCTTACTCTCCTGGCTTCTTCCTACCCTCCCCTGACCTGCAATGGTTTCCGTTTCCTCAAGGCCTCTGCCTATTCCATCCTTCTGCTTATATATGGCTTCAGCTTAATTCTGAACTCTGCTTCCTCACGGCTTCTGTGTCCCATTCAGACTTTCCAAGACAGAAGATAGGTTTGAGTCACTTGGTCACCGTCAAGTACTGGATGGCACTGTTGGCAAAGCTGGGTGTCAGGCCCCCTGGTTACTGGCCGCCCTGATCCAGTCACTTGATAGGAAGTGTTCAGGCACATCTGCATCAACTTGGCCTTGCCTTGGCATTCACCAAAGTGATTGATGGGCACATCTCTCTGAAGAGAGGATAGACCCGTGTGGGTACTCTGAGTTACATGACGTCAGCTGTGCAGTAGTCAAGCACAGTAGGACACACAGGAAAGTTTAAAAAAACGGCAACGGATCATTTATCACAGACACTTTCAGAACCACTGGGAAAACTGCAGGAAAGGGCTCTGAGCCCAACTTCCAGAAAAGATTCCTAAGCCACACAGCAGAACCGGGTCACCAAGGGAGCTGCTGCCTCTGGCCCCACTGCTGCCTGTGGAAGGCTTGTTGGAAGAAGGCTGGAATGGCTGGCCAGTGAATGCCACAGTGTCCATTCACAAACACCAGACTTCGTAACAACGTTGACATCCTGTTCACCCAGCTGTCACATGCTCCTCGAGCATTTGCACATTTTGTTTCCATTACCTGGAATGGCCTCCCTGAATTTCTGCTGGTCAAAATCTCCTCCCTTCCCTCCTCCCTTCCCTCCTTCCTGCCTTCCTTCCTGCCTTCCTTCCTTCCTGCCCAAATCTCCTCCCTTCCCTCCTTCCTTCCCTCCTCCCTTCCTTCCTTCCTGCCTTCCTTCCTTCCTTCCTTCCTTCCTCCCATAAAGCTCTATAAAGTAGCAGGCATGATGTTGGCTGATGGGGATACCAAGATGAATATGTCCCTGCCCCCAAGAATCTCATCACTTGGTTAGGGAGCTAGAGACAAACATAAATTAACCTGCCTTCCCAGAATGCGCTCTTTCTGTCCTATACGGGCACACCCCGGAGAGACCGCAGGTTCAGTTCCAGAACACTGCAATAAAGTGAGTCACATGAATATTTTTTTTATCTCCCAGTGCATATAGACATTATGTTTACATGATACTGTAGTCTATTAAGTATGCAACGGCATTATGTCTAAAAAAACAATGTACATACCTTAATTTAAAAATATTTTATTGCTAAGAAATGCTAATCATCATCTGAGCCTTCAGTGAGTCAAAGAAGTAACATCAAAGATCACGGATCAGGGCTTCCCTGGTGGCGCAGTGGTTGAGAGTCTGCCTGCCGTTGCAGGGGACACGGGTTCGTGCCCCGGTCCGGGAGGATCCCACATGCCGCGGAGCGGCTGGGCCCGTGAGCCATGGCCGCTGAGCCTGTGCTCCGCAGCGGGACAGGCCACAACAGTGAGAGGCCCATGTACCGCGCCAAAAAAAAAAAAAAAAAAAAAAAATCACAGATCACCATAACAAATATAATAATAATAAAGGTTTAGGGACTTCCCTGGTGGCACAGTTGTTAAGAATCCGCCTGCCAACACTGGGGAACATGGGTTCAAGCCCTAGTCTGGGAAGATCTCACATCATGCGGAGAAACTAAGCCCATGTGCCACAACTACTAAGCCTGTGCTCTAGAGCCCATGAGCCACAATTACTGAGCCCATGAGCCACAAATACTGAAGCCCATGCACCTAGAGCCCGTGCTCCACAACAAGAGAAGCCACCACAATGAGAAGCCCGTGCACGGCAACGAAGAGTGGCCCCTGCTCACCACCACTAGCGAAAGCCCGCGCACAGCAATGAAGACCCAACACAGCCAGAAATAAATAAATAAACTTTAAAAAACGTGAGATATTGTGATAATTACCAAAATGTGACAGAGACACGAAGTGAGCAAATGCTGTTGGAAAAAATGGCGCCGACAGACTTGCTCACAGGGTGACCACAAACCTTGCTTGTTATAAATGCAATATCCATGAAGCACAGTAAAGCGAAGTGCTATAAAACGAGATGTGCCTGTAAAACCCTTTACAATGTGAAAGGGAGTGAAGCAGAGGGGTGCAGAGTCCAGCCCTGGAGTCAGCCTTGCCAGCTGTGTGACTCTGAGTAAGTTTCTTGCTCTCTCTCTGCCTCACTTTGCCCGTATGTAGAATGGCATTGATGGCAGCACCTCCCTCACTGGCCTGGTTCTGAGCATTTCAGGAGCCACCACAGGGGAAGAGCTGCGTCCAGGAGGCACACGGTATTTCTCAAAGGGCTCCCGGGACTCACGCCTCAAGCATCTTTGCACAGACATTTCCACAAGCATTTTCACTGCGTAACTAATTGGCCATGAGGCAATTTTGCTGTAAAAGATAAAATAACTGGATGACAGTTTGGTTTGACAGTTTGCTTTCAATTGGTTGACAGTTTGGTTTTATTTCTCCACTGACATAGAACTCTCATTTTAATATTCCATCAATCTCAGCCCTTATGATGGTTTGTACAGTGATGAGTAGACGTGGCGGTCTTAAAATAGAGGATGATAACAACTACATACGTGAACTTGATAGAAAATATGGTGATAAAAGTTACTGGAAGTGCGAAGTAAGACAGTATGCCAGAGCACATACTGTACCAGAAAATGATAACATATCAGTTTGCAAATCCTTCAGTGATTTGAAGGCACAGAGTTGAACCTACACCTTTCATAGAACTTTGGAACGTCTATCAGTAGACATGTGACAACCTGCCAAAAACAAACAGTTTTCCCAACTCGATACAAGGCTCAGGTGCAAATATGCATCCTGGTATTTGGAAGCTGATGCCCCTCTTAAGGATGGAAGAAATTTTAGAGAAAAAGTGCAAAGCTGAATGGGGAGATGAGTCAAAAGCAAAATCTCTCTAAAATACTATAAACAAAAGACTTGAAAGGCAATTGCTTAGGTA
Organism: Globicephala melas; assembly: GCF_963455315.2. Taxonomy (NCBI): domain Eukaryota; kingdom Metazoa; phylum Chordata; class Mammalia; order Artiodactyla; family Delphinidae; genus Globicephala; species Globicephala melas. Next base: position 23,257,258 of record NC_083328.1, read on the forward strand.
CAACTTACAGAACAAAATCAATTATCTGTGCAGTATTGCCATAAATTGACACACATTTTAAATGTACTCAATATTTTTGCATTTTGCAATAAAGTCTTTTTAATTTTGTTATTCATTTCTCATGTTTCATTATGTCCTTTTTAATGCCCCTCTTTTGGTTTTCATTATTTTATCTTTTACAGCAACATTGCCTTAAGGCCAATTAGTTATGTGATGAAAATGTTTGCAGTGGAAATACCAGACATGCTATCAAACACACTGTCCCTTCCCATCCTTCAAAGCCTGATCAGATGTTCCCTCCCAGGAGCCTTCCCTGGGCCTCCCATGGGAAATGTCACCACCTCGTTCCCTTTTCCCCTCATCAATGTTGCCATTCTTCCTCCACAGGACACACCTCCGGGATATCAGAAATGTTGGGAGGGGTGTGTATATATATTTGCTGAGCTGTTAAAAAAAACCCAGGAGTGGCCTTTGTCAACTATTAAACATTAAAGGAGATTTTTAATGAAATAATGATCAAAAGTCAATGAAACAGTGGCAGTTTTCTGACTCCATCCACCCTGTGTGGCGTTTTAGTCCATAAGTGTAGAGCCCCCTCTTTTCCGTCACATCCCCCTCTGCCTGGCACATGGTATGTTGGGTAATAAATTAATGAATAGATGAATTTGTTCTTGCTCTGAAACATACAGTAGATTTTTCCAAGAGCAAAGTTCTGAGGTCTGTACCTTGAACTCTCTGGAGGAAATGAGCTACGGAAACTGATTACAGGCAGAAAAGATAGTAACGGTAATACAGTACATCATTTACTGAGGGTGGCTCCCCAAAAATATTTGCCCACATCCTAACCCCTGAAACCTGTGAATATGAACTTAATTTGGGGAAAAAAAGGGCTTCAACATATGAATTTTGAGGGGACACATTTCAGTCCACACACCACCCTAGGCCAGGCTAATCAGTGCATTCTCTTACTTGGTCACTTTTAGAGTAGGACCCAACGTTATCCCTAGGCATGACATTTGCTACAACTCTCAGGCAACCGAAGCTCTCTTTTCTTCTTCATTGAGGAAAAGGCTGGAAAAGGCTGGAGCAGCCAGGGGCCTATGGAGAGAGGCTCGCAGAGAGTGCAGCCCACTGAGAAGAAAGCAGAGCTAAGAAGTGGATTGAGCGTACCTAGATCCAGCCATACTGAAGCAGGAGCCCCATGGACGTCTCAGTTAATACGACAATAAAATGCTTTCTAAGCTGTGTTTCTGTCACCTGCAACCCAAAGAATCCTGACTAATAGACCGTGATCTCACAGCTAATAGTAGTGGGAATGCGGATCTGAAAGCATTTCTGCTCAGCTCTGAGAGGCTTTCCTGGGAGTCATCTTGGTGCTTAAGCCAGGAGCATCCTGAGTCCTGATTTCCAGATGGCATGTGGGTTCTGACATTTTTAATCTATTTACCCTTGCTCTCCGGGAGCAAGGAAGGTGCAAGAAGTGTAAATAAGTACAGTTAATTGTTTAAATAAATTCGGATAATTAAATAAATGCCGATCATTTCAGGGAGCTCTCCCTGTTATGAAACAAAACAAAGCTTCCTGGACTGAGGTCCCAGGGTAGGTCCTGACAAAGGACACTTCTCAGCAGTTGAGGAAGGGACTCCCCAGTCCCCTTCCCTGAGTCCTGCCTCCCAGCTTCTCTGGAGACAGGTGTTCAAGGCACAGCTCTGCTAAAAGCTGTGTGACTTTGGGCAAGGGGTGAACCTGCCTGCACCTCAGTTTCCTCATCTGAAAAATGGGGAAAGTAATAGTGTCCCTTTCATAGGATGAACCGGGGAGCGAATGTGTAAGGTGATCAGCACAGTACGGGCACACAGTATGACCTTTGTAAAGGCTGTGATTATTACTTCAAGGCTGGATCCTCCTCATCCAGGTCTCAGACCCACAGAGAGCCTCAGGCTTCCACAGGGCAGCCCCTACCTTCACACTCCCTCACACAGTTTTGCTTCTTTCAGAGCATTTTCTGCTGTGGATCCCTTGTCTTTCGGTTTCCTTTTCTCAAAAGGCAGTAAGCTTTATGGAGGGCAGAAGCCTTGTCTATTTTGTCAACTGCTATTTCGCCAGCACCTGGTCTCCCGCCTGGCACATAGTAGGTACTCAGTAGATACTGGTTTGAATGAAGGACAGCGGCACACTGGCAAGGGCAGCTTCCGTTCCAGGGCCTGCCACGCCACCAACACCACGCCACCACGACTTGCTGGGGGGGGCGGGGGATGGACGGTTCCGTCGTGCGCTCTTTTTCCCTCCTTTCAACTTCCCAGTGTAACTTTGTGTGAGTACAACTGCAGAAGCTCCCTGGACAAGGCTACCGCCCCGCAATCAGAGCCTTCCTGGTTCTGCCTTCGGGGAGGGAGGATAGGGGTGGCCCGCGGGAGGCCAGTTGCCAGCGCGTCCTGAAGTCCCTCCCGCCGCCTCGCGTCGCTTTAAGGCGGAGGCCCGGGAGGGGGTCGACCCCGCCCGCCCGCTCGCCTCGCGGCTCCAGACGTCGACATTTCCTCCCCGCTAGCTGGCGCGGCCTCGCCTCCCCTCGGAAGAGGAAACTCCCGTGGCAGAGTAACGGGAACAAGAGCGGAGGGGAGCAGCGGGGGACTCCGGGGACCCACGGCGCCGGGAGGGCGGCCCGAGGTAGGAGGCGAGCGCAGCGGGACCAGAAGCTGGCCGAAGGCGGCGCGCCGGGGAGCGGGGCGGGGAGGGCCGGCGGGCCGGACGCAGCGCGCAGTCGGCACGGGGCGCGGCTGGGAGCTGGAGCGTGCAGGGCGGGCCGCTGCTGGAAGGAGCGCTTGAGCTGGGAGAGGAGGCCGAGCTGGAGGGCTCCTTTCCCCGGCCCTGCGACGGGGTCGCCGCCGCGGAGGCGAAGGGAACCGGGACAGCGGGGCTGCCCGGGCGCTGCGCGCATGCTGGGCCTGGGACGCCGCCGGGGCTCGCGCCCTGGGCTGTTCGGCCGCCGCTGCCCCGGGCGCCCGGAATGTCGGTGCACTACACCCTGAATCTGCGCGTCTTCTGGCCCCTGGTGACTGGCCTGTGCACCGCCCTCGTGTGCCTCTACCATGTCCTGCGGGGAAGCGGGGACGCCCGGACCGAGCCCCCCGAAGGCGCGGACGGCGGCTTCCCGCTGCTCAAGGTGGCCGTCCTGCTGCTCCTCGGCTACATCCTCCTGCGCTGTCGCCACGCTGTCCGGCAGCGCTTCCTGCCGGGGTCTCCCCGCCTGGGGGGCCACTCCGCCTTATCTCCTAGACACTTAGGAGAGCCCAGCCTCGACATCTTGCTGGAGAGTTATTACGAGCACGAGGTGCGCCTGTCGCCGCACGTGCTGGGCCACAGCAAAGCACACGTGAGCCGGATCGTGGGCGAGCTGGTGCGGGCTGGCCGCGCCCGAGGGTCCCCAGGCCCCATCCCCGGGGGAGCGCTGGCCTTGGCCTTTCGCGGAGATTTCATCCAGGTAGGCAGTGCCTACGAGCAGCATAAAATCCGCCGGCCCGACGGCTTCGACGTGTTGGTGCCGCTGCGCCTCCCTCCCCTGGTGGCGCTGGAGCCGCGGAGCCTGGGCGCGGAGCCCGCGCTGGCCCCAGCCTTCCACGGCTGCTTCGTGTGCGCACTGAAGGCGCCGCCAGGGGCTTCCGGGGGCCACTGGCTCCGGGACTGCAAAGCCTTCGCCGACGGCTTCTGCGTGGATGTGCGCGGGCGGCGCCATCTCTCGGCTACGCTGGTACTGCGCTGGTTTCAGTCGCACCTGCAGCGCTCCCTGGCCACCGTGCGCTACAGCCTGGAGGGGCGTTGTCGGGTCAGCCTGACCCCAGGCGGCCTGGAGCAGCCCCCTACCCTACACGTCCTCCCCTGCCGCACCGATTACGGCTGCTGCCGCCTTTCCATGGCCGTGCGTCTCATCCCTGCCGTCCACTTGGGCGACAGCGTCTTCCTGGTGGCCCCACCACTGCCACCCTCACCCGTCGGGCCCCTGTCGGAGCTCCCGGGAGGCCTGCGCGCCGATGCACTGTGGGGTGTGAACACGGCGCGCCAGGAGCAGAAGCTGCTGAGCTGGCTGCAGGAAAGGGCCCCTCCAGGTGCCTGCTACCTCAAGTGCCTGCAGTTGCTTAAAGCTCTGCGAGACCTGGGCGCCCGCGGGCTGGACCCGACGGCCGCCACCCAGTGGGGACGCATCCTATCCTCATACGTGCTCAAGACAGTGCTGCTGGCAGCGCTGCTACGCCAGGGGGCTCCCGCACAAGGCTGGGACGAGGCGCACCTGGGCGAGCGCTTGGAAGAGCTAGTACAGTTCCTCAGGGATTGCCTGCTGCGACGCCGTACACTCTTCCACTGCCTCCTGGGCCCTGGAGGGGCGGCCGCCGAGGTGGGCCCACTGCCCAAGGTACTGCGTGAAGCCACCCCGGTTGACCTCCTGGCCACTTTCGACAGGCAGGCCCGGGAACTCGCAGCGGCACGGTTGCTGTCCACGTGGCGAAGGCTGCCCCAGCTTCTCCGGGCCTATGGGGGTCCCCGCTACCTTGCCAGGTGTCCCCCACCCCGGAATCAGCGCCCCCAGGGGTTCCCTGAAGATGAACCGTAAACCCTGCCAGAGCCCCAGCCTGGCCTGGTGCTCCTGAAGCCCCACCCACCAGGTGGGGGTGGGGATGGCAGTGAAGCCAGTTTAAGGCAAGGAAGATGACCTGCAGAAGGTGTTGGAACATTCAGAGGATGACATTTGGTGGCTTCGGCATCACCCCCTGGCTCCACAATCCAGATAGCTGTGGCATCTTTTTCACGCCCACCAGAGTGTCCTGGGCAAGCTACGGAAAGACGTTCAACGTTAGCAGCTAAGAGTTGGTCCAAATGTTGGTTTGTGTGGAATGATTCTGTAGAAGGATCCAGCTTTTAGGGAGGATCAGGAAAGGAAGGGATTGTGGGTTGTTTAGACAGATCTCTCTGGCCCCCAAATTTAAAGAAGCTAATGTTTTTTGACACAACTACTTGGTAGGTCCTGGGTTCCTGATTGTCTTTTTAAAAATCTGAATCTTGATCTACAACTGGAATTGTAGTTCTATTCTAGAGGCTTATGTTCTGAAGAACATAGTTTCCACTGTTCAAATTGGTATTAATGTATTTGTTAAAGGCCCATCACAGGTGTTTGACAGGATTATGAAGAATTAAGTCACAGGTGTTGAAAGGCAGTCGGGAGTTGGTTAGTGAAACTTCCAGAGCAAATAGCACTTTATTTTGATCAGTTCTTTCATTTTGTGGTAATCGCTAGTGCCAAGTGTGGCATCTGAAAGGGAGGCCAGTTACATCGACTATTAAGAAAGGTGCAGCCTTGAGGAGCAGGCTTGCTCAACGTCCCTCTAGGCACGCGCTGGGATGTGCACCAGTCAGCGCTGATTCATTGAGCGTCTGCTGTGAGCCAGTCACAGTGCAGAGTGGCAACAGGATACGTGCTTCTGACAACACCGGTGAGGGCATGAAACATGTTGGGTCTCGAAAAAGATGTACTGATATTTCACTCTTTGCCTAGCAAGATGTGTCACCAGGGCTTGCTGCTGGCTGGAGACAGAAACCTTTTTTTTTTGTTTTAAGTCTTTTTGGCAAACCCCTTTGCATGGAGATTTCTTTCCGAGTTTAATGAGATAATGAAGAGGCAATGCCTGCTTTCAGCCAATGCTCAGTGATCCTCCGTAGTTGGGAAGTTTTGCTCTCATTGCCCAAGCGGCCTTGAATTGGCCCGAAGCCCACCTTTGAGGAGGGGTTGATTCAGCACAGGTCTTGCAATGCATTTCGCTTAGGGTTCGGTATCTTGGGCTCTGTGCTTAAAGATCAGTTATTTTCCCAATCAGCTGACAGAGGAGAAAGACAGCAGAGGAGGGCAAGTTAGGGGGAGATGGAGGGAGACATCCTTTGTCAGCTGTCTGTTCTTTCTTCTCTCTGGGCATAAATATCACCAGGCTGGGTGTATTTTGCAGCTAGCGCATTCTGAAATCCCTCACCGTCCTCCCAAATTTCTAACAGCTCTCAGTTGCATCAGTCGACATAAAACTCAGTTGAAGGTTAGAATGGTCCATCATCTGCTGAATAGAAAATGCAGCCAATCCCAGTGATATACTTTGGGATTTTTACAGCTTTGGGATTTTTTTTTTTTTTTTAACAGAGACTCTTAAAGGTAAAACTTGGAAGACAGAAGTAGCCACATGAATTGGGCCATTGTTTAATTTCTGAGCTATTTTGAGGGAACTCTTTAAACTTTCTTTCTTTAGGGGACCTGCTTGGCCACTGTGGGGAAATCGTTGTGAACAAATGATTTATAGGGAATCCTTCTCATCAGAGCTACGGAGATTTCTTATGTCCTTTGCAACCTTGGGCTGTAAGAGAAACAGTTGCAAATGGTGTGCTGTGTCTTTGAGGTTGTTTGGGGACATTTCCCCTTGATTCCACAAAGTCATTCCTAGCTTTTGAGGTCAGTGTTAGGTCATAAGGTACTGCATTTAGCACAGGAATCAGTCTACCAACTTCCTGCGAAGATATAAACTGCACAGTGTTTTTTATAATTATTTTTAAAATAAATTCCAAGAGTAGGTAGATCTTTATATAAATATATATATTTATAATGTTTCCATACTCAGCTACAATTTCCCCAGTAGTTGGAGTGGGGGAGAGCGAGGCTATTAGAGGGTTTATAAAGCTTTAAAAGCTGAATTTTCCAAATATTTCTAGCTGAGTGGATAGGTTCCTCTTTTATCTGAATAGCATTTTGAACTTTGAATCTGGTAACATACAGTTCTTGTAGTTTCTTTGTGGGTTTTTTTTTTTCAGGTTAATTACCCAAAGCCTCATCCATCCTCAAGATTTTTAAATTTTATTTTTTTTAATGAATGGGGCATTGTGTTTGTGAATTTTTAAAATATTAATGTTTTATTTAAATGCCATGCTGAGCAATTGTTCTCTGTACATGGTAACCAAAAACTTAGAGATTTCGATCAATTTTGATCAATGTTTAGTAATCCAAAACATGTACTGTGTACAAAGAAAATAATACGGCATATTAGTCAGGTGTGATGGTTGCCCAAGGCACTTAAATTAAGCTCGATTCTGTATTTTATTAGGGCTCCATCATGTCCTTGATCTGAAATATATACATTTTTGGTGTATACTTGGTACTGGAGGTTCATGTATTGCAAATATTCTCATACAAGAAAGCTCAGAATTGTTCGTGCTTTTAAGAAAAGATTAACTGTCCAGCCGGTGTCCGAAGAAAGTGTTTGGGGAGATGACTCAGCCATTTTGCCTTAAGACACCCTTCAGTAACTCCCACTGACCAGTCTTGGGAGTCATCCCGGAATGCTCGTGGGCTGAGAGGAGGAGACTGTGTTTTTGCAAAATGAAACTGAAGCTAAAAGGGAAAATGTGAGCAAACCAAGAGAAATCCGAAGATTTCAGGAAGGAGGACTTAAGATGGACGTGAAACGAAGAGCTGGGCAGAAGGGGAGATGGGGTGGAAATCACATGAGGGTGCGAGAGAGGTCTGGGTTAGGAAACACATTTTCTAGATATGTGCTACTTCAAGCCAGGGGTCGCAAACTCAGCAGCCTGCAGAAGCAAGTTAGGGAGGTAAATAAGAGAAGGGTTGGGTGGTGATGGGGGGCTGTGCCGTCTTCAGGGGCCACGTGGCTCAGCTCCATGCGGGGAAAAGGGTAGGGTGGGGCTGGAAATAGAAAAAAAAAAAAAAAAGAAACTTTCTGATTTTTAAACAACATAATTAAAAAATATCCAAAACACAAGTGGGCCAAAAAACACATTTGCTTGAGCCTGGGGGCCACCAGTTTGCGACCCCTGCCTTAGACGGTAACCCCTCAAGTATGTATAAGGTTATATTTATTGTTATGGATATGATGTTGTTATACATGGTGGGGGGGCATGATATTTCAAGTCTGCTTTATCGCTCAGAGCTAAGCTTTATTGTAGAAACAAACCCCCCAAATGAACACGGCCACAGATAACACTTAACTCACAATTCCCGGGAGGATTCTCCACCCTGGACCCGTAGGAGTCAGGTGGGACATCAGACCACTAGGGGCCAGCTCTTGGCATTTCCTTCCTGGTGAGTTGGGGCCAAACTCCTTGGCTCTGTCAGAGTCTGCAGGTGAGTGATCAGGAAGGATTGCAGAATAACTTGTTTTCTTCTTTATTTGTATTTTTAAATTAATTATTATTTTTTTTTAGTAGTTTCCTAGCCTTTGCAATGATGGTTGGTGGCTGTGAACACCAGCAAACTAGTGCTGGGTCTCCCAGCCAAGCTTCTTAGGCTTGTTACCAGCCCCAGTGCCAAGAGAACTGTTCTGATCATATGTTTCTATCCCTTTCTGACTCCGTGGCTCCCACCAAAACTGACATCCTAGCCTTCTGAAGGAAGGAAACTAATAGCCTTCCAAAGTGTCTCCTTTAACCTCATGGAGTAAGTCACCTTTTCCGTAAAATGTGGCATTTGACCGTGACGATGACTTATCGTATCCACGTGGAGGAAGGTTATTACCTCCCTCCCCAGTGGTGGGAAAAATGAACCTGGTGAACATTCCCAGTATCCCTTGGGAAGGACAAAAGTTCAGTGTTATCATTGTGGCGTTTGTTAGTTTTTATAAACAATTGCATGTCTGTTTCTTAGACACTGCTGTTTATTTTTTCTGTACCTACATAGCACATGATTTGGTGGGATTGAAGCAAGTATAAGCTGGGAGAGGACGAAGATGTATGTGAGCATCAGTACAGAGAGAACAGACTAAAACACGCAGCTAAATTATATGTAATCTGGTTTTTGAAGTATCAGATATTCAGGAATATTTTTAGCACCCTTTGCTTAAAAAAAAAAATGCCTTGATTCAGTCACTTGACTTTAAAACATTCCTCTTATTTTACTGTTATTTTTAGTGTGGATTTTGACCCCAAACTGTGTATTATGATGCAGTCTGTTGGCTGTGGTCATAGTGTATGTTTTGTTCCAATAACAGAGACCAAAGAGGTAATCAACTATGGTTCAGCTGCTACAGTTGTGTGATTAAAAGGCGTTCTAATCACACCAGATTTCCACGGCCCAATAGTCGAGGCCGGCCATTTGTTTTCTATTTCAGGTTGGAGTAAATTTGCACTTTTAATCATATGGGTCATTTGGGGACCTTGTTCTTTCATACTTTGCTTTATTAATAAAGGAACTTGTAGAAACCTGTGAACTGAACATCAGATTTGGGGAGGGTTGTCGTCTTCCCGGAGAGCAGCCTGTGGCTACACTGGCTTGTGATTCCTTACACAGGCCCACCTGCTTTCAGTGAGTGGGTGTATGGGACTTTTTCCCACACAGCAAAGCTGGGATCATTGTACAGAATTGGCACCGTACACAGGTGGGAAAGGATGCCAGTTCATGGCTCTGTAGGCACCCGGGGGCCTGCCTTCAAGTCTTTTTCTGATCGAGAACATTCTGGCCCTGCCCTTCCTCTGTCACCCACCTCCACCCCCTCCACCCTCGGCTCTCATACACCAGCCCAAACACAACTCAAGTCTTGGCCTGTGGCTAATTTATAGCTCAAGAATTTTGCCCAGAAATCTCTTAGGCCCCCAGGTCCTCTCCAAATGGTAAACATTTGCTAATACGAAAACCCACCAGGCTTCATGAGAGATGGAATCTTGGAGGCCACGTAGGACTCTTCAAAGCCTCGGAGCCAGGTGGAGGTTTGGGGAAACCTGCAGCCACTGGCTGGCTAAGCTGCTTGTGGAGAGCACTCTCCCAGGGGAAAGGTGTGGCCGGCTGTGTTTTGTTTAGTTTTCAACAATTAGTTCTTGAGTGGCTACTGTCCCCAGGCATTGAGGACACACAGAGGCAACCACAGATACGGCCTCTCATGAGCTCACAAACTGCTGTGACAGGGCAGGCAGTTAAAGAAGTCATTTCTGTGCAATGTGGTGGGTGCTAGGTGGGGGAGGGGGTCTGGAAGCACAGAAGAGGGGCACCTCATGCAGTCGGGGGTTTCAGGGAGGAGGGCTGCTCGGAAGAAGTGTCGCAGTTGAGATCCAGAGATAGATAGGAGTTTGCTGCGTGAAGGGAGCTGGGCTGGAGAGGAATGCATCGGACACAGAGGTGACAGGAGCAGTCAGTTTGGCTGGAAAGTGGGGGTGGGCGGGAGCGAGGAGGCTCCGGGGGCAAAGGATGAGGTGGGAGAGGTAGGAAGGCACCAGGGCACAGGGGTTCTGGAAGCCAAAGCTTCTCAAACTCGAATGTGCAAACCACTTGGGCGTCTCGTCCGAATGCAAGTTCTGATTCCGCAGGTCTGGATGTGACCTGAGAGCCTGCCTTCCTAATAGATAATGGCAATGCCACTGATGCAGGGGCCACTCTTTGATCACAAGTTTGTAAACCACACTGAAAGTCTGGACTGGTCCCCAAGATACTGGCAGTCCACCTTAGGAAGGAATGACAAGGTCACATTTGAGTTTGGCCCAGTCTGGCTGCAAGGTGGAGAATGGGTTGAGCAGGGGGTGGCAATTCATCTATTTTTGTAAATAAAGTTTTATGGGAACACAGCCACACACATTCATTTACATACTGCTCTGGCTGCTTTCTCTCTCCATTAGCAGGGTTGAGTAATTGCAAAACAACACTGAAAAGAATTACTATCTGACCTTTTATGGAAAAGTTGGCTGGACTTAATCAGACTGGAAATCATCAGATGCTGCAGTGGTCCAGGCCCAGGCAGGGGAGTGGGGACAGAGACACAAGTTACTCTGGAGACAGACCAGTGTCATGTTAGGGCCAGCACTTTAACACCAAGAGGCCTGTCTTCAAGTCTTGCATCCTGCACTTCTCATCTGTGTGTCTCTCTGCAAGTTACCCAATCCTGTCTGGACCTCAATTCCCTCATCTATAAAATGGGATTAATAATAGGACCTCCCAAAAAAAAAAATAAAATAATAGGACCTCCCTCATAGGAGTGAATGAGATTAAGTTGATTGTGCCTGCAAAGGACTTGCCGCACTTTAGGCACGCAGTGTGCGTCAGTGTGGAAGCAGTTTTCGGGGTGGAATTTTCATTTAGTCAGTGTCTCCAACCTCTTCCTCTGCTCCCTTTGGGCTCATTCTTCCTCCTCTGCAGGGTGCATTTCCCTTTTGTCCACCCAACCATCTCTCTGCTACCCAGATTTTGTTTATCTTGCTCCTTGATGCCCATGGTGTTCCCCTGTAGGAAAAGCTCTTACTCTGGGTACCGTGTAGCCTGATTACAAAAGTAGCCGCCCCTGTTCTCCAAAGCTTCCTATACCTCTGCCCCTGGCGAAGTGACTTTGCAGTCTCTCCCGTCACGAAGGAAGCCTTTTTACCTGCACGTTGAAATTGGAATGGCTTTGTGACTTTCTTTAGTCAGTAGAATGTGGCGGAAGGGGCACTGTGCTAGTTCCCGGCCTAGGCCTGTCTGCCTCTGATTGTTCTCTTGGAAACCTGCTGCCCCCACGTGAATAACTGGCCTTGCTGGAGGATGAGGGACCACGTGATCCTGTCGCCAGAGCTGACAGCCGCCTTTGACACACGACCGAGACCATCCCAGACCAGCTCCGTTTCCCCTTCTCCCCCGCAACTGACCAGACAACAGAATGATTGAAACACTTGAAGGAGCCTGGCCAAGACCAGCCAAGCCTGGCCCAGATCAGCAGACCCACCCAGCTGGCCCATAGACTCGAAGCAAAAATGAACACATTGTTTTAAGCCACTGAGTTAGTGGTAGTTTGTAGCTCAGCTGTAGCTAAATGATTTGGAAACTTAAAAAAAAAAGAAGAAATCTGGAGAGGCTGCCGGTGGAGTAAATACAGGCAGCCTCGACTTCTGTGCGTTTGACTTTCAGACAGCCAGACTTTGATGCAACCCACCTTCCCGCAGTGAATCCAGGTTTCCCTCATCTGCTGAAGCACAGTGTTGGCTGAGTTGTGGCAGTGTTGCCATCTTTTGGGGGGCGTGTTTACACGGCTGTTTGTGTTCCTGCATTTGCCCTGATCTCATAAAAGCAAGTGGAAGCTGGAAAATGAAAGTGCTGATTCAGGTGACAACATGCCATAGGTCTCAAAGGTAATACAGTTGAGACACTGATTCAGTGTCCCCTCTTGGCTAAACTTCAGCTTCAGTCAGGTACTGGCTGGTGTTCAGCTGGTGGGTGGCATGTTCAACTGTAAAGGAAAAGAACAGCAATGATAAAGGGCATGTGGGAAACTGTATCACTTAGGAAGACATTTGGCCACAACTTGTGAAAACCTAATCTATAGTAACAAATTCTTTTTTCTCATCATCCAGAAGCCTGGAGGTAGGCATCCAGCAGTTTAGGGATGAATCAGGGATCCAGGCATCTCTTTGCTCTGTCATTCTGGGTATTTTCACCTTTATCTTCATGCTTGTCCTATCAAGATCCCACAATGGCTACTACAGCCATGGAGAAGAGAAACTGGATTAAGGAATGCAGTAGACTTCCCTTACATCTCATTGGCCAGAATGGTGTCACGTGACCACTCCTAGCTGCAAGGGAAGCTGGAAAGAGAGCCCGGCACATGGCACACAGCAGCCCTGAGCAAAATATGAAAAAAGAATGGGTATTAGTGAGTAAATAAGATTCTGCCACAGAAATGCTAGAAACAAATAGCAGAAGATTATGTCACTGAAGTGAGAAGTAATTGGGGAATTTATAATTCCATAATTATATAATTTATACCCATCCTGAGTCCTAGCATATAGTAAATGCTCCATAAATGTTAGGACTGAAGTCCCAGCTCTACCATTCCCTGGCTGTAATCTTTTAGGCAAGTCCGTTAAGTTTTCTGGACATCAATTTCCTCATTTGCAAAATGGGGTTGATAATCCCTCCTTTTACAGGCTAATCGGGAGAATCAAAGAGTAATGCACATGGGATTGAGAAGCACTACCAAACGTTAGTTGCCGTATCTTAGGAGTGGTGCCCCAGCATCTCTGGAACAACAGGAAGGTGAATCCGTATCTTAAGGGGTAGGGGTCACCCTCAGGCACTCTGCTCAGAGCCTGCCCATCACCAAACTTCCTTTCCCACAGGACTGTGAGTGAGTTAGCACTTATGAATATTTGTTGTTCATGTTCCCAGGAGGGAGGACATCCAATGAGAGAAACGACCACCGTTATGTCTCTTTCTTTCTTTTGAATTGTGCCATCTTCTAAGACTTCTCCCCACTTCATTTCTCAAATGATATTTGAGTCCTGGTGGAAAGCTCAGGCTAGTAGTTCTCAGTCCTGGCCCTGGCTATACAAGGGGCTTTGTAAAATTATCCATGCTCAGGACTCTACCCTGGCCCAGTGATGTCAGAAACTCTCCAGGTGCAGCCCAGGCATGGCTACAGCTCTGTGGACGATTCTAGAATGCAGCTAGTGTTGTGAACCACTGACTTAGGTCAGATGGCCTCTCTGGAACCTTTCAGCAGAGAAACTGGGATCTCCCCACCAGGTGCTGTGGAACCACCAGCTGGTGTGTGTAAGGTTTGCTTTGGGACAGAGACAGGCAGCTGAAGGGTTGGCGGTGGTGGTGTAGGAATAAAACCCTAGGACAGAACTCTTCAGCTGGGGCATACAAGGCAAAATATTGCCAAGCAGGCGCAGGATTTAATCCCACTAGCAGTTCCCTTTTTCTACAACCCCAGGGATATGAAAACATTTTTTTTAAAATTTTGAATTAAAAAAAGTGTCATCAGAGTCACCCTGAAACTTCTCAGCAAAGAAAAGCCTCTATAATAGAAGTGATAGTTCCCTCATTCTTTTTGTCATCTAGCCTGGAGAGGACATACATCATATACAGCCTAAGTTCACAAAATGCTGGCTCTTTTCATGAATATTCAGTGGTTTCTCCCATGCTTTATCTCAGTGTCTCCCCTCCCCCCACTGCCATCTTAGACGCAGTGACTTTAAGCCAGCACTTAAGAAAAAGTACAGTCCATCAGGTCACCTTCCAATGAAACCAGGAAAAAAAATACTAGGCATCCCACTGTGTGCCAGACTCAACCAAGAGCTTTTAAGGACCTTATGTCATCAAAAGATCTTTATCTTTATTGTTTATTTAATCATTGGTCTCCTGAATTAGGAGCTCAGCCTCTGATGGGCGGCTGTCGATCCTTATCAAAGTGAAACCATTAAAACGTATTTCAACCGTGGAGAAAAATGCTTTTGACATTTGGAGATGGGGGGCCCTCAGGGTCTTGCGTGGCAAGAAACTGCACTGAGAACACTGCTCCGTATTTTAGGCAAAGGATCTGTGATGATTGGTTATTTTTCCTCTGATAAATACCTGATTTTCAAAGAACAGTCTGATTAGTAGGAATCTCCACTTTCCAAGCCTTCAAAATGCATTTGGCAGTCCTCACACCAGGACCTGGGAGACCTGTGAGTGGCCAGCCAAGAAGTCTGAGCCCTTCCTACACGTGGCAGAGACTCTTCGGCTACCTGCCGAGTAGCCCCGAGGAACCCAATGTCTCCCAGCACCCCTGCAGTTTGATGGGGCTGACTGACTGGTTATGATCCTGCAGAGGCAGTAAAGGCCACACACGAAGATGCCAGCAGCACAAGATGGAACCGAGAAGAGCTGCCCTTGCCAGTCACCTGATTCATACTGGCCTTTGATTGAGTTAGAAATCCACCTGTGTGCTGTTAGGCCTCTGAAACGAAATGTCAGGGCTCTTTGTTTCAGCAGCATAGCCCAGCCTAACCTAACTAATACAAGAGGCTGCTGAAGAGGGCTCCTATCCTAACCCCGTTTTGGAAGACCCTATCGGAAGCCTCTCAAATTCATGTGTTGATTAAAAATGAGGAGATGTTCTTCCCTAGAGCCCCAGAAATGTCCAGATTATGAAGTTTTCCATCTCCATTCACACTCATTCGGTAACTAATCATTGAGTGCCAGGCCCTGTGCTGGCCCTGGGGACGGAGTGGTTAGCAAAACAGACACCATCTCATTTGGCTGCAGCTTTCAATCTGCTGGAGGAGGCAGAGGCTTAAGCCTGCCAACGAATGCTGAATAACAAATAGAGGTAGAAGCTTTGAAGGCAAGAAACAGGTTTCAATGACACTGTAAATCCAAAGGAGTTTAAGGCAGCCCCGGGGGGTTAGGGAAGACTTCCTGGAAATCTTGGAGCCCAGCACAGGAACCCATGGGGTCTGTGTCAGAGTGTCACCTTGCAGAGCATTTACTGTGTGCAAAGCTCCTTACCAAAGCCTGGATGCACAGTATCTTCATTTGATTGTTGTAACAGTCCTAGGAGGTGGCGCTAATATCATCCCCATGATACAGGTAAGGAAACTGAGGCTCAGCAAGATGAGGCTGAATGCCCAATGCCACTTAGTAAGCAAGTGCGGACAGGGATTTGAACCCACATCTACTGCCTCCCAGGCTAACACTTGATGCATTTCTGGCCCCTGCAAACTGACCCAAGACGGTTAGTCATGCAGGAAGTAGCCCCTCTGGAGTCCCACAGTGGGAGAACAAAACGAAACCAGCAGGCAGATGTTTACAGGTTGCCTAGAAAAGCCACCCCCCGCCACCCCCTCCACACACAGGAGCCTCCCCCCAAGCCCCTCCTTAAAAGCTCTAGAGTTCCTTTTTCATTTTTATGGCCTCCCCTCCCCCTCCAACCAGAGAGCTGACTTCACCGTCCTTCCAGCAGACAGGAAGGCGTGGGTGTCACGCTACAGTAGCCCAGATGCAAACCATGGGACAGGCCAGCTCTCTCCTCTCTTGATTTTCTCTGATGCTTTGCTTTCTCCTCAGAATAGAAGCAGGAACCCCGGGCGGAGGTGCTTTGAAACGTCAGCTGGTACGGGCTAGTTGCTGTGTTTTTACAGAAGGACTAAACAGATTCCACACACGTTTCCACTCATCCAGTCACATGCAGACACGTGTGTACATGATGCACTCACAGACGTACACACTCTTGAACTCACACACGTGCACCCATAGCTAACACTTCTATAGCATGTACCGTGTCCCAGGCAGTTTTCTAGGTCTGGCCCAACAACTGCCTGTGGGCCAAATCCAGCGGCTGCCTGTTTGTGTAAATAAAGTTTTATTGGAACACAGTCACCCTCATCATTAATGCACTGTCTTAGCTGCTTTTGCACCGCAAAGGCAGCACTAAGTAGTTTCAACTGTGACCATATGGCCCCCAAACCTAAAGTATTTACTATCTGGCCCTTCAAAGGAAAACTTTGCTGACCCCATGTTCTAAGTGCTTAAAAACTCTATATAGTATCAGTTATCTATTGCTGCATAAACCACCCTAAAATTTAGTGGCTCAAAAATAACCACCACCATTATTACCTCTCATGAGTCTGTGTGTTAATGAGCTCTGCTGGCAGTTCTGCTGTGGAACTGAACTCAGGTCCACAGCACAGCAAAGCCATCGACTGATACCAGCTTGCAGTGAAGGAAAGTGCAGTGTTTATTGCAGGGCAGCGAGCAAGGAGAATGGGCAGCTTGTGCTCAAAGACCCAAACTTCCTGATAGCTTTTAGGTGAGGGTTTTTTGGGTTTTTTTGTTTTTGTTTTTGTTTTTGTTTTTGTTTTGCAGTACACGGGCCTCTCACTGTTGTGGCCTCTCCTGTTGCGGAGCACAGGCCCCAGATGCACAGGCTCAGCGGCCATGGCTCACGGACCCAGTCGCTCTGCGGCATGTGGGATCCTCCCGAACTGGGGCACGAACCCATGTCCCCTGCATCGGCAGGCAGACTCTCAGCCACTGCGCCACCAGGGAAGCCCCTAGGTGAGGGTTTTTAAAGACAACGTTAGGGGTGAGGGTTGCAGGGTGTGTGATCAGCTTGTGGACTTTCTCCTGATTGGTTGGTAGGGAGGTAACGGGAGTGTTTCAGGAATCTCAGTCATCAGCCTTCTGGTTCCAACCAGTCTGGGGTCCACATGCTTGTGGTCAGCATGTATCACCATCCTCTACCCGGTTGGTGGGGGCTGTCTTAGTTTTTGCAGAACACCTCAAAGATGTGCATCAGGTTGTTATCTGTACCCCTTCAGGAGGAAACCAGGAGTCCTGTGACCTTATTGTTCTCATTTCTCCGGTCATTAACTGTTGAGCCTACTCTTTGGAACTCAGGGAAGACCTAGGAGACTAAAGCTTTTTCTACAAACAAGAAGTTTGTAACAAGGACCTGAGGGTCCTTCTCAGTTTCAGTTCTGCTCCTTGTGATGCCAACTGGGACCACAGGCCTGTCCGGGAGGGCTCACTCCTGTAGTGGGCAGTTGGTGGTCCTGTGGGCTATGAACTCAGCTGGTGCTGGACTGGTGTGCCTCAGTTTCCCTCCATGTGGCCTCACCGTTTGCCTCTAGCTTCTCATGCCTCGGCCACTGGACTCTTCCAGGGGAGGTGTTCCACGTGTGCAAATGCAGAACTGCAGGTCTTGTAAGACCCAGATTCTGTTGGTCAGAACAAACCACAGGTCTAGCGCAGGTTTAAAAAGAAGCGACATGGACTCCACCTATCAGTGGCAGGGGTATAAAGAGCTTGTGACCACTTTTAACCTACCACGGTAAGTACTTGTCTTCATTTTAGACATAAGGAAACTGAGACACAGAAAGGTTAAACAACTTGCCCACCAGCACACACTCTCATACACACTCACTCACACAAATATGCCTGTGCATTCATAGTCACACATTACCATTATACATATATATCCATCACGTATGTCCACAATTCACATATATACGTACACCTACGTCCTCATATAGATACAAAATCCTCCTGCAAATTCATATATACACACATTCATATTCGCACACAGGCATTCACACATACACACTCCATTGCATACACACACTCCTGGTATATATGCCCTCACAGACACCCCCCCCGATATGTAATCACACCTATTCACACGCATGTACACACATATGCCTACACTGTTTCCTCCCTCTCCACTGACCATAGTAATTTCCACCAGTGACTCAGAAGACCTTTTCCTCCCCTCTTTTGCACAGGGTATTGTTCTAATGCCAGAAAACCCTGCTGCCTTAGCACCATTGTGCAAAATCTCTCTCTACCACAGCAAAGCCTATGGGTCCAGGACCCTGGATCCCCAGCCCCACTTGGAGTGTCCATACGACTTGAGACCCAGGCACCTCAAGCTGATGTTGACATGGAGGAAATCACTGAGACACAGGAAGGCTAAGTATATTGCCCAGTGTCACACAGCAGAAGCCATCCCCCTGCAGCACACCCTGATCTCCCAGCATGCAGCTGGGTCAGGCACTGGGTGCTCAGTGGTGCCTGACGAATGAATGAGTTGGAAGCACTTCTTCAGTCTTGATTAAAAAAAAACAACAAAAAGACTCCATTCTTTTAGAGGCAGTTATAGATTCACAACGAAATTGACTGGAAGGTATAGAGATTCCCATGTACCCACTGTCCCCACTCCCTCCTTATCAACATCCCTCACCAGATGGTACATTTGTTACAACTGATGGACTTACACGGACACATCATTATCACCCACAGTTTGCATCAGGGTTCACTCTTGGGTTGTACATTCTTTGGATTAGGACAAATGTCTAGTGACACGTACCCACCGTTCTAGTATCATACAGAGTACGTCCACTGCCCTAAAAGTCCTCTGTGCTCTACTATTCATCACTCTTCCCTCCCCCCACCCCCTGATCTTTTTCCTGTCTCCATAGTTTTGCCTTTTCCAGAATGTCCTATAGTTGGAATCATATAGTATGTAGCCTTTTTTTCGATTGGCTTCTTTTACTTAATAACACGCAGTTAAGGTTCCTCCATGTCTTTTCATGGCTTGGTAGCTCATTTCTTTTTAGTGCTGAAAAATATTCTGTCATCTGGATGTACCACAGTTCATTCAACTACTGCAGGACATCTTTGTTGCTTTAGAATTGATTTTTATTAGTGGCTGTAAAGAGCAGGTAGACCAGAAATGCTCTTCAAAGCTTATAAGTCAGACACCAAGGCTGTTTTAGAGACACACCAGGTGTGGAGAAGAAATGTCCCCCTTTCCTCCTTCATCTCGTCGCCCACTGCATCTGTCTTCAGCCCTAGCCAGACATTACAGCCACCTGTGGAGATTAAAAAATATAGCAACTCCTGAGTCCCACCCTCAGAGACTATGAGTCAATTGTTGTGGGCCGGGCCTGAGTATCAGGATTTTGTTAAAGCTCCCCAGGTAATTGCAGTGTAAGCTTGAGAACTATGGGTCCACTGGACTCTGCTGTAGGTAGACAATTGTTCTGGTGGCTCTAGAGTAGGAGTTGAAGGTTGCCCATTGGAAGTTTAAAACAAGTGGCTCTGGTCCGATAGTGCAGCACTGCTTGTTATGTTTATTTCACCTGAATGTGAGGGTCCAGGTGGGACACGCTCTCTTCATCTGTCTGCTCTCAAACACCATCTCCTACTGCCCATTGCGGGCAACTTCAGACATTTAGGTACTGGCTTGATACCTGGAGACATTTGGTTTTGCTGCCAGTGGGACCTGGCTTCGGCCAAGGTAACCAACACATCTCAGTTTGCCCAGGGCTTTCAAAGTTTTATCACTGAAAGTCCCATGTCCCTGGAACACCCTCGGTCCTGGGCAAACTGGACAGTTATTTACCCTACTTTGGTCCTTCTTATGAGAAAGTGAAGACAGACCTCAATCTTAGCTGCACGTTGAAATCGCCTGGGGAGTGTTAATAAACACTATTGCCGGGCCTCCAGTATTATACTCCATCCTACCCCCAAGTTACTATTACACCCTCGGAGATTCTGATGCCATTGATACAGAAGCAGCCAGGAAACAGGATTTTTTAACGTTCCCCATATGATTCAAACGTGAAGGCAGGGGCAAAGAGCCCTGGGCAAGGTAAGTGAGAATCAGCTCAGAGAGGGACCACGCAGGGAGGTGACATTGGACTGAATTCAGACTTGAGGGAAAGACGTGCCGGGCAGAAGATGCAATGTGGTTTGACTTCAGATCCTTGGGAAAGTCCCTTTGCCTCTCTGAATCTCATTTTCCTCATCCGTAAAATGGGAACCTCTCTCTCAACCAAGCATGCAAGCGCGGTATTTGGCACAGAACGTAATTAAGACTCATGAATAGTAACAGAGGGGTCACGTGTTGGTGCTCACTAGGTGCTTGGCTCTGTGCTAAATAATCCTCAGCCTATGACCCCTTCGAGCCTGAGAGAGCAGCCTGAATTTGAAGGAACCAGAGAGAGACTCCCGGACAGTTAGGTTATTTTCACAGAGAGCCAGGCCAAGGAGCAAGTGACCCAGATAGGCCGGAAACTGACCCTGGGAATCTAGAAAAGTGCAAACTGGCCCTGGATTGTTTTTTCAAAATGAAAATAGCTTTCTTGTTTGTTTTTGATCATAGAAATAATCTATGCTCGCTGTAAAAATTGCAAATATCACAGAAGCATGTGAGAAAGAAGTAAAGATCTTTGGACACCCCTGTGAGCGACCCGGAGTGGGAGAGAAGGGCTGCCCTCCGAACGCCCCTCCCCCCAGCCTTGCCATCCCTTCCGACAAAAACATCAGTTCCCATGACATCATCTCCTGCCTTGAGGCCAGCGTATCGGGGACAATGGCAGGATGTGGACTTCCAACTTAGAATTCTGACCTCAGCTGAGTTGGAAAGGGTTTGGCCTGGAGCTGAGACTTGCCTCTGATCAAGGCCTCAGTCTTCTCCGTGGCAAGCCTGGGCTACCAGCTGAACCTCCTTCTTAGGCTCTTTGCGAACTGGGAGGAGCAGATGAGTTACTAGATGTAAAGTCCTTACACAAGCCTCAGTGGTGAGAGTCTCTGGTATTGTTACTGTCACCATCATCACCATCAATATGGGAAAGAATTTGACGTTTTGGTGGATAATCCCAAATCGGAAGAAGAGAAAGCAGAATAGCTCAGAGTCTAGCAAGAGTTTCTAGGATGTGACTACTTTTCTTTTCGGCCCCGAGATGGTTTCAGTGTTTACTTATTCTCTCTCTTTAAAAGTGTTAGCAGCTCATTTCATCTGAAAAGGATGGAGCTGCCTTTGATCTCTTCAATCAGCTCACAGCTTTGCCCTTCCCAAAGGCAAGAGCCACCCTTGGCTTCCTGCCACAAGGCGGTGGGGTCTAATCTGTCATCACTCCTCTGTTGGGCTGGGGCAACGGGCAGGGCTGCCAGGCCCTCTGAGGAAGGGCCATTCCAGGTTAACCTACAGTAGAGAGGAGAGAGGGACTTTTCCTTTGTGTCCTCTTTTCCCTGAGGCTGGTACCTCCCAAGGAGGAGGCAGTAAAACGGGGGCATTTTGTGGCATAACCCAAGGCTGGGAAGGAGCCACTGAGGTCTAGGGGGGATGGGCTGGCAGCATGTGTAGCGAGGCTGCACTCACCTCCACACTGTGAAGCCTGCGTCCTGTGAACACCTGCAGCTCCACCGGAGGACTCTTAGCCAGCTGTGGCAGGACACTCCACCCACATGCAGCACCAGCAGAAGTGCTGGAGAGTTAGAGCCCCTAGCAGCCCTCAACCTCCTGAGATCAGATCCTGGCTTTCTGATTCACAGGCTGTGTGATCTTCAGCAAGTTACTTAACTCCTCTGAGCCTCAGTCATCACTGTGGTGAACATTCCTTGTCTGAGTCTCCTTGAGCAGTGGGCAGGAACTTCTCGAGAGCACATTCCTGAGGTCCAGAGGTGCTGAGTCGTGGGGTGTGGGCCACCTTGGCATTTTTAGTGAGGACGCTGTGCGGTGATTAACAATTCACACTCCCATCAGTAGTGTGTGCGCTTCCCTCCCCCCGCCCCCATGCTTCCGGAAATACGTTATAAATGGAATTACAGCATTTGTGTTCTTCAGCTTGCTTTTCTTCCCACTTACCATGTGTATTGGAGATTTTTCCATATCAAGCCATGTAGATACGCCTCATTTTTTAAAAACCATTTTTACTGAATTATAACATAATTATGGAAAAGTGCACAACGCGATGAATTTTCAGAGTGAAAAACACCTGAGTAATCAGTACTTCAATCTGGAAACAGACTGTTACTTTCATCCCAGAAGCCCCTTGCCTGTGCCTTCTTTCTCCCAACAAAATGGGTTTATAAATAATATGTACTCTTTTGTTTTTTTGGCCATGCCCCACGGCATGGGGGATCTTTGTTCCCCAACTAGGGATCGAACCCGTGCCCCCTGCAATGGAAGCGCGGACTGCCAGGGGATTCCCAATATGTACTCTTTTTGTGTGTGTGTTTTTATGTTTGTGAGATTTATCCATGTGGTTGCATGAAGCAATATTTTGGCAATGTCTGGAGACAGTTTTGGTTGTCACAACTTTAGGGGGCAGGGGTGCAACTGGCATTTATGGGTGGCACCCCGGGACGTCCATACATATCCTACAACTCACGAGACAGCGCCCCACTACATAGACTATCCGGCCCCAAGCGTCAACAGTGCCCACGGTGAGAAAGCCTGGTGTAGGCCAGGCTGAGGAATTTGGATTTTTTTCTGAGAGTGACGGAGGCTGAGGAAATCCTGGGTTACGTGTGAGTTCATCTTAACCAGACTAGTTCCCAAAGTGGCTGGGTCCTCGTTCTTTATTAACACTTGCGTCCTCTTCCATTCTGTGGGCATATCATCCTACCAGGTCCCATTGATTAATTTTATATTGTTTCCAGTCTTTTGGCCATTATACTAGCACCAGAATGAGAATCCTTGTAACCATCAATTTGAGAGAATATCATATTTGGATATAAACACACATACTCTCTCTCACACACACAGTTACTCTTTCTGGAGACTCTGTACAATGGGAATATAACCAAAATTTAATTTAAATGTAAATTTCCTTCCTCCAGCATGTTTAACATCAAACTGACTTACAGAAATAGCTCCTGTCATCTTGGCTTCTGCCACGGATTCACATCTTTGTGCAAGTGGACACACGATCTGGAAAGATAAACAGGAAACCCCTGAAGGCATGGGAAACGGTGCAGGCCACTGCTCCTCCTAGAGCTGGGACCTGGAAAAGCTGAGGGCCAGCCCAGTGGACCCTGGGGGCCCAGAACTGACCCTCCTCTCTGCCTGCAAGTAGGATTGACCTGCACTGGGAATCACTTACATTTTTTTCCCCCTAAATATTTCATCTGAACTAATCCACTTTGAAAGTAATCTCTTACTTTGAAAGTAATCTCAGTGCCTTTTATCTTTGTCTAAAATTCAAGTAACAGGTAATGTTTTGATTTCAAATGTACTGCTTTAGCCTATATATAGTTGACATATAACTACATAATATGTCTTGACTATTTTTACCTACTTTTCAAGAGGCTGGATTACTAATTTTTTTATGTTAACTCTAAATGTTACAGGACAATAAAGTCAATAGAACAGAAATTTTAAAATGCATATAGCATAAAGGAAGACTAAGCCTAGACTCTGTTCTATCCAGTTACTATGAATAAGAATGGAATTTAGCTGTGAGCTTTCTGGTAGCCAAAGCAAAAAGGGAAACACAACACATCACACTGTTTCTTGTTTTCTAATCAAAGGATAATGACACATCTTTAGCTGAGATAATTATTTTTTGATCCTAAGCTCTGAAAGGGCAAAATATACAAAATTTAAATTTATTCTTTCTGTTTGTGTTTCTATCTCTGCTCTTCTTCCTTGCCCCCGTGCGGTGTAGATGCACTGTTGTTGCTGTCACAAAATGATAGATGCCAGGTCCTGGGGTAAGTGCTTTTCACTTGGGATATGGGCTGTTACTGTCTCCATTGTACAGCTAAGGGAACTGAGGCTCAAAGAGGCTAAAGAACAACCCCCAGCTCACACTTGGCCAGCACTGGAGGTGACAGACGGGCAGGGTAGTCCTCTGAGAAGGTAAATAACGTGTCCAAAGTCACACAGCTAGGAAGTGTCAGAGCTGGGATTCAAACAGAATTGAGATGCCTTAAATATCTTTAGCACCTGCTTAGTGCCAGGCACACCTTAGCGCCTTTTGTGTAATTATGAAAGGGTGTAGGTGGAAGTTGATTTGGGCTCAGTTCTGTCTCTTAATAGCCACATGACTCTGGGCAATTATTTAACTCCATTGAGCCTCAGTTTCTTCATCTAAAAAATGGGTAGATAATAGCTCCAGACTCAGAGGGTATTGTCAGGATTCAGTGAATTGATGCCTGGGGAGGGCTTAGTACCAAATCTGGCAAGGAGGGGGCCCATTATTGTCAGCTTTCGATACCAAGAATCCTTGATGATAAAGAAAATGTGGTATATACATATGATGGGATATTATTCAGCCTTAAAAAGTAGGAAATCCCGCCACTTGCAGCAACATGGATGGACCTGGAGGACGTTATGCCAAGTAATAAATCAGACCACAGAAAGTCAAATACAGCGTGATCTCACTCATATGTGGACTCAGACATAATCAGATTCACAGAAGCAGAGAGTAGAATGGTGGTTGCCAGGGCCTGGGGGCTGGTGGTCCAAGGGTTTCAGTCATACAAAATAAAACTCTGGAGATCTACTGTATAACATAGAGCTCATGACTAACAGTGCTGTATTATATACTTCAAAATTCACTAAGCGGATAGATCTTATGTTAAGTGCTCTTACCACAAAAGAGAAAAAAAACAAAAACAAAGGGGGCAAGAGGAACTTTTGAAGGTGATGAATAAGTTTATGGCATCGACAGTCATGTTGGTTTCACGGGTATATACTTATCTCCAAACACATCAGGTTGTATGCATTAAACATCTACAGCTTTATATATGTATGTGTGTGTATAAAGGATCCTTGGTGAGGCAGGAATGGCCAGTTCTGCGCCTGAGATGGGGTCAACCTCTCTTCCCATTTTTATAAGCCTTTCTTCTCCCCAGCCTGCACCTTCCCAGCTCTCTGATGGCCCTGGGGATTGAGGGGAAACAAGCAGGACAGGGACTAGAGTTTAATAAACTCCCTTTGAAGTGGCCGGAAGGCCCCAGCTATGAGCTGTCTGCAGTAGTTTTCACTGCAAGCTTCACAGTAATACCTTCTGCTTTTATTTATATTACATTTCCCTGTTTACTAAGCCCTGTTGCTACACGCCCTCATCTGCCTGCCGATTGCCTCACTTCACTTCTCTGCCAGTTCTGTGAAGGGGCAGGATTCTCATCTCCATTTTATAGATGAAGCAGAGAGGTTAAGTGACTTCTTCAAAGTCACTCAGCAGAGTAGATACAGAACCCAGCTCTTCTGGTTCCAAGATCAGGGTTTTCCTCTATGACTTCCTGCTGCAAGCCATCAGTTAATAAAACCACTTCTGGAAATAGTTGAGAGCCAGAGCCAGAAAAAAGCACATTTTGAACTGGCCAAGAGGGATTTGAAAAACAACACGTGTCAAATCCTCAGCTTTTCTCCTGATGTGGCTGCTTGTTCCTTGTCCTTTGTTTCTCTTCATGTTTCTCTGGCTACCTTCACTTTCTCACCCAGAAGCAAAGCAGCAGACTGGTTCATCTGTTCATTCATTCATTCACTCACTGTTATGGACTGAATTGTGTTCCCCTCAAAATTCATTGTGTCGAAGTCCTAATGCCCAGTACATCAGAATGTGACTGTATTTGGAGATAGAACCTTTAAAGAGATAATTAATGTAAAATGAGGTCAGATGGGTGGGCCCTCATCCAATATGACTGGTGTCCTTAGAGGGAGAGGTTAGGACACAGACAACACGTAAATGGAGAGACGACCATGTGAGGACACAGGGAGAAGGTGGCCATCTGCAAGGAGAGAGGCCTTAGGAGAAACCTGCTGACACCGTGATCTGGGACTTCCAGAACTTTTCAGAAAAAAATGTTTGTTGTTTAAGACCGCCAGTCTGTGTTATTTTGTTTTGGCAGCCCTGGCAGACTAATACGCTCATGTATTCCTTCATCACACTTTCCTATACATCTTGCCATTTGCAGGTGTTTGCTTAACTGTCACCCAGTGAGGTTTCCTAACCACCCTCTTTAAAATCGCAACCCCACGTCCCCGTGCCTCATACCCACTAGTTTCCTTTTCTGCTTCATTTTTCTCTGTAGCACTTATCACTATCTGGAAATCCATATATTTGCTTATTTCTGTGTTTATTGCCACCCACTCCCCACACCGGTATAGAAACACAGTGAGGGCAGGGATTTGGGGGGCTGTTGAGTTCACTGCTGCATCTGCAGTGCCTCGGTCACAGAAGGTGCTCCGTAAGTGGCACCCCCCGCCCTGGTTTGCCATCCATGGCTTGCAGAACTTTGAGTTGCTCTTTTAGAATTATGTGTGTTTGCCTTTAATTTTACCCTTTTAGATATCTTTACAGAGGTGAAGATCAGCATGGATGAGAAAAGCAGGAACATGAGAGCACTTTCTGGGGTGATGGAGATGTTCTGTATCTTGATAGGGGTTTGGATTGCGAAGCTGTGTGCCTTTGTCAGAACCCATTAAGTGCTCTACTAAAGCTTTGTGCGAACTACCATTTGGAATTTTACCTATACACAAATATTGAAGTCTGGGGAATAATAATCTTGCTGGGAACGCACTGCAGGTGTGGATATCTGAGCTTCAGTTAGAGTAGTAATATTATTTGCTGAGCAATTACTATGTGTCAGACACTGTAATGTTATGATCATGATCAAATCATGAGCTCCATGAGGACAGAGACAATCCTTTACTCATTTTTGGAACCACAACACTGTATATGGCATATAGTCTGTGCTCTGTAAACATTTACCAAATAAATGAGGTATATAACTGTTCTCCCCAGGTCCATCACCACCAGTGTAACTGGTTTAAATGTTTAGATTTTAGATTAGTCAGGTGAGGCTAAGTTTTGTAGTGGCGATAAGTGAATCCCCGAATCTCAGTGGCTTAAGAAGACAAATGTTTATTTCTCGTTCCTGCTACACATCTGAATTAGGGTATGGGAAGCAGGGGTGGGGCTCTGCCTCACTCAGTCACTCAGAGACTCAGGCTGACAGATATTCAGACACCTCCACCCCTGCACTCTTGGTCGCCAAGCCAGGGGAAGAGAGAATGGATGTTTGCACCCTGCTTCTTCATGACACTGGTCACTTCTGCTAGAGCCCTTTGGTTAGAACTAGTTACGTGGCCCCACCCCCCAAAAAGAGGGAACTAAAAGGTGACTTGGTGGACCCATGGCGTTTTGTGCCATGTTTCGTCACTTTCCTTGAAGTGGAGCGCCCTTGTGATATGTGGCTAAACAGTTCCAAGGTGGAAAGAAATCGTCCATTTCTTTTTATCTATTTATTTATTTTTGGCTGCGTTGGGTCTTCGTTGCTGCGCGCGGGCTTTCTCTAGTTGTAGCGAGTGGGGGCCACTCCTCGCCATGGCGCGTGGGCCTCTCGCCATGGCGCGTGGGCCTATCACCGCGGTGGTCTCTCTCATTGCGGAGCACGGGCTCCAGGCGCACAGGCTTCAGTAGCTGTGGCAAGCAGACTCAGCAGTTGTGGCACACGGGCTCAGTAGCTGTGGCATGTGGGCTCTAGAGCACAGGCTCAGTAGTTGTGACGCACAGGCTTAGTTGCTCCGCAGCATGTGGGATCCTCCCGGACCAGGGCTCAAACCTGTGTTCCCTGTATTGGCAGGTGGATTCTCAACCACTGCGCCACCAGGCAAGCCCAGAAATCATCCATTTCTCTTCACTTGCCTGAACTCCCAGCAGAGACTGGCACAAAAAAGGTGCATTGTCAGGGTTTGTGGAATGAATAAATACATGAATAAATCAAATGATCATCTAACTTTTTGCTTGGCTTTGAAAAGCACACACTCTGAGTCATAGTTAATTCCCTCACTCCCAGGCTGAACCCTTTAAAAGATCCTAATTAGATTCTTAGAAGAAATAATATCCATCAGACAAATGACAGGAGGTTGCCTGTGGAGCTAAACTCCAGGCTGAGAAAATGTAATAAGAGGGCCTATGCCTCTGGGGACTAGACAGATATGAGGGGGAAAGGTCATGCCAATTCACAGCAGGCACCATGCCCAGGAAGAGTGTCCTTCAAGGATCAGCACCCTATTCGCTGCTAGTCTGACAAGGAAGAGGCATCACTTTTATGTGACCATAAGGACGTACTTGGTTTCTGAAAAATTAAGCTCCAGAGAGTTCTGGGTTGTTGACAAGGGTGTTTTACAACCAAAAGGGCTGTATTATGGGCAATATGGGGAATGTCAGAACCATCTCTACGCTGCACTTTGGCAAAGCACCAGCAAGGCCTCCTGGGAAAGCATGACACCTTCCTGTACTGGCCTATTTGTTATTCTCCTGTGTGAATACACATGGTTTGTCACAGTATCGTCAGGTCTCACAAGGGACCTCAGAATCATTCCAGAACAACCAGCTCAATTTGCAGATGAAGGAACTGGAGCCCAGACAGATTAAACATAGCACCGTTCGATATCTGTGGCTGGGCAGGTCGTGCACTGCACAACTTAGAGGGTGCTGGTAACACAGGTCCCGTGTGAGTAGCGCCTCCTGGAGGTGTGAGGTTTGATCGTCCTACATCCTTCCATTGTGAAGAAAAAACGATCTGCTGCTTTGAATGAAAAATGTGTACAAATTTCAAGTATCTTTGAACTGAGATGATTTAAAAATGATTAGATTCCCAAAATTCTGAAGAGTCGCATATTTTTGTTTTCTTTCTGAAAGTCAGTGTTTCATTGCAGCTAAGAGCTCAAACTCGGGAATCAAGGGAGAAATGTAATTTGACCATTAATTAGCTGTGACCTTAGGCAAATCAATTTACCTCTCTAATATCAGGCTATTCATTTGTAATATGGACGATGTTACCTACAAGTTACCCATCCCCCCTATTTCTTTGCCTACTCTGAATTAGTTCCAGGTAGGAGTGGGCTCATCTTAGACTATGGGTCACTAAGCCAGTCAGTTGGGAAATACTATTCCCTGCTGTCCCAGACGTCTTTGCAACCAGGGGTATCTGTGTGATCCTGTTTTGGCCAAGGGGAGTGCTACTTCCACTTCCAGGAGATTCGATGCCACTTGAGTACCTTTCATTCTTTGACAGAGTTGATAAGTCTTGGAGACTGTGTCCAGCTGGGAAGAGAATCCATCTGCCAAGCTCTGAATCAGAAATCAGAAACCCAAGTTCTCACTCCAGCTGTGCCGGTGGTCCTGTTGTGTGAGCCACTTTTCCTTTGGGGATCTCGGTTTTCTTGTGCAAAGTGAAGGGGGTTGGGTGGTGCCTGAGAGGTTATTGATTTATTTATGTCCACATAGAGGACTCTTCAGACATCATGCCTGACCCCAGTGCCCATCACCCTTTTAGTTCCTCTATGAGGGGAAGGTGCTAGTCGGCTCCCTGAGAGTCCAGGACACTCCCTGGGCCGTGGGTCACTAGTGGGAGGGGTCACTGTGTGGCAATGGCTGCAGCTCTGTTCAGCCCCTCCCCCACTCCATGAGGCTGGGCAGGCTCCAAGATTTATATTCATGGATGGGGGCGGGGATTAAGAAGCCAGTTTTATTCTAGAGCTTAAACTGAGTGCTCTAGAAAAGTGCTCCCTTTTTAAAGGGAGTTTTATTTTTTTCCTTTTTTAAGATGGTAGTATAGTTGATTTACAAGGTTGTGCTAATTTCTGCTACACAGCAAAGTGACTCAGTTATACACTATATATATACATTCTTTTTATATTCTTTTCCATTGTGGTTTATCCCAGGAGATTGGATACAGTTCCCTGTGCTATAGAGTAGGACCTTGTTGTTCATCCATTCTACATGTAATAGTTTGCATCTACCAACCCCAAACTCCCAGTCCATCCCTCTCCCTCCCCCCTCCCCCTTGGCAACCACAAGTCTGTTCTCCATGTCTGTGAGTCTGTTTCCCTTTTATAGATTGGTTCATTTGTGCCATATTTAAAGGAAATTTTACACTGGTGATTATTAGGTCTAGGTTCAACTATTAATAAAGTGTCTTGATTCCAGTCTAGCTACTATCCCTTGCACGTGGCTCCCTAAGTAACATTGGGAATGAGGTGGAGTGAGCGGGTGGTATAAGGAGATTGACAGGGGCAAGATTCAGGCATTCCTGGATCCCGGATCTCAGTAGCATCTAAGAGATGAGCAAAATCTCAACCCAAGCTAATTCCTGCTGTAACCAAGCAGGGTCCTATGAGGCCTTCCCAGAATAGACCCCATCCATGTCTTCTGCCTGCCTTCTGTCTATAGAAAAACTTTAGTCAAAGAAAATATTTAATCAGAGAAGTGAGAAAATGCAGAAAGAAAGGAAAACAGTCAAGCAAGACAAAATAATAATACTTTAGCCATTAAACAAAGTCAAGGACCTTTAGCTCCTCCTCAAGCACTGTGGATAATATTCTGAGCCATGTCCTTTGAGCTGTTTTGCAAATACTGAAATCCCCACCAGGTGGAAGGAGTTAACTGTACGCTGCCCACAAGCACGTGGACCCCACATGAGTTAGAACTGGAGGGTTGATGATGCTGACTCCCGATTACCTCACCACCAACCAATCAGAAGAGTGTCCACAAACCGATCACGCCCTGCTCCTTGAGCACTATAAGACTCCTCACTACCCCCTCCAGGAGGGGACACACAGTTTTAAGGGCATTAGCCCACCGTGGCCCCCTTTGTCTGGCAAAGCAATAAAGCTATTCTTTTCTGCTTCACCCAAAACTCTGTCTCCACATTTCTATTTAGCACTGGTGAACAGAGGCTGAGTTTTGGCAACACTGCTAAACTTTTTTTTTTTTTTTTTTTTTTTTGTGGTACGCGGGCCTCTCACTGTTGTGGCTCTCACATTGTGGAGCACAGGCTCCAGACGCGCAGGCTCAGCGGCCATGGCTCACGGGCCCAGCCGCTCCGCGGCATGTGGGATCCTCCCGGACCGGGGCACGAACCCATGTCCCCTGCATCGGCAGGCGGACTCTCAACCACTGCGCCACCAGGGAAGCCCACTGCTAAACTTTTAAGAAATATTTCTGAAACACTCATCTTATGCAATGTCACAGCCAGCTCTGATGTTTTAAGATTGTAAAATTCTTAATCTGATGTGCTATTCGACATCCTCATTTTCAATCCTCCTTCCCAGCAGAGTCCCAACGCGTCTCCTAGTGTAAAAATTCTGGGGCTACCTCTGCTGAGTAGTCTCCAAAGATTTACCCTTCCTAAGATAGCAGAATGGGTTCCATTCAGAAAAATTACTTTCCTGAAGAGCAAACATCGGAACGGCACAGCTGAGTGTTGGGCCCTGGCTTTCAACAACTTTGGGGGGTTAGCTCTGCAACCAGGGACTCCAGGGCATTGTCATGCCTTTTAAAGTGGAACAGGCTATTGCTGAGGACACAGGCAGATGTAGTAAATTGGCTCTGTGCAGTGGATTCTTGTTCTTTTCCCTAGGCAGGGTTTAAAGAAAAAAAAAAAGGAAGTAGGCTGCTTGATAAAAACTCTAATAGGCAGGATGAGAACTTGATTCAATACTGTTCCCAGCAGTTTACTGTGCGAAGCTCTGTAATAGGTGTTCAGGGAACAGAGAAGTGAAAGAGGTGCAGTATTGCCCTTGCGGGGCTGGTGGCCTAGGGATGAAACAGACATATAAACAGGTAACTAAAATACTGACTAGCCTCGGCCAGCACCTTTCATAATTTAATATTCACATGAACTACCTGGGATCTTCTAAAAATTCAGACTCTCAGAAGTAGATTTGGGGAAAAGCCCGAGATCTGCCTTTCTCACAAGATCCTAGGTGATGCTGCTACTGGTCTAAGGACCACATTTTATTAGCGAGGGGCCAGGCATTGGAAGCATGGCCTCTAGAGCCTGACAGCCCTGGGTTCAAATCCTGGTTCCTCCACTAACTAGCTGAGTGAGCTTGGAAGCTCCTTTAGCTCTCTGAGCCTCAGTTTCTTCCTCTGTATGAGGACAATAATTCCTACTCAGGGTGTAGTGTCAGCATCAAATGGTATAGTTCAGGTTATGTGCTCAGCCCAGTACCTGGCACACAGAAAGCACTCACTAAGTGGTAGCTGTTTTGGGGACAGGCTATTAAGAACAACTTAATTACTTTATTTTTGTGTGTGTGTTTCGTAGAATTTTAAAAAATATTTATTTGCTTATTTTGGCTGTGTCGGGTCTTAGCTGTGGCACACGGGCTCTTCGTCATGGTGTGCAGGCTTGGTAGGTTGTGGTGCACTGGCTTAGTTGCCCCACGGCACATGGGACCTTAGTTCCCCGACCAGAGATCGAGCCTGCGTCCTCTGTGTTGGAAGGTGGATTCTTAACCACTGGACCACCACGGAAGTCCCCTAGAATTTTTTAGTTTTATTTTTTAGAAGTTATTTCATTGAAGTATAGCTGACTTACAATGTTGCATTAATTTCTGCTGTACAGTAAAGTGACTCAGTTATGTATATATATTCTTTTTCACATTCTTTTCCATGATGGTTTATCACGGGTGATTGAGTATAATTCCCTGTGCTATACAATAGGTCCTTGTTGTTTATCCAGTCTATATATAATCATTTGCAGCTACTAATCCCAAATTCCCAATCCATCCCTCCACTGTCCCTCTCCCCCTTGGCAACCACAGTCCGTTCTCTATGTCTGTGAGTCTGTTTCTGTTTCATAAATAGGTCATATTTTAGATTCCACATATAAGTGATATCACATCGTATTTGTCTTTCTCTGTCTTACTTCACTTAGTATGATAATCTCTAGGTCCATCCATGTTGCTGCAAATGGCATTATTTCATTCCTTTTTATGGCTGAGTAGTATTCTACTGTATATATATGTACCACATCTTCTTTATCCATTCATCTGTTGATGGACATTTAGGTTGTTTCCATGTCCTGGCTATTGTGAATAGTCCTGCTGTGAACATAGGGCTGCATGTATCTTTTTGAATTGTAGTTTTGTCTTGATATATGCCCAGGGGTGGGATTGCTGGATCATATGGCAACACTATTTTTAGTTTTTTGAGGAACCTCCATACTGTTCTTCATAGTGGCTGCACCAGTTTACATTCCCATCAACAGTGTAGGAGGTTTCCTTTCCTCCACACTCTCTCCAGCATTCGTTATTTGTAGACTTTTAATAATGGCCATTCTGATCAGTGTGGGGTGGTATCTCATTGTAGTTTTGATTTGCATTTCTCTAATAATTAGTGTTGTTGAGCATATTTTCACGTGCCTGTTGGCCATCTGTATGTCTTTAAGAACTGTTTTAGAATTCTAAAGTTAGTGCTATGGGCATTCGAGGAAGGCTTCACAGAGATGGCAACATTTGAGCTGTTGGGCAGAATGGGAAGAAGTATAGGGCAGGTGGAGAGCATGAGCAGATGTCTTACAAGCGGCAGAATGCTGGGCACAGTTGTTCTTGGGTCAAGATTCTGTGTGACATATGGTTGGTGGAGGCTCTGCTCTTTCTGCTCCTTCTGCTGCTGCTTTTTTTTTTTTTTTTTTTTTTCTGCGGTACACGGGCCTCTCACAGTTGTGGCCTCTCCCGTTGCGGAGCACAGGCTCCAGACGCGCAGGCTCAGCGGCCATGGCTCACGGGCCCGGCCGCTCCGCGGCATGTGGGATCTTCCCAGACCAGGGCACGAACCCACGTCCCCTGCATCGGCAGGCGGACTCTCAACCACGGAGCCACCAGGGAAGCCCTCCTTCTGCTTCTTACTCACTCCTGCTGTCATTGTTGCTCTGGAAGGGACGTGTGTAGCGGTCTGCATGGAGCTGCTCTGTCCAAAACAGTAGCTGTATGTGGCTCGCCAACATTTGCAATGTGCCATGCCACATGGTGAAATGACGATATTTTGGATATACTGGGTTAAAGGAAATATATAATAAAATATGTAACAAGATATATTATTAAAATTAATATCACTGGGTTTTTTTATACCTTTTTAGAAAATGTGGCTAGTAGGAAATATAAAATTAAGTATGTGTCTCATGTTATATTTCTATTTATTTGGAGCCTCTATCTGGTCCTGACTGGTTGCCTTGTTGAGCCTGAGTCAGGGTCAGTGGGAAGGTCTGATCTGGCAGGCTAGGGTATCCTCCCAGTGGCTGGGGCAGCTAGGAAAACAGGCATGGAACAGAAATGAGGGCTGGGTTTGGGGAAGTAAGGAGATCAATCACTGTTCCACCAGAAGTTCACACATGTGCTGTGTATCAGTTAGCTATTGCTGCATAACAAACTACTCCCAAACTTAGTTGCATAAAACAATGCCTGTTATTAATGCTTACACCTGTTATTATTGTTTGTGGGTCAGTTGGGAAGTTCTGTTGATCTACACTTGGCTGGGCTGATTTTGGTCTGGTCTCTATGGGCTTTGGATTTAGTTGGCCTGCAATGGGACTTAGCAACCACTAAATTTTAAAAGCTACCCAGGAGATCCTAAAGCAACCAGGATGGAGAACTATTGATTTAGACCTTAAAGTAGGGGTTCTCAGACTTGAGCATGCATCAGCACCCCCCTGAGGGCTTATTCAAATATAGATTGCTGGGTCCCACTGTCAGAGTTTCTGATTCAGAAGGTTTGGATTGGGTCCTAATCATCTGCATTTTTTACAAGTTCCTAGCTGCTGCTGCTGCTGCTGCTGCTGGTCTGGGACGACACTCTGGGAACTACTGAAGAGGAAGGAAACAGCTATGAGGTAATGATGAAAGAAGATTCCTACCAGACATAATGGGGAAGTAGAATCGGCTGGGAGGAGGAGGGGAGAGAAAGAGAGGAAGTGAGGTAAGAGATTAGGTTTAAGAGTCCTCACTGCTTACCTCCTGGAGGAAGTAGCAAAGGCCAGTGAGTTGTAGAAATCTCTAGAAAGGTTTTGGGGGATCTGAGAGAATCCAGCTTTCCGTGACACAGCCTAGAGAGACTGTGGGTCCCTAAGAGAAACCTGCTTTGGCGTGGCATCGAATTCAAGGTGGCTCAGGAATGGTAGATTGACAGAGATTGAGGAAACCCTGGGGTGAGGGTGGACTTGAGGGTGACCGCCCAGAGTCTCAACTGCTGCACAACCTCCCTGCCACCCAAGGGTTTACATCACCCTCCCCCCTGCCTTGGGGCTACCAAGGTCATTGTGGACCTTTAGAAGCTGGGGTCGGAAAGAAACAATCACAGGGACACGAGGATGGAAGCAGGAGCAGGACCCACCATCATGGGTAACGGATTCCAGCATGAAATCTAGGAAACAACACAATGCAGACTAGCGTAGACCTGCGACTCCTCAGCGGGAAGCAGCAAGAACAGAAGCTGACAGGGAAAGCGGGGCCCGCAGTAGGGTCAGGCAGGGGAGGCACTTTAGAACCCCAAATTTAAGGGTAGTTCAAGTGCAGGGTCAGTGCTCACCGTAGCCCCAGTCCCCACACAAAGACATGTGGGATGAGACCCCCCCCATTGTTGAGGTCCTACAGACCCAACAATCTTCCCAGAATGCCGTTGGGATTCTTACATGTTCCATGCATCCGTCTTGGGAAGGGGTCAGGATACGGCACAGCCCTTGAGCTGAGGGAAAGAGTTCTGATCCCTCTGTTTCCTGGGAAAAGTCTGCTTTAAGTGAGAGGAGACTGGATTATCTTTAACAGGTAAGTTTCCTGAAACAGGAAGAGAATTTCAGACCCAAATGCGAAGAATGATGGGAAACAAAGAAACTTGCCGGTTTCGCACAACTGAACAATACTCTGTAAGTATCAAATTTGTTACAAGGTATTTCACAGTTGACATAAATTACATCAAAGGTTTTGACAAACAGAGCTGCCATATGACCCAGCAATCCCACTCCTGGGCCTATATCCAGACAAAACTGTAATTCAAAAAGATACATGCACCCCAATGCTCATAGCAGCACTATATACAATAGCCAAGACATGGAAACAACCTAAATGTCCATCAATAGATGAACGGATAAAGAAGATGTGGCACATATATACAATAGAATACTACTCAGCCATAAAAAGAATAAAATAATGCCATTTGCAGCAACATGGATGGACCTAGAGATTATCATACTAAGTGAAGTAAGCCAGAAAGAGAAAGACAAATACCATATGATATCACTTATCTGTGGAATCTAAAATATGACACAAATGAACTTATCTATGGAACAGAAACAGACTCACAGACATAGAGAATGGACTTGTGGTTGCCAAGGGGAAGGTGGGTAGTGGAGGGATGGATTGGGAGTTTGGGGTTAGCAGATGCAAACTATTATATATAGAATGGATGAACAACAAGGTCCTACTGCATAGCATAGGGAACTACATTCAATATCCTGTGATAAACCGTAATGGAAAAGAATATGAAATAGAATGTCTATAACTGAGTCACTTTGCTGTACAGCAGAAATTAATGCAACATTGTAAGTCAACTATACTTCATAAAAAAATTTTTTTAATTAAAAAAAAGCCTTTTTGGCCACCTAGAGGGGTGGGAGGGAGATGCAAGAGGGAGGAGATATGGGAATACATGTATGTGTATAGCTGATGTACTTTGTTATAAATCAGAAGCTAACACGCCATTGTAAAGCAATTATACTCCAATAAAGATGTAAAAAAAAAGAGAGAGAGTGATAAGAAGAAGGCAGAAGCAAAAGAAAAAAAAAACTTTTGACAAATGAAGATTTGTCTGAGGCAAAAAGAGTTTGATCCTTAGAAGACTTTGGTGAGGGGTTTGCTAGGAGGCTCAGACATGCCTAGTGAGGATCTGGGTAATATTTCAGTCAGATGGGGTGATGGGTAGGTAGGTGTGCCTCTGTCTGAGAAAACTGGCTGAACCGACAGTGTGAGAGCAGGTCTGGGATCAAGCAGACCAGGCCCCTTAGGAATTACTTGGTTACTCACTGGGTCAGCAGCATGTTTTTTGGAAATGGCGGGGGCCCAAGGGGCAGGGACAGTCTCTGGGTCGCACCAGATCCCGGGAAAGGCCTGGGGCGACCAAGTGAACATACCCCGTGTTGGGCTGTACCCCATAGGCCTGTAAGCACTTTTCTTGCCCAGCTTCAAGACTGAAGAAAGAGCCCAGAGTCAGTGACAGAGACATCCATGGTTTAATGGATGGGGGACCATACATGTCTGAAGCAAGGTCCTGCAGTCACACCCCACTGTGCGCAGTGCACGGCGGGCAGGACATGGCAGCAAGCTTCGCTATGGGGGCAGCGTGGGGGGTGGTTTACCAGTTATAGAGGGACTTGACCTCAGGTTGGCTCATCAGTGGCCAGGGAAACCAGCAGAGGGGCATGCCTCTTTGATAAACTATCATAGTGGAGATAGTTCTCATTGAAAGATTAGAACAATCACAAACTGGGGTCAGGGCAAGTATGTAGGCGTTTACTGATTAGGCTCCATAGTTAAGAGAGAAGGTTAGTCATGTGAGTAGGCGTAGGTGAAGCAGGGACTGGCCGAGCAGGGGATGTACAGAGAGCAAGAGAACGGCCATCTCGGGTGGCCTGATCCTATAGCCCCATACAAGGGGTACAAGCTTGTGTGTCAGACACCATGCACTCTGAGACTGTGATGGGGCATCTGATCTCATCAGGGAGATCTGTGGTTCGGGCGGTCAGGAAGGCAAAATGTGGTTCCCACACAGTGACGTCAGCCCAGCCACAGAGATGAGCCACTGTTAACTGACAGTCAGGAGACCCTTCTCCCTTCCCAATGCCTGACCTCACTGTTAACTCAGCTCTCGCCCGTACGATCCCTCGCCTTCTCCAGCTTCGCATGCACTGTGTGCCTTCCCTCTAAAGATGGCATGAAGTCAGGTTAGTGAAGGCCTTGAATGCCAGGTCGAGGGGGTGGTATTTGTCCTGTAGGCAATGGGGCCCACGGGAGGCCTTTGGGCTGAGAGATGGCCCACCTTGAATCTCCCATTCCCTACACTCTGGCTGGCTCATAGAAATTTATGCTCAATACACTTGGCGGGATAAATGATTCAAACAGTGTTTTAGGGAAGACGGGGCAAGTTTCCACTATTTTAGTACAGCCTCTCCTCCAGCTCTCTAAAGCAATCTCCAACCCATCCTTTCTCTGCAGGGTGGTTTACACTTATTCATTTCTACTAATTGCCCATTTGCTTTATTCAGGAAGACTATCGCTCAAGCTTCAGAGATTTTAACTCTGAACCTAGAAACATGGATAGTCTAGTAGTGTTTGACATTGGTTCTCACCAAAAGCACTTTGGTTGACCTATCTTTGATTTTCTTTTCCATGGTAACCTTCAAAGTTGATCAGTTTTAATGGATTTGAGCACTGCAAAAGGCATCCACATGCATCTTAAGATAATAATGGCTTCATTTGCCCTGTGTCCAGTCTCCGGGACTCTGTGGGGTTAGAAATGGAATGATAAAACATTGTTTGGTGTCGCAGGAACTCTGCTCCCTGTCGGACCTGGACTCAGATCCCAGCTCTGCCACTGACTGGCTGTCTGACCTGGGATGATTTGCTGAATATCTCTTAGCCTCAGTTTTTTTCTTGAAAAGTGGATACTGCCTTTGTGCCTGGCTTACAGAGTTGTTGTGAGGATGGAATGGAATCCATGTATGTGGAGTGTGTAGGGCTGTACTTGGTCACAGGGTAAGGGCTCAATAAATGGAAATAGTTATTATTAAACATCACCAAGTGGTGACAGCCCTGGGGACTGGGATTCCGTTCAGGAAGCTACTCATCTTCAACCCGAGGCCCACGAAAAATGCTGGGGCCGTTTCTAGGCAAGGATGAGGAGAAATACTGTAAGACGTACTTTAAGGTACTTAAAATGCAAAACTCTTTCTCCTGGCAGAGCTCTTTAGCCTCAGAGATATTTGGATTTAAACTTGCAGGAGAGGTGGGTTTTTTGTTTTGTTTTTGTTTGGTTGTTTAGTTTTCAATACTAGATAAAAGTGGAGCCAGAGGTGAAGGAAGAGGGGGGCACAGGTGACTAGGGGGAGAGAGGGGTACCGGAGTCTTCTAAGTAGGACAAGAAAGAAGACATTTATGTCATGAGGACAGGGCCAGCTTTAGTGGCAGTGGCACAGATCCCATGCTCAGAAAGACCCTGTGCTTGCTTTTGATGAAGGGGCCCCTCATTTTCATTTTGCACTGAGCCCTGAAAATTATGTGTAGCCACTCCTGCATAGCTGTAAAGGTCAGGGGTGGAAAGGACCCAGTGGACAATGCACTGCCTGGCTGTTGACCTTAAAAACTGTCAACAGTTTTAAAACTGACCTTAAATTATTAAAACAGCTAGTTATTTTACCAGCAAATGAGTTTATCTGGGAACAGCAAAGTACTGTGATTGGGGACGTGCAATCTATGATAAACCTTAAGCATGTCCAGAAAACAAAGGAAGGGAGCCTGCTTTTATAGGGGAAAGGAAGGAGTTGGGAGGGGCTGTTTTAAATGACAGTTCACTGGGGGAAAGGAGGAACTCAGGGTGGTGATGACGTCTCATTAGCTTAGCAGTGACATTTCTCATTGGCTGGGCTGTTGCTGTGCTAGGAGAAATTCCGCCTTGGCATTTCCTGTTCAGGAGTGCAAGGTACCTTCTTCCCTCCGGGAGGCGATTGACATGGAGTCATGTCAGTAGCAGGACATGAGAGCTCCCCCTTCTGGTTTCTCGATTTTATTTTATATAAGGTTGCTGTTTTCACACTGCCCGTGTGAATCATCCAATGACCACCAGCTTTGGACCACAGGCTATCCCAGAATCCTCAACACTTTTAAGTCCCCTTGAGTGGAGAGCGAGGACCTGTATGTGTATGGGGCTGGCCCTAAGAAAGGAAAAGCGTGCTGTCCTTGATCAGGGTGGATCTGAATATAACCAGGAAGGCATTTCCCTATGAGCAGATGTTAGACCTGTGCTCTCTGAAGCCCCTACTAGCTGCCCTTGCCCATAGGATATCTTGCCCTGTTGTGATTTTTCCACATGTGGGAGTAATGTAACGGCTCTCTGGTGCTGCTGCCTCCTCACCATCCTTACTTCCTTTGTGGGAACTTCCCTTCTCTTTTCCTTGTGTTTCCAGTGGGCTGCCATTCATGATGTGCCGTCCCTATGCTTACATGGGCACCTGACCGAGGCAGTGCCAAACCGAGCGCTACATCCCCCCTTGCATCTGCGCTCGCTCCAGGGGCTGCCGAAGTTGAAGCTGCCTCTGTCCTCTGATTGCATTGAGATGGAAACTGCAGGTCACCAAGAGACAGACTGATCAGAGTATTTCATTCTTTCTCCAACTCCTGTAATCACAATGCAAGATTTTACTCGTACTCTTCCGGTTCCTACATGAATGTGGATTCTTCTGTTGCTCTGATGGGCACAGACCCCTGGAGCTGGTGCAGTTCACGCAGTGACAGAGTCAGATGACAAAGGGTCTGCATACATGAGCAGAAGACCACTTCAAAAGGTCAGAATCTTATGACCTTTTTATTGCCATAGGGCAGAAACAAGGCCTGCTTGTTTATTTATTAATTTATTGTGTTCATGTATATTATTTAGGACACCAATGGGGGCTTTTCATTGATCTTTCATAGAAACAGGCATCTAAAAAGTAAAGAAGCATAAGCCTCAAAGAGAATTGAGAGGAGGTCCTTCAGACATAGAACCAAAAAAGGTTTTCAGCAAGGGCTTTTCATTTTATCTTCTTTTAAAAAATAGCTTTGTTAATGTACAATTTACACGCCATAAAATTCACCCATTTTTAAGTATAAATTCAATGATTTCTAGTAATTCGCAAAGTCATGCAACTATTACCACAATATGGTTTTAGAACATTTCTATCACCACTCCCCATTCCCCCCTGCAGCTGCGTTCATTCCCCATTCCCACTACCAGCCCCAGACAACCACTAACTCCCTCCTATCTCTATAGGTTTGCCCTTTCTGGACATTTCATATAAATTGAGTCATATGATACATGGGTTTTTTTGTCTGGCTTCTTTCACTTAGTAGAATGCTTTTGAGGTGATCCATGTTGTAGTTTGCTCTTTTTTTAATGACTTTAATATATATATATATATATATATATATATATATATTTATTTATTTATTTGGCTGTGCCGGGTCTTAGTTGCAGTGTGCGGGATATCATTGCCCCGTGAGGGATCTTTTAGTTGCAGCACGCGGGATCTAGTTACCAGACCAGGGATCAAATCCAGGCCCCCTGCATTGGGAGCACGAAGTCTTGACCACTAGACCACCAGGGAAGTCCCTTGCTTTTTTTTTTTTTTTTTATTGCTGTAAAGTTAGGCATTACATGACTAACCCTCATTTTGCTTATCCATTCACCCACTGATGGACATTTGGGTTGTTTCCACTTTGGGGCAATCATGAATAGTGATGCTCTGAATGTTCACACACAAGTCTTCATGCAGGGCAAGGGCTCTGTAGACAATGCTGAATTCTCCTTCC
The DNA here is from genome assembly GCF_963455315.2 of Globicephala melas. Classification (NCBI taxonomy): domain Eukaryota; kingdom Metazoa; phylum Chordata; class Mammalia; order Artiodactyla; family Delphinidae; genus Globicephala; species Globicephala melas. Next base: position 23,298,657 of record NC_083328.1, read on the forward strand.
TCACCTCAGAGAGGCAAGCTCTTTCTTGGAAGAAAATGTACCCAGGCCTCCGGGTGGACCTTGCTTGACAATGATGGATAGAGTGTTAAGACTTATCCGCTACTCCTGAGAAGGCAGGTTGATACACGGATGTCAGAAGGTCTCAGTCCCTGTATAAGGGATTTTCTCACGTTTCTCTTAATAAGGTGGGACAAGAGCCAGGTGGGACCAATTAGTCCTTTCCTGGATTGATACACAGTAGTCCCCCTTGTTAGTGGGGCATATGTTCCAAGACCCCAGGTGGATGCCTGAAACCACAGACAGTACCAAACCCTCTATACGCTATATTTTTCCTACACATACATATGATAAAGTTTAATTTATAAATTAGGCAGAGTAAGAGATTAATAACAATAAAACAGAACAATTTTAACAATATACTGTAACAAGAGTCATATGAATGCGGTCTCTCTCTCAAAATATTTTATTGTACAAATTTAATGCCTTTTCCACCTTTAAGCACTTATACACTGTGGCTGTAACTTTTTCAGTTTGAGGTGCAACAGCAAAACTAGTGCAGATTTATTTTTACTTCTTCACAATTTTGTGGATAGAAGATTCATTCTTACTGTAGATCTTAGCAAACTAGGCATACAATTTTTTTCTTCCCTTGTTAAGTCAGGGACTTTCACCTTTCCACTTAAAAGAAGCACTTTACAGCTGCTCTTTGGCACATCTGAATTGCCAGCCTTGAGGGTCATTATTAAGTAAAATAAGGGTTACTGGAACACAAGCACTGAGATAACCCAACAGTCCATCTGATAACCGAGCTGCTACTAAGTGACTAATGGGTGGGACATGGACAAAGGGATGATTCTCAGCCTAGAGGACAGAATCGGATGGCGCGAGATTTTATCAGACTTCTCAGCGTAGCATGCAATATAAAACAGATGAATTGTTTATTTCTGGAATTTTTCATTTAATATTTGTGAACCACAGTTGACCCCCTGGTAACTGAAACCACAGACAAGTGAGGACTACTGTATAAAAATGTCTGGAAAAACCTCTTTTCTCACTGGGGTTGCTATAGTGAAAAACTAAGGTTGGTGCTACTTGTTCACTGTATGGAGGGAGACTGTCGGCAGAGTTCATTCATTCATTCAACAAAATTACTGAGTGCTTTCTACATGCTCGGCACTACTCTAGGTACTAGGGATACAGGTATGGGAGAAAAAGACAAAAAACAAACAAGAAAACAAACGCTGAGATCAGAATGCTTACTTCTAGTTGGACAGACAGGCCATAAAAATATGAAAAATATATGTCACAAGGTGATATGTATTATGGGGAAAAATTAAGCAGAGAAAAGGAATAGGGTGTTCTTGGCAGAATGGAAAGGTTGCTATTTTAAAGAGGAAAGTCAGAAAGGTCAGATTTAAAAGGTGACATTTGAGCCAAACCTGAAGCGGGTTGTAGTACCTAATGCTGTCTACCAAATTACCACAGCCTTAGCTGCTTTAAAACAACACTTATGGGACTTCCCTGGTGGTCCACTGAAGAATCCATCTTGCAATGCAGGGGATGCGGGTTCGATCCCTGGTCAGGGAACTCATATCCCACATGCCACGGGGCAACTAACCCCATGCGCTGCAACTACTGAGCACACGAGCTACAGCTAGAGAGCCCTACAGAGCCCACATGCTCTGCAGCCTGTGCGCCACAACTGGAGAGAAGCTCCCCTGCCACCGTGAAAGATCCCACGTGCTGCAACTAAGACCCGATGTAGCCAATAAATAAATATTTAAAAAAAAAGAATTTAAAAGCAAGTTAAGAGTTCATCAAGGCTGCTAATAGATCAATCTACTGAAAGCAGTCCATTTGTATACATCTGCCACAAACATCTAAACAATAAAAAAATTTAAAAAAACCCAACACATTTATAATCTCACAGTTTCTGTGTGTCGGGGGCTAAGCATGGCTTAACTGGACCCTCTGCTTCAGGGTCTCTCACAAGTCTTTTTTTAAAAAATAAATTTATTTATTTTTGGCCGTTTTGGGTCTTCGTTGCTGCACCTGGGCTTTCTCTAGTTGCAGCAAGCGGGGGCTACTCTTCGTTGCGGCGTGCACACTTCTCATTGCAGTGGCTTCTCTTGTTGCGGAGCACGGGCTCTAGGTGCATAGGCTTCAGTAGTTGTGGCTCACGGGCTCTAGAGTGCAGGCTCAGTAGTTGTGGCACGCGGGCTTAGTTGCTCCGCAGCATGTGAGATCTTCCTGGACCAGGGCTCGACCCCGTGTCCCCCGCATTGGTGGGCGGATTCTTAACCACTGCGCCACCAGGGAAGTCCCTCTCACAAGTCTTTAATCAAGGTGTCGACTGGGGTTGGGGGTCTCACCCAAAGGCTCAGCTCGGGAAGGATCTGCTTCCAAGCTCACATGGTTGTTGTCAGAATTTCAGTTCCTCTAGGGCTATTGGACTAAGGGTCTCAATTCCTGGATAAGTACCCCTCATTTCCTTGCCATGTGGGTCTCTCCAACATGGCAACTTGGGTCATCAAAGCCAGCAAGGAAAAGCATCTGTTACCAAAGCAGAAATTACTGCCTTATGTAATCTAATCACAGAATTGATGTCTCATTGCCTGTGATCGGTCCCGCCCATACTCAATGGTAGGACATTATGAAAGGGTGTCAATACCAGGAAGCAGGATCACTATGGACCATCCTAGAAGCTGCCCGTCACAGAGATGAAAGAGTGAGCCATGGGGGACCCCAGGGGGAAGAGTGTAACAGGCAGAAGGAATAAATGCAGAGGTCCTGGGTGGGAGCTTGCCTGGAGTGTTCAGGGAACAGCAAGGAGGCCAGTGTGGCTGGAGTAGAGCGAGCAAGGTGTAGGGGAGAAGAGATGAGCACAGCAGGGCAGGTAATGGGGGCCAGGTTATGTGGGGCCTTTTGACTTTTACTTTTTTTTTTTTTTTTTTTGCGGTACGCGGGCCTCTTACTGTTGTGGCCTCTCCCGTTGCGGAGCACAGGCTCCGGACGCGCAGGCTCAGCGGCCATGGCTCACGGGCCCAGCCACTCCGCAGCATGTGGGATCTTCCCGGACCGGGGCACGAACCCGTGTCCCCTGCATCGGCAGGCGGGCTCTCAACCACTGTGCCACCAGGGAAACCCCAGGGAAACCCCAGGGACCCTGCTTTTAGAACCGCTGGTCTACGGTATGCCCAGTGCCGGGGCTCAGGGCCGAGTAAGATAAAATCCCTGCCTTGAAGTGGCTCACAGCTTCAGGCCTTTCTCTGGCCTCTGCGGGGAGACAACACGTCAGTTCCAAAGCTCTTTCCTTGCCGTAAGTCCTAGGAAGGTAGATTTTATATGCTGCCCCTTGAAATCACATTAGTGATGTACGCTCATGACTACCCTGGTGTCCTGTTTTATTTCTGCAGTTAAATCCCATCTCCGTTTCTCCTAGCCATGGCAGACAGAGGGAACAGGTGGTCACCAGCTCCCTGCTAATAACTCTTCATATGTTTGCAGCCCATTATTAAATTGCCCTCAGATTTTCCTTCTTCAAGGCTAAATAATTAGCTACCCTTTTCTGAATCAAGGGGCGGAGAGAGTTTGGCTGACTATAGCTACCAGCCTTAGTCAGGAGCATATGTGGTAGAAATTCTTGAACCAGTGTGAGGGCTGGAGGTATTATGGGTTGGGGGCTTCAGTGGGGTTTCAAAGGCGAGACCTTCAGATTCCTTCATCTGAGCAAGACCCTTAGAAGTGATGCCAGCAGACAGCATGCAAGATAAGGAGATGGCCAGTGGGCTGCAGGGATCAGCTGGAGGTCAAGCATCACTGGTGAGTCAAACATCTTGAGGGATTATGGACACCATCAGGCCTACCCCTGCCTCCATGAAATCTTCCACCTGATCCTTTCTAGCCAATGGAACGACGCTCATGGGGCAGCCTGGCTGCTGGTGACCATCTTCCTCGGTAGAAAGTATGTGACCAACATAAAGATGATGTTCTTTTTTTTTTTTTTTTAATTAATTAATTAACTTTATTTTTGGCTGCATTGGGTCTTTGTTGCTGCGTGCAGGCTTTCTCTAGTTGCAGCGAGCGGGGGCTACTCTTCGTTGCGGTGCGTGGGCTTCTCATTATGGTGGCTTCTCTTGTTGCAGAGCACGGGCTCCAGGCACGTGGGCTTCAGTAGTTGTGGCACACGGGCTTAGTTGCTCCACGGCATGTGGGATCTTCCCGGACCAGGGCTTGAACCTGTGTCCCCTGCATTGGCAGGCGGATTCTTAACCACTGCGCCACCAGGGAAGTCCAAAGATGATGTTATAGTGTGTGGAGGTCAAGGTCAAACTTTAGACTACCTGCATCAGCCTACCCTAGGAGGCTTGTTAGGAAATGCAGATTCCCCAGGCCCCACTGCACCAGAATCTCTGCTGAGGAGTCTGAGAATGGGAAATTAACAAGACAGCCCCCATCCTGCTCTTCTGTGCAGTCAGGTTTGAGAATGAATGTCCTAGTGTGTGGTACAGCTCTCCTTCTCTTTTTTGGCCATGAACAGAAAAGGACAATGGTTCAGGGTAAAGAAAGCATCTAGTGCAGCGACTAGTAAAAATAGTGACTTGTCTGTGTAGTGTGTATATATTTTGAAAATAAAAAATAATAATAGCTAGCATTTCTTGAGACCCCCCCTCGTTGGCAGGCACTGTGCTAAGGGATGAATCCTCACTTCCATGAAATAGTGGCTGTTAGCATCCCATTCATGGAGGAGGGACGTGAGGTGCACAGAGAGACAGGTGTGAAGTCACACAGCTTCTAAGTGGCAGGTGGTACGACCCAGGCCCGGCTCACCCCGGAGGTCAGGATTTTAATCTCCACATTATCCCTTCCTTCCCCCTGACACACTCTTCCCTTCCAACTGTAAAATAGGGTAAGAGGCACCGTGGCTGCAGATTAAATGTATGCTATGGCGGAAAGAAGCCACTAGTTTTGAACTATGCGCTCGTGTTTCACGTGCGTTTTTCTCATTGGCCCCATCTCCCACCTGCCCTGGGAGGAAAGCATTATACCCATTCTTCAGGTGAGGAAAACTCAGGTTCCCAGAGATTAAATGGCTTACCTGAGGCCACACAGTTATTATGTAGGTGAGGTTGGACTTGAAGCTATCAAACCACACTACCCCTGGTGAAGATGGAGATGAAAGGGGTCTGACTCCAATGCATGGTCACTCAGAGGGTTGCCCTGTTATGTCAGCCCTGGGGCCGCCCTTCCTATTTCCAGACCAGCTATTTAATTAGCCCGGAGCCTTCTTACTTCCGTGGTGTTCAGAAACACTGTCCAGGGTTACGGGCACAGCTAAAACAGGACCTAAATGGCATGTGCTGGAAGCTGTATAATTAAAATTGACTTGGGAGACGATGCCGTCAGCCTGTATGGCAGAAATAGAAAGTCACCTAACCAGAATGTGTGTTGCCCATATGGACGCCAGTAACTGCTTTTGCCGTTCTGGTGCTTTTTAGTTATAATAGCTATCCTGAGGTCTGTGGTTTACAATGCCACCTCTAACTACCTTCTTAAGGATCCTGAAGAGAAAATCATTATTATGTGCCTGTGTCTGCCATCCAGGGCTGGGTCTCTGAGGGGAGAATGTGAGAGGCCAGGTTCCTTGTAGACGCTGCAGACTGAGATGAGCTTGGGCGTCCCACCAGGAGGTGACTGAAGCCTCATCTCCTGATCTGCAACTCTGAGTGTCTTTCTGCATTAGGAGGGGCTGAACTCTGGAACCATTGAACCTGCCCATTGGGCAGCTACACCTGGATGTTCCACTGCCGTATCATTGTGTGCATTTCTGTCTCCTGTAATCTCTTACAGAACCCCTCCTGCCCCTCTCTGGGTCCTTATGGGGTCATGGCTAATGATACCCACATATGTCTAGTCACCTGGTCCAGGCTGACTCAAGCAGAGTGCTGGGTCCTCTGGAAACACTGCTTGGTCCAGAGGTAGGCATGTGACCTAAGCAGGACCATTTAGAGTTTTTCCCTAAGATTTCATACAAAGTCTCTCTTCCTTTTGGAGCATAAACTGTTAAAATATAAGCTTAAGGCACTAGTGGCCATTTTTCTGCCATGTGAAACAAACCTACTCCAGGGGGAAAAAAATCCAATGTTCAGAGAGAAGATATGGAGAGAGAGTGAGTCCTCATGACTTCACCGCATCCCTAAATCCAGACATCTCTGTGGGATTTGCCCTTGGCCTTCCAACTTAATAAGCCCATCAGCTCTTTTTCGCTCAAGCTGGATTGAACTGGGTTTCTTTCAGGAACCCTAGACAATACACATCTGAGGTTCAACATATTCAAACACAAAACCCCAATTCCTCCCCCAGCAAACCTGCCCTCCTCCAGCCTCCCCTGCCTTCCCCACCTCATCACTGCTGATTCAGTTTCGGCCACTGATTCATGGCCATGACCTTGGTTCAGACTCACACTGCTTCTTACCCAGATTGCTGCAACAGTCTCCCTGCCTTCAGGCTTGTCTGCTCTGCGCTCACAGACACACAGACAGACACAGACAGACACACAGACACGCCAGAAATCTGCCTCGGCCTGACCCTTCCTGCTCTTCTATGGGGTAACTCACAAGGCTGCCAGACTACCTGGCCCCTGGTCCCTCCTACCTGTTGAATTTCAGCTGGTACCACCCTCCCCTCACTTCAGCTAGAGAGCTACTTGGAGTTCGCACTCTCATCTCTAAGCTAATGTACATGTGACCTCCAGGGGTTCTTAATCCTTTCTCTGCCATGGACCCCTCTGCCAGTCTGTGGAAGCCTCTAGACCCCACCTCAGAATAATGTCTTTTCAATCATAGAGCAGGATACATGGAATTATAATGAAATTATAACATACTGATATACATTTTTCAAAATATTAAAACCAGTTTAAATTTAACTATGGTAATGCATGTGCTTCTTCAATAATGCATTAAATAGAAAGACCTAGTGTGGAGGCCTAATAACTGCTGTAATTTTCAAACAGTAAAGGGTGTCAATGAAGAGTCAAGTTATAAAAGCAACAACTGTAATGTGATAGGAACATATGTGATTTCTACTGGTGACGAAGTCCCAGGTCAGTGACCATGGAGATGTAACTTTATGCCTTTCTAAATTCATGGACTCCTCCACCCCAGTCAAGTACCACTGGGCTCTAGAATAATCTCCTCATCTCGGTTCTTTGGGACTCAGCTTAAGGTCACCCCTCAGGAAGGCTTCTCTGACCCTCACCACACTAGGTTAGGGCCCCTCCTCAGTACCCCGACAGCCCCCTGGGCCTCCCTTTATCACAGCACAGGTCATATGCAATTCCATGAATTTGTCAGTGTACTGGCCTGGGGGCCTCTCCACCGAGGCCCGTGAAGGTGCCTTATCCAAAGAGGCACAGCCTCGGTCTGAGTCCAGGTTTCACCTCAAAGCTGGACCGCAGGTCCCCTGTTGGGCAGGTAGAGGCTCGCAGAGCCGGAGACCCTGAAGTGACGTTCCCCTGATGAATGACGTAGGACCGATTTCTTGTTCCTTCTTTCATTGGAGGCAGGATGGTGCAGCCCTAAAGAAATGGGCTTTTGCAGCTAACCAGATCTGCATTTTTCTCCTGTCTCTGCCACTTTTCACCTGTTTACCTTGAGCAACTCCCTTCCCCTTTCAGATCTTCACCTTCCTTACCTGTAATATGGGACGATGATAGTACCCACTTTGCAGGGCTCTGGTGAGGATTACACAAGAATGCACGTGAAGGGATCAGCCCTCGATCATAATAATGACTCAAGAGTTGGAGGCACCCATCTCAGCTATTAATACCATCCATTTGTTCATTCAACAAGCATTTATTAAGCGCCCATTGCATGCTGGTGCTTGACATAAATGAAAGTATTTGATAATCCCAGAGGTAGGTTCTATTATGCCCATTTAAAATAACCCCCTTCATTGGAGGAGGGGTGCTTGGTATTCTGAGGCAGTTTTAAGTCTTTACGGATTAAGGTACCAAACTAACCCTAAGGATTTCATCCCCCTACCCCCAATATCCGGCACTATGCAGCAACGTGGGGCAGCGGCTAGGGAAGGATTTCCGTTTAAGGGGTCTAGGTTTGAATTCCAGCTCCTCGACGCTGTATATATAGCCCCTGGGCAACTTCACTGCTTTGTGCCTCCTTTTTTTCTCATTTGAAGAGTGGGACAGTAATAGTGCCCACCTCAAGCATATCAGAGAATTAAAAGATTGAATTTGCTGTAAAAGGTTTTAAAAGGTTTAAAGCCCTGCCTGGCACTGTCTCAAAAAGCTTAGCTAGGGCTTCCCTGGTGGCGCAGTGGTTGAGAGTCCGCCTGCCAATGCAGGGGACACGGGTTCGCGCCCCGGTCCGGGAAGATCCCACATGCCGCGGAGCGGCTGGGTCCGTGAGCCATGGCCGCTGAGCCTGCGCGTCCGGAGCCTGTGCTCCGCAACGGGAGAGGCCACAACAGTGAGAGGCCCGCGTACCGCAAAAAAAACAAAAACAAAAAAACTTAGCTATTCCTCATGGGAACACCTGGCAAACCCCTCCACCTCCCTCAAGTCCCCACAAGGAGCACCTATCCCAGTGGGCACCCCTCCTCTGTGAAGCCCACTCCCGACCAAGCACACTTCCCATCAGTGTCAAAGAAACATTGTGGATACATACCATGAAGTTGTTAGGAGTACAGACCATGGTGGGTTCAAATGCCAGTGCGACTAACTGGCAGCTGTCATACCTTGGTAGAGTGGCTTTACCTCTGTGCACCTCAGTTTCCCCATCTGTAAACTGGGGATAGTTGCAGCAGTTCCCTCATAAAGTTAAGAGGAGTCAAGCACTCTGCTAGATGTATAGGAGTACGCAAGGCAGAGGAAGACAAAATGAAATGCTTGTGAAGGGTTGAGCACGGTGCCTGCAGAATTATAATCGCTCAACATGTGTTACATGCCATGTGCTACAAATGAAATAGTATATCATACTTAGAAATGTATATGTATGCTAGATATTTACACAAAATATTTACACATATGTATATTACACCTTTTGTTTATAACTTCCGCATTAATTTCCTCATTTACTCCCACAAGACAGCCCTGGAGGAAAGGCAGGGCAGAGATTTTATGCCATTTTTACTGATGAAAAGACAGAGGCAGTGGGAGATTTAAAAAGCGGGTAAACTGGTGACGGGCAACTGGAGGTGACTGGCAACTGGAGATGGCTGGGCATTTTAAAAACAGAACCAGCGAAGGGCAGTGTTCCACTTCATATCCCTCAGTGGAGACCCAGCCTCAGCTCTGTGGCCTTGGGGTGGGAGGACGGGCTTGGGGGAGGCCTCCAGGCCCAGACCGTCCCAGCCACGAGGGCTGGCAGGCTGGCGGTGGACACGCCCGGGGGCGCACGCTCGCTGGCGCGGAGCTTCGAGCGGGCAGAGACGCAGGACGCTGGGCGCGACGCTGGGTGGCGCTGCTGGGCCGTCCCGCGCCAGACCTGTTGCGCCCAGGGCGCAAGTCCGGCAGCTTTAGGGTAAAGGGACGCGCCGATCTCTCCGCGCGCCCCTGCCACCCTGGCCGCGGTATCTCCCTCGGGGAGCCCAAGGCCCCACCTTAACTTGAGGCTCCCATTCGTTTGGCCTTTGCGTTCCTCACCGCAACAGTTCTAGGCGCGTCGAGGGGGGGGCGGGAATAAAGTTTTTCCAACCTGGTCTGGGAGACGGCTGGATGGGGAGGACTCTCCCAGCTCCAGACTACAAGGTGGGCTGGACCGTGCCCCTTCGGCTTCACGGCCGCCTCGGAGGCCCCGCTCTTCGTAGGTGCCAACATCGGTGCCGACCGGATGGGCTGACCCGCGCACCGCCCCCTCCCACCCCGTTCCCCTTCGCGGTCCCCTCCCCCGCCTCTGGCGCGCACTGGCCCCAGCGTCTCCGGCCCCGCCCGCGCCAGGGTCGCTGCAGTCTCCGTGGTTGCCCCGGGCTCCCTCCCCAGGCGTCCCGGCCTTAATGTAGCCTGGGGAGCGCCTCGGGGGAAGCGCGGGACAGCAAGGGAGGCCGAGGCGGAGGCCCTGGGCGCCCGAGCTCTCCCAACCTGGGAGGCGGCCCCGACTCCGGGAGCCGGAACGCAGGGGAAGGCAAGGACGGGGCGGCCGACGGAGGGGCGGGAGCCGCTCATCAGCCACGCCAGTCACGTCTGGGGCCACCCGGCTGCCTTTTTCTTTCTTTCCCCCTTTGCTTTCTCCCCTCTCTCGGGCTGGCGAGGGCAAAGTGGCCGTGGCGGCGCCATGCCCGGGCCGGAGTGAGTGCGCGCGGGCGAAAATGGCGTACATTCAGGTAGGGCTGAGGCCGGGGGGCCAGGTCCGCGGTGTGGGTGAGGGGTGCCGCGCCCCCTGCGACTGTGAGCGCGCGGGAGGGAGGGCAGACGGCTGCGCTGCCACAAACTTGCCTGGAGAAAAAGGGTGTCTGAGCGCAGGCTACCTGTGCAGCAGTGGGGGGTGCGCCCCAGGAGAAGAGGCTGGGGACCCCCGCACCCCGTGACGAAAGGCCCTAAGCGGACTCTTCACGCGCGCCCTCACCTCCTGGGGAAGGAATGGGGGTGGGGCGGACTTTTCTTCTCCCTTCCCCCACCTCCTCCCTCGTGCACCACTCCCCAGGGGAGGGGCCGCGGGCAGGGCGGCCCGGGGCGCGCCAGCCGCCCGGCCCGCCAGCTGCCGTTGCCTTGGTGACGGCTCCGGCTAATTGGCCGGTGGAGGGAGCCTGTTCCGGCCAGGATGGACAAGGACGTCGTCTTTCCCGGGCACTGGGTGTTGAGCGGTGGGGGACACACCAGAGGCGCGCTGGTGGTGTTGGGGGGCAGCCGATTACTTTGGGCCATTGCATTGGGGTCTGGGAGTTGTGGACCACCATCATCTTGGGGACACCCCCCAAGAATCCTTAGGCTGAAATAATTTACAAGCACCTTCTTTAGGGGGCGGTGAGGGGGCGCTGCTTGACTGAAAGACCTTTCTTCTCGATACATGGGGGGGAAGTGGCGACGGGTCAGCGCCAAGGTCATGCAGTCAGACCCGCTGAGCTGCTTGCTTCTGGGGTTGGCTCCTCAGCCTGGCAGAGAAGCCTCCAGGCTCCCACAGTCAGGGTGCATCCGGGCTCACGTCTCCCCTCGGCTACAGCTGGGGTTGCTGCTGGTCCCCTCGTGCCCCTTTGGCTCACGCATCCCCTCGTCATGTCTTTAGACTTTTCCACCTGCCGGGAACTCTGCTCTGCCACCTAGGCCATAGCCTTCACATCCCTCTCCTTAGGTTCGCTCCATTGGAATCCCTAGGTCATCTTTTCAAGTTCAATGAAGGTCACATTTACTGTTCACCTACTGTGTGGATGTTGTGGGGCGGGGCGCTGGTCGACAGTTGCTCAAGAGACACTTGGCTAATCACCTACTATGTATGGGCAGTGGGGACACAGCTGAGAAAGCAGCAGGTCCCTGCCCCTCAGAATGCACAGTGCAGTGAGAAAGGAACAACGCTTCTGCGGGTCTTAATGACTGCCTTCAAGCACAGAGTAATTAAGGGACCTGCCCAAGGCCATACAGGTGCTTAGGGGTCGTGGTGAGGCCTAAAAGGGGGGCTGGTGGGGATCGGTGGGGGATTTGTTAAGCATCTGGTATGAGGATGGCCCGGTGATGTTGACTTTCCTCCTAGAACAAGGTGTTAAACTTTTTCTGTAAAGGGCTAGATAGCAAATACTTCTTTTTTCTTGGAGGGCTTCATGGTCTGTGTCACAGCCTCTTGACTCTGGCACTAAACAGCCATAGACAGTAGTAAATTAATGGGCATGGCTGTGCCTAAATAAAAGTCTGTGGACACTGAAACTGAATTTCATATACTTGGTATGAGTCAAGAAGTATTAATCTTTAAATTTCTTTTTCAACCAAATAAAAATATACAAACCATTCTTAGCTGGAGGGCCATGGAAAAACAGGCTGCAGGCCGGATTTGGTCTGCTAGCCATAGCTTGCACCCCCTGTTCTAGAATATCTGGGTTCTCCTCCTTCCTCCTTTTTTTCCTGGCTCGAATCAGTTCTCCTCCATTGGGTCAAACACATGAAACCGAGCCTCAAAGACTTGGCATTCGTGGGAGCCTCAGAGCATCTTCCCTTTCCTCTTTCTTCATTTTCCTTGGTTTCTCTTTGCTGCCCTGACAGTCACCTTGCACCTGGGCCTTGAGAAAGCTGCGTGGTTGTACCTCATTGGGGCCCCTGAGGTGGCCTTGCTTCTGCTCATCATGGTTTTAGAAATGGTTCTCTTTGGATCACTACATACCCAAGGAACACTTCCCTGTGAGCCTGGCTTGTTGTGAAGAAGCATCACTGTATCCTTGCACTTGACCGTAAGCATTTTAAAGCACTTTCTCATGTGAGCCCCACGAGGGCATAGCTTTTTCTGCATTGTTCACCTCACCGCTGTATTGGCCAGGACAGTCCCCGGTGCCTAGCAGGTTCCAACTGGACTTGACAAACTGTCTGGTTCTCATAAGCCACAGAAGGGGTTCAGATATTGTGCAGCTGGGCAGGACAAAGCATTTTCATAGTGTCCTAGCTTAGCCCTTCCACTAAAGAGAAGAGGTTAACTGAGGCTCAGAGTGCGCCCCCCCCCCCGCCACCCCTACTTGCCCAAGTCACATGATTGGCCACTGGTGAGGCCAGGACTAGCGCTTCTTCACTCAGTTTCATACCCTTCTCCTCACCCGCCTCGGTGTGGTTAGTGCCCGAGACTTCGTTTCCCAAGCTGCAGTAAATCGCTTATCACTTCAAGGATTTTGAGTTTTTCATGAGCTGCGAACCACCTGTGCTGTTATTCACTTAATTTTTTTTCTATAAATGGACTTGCACTTTATTTTAACTTTAAAAAATAGTATGAAAAGGAAACTTTATGTCATTACCATAATAGAAAACCAGGGTCACGTGATATAAACAGAAGGCAACAGGAAAAATAAACACCATGAGAATAATGCCACATTCTTGGATTCTAGATGGGTAGGCTGTCTCCAAGGCTCTGAGCTGGGGTCTGCTCTCAGTTTAAAAAGGAAGGCGGGGATGGGATTTGCAACTGTTAGAAAAATGTCACATACAATGGTACCAAATTAAGACTTTCTCCTCCTTGCAAGAGAATTGAAAAAGACAGTTAACTTTCTCCCTCTTGACTCAAAGTTCTGAGTTCTGTGGGAGACTCCTCCTAACCTACCTGGTTTACTTGGCCCGTTTGGAAAGCCATTAAGACTCTCTCCCGGAAGGGGGTGGCGGGAGACTCTGCCTTGGGAACCGGAGAGAAGAAACTGGGGTGGAGGTGGGGCTGAAGAAGGGAGGGGCTCCCTCCCTTCTTCCCGAGGACCAGACTATGGCTTTCTTTTCTTTGGCTCCCTCTGTTTGTGGGTGGTCATGTGAAGCTCCCCACCATTGGAGCAGAATTGGAAGGTAGGGCCTCGGGGAGGGCGGGGGAGCCAAGTCACATCCACGCTGTGCCTGCCTGCATGTTAGCTAATCATGTCCTTTTGGGTTGGCTTCATGGCTATTTCTGTATAGGAAGGTTTGCTCCTCTCCTGAAGTGTGGCTGCATTGGATAGCATGACTATCTATCCACCCGCTCTGATTCATAACAGCATACGGTGCAAATCAAATCGAAATGCTAAAGTTTCCCATTTATTCGGTGTTGGTTAGCCGGGAGGCTACCAGCAACCCTGAAGGTAGCAACACCTTGTTAGGAGGTCAGCTCCCTTCCCAGGATGGTAAGTGGAAAGAAGCAGGGCTTTTTTTTTTTTTTTTTTTGGGTTGCTGGAATATTGCTAAACTGGTCTTGTCTCTCTCTCTCTCTCTGTCACCCCCCTCGCCCTCTGCGCCCCTTGGCTTCACGTGGATCTCTAAAAGGGCAGTTGGAACCTTTAAACGAGGTGAGTTAATTCGGCGATTCGTTTGGTCTGGCTTCTGATCAAGAAATGCTTGCTTGTCATTTTGGAGCCTTGTGTGGGGCTGCGGGGATATTGAATATTAAACAGCAACCGGATGTTGATAACGGCATGGTTTCGATCCCCTTCTACGGAAGGGAGATCCCGGTGAAAAGACACTAGTTGATGAGATAAGTTTTCCTTCCCACCCCCTACTTATTGCCATTTGATTATCTCTGTTTACTCTCATGTCATGAGATGATTTTTTTTAAATATTTTTGCTTTGCTTTCAAGAAGACAAAGTAATATTCATTGTGTTTTGAGAACATATTGCATAGCCCTCACGATGTTGAATAAACCATCCCCATGTCAAGAAAGACGTTCACATAAACTGCAAAAGAAAATAACCTGCAAATATTGTGCTCGCTATTAATGGCTCGAGCGGGTTGGTGTTTGCCACATCTTTGTGCCTGCAGTTGGTAAATAGAAATGGAAAACATTTTGTTCTAAGTGATCAGTGGCGGAGGCAGACCTCCTGAATGTCGTTATTTCTCATCAGGGATCAGCTGCTTGTAATTTTGGGTGTTTTTCCTCTTTTTCCTCCCCACCCTTTCCACCTCCCCTCTACCCCTCTTCACTCCCCACCTCCCCCAATGGCCTCAGGGTTTTCTTTCTAGAATCTCCGATCTGCTGCTCTGCAGATGGACTTGCCGGCACTGCTGTCAGAAGTGCTATGAATCCAGCTGTTGCCAGTCGAGTGAGGATGAAGTTGAAATTCTGGGACCTTTCCCTGCCCAGACTCCTCCCTGGCTGTAAGTAAAACTGCTCCGAACTTCCTGGAAGGCAATCTTAAGACCTTTCTTTCCTCCGTTTCTGCGAGGGGGTTTGGGGCCCGGGAAGGAGGATTTGGGGTGTGAAAGTGGGAAAGGCTGAGTTTCCATCGACCTCTTAGCTGCTGATGGGATGTGCTCTGTGCCTCGCTGCGTTCGGCAGGCTGGCGAGACCAGCTGGGGGTGGGGCTTCAGTGTAGCTGGTTTCACATCGGGCCTTCTGAGATACGAACTGTGTAACGCTAAGCATGTGGGCACGTTTAATCACACTGAGTGTCGTTCCAAGCAGAAAAAGAGATCTGTGAGCATCTATATTCTTCAAGGGATGTCCACATTCTAAAGGTTTCAATCCAAGTCAGTACGACAAACTGTCCTAGCACCTGGCCCGTGCCTGGCTCATGCTAGATGCTCAAGGAGTATTTGGTGTGGACAGCATGAACAAACAAGTGCCTCTCTGCTGGTTTGAGCAGGAACTTCAGAAACAGGGGAGCAGAAAAGCACCTCCAGTCGCCATCGTGTCCTCCTTCGCTGTTTATGTTCTCTCTGGCGTCTTTCGTTTTATTTCCAATTCGTTTTCCTCCCGCGCCCGCATACAACATCTCCATCTGCCAGTCGCTCGGATATTTTGGGAACGCAGTTTTGAAGCTTCTCAGCCACGTGTCTGGTCCACCTCTCTGTGGCTGGGAGAGGAATGTGGCCGGAGAGTCTGGGTTGAGTCTAGAGGGCCAGGGCCTGGGAATCACCAGGTGCCACTTCTCATGATACAGAGGGGAGGCTCAGAGAGTTGGGAAGACAGTGTGAGGGCCCACAGCTGCAGCCTCAGTGGGGATCCAGTGCTGTCTCAGCTAAACCCTTGGGCTAAGATTCCAGAAGCCTCTGGCGCCCCATCTTTCCCTCCAAGTTGGGGGTCATGCCTCAGTCCTCTTATTTTCTTAGAAGCAAGTATCAGATATTTCCATAGCCAAATGGCTCTGTGTCAGGCTCTGTGAGTTCAAATCCTGTTTCTCCTACTTTTTTCTAGTTCTGTTCCCTTGGACAAGTTGCTTGATCGCTCTGTGCCTTGATTTCCCATCTGTCAAATGGGGATGATAAAAAGAATAGTATTTATCTTATAGGGTGGTTGTGGTGATTGCATGAATTAGTGTATGCAAAAGTACCTCAGGCTGCTTGATACCTTGTTGGTAATCATAGACGTTAAGTGATTCTTTTTACCCTATTCTGGGTTTCCCCATCTGTAAAGTAAGAAAAGTAATAGAACTTACTTTATAGGGTCGCTGTTAGGCGTCATGAGATATGCACGTAACGTGCTGAGCACAGTAGTAAGTATTCATCTCTGTTATTATTAGGTATAGATCAAGATTCTTTCAACTGATAAAGATAATGTTAAGGAACCTCCCATTACTCACAGGTTGTAGCCTGGATCCTGCAGGTGTGCACAGAGTTGAGATGTTTGGTGAAACCAACTCGTTAATCAAGGGATCATCCCCATTTTCCAGTGACGGAGGTTGGCTCAGCCCATCTGGCGTCTTTAAAGCCATGCTCAGAAGAACTCCAGCTCTGCTGTGCCAGGGCTGTCTTGTTCATTCCAAAAAATGGCTATTGACCAGCTGACTAACCTGCAGGCAGAAAGTGAGTCCTGAAAGTGGCAGTCATGCCCTTGAAAAGTTAATCTCAGTTTCTTCGGTAGTTTTTCTCTTGAGGTTGCCCTACAAGGCTAGATAGAGTCCTGTTCCCATGCTCAGGGGATTTAAACTCTAGTGTAGGAGGTACAGCAGGTATATAAGTTCAGTTTGTGTATTCACACCCTGCACGCCCGTATGACGGTCTTGCATAGAGTTTTGTTATGGAAAAATCCTGGGAGAATGACTGCAGGCATAGCTGGATCCAGGGGCTCAAATGATGTCATGGGCGTGCATGTACGCGCTCTCACTCTCTTTCTTTACGTTTCTTCTGTTTTGGCCTCATCCTTTTTTTTTTTTTTTTTTTGCGGTACGCGGGCCTCTCACTGTTGTGGCCTCTCCCGTTGCGGAGCACAGGCTCCGATGCGCAGGCTCAGCGGTCATGGCTGACGGGCCCAGCCGCTATGCGGCATGTGGGATCCTCCCGGACCGGGGCACGAACCCGTGTCCCCTGCATCGGCAGGCGGACTCTCAACCACTGCGCCACCAGGGAAGCCCTGGCCTCATTCTTAAGCTTTGTTTTTTCTCTGCCTCATTTTTAACAGCAACAAATGTATCGGGAAAGGCTCTCATTGCCCTGGCTCGGGTCGTGTGCTAATCACTTGATCCAATCACTTTTGCTTGGAGGAAAAAGTGCTGGGATCATTCCTGGGTTTGCTGACCATGCTGGAACCAGGGAAAGGGTTATTCCACCTGAAACACAAGAAATAATAAGCTAGTCGAACAGGGGTTGGCAAACTTTTCCGGTAAAGGGCTAGATAGTAAATATTTTAGCCTCTTGGGCTTAGTTTCTGTTGCAGCTACTCACTTCTATCCTTGTAGTACAAAAGCAACCATAGACAGTTCATTAGTGAATGGGCATAGCTGTGCTCCAATAACACTTCTACAAAATTAGGCAGTGGATTTGGCCCTGTAGTTTGCAGACCTGGGTAATAAACAATTTGGGTGCTGTGACTGGATCCAGGGTGGACAAACGCCACGAATCGGGGCGATCATAGAAAACGAGCCTGCGAGCTCAGGTCGTGTAGGGTCTCAAATGCCAGATTAAGGAATTTGGATTTTCTTCTGAACCAGAGTAAACCCCTGATAGACATTGAAAATCACAGCCTGGTATCTGTTTGCCCCAGATGCAGAGTGTTCCAGATGCACGGCCACTGAGTTGGAGGATAGTTTTGCTTTGCCCAGGCTGCTGACCCTTTGTACAAGCGGGGGATTTCTTCTGGGGTGGGACCCTCAGGGAAGACACTTGTTTTGGTTATGCCACAAGCAGAGAAGTGGGCTGGAACCTTCCAGCAGAGCCAGCACACCACACAGCTTCAGGAGGTGCCCTTCACGTGGTGGTCATTATGAATGGGACCACCTAGCGTAGTGCAGTGTACAGTCTGAGCAGCTGTACATGACCTTTGTGCTTCCTAAGATGACCCAGGTCTTCCTTGAATCCTGGGCACACTGAGTACATTTTTGACTGTCAAGATCATGCGAAATATTAAGAGAAATCGGTAAAGGGGAGGCCGGTTAAATCCTTCAGGAAGAGAATTTAGTGCTGTGCTTTCCTCAGATTTATTTACCAGGCAGGCAGTTGCATGTTATCAAACAGGCAGAGAGTAGAAATGTCAAGTGTACAGGCCTTGTAGCTGTTGCTACTGTGACATTAGAACCAAGAACCACAGCACGTGCCTCTCTGTGGGGTGGCATGTGGCAGATGAGCTGGCCCTTTGTGTGTGTGATTTGGGGGGACACACCATTAATTGTCACATATGCTTCCATCACGTGGGTCCCCCCAGCTTTCTTGGGCTGGGCTGGGCTGGGCTGGTGAGGGTCAGAAAAACGGTACAATCTGACTGGCTCCTTTTGGGGCAGTGCCAGGAAGACCCTCACTGAAGAGTGAATTAGGTTATTTCTTTGTCCAACAAGCATGTGTTGAGTACCTACTAAGCGCAGGGCTCTTACAGGCCTCCCAGGGGATACCCAGCTCTGTAGCGTGGGGCATGTGATCCGGAGTCTGGTACTGTTGCATTCCACTGGGGTTCTGCCATTTCACAGTGGTGCAGGTCAATTCTCCACCCCTCCCTCCACCCGATTGGGGCCTCCATTTCCCTGTCTGTAAAGGGGGTGGGGGTGGTTCATAACGACTAACTCCTGCATTGATTCAAGGATGAAATGATGGTTCATACAGAGCATTGAGCACAGTGCCTGGCACACAGTAGGTGCTCAGCACCTGGTACTTTTGATCACAGTAAGTACAGATCCCACCGTTAAGATCTGTACCCTGTTATGGGAGGAGTGACAAGGCGTGTGCTCAGATCAGAGTGACACAAGGTAAGTCAGATGAGAACCACTGGAAGGGTGTATTCATTCACCCATTCACTGAAAAAAATAAACCAGAGCGCCCCAGACGTGCCAGGTGCCGTGCTAGGGCAAGGAGGGCAGTGGTGAGTAAGGCAGATACTGCCCCTGCCCGCGTGGAGCTGCGGCTTAGACGCAGAAGATAGGCAGGCAGGCCACACTGAAGAAGAGTTATGTGCTGAAGTGGGAAAAGGAAGGTGCAGGGATAAGGAGTGACGGGGTGGGAGGAGGTGACGGGACAGGGCGGGGCCTCTCTGAGGAGGTGCTGTTGCAGCTGAGATCTGAACAATGAGGAGGAGCAAGGCAGGTGACGGGGGGCAGGAAGAGCATTCCAGGCGGAAGGAACAGAGGGCACGGAGGCTTGATGGTCGCCAAAGGGACAGGGGTGGGCTGGGCATACACTGCTACCGTGTCTGAGAGGACTCAACCAAAGCTTCAGGAAGCAATGGCATTTAAGCTGATCCTTGAAGACTGATGGGACTTCACAGGTGGAGGCAGCGGCCTCAGTGAGGTATGACAGCCGGGAAACAGGCCATGCAGGCGGAGGGGCCCCAGTGGCCGCGTCGCATTTTGGTCCTGCCTTCCTTGGGAGGCGCTGCTGCTTCATTTACAGGAGAGAGAGAAGGATCTAGTACGATCGCATCTCTGTGCCCTCGCCTGCCCCCTTCCATGCCCCACATTCCATCTGCTCCATTCTCCTTTTTTTTTTTTTTTTTTTTTTGCGGTACGCGGGCCTCTCACTGCTGTGGCCTCTCCCGCTGCGGAGCACAGGCTCCGGACGCCCAGGCCCAGCGGCCATGGCTCACAGGCCCAGCCGCTCCACGGCATGTGGGATCTTCCCGGACCGGGGCACGAACCCGCGTCCCCTGCATCGGCAGGCAGACTCCCAACCACTGCGCCACCAGGGAAGCCCCTCCGTTCTCCTTTTACAGACCAGGAGCAGGAGGCAAGCAAGGACTGGGAGTTTCGCCCCGTAACGTGCCCATTCGTCCTGGCTGTGACCCTAGCTTTGGAGGAACATCAGATCAGTCTCGTGTCATGCCCAGGCTGCATCTGCAGACCTTATAGAATTTGAAAGTTGCATTTTTCAAGACTAGTTTCGCCTCAGGTTTAAATGTCAAGTTGGGGGATGCAGTCTTGAAGGTATGGCCGAGGGGCTTGCTGTCAGCAGCATCAGTCTCACGGCCACTTTGCAAGCTGTCTCCCCGCCCCTTCCCCTTCCCAGCGTCCTTAGTAGCTGTGTGAGTATTGGGGGATCTTAAAGCCACCTCTGCTATAATAACATCAATTAAAATGTATTGAGCACTTACCTGCAACATACCAACCACTGTTCTAAGCATTTTATATTGTTAACTCAGTGTTCACAGCAACTGGGTAAGGCAGGTACTATTATTAGTCCCATTTTATAGACGGGGAGACGGAGGCACAGAGAGAGGGAGGGACTTGCCTTGAGCTAGCTCTTAATTACTACCTTGTACCGCCGCCCCCCGAAGTGCTTTCTATTTTTTCAGCATTTCTCATCCTTATTGGGAGCACATTGAGTTGTGGCTGCTGCTAATTCGCAGCTGTTTCTACACATCAAAATGTTGCTCTTAAATCATTGATTCTCAGGGCCATTTTGTAGCCATAGCCTTGCCATTCAAAGAAACTTGGAGTGACATTGTTATAGGATATTTTTTAAAGATCTTATAGACACAGTGACTGTTGAAATAGTGGGACACTTCTTACCAAAAGCCACTCGCAGAAGTTCTGATGCATATAAACGGCCACATTCTCCCTTCCAGACTGAAGACTGACAGGTCTTGTCTTGGTTTAGTCAAAGTGGTACCCTCCGTGTGGCAGCATCCTGAGGAAGTTTCCATACCCCTCCCCCCACCCCAGCCTCAGCTCTGAAATTGTGCAAATTCTTGACGGATTGTTCTAAATTGGGAAATACTCATTTATATCATTTCACATTTTGTACAACAAGCAAGACGTTATTGAGAGTTAACAGCTATTGAGAGTTTATTTCAAATTTGCTTTATTCCAAGTTGCATAACCTGGGTCTGAGAGCAGTTTCGTCATGGGTCTGTCTCCCATGGGACAGAGATGCCAATCCCTGGGGATTCTCTGACAACCACTGAGACCTCTTCTCTCCTACAGGTTGGCCAGCCGGAGCAGTGACAAGGACGGGAACTCTGTCCACACAGCCAGTGAAGTCCCGCTGACCCCACGGACCAACTCCCCAGATCGGAGATGCTCGTCCTCGGACACATCTAAGTCTACATACAGCCTGACCCGGAGGATTTCAAGTAAGCGTCTCTGCCGTGACGGTCAGGGGTCCTGGCTCGAGCAAGCCTTGCTGCTCAGCTGCCACTCAGAGTCTGTGAAGTACACCCCCGCTATCTGGGTCCCCAGGACAAATGGGGAAAGCTGGCATTCCCAGACACTCAGGAGCATCCCCGGGAAAGACGTGAAGGACAGGGTCATCTCTGGGGAGGGGGTGGAGTGGTGTGACAGGCCAGGAGACAAGATGACAGAGATCATGGCAGTGTGACAAAGGAGGGCATCGCACCTGATTTCTTCCAAGTTCAGGGAGAAGCGATCATTTTGATTGATTTTTGTAGTATTGATCACAAGTTTCATTGAATTGGCTCAGTTGATGACATTGTCAGCATATTATCATTTCGGACCCCGAAAGGCAAGTGTTAGTTACCATGTTACGTAGCAGGGCTTGCAAATTCAAGTGGCTTCAGGGGCCAAATGGATTGTGTCAGTGACTGAGTGCAGAGGGTTGGAGAGAGATAAATATCACCCTAATGCAGTGACAAATGGCAGGCGACTCTTGGCCTTGTACTAGGGCAGGGTAGGGATTGGGGCCAGTTAGGAAGCTAATGTCTCATTGAACGGGGCCAGCTACTACTCAGCTCTTGCCATGTGGGATTGTATTGCCTGATCTTTGGAAAGGGAAACTGGCAGTCTGGGTTTTTATATGAAACTTCTTTACTTTTAAACTCAAACAGAATGTATCTCTGGGTTGAATGTGGCCCTCAGGCCACTCAGTTTGTCCATGTATAGCCTGTGTGTTTGACCAGATGGCATGATCTGGGTGGGAAGGAGAAAGCCCAGAGACTCCCAACCTCCTGTCACTCCCCAAATGAGTCTCCTCTGTCTCATTCAGCTGATGTCTGAAATTCACTTAACAGGGAAAAAGCTTAAATTCATGAAACTAATCCACTCAGCTGGAAATGACTGATGTCTGATCTTTCCCGGGACTATGGGGGGAAGAAGAAGGAAGTAAAGTTCAAGGGCTTGAAATAGTGAAACGGAGGGGATGTCGGGCTTCTGTAGCCTCAGTCTTTCCATCTGTAGAATGAGAGGGCTGTCCTGCCCCCCGCGCTGGTCACAGCGGCCACCACCCATGTGGCTGAGCTGAGATGCCCCGCACCTGTTACATACCCAATGGATTTTGAAGCCAGTGTGAAAAAAGAGAATTTATAGTGTCTCACTAAAATGTTTTTACATTGCGTGCATATTGAAATGATTATATTTTGGATATATTGGATATTAAAATTGATTTCACCTGTTTCTTGGTAGTTTTAAAAACTTGTGGCTACTGGAAAATTTTAAGTTACCTCTGTGGCTTGTACATCTGTATCTGGCTCGCATTTATTTTCTCTTGGATGGCGCTAGTCTAGATGATTCCTAAGTCTCGTGCCCAGCTCTATACAGAGATGACTGCATTCACCACACATTTATCAGAGTGCAGCCACGCACCGGCAAAGGCTCGTGACTTTAGCCAGCAAGACAGGCTTTGGGCAATTAACAAGATGCCATGAAAGGACAAATGCCAATCCTATTAATACGAGGCATCTCATAATCAAACTCCTAAGCCCAGAGAGTAGAATATGGTTCCCAGGGGGAGCTGGAACCAGGCAGGTGTTGGTTTCACTTATGCCAGATGAGTAAGTTCTAGAGAGTCACTGTCCAGCAGAGTGCATAAAATTAACAGTACTGTATGGAGTACTTAAAAAAGAGGGTAGCTCTTATGTTCTTACCACACACATAAAATTAAATAAAGAAAGAAAGCAGGAGGAAACTTCTGAAGGTGATGGATACGTTTATGGTATAGGTTGTGGTGACGGTTTCATGGGTGCAAACTTATCTCCAAACTCATCAAGTTGTGTATATTAAATATAGACAGGTTTTTGTATGTCAATCATGCCTCAATTAAGTCCTTTAAAAATGAAAAAAGAATGCCATGAGCTCATTGCTAGAATAGAGGGATGAGCAGAGATTGGAATGATGAACTGGGAGCAGTGAACTCTGCTGCTTGCCGGGGAGAGGTACCCCGTAAGTGACGAGGTGTGAGTGTGATCCTTGAAGATGGGCAGTAGCTACCATTTAGTGCCTCTTAACCATGTGCGTGTTCTGTGCTGAGCCCTCTCTGCATTGCTCAGTGAATCTTCACCACAGCCCCTGAGGTGGGTGCTGTGATGGGCTCCATGTTTCAGATGGGAAAACCGAGTGTGTAAAATGTGCCTGGAGTCACACGGCTCATTACTAGAGATTCACACTCACTGGGAAGTAGCCGGGTTGGAATTTGACCCAGGCACTCTGGCCCCAGAGCCTACTCTGTGAAAGTGGAGGCAGTATAGGGTAATGGTTAGAGCCAGACTCTGGGGCCAGACAGGTGGGGCTTGACTCCTGGCTCCTCCTCTTACTAGTTGTGTGACCTTTGGTGAGTGACTTAAAGTTTCTGTTTCCTCATCTGTAAAGTGGAGATAACAGTCACTGGCTAATACCTTGTGAAGATTAGATAACTGGATATACGCAGCGCAGTTAGGGCAGTGCCTGGCGCTTAGCTGCCGTGATGATGGCGATGGGGATGGCTGTACCGCCAGGCTGCCTCCCATAGAGTAAATAAGAGGATTCCCGGGAGTGGAGAGCGCCTGGCGAAGAGCATCGTGAAGCAGAGCGAACAGGTGTGAGGATCCGGGAAATGTCGTCAGTCTCACAGATCGGCCCAGGTCCGGTCCGGTACTTGGTGTGGTGTTCATTGTTATTTCTGATGGGTGTGTAGGTCTCGATTCCAGACGACCCAGCTCCCCACTCATCGATATTAAACCCATCGAGTTCGGCGTTCTCAGCGCCAAGAAGGAGCCCATCCAGCCCTCGGTGCTCAGACGGACCTATACCCCGGATGACTATTTCAGAAAGTTCGAGCCCCGCCTGTACTCCCTCGGCTCCAACAGCGACGACGTGGACTTTCTGACGGACGCAGAGATCCTGTCCAAGTACCAGTTGGGCATGCTGCACTTCAGCACCCAGTACGACCTGCTGCACAACCACCTGACGGTGCGCGTGATCGAGGCCAGGGACCTGCCACCTCCCATCTCCCACGACGGCGCGCGCCAGGACATGGCGCACTCCAACCCCTACGTCAAGATCTGCCTCCTGCCGGACCAGAAGAACTCCAAGCAGACCGGGGTCAAACGCAAGACCCAGAAGCCCGTGTTCGAGGAGCGTTACACCTTTGAGATCCCCTTCCTGGAGGCGCAGAGGAGGACCCTGCTGCTGACTGTGCTGGACTTTGATAAGTTCTCACGCCACTGTGTCATCGGCAAGGTGGCCGTGCCTTTGTGCGAGGTCGACTTGGTGAAAGGCGGACACTGGTGGAAGGCGCTGATTCCCAGTTCTCAGGTAAGGGATGGGTTGGCAGCGTCTCCTCTTGGGAGCTTTTTAAAAAAATGATTATTTTTATCTCAGTATTTAACTTTTTTTTTTAATTTGCATTTTTAAAACCTCTGGTTTTTAAAATAATTTTTGACTCCCAAGAAGTTGCAAGAACAGTACAGAGAGTCCTGTGTATTCTTCATCCAGCTTCCCCGATGATAAATCTGATACGATCCGAGTGCATTAGCGATACCAGAAAACTGATGTTGGTAACCAAACTACAGACCCTATGCAATTTTCCCATGTGTGTGGGTTCATGTGGCCACCACTGCCCTGGGAGCTGTTTGTCATTGATGCTGGGTTATTTACTAAGGAGAGTGATTGTCCTGGGTATGAAGCTATCAGTCATTTTGACTTTCAGAAATTGATTTGGGAAAAATAAAATGAAGGCTGAAGAACGGGATGATAGGTGGATTTTTTTCAGGCAAATTGTGAGATTAGCTTCCTTCCCTCTTCCAGCCCAGGGAAGAGCAATTGGCTGCTTGGGGAGCCACCCGTGGACCAGGCTGTCTCACCAGTGGGCTTTTAGGGTCCCTCCCTTGGGCATTCTGTGGGCTGGAGGACAGCACTGCCCCCACTGTGGGTGGAAAGATATGAGGGGAGTGTATGGGAAGGAAAAAACCCCACCAGTTGGAGGCTGGTCTAGCCCACCCACGCGGGGACAGTGATCCTGTGTAATGCAGATGGGATTATTTTGCATCGAATACATCAAGGTGCTTCTAAAGCCCAGGTCTACTGGCCAGGGGTTTGATGAGCTAGCATCACATTTGGGGTGCAGGTGTTAAACATGAGGGCTGGAGGGGCTGTTCCACTGTGTGTGTGTGTGTGTGTGTGTGTGTGTGTGTGTGTACACATCTTCAAAGCTATCACTCTCTTAGTTTATATTCCCCAAGAAAAAGAAGACCCTGAGGCAGGGGAAGTCATTTAATTGGGAGGTGACACCAGAGGAAACACCAGGAGGGGGTGGGAAAGTCGCATGAGGGGTGCAGTTATTGAGCCGACCACCACTGTGGGTGACTGGAGCTGAAACCTGCTGGGGGAACTGGGAGCCAGTGTCAGACACACACCTAAGAGCCTTTCCACCTGAGGGGTGAAGGAGCCGGGGTCTTTGTACAGCACCTCCTATCAGCCACTGAATGAGGGCTGGGGGGATGGGGAGGTTCATTTCCTGGTATTTCTGTCCTGTTACACTGGCAGGTACAGAGACTTTTGTTGTTGTTGTTGTTGTTGTTGTTGTTGTTGTTGTTTTGCGGTACGCGGGCCTCTCACCGTTGTGGCCTCTCCTGTTGCGGAGCACAGGCTCTGGACGCGCAGGCTCAGCGGCCATGGCTCACGGGCCCAGCCGCTCCGCGGCATGTGGGACCTTCCCGGAATAGGGCATGAACCCGTGTCCCCTGCATTGGCAGGCGGACTCTCAACCACTGCGCCACCAGGGAAGCCCGGTACAGAGACTTTTGACATCCACAAATGCAAAAAAAAGTACAGGAGCTGGCAGGCTGAAGTGGTCCCGGTCAGGAGAAGTGGGCACGGTGTTGGCAGTGTCTGCTATAATCCCAAATCCTCTTTCCCGTCACACGATCAGGATATATATGGTGCTTTCTGTGTATCCTCCTCGATATTTGCTATCACTCGGTTTTCAACTGTCAAGAAAATTATGTTGAAAGAGGGAGGCCCACCTGACAAAATAAATTCCAGATTTGCCAGCTCCTCCCTTCACGTCAGTGGAAGGCCCCGGAGGTAGAGCGTCCGGACATCCCCATACCTGGCTCTTGTAGGTCTTGGCTGAAAGGTTACCTTGCCTGAAATGGAAAGTCTTCCTGGCCCATCTGCCCTGGTGTGGTTCTCCTGAAAGCTGAGGCCAAGGCAGGGGCCTGGGTGCAGATCGTTAATTTAGGAGGTGATCCCAAGAAGCAGAAGTGAGAGCTGAGGAGGAGACGGGGAAGGAGGGGTCGTCAGAGTCAGTGGTGGTTCTGAAGGTCGCCCTTCTGGCACTGGGACGGGCATGGAGCCCGTCCTAGCACACTGGCCAGGTGGGCTCCCGAAACCTCACTGAAGGGCTAGGGCAGAAAAGAGAAGGAGCCCAAGTGTGCTGGTGTGCACCAGGTGTGCCACCCTCTGCCTGAGCTGAGACCTCGCCCGACAGGACCATGGGAACATTTGTATCAGACGCCAGAGGCAGCCCCCGCCCCGGGCGCTCCCCGCCCGCTTCTCCTGCTCTAGTTTTCTCTGTGGCACTTGTCATCATCCCGTAGATGTACATTTTATGGTCTGTCTCCCCTGCTAGTATGTGAACCCTGGGAGGGCAGTGGCTTTTGTCTATTCGTTCACCGCTCTCTCACCTGCTCCCAGAACGGTGGCTGGCACGTGGTAGTGCTCAACAATATTTATTGAATGAGTGGAGGATGGAGGGAGGAAGGATCCCCAAAGTAAATTTCCTTCTCCTCTCCCTCCCCCCTTCCTCCTTTCCTTCTTCTTCTTCTTCTTTCTCATGTAAAGAAAGGCTCGTGGAAATTGAGGGAAGAATGGACTCACATCTGCCGTCTCAAGCTTGCTCTGGAATTTATACTCTTTGAGTGGGAAGGTCGGTGTCTGCGGTTGGGGTCCCGAGGAGCAGAGCTTGAGATAGCATTTCAGTGTGGATTAGTTTCCTTAGGGCTGCTGTGACAAAGCACCACAAATTGGGTGGTTTAAAACTACAGAAATTTGGGGCTTCCCCGGTGGCGCAGTGGTTGAGAGTCCGCCTGCCGATGCAGGGGACACGGGTTCGTGCCCCGGTCCGGGAAGATCCCACATGCCACGGAGCAGCTGGGCCCGTGAGCCATGGTCGCTGAGCCTGCGCATCCGGAGCCTGTGCTCTGCAATGGGAGAGGCCACAACAGTGAGAGGCCCGCGTACCGCAAAAAAAAAAAAAAAAAAAAAAAAAACTATAGAAATTTATAGTCTCAGAGTTTGGAGGCTTTCAGTCAAAGAGCAAGGTGCTGTCAGAGCCGTGCTTCCTCTGAAACCCAGAGGGGATCCTTCCTTGCCTATTTCTAGCTGCTGGTTGTTGGCAGTCTTGGCTTATAGCTGCCTCACTCTCATCTCTGCCTCCCCCTCACTTAGCCTGCCTTCGCTCTGTGTGTGTCTGTGTCTTTTCTTGTAAGAACATCAGTCATGTTGGATTAGGGGCCCACCCTACTCCAGGATGACCTCATCTTCAATAATCCCATCTGGAACGACCCTATTTCCAAATGAGGTCACATTCTGAGGTACTGAGGGCTAACAGGTCAACACACCTTTGGGGGATACAATTCAATCCAAAATGGGACGCAAGAGAAAACCCTGCAGGGGTGGGTGTGAAGTGGTCTAGGTGAAGGGTGACAGCCAAGCAAGGCTGAGCCTCAGCCTGGTGTGTGGTGGGGAGGGGACTCTGGGTCCTGGATCTCATTGCAGCATTTCCTCCTTCAGACAAGGGAGCCAGCCAGCCCACATTGTCAGTCATTGGCGGGGACCGTACTGGGAAATCCGATTTTCAGCCGGGCAGCCCTGGGCCTTCCTGAAGCCTCTATAGTATGGAATAGTGGTTCTGAACAGGGACAGTTCTGGTCCCAGGACATTGGTCAGTGCTGGGAGACGTTTTGGGTTAGGTGGATGGGAGAGTGCTGCTGGCCTCTGGCGGGTAGAGACTAGAGATGCTGCTGAACGTCCCGCAACGCACAGGATAGACCCTACAACACAGAATGATCTGGCCCAAGATGTCCGTAGTGCTGTGGGGTGAAGGGGAGGATGGAGGTTGGGGGAACGGAGCAGGGTCTGCCATGACAGGCAAGACGGGAGCTGGGCTGTTCCCTGTTGGGCAAGGAGGGTTTTCCAGGGAGAGACAGTTGTCAGGGGTCGGGGTCGGGCCAAGGGGAAGATGATGTGAGGGGTAGATCTCCAGGTAGCTGCTTTGGTTTTCATTCCAAATGTGAAAAAGGAGATAGCGGTTTTGAACAAAAATCCACATGAAGCAAAATAGACCTGCATTGGAGACAGAAAACGAAATCCTCACACAGTGCGCCCAGGAGGTTAGGTTGGCCATCACCGCTGACTTCCATTGGAGGCAGGCGTCTGCCTTCACCAGAGTGCTCCGAAGATGCA
Organism: Globicephala melas; assembly: GCF_963455315.2. Classification (NCBI taxonomy): domain Eukaryota; kingdom Metazoa; phylum Chordata; class Mammalia; order Artiodactyla; family Delphinidae; genus Globicephala; species Globicephala melas. The sequence goes on from NC_083328.1 coordinate 23,327,284, forward strand.
GCTGCGTGGGCGGGGGGTGGAAGCAGTTTCTCGTTTTCAGCCTGACTTCGCGGTATGTGGGTCAGAGCGACTCTGAGGGTTTATTAGTTCCACGGTCTCTGCCGTGGAGACCCCGTGGGGGCGTATAGATTGCTGGCTTGTAGGGCCAGCATATAGGCATCTTCTGGCTCACGGCAGAATGTCCCAGTTGTTTTGTGCCTTTGAACATTGTGTCTTTGATCTTGACATTCAGGAAATTAGCAGCTAATGGATCTACTGCAGATTTTTTGGTCACATTGAGAACGCTGGGCCAAAAGATAATGGAAATGAAGACATAGAAATACCGAAGTGTGTGGTGTGATTGATGTGGTATGAAGTTATAGTGGCCTCTGAGAGAAGTTCTCTCATCCAAGTGGATTGAAGTGAATTGATACTTTGGCCATTTAGAGGTGAAATCCGTGTAGTCTCAACTCTTTTTTAAAAAATTATTAATCATTGTGACAAAACACACGTAACATAAAATTAACCATCTTTCAGTGGTGTTGAGTACATACACACACGTCATCACCCCCCACCCATATCCAGAACTCTTTTCATCTTGCAAGAAATGAAACTCTGTTCCCATTAAACAATAGCTCCCCATACCCCACTGGCCCCAGCCCCTGGCAACCACCACTCTACTTTCTGTTTGACTACTTTGGGTACCTCATATAAGTGGAATGACACAACGTTTGTCTCTTTGGGGCTGGTTTATTTCACTTAGCCTAATGTCCTCAAGGTTCATCCCTGTTGTAGCATGTGGCAGGATTTCCTTTTGAAGGCTGTGTCATATTCCATTGCGTGGATAGACCACGTTTTGTTTGTTTTTCCATGCATCCATTGATGAATGCTGGGTTGCTTCCATGTTTTGGTTATTGTGAATAATGCTGCTATGAACAGTGGTGTGCAGTTATTTCTTCAACCTTTTCTTGAGCCAGAAAAACATTCAGGATGAAGGACGTTCGTTTTCTCTTGAGATCATGTGGTTTGGGGAAGGAAGGGGGAGGGAGGTGGAAAGAGCAGAGGTCCCGTGGGCATGCCAGAACCTCACAGAGCATTAGGAGGAACCAGAGTTCTTGTTCCAGCCCTTTCACTCGTTCCCTTGTGACTGGAGTCACGTAACCCTGTAGGTCTTTGTTTGCTCGTGTCGAGTGGAGACATGGTGCCTGCTGCCCGCTCCCTTGCAGTGCCTCTCTAGGGCTATAAACTCTCCTCAGGAGAAAGTAGCTTCTGGCTGTGAAAGTCCCTCGAGTCGAGGAAAATGATAAATATACTGTACATTATAAATATACAGTCAAAATATTGTACATGTATAAACTATCCGTTTATTTAGTCAATGAATATTTGTTAGGTGATTGTCATGCTCTAGGGGCTGGGGCTACTAATTTCACTCTGAGTTTCCTGAGTGTCTACCATGAGCCAGGCAATGTTCTACATGTGCTCACTTGTCTGTCTTCACAAGGGCCCATTTTACAAAGTGGGGAAACTGGGCAGAGAGAAGTTAAGTCATCTTTCTGTGCTGAGTGGTAGAACTGAGGTCTTTGGCTTACAAAGTGATGCACCATAACCAAGACATGAGACTGGTTCTCTACAGCGAGCAAAACAGAGCCCCTGCCCTCATGGAGCTTACATTCTAGTGGACATAGATACTCAGTGAACGAATTAACACATCGTGCCTGTTGGCATTGTCTCTGCCAGGAGGAAAAAGAAAGCAGGATAAGGGGCTGGAGAGGGGTGGCTGAGTGGTGAGAGTGGGGAAGCTGTTCTAGGTGGGTGAGGAGAAGGCATTTAAGTAGAGAGCTGGAAGGGTTGAGGGAGTGAGCCTGGAGGATGTCCAGGGGAAGAGCATTCCAAACAGTGAGTACAGGAAGTGCAAAGGCCCTGAGGCAGAGTGTGTTGAAGGCTGGAGGAGAGTGAGTGAGGGGAGAGCAGCAGGAGTTGAGGTTGAACTGGCTTAAAAGGCCCCATCACATTGATCTTGTAGGCTGAGGTAAAGGCTTGGATTTTATTCCTGTGGGTGACGGGAAGCCTTGGAGTATTTTGAGAAGGAGGGGTGACCCAGCCAGGCTGCCTGGAGAGAACTGTTCCTGGGGGACCCACAAGTACTTATTTCCAACATATATAAAGAACTCCAACTAACATAACATTGTAAAGCAACTATACCCCAATTTAAAAAAAAAGCAAAAGCAAAAAAAACCTCCAATGACTCAAAAATACAAGACAAAATCCAATTCTTAAATGGGCAACAATTTTGAACAGATGTTTCACAGCAGAAGACTCATGCAAATGGTCTAAAGGCACATGGGAAAGTGCTCAACTTCATCATCCATCAGAGAAATGCAGGTTAAAACCTTAGTGAGATACCACTACAACCCACCTACCAGAATGCTTAAAATCACAAAGACTGACAACATCCAATGTTGGTGAAGGTGTGGAGCCACTGGAACTCTCAGGCAGTGCTGTGGGTGTATCACGTGATGTAACCCCTTAGGAAGAAATTCTAGTGGTTTCTTGTAAAACTAAACCGATATCTACCCCACGATCCAGCAGTGCCACTCCCAAGAGAAATGAAAATGTTATGTCCACACAAAAACTTGTACATGCATATTCAGAGAAGCTCTACATGTAATAGCCCCAGACTAGAAATTGCCCAGGTGTCCATCCACAGGATAAAGGATAACAAACTATGGTATATTCATGTAATGGAACATTATTCAGCAATAAGAAGGAAAAAGGACTGGTACAGCGTGGATGAATGTCACAAACATTATGCTGAGTAGGACATCCTGCTGACAATCATTATGAGAAACAGAAGTCAGACCCAAGAGAGCCCGTATAGATGATTGCATGTATATAAAGTTCAAGAAACGACAAAACTGATCTATGGTGAAAAATCAAAACAGTGGTTGTGACTGGGGAAGGGGATTGACTGGAAAGGGGCCAAAGGGAAGTTTCTAGACTAATAGTGATAGGGCGTTGGATACACAGGTGTATGCGTTTGTCAAAGTCATCACGTAAGGTTTGCACATTTCATTGCATATAAATTTTATCTGAAAAATAAAAGAGCCGTAAACCTCAAATTCTGGTTAATGATATGCCTGCTGAAGTGTTCAGGTCACTAGTGCCTGCAGCTTACTTTAAAATGCTCTGAGAAAAAGATTGCTAGATATGCGATAAAGCAAATATAGCATATTTTCAAAATATTAGTTGCAGAATTAATAACTGTTCATTGTACGAGCTCGGTGATATATTTAAAGGGGTTCGGTTATTTCAGCTTCTCTGTATTTGATAACGTTCATAAGAAAATGTTGGGGGACACCAGTTAGGAGTAATACGCTGCGGGCTTCCGGGTGGGAAGGGGAGCGGACAAGTGCCCAGCTTGGGAGACAGTTTGAAGGCAGCGTCTTTGATCCCCAGAGCCAGCCCTTAGCCTTTATACTCCAGCTTCAGGGGTGCTGTAAATGAGGGCTCTCAAACAGAGGGGGGATTCTCAAACAGGGGATGCTGCTGTTGTCTTACTTCCCAAGCACCAGAATCACCCAGGAGCTGTGCCTGTGGGGTTCCCAGACCTCAGCCTCCTGGATTCTGATTTCTTAAGTCTTGGGTGAACCTGCACTTGAGTGAATGTGCTGGGAGAGTCTGACGTAAGTGAACTGCGCACCTCATTCTGGGAGGCACTTGGGTGGCCAGTGGAATGCTGAAGGGGCTGGGCTGTTGCAGCTGGACAGACAGGTCTGAGATGTGGTCTCGCTGGTCGGCTGCTGTGTTGGTTTAGTGAGCTGGCCTGGCTGCCCGCAAGCCCGATCTAGGCTGCCATTAGGATGGTATTTTATGGAGCCGTCTGGGAAAGGAGCAGGCTCCGGGTAGCGTGCTCTTAGATGTTCTTGGGGGATAATTCGGAGTCATGTGGGGTGTAGTATCTCTTATTACAAAGCCACACTGCCTGCTGGGGAACAATGTTTGATTTGAGCCCAGAGAAAGAAAATGTGCTTAGTCAAAAGTGGTATTTGCACATCTGGCTACTGGATATTTATGTTTCTGAAAACTGCTTTAATGTGAGGTTTGCTTTGTCCAAAGGAATGCCTTTTAGACCTTCAGTGCCTATAATTCAGGGCCCCGTGGCTTAGGAAGTGAAGTCTGTGTGTGTTGCCTTTGCAGCATAAGAGTCAGAGGTGGTGGCAATAAGCGTGTTCTGGTTCTCACCACGTACCAGACCCTGGGCTCGGTGTAATACTTAACGATTCCCCACCAGATGGATGGCACTGGCACCTGCATTTTATAGATGGGGACCCTGAGCCTCAGGAAGGTTAAGAAACTTACCCAAAATTGCACAGCTGGAGTAGGGACTTGAACCTGAGACGGACTGCAAGCCCATATCCATAACCGCTATGAAATAATCTATTGAGGAGGAAGTCCTGGCTGAGGACTTTGTAAATTGACTTACCCCGTGTAACTTGGATGTGATAAGACTGTATTTCTCATAAGTATACCCAGATTTTTATATCAGTGTGTATCTTGCTTCTTTCCACCTTCGGAGCCATTCAGAGGATTTCTGTGTTTGCTTGGAGCCCCTTAGGAGAGCCTTCAGAGTCTGAGGGGTGAGCTGGTGGCCTTCTTCAGGAGCACCAAACTGATTGGATCTTTGGAAGAGGCCAAAGGACAGTCTGATTTGGTAACCAAGTTGATTGTCAGTGTGGGAACTGCTGTTCTGATTGAGCAATAGAAGAAAAATTGCATGACTCTGAAGTAAGAGATTTACTTTCTTAGGTGGCTCCCAAAATGCTGGTTACAGCCGACAGAACCCATCACAGACTGGCTTTGGTCAAAGAGAAAAGTCTGCGGTTGTGTGGGCTCCAGGCTCCACTGAGTCTGGCGTCCAGGTTGTATCCTGGGAATCTCTCAGCTGGAATGTTCCTCAGCGCCGCCTTCATCCGTTGCCTTTCTTCTCAGGAAGGCCCTTTCCCCAGGGAAGCAAATCCCGGGCTTACCTCCTGCCAGCTGGGCCACACCAGTGGAAAGAGAGATCCCCTGTCCCGAAAGTTCCAGAAGTCCCAGGGAGGATTCTCAGGGGCCTGGCCTCCCTCATCCTGCCCTCCTCATGCACAGTGGAGCGTGGCTTTTCACAGCCTTGAAGTGGGAAGGAGTGCCGTTTCAGAGAAGGAAGCATGACTGTCTCCTTATTTCACTGCCATAGCCACAGTTTTTATTGCTGAAGCTTCTCTGGCTAATATCCCCACGGAAGAACTTGGCAGGCAGGGTTCAAGAGCTGGCCCTGGTGGCAGGCATGTGTCAACTATTTGGAACGTCCTGGTGGTGGGTGGGTGGACTCCTAGCCCTGGGAGTGTCTCCCATGGCCTCTTACTGTTGGGGTCCCTTCAGTGAGGAGCAGCCCGGGAGGGTGGGCCCTAGTCAGATGGTCCAATCCCAGCTCCCTTCTCTGGGGCTCACTGCCCCCTGAGAGAGTCATCTATTGGCCTAGGTCGAGCTCCCCTAGAAATAGACCCTGAGATCAAGATTTGAGTGCAAGTATTTTATTTGGGGGGTGATTCCAAGAAGAACCAGTGTTATCAGGCAAGTCCCCACTGTGGGCACGTGGATCGCGACCCTCCTGGACTCTCGGTGTAGGCTTCCCCAGGGGTGGGGGGCGCTGGGGCATGTGTTCCCCAACTCCCAGCAGGCACAGGTTGAAGGATGTTTCCAGAAGCGCTTAATTCCCCAGGCTCCTCCAGCCTGCCTTATGCATCTGAGGAGAGAGTGTTACCAAACCAAACCAGGGTCGACTCGCCTGCGTACAGTAAAGCCAGCCCACTGACACTGGGTTGTGGTGAAGGAAAGTACAACATTTATTGCAGGGCACCAAGCAAGGAGAACAGGCAACTCGTGCTCAAAAGACCCAAACTCCCAATGGCTTTCAGAGAAGGGGTTTTAAAGGCAGTGGGAGGGAGGGGGCTGCAGGGTGTGTGATCAGCTCGTGCTCAATTCTCGGGTTGGTCGGCATCAAGGTGAAGTTTCAAGCATCGTCAGCCTTCTGGTTTCAACCAGCCTAGGGTCTGCGTTCTTGCGATCAGCAGTTTCCATCTGGAGGGGGTCAGCTTCCTATAAAAACAACTTAGGACTGTGTGTCAGGCCTGTATCTGTGTCTTTCAGGGAACTGGGAGTTGGGTGATCCTGCTGTGTGGCGGATTTATAGTCTAAATCGGTACCAGTGTCCCGGCCCAATAGCTATTGTTTCTACATCTTCACGTTTCCTAATTATGAAGTCTTGAGCCGGCCTTTAGAGAACCAAAGGGAGGCCTGGGAGACTAAAGCAAAAGGCTTTTACTTCAAAGGGGCTTGTATGTGGTCCCCATCCCCCCTTTTCTTTGGTAGTCCTCAATCTTGAGGGGAACAGGTTCAGGAAAAGAAAGGGAGTAAAGTTTTGGATAGAGAGAGTTAATCATAAACTCAGAAGAGGAACTCAGTTTTAGGGGGACTGGGTTTCAGGAGGACCCTGGTGACCTGAGACTCTGTGGGCAGAGAGTCTGCGGGCTGGTCAGGGCCGGGGGCTGGGGTGCACCCTCAACATCGCCACACTTAACCTTGCCACGTCGAAGGCTCCGAGTGCAGGATCCTCCGCGTTCCCCCTTCCCTCTCCATTCTTCTTTCCTCTGGGCAGGAAGGTGCAAAGCAGATGAGCAAGACCCCTGGCTAAGTGGATGCCATGGAGAAAAAGGCGCCGGTCTCCCCTTGAGGAGGTGCCTGATGTTTGCAAGGGACCCTCTTGGCAGCCGTCTCTCTCAGTTTTGAGTGGGTGGGCAGGGAAAATCCCCAGCTCTCCCCACTCGGCCAGCACCTCCCCTCTGCTTATAGAGGTGGGAAAGGAGGATGGTTTTGAAAACTGCAGGACCAGGTCTCTGCCTCTTAAAAATCCCAGAGGGAGGTGTTGGGCCCGGTTTTTGCCAACCCCTTGCTGCCTCTCCCTAGTCCCCAGCTTTGGGCCCAGGCAGCCAGTTCTGGCCTAACAGGAAAAGTCCCCCTCCACGTTCTGTCCGTGCACAGCTAAAGGCTTCCCAGACCCTCCATAACGTCAGCTTTTGTTATTTATTCTCTGTACCTTTGGCACTTAGAAGGAACTTGATAGGTGTTTTTTGAATTAAATAAATATCATTGTATAAAGAGTGTTAGCTTTTGAGTTAGACTGACCTGGTGAAGGTCCTGGCTTCACCACTTACTGCTGAATGAACTTGGGTTCAACTCCTCACCTTTAAATTAGGAATAATAATGCTTACTGCGTGGAGAGTTGGGGGAACATCGTGAAGATAACAATAGCAACGTCTGACTTACATAGCACTCACCATGTGCCAGGCATGGTGCTAAGGCTTCTATTGTATTCACTACTCTCAGCATCCCATTTTATGGATGGGGAAACTGAGGCATGCATTAAGTAACATGCCTAAGGCCACAAAATTGGGATTTGAACCCAAGCTAGTCCAGCTCCAGGGTTGTGCACTTAGCCACTCTGCTGCACTACATCGCCTCTTGATAACCCAAGGTCTGGCACGCAAAGCGCCTGGCGTATAATATACACTGAATAGTGGTGACCAGGAGCTCAGGTACCAGGAGGTTGGGGAGGGAACTGAGGAAGGAGGAGGGAAAAAACGAGGGAGGAGAGGTTGGGGAGCAATTGAGATTGAGCCATGAGGAACTGGCCTTAGAATCCGATTCGTGTTTCAATTTGTGCAACTTTGGTCTTAACCGTGCCCCAGGCAAATGAAGTTAGAAGGAATTGAGGACATTTTTTAATAGCAAAAATGGTGATGATTTGAGGTACCCAGAGGCATGTGCTGATTGGGCCTAGTACACGCCCCAGCCTGGAATCTGCCTGGGACCGTACACGCCCCAGCCTCTCCTGACTGCATACTGTATTTGGTGATCACTGACCACCTGATACCTAAATAGTCAAGGCCCTTGACAAGGCATATGTCAGTTTTTTAATGAGAAGCCGTCTTTAACTTGTCCTGAGCTGTTGTCAGCCTTGACCCTCTCGGCAGGAACCTGTCCTCTGCATGTGTTAGTTGAAAGGTTTCCTGCCCAGGTTTGGTGAACAGCAGTGTTGGCACCACTGTGCAGCCAGGGCTGGGCGCAGACCAGAACCTTACAAGGCAGCATTAACTAGAAGGTTCTTTCTATGTGGTCCTTCTTGTTTCTTCCTCCTAAAATACAAATGTAGTTTACATTTCAGACCTTAAAGTGAGCTTTTGATTCCTAGTTTATAATGTGAACTGGAAGGGGAACCAGAGATGATTTGAACCAATCCTATTTTATAGATGAGAAAACTGCAGCACAGAGATGTTGAGTGACTTATCCAAGGTCACACAGCTTTCAGTGACAGAAAGGAGACTAGAGGTAGGTCACCTGATCAGCAGGCAGGAGGTCTTACTCCTGGCACATACTGCTTTACCCCACAAGGGAAGGGATCTATAGTGGCTAAGAGCACAGGCCCTAGAGTCATACAGACCTGGGTTCAAGTCCCAGCTTTGCCACCTTCTACAGATGTGGGTCCAGGAAAGTTAACTTTATCATTTCTAAGCCTCAGTTTTCTTTGTCTATAAAATGGGAATCATGTGCTGTGCTGGAACCAGCTTGAGCTGGCCTGTAGAGTCAATTGTTATTTTCAGGAATTTCACAAACCCGCTGACTTCACACTGGCAGATTGAAAATCAGCCACTGTGTATGAAATTGACAGATGCCGTAGCATTTGTAATCAGAGCCTCCACCTTCTGCCCCCCCGCAGAGCAGAGCCTGACACGTGTATACAGTGATGCCATGTCGTGGTCAAGAGCACGACCCAGCAGTCCCCAGATCTTCAGGCCAGAGTCAGTCCAGCCACTTCCAGCGGTGTGACCTTGGGCAGTTACTCAAGGTCACTGGTAATAATGGAAATTGCTGGCTCTTCCTGAGTTCTTCCCATAGACCCGGTACTGTTCTGGGGCTTTCCGTGTAAGTCAGAAAACCACCAGGGACTATCATTCTCCCCATTTTACAGTTAAAGAAAGTGAGACAAAATTTGAGTAACTTGCCCGAGGCCATGCAGTCAGTGAAGGAAGGAGGCTCCGTTCAAATCCCAGCATCTGCTCTTGGCCACCACCCTGTCTCGTTGAGGTTCATCTTCCTTCTTTGGAAGATGGCAGGAATAGCAACCCTGACCTCAAAGGCTGTGGTTAGGGTGGGATGTGATAACGCCTGTGCTGTTTACACAGGCCCTGCACGTGGCAGGGCCTCAGCTGACGTGCGCTTACTGCTGGTAAGCACTGAGTAAATGTCACTGTCAATCGTCACCATGATGATTGCACTAAAATCTTCCCAGCCGAGGGACCGCAACTCAGTTTGACCAAGGAGCTTAAAGCAACATTTGCCAGCCGAGCCATTCATCCACTCCAGCTGGGGTTGAGAAGATGAGGCTGTCACTCTGAGTGGCTGGCAGGCTGGGTGGTCCAGGCATCTGGCGGTGCACCCCAGAGAGGATGCCGGGGCTCTCTTCAAAGAGGGAGAGGTTGAAAATTTCCACGGGCTGTCCCGATTGCTTGAGCACACGCAGAGGGCAGGTTCTGGGGCTACCAACATGAGTGAGACCTGATCCCTTCCTTTAAGATTCTCATCGTAATACAGTCGGCCTCCATATTACAGGAGTTCTGAATCCAGATCCAGTTGGTTGAATCCACGGATGCGGAACAGAAGACCAACTGTGCTGCACCCTTTTGTATAAGGGACTTGAGCGTCCGTGGATTCTGGTATCTGAGGGGGTCCTGGAACCAGTCCCTTGCAGATACCAAGGAACGACTGTGTAACAATAGTAAGCATTTGTCAGTGCTCCCTGTTTCCTAACACTGCACGAAGCGTTTTCCATACATGATCACGTTGAATCATACGAGCCTGTGAGGTACCGTGATCATTTTACACGGGAGTAAACTGAGGTTCAAGTCAATGAGTGACTTGCCTTGATGTTCAAGGAATAAATATTGGAGCCGGGATTTGAACTTAGGTGACTCCGGAGCTCAGTCCTTCCTCATTACCTGGAAGTGCCTCTGAGAAACAAGTCAGGGCCATCAGTAACTATGATACAAGGTGAAAATTAGTGGGACCAAAGGAGAACGGTCTGTTCATTTCAAGCAGCAGCAGATCTGACTGTGGCCACCTTAAGGGAAATGATAAATAAAATAATAGATCCACTTACTAAATGCTGGGCTCTAAGCCCTTCCCATATATTAATCCATTTAATTCTCTCATCAATTATATATGACAGGTGCTCTTACTGTCCCTATTGTACAGATGAGAAAACGGACGTCAGGGAGTTAGCGAACCTGCCCAAGGTCACACAGTAAATGACAGAGCCAGGCTTCATACCAGGCTCTCTGGGAGAAAAAGAGGGCAGTATAGAAAGGGTAGTGGAGTCGTTCATAACAGCAAGGGAAGAATTGAGCCCTGCAGGCTCCCAGGCAGCTCTGGGGTCCTTTGGAGCAGAAGTATAACGTGAGCCACTTACGTCATCTGAAATGGCCTAGTGGCCACATTTAAAAAAACTAAAAGGAACCAGATGAAATTTATTCTGTACTATTTTATTTAATCTAATCTAACTAAAATGTTATGTCCATGTGTGATCATCAGAAATTATTAGTGTGAACATTTTTTTTTTTTAGTGTGAGATTTTGCATCTTCTTTCCACACTAGATCGTGGCCTCCATTGTCTATTTCATGCTTACGGCACAGCTCAGGTTGGAGTAGCCATAGTTCAGGAGCTCAGTGGCCACGGGAGGCTGGTGGTGTCTGTTCTGACAGCGCAGCACTAGAGCGAGAAGATGGATTGACTTGGATCCAAGGGCGTGGGGTTGCTTTCTTTCTCTGACTCCATTCCAGTTTCAAATTTCCAGGACACAGGGAATCCAGTGGGCCCGCACCTTGGGCTGGGGGTCTTGGGCAGGTGCTGTCTGTCACCCCGGAAGGCGTGGCCCTGTTTGATCTGGACAGTTACTTCAGTTGGCTTTGGCCTCAGGGTGTGTGTAATCCCAGTGCTGGGGGCAAGGAGAGAGGGAGAGATGAGATGCCCATTCAGTTCCTGAAGTGTTTCTGCCCACACTGGTGACTCTGCCAGCTTCCTTGGCTCAGCTGCCCCTCTGAACTGGCACAGGAATTAAACTAGGCAGGCAGGTCGGTGCACGGAGGCGGAAGGTCAGATCAGCTTGCAGACGCATCTGGAAGAAAGGCTGTGCATCCTAGCGGGGGAACCCTCTGGGGAACAGCTGCAACTCCCCACCATCCAGGGCTCTCTCTGTGGCCCCTCACACGTTCTCAAGGCCCATGGCAGAGGTCGCCTTCAGCGCCAGGCCCTACTGAGGCCCCAGCCACCCCTGGATGGTCCAGGTGACTATACTACCTGCACTTCAAGCTTGTGTGATAGAAGAAGTTGGTTTCTGTGTGGCAGCAGGGTAAACAGAGACTGCTTATCTGCAGCACGGAGAGGCCGGCCGCCCCTCATCTTCTGGTGGGAATGGGGGCTGGGACTTGCCTCCTGTGACATTTGTGAAGTGTGTCGGGACCCTTTGGGCCACCAGGGACACAACCCCAACTCAGGCTTCCTTTATAGGAGATGGGAGGAGAGATGCCGGCTCAGGGAACTAAGAACCCCCGGAGTTTCCCGAGCTTCAGGCACAGCTGGATCCAGAGGCTCGAGCCTTGTTCTCAGGGCTGCCTTTCTCTCTTTCTCCATCCCTCAGATAGACTCTGTCATTAGACAGCCGCCAGCCAGCTCACAACCTGGCACCCTGTATTCACTTTCTATTGCTCCGTAACAATCACAAATTTAGCAGCTTAAAACAACACCCCTTCCTTATCTCACACTTTCCAGGTGCGGCTGAGCTGGGTGCTCAGAGCCCCACCAAGTTAAAATCAAGGTGTTGGCTGGGACTTTGATCTCATCTGAGGCTTGGCGTCCTCGTTCGGACTCCCTGGTTATTGGCAGAATTCGGTTTTGTGTGGTTGTAGACTGAGCCCTCAGCTCCTAGAGGCCTCCTGCAGTTCCTGCCTTGTGGCTTTCTCTGCAGATGACAGTTTCTTCAGGGTCAGCTTGAACCTGAACTGGAGAGTGTCTGCTGGTGCTCCTTATCTCTGACTTTGAAATCCCCTTTTAAATGGCTCACCTGATGAGGTCAGGCCCACCCAGGATAATCTCCCTTTTGGTGAACTCAGAGTAACTGATGAGGGACTTCATTACATCTGCAGACTCCCTTTACGTTTTCATTAATGTAACCTAATCATGAGAGTGATGTCGGATCCTCTACACAGGTCCCACCCACTCAAGGGAAGGGGATTGATTGTTCAGGGAGGGTAATCTGTGTGTGGGGGGGTGTGCACCAATCTTGGGGACCATCTTAGAATTGGATCTCCCATATCCCCCATGGGGGAGGACTCTGACTGCGTGGTTTGGTCACATGGCCATCTCTGAGCCCGTCACCTGGCCAGCGAGAGGAGGAGTTACTCTAGTGCGGGGGGGGGGGGGGGGGCGGGTGTCAAATGCCCAGGGTTAGCCCCACCCAAACCACAGCCAAAGAGGTTCTGATAAGTGGGAGGGATGCTAAATAGGCAGAAATAACAGGTGCATCCTATAGGGCCCCCCCAAAGCCTAAGGCTGAGAGAAAGTGTGGATTTTCATAAGTGAGGGCTTTTAAGGGCAGCAGGTGTAAGAAAGGAAATGCCCTTCCTTCCTCCCTCCCTTCCTTCCTTCCTTCCTTCCTTCCTTCCTTCCTTCCTCCTTCCTTCCTCCTTCCTTCCTTCCTTCCTCTTTCCTTCCTTTTTTCCTTCCTTCATTCCTTCCTTTCTTTCTTTCCTCCCTCCCTCCCTCCCTTCCTTCCTCTTTCCTTCCTTCCTTCCTCTTTCCTTCCTCCTTCCTTCCTTTCCTTCCTTCCTTCCTCCTTCCTTCCTTTCCTTCCTTCCTTCCTCCTTCCTTCCTCTTTCCTTCCTTCCTTCCTTTTTTTCTTTTTCTTTCTTTTCTTTCTTTCTTTCTTTCTTTCTTTCTTTCTTTCTTTCTTTCTTTCTTTCTTTCTTTCTTTCTTTCTTTCTTTCCTCCCTCCCTCCCTCCCTCCTTCCCTCCCTCCCTTCCTTCCATCAATAGATGTATTAGACTTACATCTGACAGACCTGAGTTCTAATCCAGACTTGACCAAGTGTAAGTATGCCTTCATCTATTCAATAAACATTTACTGAGCACTTAGGGCACTAGTGTTGTCATAGGGACCACTTGCTATGTGACCTTGGGAAAGTTAGTTGACTCTTCTGAGCCTTAGTTTTCAGTGGGGGAAATGGGGATAAAAGCCCGAGAGCATAGTTGTCAAGAAGGCGCAGTCTGGAGCCAGCCTCCTTGGGTTCATACGCCGTAAACTGCTTTTACTCATAACACTTCTGACACCAAATGTGTGGGTTTTTTTCTCCACACCAGCAAATTCTCCATTTCTCTAGACACCAACTGGGAGTCCTGCAAGTCTGTTTGATTCTGATACTAACTGCTTGGAGTCAGCTCAGACCCCACAGGTTAAGGGCTCAGTCCCATAAGCCTGCTCCCACTTCAGATGCCCAGTACGAGTCCCAGGTTGTCAGCCATGCTTCTGACCCACCCAGCTATAAATCAGGGGTGCTCACGACCTCTTCCTCAGGTTCCATAATTTGCTAAAATGGCTCACAAAACTCAGGAAGGCCCCTACTATTATCAGTTTATTATAAAGAATACAACTCAGAATGGCCAAATGGAAGAGACGCTTAAGGCAAGGTATTGGGTGGGTTGAGGGGGGAGAGCGTCCATGCCCTCTCCAGGGGTACCACGTTCCCAGTACCTCAGTGTGTTCACCAACTCAGAAGTTCTCTAAACCCTGTAATAAACCCTCTCCCCTTCCCAGACGATGGGGGTTGCGGCTGAGAGTTCCAACCCTCTAATCTTGCCTTGGTCTTTCTGGTGACCAGCCTCCATCTTGAAGCTATTTTGGGACCCCCAGCCTAAGTCAGTTATCTTGTTAGTGTCCAGAAGATACTCATCACTTCAGAGATCCCAAGAGTTTTAGGACATGTATGCCAGGAACTGGGGACACCGACCAAATGTGTATTTCTCATTGTATCACACCCTGGCTCTGCTCCCTGCTCACTATGTAAGGTCGGGCACAAGTCCTAACCTCCCAGTGTCTCAGTTTACTCATATGTGCAATGAGGATAATAATAGTCCCTCTCCCAGAGGGTTGTAGTAAAGATTAAATGGGAAAATAAAGGAAAGGGCTCAGAACTCAGGGCCTGGCACGTGGTGTGTTCTCAGTCTTGTTGGTTTTCATCATCATCATCATCAACATAATCACCATCATCACCATCACCATCATCAACATCAACATCACCGTCATCATCATCATCAGCATCATTATCATTATCAACGGGTTCTTTCGAGAACTGCATGAGATAACACATGCCACGTGCTCCACCCCACGTGTGGTACAGAAGTATTCAGTCAATATTTTCTGCTGCGGTTGTTCATTTATTTAGCGAACTTGTTTGCAGGGTTTCCCATGTACCAGCTCTAGTGCAGACTCTCAGTCTAGACAGAAGGTCTAGACAGTTAGAACCCAGTGTCCTAAGTTGTGCTCTGCACTGGTACCTCCCTGGGCTGAGGTTCCTGGGGGGACATGTTCACTGCTCTATGCCCAGTGCTGTGCCAGCGCCTGGCTCAGAGCAGAGCTTCTGTTTGTGGAATGAATGACCTGTTGGTAGCATTTCCTCTGAAAGTCTGAGGCCTGTGGGAGGGGCCTCTGTCCCCACTTGGGGGTGGGGTGGGAGCATGGAGGGAGCTTGGGTGGTCTGGGATGTTCTGTTTGCCTGGCACATAGTCAGACCCTACAAGGAATTTCACAGCATGAGATGGAGGGAAACTGAAGCTGGGGAGTGAAGAACCTCATAGATGGCGTTTATCCTGAGGCGGGCATGGGGGCAGGAGCCACTGAAAGATGATAAGTAGCAGAGAAACCTGGCCAGGGTTACATTTTAGGCTAATCCTCTGGGGTGTTTAGACCAGATAGTTTAGAGCTCACTCTCAACACTACTGATCTTGGGCCAGATTATTCTCTTCTAGGCGGAACTGAGTATTATTAACAGCATCTCTGGTCTCTACCCACGAGATGCCAGTAGCACCTCCTACCCACGTTGTGACAACCAAAACTGTCTGCAGGCACTGCGAAATGTCCCCTGGGGGCACATAGCCTGGTTGAGAAGCACCCGTTGAGAGAAGTGTGAGAGCAGAGGCGGGTGGCCTGTAACTAGTGGGCGAGGCGTCCTGCTGTGACTGAGGGCAGGGGTGGGCTCGGAGTCGAGGGTGTTTAGTTGTTGGAAGTGACACGAGGGACGAGGGTGAAGGAGGCCTCCAGGATCTTGTTCAGTTTGAGGGGCTTGCTGGCTGGGGGAGCTGGGCAGTGAGGAACAGGCGGGGATGAGTGGGGGTGGTGATGAATACTTCATTTTGGGATGCTGGGGTTGAGGATGACCGTGAAACATCCATGTGGAGATTTCCCGTGGACTGAAGTTAAACTCCCTAAGTGATTGTGTCTGATCCCATCACTTGAAACACCTGTGTTATCAGTTTTTCTGGGGCACTTGTTTAAAATACGAATTCCCAGGCCCCTCCTATGAAGAATCTGATCAAGTAGGTTTGGTGAGGCCCCGTAAATCCCCCAGGGATGCGTCTGATGAGGGAGGCTGTGGAAACATGGAACTTTGTAAGCCTAGGCCTGTCCCCTGCCTGGGTGGATGGCCGACACCTCACTCGCAATACATTCAAGACTGAACTGCTGATTCCTCCCCAGATTGCTCCTCCACACATGTTGTCCATAGCCATCAGTGGTATCAGCATTTACCCCTAAACCTAGGAGTCTTATCCTTCAACCATCAGCAAACCATGCCAGCCCTACCAACCACTTCCAGTTTCCTCCACTCCGACTGTCTGGTCCAGCCCACCTTCACCTCTCACCTGGGTTATCGTAACTCTCCTATGGGTCTCCCTGCTTCATCCGTTTGCCTACCTCAATATATTCTCAACACGGCAGCCAGGGAATCTAGTAAAATGAATATCGGCTCAGGTCTTCCTCCTTTCAACTTTCCGGTGGTTTCCCATCTCATTCAAGATAAAATCTAAACAAGATCCAATCCCTTCTCCCTCCAACCTGTTTTTCCCTGTTGGTGGCCTCCCTCACTCTGCTCCAGCCATACCAACTTTGTTGGGTTTCTCAAACACACCAAGCATGGTCCTGCCTCAGGGCCTTTGCACTTGCTATCTCTGCCTGGAATGCTCTCCCTCCGGATACCTGCATGGCTCCCTCCTTTCTTCATTTAGGTCTGCCCTCAGAGAGGCCTTCCTTGACTTCCCTCTTTAAGAGCAGCCCCATCACTTTCTATCCCCTTAGGCAGCTTTATTTTTCTTCACAGTACTTACCACTAGCAGACTTTGCAAACTGATTTCTTTATTATCTCTTCCTTCCACTACAATGTGAAGGTCAAGGGGATGGGGATTTTTTTCTGTCTTGTTCACTGCTGGTCCTCCAGTGCCTGGTACATAATAGATGTTCAATAAAAATATTTATGGAAGAGAAGCAAGTAAGGAAGAAAGGAAAGGAGAAGGAGGAAGGAAAACATATAAGGCTTAGGCAGGACTAGAACTCGAAAGAAATCAGCATGTTTGGGACACACAGAAAATATGATAGTTGAAACCCTAGGCATCAACAGCATTTACTGAGAAACACTGTATAATGTAAGAAGAAAAGGTGACCATGAGTTGAATTCTGGGGAAAACTGCATTTAAGGGCAGGGGAGAAGGATTAGGAACTATGAAGACCAGGAAACAGAAGCTAGAGGGAGAGGAAAGGTAGGTGAGAACCCTGTCGTGCATGGTGACAGAACTGCAAGAAGAGCTGGTCTCCACTACAACTTCGTGGGGTGTCTTATTATGCCCCCCGTTTTCCCCAGGAGGAGAGGAAAAGAGGCTCAGAGGGGTTCAGCAGCATGTCCAAGGCCACACAGTGAGTACGTGGTGGAGCTGGCATTGGGTTGTAGGGCTGTGACTCAGTCCTACTTATACCACCACTGTATCAGTTTCCTATGGCTGCTGTAACAAGTGACAACAGATCGGGTGGCTTAAAACGACAGGAAAGTGTTCTCTCCCAGTTCTGGAGACTGGAAGTCCAAAATCAAGGTGTCGGCAGGGTCGGGTTCCTTCTGGAGGCCTTGAGGGAGGTTTGGTTCCATGATCTTTTTGAGGGACACAATTCAACGCATACCAACCACCCTACCTCCAAATACTGGGGTAGGAAAGAGAGGTGAGGGCGAACATAGAAGGTGCAGCCCTGCCCCGGAGAAATGATAGTACATGAAAAGTAAAATAGCCTCATAAAAGAGATTGTTACAAGAGGTGCAGAGAAGTTGAATAATTACAACGTGAGTGGAAGAGGGAGTCAGAAGCAGAAACAGCTTCCATCGGAAGAGGGAGGACGTGCAGCCAGAGAGATCTTTTAAAAATGCAAGTTGAATTAGGTGATTCCGTCTAAAACCTTCTGTGGCTCCCTATTCCTCAGGATAAGTCCAAACTCCTTACCTGGCTGCAAGGCATGAGCTGACCTGCTTTTTCCCCCAGCCTCAGCTCTGCACCTTGCCCTACCCCAGCCCTTCCCCCTTTACTTGTCCATATAGGCCTTTTCCGCTGTTCAGTGGACCTGCTCCTTGGCCCTCTAACTCCTTGGCCCTCTAACTCCTTGGCCCTCTAACTCCTGTCCCTACTTCTGCAGGGGAGTCTTAGGAAAGTCGGTTGCCACAGCACCCTGTTATTCTTCATAGCACACACCACAGTGCTAATTAAATCATCTCATTATTAATTAGTTCTGCATAGTAATTCATTAAATAATGTTTACTCTCAGGAACTGCATTACAGTGACCTTGACCGTCTTGCTTACTGCTGTGTCCGTTGTGTCTAGCATGACTGCCCAGTCAACAGATAATTATTGAGCACGTACTGTACGCTAGCCCTGTGCCTGACATGTGGTAGACACTCTATAAATATCTGTGGACTGGATGGTTGGGTAGGGGGTGGTCTAATTAGGTGACTAAGACACAGAGAAGCAGAGGGGGGCTTTCTGTGCAGAAGTGGGATGAGCAGACGAAAGAAAGGTCTGGGGCTGGACCCCGCTGACTCGAAAGCCCTCCCTTGGCTGGCAGAGCTTCTCCCAGCCACTTGCCTGCAAGTGCCCTGGCCCATCCTGGAAGCTGCTGCTGCTGCTGCTTCTCCCTAACTGTCCACTGTTGGCCCTTCATTATGGACACTGGGTAGCTGGAGGCAGGGCTTCATGTCTGCCATTCAGGTTTGGGTTGATAGTGTTGCATATTATGGCAGCATCTCTGCTAGAACAGCTGTCTTTGCTACAAGATGCTCACTGGGGGCCCAATTTAGAATAGAGTCAGTATCTCACTCTTTCAAGATGCTTGAGTGGATCTGAAGTAGGTTGATCTAATTTGGACAGCCAGTGAGCACTAGACATAAACTCTCAGACATGAGAAGATTGAGCCTCTCTCCCATCTTCCCTGGAAGGTTTAGCTTCATACACAGGATATAAACAAACGTTTCTCTTGGCCAACATTCACCCAGGATCTGTTCTATACCTGGGGAGATGGACGGAGGTAACATAAAATCACTACCCTTGACAGCCTCATGGGCAGAAAGATAGGAGAAAAGAGGGTCACTACCTCAGAAATGAAAACAGAGCCTTACCTCACATCATACACCAAAATCAAGTCCAGGTGGTCCAAGGACTTTTTGAAAAGCCAAACTTTAAGTTTTAGAAGGGAAAAAAGGAGAATATCTTTGTGACCTAAGAATAGCAAAGCATTTCTGAAAAAGTCATAAAGTATGAACCATAGAGGAAAAAGATAAATGCATTCTACCACTTTAAAATTATAAACTTCAGGGCTTCCCTGGTGGCGCAGTGGTTGAGAGTCCGCCTGCCAGTGCAGGGGACACGGGTTCGTGCCCCTGTCCGGGAAGATCCCACATGCCGTGGAGCGGCTGGGCCCATGAGCCATGGCCGCTGAGCTTGCGCGTCCGGAGCCTGTGCTCCGCAACGGGAGAGGCCACAACAGTGAGAGGCCCGCGTACCGCAAAAAAAAAACTATAAACTTCTGCTCATCAGAAAACATGGTAAAAAAAAATGTAAAAACAAGCCACAGACTGGGAAAACTATACACATGTATTAGTTTGTTAGGGCTGTTGTAACAAAATTCCACAACCTGGCTTAAACAACAGCAATTTACTGTTGCACAGTTCTGGACATCCAGATGTTGACAGGGCCATGCTTCCTCTGAAGGTTCTAGGAAGGGTCTATTCCAGGCCTCTCTCCTGGCTTCTGGTAGTTCCTTGGCTTGTGGCAGCCTGACTCCAGTCTTCACATGGCGTTCTCCTTGTGTGCATGTCAGTGTCCAAATTTCTCCCTCTAATTGGATTAAAGCCCTGCCCTACTCCACTATGACCTCATCTTAACTAATTACATCTGCAACAACCCTATTTTCAAATAATGTCACATTCTCAGGCACTCAGGAATGGGACTTAAACGTACGAATTTGGGGAAGGGCACAGTTTAACCCATAACATATAACTGGTGAGTAATTTCATAGCCATAATATTTAAAGGGCTTCTTATAAATCAGTAGATGCCCAATAGAAAAATGGGCCAAAAGGGACTTCCCTGGTGGCCCAGTGGTTAAGACACCACGCTTCCAATGCAGGGGGCCCAGATTCGATCCCTGCTCAGGGAACTAGATTTCACATGCATGCCACAACTGAGAGTTTGCATGCCACAACTAAGGACCCCACCTGCCGCAACTGAGAGACCCGGTGCAACCAAATAACTAACTAACTAACTAAATAACTAAATAAATAAAAGAGAGACACCTAGTTTTCTTTTTTTTTAAAAGAAAAGGCCAAAAGAAATGAACAGGGTTTTCATAGAAGAGAAAAAAATGAATAGCTGTTACTCAGTCCTTTTAGCATTCAGGGAAATACAAACTAAATCCACAGTAAGATATCCAGTGGACAGGAATAATTAGAAAGCCTGACAGTAACAGACACATACAGTCCAGTGCGAAGTGTGTATTGTTGACCACAGCGTGGGCATATATCGAGGAGGGGCATTGAACTCACACAGAAACTCAGTGTTTCCACGTAAAAAAGGAAATGTAATTAAATTGATATATGGCTAGATATTCAATCAAAGAAATGCAACCACACTGATCCCACCCGCATTTGTCAAAATGTTAATACCCAGTGCTGGTGATGTTGTGGTGATACTCCTGTCCTCTCCCTCTCCTGATGGCTGTGAGGTTAGTTCAGCCCTTTTTTTTTTTCTTTTTTTTGCGGTACTCGGGCTTCTCACTGTTGTGGCCTCTCCCGCTGCGGAGCACAGGCTCCGGACGCGCAGACTCAGCGGCCATGGCTCACAGGCCCAGCCGCTCCGTGGCATGTGGGATCTTCCCGGACCGGGGCACGAACCCGTGTCCCCTGCATCGGCAGGCGGACTCCCAACCACTGCGCCACCAGGGAAGCCCTAGTTCAGCCCTTTTAACAAATAGTCTGGCAGTTCATTACTGAATGACAGAAAAATATCTGGATATTTTTGATATGTTTTAATATATTCTTTGACCCAGTGATCTCACCCCTGGGTTTTATTAGAGGGATGTAATCTAAAAGAAGAAAAGTGCCAAAGTGCCCTATTTTAGACCATTAAAAATAACCTAAGTACCTAGTAATAGGAAAATGGTTAAAATAAATTGCAGTATTTCAGCCTAATGGAATATTCTAAGTAGACATTACGAATGATACTTGTGATGTCTGGGTAATAACTTGGAAAATGTGTGTGTCTGTTTATTTAAGTTTTAAAATGGTCAGGGGTGGTATTTCGGAATTCACCTGTGCTGTCAATGCAGCTATGCAAATATTGTTTTGATTATTGACAAGGACTGGAAAAGAGTCTGAAAGCGGGGCAGTGGAGAAAAGAAAGCATTTGATGAAATGTGTAACGTGCTGCGATTGTGGTTGGATTTCGCTTTTTTAAAAAATCCGTTCCTATTTTAATGTTGTTTGTGCAGTAAATTAAGAGACAAAAGGTTTCTGCTGACCCACGGGGACAAAGACAGTGGGCGCACAGCAGCTATGTTTGGCATCGTTCAAAGTACGTGCACACATCCGAAACCCCCTCTGCTAGGGGAGCAGGAGCCAGGGTGCCATTAGAAACACTTCAAAGGAAGTATGTCAGGAGGAGAGCTGGGCAGTTATTTTCCCCAGAACGTGTCTTTTGTCCCAAATGGTTTTCTTTGATTTCCTTTTTATTGATTAGAACTTAGCTGTGTTCAGAGGCTGCAGAGAGACCGAAGTTCTCTCTGGGTGGAGAGTGGAGGAGCATTTGCACAAGCCAGCTGCGGGGGGCTGGCAGGACGGTTCTGGATTCATCTGAGTAACTTACGGGCGGTCTATTTCAGTTCTCCCAAGCCCACCCCACGTGATTCAACCAAATGAAGCTTATCAGGCCCTTAAAAAGGAAACGAGGCCTATTTGTGACGTCTTGAAACGGGAAAAGGTAGAAGTGTCACCAGTCACCCAGGTCCTTCTCCCACCTCAGCTTCAATTCTCTGGAGGTTGGGTAGGACAGGCGACAGACACTGTGCCGATGACCCCTCTCGGACCAGGATGTGGTGCAGGAAGCCTCCACGTTGGGGCCGCATAGCTTGTTCTCGCGGCCCCTGGATTGTAGTTCTTCCACGTGCTCGGAATGTAGTGGTGGAGAGACGGACACTGTCTTTGCCTTTATGGAGAACAGGAAAACATCTGACGAGGACGAGTGCCATGAAAGAGAGAAAACAAGGTGATGTGATAGAAAGTGATGGAGGCAGGGGGCTCTTGTCCCCTGGGTGGTCATGGAAAGCCTAGAAGAGGTGACATTTGAGCTGAGATTCCCAGGCTAAGGGAACAGCAAGCCTTGGGGTAGGAGCGGTCTTCTGTTTGCAAGGGATAGAAGGCAGAGGTGGCAGCTGGATGAGGTCTGAGACGTAAGCAGGGTCAGATTATTTAGCTCCTGGTAGACAAGTGGTTCTCAACCGGGCGCTTTTGCACTGCGGGGACCTTTGGCAGTGTCTAGAGACTTTATTTGTAAGGAGAATCCTCACTAATTTATTTTAGATCCAAATTATTCACCCTCTTTGGCTACTTTATTATGAGTAGCAGGTTATGCGGGACTTTATGTTTTGAAATCAAGAACCTTCAGGATCAGAGCGGCAAACGGTGCCAGGGCTGCAGTGAAGGGTTCCCTCATTCTGTTCCGTCTGTGTGGAGTGTGCCTCCCCGCAATAGTTGCTGGACAAAATCCTACTTATCTTTCTTTTTTCTAGCTTTATTGAGATCTAATTGATACAGAACATTGTGTAAGTTTAAGGGGTACAATGTGATGACGTATATAGCTGTGTACATTTTGAAGTGACTACCGTGATCAGCTTAGTTAACACATCCTGTCTACCTGTTAGGGATTAACTCAAATGCATCCTGAGCGAAGCCGTCCCTAGTCATGCCCCTCCCAGGAGTGGGTTGTGCTTCCGTCTTGCACTAGGTCTGGTTCATATGGCTCATTAACAGTTAGGACCTATAACGTTTTTTTAATTGAAGTGAAATTCACATAACATCAATTTAACCATTTGAAAGTGTACAATTCAGTGGCATTTACTACATTCTCAACGTTGTGTGACCATCACCTCTCTCTACTTCCAGGACATTTCTGTCACTCCAAAGGAGACTCTGTACCCACTAGGCAGTCACTCCCCATTTCCCCCTCCTCCCAGATCCTGGCAACCACTAATCTGCTTTTTGTCTCTGTGGATTTACCGATTCTGCCTATCTCATGAATGGAATTACACAAGATGTGGTTTTGTGTCTGGCTTTCACCTAGCATCATGTTTTTAAGGTTCATCTACACAACATTGTAGCATGTATCGGTACGTCATTCCTTTTTATGACTGAATAATATTCCATTGTGTGGATAGACCACATTTTGTTCACCCGTTCATCCACTGATGGACGTGTGGGCTGTTTCCACCTTTTGGCTACTGTGACTAGTGCAGCTGTGAAATTCATGTGCACATATTTCTGTTCTCTTGAGTATATACCTAGGAGTGAAATTGCTGGATCATATGGTATCTGTATGTTTAGCCTTTCATGGAATGGCCAAACCGTTTAGAGTTTACAGCAGAGCAGCTGTACCATTTTACATGCCCACCAGCAATGTACAGGATTCCAATTTCTCCACATCTGTGCCGACACTTGTTATTTTCTGTTTGATTTTTTAATAACCATCCTAGTGAGCATGAGGCCCCTGGAATTTTTATTTTTTTATACCTTCCTTAGTCTTCCCCAACAGACTGATGTGTTGATGGCTGGGATTATGCTTTAATTGGCAGCAACATGGTGTGAGAGTTAATATAGGGGCTGAGCTCGCATCCTGTCCTACTTTATGATTTCTTGAGTCACTTGCCTTCTCTGAGCTGGAATCCCTTCGTCTGTAAAATGGAAATTTCTAGGGCTATTGAGGGGAAGAAGTGAGATTGAGCCTTAACTTGCCAGGGTCAGTGCCTGGCCTAGGGTGATTTCTCCATAAAGGTTTGCTGTAATTAACCATGTTCATAACTTTCCAGGCCCAGGCCCCAGTAACTTGAATAAATGTTTGTTAAATGAATCAGCCCTTCGATATTGCTCAATTAGCCTTCTTTTCTGTTTCTACCAACTGTTCCCCAAATTCCAGACAGCTGTCTTGCAAACTGATCACTCCCAAGACAGAGAGAAAGAGTGGCTCGATCAAGGGAACGGCTTCCCTGGAAAAATAGAACATGAAAACCTTGATATGCTTGTGTTGGGGGCGGAGCACCGGGAGGGCACAGGGAGCTTGTGTCCTGCTAAGGGAAGGAAGACTAAAAGAAGCTCTTAGATGACAAACAGCCTTCTTAGAAAGGTGATGACACCAGGAAGCTGCCTCGTTGAGGGTTCAGTCAATGGCCTCAGGGGCGGGAAAGAGCAGCTCTCTAGCTCTCTCCACTCCAGAAAGCACTCTCCACTTAGAGAGGGCTTGAGGGCCTCTTAGGCGCTGAGGGCTCAGGAGCTGGCCTCAGGCCCCTCTCTCTCCATCCATCTCTTGAGCTGGCAGCCGGGGGTGAGCAGACTCCCACCCGGTCGGCCGCCGGGCAGCTTTCTCTGGCTCTGGGGACGCTTCCAGAATCCACCTCTTCTCACCCTCCAGCCACACTGGCCTTCCCTCTGTTCTTGAACACACCGGCTTGGTTCTTCCCTCTTCTCACTTGCTGTTCTCTCTGCCTGGCGTGTCCCCCGCCTCCAAGCTCACCTCACAGAGAGGCCTCGCCCTCCGACCACCGTGGCTCACATAGGGGTCCCCACGTGTGCCCGATCGGTCACCACTCTCTTGCCTGAGTTTTCTTGCTTTCTTTTTTAATATTTATTTTCTTTTTTAATTTTTATTTCTTTATTTGTGGTACGTGGGCCTCTCACTGTTGTGGCCTCTCCCGTTGCGGAGCACAGGCTCCAGACGCACAGGCGCAGCAGCCATGGCTCACGGGCCCAGCCGCTCCGCGGCATGTGGGATCCTCCCGGACCGGGGCACGAACCCATGTCCCCTGCATCGGCAGGCGGACTCTCAACCACTACGCCACCAGGGAAGCCCTATTTTGTGTTTTTAAATGAAATATTTCTAACGTGAAACAATAAAACAAACAGCCATGTGCCCACCTCCCAGACTTGACAAGGGCTAATATTCTGCGCTACTTTAGATCTTTCCTTTTAATCAACTTTATCGAAGTATAATTTACATACAACAAATACATACATTTTAAATATATAGTTTATTGATTTGGGGGCAAATGCACCTGTGTAACCACTACCACAATCAAGATACAGAATATCTCCATATCCCCAGAAAGGCCCCTCACCTCCCGTACCCTGCAGGAGTTTTCTTCCTGGTACTCAACATTACCTGAAATCACCTCATTCATGACTTTTTTAGTCTGTTTCCTGTCTGTCTTCACCGCCAGAGTGTATGTTCTACAAAGGCAGGGACCGTATCCCATTCCCAGTCCAGGCACATGGTAGGCCCACACGCAGTCTATGGAAGTCATGATATTGTCTTCATTATCCTTGTGTGTACACATCCCGACACACATGTCTGAGGATATCTGTGGGGTAAGTTGCTGGGAATGGAACTATTGGGTTAAAGAATATTTACTCTTTTCTTGTTATCACAAAAGAGACATCTACCCCCCTTCCTCTTGTCTATCCAGGGTTTCTCAACCTCAGCACCGTTGCCATTTGGGGCTGGATCATTCTTTGGGGTCCAGGACTTACACTAGATTTGGGTATCCTACAAAGGGAAGGGTTCCAGGAGCATCCCTGACCCCAGTTGTGACAACCCAGAATGTCTCCAGACATTGGCAAATGTCCCCAGTTGAGAACCACTGGTCTGTGTACGTGGGCTAATTTCTTGCCATCCTAAATTGTTCCTCAGTTGAGCCCATCCCTAAACAAACTACCCTCGATGACTGGATTGGTTGAATCCATTTTTTGCCCTGTTTATGCAGCTCAGCTGACTGAATTACAAGTCCTGATCACTGTCTTTACAGCTACATCATCAAAGGAGATGCTGGTTTGTTTTAGAAGCAGGGAAGGCATTACTCTGATTTATAAACCTGGGAGGAGCAAAAAGTCCACAGGACATGAATGGCTTCTCCATGGCCTGGGCACCAGCATAATTCACAGCATTCTTTGCCTGAGGACAAATATGTCTTCAGGGTCATGCTCTGAAGATGCGGCATCTTCCAGGCCTTCAAGAACAAGAATGGAAACCCCTAGCAAATGCGTAAAGGGCTCTGAACTTCTTTGATTACTCAGGACACTGAGTTGGCCGTTTCTTTCTTGAAAAATCTGCAAGCTTATGTGCCCAGAGCTGGACAGCAGGAACCTAAAGGGTGAAGGAGGACAGGTGGGGACCCAGTGACGTGAAGAGGCAGGTCCCATCTAGAGGGCACTGCATTGTGGCCAGATGTTGCCAGGTGGGAACGTGGGCCCAGCCTTGCCAGACCTTCCTGTTTTTCAAGAAAGACAAGAAATCCAGACTTTTTTAGTGTGAAAAATCTTGATTCTTAAGTTTTATAATTATCAGCGAGGAATTATCTGTTTAAACATGATGTGAACCAAACAAAACGCATCTACAGGCTGCCAGTCTGCAACCTCTGAGTTAATTTACAAGGTTGTTTCTCGTTTGGGGACTAAGTCGCTCGGTTCAGAAATCTTTTCCTTTGACTCTTCATCTAGTCAGCAAATCTTTATTGAGTATCTACGGAGCATTGTTCTAGAGCTGCCGCTTGGCATTAATTTGCTCAAATGACTGACACCAAAAGGGATAGAGATTATGGGTGTGTGAGTGGGTTGGTGGATGAAGAATGGATGGATAGATGGATAGGCAGATAGATCAATCTGATCTTTTAGAGATACATGCTAAAATATTGCAGATGAAATAATGTGATGTTTGGGAATTACTTCAGAATAATACAGGGAGTTGAACGAGGGGATAGGTGAATCAGGACTGGCCATGTGATGATAATTGTTGAAGCTGAGTGATGGTGGCTATGAGGAGGTTCCTTATACTCTTCTACCTTCTTTTGAATATGATTGGAAATTTCCCATACTAAAAATATTTGTTTTAATGTCCTTATCAGTTAGAAATGCACTCTGAAAGAGATATAGGTAAAATGACGTCATGTCTGGGACTTGGTTTAAAATATTCAGCTAAAAATTTTCACAAGTCAGGGTATAGATGTGCTATGATCTGAATGTTTGTGTTCCCCTCCCCACCACCTACAAATGTGCATGTTGGAATCCTGACACCCAGTATGATGGTGTTAGAAGGTGGAGCCTTCGGGAGGGTGATTAGGTCATGAAGGTGGACCCCCCCTTGAATGGGATTAGTGCCCTTACTAAAACTCCAGAGAGCTTCCCAGCCCCCTGCTGAGGATACAGTGAGAAGTCCGCAACCCTGAAGAGGGCCCTCACCCGACCATGTAGGCACCCTGATGTCCCAGCCTCCAGAGCTGTGAAAAATAAATTTCTGTTGTTTATAAGCTACCCTGTCTGTGGTATTTTGTTATTATAGCAGCCTGTATGGACTAAGACAAGATGAAACATCCTTCAGCAAAATGTTGATAATTGGTACAATTGGGTGATGGGTATGTGGAGATTCTTGGAACTGGCGTGTTTAATTTGTATACGGTTGAAATTTTCTACAGTTAAGAAAATGTTTAAAGGGATAGAGAGGTGGGGGCCTCTTGTTTCTAGGTACTTTTGGAAGTATGGAGTCATACACTGGGTGCGTATGTGAATTTCCCATGAGTGTGGTAGTGTTGACAGCAGAGGAATGGGTACTCTTTAACAAGGGATGTCACAGTCTGAGCTTGCCTTGGTGAGACAAGAAGCATGGGCTCTATTGTGGACTCAGCCTGCAGCTTGAGAACAGATTTCTCACCTGGATGGTTTTCCTGCAGGGTGGTCTTCCTGTTACCCTGCAGGGAGGCAGAATAGCACAATGGTCAGAGAATCTGGAATCAGCCTCCCTGGCTCCAGGTGCCAGCACTACCACTTTCTAGCTGTGTGTAGCCTTGGACATGTTTCTGAGCCTCTGTTTCCTCTGAGCCTCAGTTTCCTCTCTCATTAAATGTAACACTCATATCTCACAGACTCGTTATGAAGATTGAACTAATAATTACATGTTAAGTACTTAGCACAGAGCTCGACATGTAGCATTTATTTATTCTCATTATTGATGCTTTTGTTCTTACTACATTGTGGCTGCTCTGAAACATTCTAAGAGCAGAACGAACTTTCTGAAATAGATGGAAGAAAATACGTGGGGACAGAGGCTAAAAGAAGTCAAAGAAAGAGGCACTTACTGTTAGCTGATCCACCCACAGAAGTCCATTTGTGAGCTGCTAGAATCAGTTTCCTGCATGATAGGTACAAAAAGAATACAAAAAAAATGCACCTTCCTGACCATATCCTTCCTCCGCAGAATGAGGTAGAACTGGGGGAGCTGCTTCTGTCACTGAATTATCTCCCGAGTGCTGGGAGACTGAACGTTGATGTCATTCGAGCCAAGCAACTTCTTCAGACAGATGTGAGCCAAGGTTCAGGTACTGTGTGGCCTCTCCTTCCCCCATTTCTTTAACAAGCCATCTATGTTTGTTTGGCACAAGGGACCTGATTTTCTTTTTCT
The DNA here is from genome assembly GCF_963455315.2 of Globicephala melas. Classification (NCBI taxonomy): domain Eukaryota; kingdom Metazoa; phylum Chordata; class Mammalia; order Artiodactyla; family Delphinidae; genus Globicephala; species Globicephala melas. Next base: position 23,355,701 of record NC_083328.1, read on the forward strand.
GCATCCTGGATACTATTAATTAACGCGACCCTTTGAGGGTGAAATAGCATCCATATCTAGGCTGTTAGTTCAAGAGGAAGAATGAACGATCGGTTGTTTCTTAGGATGAGGCAGGTAAGTGATACCATTCCAGTTACTCCATTTGAAGCAGGGGTTTGACCGAGACCAGGTGTGATGACTACTGAAATCTAGATCCTCTTTGTACACATGCAGCCCCAAAGAAGTTAACTTGCCTTTCCATATGCTATGCATGTAATGCAGACACCATGCTCCAGGTGGCGGTAGCGTGCACTGACCATGCATTCTAATCTGTGAGAGCAGTGGACACACCCTGAGGTTCTTTTCCCAGCCCTTTTCAAGAGTAGCGTAAGTCTTTATAAATCCCAGCTCTGAAAAGGCTGTTGTATTTAAAGTGCCTATAACACACCAATTCAAACGTGACTTTTAATGAAATACAACAGATTCCATTCCATTTGTATGTAGCTTTCCCATGACCGCAAAGGATATTATCGTGAAAGCAGCCACGGTTGCTCAGTAGGGGACGTACCGTCTTCTCTAAGTGCCGTAGCTAAGATAAATTACTTTTGCTATAAAGTGACAGCTGAATTTAGAAGACAACTTGTAGTCTCAAAAACCACATTATAGGGCTTCCCTGGTGGCGCAGTGGTTGAGAGTCCGCCTGCCGATGCAGGGGACACGGGTTCGTGCCCCGGTCCGGGAGGATCCCACATGCCGCGGAGCGGCTGGGCCCGTGAGCCATGGCCGCTGAGCCTGCGCGTCCGGAGCCTGTGCTCCGCAGCGGGAGAGGCCACAACAGTGAGAGGCCCGCGTACCGAAAAAGAAAAAAAAAAAACACGTTATGAAAACAGGTTTTGAAGGGACCAGTAGAGGGAATGGTATTAAGGCTGGAGAGTTTCAGAATCACCACAGTGGGAGAATCAGTATGATAAAATGATTAAAGGCTCCGGAGTCAAACTGCCTGGAACCAAAGCCTAGTTCTACTGTTTATAAATAATGTGGGCTTGGGGAAGTTATATATACTTCCCCATATATAAGTATATATACTTATAACCTCTATAAGCCTCAATTTCTTCATCTGAAAAATTGAGATAATAACAGTATTCATCTCACTGGGTTGTTTAAACAAATACAAAATTAGATAATGTACATGAATCTCTTTGTAAACCATAAAGTGATCTGAGAATGACAGTTATAATTCTGTTTTTCCCTGTACGGGCTATGGGCTCACTGACATGTTAATGGGTCTCTAAGGGCAGAAAACTAGGACAGGCTCTGGGTCTAGCTCTTCTTCCACTAGCCTGATCTTAAGCAAATCATTTCCTGTCTTGAGTCCTGAGTTTCTTCATCTGTAAAATGAACACAATGCCTGACACACGGGAGGAGCTCAATAAATTTTGGATGGCTAGAGTAAGAGAGAAAGGGGTGAGCAGAAAAGCAGCTGGATGGGAAAAAGGAAGAATATGTAATAGATGGATAGATGGGAAAATGGATGAATGAAAGGAGGAGTGGAAACCTGGAATGGATGGACTGATGAGAAACGAAAGGATGGGTCAGTGGTTGGGCTGTCAAATGGATGGGAAGTTGGATGGATAGGTGGATGGGTGGATGGATGGATAGGTGGATGGATGGATAGGTGGATGGATGGATGGATTAATGGATGGATGGATGGATGGATGGATGGGTGGATGGATGGATGGATGGATGGATGGATAGATGGATGGATGGATGGATAGATGGATGGATGGATGGATGGATGGATAGCTGGATGGGTGGATGGATGGATAGGTGGATGGGTGGATGGATGGATAGGTGGATGGATGGATGGATGGATAGGTGGATGGATGGCTGGATGGATAGATGGGTGGATGGTTGGATGGATGGATAGGCGGATGGGTGGATGGATGGATAGATGGATGGATGGATGGATAGCTGGATGGGTGGATGGATGGATAGGTGGATGGGTGGATGGATGGATAGGTGGATGGATGGATGGATGGATAGGTGGATGGATGGCTGGATGGATAGATGGGTGGATGGTTGGATGGATGGATAGGTGGATGGATGGCTGGATGGATAGATGGATGGATGGCTGGATGGATAGATGGATGGATGGATGGATGGATAGGTGGATGGGTGGATGGATGGATAGGTGGATGGGTGGATGGATGGATAGATGGATGGATGGATGCATGGATAGATGGATGGATGGATGGATTGGGTTTCCTGATCTCCAACGCTATGATTCTGCATCCAATTCTCAGATCCCTTTGTGAAAATCCAGCTGGTACATGGACTCAAGCTTGTGAAAACAAAGAAGACATCCTTCTTAAGAGGCACAATTGATCCTTTCTACAATGAATCCTTCAGCTTCAAAGTTCCCCAAGAAGAACTGGAAAATGCTAGCCTAGTGTTTACAGGTAGGTAGTGTTCCAGACATTGATGAACTGCAGGTGAGGCATATTCAGTGTATTGTCCTAGGGATAGAAGGTGATCTAGAGAGGGTGATGTTTAAGAACTTCGCATCTGGTATTCAGCTACCTGGGTTTGAACTCACCATTTGTGGACTTGGAAAAGATTCATAGAACCACAAAGTATAATTGTTACAAATGTAAATTTTGGAGCCAGATTTCCTGGCCCTTCCACATAATTACTAAAGTCTTGGGCAAGTTACTTAGCCCAGGGGCTTCCAACCCCCAGTTTGCGGACTGGTACTGGTCTGCGGCCTGTTAGGAACCAGGCTGCACAGCTGGAGGTGAGCGGCGGGGGAGCAAGCGAAGCGTCATCTGCTGCACCCCGTTACTCACATTACTGCCTGAACCATCGCCCCCATCGCTCGTATTATCGCCTGAACAACCGTTCCACCCCCAACCTCCGTCTGTGGAAAAATTGTCTTCCATGAAACCGGTCCCTGGTGCCAAAAAAGTTGGGGACCGCTGACTTAGCCTCTCTGAGCCTCAGTTTCTTCCATCTATAAAACGTGAGCAATAATAGTACTTGCTTCATAGGTTTGTCGTGAAGATTAAGTAAATTGTGTCTTTGAGATAATAGTAAGTGCTGTGTTAGCTTTGACAATATGATGATTCAAGTGGCTTATGGTCTAATAGGGAAACATGAGAAAATAGGATCACCTGACTCCGAGAGGAGGATTTTGAAAGGCTTCCCAGAGGACATGGTATTTAAGTAGAGGCTTCAGGTGCCACACTCTGGCTGAATCTATTGTTTCCAGCGTGTAATTTAATCTACTGTTTCCAGAGTGTATTAGTTATCACCCCAAACTTTAGTGGCTTAAAATAATCAACACTTATTATCTCATAGTTCCTGTAGGTCAAGAATCCAGTCATAGATTCACTGGGTGCTTCTGGCTGAGGTTCTCTGGCAAGGCTGCAATTAAGGTATTGGTGAGGGCTGCAGTCTCATCTGAAGTCTCAACTGGAGGTAGGGTGGGGATCTGTTTTCAAGATCTCTCACATAGTTGTTGGCAGGAATCGTTCCTTGCAAAATGTTGGCTTGAGACCTCAGTTCCTTCCTGGGTGTTATCCAGTGACCTTGCCCACATGGGCTGCTTCAAAGGGCAGTGCACAACATGGCAGATGGCTTCCATTAGAGTGGGCAAGTGAGGGAGTAAGAGAGGGTAAGCAAGACGGAAGCTCAAGTCTTTATGTAACCCAGTCTTGGAAGTGACGTCCTATCACTTTTGCCATATTCCACTCATTAGAAGCAACTCGCTAGGTCCAGCTCACATTCAAAGGGAGGGGATGATACAAGGGTGTGAGCAACTCGCTAGGTCCAGCTCACATTCAAGGGGAGGGGAGGATACAAGGGTGTGAGCAATTCGCTAGGTCCAGCTCACATTCAAGGGGAGGGGAGGATACAAGGGTGTGGATACTGGAAGGCAGGGATCATTGGAGCCATTTTAGAAGCTGCCCCCCCCCACCCGGCACACGGTAATTAGTAGAAGTAATGGTTATTATTTCCCGTGTCCTTTTCATAGACGTCCCCTGTGTGGTTGCTAATATTCATCGTAGTGCACCCTGTCAAGTCAACATCATCCTCGTCCATTTACAGGGCAGGGGCCTGAGGCCTAAGACATAAGCAGTCCACCCAGGGTCTCAAGCTGGTAAGAGTCAGGCTTCAAGCTCTGGTCTTGCTAGCTCCTAAAATCAAGGGATCTGCATTTCCTCAAACACCCAAGTAGTGCTGGCATTAGGGATCTGACATCATACTTTGAGGAGTCCTGCTCCAGAGTGGAAACCTTCATCTGTTTAGATCCAGTCTAGAATCCTTGGCGCAGGTGTCCCAAGAAAGCAGGCCATGGCTGAAAAATCCTTGCATGCAATCCTTCCGCTGCACAAGCTCATCGCTTCTCATCCCCAAGGTTGCTAATGTTCCGTGCTCCAAGACCCCTCCGAGGCAGACTGGTTCTGGGCTTTCTCAAGACCTGTCACCCAGAGAGTCTGCATCTAATCAGGGCCACCTGCCCTAGCAGATGTAATGATTTCTGATAGAGCCTGTGATGGCTTCTGTCCAGATTGAGTTACCAACAGACAAGGACCCCACTCCCTGGAAGGTTTCAGGTCAAGACAAGACAGTGATTCCACTGACTCCTTAAAAGTAGCCAGCAGGCAGTGGGAACCATATTGAACCAAGACTGGATCCAAGTATGGAATATCGATTCCTACATCCCTCCTGCGAATAAAGGACTTAACGTTGCACCTTTAGATCAGGAAGGGGTTCGGGCAGGGGGCGGGTTGCATTGGGAGAGCCTGCGTGGAAAGTCCTGACACTTTTGTATTTTACTTAAAATTTTATGACAAAAGTAGCACATGCTTGTGAGTGATCCAACCGAAGGATGTGTATGGACGGAGAATCAGAAGAACAGAGGGGTTCATTGCATAGCCTGGGTGCTGACTTTGGCCTTGGGCAAGAGCTGCGTGCTTTGGTTTTCTCATCTGTAAAACAGGGATAACCATACAAGGAGACCTCAAAGGACTGTTATGTAGATTAAATGAGATCCATTCATAATCAATGCTGAGCACTGTGCCAGGCACAAAGCAAGCCCTCAGCTAACTGTTAACTATTAGGAAAAGGAAATTTTACTCTCTTCTTCACCCTCCTTCCAGGCCCTTCTCCCTGAACTCGCCACCTTTAACGTCCCGGTGTGTCTCACTCCACACTTTTCCCCTTGTTCACACAAACGTCATCCACATATGGAAGAGTCAGTTCTTTGAAAAAGTTATTCATTAATCCAGAACTGTGTATTAAGCAGTCCCTGCTCTTGTGGAGGTTTCTGGACCATTCTGTGAACGGCACTCTGAAACTTGCTTCTGTTTCATTAACAATGAACATGTTCAGTCCCTCCAGGTCAATGCAAGTATGAATGGATCTAACTCTTTGTTTTTAATAACTGCATTATATACCATCACATGGTATACTGTGATAAAACGCCAAGGTTCCTCATTCTGGGGGCAGGGGTAGGAGTGTATGACAGAGCTTCAGAGCATGTGATAGGAACTCTGGAGTACCCTCCCCAGAAAAATACACAATAGGACAGAAAATTTTGCACACAGTTCAGAGGTGTTTTGAACCCCCTGAATCCCATATGTGAGGCCAATATGGCAGAAGCCTCAAACCGGAGTGGCGCTCCCAGCCCCGCCTCCCCAACGTACATCTCTCATTTGACATCCCCCCTCCCCCAACTTTAGGGGGCAGTTGTCAGCTGCGGCCATCAGCAAGGCCTGTGCTCTCCATTTGTGGAAGACCTGCTTCTCTCCTTTAAAGGTTGGCGTTTCAGGCCCCTAGCTCGGGTTTCTCTCCTCAGGTTAAAAGCCCATTGAAAATATTCTTTGTAGAGCAGGAAGGATTGCAGGCCTCTGTGCCCCCTTAAGCAAGGAATTCTCAAGCCTGGCTGTACTTTAGAATCAGCTGGGAGCTTTAAACTGCTACCAGTGGCCAGATGCCACCTCAGAGACTCTGATTCAGCCGGGCTAAGCTGGGGTCCTGGGCTCTCTATAAATATCTATATTTTTAAAGCCCCCCAGATATTTCTAATGCTCAGTCAGCCTTCCGAGCCACAGCTTTGAGTGGAAATCCCAGCTGGGGTGGCATTTTACATAAAGGCCACTGGCTGGAATAATAAAGAAATGTAGATTAAGCTGGTATCTATCTAGGCAAAGCTGTGATTCTCCTGAATTCAAATGCATAAGGTTCTAACTTGCTTTATTTATCCACTGGGGGAAAGAGCTGTCACCTCTAGGCTAAGCATCTGAAAGCCAGTCCATTAGCATGTTTCCAAACACCTAACAAAAGGAAGGTTGATCTGCAGTTGAAGCATTTGTGGAGAATCCTGGTAAAAGCCTGTAATTAGCTGGTGGGCTGGGCTTTCTGAACAGTTCCTTTCCTGTGTGGGTTGAGGGTTCTTCTGCAGGTTGCAATCAGGTGATTTCTGCAGCTTACGTTTAAAAGAAAAGAGGGGAAAAATGGCTTTTTGACTCCTGAGACAGCAGCCTGAGGTCCAGAGGCCTTCCAGGTAGTCAAGTGGAGTCACTGGGCTTATTGGGCTGTTATTGGAAGTAGAAGGAAAAAAGAAAAGAAAGAAAAAAGGAAACGTAGCTTGATCACAGCTCTTCGAAACATTAAAAATAGAATTGCCATATGATCCAGCAGTTCTACTTCTGGGCATGTGCCCAAAAGAATTGAAAGCAGAACTCAGACATATTTGTACACTCGTGTTCAAAGCAGCCTTACTCACAACAGCTAAAAAGAGTGGGGATGGGAGCAGGCAACCCAAGTGTGCACTGATGGATGCATAAATGGGTAAACGAATGTGGTGTGTCTATACAGTGGCATGTTATTCAGCCTTCAAAGGAAGGAAACTGACGCCTGCTCCTACGTGGATGAACTAGAGGACATTATGCTAAGTAATAAGCAAGATATAAAAGGACAAATAGTGTGTCATTCCCTTTATATGACGTACTTAGAGTAATCAAATTGATAGGGACAGAAAGTAGAATAGAGTTACCAGGGGCAGAGGGGAGGGGAGAATGGGGAGTTAGTATTTAGTGGGTACAGAGTTTTAGTTCGAGAGGATGAAAAGATTCTGGAGATGGATGGTGGTGATGGGTGGCTGCACAATGCAAATTGTCTTAACGCCACCGTATACCTTACAATGGTTAAAATGGTAAATTTTATGTTACATGTATTTTACCACAATTTAAAAAAAGGAGAGAAACAAGAAATGTAGCTTGAGCTCCGCAGAACCCCAGTGGTTCAGCATAGTTCCTGGATGCTGAGGCCAGACCCTTGCAGACTGTCCTCCCTGAGGGGGTAAATGCAGTGGTTAGGGGCCAAACCCTTGAGCCAGATGCCCAAGGTTGAGTCCGTGATCTTGGCACTTTCCTTGGCCTCTCTTTGCCTCAGCTTCCTCATCTGTAAAATGGGGACAGTGGCCCTTACTTCAGTAGATGTTGTCAAGCCCGAAATGAGTTAATATATGTGAAGGCTTAGAATGGTGCTTGGCTCAGAGAAAGTGCTCCTTCAGTATTAGCTACTATTATTGCTACTTGATAGACACCAGATTTATGCAGCCAGATGCCATCTTAAAGCTTCTGAAAGAAGACAGGTAATTATACATAAATAAATAATATGTTCTACCCACTTTGTCAATTTAGAGTCTGAGATTCTGTGGAAAGTCCAAAAAGGAAAGGACTTATTTTACAGACTTACCTGGGTGGGGTATTGTCTCATCTTCCTGTCCCTCTCCTTCTGAGTGTCAGAGGAAGACCCTCTGTCGGCTTGGAGGTGAAGTTTGGGGGAGATCGCTAGGTTAGAAGGAACTAAAGTTTATGTCATGCTCCTCTGGCCCTATGCCTCTGTCTGTTTCCCCTAAGTACCCTGGGCTTCCTGGCCTTCTGAAAAGCATTCAAAGCTCTTACTCATCTGGTGACCTTAGTCAGGAGGCACTTAGCTTAGAAAAGATTCCCAATGCCTGGGGGCAGCAGGAGTGGGGACCCGCTGCCTACAGGCGGCCTCTGACGGCAGAGCTGGGGGCGGGCAGGGTCCAGCTGCCCAAGACAGGAGCTAACCAGGCATCCGTCCCCACCAAATGAATTTTTTTTGAGCACCTACTATGTGCCTCGCACTGTGCTGGTTGCTCCTTATTCAGTAGGACAACCAGACGTTCCTGACACATGTTCTCATGGAGCTTCCCTCTGGAGGGAGACATCAATCCAATGCCACAGCAAAGCGATGTAATTGTGAGTTGGCCTAGGGGTTATGAAGCAGAGAAGCAGGGCCTATTGTAGAAGTGCCCGAGCCAGTCTGGGGAGTGAGAGGAGGTGACGTGTGAGCTGGGAGCTGAAGGGTGTAGGGAGGGAGAGGAGATCAGGCAGGGCTGGAGGAGACATTTCAGCCTGGTGCTAACGGGCGCTAACCCATGCCCTGCTGCCCTCCCGTCCTGTTAGAATTTCTCAAGGCAGCTGCTGTAGGAATTGGCCTGGGCATAGGCTTCGAAGGGGGCCTGTCAGTGATAACCAGTGCCGGGCGGCTGCAGAACACCGGGGAAGGGAAGCCAGGCAATGAATGACGCTCCTAGCTTTTTGCCAACGCTTAGTGTCTCTAGCCAGGACTAGAGAACTTGGCACCTCAGACTTTCACATGCAAAGGCGTTCCCCAGGGAATTGTTAAAATGCAGATTCTGACTCCGTCTGGGGCGGGGCCTGGGATTCTGCATTTCTAACAGCAGCCAGGTGTGCCGATGCCACAGGTCTGCAGACCATGCTTTGGGGAGCAGATATGGAGAGACCCAGAAAGTGCTTCAGGGTGAGTGACAGTCTTTCTGCCTGTGTTAGAAAGAATCAGACTCTCCAGCTGTGATCCTCACCTCTGCACATCATTAGATTTCTTAACCCCATCTGTACATTCGTTATTACGTGGGGACTTAAAAAGACCCTGATGCCCAGGCCCTGGCCCCGAGCAGCCGAATCGGCCAGGGCATTTGTATCTGGGGTGTGTGTGGATGTGTGTGTGTGTGTGTTTATCAAAGCTTCCCAGGTGGATCTCTTGCACAGCCTGGGTTGGCAAGCGTTTGCCCGTCCTGTTCTTCCTCCCTCCCGACCCCACTGTCTGCTTGGAGGCTTCCCAGGGCCCCCTGTGAGAGCGAGTTCCAAGGCACCTGGTCTGTTTTCCATAATTGCTTGGCTTTCTGCAGCTGTAGCATCAAATTGGTTAATTGTATCTGCTGGTGAGATGAGACAGGTGGGAGGCGTGGAGGAGAATGAGAGGGGAGGTCTGGAGCACAGCGTGCCGCCCTCTTACCTGGAAAGACCTCAGGGTTGAATGGGCAACAGAGGACATGCTGGAAAAGTGTCAGGGTTTGAGAAGTGGAGCAGTGGGTTTCTAGCCGAGGAGAGAAGGGCAAGCCAGTCTGAGAGGGGCATAGCCATTCTGTGAGAGCCAGAAACGCCGTTGAGATCAAGATGCTGTGGGTTTGTTCTGGGACACAGATGTTCCCCAGCATCTGGCCTCGGCCCACCTATGCCCTGCCCCCTTTCTGCAGCCTCCGCAGGCTCTGACTTCTCCCAGCCCTGCTCACTCGGTACCAGGCCTAGCTCTGCCTCCTGGAGAGATGGTCGCATGGCCACTCAGAGTATGGATGGAAGTGAGATGCAATTTGGTTCAGATGTCACCTTTACCACTCAGCAAGTGCCTGTGACCTTGGGTAATTGGTATCCCTCTTCTGAGCCTCAGTTTCCTCCCCTGTTATAACATTCCAGTCTCAACAATTCATATAAAGACCTTTAGGGGCTTCCCTGGTGGCGCAGTGGTTGAGAGTCCGCCTGCCGATGCAGGGGACACAGGTTCATGCCCCGGTCCGGGAAGATCCCACATGCCACGGAGCGGCTGGGCCCGTGAGCCATGGCCGCTGAGCCTGGGCGTCCGGAGCCTGTGCTCAGCAGCGGGAGAGGCCACAGCAGTGAGAGGCCTGCGTACTGCAAAGAAAAAAAAAAGAGCTTTAGGCAGTGCCTTGTACATAGTTAGTGCTCAAGAAATACCAGATTGGGTTTCCCTGGTGGCGCAGTGGTTAAGAATCCGCCTGCCCATGCAGGGGACACAGGTTCGAGCCCTGGTCCGGGAGGATCCCACATTGCTGTGGAGCAGCTAGGCCCGTGCGCCACAACTACTGAGCCTGCGCTCTAGAGTCTTCAAGCCACAGCTACTGAAGCCCTCGCGCCTAGAGCCCGTGCTCAGCAACAAGAGAAGCCAGCGCAATGGGAGACCCTCGCGCCGCAGCGAAGAGTGACCCCCGCTCGCGGCAGCTAGAGAAAGCCCGTGCGCAGCAACAGAAGAACTAATGCAGCCAATCAATAAATCTATAAAAAAAAGAGAGAGATACCAGATTGATGATGATGGTGAGATTAATGGACGCTGCCATAGAGGAGTGGACACTGGAATTACACAGACTTGGGTTTGCATCTTGGCCTCACTGTTAACCAGCTGTGTGACTTCAAGCAAATGACTCCACCTCTCTGAGTCCCAACTTTCTCTTGTGTAAAATCTAGCAAATCATTCCTATTATGGGAATTAAAGGCAGATCATCATGTGGACCTGTCCATCCCAGAAGTGACCCCTTAGAAATCCATACCTACTGTTTTAATAATCGCAGTGTGTGTGAGTTGAAACACTGGCACTTCTGAGGTTACTGGCTCAGCCCAGCTGCCTGTGGTTGTCTCCCTCACCTAATCACCGTCACCCCAGAGCTGCCAGCTGGTACAGCATCCAGGAGCCAGGGATGGACACTGAAGCTGTGTGGACTCAGCCACAGGACCAGGCCAGCTTGTGCTGCCTTTAGTGCCCTGGGTTTGGCAGTGTGTGCGGGGCTGGCAGTAGGCACTTGGCTCCAGACCCAGTCACGGGCAGTGAGCGGCAGAGTGGGAAGACTAAAGCCTCCACTTTCTAGCCAGAGGGCCTTGAAAGTGGGCCCCTGGAAGCCAGAATGAGAAAGATTGCAGAGAGGAGGCGCTCCAGGAGGGATCCCATAAGCTTATGTATAAACTCCTGAGCTCATCCCAAGCTGCGCGTGAGTGGAGATGGCCCTACACAGTGTATCAGAGACTTTGAGAACTGAATCACAGGGTAGACCCCTGGGGGACACACGTGAGGCACACATAGGGATAGCACTGCAAAGGCTTTGCAAACTGAACTGGCATCGGAATGACAGCACATGAAGGCAGGTTAGAACTTGCAGTCTGAACCTAATCTTTGATCAGTTGCCTGCTACAGCTAAAAAAATCAACATATTCAGTAGGATTTCGACAAGACCTAGACTCTCATAATACAAGATCGAAATGTCCAGGATACAGATTACCTGGTTTATGAAGAACCAGAAAATCTGGCAAGTTCCTAGAGTAAATATAATCAGCAGACACCAACCACAAGATGACCCAGGTATTGGAATTATCAGACAAAGACATTAAAGCAGCTGTTACAACCATGCTTCGGGAAGTAAGAGTGAACCCTCTTAAAAAGAACGATAAGATAGAAAAGACAGCAGATGAACAGATATAGAAATAGAAGATATAAAAGAAAAAACCCAAATGGAAATTTTAGAACTGAAAAGTACAGTCACTGAAATGAAATATTCACTGGATGGACTCAATAGCAGACTGGAGGAAACAGAGGGAAGAGTTGGTGAACTTGAAGAGAGATCAAGCGAAATTAGGCAATCTGAACAACAGAGAATAAAAAATATTCTCTGGGGGTGGGGGAAGATGAAAAGAAGGGGAAAAAAGACCTATGGAGAAATATTAAGAAGTCTAATATTTATGTCACATGAATCCCAGAAGGAGAGAAGAGAAACAGTGGGGAGCATTGGGATGAGGGTGGATGACCCCAGCTCAGCAGGACCACTACTGTCCTTCCCTTCCCAGAACACATCAGCAAGTCATGAGTAGACAGTATTGCATTGTGGACAAAGTCAGCCAGACCTGGCTTCACACTCTGTGTGATTGTGGGCAAGTTGCTTTACGTCTCTGAGCCTCAGTTTCCTTGTCTGAACAATGGGAACAGTAATACTGATACTTGTAGTTATCGTGAGGCTCCTATGTACTCAGTATCTCATTGAATCTTTCAACAACCATATAAGGTGTGATCTCTTTGATGGCCATCTTTCAGTTGGGGAAACTGAAGCTCAGAGAAGGGAAGTGCAATGAATTGAGTCAACTGCAGAGCCTGAGAGAACATCCCCACAAGACTGTCCTCGCTTCAGGCTCAGTGGTCCCCAGCTCAGGGGTCCCCAGGACCACCCTCACTTCATGCCAGTTGGCTACAAGTTCGCAGTCCCTGTGACCACCCTCAGGTTTAATAATTTACCAGAATGACACACAGAACTCAGGAAAGCACTACTTATGACTACAGTTTTATGATTGCGAAAGGGTACAAATTAAAATCAGCCCAGGAAAGAGACGCACGGGGCAGAGTCCAGGGGATCCCGTCATCTTCTCCCTGTGGAGTCATGGGCAGCGAGCGGTACCTCCTCCTGGTCACTAAGGGTGACAGTGTGCACAGAGTATTGCCAACCAGGGAGGCTTACCGAGCCTTTGATGTCCAGCCTTCTGACTGGGGCTTGATCACACGCTGTCTGGTGGCTGACCTTCCGTCTCTAGCGCCTCCCGGAGGTCCAGCTCGTGTCTTAGTCATCACTTTCTCCAGGGGTCTGAACTGAACTGCGAGGCCAAAAGCTCCCATCATAAATCACGTTGTTAGTCCCATGGCCAGAGCCCTGAGACACACAAAGGCACTCAGCAGGACATTCCAGGGGCCTGGAGATCACCTCCCAGGAGCCAAGGGCATTGACCACCCCTCGCTTTAGGTAGGTGAATTCTTCACTGCACAGCAAGTAACTAGTCACTTGTGCCAAGTCACCCAGCTGGTGAGTGGTTGAGCTGAGCTTCCCACTCAATCTGTTTGATTCCAAAGCCTTCCTGACTGTTCATCGCACACTTAGGTGTGTATGAATCACCTGGGGATCTTGTTAAAATGCAGGTTCTGAATCAGTAAGTCTGAGATGGGACCTGAGCATCTGTATTTCTAATAAGCGCTGGATGACCCCAGTGCTGGTGTGAGGCCCACAGTTTGAATAGCAAGAAGACCTTTCCTCTGTTCTCCCGTGTTACCCCAATACATCTAGAGCAAGGAAGCCAATATGAGTTTGGAGAATTAGCAGAGGACAGATCAAGTAGAGCCTGTAGGCCAAGAAGCTTGTAATTGTTTTCTAAGTGCTTCGAGACACATTTGGAGGGGTTTTGACCGGGAACTGATAGGATTTGGATAACGTTTTAAAGTGTCATTCCAGCTGTTGAGCTGGGTTGAAGGAGAGCAGGAGGGGGGAGCGAGGCTGCTCCCCACCATGTGCGAGGCTGTGGTGCTGGTCCAGGGGAGAGGTGATGGTGGCTTGGACCAGGGAGGTGGCAGAAGGGTTTCAGAGAAGTAACGTGGTAGGATGTAACTACACAGGCAGAGTCAACAGAACGTGCTGGTGAATTAGATGTAAAGGACCATCCTCTATCTCAGCAAGTTACTTCAGTCTGAACCACGATTTCCTTACCTGTACATCTCAGTTGCCACCTCACAGAGTGGAGTGTTGCAGGGACAAAAGGAAATCCTGTATGTAACATGCTTAGCACAGTGCTTGGTGAGGGCTCTGCAGATCATGGCTTTGACCTTGGATGTGCGCAGACGCGGAACTCCAGCCAAGTCATCAGGAGAGGGAAGCTGAGACCCGTCACCCTGGGGCTCCCCTGGCAGAGCACAGAGCCCGCAGTGGCACCTGCACTTTAGCCTCTTCTCCAGAGGCTCCTTGAGGCTGCCGGAGTCCACCCAGGTGGTAAAACCTGGCTGGATCTTAAACCTTCATTGTGGGTTCCAGTGGCAGCCTTTGAAGACCAGGCCAGCTGCCAGGGTTCCTGGGGATTTTTATTCCATTTGCATGGTTTTTTTTAATGATTTTGGTGCCTTTTGATGAAGCCTCGTTCCAGGCAAGTCCCCATGGGGGAGACCATCAGGGGGCTGGGAATTTATCCAGCCATATGTGTGCCTGCAGGGCCTGAGCTATATGGAGTGAGAAGGGGGCGCCAGTGGAGGCCAGGTCCAGCCTCACCCGTGCCTCAGTGCTGGCTGCAAGCAGTCAGGCCCAGCAGCCAAGGCCAGCACCCGGGGGCGGTTGAGGTGAAGGCTTGTGCGTGAAGTAAAATCAGAAATCGAAAGTATCCTTTCCAGATCTCCCTTCTGTCCATTGCTTTGCCCTGACTTCACCAACCCAGAGCCGCCAGTCAGCTGGAGAAGGCTTAACCTTTAGAATGCCGGGGCCTGCAGGGAACAAGCTGTAGTGTTACCTGTCTCTCTATATTTCAAGGAGAGCTTTCACCGTCATGGAAACAGATGTGGCTTAGAAATCAGAAAACCAGATTCCAGAGCTTCGTTGCTGTATCACGTCGTGAAGGACCTTTTAACATCTTTGAGCCTCCATTCTCCATCCTTCAGATGCACCTAGAATCTACCTTGGGGTTGTTCAGTTTTTTTCCCCTGGTTTCTTATTTTAGATTTCTTTTTTTCCCAGTTTTATTGAGAAATAATTGACCTATATCAGTGTATGTGTTTAAGACATATAGCATGATGGTTTAATTTACATATATTGTGAAATGATCACCACAGTAGGTTTAATTAACATCCATCATCTCATATAGATACAATAAAAAGAAAAGAAAAAACATTTCCCCTTGTGGTGAGAACTCTTAGGGTCTACTCTCTTAACAACTTCCCTGCGTATCGTACTATGTTAACTGTAGTCATCATGTTGTACATTGTATCCCTAGTACTTCTGTATCTTATAATTGGAAGTCTGTACCTTTTGACTTCTTTCTTCCTCTCCCCCCTCCCCTCCCTGACCCTGTTCATTCAGTTTTTAGCAATAATAATAGCAAATAGATATACAGCGTCTCCTACATGCCAGGAACTACTCCAACTGTTTTCATGTGAATTAACTTATTTAATCCTCATAGAAACACTGTGACATGGGCATCGTCATCATTTTAGTGAGGAATGAAGAAACTGAGGCAGCAATAGGATGAACATCTGGTTCAAGATCCTGGAACCCGGATTCCGACTCGGGTCATGTCGATCCAGAATCTGGGCTCTCAATCGCTGGGTTTTAACAGCCTCAAATATTTATCAAGCCTCTACTATGTTGAGGTGCTGTGCTTCGTTGCTGGAGAGATAGCAGAAAGACAGAAGTAATCCATCCTTTCACGATGCTGGCATTCTAGTTGGGGTGAGACAAACAAGAAATAAATGAACACCTAAAGATGAGTAAAGTAAGGCAACAGAGAGGGCCTGGAGCATTACTTTAAACTGGGTAACATAAGCTGAGAAAGGAGCAGCCCTGCAAAGATGGGAGAGAGGGACATTCTGGGCAGAGGAAATGGCAAATGCAAAGGCCCTGAGATAAGAATGAGCTTGTTTTTTTCAAAGAAAAGAAAGATGGTTCAGTGGCGAGAGCCTGGTTAATGAGGGGAGTGACTTATGCAGTGAGGTCAGAGTGATAAGTAGGGGCCATGGTCAGGAGCTTAGGTGATAACCTCCCGTGTGCCTAGGACTGTTTGGCACCGGAGAAACGGAAATGAGGAAGGCAGATGTGGCTCTGCCTTCACGAAGGATGGGTGAGCTGACGTGAGTGCAGGGCCCTTAGCACACAGCAGATGCTCAGTGGGTGTAATTTTCTCTTTCCCCATTTGTAAGTTGACATGAAAACTGCTTCGCTGGGTGTCTGCCGGACCCCCGCCCCCTGCATTAAATCAGGACAGAATGTAGTTGACCTATGGTAATTATTTCTAGAGATGGCCTTAGGCAAGGGCATAATTTACCAGAAAAAAAAAACGACAGCAAAGCATACAAGTGGGTGAAGAATAAGCAGAGTGGGCGGAAGGGCTCATCCTTCCCTCTGTCTCTTGGAGCTGGTGCCCGGGAAGGGAGGGTCTTTGGGGGCTTAACTCTCAGCCACTCCCCTTAGGATCCTGAGTTACAGCATCCGGAAGGGTATCCCCTGGCTTGGTGCCAAACTTCCCAGATTTTATTCTACTTCATTTCATCGGGGCTGCAGAAGCAGAGGAGAGGCAGCCTGTGGATGGTTCGTGGGTGGGGTCCTCTTCCATCCTTGTGCAGGGTCACGTTGGCTTCTCAGTGGCCTCTTCGGTACGGAGAGGCCAGGATACTTAAGAGATGCCTGGACAACCGCGTGATAAAATGAGGGTCCCCAGCCTCATTACAAGAAGTATCCCTACAATCCCAGTGTGTCCCTAAGGCATTTCAGGACGGCAGCAAATCATTCTTCTCCAGGTTACTGAGTGTGACTTGGAAGAATTCACAGAAGAGATAATGGGAGGGGCAGGAATTCAGTTGTAACTCTTCTCCCCACTAATCATAATAGCCAGCCTTTATCAAGGCTCAGTGTGTTCCAGGCACTGTCCCAAGCACTCTCTCAATTGATCCTCACAACCACCAAGTGAGGAACGTACTAGTGTTATTCCCATTTTACAGAGGAGGAAACTCAGAGAGCTCAAGTGACCTCAAAAGGCACTGTATTAGTTAAGGTAAGACGAGCAGCTGTAATAGATCAAATGCTGAGGTTTTGTGGCCCTTCTTTCTTTTTTTTTTTTTTTGAATTTTTGAATTTTATTTTAGTTTTTTATACAGCAGGTTCTTATTAGTTATCCATTTTATACATATTAGTGTATACATGTCAATCCCAATCTCCCAATTCATCCCACCACCACCACCATCACCCCGCTTTCCCCCCTTGGTGGCCATACGTTTGTTCTCTACATCTGTGTCTCTATTTCTGCCCTGCAAACCTGTTCATCTATACCATTTTTCTAGGTTCCACATATATGTGTTAATATACGATATTTGTTTTTCTCTTTCTGACTTACTTCACTCTGTATGACAGTCTCTCTGGCCATCCACATCTCTACAAATGACCCAATTTCATTCCTTTTTATGGCTGAGTAATATTCCATTGTATATATGTGCTACATCTTCTTTATCCATTCATCCAATGATGGGCACTTAGGTTGTTTCCATCTCCGGGCTATTGTAAATAGAGCTGCAATGAACATTTTGGTACATGACTCTTTTTGAATTTTGGTTTTCTCAGGGTATATGCCCAGTAGTGGGATTGCTGCGTCATATGGTAATTCTATTTTTAGTTTTTTAAGGAACCTCCATACTGTTCTCCATAGTGGCTGTATCAATTTACATTCTCACCAACAGTGCAAGAGGGTTCCCTTTTCTCCACAACTTCTCCAGCATTTGTTGTTTGTAGATTTTCTGATGATGCCCATTCTAACTGGTGTGAGGTGATACCTCATTGTAGTCTTGATTTGCATTTCTCTAATGATTAGTGATGTTGAACATCATTTCATGTGTTTGTTGGCCATCTGTATGTCTTCTTTGGAGAAATGTCTATTTAGATTTTCTGCCCATTTTTGGATTGGGTTGTTTGTTTTTTTGATATTGAGCTGCATGAGCTACCTGTATATTTTGGAGATTAATCCTTTGTCAGTTGCTTCTTTTGTAAATATTTTCTCCCATTCTGAGGGTTGTCTTTTCATCTTGTTTACGGTTTCCTTTGCTGTGCAAAAGCTTTTAAGTTTCATTAGGTCCCATTTGTTTATTTTTGTTTTTATTTCCATTTCTCTAGGAGGTGGGTCAAAAAGGATCTTGGTGTGATGTATGTCATAGAGTGTTCTGCCTATGTTTTCCTCTAAGAGTTTTATATTGTCTGGCCTTACATTTAGGTCTTTAATCGTTTTGGGTTTATTTTTGTGTATGGTGTTAGGGAGTGTTCTAATTTCATTCTTTTACATGTAGCTGTCCAATTTTCCCAGCACCACTTATTGAAGAGGCTGTCTTTTCTCCATTATATATTCTTGCCTCTTTTATCAAAGATAAGGTGACCATATGTGTGTGGGTTTATCTCTGGGCTTTCTATCCTGTTCCATTGATCTATATTTCTGTTTTTGTGCCAGTACCATATTGTCTTGATTACTGTAGCTTTGTAGTATAGTCTGAACTCAGGGAGTCTGATTCCTCCAGCTCCATTTTTTTCCCTCAAGATTGCTTTGGCTATTTGGGGTCTTTTGTGTCTCCATACAAATTTTAAGATTTTTTGTTCTAGTTCTGTAAAAAATGCCACTGGTAATTTGATAGGGATCACATTGAATCTATAGATTCCTTTGGGTAGTATAGTCATTTTCACAATCTTGATTCTTCCAATCCAAGAACATGGTATATCTCTCCATCTGTTTGTGTCATCTCTGATTTCTTTCATCAGTGTCTTATAGTTTTCTGAGTACAGGTCTTTTACCTCCTTAGGTAGGTTTATTCCTAGGTATTTTATTCTTTTTGTTGCAATGGTGAATGGGATTGTTTCCTTAATTTCTCTTTCTGATCTTTTGTTGTTAGTGTATAGGAATGCAAGAGATTTCTGTGCATTAATTTTGTATCCTGCAACTTTACCAAATTCATTGATTAGTTCTAGTAGTTTTCTGGTGGCATCTTTAGGATTCTCTATGTATGGTATCATGTCATCTGCAAACAGTGAGAGTTTTACTTCTTCTTTTCCAATTTTCCTTTTATTTCTTTTTCTTCTCTGGTTGCCATGGCTAGGACTTCCAAAACTATGTTGAATAATAGTGACGAGAGTGGACATCTTTGTCTTGTTCCTGATCTTAGAAGAAATGCTTTCAGTTTTTCACCATTGAGAATGATGTTTGCTGTGGGTTTGTCGTATATGGCCTTTATTATGTTGAGGTAGGTTCCCTCTGTGCCCACTTTCTGGAGCGTTTTTATCATAAATGGGTGTTGAATTTTGTCAAAAGCTATTTCTGCATCTATTGAGATGATCATATGGTTTTTCTCCTTCAGTTTGTTAATATGGTATATCACATTGATTGATTTGCATATATTGAAGAATCCTTGCATCCCTGGAATAAATCCCACTTGGTCATGGTGTATGATCCTTTTAATGTGTTGTTGGATTCTGTTTGCTAGTATTTTCTATCTATATTCATCAGTGATATTGGTCTGTAATTTTCTTTTTTTGTAGCATCTTTGTCTGGTTTTGGTATCAGGGTGATGGGGGCCTCATAGAATGTGTTTGGGAGTGTTCCTTTGGCTGCGATTTTTGAAAGAGTTTGAGAAGGATGGGTGTTAGCTCTTCTCTAAACGTTTGATGGAATTCACCTGTGAAGCCATCTGGTCCTGGACTTTTGTTTGTTGGAAGATTTTTAATCACAGTTTCAATTTCATTACTTGTGATACTTGGTCTGTTCATATTTTCTATTTCTTCCTGGTTCAGTCTTGGAAGGTTATACCTTTCTAAGAATTTGTCCCTTTCTTCCAGGTTGTCCATTTTATTGGCATAGAGTTGCTTGTAGTAGGCTCTTATGATGCTTTGTATTTCCGCAGTGTCTGTTGTAACTTCTCCTTTTTCATTTCTAACTTTATTGATTTGAGTCCTCTCCCTCTTTTTCTTGGTGAGTCTGGCTAAAGGTTTATCAATTTTGTTTATCTTCTCAAAGGACCACTGTTTAGTTTTATTGATCTTTGCTATTGTTTTCTTTGTTTCTATTTCATTTATTTCTGCTCTGATCTTTATGATTTCTTTCATTCTACTAACTTTGGGTTTTGTTTGTTCTTCTTCCTCTAGTTCCTTTAGGTGTAAGGTTAGATTGTTTATTTGAGATTTTTCTTGTTTCTTGAGGTAGGCTTGTATTGCTATAAACTTCCCTCTTAGAACTGCTTTTGCTGCATCCCATAGGTTTTGGATCATCATGTTCTCATTGTAATTTGTCTCTAGGTATTTTTTGATTTCCTCTTTGATTTCTTCAGTGATCTCTTGGTTATTTAGTAACGTATTGTTTAGCCTCCATGTGTTTGTGTTTTTTACGGTTTTTTTTCCCTGTAATTGATTTCTAATGTCATAGCATCATGGTTGGAAAAGATGCTTCGTATGACTTCAATTTTATTTATTTATTTATTTTTTTAAGGTAGTAATTTTTTTTTTTTTTTCTGACTGTGTTGGGTCTTTGTTGCTGTGCATGGGCCTTCTCCAGTTGTGAAGGGGCTGCTCTTCATTGTGTTGCGCGGGCTTCTCATTGCTGTGGCTTCTCTTGTGGTGCAGCACTAGCTCTAGGCGGGCAGGCTTCAGTAGTTGTGGCATGCGGGCTTAGTTGCTCTGTGGCATGTGGGATCTTCCTGAACCAGGGATCAAACCCACGTCCCCTGCATTGGCAGGTGGATTCTTAACCACTGTGCCACCAGGGAAGTCCCTGATTTCAATTTTATTAAATTTACTGAGGCTTGATTTGTGACCCAAGATATGATCTATCCTGGAGAATGTTCCGTGTGCACTTGAGAAGAAAGTGTAATCTGCAGTTTTTGGATGGAATGTCCTATAAATATCAGTTAAATCTATCTGGTCTACTGTGTCATTTAAAGCTTGTGTTTCCTTGTTAATTTTCTATCTGGATGATCTGTCCATTGGTGGAAGGTGTTAAAGTCCCCCACTATTACTGTGTTACTGTCAATTTCCTCTTTTATAGTTGTTAGCAGTTGCCTTATGTACTGAGGTGCTCCTGTGTTGGGTGCATATATATTTATAATTGTTATATCTTCTTCTTGGATTGATCCCTTGATCATTATGTAGTGTCCTTCCTTGTCTCTTGTAACATTCTTTAAAGTCTATTTTATCTGATATGAATATTGCTACTCCAGCTTTCTTTTGATTTCCATTTGCATGGAATATCTTTTTCCATCCCTTCACTTTCAGTCTGTATGTGTCCTTACATCTGAAGTGGATCTCTTGTAGACAGCATATATATGGGTCTTGTTTTTGTATCCATTCAGCGAGCCTGTGTCTTTTGGTTGGAGCATTTAATCCATTCACATTTAAGGTAATTTTTGATATGTATGTTCCTGTTACCATTTTCTTAATTGTTATGGGTTTGTTTTTGTAGGTCGTTTTCTTCTCTTGTGTTTCCCACTTAGAGAAGTTCCTTTAGCATTTGTTGTAAAACTGGTTTGGTGGTGCTGAATTCTCTTAGCTTTTGCTTGTCTGTAAAGCTTTTGATTTATCCATCGAATCTGAATGAGATATGTGCCAGGTAGAGTAATCTTGGTTGCAGTTTCTTCCCTTTCATCACTTTAAGTATATCATGCCACTTCCTTCTGGCTTGTACAGTTTCTGCTGAGATTCAGCTGTTAACCTTATGGGAGTTCCCTTGTATGTAATTTGTTGTTTTTCCCGTGTTACTTTCAGTAATTTTTCTCTGTCTTTAATATTTGTCAATTTATTTACTATGTGTCTCGTGTTTCTCCTTGGGTTTATCCTGCCTGGGACTTTCTGCACTTCCTGGACTTGGGTGGCTATTTCTTTTCCCATGTTAGGGAAGTTTTTGACTATTATCTCTTCAAATATTTCCTCAGGTCCTTTCTCTCTCTCTTCTCCTTCTGGGACCCCTGTAATGCGAATGTTGTTGTGTTTAATGTTGTCCCAGAGGTCTCGTAGGCAGTCTTCATTTCTTTTCATTCTTTTTTCTTTATTCTGTTCCATGGCAGTGAATTCCACCATTCTGTCTTTCAGATCACTTATCTGTTATTCTGCCTCAGTTATTCTGCTATTGATTCCTTGTGGTGTATTTTTCATTTCAGTTATTGTATTGTTCATCTCTGTGTGTTTGTTCTTTAATTCTTCTAGGTGTTTGTTCTTTAATTCTTCTAGGTCTTTGTTAAACATTTCTTGCATCTTCTCGATCTTTGCCTCCATTCTTTTTCCAAGGTCCTGGATCATCTTCACTATCATTATTCTGAATTCTTTTTCTGGAAGGTTTCCTATCTCCACTTCATTTAGTTGTTTTTCTGGGGTTTTATCTTGTTCCTTCATCTGGTGCAAAGTCCTCTGCCTTTTCATTTTGTCCTTCTGTGAATGTGGTTTTCCTTCCACAGGCTGCAGGATTGTAGTTTTTCTTGCTTCTGCTGTCTGCCCTCTGGTGGATGATGCTATCTAAGAGGCTTGTGCAAGCTTCCTGATGGGAGGGACTGGTGGTGGGTAGAGCTGGGTGTTGCTCTGGTGGGCAGAGCTCAGTAAAACTTTAATCCATTTGTCTGCTGATGGGTGGGGCTGGGTTTCCTCCCTTTTGGTTGTTTGGCCTGAGGCGACCCAGCACTGGAGCCTACCTGGCTCTTTGGTGGGGCTAATAGCGGACTCTGGAAGGGCTCACGCCAAGGAGTACTTTCCAGAACTTATGCTGCCAGTGTCCTTGTCCCCACGGTGAGCGACAGCCACCCCCCGCCTCTGCAGGAGACCCTCCAACACTAGCAGGTAGGTCTGGTTCAGTCTCCTATGGGGTCACTGCTCCTTCCCTCTGGGTCCTGATGTGCACACTACTTTGTGTGTGCCCTCCAAGAGTGGAGTCTCTGTTTCCCCCAGTCCTGTCGAAGTCCTGCAATCAACTCCCACTAGCCTTCAAAGTCTGATTCTCTAGGAATTCTTCCTCCCATTGCTGGACCCCCAGGTTGTGAAGCATGACATGGGGCTCAGAACCTTCACTCTGATGGGTGGACTTCTGTGGTATAAGCGTTCTCCAGTTTGTGAGTCACCCACCCAGCAGTTATGGGTTTTGATTTTATTGTGATTGCGCCCCTCCTACCGTCTCATTGTGGCTTCTGCTTTGTCTTTGGATGTGGGGTATCTCTTTTGCTGAGTTCCAGTGTCTTCCTGTTGATGATTGTTCAGCAGTTAGTTGTGATTCTGGTGCTCTTGCAAGAGGGAGTCGTGGCCCTTATTTCTTGCACACTGATCCTTTGTGGGTCTTCTCACAAGTGGCCTTCCACTCCATGATTCAGTGACCCAGGCCCCTTCCATCTTGTGGCTCTGCCATCTTCTCAGGCCTTGGAGGGTTTCATCTCCAGCTGGTGAATGGGGGAGAGAGAGAGAAAGTTGAGGATTGTGTGTTGCCTGGGAAGTTTTTATGGGGCAGGCCTGGAAGTTATGAATATCACTTCTGCTTCCACTCAGACACTTTTGGCTACAACTCCCTGCAGGGAAGGCAGGGAAATGTAGTCCAGCTGCTTGTCCAGGAAGAAAAGGCTTTGGAGACCACACGATTGTCTCTGCCACAGGCACCCAAGAGGCAAACAAAAGAGCCAGCCTGGACCCTGAACCAGCTTGCTCCACTGCCTCTCTGAGCACCTGTTACCTGAATTCATGATCAGTGTCAATGGGCGATCCCACACCACCAAATTCCAAGCTTGGGGAATTCAGCCTAACAAGAGAAGTCCTTGCAGTATATTCACCAAATACGTTTTGGCTGGCAAGCTCCGGGCACTTACTCAAGTAGAAGAGCTGTTAGATGGGTGGTTCTCAGCTGAGCTGATTTTTGTCACCTAGGGGACATCTGGCAATGTCTGGAGGTATTTTTGGTTGTCACAACTTGGGGGAAGCTATTGGCGTCTCGTGGGTAGAGGCCAGGGATGCTGCTAAACATCCTACACTGCACAAGACAGAGGAGAACGTCAGGGATGCTGAGGTTCGGACCCCCTGAGACGTAGTAGCAGCTCTGCTGGTCTCCTTGGAGTTTGCAGGTGAGGTGGTGGCCTCCGCCAGGAGCTGTGAAGGGCAGGTTGGTGTGGGCTCGGAGCCGGTCTGCTCATGTCATGTGCCTGTTTGGGGCATGTTTCTTCTCTTTATGGCATTTTTTTTTTTTTTTTTTTTGTGGTACGCGGGCCTCTCACTGCCGTGGCCTCTCCCGCTGTGGAGCACAGGCTCCGGACGCGCAGGCCCAGCGGCCATGGCCCACAGGCCCAGCCGCCCCACAGCATGCAGGATCTTCCCGGACCGGGGCACGAACCCGTGTCCCCTGCATCGGCAGGCGGACTCCCAACCACTGCACCACCAGGGAAGCCCTCTTTATGGCATTTTAACCTCTCATCATTCCCAGCAGTTTCGCTTTAGCTGCCTAAGTGTGAAGAGTTCCGGGGCAGAGCCTGTTGGCTGAATTCGTGCTCATCTGTGCACGGTTTCAAACGGCTTCCCTGTTTCTGCCCATAACCACTGGGCCAGACAGAAACATCTTGCTCTGCAAACAAGCCCCGTGTCCCAGGTAGTGTGGCCTGGGCAGATGCGCTGTGGCCTGGCTCAGCGGGAGACAGGGCTGGGCAGCCCTCCTGGGAAGATGAGCAGAGTATTTTTCAATCAGGTCTCTACTCCACCCCACATTGTGGTTTATGGGTGCATGTCACCTGCATGTGGTGACGTGAAGGGGTTACATGGGACAAGGAGTACTGGAGGCTTTTTTATGTTGTTATTATACGTACATGTAAATGTATATTCATATATGTATGTATAATACATATGTGTGTATGATACAGACATACAGGAGAGAGTAGAATAAAAAGTAAAAATCCCTAAGTCCCCCTACTTAAAGGTAACTACTCTTAACAACTTATTGTAGCCTTCTTTCCAGGAATGTACACACCTGTGTGTGTGTGTGTGTGTGTGTGACATGTGTGCACATGTGTGTATGCATAGATCTCCAGCCTCTGTTGTTAACATCCAAAATATATAAATATACTTTCATGCAACTTACCCTTTTCACATAATATATCTTGGATATTTTTCCATATTAATGTATATATTCATTCAACTCAAATATTCGTTGAGTACCTCTTGTGAGCCAGGCTCTGTACATACATCAGTGAAAGAATCAGACAAAAATCCCAGTTTCATTGGGTGAGTGCTTGAATGTTGTAAACAGAACAGGCAGTAAACAAAACAGCTGAGTTATGTCGAGTAGAAATGATGTTAAGTACTAGGGAGAAAACTTTGTATACTTAAAAATGGATGGATTTTATCCTATGTAGGTAATTTTTTTTAATGAAACCACTGGATGTGATTTTAATTTGCGTTTCCCCAATGACCCGTGGTGTAGATCATGTGGAAGGAGGAAGGCATTGAAGGCAGGGGTTTGCTCTGTGGTCAGTGGTCCACAGTCAACCTGAACCTTCAGTTTGGTGTTGTGAGTAGACAAGTCATCAGGGTGTGAGACCCCCCGGTTCAGACGCAGGAGAGTGTTTCTGGCCATGTGTGGTCTGGTTATTGTGGTCATTGGGATAAGCTGGCAGGACCCACTGGGAGGTCTGCACCGTCTCCCCAGAGAGTCTTGTCCTGCTCGCTCCTGTGTCCCTGATGATTCCCCAAGTTGCCTACCTACTGCAGGATCCAGCAGCCCTGTGACCAGCCTGTGAACTGAATGGGCGCACAGACCTGGAAATTGATATTTCTGTGGTATAAAGAAGCAAGCGAAAGCTATAAAATATACAAGTAGGACAATTAAGCTGTTTGTGTGTTTGGGTTTTTTTTAATCCCAACATTTTATTGAGAAACTTTAAAAATTTTTGAAAGAATGGTTCTGTCAACATCCGTATTCCCACCACTTAGATTCTGCAGTGAACATTTCCCGCTTGCCTTATCACACGTCTCTCCATCTCTCTACTTATCTCTTGATTCATTTTTTTTCCTATGCATTTCAAGTCAGTTGTAGACATTAGTCGCATTCGTTTGTTTTTTAAAGTTGACTTTTTGTTGCAGTGTAATATACATATAGAAAAGTGCATCAGTCTTAAAGATACAATTCGTGAATTTTTATAAAACGAACACACCCATGTGACTGGCACTCAGATCAAGAACAAGAGCGTTCCCAGAAACTTCCTTGTGCCCTTTTCAATTACTGCTCCCTCCCCCAGGGAACACTGTGCTGACTTTTCTTATCATACATTCATTTTGTCTCTTTTTGACCTTTGTGTAAGTGGAATCATACCACTTCCTTCACTCAACATCATCCTTATGAAATTTATTCATATAATTATGTGTCCTTGTGGTTTTTCATCACGTTTGTTTAAAAGTCTTTATTGAGTTTGTTACAGTATTGCTTCTGTTTTTTATGTTTTGGTTTTTTGGCCGCGAGACATGTGGGATCTTAGCTCCCCGACCAGGGATCAGACCCCCACCCCCTGCATTGGAAGGCAAAGTCTTCACCACAGGACCACCAGGGAAGTCCCCTTTCATCACATTTTTAATACAGTATTTCAGTGTGTAACTGTACAACAATTTATGTATCTCTTCTAAAAGTAGGGTGATATTTAAACATACTAGAATGTGCCCATCCAAATGAACATCATCTCTTTCAAAGCATGATTTAGAATACTGCAAATGCCAAGAGAGGTTAAGAGTAGGGACCCAGGAGGTCATCAGGACCTGAGTTCAACCCCAGCTCTACCACTGTCACTCTGGCTAGATCCCAGCTGGGCCTCCATCTATCACTAGGATTTGACACCTCGTCTTGAGCTAGGATTCAAGACAATTGCTGCACTGACCCACATTGATGGTTAAGAAAGAGACTGTGTTGGGGAATAAGGGAAAATTATATAGGACAAGTAGATCTCCAGTAGATTCAGTAGCTCCCTGATGGCGCCTGAGAACTTGCATTCCTAACAGGCTCTAGGTGATGCTGGAGCTGGTGTTCTGGGGTCTATACTTTGAAGATCGCTGCCCTAGATAGATCAGGGATTGGCAGATCACAGCCCATGGGCTAAATCTGGCCCACTCCCTGTTTTTATAAATAACGTTTTATTGGAACACAGTGAAAAGAAAAAACTGTTTTTCTCTACTCAACATTTCTGACACCAAACGTGTGGGGTTTTTCCCCAGCCAAGCCACCAGTCCAGTGGGTATTTTGATCTGCTTCTAATACAGTGTGTCTAACCTGACCACACGTGAGACTCACCTGGGGAACTGTTGAAAAACACGGACATCCAGTCCCCCACCCCTAAACCAATCAGCAGGATCTCTTGGGGTGAGACCCCGGCACTGATACTTTTAAAAGTCTTCCAAGTGATTCTCACGTTCGTGGTCTCTCTCCTTTATTTTCTCAGTTATTTTAGAAGACGAGGGGCATCTTCTAAAGCTCCAGTGGGTGTCGTATAACTAGCTCGGAAGACAGTTTGCAGTGAACATTCTCTCCCAAAGCAATGCCAGCATCTCTTAAACAAATATTACAAAGATGCTCCTCATTCAGACGTGTGAGTTTCAGTTGTTCTTGTAAAAGCAAGCACGTTGCATTACAGTCACACTTCTAAATGCTTCCTCCTAGACAGTGTGATCCACACACAGATCTGAACATGATGCTTCAACCCATATGTCATCCCTGTAAACGCAGGCTCCACGTGGCTCAGTTTCCACACAGACACAAAGTAGTCCGGCCGTGGTCCGAAGGAATTTTAAAACATCGCAATCTTGAGTTCTTTCTCTTGGGCAAGGAGGAAGATCTGATTCGTAAGCCACAGCGACATTCTCAGCAGGCCCTGCCCCCACTCCCCGGTTTCCTCTCGCCCTGAATTTGCTCGGGAATTTCTTCTCTGTTGAGCTCCCAAACCCTCTTTATCTCAGACAGGTGACTTCTCTCCCTCCCTCTCCCCTCCCAGCTCTTTTTCCCTGCAGATCTTTGTAGCCACTTGGGTCACAGGGACTTCCCTTTGGTGACAATGGATTGGGTGTTAATGAAGGGAAACCCCCAAACGCATGCCTTTCCCTTAAGGCAGGATTTTTAACCTTGGCACTTGTGGACATTTGGGGTCAGATAATTCTTTGTCGTGGCGCTGTCCTGTGCAGTGTAAGATGGTTAGGAACATCCCTGGCCTCTACTCACTAGATGCCAGTAGTAACCCCCCATCCCCAGTGTGACAATCCAGATGTCTCCTGACATTGCCAAGTTTGAGGGCAGAATTGGCCCCAGCTGAGAACCACTGGATTAAAGGAACCCAACGCTTTAAGCCATCATTGCCTGCAGACCTGGGCAAGAGGGGCCTCTACCCTGGGCCTTGTCCTTTAATTTTTTATTTTATTTATTTATTTTTCATCTCTTCATGTCTTCTATTACTTAAAGAGGTCTTTTTTGTTAATTAATTATCTATTTTATACATATTAGTGTATATATGTCAGCCCCAATCTCCCAATTCATCCCACCCCCACCACCCCCTTTCCCCGCTTGGTGTCCATACGTTTGTTCTCTACATCTTTGTCTCTATTTCTGACCTGCAAACCAGTTCATCTGTACCATTCTTCTAGGTTCCACATATATGCATTAATATACGATATTTCTTTTTCTCTTTCTGACTTATTTCACTCTGTATGACAGTCTCTACGTCCATCCACATCTCTACAAATGACCCAATTTCATTCCTTTTTATGGCTGAGTAATATCCCATTGTATATATGTGCCACATCTTCTTTATGAGTTCATCTGTCCGTGGGCATTTAGGTTGCTTCCATGACCTGGCTATTGTAAAGAGTGCTGCAATGGACGTTGGGGTGCATGTGTCTTTTTGAATTATGGTTTTCTCTGTGTATATGCCCAGTAGTGGGATTGCTGGGTCATATGGTAATTCTATTTTTAGTTTTTTAAGGAACCTCCATACTGTTCTCCATAGTAGCTGTATCAATTTACATTCCCACCAACAGTGCAAGAGGGTTCCCTTTACTCCACACCCTGTCCAGCATTTGTTGTTTGTAGATTTTCTGATGATGCCCATTCTAACTGGTGTGAGGTGATACCTCATTGTAGTTTTGATTTGCATTTCTCTAATAATTAGCAATGTTGAGCATCTTTTCATGTGCTCTTGGCCGTCTGTATGTCTTCTTTGGAGAGATGTCTATTTAGGTCTTCCTGGGCCTTGTACTTTAAATGGGGTGAGGGGGTCTAAAGGCAAGGAGTCCAGGGAGACAAGGAGATGTGCCCACCTGGAGCCCACATCTTCCTTTCCAGATCACCTCTGAGTACTGGGATCCCAGAATTTTTCACCCAAATGACCGAAGCCTGCTTAGGGTTTTCTCCAGGTCCATCTTCAGGGAGGTAGACCATGATGCCACTGTGTGACCTCTAGGCCCAAGGAGATAATAATAATAGTACTCTCTTTGTAAATAGAGTTGTGTGGACTAAATAATTTAGTGTATCCAAAGTCCATGGAACAGGGTTGGCACATGATAAGCTCTATATAAATGTTAGCTGCTATTATTATACTTTTCATATCAATAGTCCCTAAACATAAGACAACCTCCTTGTCTGCTGCACCCCTGAAGAAGCAGCCATCCATTCAGATGTTGGAGGTTAACCTGACCTTGCTGGACCCCAGAGAGATGGTGTGAAGGTCTCCAACCCGGCACTGTCGTGAGGGGGTTTTAGGGCCATTCTCCTTGACATGCTGACTTGAGGACCTGTTGTGTATATTTCTGTTCCTAATCTTGTCTTTGTCTTGTGTCAGGGTCAGTGGAAGGGGGGAATGGGTGAGAAGTCTCTTCTTTCTGAGACAGAAGGAGGAGAAATGATGCTGAGCTTTGAATTTCAATTCCGTCTATGCCCATGCTGGCTGTGTGACCTTGGACACTCAACCTCCTAAGCCCTCTGAGCCTCTAATTCCCCATCTGCAAAATGGGTGTATAGATAGCACCTTCCCTATAGGATGGTGGTGTTGATTAAGTCAAAAATGTATATAAAGTACTTTGCTCAGTGCCTAGTAAAAAGATGTCAGGATTCGGCATTGCTGATTTTAAATTATTGTAATACTGCTATCTAAATTGTCACGATGACTATTAGAAGGAAAGACATGGAGAAACAATTCCGTCCATGCAGCTGCTGTGAATCACAGAATGAGCCAAGGAAGCATGAAAAACGTCACCCTTAAATCATGGATGAAACTGGAACTGAAGAAATTTCAGAGCTGAAAGGGACCTTAAATCCTACATAAACCCACTCATTGTGTAAATGGGGAAACCGAGGCCCAGGGAAGTGATATGATCTCCCTGGTTTTAAAGAAAAACCTGAAACAGCTTCTAGGTTCCAGAGAGAAGAAAAAAGAGGTACTTGCGGGCAGTTGGTTCCAGACCCGCCTTGGATCCCAGACTCCGTGGACGCTCACGTCCCTTATATGAAATGGCCTCCGTGTCTGCGGATGCAGGGGACCAACTGTAATTTGAGGAAGTTTTGCAAAAGTTGAAAAGAGAATGGGTGCATTTGTGGAGTGGCCTGTGGGGAGGGGGAGGGGAGGAAGCAGGGGCGTGTAGACTGCTTTGGGCTCCTCCAAGGGCTGAGATCACTCCCGAACAGCCTGCTGAAGTGCGGGGATCCCTCCAGAGTGACGAGTTCAAGAGGACTGGGAAACAGCTAGGATGGGTTTTGGTAGCTTAGTGCAGCTTTTTCAGAAGTGCGGGAGCATGCTCAATCCAGCACCCAAGAGGTGGACTGCAGGGGACAGCGACGAGGTGGGGTTCCACGAGGCGGGGGTCTCTGTGCAGGTGGGGGCATCACCTTGTGAACCGAACCTGCAAACTGGGCAGCTGCCAAGTCTGCTCCCACTGGTAATGATCAAGATTTTCTTCCCTTTTCATTTGCAGTGTTTATCACACCCACACTCTAAGTCGTCCAGCTTCCCTTCCAGAACCGTCTGCCTTGGCAAACTAAATTAGCAACCAAAGGAGTTTAGCTCTTGTGGGAAAGAACAGAATCATTTTTCCAGCACATATCAACACGTGAAAGCCTCAACTTGCCCCTGACTCACTCAGGGCACGTGGATGTTGACTGGAGCAGGGATCTCCCTGCACCTCTGGGCCTCGGGCTCCCCAGCTGTAAAATGGGCCAGTGACAGCAGCTGCCTTAGAGCAGTGGTTCTCAGTGGAAGGGGAGGGGGTGGATTATGTCTGGCAATGTCTGGAGATACTTTGGGTTGTCACAGCTGGGGAGAGGACTGCTAATGGCATCCCGTGGGCAGAGGCCAGGGGTGCTGCTGGACACCCTGCAGTGCTCAAATCAGCCCCCATAACACGGAACAGTCTGGCCCCAAATGTCAGCAGTGCTGAGGATGAGAAACCCCATGCTAGTGGGTTGATATGAAGATTAAGTGAGTTAATCCATGTGATATGCCTAGCCCTGGGCCATACACATGGTAGGTGCTTCATAAAGCAGCGGTGCTCTCCCTGTTCCTTCAAAGCCTTGAGCCCATCGGCGCCTCTCATCATGCTTTTGTTTTGCCAGTTGTGTTTCCCTAACCTGAATTGCCATGGCAATCGTCACCACAGAAGCAGACAGATATTGATGTCAAAATATGGGCTCTTTTTACACGGATGCTGAAATAAGATATGGAGACAGAGTTTTGGAGGAGAAAGAGCTTTATTCTTTGCTGGACAGAAAGGGAACACAGCAGGCTAGCGCCTCAAGACCTGTGCCCCCCTCTTCAGGGAATTAGGAGAGGTCTTTTTTCTTTCCCCTCCTTGGGATGTATATCGAAGTGTGCATTTCTCTTTGACATTTTATTTGTTTGGTTGCTCTGGGTCTTAGTTGCGGCAGGCAGGCTCCTTAGTTGTGGCATGGGAACTCTCAGTGTGGCATGCATGTGGGATCTAGTTCCCTGACGAGGGATCGAACCCTGGGCCCCCTGCATTGGGAGCACGGAATCTTAACCACTGTGCCACCAGTGGAGTCCCAGGAGAGGTCTTATAGTCTGAGGTCTGGGATAGATGATAAGGATCAAAGCAGTGACAGCCTTATATTCTTTTTTTTTTTTGCAAAAAGTTAAAACAGTCACAGCTGGCATCAGGCAGCCCAGTAATTAGGTCTGTTCATCTGTGGGTTATAGCTGGTGACCTTTCTGAAATGAAGAATGCTACAAGGGGTAAATTGTTACAAGGGAGTGTAGGGGATGTAAAGACTAGGTGCAGGATGTAATTCACATGAGTCAGAGAGTGTTTAAGGAGTTAGCTTTGTGAAGGACAAGTAACAGTTAAAGTAAAACTAGGATTGCTTAACTCTTTCAGGCCAGTTTATGTTGTTTCCCTAGCCTACCCATTGTTCCTTTATTTTCCTTGTTTGTCAGAAAAGAAAAAAACCTCATTTCTATTTTTGCTGCAACGTGACAAGGAGGCAGGGGCTCGTACATGGTTTCAATATGTTGGTGATGCTTTAGAGATAAATTTCAGAAAGTAGAATATGCCAGGTGTGTCCACGCCCCGTCTGAGGATAGAGCTGGACTTCAGTGACTCACTGGCCCACACGGAGGGTGATCCTTGGAGACTGTAGCCATCAGGGTGCATGGAGTTTGTCGAGGTTAGAGAGAGAACAGTGTGACAGGGCACAGAGCACGTTCCTGGCACGCCTGGTGCTGTACTCTGATCACTGGGGGAGGGGCACTAAAGGGATTTTGTGTGAGTAAATTTTCTACTCGCCAAGCGCGTTCCCCTTAAACTTTAAAAAAGGCTTTAGGGACTTCCCTGATGACGCAGTGGTTAAGAATCCACCTGCCAATGCAGGGGACGCAGATTTGAGCCCTGGTCCAGGAAGATCCCACATGCTGCGGAGCAGCTAAGTCCGTGCGCCACAACTACTGAACCTGCGCTCTAGAGCCCGTGTGCCACAACTACTGAAGCCTGTGTACCTAGAGCCTGTGCTCCGCAACAGGAGAAGCCACGACAATAAGAAGCTCGCGCACCGCAACGAAGAGCAGCCCCCGCTCGTCACAACTAGAGAAAGCCAGCGGGCAGCAACGAAGACCCAACGCAGCCAAAAATAAATAAATAAATTTATTATTTTTTTAAAAAGGCTTTAAAGTTTTAACTGTTTGATAGAAAACTGTTTGTACTTCCTTTGACCCATTAACCAGGACGTTGAGCTTTCTTACCGATTCAGAATCTTAATTATAAAAATAAATGATCACACAGTGAATTTCCCCGGGCTCTATGAAGGAGAAAAGGGTTGTTTGCCGCTTCACCAAATAGCCCTGGTTCTGTTGTACTTTTTTAAGTTCTGGTATCTGTCTGGTAGTCACAGTCTACCAGATTAATTTAAATTACTCCAGATGGGGAAACCACATGACCAAGCTTATTTGAATTATGTCTAAAGCCCTGCAGAGTAAGTAGGATCTAAGAGGAAATACGAGGAGCCCTCTTCACAGGTTTTGTGCCTGGACTTTGTGACATCTATGCCTTTTTTTTTAAATTGAAGTATAGTTAATTTACAATGTTGTATTAGTTTCAAGTGTACAGCCAAGTGATTCAGTTATATACACACACACACACACACACACACACACACACACACACACACACACACACACACACACACACACACACACACGCTTTTTCAGATGCTTTTCCATTATGGGATATTACAAGATATTGAGCACAGTTCCCTGTGCTATACCGTAGGTCCTTGCTGACATCTATGGCTTTTCGTCACTCTCTGGTTTGTAAAGGTTGTTTTGAAGTTCCCTCCAGATGATGAGGGTAAATTAGAGCCTGTACATTTTGCAGGTGTATACTGTTGACTGCAGTAAGACGAGTCTCCCATAACAGCCAGTGGGGATATTTGGGGTGCCTCACAACAAAATTCCTAGACGTTATTGTTTCTAAAGAGGAGAAATGTAGGGATCTAGTTATGAGGAATTTGCTTCCTTTACAGGTTTTTTGCTGCAAATACTGCGAGTGTCTCACCGGCTTACTCAGTGACTTGGCTTCCCTCTCTACAAAGTGGAGTGGTCAGGGGTATCTGGTCTCCTGTCTCTGAGCCCCTTTCTGGATTCAATAAATATCCAGTCTTAATTCCCTATTCTCACACTCCCTAGCATTTACAGTGATGGCAAATCTTGATACTCTCCCAGGCAAATTTTATGATAGAAGTCATTAGTTTTATTCAGCTTGTTATAATTTGCATTTTAAATGTATGTTTTTTAAAAGACTGTTAAGATTGCCATAACTTTACCCAGTGATTTGCAAGTCCCAAAGCCTGCCAATTAGGTCAGATGGCCATAGCAGCAACTGCTTCCCATCAGAAGGGCTGAATCACTGAGGAGCGACCACCTTTCAAGTGCTGAGTGATTTACCAAGCCAAGTTACTTTGCACCTTGGGATAAGGAACGTAGGCTATCAGATTTCCATTCATCCTTCTGCCCCTTCTGGTAATTTCGATGTTGATTCTCTAATATGAACTTATTTTTTCCTTTGTTTTCTTTCCAAAATAATATATTCTAGTAAGAAGTTCAAACTGTACATACTTATATAATAATTAGAAAAAGTGTCAAGTTCTCTGTTTCCTCTCTCTAGAGAGAGCTACTCTTAACAATTTTGTGAATATTCTTCCAGATACTATTTTCTATTCTATATGTTAACATTTTCTTAAGCAAAAAGAGATTGTGTTTACATATACTGTTTTGCAACTTGATTTTGTCTCCTAGCAATATGTCTTGGAGATGTTTCCATCTTGTATATATAGGTCTGTCTCATTTTTTACCATGGTTCTGGTTTCCATGGTGTTGTCACATCAGAAATTATTTAATTAGTCCTCTTGGGCTTCCCTGGTGGCGCAGTGGTTGAGAGTCCGCCTGCCGATGCAGGCGACACGGGTTCGTGCCCCGGTCCGGGAGGATCCCACATGCCGCAGAGCGGCTGGGCCCGTGAGCCATGGCCGCTGAGCCTGCGTGTCCGGAGCCTGTGCTCCGCAACGGGAGAGGCCACAACAGTGAGAGGCCCGCGTACCGCAATAGAAGAAAACTCATAATTAGTCCTCTCCAGTCTTAGTTTGGGTGCTCCCAAATCTGACCCTAAGACAAGGACATGGGTGCAAGCAGGCCACTAGGAAGGTGATCCCAGAAAACACCAACAAGAGGCTGGGGAAGTGAGACCAGGAAGGGAGGCAGGCCAATCAAGGACGATTTTTTTCTTAATTTATTTAATTAATTAATTGATTGATTTACTTATTTATTTATTTTTGGC
This sequence comes from Globicephala melas, assembly GCF_963455315.2. Classification (NCBI taxonomy): domain Eukaryota; kingdom Metazoa; phylum Chordata; class Mammalia; order Artiodactyla; family Delphinidae; genus Globicephala; species Globicephala melas. The sequence goes on from NC_083328.1 coordinate 23,390,643, forward strand.
TGTGTTGGGTCTTTGTTGATGTGCACGGGCTTTCTCTAGCTGTGGCGAGCGGGGGCTACTCTTCATTGTGGTGTGTGGGCGTCTCATTGTTGTGACTTCTCTTGTTGCGGAGCACAGGCTCTAGGCACGCGGGCTTCAGGAGTGAGTTGTGGCACACAGGCTCAGTAGTTGTGGCTTGCAGGCTCTAGAGCGCAGGCTCAGTAGTTGTGGCTCACGGGCTTAGTTACTCCGCGGCACGTGGGATCTTCCCAGACCAGGGCTTGAACCCGTGTCCCCTGCATTGGCAGGCGGATTCTTAATCACTGCGCCACCAGGGAAGCCCCCAGTCAAGGACGATTGATGTGTGGGTAACTGCAGCTCGGGAGGGCCCCAGGACCACCGTCAGGTTCAGTGATTCTCTAGAAGGGCTCACAGAACTCAGAAAAGCTGTTATACTCCTGGTTATGGTTTATTGAAGTGAAAGGATACAGACCCAAATCAGCAGAAGGCAGAGTCCAGGAGAGACCGGCCGTGAGTGTCCAGTTGTGTATGGACAGCACTTAATTCTCCCAGTAATGATGTGTGGCAGCGTGCTCGGAGGATCACCAACCAGGGAAGAGCACTGAAGCCTCGGTGTCTAGGATTTGGATTGACCCTAGTCCCCAGCCTTTTCAGAGGTCAAGTTTCTATTGAGTGGTCCAAGGCCCCTACCGAAAGTCACATTGTCAGCATACACTGGCACGTCCCATGCAGAGAGCACCGGGCGCTCATGGTAGGATGCCAGCAACAGAAGCTATGGGTAGCCTCTGGGGTGGGCTGAGGGGGCAGGCAGGGTACCAGCAAGCCTCAGCCACATCATGAAGTGTTTTTATTTCCGTTTTTCATTCTCACAGATGATGTTCTAGAGCCGGGGTTGGTGAACTTCTTTGTAAAGGGCCAGCTAGCAAATATTTTCAGCTTTGCGGGCCACACAGTCTCTGCTGCAGCTACTCAACTCTGCTGCTGTAGCACAAAAGCAGCTGCGGGCATTATGTAAATAAATGGGTTTGACTGGGTTCCAGTAAAACTTTATTTACAAAAAAGCGGTACAGACCAGATTTAGCTTGAGGGCTCTAATTTGCCAACCCCTGCTACAGTGGATAATTCTTGGGTGTTTATCTTTGTCCATTTGTGCAGATAATTCTATGGGACAGATCCCTAGAAGTAGAATTGCTGGATCTGGAGTAATGACATTCTTATTCTGAGCAGATACTGTGAACCTCCCCCAAAAGTTGAACGTGCTTCCTCTTTCACCAACAGTGCCTGAGAACCTTTGAGATTTCCTTTCTTAGGACCACTTGCCAAGGAAGCAAAACCTACACCTGTTGACTAGGATGTTTGTGCATTTTCATTCTTGAGCTTCGGAGAGGCAGAGGAAGACGGAACATTTTGCCCCCAGGAAAGAAAACCAAATGGGGCCTGAAATGGTCTCCTAATGTCTTACTTTAGATTTGAGGCCCACGGGGAAGGGGACTCTGGTGACTTGTTTTCATTTGGTGAAAATTAAACCTTACATTGCCCACTAGGTGTAGTTCAAGAGTCCTGAATGTTACCTATTCAAAAAAGATTTTTTTTTTTTTTAAGATGCATCAGAGAGCTTCTCAGCAATTTCCTTTATTAAGCAAAGATTCTTTTCCTAATTTTTCTCTTCCATAAGGAATTTTCATATAAATAAGGTCTACCTATGCATAGTGAACACTTTACCAAATGTACAAAAAATATACATGGTCCAATTTTTGTTCGTGGAGCTGACAGGTACGGGACACTCTTGATGGAGATGGCACAGCGTTTCACTTAGCCTGGTTCTCTCTAGGTCTTTTTTGGGTTTAAAGACAATGGATGGGATTTTTGGTTTTGTTTTTCCCCTTTTCTCTTTTTCCCCATATTTTTATGTTTGGAATTCTTTTTTTTTTTTTTTTCCTCCCGTTGCGGAGCACAGGCTCCGGACACACAAGCTCAGTGGCCATGGCTCACAGGCCCGGCCGCTCCGCGGCATGTGGGATCTTCCCGGACCGGGGCACAAACCCGCATCCCCTGCATCGGCAGGCGGACTATCAACCACTGCGCCACCAGGGAAGCCCCCGTTTGGAATTCTTGATGTGAGCCCCACAGGGGGAAACAGAGATTTGTTAGCATTCAAGCTCTGTTTTGGGCTGCATATTTTAGCTGGTTTGTTTGATAATGGGCAGCCCTCCTGGGATCCAGCCTGCCTGTGCTCTGCTCACGCTGGGTGAATTTGTGATGGTCCCCTTTCTGTAGTCTTTCATTTGTAACACAGACACAGCCTGCTTCCCCGTTAGTGAGATGGCATGCCTGGACTACCCACATGCAGATAAGGAATTAGGCAGAACTCGGCTGGAAAGATAAATCAAGCTAACTATCTCGTTAGGCTTGAAAGACACAAATTAAGCTTGCATGGGAATTAACAGCCTTCCAAAGAGACATGCAGTGCAACAAGGGGAGGAGAAATTGCTGGAGCCCTTTCTCTCAGGAAACTTGCCTCTGTTGCCTAAGTCCCTTTTGTAAAAGGTCAAGAGGTAGAAATTGAGGATCGAAAGAGCAGTGTAGTGTTTATTGAGCACTTACTGAGTGCCAGGCACAGTGTGCATTATCTCACTGAAAGCTCTCAAAGTACTGTTAAGACTCCTGTGTAACCGAGGAGGAAACTGAGTGCCAGAGGGGCTCCTTTGCTTGTCTCAGGGTCTCGGAGCTGTTGAATGACAGAGCCAGGATTCACCTAGGATGTCTGGCCCCATGGCCCAGTGGTTCTTATCTGGGATGAATTGACCCCCTGGGGATACCAGGCCATGTTTGGAGACTCAGGGGTTGTGACAGCTGGGGGCGGTGGGTGCTACTGGGATCTGGTGGGTAGAAGCCTGAGGTGCTGCTGGACATCCTACAGTGCACAGGATGCCCCACAAAGAATTATCCAGGCCCCAGTGTCAACAGTGCCGGGCTTGAGAAGCCTGGTTTAAGTGCTCAGCTGGACTCCAGTGGTGGCTGGCAGTTCCACCAGGACTGTCCGGCTGTAGTGCCCTGAGGACAGTGTGGTGAGTCTATGAGTCAGAAGCTTAAATTTGCAGCCAAGGGACTCGTGGGAGGATGATGAGGGAATCCGGGAATTCTCATGGTTAAAAGTGTCCTGAGAACAAGGACCTCGCACCTGCAGTTGAGGAGTATGGAGACTAACGCCTCTGTCTTGCTCCTGCCTCCTGTCCTGCCCCCTCCTCCTCTCGCCCCTCTGGCTAGTGTTCGGCCACAACATGAAGAGCAGCAACGACTTCATCGGGAGGATCGTCATCGGCCAGTACTCTTCGGGCCCCTCAGAATCCAACCACTGGCGGCGGATGCTCAGTGCCCACCGCACGGCCGTGGAGCAGTGGCACAGCCTGCGGTCCCGGGCCGAGTGTGACCGTGTGTCCCCTGCCTCGCTGGAGGTGACCTGAGGGCTGCGGGGAAGGCAGCTTTCATTTGTGAAAAAAGGAAGAAAACTTAGGACAAAAAATATGCCATATATGTATACTATTACGTCCACATCTGCACACACCCTCCTCACCACACGCACAGCTCCTCTCAGAACTGAAAGGAAGCTGACTCTTGATCACAAACTGGCCGCCCTCAAGGAGCGAGGCCTGCGAACTTTCCAGAATTCCCCTGCATAGGTCATGAGCTGAGTGGGCTCCGCTCTGAGACTTACGGGCAGTGCTTGCTCTCGTGGATCCCCCTGCCCCAAAATGCACTTTCAACCTCAGGCCAGAGAAAGGGCCTCCCCAAAGGTGCCAACCTCCATTGAGACAGAATTTTCCAAGAGTTTGGCCAGTGTTGGGAGGCCTGACCCCCATATGCCCAACATGCACACCCACTGGGTGACTTCTGAATGGGCTGCTGTTCCTAGGGGTTCTTCAAACCTGGTACCTTTCCCCAAAAGTGTTAAGTACTCTGTCTTCTCTTTAGTAGATGTGATAAATAGATTAGACTATTTGGAGAAACCAAACGGCAACAAAAATATTCCAGTGTAAGAAGGCGCTCCTGGCTTCATTGAACTCGTCCTCGTGGTAGCTTTTCTTCTGGGGACTCCCTGTGGGTATGTATGTGGACGTTCTGGTGTGTGTGCCCTCAGGTGAGCACGTGTGTGTGCCTGTGTGTCCCCTTAGTGAGCAAGGTGCTGGGCCGGGACCTCAGTCCTGAGTACTCCCTTCTCTCTGCCTCGCCCGTCAGTGAAGTTTCACCCAGCGCCCTCCTGTCTGTGAAGACCCCACCTTCAGTAACAGTAGCGTGTGTGTAAGTCAAGTAAACAAAATACGATAGAGCAGAAGTAACGTTTTTTGACCGAATCATGGCGACTGCGACTCACAGAAGACCGGCAAAGGACAGTTACAGGGAATAAGATGGCCACCACGGCTGCTGCATCGCCCCCATCCAAGACGATACCCCTCCTCGTCACACCCTGAGGATCGCTCTGTGTTTGTGTGTGAACCAAAGTCATCTCTCTCGTGCTAAGAAATTAGTGTAGTTAGAATAGATCTCTCTCTCTGTTGATGCTTCTGTATCTTTTCCCACAGCCTATTGTCTGGTATAATGGGGAGCTATTTATTGACATTAAAGATTATCTATTTGTGCCATGCATTTGAGTTATCTTTTTCTTCGTGAACGTGGGCATGGAGGGTAGGAGGGTGTTTCAGTTCCTACCACTGTGTAACACGTCATCCCAACGGCTCAGAGCGCTGGTATTTATTATGCTTACAGATTCTGTGGCCCCAGAATTGAGAGCAGACACGGGGATGGCTTGTCTCTGTCCCATGAGACCTACGGCCTCAGCTGGAAGACTCGAGGGCCACAGCGGGTATAACCAGACAACCGGTCGCGCTGGACATTGTTGGTAAGATGAGTGTGTGGTCTGGGAAGGAAGAACGGTCGAAACGTTAAGATGTATTCATCTGACGACTGACAGGAGAACCCGTGCAAAGAGAAGACGAGGATTTATGTTAGGTCCCTCCCATTGCAAGCAACAGGAAATTAACACAAAATAGTTTAAGCAACGAAGGAAGTCCTGGCTTCAGGCATAGCTGGATCCAGGGCCTCAGATGAAGCGATCAGGGCTTTGTTGATCGTGCTGTCTCCTGGACAGGCTCTCCCCATTCGGTGAGCGTCATGGATACCAGCAGCTTAAGTTCCAACTCATACTTATCATCAAGACCCAGCTTAAACTACCACTTCCTGATTTTCCAAGACAGAAATGACGGCTGCTTCCTGTCCTCCCCACAAGAAGCTTATATTTCTATTTAACTCTTGGGGCCTTACTGTATGCTAAGCCCAATACCTGCACAGTCTTGTTTAGTTCTCACAACAACCTTTTGACAAAGAAGCTATTATTATCCCCATTTTCCAGGGGAGGAAAGTAATGCTTTTTTCTATAAAACTATTTGCTTGTTCAGGGCAAGAGCCATGGCTACTTAGCTTTCTATTGGCCATGCCCAATAAAAGGGGCTTGACCTAGGTAACCCCCTGTGGGCTGAGATGGCGTCACCCCTTCTGGCCACATTGGGCATTGCAGGGTCCCCTCGTGGGTCCCTCTGGTGTCTCTCACTCTGGAGTGGAGATGGCATGAAGGTCAAGGGGGAAAGGCTGGGAGGTTGAGTTAGGTTATGTTTGTTAGGAGACAAAAGGAGAAACTTTTCCCTCTCTATAAAATGGCTTCCTTCCTGTGGTTGTACAGAAGAGGATAAAAGTATGAGAGAACAAACAGAATGAGGAAAGACAGAAACAGGACAGGCATTCAGGACCAGAGATGAGGTTATACGGTGATTGGGCCCGTGGGCTTTGGAGCCAGAGAGGCCATGGTTCAAACCCCAGGCCCAGCACACCCTACCTGTGCCCTCACACAAGCCGCGGAGCTGCTCTGGGCCTCAGTTTCCTCATTACCTTACATTGGGCACTTCAGAAGCCGACGTTGAGGCAAGGACTCGGCTGCCAGTGGGAGGTGAGCCCAGGACGCGTAAATGGAAGGATAAGTCAGGGGAAGGAGAAAGGCAAAGGCTGCTTTAACTGGCATTGTGGGCAGCTGGGGCTCAGTCGTGCTGGGGGCCCACATAGAATACGCTTGAGAATGATCGTTATGGGGAAGCTGGACTATTTAACTACTGCCCCTCGTCTCTCAGAGCCTGAGGGTACAGCCCCGGAGGCGTTCAGTGATTGGCAATTTAGGACTGTCCTGTGTGGGCTGAGCCAGCTTGGGTAGCCCTGAGAACTCCCCGGGCAGAGAATGAGGGGCATGTGCCTGAGCAAGTGAGCTGTCCCTCCGCATGGCCCAGCCCACCTCAGCATCGGGGGAACTCAGGTGGCCGAGGGCTGGGAGTGGGGCATCCCCAGCATCTGCTCCCCTGATTTACAATAACCACAGGGCTGACTAGGCACCGTGCCAAGTGCTAAGCATCTCATTTAGTCCTCATGCAGCACCCCACGTGAGAGGTGTTCTTATTCCTCTTTTATAAATGAGGAAGCCGAGGTTTCCTGGGATTGAGTGGCAAGCGAGCATTAGAGCTAGAATGCCAGCCCAGGCCCAGCTGACTCTAGAGCCTGATATGGGCTAAACTGTATCTCCCCCCAAACTCACATACTTCATGAAGCCTTAACCCCCAGTACCTCAGCGTGTGACTGTATTGGGAGGTAGGCTCCTTAAAGGCAATTAAGATTAAATGAGGTCATCAGGGTGGGCCCTAATTCAATACGACTGGTGTCCTTATATTAAGGGGAAATTAGGACGCAGAGACAGACACACAGAGGGAAGACGGCATCTACAAGCAAGGAGGGAGGCCTGGAGACCCAGGCCAAGGAGAGCTCCTTCCTTCCCAGCCTCAGAAGGAAGCAACTCTGCCAACACCTGGACTTCAGACTTCCGGCTTCCAGAACTATGAGGCTATGAAGCTCTGTTATTTAAGCCACCCAGTTTGTGGTCCTTTGTTACGGCAGCCCTAACAAACTCATATAGAGCTGGTGTGGCTGACCGCTCTGCTGGGCTGTTTCATCTGAAAATAGGATGACCGTTCTTACCCCATAGGGTTGTATGTGACGTGAGGGTTAGCCGGGATAAATGCCTGCAAAGGCTTAACACACAGCACTTGATGGCTATTCCTACTGGGCACACATCAGGCAATGTTTGCTGAGTGACTGGAGAGAACAGCAGAAGCACAGATGTCAGAGCCATCCACGTCTCCAAGGATAGTTTGTCAGGTGATGAGGGAAATGTGTTGAAAGGTGAAGAAATGACTTGGTTTCTATAGAAACCTGGACCCCAGGTGCCTTATTGTGGGCCACCTGCCCGGTTTAATTAGCATCCTCCTTCTCCTCGGCCAGGAGGTGAGAAAGGAGGTGCATGGGCCACCTACACACCCTCTGGGGTGCGGGGACCTGAGTTCAAAGGAAGGAGGTAGAGGAGAAGCGGTGGTGTCAAGTTTTAAATCTGCATCTATTTTCCCAGGGCTCATCTTGAGCTGTCTCATCTCTGGGGACTCCAGATCCCCTCAGGACTCCAGTCTACCCCTGGGACTTGACAGAAGCTATGACCTCTGCCCAGCCCTGCCCAGATGTGCTGGTTCCCAGGGCACCAGGAACAGCTGTTTTGGGTACTGATACTTGACTCCCAGAAATCTGGGAATCACTGCAGGGAAAGAGGAAGAGTTCCTTTCCTTTCTGGGTGGCCTGTCTTCCACCGCCAGTGGGATACCTTTTCTTTTTTCATGGTCAAAAATACCATTTAAAAGAATCCAGGAATGAGCACCACTAAGTAAAAATTTAAAACTTATGTCTAGAAAAGAGACTGGAAGACATTGCCCTGAAGGTTGCAGGGGTTAACTTTTGGGAAGTGGTTTTGCTTCTCAATTTTATACCTTCCTATTCAGTTTTTTTGAAGGTTCCATAGTGATGTAATGGTAGTTAACATATATTGAGCATTTATGGGTCAGGCATTGTTCTAAGCACTTGTATGAGGAAAAGTATTGATTTGTCCCCATTTTTCGGATGAGGAAACTGAAGCTAAGATGGATTAAATAATCAGTGTGTGGTCACACAGAAGCAGGTCTGGAATTTGAACATAGATACAGATGTGCCTGGATTGAAAGGCATGAAATAAACTAGCCTCTATTGTCCCTTTTATGATGGTGGTGAGGGGAAGGGAACTTTGTTTTACTTACTGGTAAATAAATGACAATTTTAAAAAGCTAAGAAACTAAAGGAGACAGATAGATAGGCAGACAGATGATAAGAAGAAAGAAATAGATCTTCACCAAACCCCCAGGCCACCATGAGCACAGTGTGTGTATGCGTGTGTGTACGCATGGGTCCGGGTGGGGGTGGGGTAGAGTAATGTCTTTAAGAACCCAGAAAATACATACTGTGTTACAGAGAGACCTCTACAACCTCCAAATGGCAGCAAAGATCCTGTTTGTTAAGTGAATAAATTGTCTATTTCCTAGCCAGTAAACTTGAGGTCTAGAGCAAGGGGTGGCAAGCTATGGCCTGTGGGCCAAATCCAGCCCACTGCTCGTTTATGTAAATAAAGTTTTATTGGAACCTGGCCAGACCCATTCCTAAAGCCTTTCACAGAGTTGTGACAGAGACCATGTGCGCTGCAAAGCCACTACTATCTGGCTCTTTACAGAAAAAATTTAAAGTTGCTGCTATGTAGGATGAATAAGTCTGGAGATGTGAGGTACAGCATAATGATTGTAGTTCATCACACTGTACTGAACACTGGAAATTTCCTAAGGAGTAGATTTCAGGGGCACTCACCACACACAAAAGTAACCCTGTGAGGAGATAATATGTTAATTAGTTTGACTGTGGTATCATTTCACTATATATATGTATATCACATCATCATGTTGTACGCCTTAAATACAAACTATTTTTTTAAAAAATAGAATTTTTTAGAAACTTTGCCTACCCCCGTCTAGAGCAATGCTTCATAACATTAATGTACATAGGACTCCCTGGGGATCTAGTCAAAATGCAGATTCCGATTCAGCAGGCCTGGGGTGGGGCCTGAGGTTCTGCATTTTTAACGAGCTCCGAGGAGATTCCGATGCTGCTGGTCCGTGGACCACACTTGGGAATGAGCGTGTCACAAATACTTTACATGTTTCCATCCAGAGAGGGGGCATGAACCAGCTTACCCAAACCTCCAGCCGTCACATACTGTATTATCAGCACAGGTCATTTAGGAGGTTTATTTGCCAAATCAAAGGCTCCTCCACTTTTCAAAAGTATTTCCAGCGGCCTGTGTCTGACGACCCTCCTTTTCCCCCTGGTTCATTCACGCAGAGGGTGTTTGATTTCCATGACAGCAGGGGCCTCTAAGTGCAGTCAGCACACCCGATGATGGGGAGTGGGGAGAAAGCCTTCCAACTTTCTTCCATTTTTATAGTTTGTATCAACTTTTTAAAAAAGTCAGTTTGGGGGAGGGCTGTTTTATAACAGACACGATGCACATCACTTATATAATAAACATATGTCATTTATAAATAAATAAGTGTGCATGCTCTGGGGTGCCTCATCGCAAAGCTTTGAGACAACGGGTAGACGGGAGTTACGCCATGGCTGAAACTGGGCCTGGGCTGTGCTCGTAGCCTGAGTCAGGCCTTGGCAGGCTTTCAGCCCCATGTGGGCCGGCAAAACACGCTGCATGGGCACGAGTTTTATTCCTCACAGGCACAGCGGCAGGTGTTCCAGAGAGAAAGTGAGCGACTGGGACACGCTTGAGCCCTTGTGAATGCCAGCCACACGAAGTGTCAGGGCACCTGGCTGAGCACTTCGGGAGAGAAAGGAGGGAGTGTGCAGGGAAAGCCAGGAAAAGACCTGCACTGGATCAATGACAATCATAGCAAAATTTGCTGTCAGGTAGTCAACACCTACTACTAGCCAGCTTCTATGCTAAGTATTACAAATTATTACATTTAATCTTTGTGAGGTAGGTACTGTTATTATCCCCTATTTTATAAAGGAGGAAAGTGAGGCTCAGAGAAGCAGAGGATACACAAAGACTGAGTTTTAGAGGTATCAATTCATAAATGCAGTGAGATTCCAATGAAACACCAGCGGATCTATTTTAAGTTTGAACACGCTAGAACTGTACACTAATGATAACGTTTGCCTGTTTTTGGTGAACACTTCCTCTGTGTCGAGAACCTTCTACCGGCACATCCTTTAACCTCCAAGAGACCCTGCAGGAGATGACGGGCCTGCCCTTCCTCCTCGCTGCGGGGAATCCAATGCCCTGGAGCTGGGCCGACACGTTGGGGCCCCGCTGAGCCAAAGCACTGAGGCCCCCCGCCCGCAGGGGGAGCCCTTTCTCAGCTCCGCGTAATTGTTCCCGTGTGCAAAGGAGGCCTAATTCTTGTCAGATCTTCAGATTCGTAGCAGAGGCAGAAATCTCGACTTATACTTAAAATCTCCTGATCTTACACCCTGACAACGAATTTTTAGAAATTTTAAAACACAGCATGGACCCAACACATCACATCCACGGGTGAGCTCGCTTGGGCCCAGGAGGCCTCTGCCCTAGATGCTGACTTGTATTTTTACCTTCTGGTACTATTTCCTCCCAGGGCTCCATGATGCTTTATCTGCTGTGCCAGGCGGGGACGTGCGCGCCGCTATTGTCCCATCTTACAGAGTCTCAAGGGAGGCAAGCACGTGCCCAAGGCCACTCGGTGGCTCGGAAGCAGGGCTGCGCTTCCTCTGAGTTCTCCGAAGGGGGCCGGCCAGGGGCGGTTTTCAGGCTGTCACTCTGAGCTGGCCGCGGCCGTGCAGGGAGGAAACAGGAGTCAGGGGAGGGGCGGGGGAGGAGACTGGGGTCTACCCAGTGCTCCTGAGCTCTGGGCAGGAGAGCCGTCCGGACTCGAGCTCCCACGGCAGGGCCTCTCTCCTCTGCTCAGGCCGTGAGGTGGCTTTCTCGGGGCCCAGGATGCAGAGGTGGGGACTGTGGGCCGCGGCCGTCCTGACCCTCCTCTCCGCACAGGCCTTTCCGCAAACGGACATCAATATCAGCCCAGGTGAGCACGGGGCCAGGGCCGGGAGGAGAGGAGGACACCCCGCAAATGCTTGAGCTGTCAGTGAGGCCTCGCTGCCTGGGCTGCAGGCCTGCCTGACCCAAGGAATGCTGGGGGGCCAAGCTGAGCCTCCTGACAGCCCCTCCAGCTGCTCTCCCTCCAGCTCATGCGCACTGTGCTAGGGCCAGACGCAAAGAGACCTGGTGATAAATCCCAGCTTTGCATCTTAAAAGCTGTATGACCTGGCACAAGTTTCTTAACCTCTCTGAGCCTCAGTTTCCTTCAGAAAACGGTGGTCACAGTGACACCCTCTGGGGCTACCGTGCAAGGGAGATGAGATCATCTGGGGAAAGTGCCTGGTACCACAGGAAGATCTGAAGATGGTATTTTTGTTAGGGGTTTGGCATCTGGGCTCCGCGGTCCCACCTTGGCTGTGACAGCTGTTCCCAGGGAGCTGGGCACGCAGGAGGACATAGTTGTCCCTCTAGTGACCTCCCTGGTGGCCTGGCCCAGTGACACCCAGCTCTGCGGATATTCAGTGTCCCCAGGGATTGGGCTCCATCAGCCTCGGGCATGTGGCCTCCCAGTGTCCCACCTGGAGGACGCGGGGCTTCAAATGAGCTCAATTTCTTCACCCTTGCAATAGGGAGGCTAGGGTGCTGACTCTGGGGTAGGAAGAATCCTGAGTCCTTCAGTCCCTTCCAGGTGGAAGATCTTGCCTGTCACCTCTACCAGGAGGGTTCTTTCCAAACATGGTTTAAAAGCTATAATAATAATAATACCAATAACAACAAGTGGTACTTCTGTAGCCCTCACTATATGCCAGGCACTGTTTTAAGCACTTTTTACATATGGATTTATTTAATCCTCACAATAACTCTATGGCAGAGATACTGTTTCTATCCCCGTTAAAATAAAACTAACACTGTAATAAAACATCTGTACGATCCCCATAAAGCCATGTTATTGGGCAGTTACAGTGTTGAGGGGAATTTAAATAGTGGGGTGATAAGATTGAAAGATAAAATACCTGATGTCCAGGTAAATTTGAATTTCAGATAAACAAATCATTTTTTACTGTAAGTGTCTCGAATATTTCATGGGACATACCTTATGCTAAAAATTATTTCTTGTTTATCTGAAATTCAAATTTAACTGGGAATTCTTTTTTTTTTTAAATCTGGTAACCCTAGTGATGGGAGATAAAGGGTGGTCAGTTCATTTGGGCAAGCATCAGGGGCTCTGGTCTGCCATAAACTCTCTGAGTGTCTGTATTAGTCAGCTCGGGCTGCCATAACAAAATACCGTAGACTGGGTGGCTTCAACAACAGGAAGAGTTCTGGAGGCTACAAGTCCAAGATCAAGATGCCACCTGATCCGTTACCTGGTGAGAGCCCTCTTCCCGGCTTGCAAGTAGCCACATGGTGGAGAGAGAGAGTGCTCTTGTCTCTCTTCCTCTTCTTACAAGGGCACTAATCCCATCATGGCGGCCCCATGACTCCATCTAACCCTAATCACCTCCCAAAGACCCCATGAAAACACCATCACATTGGGTGTTGGGGCTTCAACGTGGGAATCTGGGGGGCACACAAACATTTAGTCCATAACAGTGTCTTTGCCTGCTTGCTCTTGTGCCTCAATATCCTCATCCATGCAATGGGTGAGCAGGAGAGAAGTTGGACAAAATATCCTTGAAAGATACTTGTGTGTTCCAAGATCTTGCCTTTCTGCCCAGCATAAGAGGAAAGTCCTGAGGCTGAGTTTGAGAGTGGGAGCGACGGGGAGTCCTCTCTCTCTCGCTAGCTTGTGACCATGGGACCTTTCTCTGAGCTTCAGGTTTCCTCCTGTGGAAAGTGAGGATGATAATGGTGTCCATCAAACATTTTGGGGAATCTTCAATGAGATCATGCAAGTGAAACACTTAACACATAGAAAGCACTTGAAAAATGGCTTATTACCTTACTACTTCTGCCACTGTGGTTGTTGATGTTATGATAGAATTGACCAGGAGACACAGTTTTCTGCTGTGACAAAATGCCTTCAAAAAGGAACTTCCAGACATCTAGCCCCATGCCTCAGTCCCACTCTACAGATGTGGAGACTGAGATCCCTTCCAACCCAGCAACTTTGGAGACCTCAGAGTTGGAGTTGGAAGGAAGGGTCCCGGAAATCCACTTGGCCCAATCCTTCCACAATACAGCTGTGGAAACTGAGGCCTACAGAGGCCCAATAATCTGGCCAAGGTCATCATCCATCCAGTCCAGCAGAAAGCCCAGTTCAAGCCTGAGTGGATAAATCTGCTAGAGGAAAGTGATTTCAATGCAGAAGAGAACGTGTGAGTTAAGTGTGTGTACGTGTGTCAAGTGGGTGTGTGTGTGCGTGTGAGTGTGCGTGTTGATGTGTGCCTAGGGAAGCCTTATCTGGGGTCTTGGTGAGCCGTTGGCAGACCATGAAGGTGGGCGCACAACCACAGCCCTCCTTAGTGACAGTGGGCCTGGTTCTTCTTCCTCTCCTGCATCCCGAGCCTTTAGGTACAAAACAGAACAGGGTCATTCCATCCTTCATCCCACTGCTCTGGACCTTTCATGAACATGCAAATATACGCAAATAGTGCAACCCAGCCATACCCTTAGATCTGCTTTGGAAACAAACCTTTAGACACTTCTGAAAGACTGAGAAGGATTTAGCCAGACTAGATCCTTTTCCTAAAACCCTTCTCTGAACCTGGCTTTGATCACTTTGGTTACACGGATTAACAAATATTCAGTGATTAAAAGAGGGCCTGGCACCTGGTAAAACTACATAAATATTTGCTGTTATGATTCTTCAACCATAACCATAAAAAGTTTCCTTTCCGTGGCTCCTGAGCCCAAGAACTTTCCACAGCAAAGGAAATTCTAGCAAAACGTTTTGATGCTCAGGGTCTGCTTCTGCAGGGCTTCAGGGGTGGGAAGGGAGAATCAGTCAAGTTCCATAGCCTCTTCCTCTCCCCTCCAAGAAGCTGGCATTGTGCACTCAGCACCAGGATTATTCCAGGGCCCAGGCTGTTTCTGTTGTGATATCTCATGTTTACTAGAACACCTACTATAAGCCAGGCACAGGCTTCCCTGTGAAGTAGGCACTATCATCATGCCCATTTTACAGATGAGGAAACTGAGGCACAAAGAGGTGAGTTTCTAACTGGAGTCATCTAACTCCAGAGTCTAAGCTCTGAGGCAGGAGCACAGAGGCTTGGGCAACTGGGTGTCCCTACTTCCTAGAGTACACCCTTCCCCACCCACCAGTCTGTATCATAGAGTCAGATCCTAGAGTACCCCCGCCTGGACACTCTGACCCATTCCCTACCCCTCCTCTATGGTCACAGAGCCCTCTGCCTATTTCTAGAATGTCCCTTAGTATATGAGGACTCATTGCCATGTGTGCTATGCATTCCTCCCTCCAGACTGTGAGCAACTTGAGGGCACAGACCTCAAACCAAATAAGCACCCAGGAGACATTGAATTATTACTTAATTATGCTGGTCTTAGTTAGCTCAGGCTGCTATCACAAAATACCATAGACTGGGAGGCTTAAACCCCAGGAATTTATTTCTCACAGTTCTAAAACCTGGGAACTCCGGAATTAAGGTGTTGACCAATTCAGTTCCTGGTGAGAGCTCTTTTCCTGGCTTGCACATGGCCACAGAAAGGAGAGCTCTGGTCTCTCCTCTTCTCCTAATGGCACTAACCCCATCATGGGGGTCCACCCTTATGACATCATATAACCCTAATTTCCTGAAGGCCCCAGCTCCAAATACCATCACACTGGGGGGTAGGGCTTCAACATATGAACTGGAGGGGGACACACAAACATTCAGTCCATAATGCTGTTAAACTGGGTGTTTAATATATTTGTCTTGCCAAATGAGAAAACCAAGACCAGAAAAAGATGTTTTCTGGTGGCACTGTAGTGCTTAGGAATTTTCAAGTCCATCAGACCTTAATCTCATCCTGACGCTGCCACTTGCTAGCTGTGGGAGTGAGTGACTTAACATCTTTGAGCCTCGGTTTCTGCACCTATAAAATGGGGATGATACAGATACACCTCCCAGTTTGGTCTCGATGGTTATATTAACCACGCAATGAATGGCCACTGTTATGAGCAATATAGAAAATCACCCAGTGCTGTCTCCTCTGTATCACGTGACCACAAAAGCAGCCTGGAAGGAGGGAAAGCAAAGCTGAGGCATGAGAGGCCTGGGACCAGCAGTTCTGCACCCCAGAGCCAGGGCTCACAGGGAAGGGCCCACTGAAGGTGGGATGTGTGGACCAGGGAGACAGCAGGCAATGAAGGTGACTGAGACCTCCCAGTGGCCACCTTCCCAGACACTGGGAGACACTTCCGACCCCCTGGGACATCTGGGGCCCAGTAGTGACGGGGGGGGGGTGGGGAGGCCGCCAATGTGGCCCCCAGAGCCTCCCACTCCACTCCCAGCTGGCTCTCAAGGCTGATCTGGGCAGGAGGAGGCAGTGTAGTGTGTTTGTGGGCAGCTGGACTGGGGCCAGGAGAGCGAGCAGCCAGATCGTGTGGGAAGGTGACAATTTATTCTTTTAAAAAGAGAGAGATTAAAAAAACAAGTCCTGAACTCCGGTGGCATGTCCTCTTTCCTTAACAAGCTCAGAGCTTCCAAAGGCTTTGACTCCCACCCCAGCTGGGAGACCTTGGGGGCCTTTGGTGCTGCTAATTGAAGTGAAATACCATGTAGTTTGGCCTCTTGGTTTCCAGAGCAACAAGCTTCTTTGTGCATTCCTCCCCCCCCCCCCCCCCCCCCCGCTTCCACCCCTCCCCTCCGTCACCTCCAGCCTCAACCCTCCCTCAAATTCCCAGCCAGGCTGAACCTTTTGCAATTCTCCAAATGCTCCCTTCTCTCTCATGCCTCTGGGCCTTTGCACGTGCTGTGCCCTCCACTTGGAACCCTCTTCCTCTGACTCTTCCTCATCCTTCAGTTCTCAGTGGGGGGTCTCACATCACCCCCTCCAGGAAGCCTCCTGGATCTCCAAATCCGGGTTATGTGCCACTTTTGGGTGCTTCTGTGGCAACACCTTTATTTTCCCCATCCGGAAGGGGACTCACTCTGGTGTCCTGTCTTAGTCACCAGTGGACACCCTGAAGGCAGGGTTGGGGTGGCCACCAGTTCAACTAGGGAGAAAAAAGGGGCAAACAAATGACCAGTTTCCAAAATAATTTGAGCGCTGCTCCCTCAAGTTTTTGCCTGCATGACAGAAATCCATATTAATTGCATATTAATGACATTTTATTTCTGTGCTTATTTTTCTTAATGTCAGCCTCCAGAGAGTGTAAGATCCATGAGGGCAGAGGTCACCTCTGTGTAGTGTGCCACAGTAGCTCCAGCACATAGCCAACTACCTGAGACCAAGTAGGTGCTCAAATAAGACTTGTTGAATGAATAAGGGGATGAATGAAGAACCAGACCATCAAGATTGAGACAAAAGGAAATGGGCTTAAATGCAGCAGGAATCTCTAAGTTAGGTCTGGAGCCACACAGCCTGGCTTCCAAACCCAGCTCTGCCACTTAGTAGCTGTGTGACCTCAGGCAAGTTACTCAACCTTTCTGTGCTTTGGTTTCTTCATCTATAAAGGGGGATGATCATGGTACCTACCTTGTAGGATATATGAAGACCAAATGAACTGATATGTACAAAGCACCTGACACAACGCCTGGCTCAGACGGAAGTTCAGTAGGGCTGGCCCTGGTTGTAATGTCACCATCACTACCTGAGTGTCAAGCTATAAAGCTATAGAGATCTCTTCACCAGAGAGACACAAATTAGCAAAGGCTACTCTGGGTTCCAGGTTGATGAAAGTCCTTTAAGGGACTTCCCTGGTGGTCCAGCAATTAAGACTCCACGCTCCCAATGCAGGGGGTTCGGGTTCGATCTCTGGTTAGGGAACCTAGATCCTGTGTGCGGCAACTAAGAGCCTGCATGCTGCAACTAAGACCTAGCACAGACAAATAAATAAATAAATATTTTTTTAAAAAAAAAAGAAAGAAAAAAGAAAAAAGTCCTAAGTCTAATCCTTGTTTCTAAAATCCCAGAGGTAAAGGAGGTAGGGGGTTGCCAGGCAGGGTGGAGTTCATTAACATCCCAGTGCAAGCCAGTGGCTCCTTTTTGCCTCCCAGATCCTCCCAATTAAAAGCCTTTGCCTGCCCAGGTGGAAAGGGGAGTAATTGAGCAGTGACCTGTCACAGCCCCATTTTCTGGTATGTTTCACCCCAGGCATCCATAACCACCACTTGCTCAGTGGAGAAAATCAAAGGAACCAGGGGTGGGGAGAAGGGCGGGAAGGTGGGGGCTGAGATTCTCCATTGCTAACGAGCTCCCTGGTGATGCTGGTATTGCTCCAAACAGCAGTCATTGTGCTAAGTAATCTGGAAAACCAGGGTCAGTCAACTGCCTTCAGTGCTGAGTTAGAAAAGTCCAGGCACGCCATCCTAGAGTCAAGATACACCAGGTTGGAGGCATCAGGGCACATGGGCGGTGCCCACACCCTTCTCACCACTCTCCCCCAAAAGGGGCAGTTGACCCCAAGAAGCAGCATTTGATTTCCTAGCATGCACTTAGTCATTCAAAACTAGTTATTGCACACCGACTATGTGCCAGGCACTGGGGAGAGAGATGATCACGGCAGACCTTGTGCAGGGGGAGGCCAGACTGAACAAGAATTCACGGGGA
Source organism: Globicephala melas (assembly GCF_963455315.2). Taxonomy (NCBI): domain Eukaryota; kingdom Metazoa; phylum Chordata; class Mammalia; order Artiodactyla; family Delphinidae; genus Globicephala; species Globicephala melas. The sequence goes on from NC_083328.1 coordinate 23,408,440, forward strand.
TGTGTGAAAGGAGGGATGAGGGGCTCTAGGAGCTCTTAGAGAGGCTCCTACCTCGTCTTCCCTAAAGAAGCCACCACGTGGCTGAGACTCAAAGAAGAAACTCGAATTGGCCGAAGACAGGCCAAGGGAAGTATCTGCAAAGATCTGGACACCCTTTGAGAAATGGCAAGAGCTGAAGCAAATCTGGAGCATGTTGTGAGCGACAGGGGATAAGCTGCAGGGGCAGGTGGGAACCCTGTTCCCGAGGGTGATGGGCACTCCTGGAGGGCTTCGGTGAGATGAGATCAGGGTGTTGGAAGGATCGCTCTGGATTTGGAAGGTGAGATAAGGCAGGAAGAACAGCCAATTGAGGAGGTCTCTGTGAGAGACGACAGGGGGAGGAAGAATGTGGAAGGGAAAGAGACAGAGACAGAAGTCGGGGAGGGAGAGGGAGGGAGGGAGGAAGAAAGGAAGGAAGGGAGGAGGGAAGAAAAGGAAGAAAGAAAGGAATTGGAAAGGTGCTGGGAGATGGAATAAACAAGACTTAAAAATTGATTCGATGTGCGTAGAGGGAAAGAGAGGAGGTAAAGATGATTTGGGGCAAATATCCAACAATGCTAGACAATTCTGGTCAGTTCCAGCCAATTCTTGTCAGTTTTGTCTAATCAAAACTGTGTGTGTATGGGACTTCCCGGGTGGTCCAGTGGTTGAGACTCCACGCTTCCACTGCAGGGACACGGGTTCGATCCCTGGTCTGGAACTAAGATCCCGTATGCCGTGTGTGTGTGTGTGTGTGTGTGTGTGTGTGTCTGTGTGTGTGTGTCTGTGTGTGTCTGTGTGTGTGTGTACACTGTGCATTTTTCTGGGGAAAGAAAGGAGCAGTAGCTTTAATCAAGACAGCTATACTATAATATTTGATATCAAATAAATCACAAAGGTAGAGCAAATGTAATGGGGTATCCTAGGTTGGATCTTGGGAACAGAAAAAGAAAAAACTGGTGAAATCTGAATAAAGCCTGTAGTTTACTGAAGAGTATGTACCCATATTAATTTCTTAGTTATGACAAATGTACTGTGGGAAGTTTACATCAGGGGAAACTGGATGAAGGTTATTCAGGGACTCTGTATGATATTTTTGCAACTTTTCTGTAAATCTAAATTTATTCGAAAATAAAAAGTTTATTTTTTTTTTAAGTGAAGGAAAAGAAAAAGAGATAGAGGACAACGAGGGTGGAAACTTCCAGATCAGACCTTATGGTAAATTAGAGAACAGAAAACGTCTCCACTATAGACATCCAGAAATACAGATAAACTTTACAAACATCCTTTGAAAATTAAGCTGGGCTTCCAAGAAAGTGAGGAGGGCGACCAGGGGCGGGAAACAAAGTTAGAGATGGAAACCAAAGCAGTGGGCACATGCGCGGCAGAGCACTGGGTGCGGTGTCAGCCTCCCTAATACAGAAGCTCGGGCTTCACATCCACACCGGGGAGGGAGTGATGAGACTCAGACCCTCTCACAGAGAGGAGACCCGTGAAGAGTCCCACCTTACAGGAAAGGATGCGCCGAGTGGGGAGGGGGCAGTCCTCCCTCTGTCAGAGAGATGATGAAGAAGTTTGTCAGCTTCATCCCAAACTCAGGGAGGAAATGCAAGACTTCCCCTCTGCAGCATCCTTTGGTGAAGTCTGTACCATTAAATTTAAACACAGGGTTCTAGCAATGCCCCGGGGCTTTTAAGCCATGGGTTTATAACAGTTATATATTTTAACTCCAAAATTAGAAAAATAACACAAACTCTACTTCTAATCGGTTGTGTGGCTTAATTTTTGTTAAAGAAACTACAGATAGGCTGAGAAATGTGGACGTTTGCTGTGATGTTTTGTGGTGCTGCCCTGTGGGGTTATTTTACATTTTGGAGTTCTGCCTTCCATCTAGGGCGAGGAGTCTATTGACATTTGGGGTTAGAAAACCCTTTGCTGTGGGGCTGTCCTGGTCATTGTAGGACGTTTAGCAGCATTTCTGGCTTCTACCCGTTGGATGCTAATAGCACCACCACTTCTATTTTTGACAACCAAGAATGTCTCTAGGCATTGTTTAATGTCCCCTGAGAATCAAAATCACCCCTGGTTGAGAACCAGTGCTCCAGGGTGATCGACTTAGGGGGGCCTGGGATGTGGCATTTTCAGATTTAGAACTGGGACAGTCCTGGGCAAACTGGGGTGGTTGCATCCCCTACTTCCATCTCTAATATGAATAGTTAGGGTGCAAAATAATTATAGGATGGGTGAGAGTGGGGAAAGTGGTTTAGCACCAGCAAGTATCATACTCTTGGGCTAACTATTCCAGCCAACACCTGACAGACGTGGCCACGTTCTCACCAATGAGTGTCCTGGGTTACAAGTGATGGGTGGAAAGCAGATGGAAATGATTTGCTGCTTCTCATCCATGCAAAGGGGCAACTGCTCCAAAAGCAGACCCCTGGGAATGATTCAGCCGAATCTCTTTGTGTGGAAGGAATGGGCAAAAGTCCCCACAGGGAGCTCAGCAATGCCCTGCATCACAAGGGGTCCTTCAGCCCTCTCAGCATCGAGGCGATATCCTCCTAGACCAATGCTCTCAACTGAGAAAGGAGGAGACCGAAGTCCGGGGAGGGGCAGGGAACAGGGAAGGGCCGAGGTCCTGAGCCCCCTAACTCCATAAGCAAGAGTTCTCTCGCTTTGCCATGTAAGGGAGGGTTAAGAGAGCCAATTCTGAACCAGCTGGCTCCAGTTTGGATACTGGCACACTCTGAAAGACGGTTGGCCGGGACTGGTGGGGAGAGGTGGGACAAAGCAGGACTGACCAGCGCAGCTGCCTAGGATGGGGGAAGGGCTGGTTCTGATCAAACAGGAAAGCCCAATGGCTCTCATCAGGGACAGGTAGCCCAGATGGAAGCTGCCTGCTTAGCATAGCTCTATTTTTTTTTTAAAGCTTTACTTATTTATTTAAAGTAAATTCTATCTATTTATTTATTTGGCTGCCACAGGTCTTAGTTGCGGTACGCGGGATCTTCATTGCGGCACGCGGGATCTTTCGTTGTGGCACGCGGGCTTAGTTGCCCCGCGGCATGTGGGATCTTAGTTCCCCGACCAGGGATCAAACCCTCATCCCCTGCATTGGAAGGCGGATTCTCAACCACTGGACCACCAGGGAAGTCCCAGCATAGCTCTAGTGACTAAAGCAACTGTCCCGTTCCTACCCCAGAAAAATTCATATTGATGCGTGTGTGTGCACATACATGCATACAAACTTTTGATTTTGCATTTAATTTCGAGGGATTCACTGGACCCCTGAAGCCCATTAACCTCAGTGATGAAACCCTGAGCTAATCGTTAATAATCATACTATCATGGAGCATGCGTACATGCCAAGTGCTCGGTGACTTTATTTGACCCAATTAGTTGGCCTAGCAACCTGATGAAGTAGGGGCTAACACATGATTAACCATGCTCAGCCCTATTGGTTTCCCATGATGAAGTATCATGTGCATTTTAAAATCAAAGACTTTGGTGTCAGGAGGCCTGGGTTCAAATCCCTACTCTGCCTACTACCAGCAGGATGATCTTGGGCAAGTCACTTAACCTGTCTAAGTCTCAGTTTCCCTCTACGTGCTTGACACATCATAAGTGCTCAGTAAAGGTGGTCCACTACTTCCTTATTCATGAGCCCAGCCAGCTATTACAGTGGCTTTGAAGGCAAAATTTCACACCCCTGGGCATCACAAAAGGGACCCCAAAGATCTTCTAGTCGGACAGCTGAGAAGGGAAGGAATGTACCAGCATCATATGGCATGTCAGGCGCAGAGCTGGAGCTGGGACCCGGGCTTCTGGATCCCAGTCTAACAAGTTCACCACTGCCCGGTGCCTGCTCTCACAGATGAGCCACCCAGCTGAGTTCCAGGCAGGTTCTCAGCATGCCTTTCTCCCCCAGTCAGTCATCTTCAATCGTGGTTTCCAAAAAAAGTATATGCTAAGAGGTCTCCAGAGGGGCTGAGACTTTGGAGAACTTTAGTGTCTCAAACATGGGGTTTTTGTTTGTCCCTTTTCAGAATTAAGAACACATCCTGAACCCCAGTAGTTCCACGGGCTAAAGATATAAGTAGTCTTGACTACAGTAGGGAAATATACACCTTGGCCAGACAGCCCAGAAGTGCAGATTGAAATAAGATGCCATTTTTTTGCTTATAAAATTTGCAAAGATTGCCATTAAAGTGGTAACACTCAGCGCAGGCAAGGGCGCTGTGCGATGGGCACTCTCAGACATCACCGTGGGAGTATAAATTGCTTTCAGGAGGTAATTTAGCAAATTGTATCAAAGCCTTAAAAATCTATCCCCAGAAAATCATCAGAAATGCTGCAAAAGCTTTATGCGCAAGGCTTTTCATCTCAGGATTATTTCTAATTGTTTTTTAAAAAGAGAAAACAATCTAATTATCCCAAAATTGGGGAATGATTAAATAACCTCTAGGGGGACCACTAGGGAATATTAAAGAGCTATTTGAAACAATGTTTACAAAAATTTATAATGACATGAGGGGAAATGCTTATACTCTTAATTTTTAGAAATCAGAATACTGACAGGGGTGTATGGTCAATAAAATCGCAATTGCATTTTTAAAAAAATCTTTGCATTCAACATGACAAGAAGAAAAACACTCTAATGTAGTAACATTTTCCAAGGATTCTATAATGAGCACATATTACTTTTATTATTTTGTAAACTTTAGGTATGCGTTAATCATAAGGTGACACTTTTTACTTTCATTCTTAAAAAGATGTCATAAGCTATAGCATCAACGTTTGCACGGCCAAGCTTCTTCCCAACCCGTATTCTCTCTGCCCCCAGCCATGCCAGAGCTGCCCCGGGCTTCCCTGTGCCCACTGTTCTGGATGGAGTTCAAAGGCCACTGCTATAGATTTTTCCCTCTCAATAAGACCTGGGCTGAGGCTGACTTCTACTGCTCTGAGTTCTCCATCGGCAGGAAGTCCGCCAAACTGGCCTCCATCCACAGGTGAGTGGACTCCTCTGTCCTCTGTAGCCCAACCAAACACCCCCTCTGGAAAGGGGTGTGGGGAATGGTGTGTCCCACTGGTGTTCCTCTTTGGTAATTGCAGCTTTTATTCAGCCCAATTTCTCACTGAAACTGGCCTTGGCAGTAGAGGACAAAGCATAGCAAGGGTAGCAAACAGCAGGCTGGAAGGTCCATTTTTATAAGTGCCGATCTTGTGCTGTGCCCTGTTCTGTATCCCTATGATATAACTCACATAATATGTATGTAAAGAACATAACATAGGACATAATAACTGATATTTATTTGCTAAGAGTTTGTAAGCATCAAGTTCCCTCAAACCATATTAGGTAAGTATCCTCATTTCACAGATACGGAACCTGAGGCTCAAAGAAGGTAACTCGCTATAAAGTGGTGGAGCTGGGATTTGAACCTGAGCAGTTGGGTTCCATAGCCCACCCACCAAGGCCTCCTTCAGTGTTCCTCCATGCCTCCTAAGCCCCAGCCATGCTCACCATCTCGAAGTTCTCCAAAGCGGTCCAGCCCATTTACGCCTGCATACTTTGCACATTCTGTTCCCTCCACTGGGAATTCCCATCCCTATCTTCTCCTCCAGGGAGACACTTCCTTAACCTTCCAGACTCAGTTCTGCCATCTTTCCACCGAAGTCGCCCCTGACTCAATGGCACCTGACTGCACTCACCACCCACCTCTCAGGAGCACTTTCTTCATCACTTTAGTGACTTCTTTTCACATCTGTCTTCCTTGCTGATTCGTGGGTTCTTCAAAGCCAGCGGTGATGTGTTCCATTGCCACTAAACTACAAATTTACAATCTTACCTCATTTTTCAAGAATCTCAGAGACTTGAAGTTACAATGACGGTTGGTTCTTTATGCTTTCCAGTCACAGAGTTTTGTTAAGAGTGGGGAAGGGGTCCTCAATCTTAGTTTCCAAAGAAGTCTTGAATCCTTGCATCAACTCATCCAGCAGATTTATTGAGCACCTACTGCATCCTTGGTGGTGCTGAAGAATATAGTGAGGTAGTCAGGGTCTGACCAGGAAAACAGGAAGCACTACAAACATTTAACACAGAGAGAATTTCATACATACACAAGTGATGGACTCTGAGAACTTAAAGAAGCAGTAGTGTATCTAGAGATTAACACTAGCAGGAAGCCAACTCCACCCCTAACTGGAGGGCGGGCCAGTCCTATGGGAGCTAGAGCCACAGAAGGCAGGCAGCCCCTGCCAGCACCTCCCCAGGCAGAGAGGGAAAGATACACCCTGGCTTCTCTCTCCCTCCCATCCTTCCCATCAGTGCCTCCCGTCACATGGAGGGCAGCTGACATGGAAGCCTGGGAAAGGCGATCTTCGGGGGTCAAATCCCCTGTGATACAGAGCACAGCACGTGACTGGCATTTATAGAGATGGATAAAATAAGTTCTCAAAAATAACCAACCTATAGAGGAAAATGAAATATATGTAATAAACAGTAAATTTAAAAGTGATTCCAAATGAAGATTTCCCTTTGGCCAGTCCGCAGGAAGGACGGCTCAGCCTGCCTCATGGTGCTTGTAATCTATCCCTTGGTTTAATAGGCATTAGAAAGGATTCCAGGCAAATTCAGGGGTTTTCCAACAGCCCCTGACCCAGATCCTGTTCCTTTCTTCCTAAACTTACCTCCTTCCTCTCTTCTCAAGTCCTGACATCCCTCTTTTTCTGTCTTATACTAACGTTTCCCAAATGTTATACCAGCATTTCCTCTCTTATACAGGTAGTTTTCCACTTTGGTATATAATATAATACTTTCCCAAAAACATGTAGAAAAGTTGAATTTGCACAACGCATTCATCTGTTATAAGTTCAGTTCCCATAAAGCCAGATAATATTATAAAATCTCTAATTACATCTTGTCTTTGAGACACAATCCAATTTTCTAATTCTGGCATTTTTTCATGCTTTGTAATTTTGTTCTTTTCCTTCATAATTAAGCACGCTATCAACTTATGTTCATCGAGCAACTGATTAAAGCGTAAGGTTTTCATACTTTCAGCTTACCTAATAATTTCCATCTTTGCTTCAAGTGACGGTTGAATTGAATTAAGTTTATTTGATCTCTGCTTACTACTTGCAGTAGCACCTTGGGCCTTTCTATGTCCCAGTTATTTTGAACAGATATGGGGAAAATGCAATAAACTATTGAAATAGTTTCCTGAGCAGGTGCCGCTGAACAAAGATGGCACTAGTGCTAAAATGGCTGGGCAGCCACTCCCCCAGATGACCGCTCACCATGCATGTTCAGCAGTTGCTGTAGGACACCCCAAATTGCACATGAGAGGGGCACTTGGGGATGCCAGTGCCTCACTGGGTAGGGCCAATGGCAAAGACCCATTGGACTGGAGAGCACTTTGTCCCCAGAAATCTACCACTCTGATATTAGACAGAACACACTGTCTTGGAACATCGGCACTGAGTAGAGCCTGGTGATGGTGTGAGATAAGATGTCAAATAGAAAAAAGGCGTCGTGTGGGTCCGTGTTGGTCTCTCTCTTTGGGGAGACCAGCCCATCAGAAATAGAAAACTAAACCAACCAGCCTGCCCTGGGGAGCATGGAAACTTTGTGCTACAGGTGGGCAAGAATCGGATAGAGGGTGCTCATGGAAGGTTTCCTGGAAGAACTAGTGCTGGATCAAGATCTTGAAGGCTTGGGAAGCTTAGGGAATGGGGGCAGCAGATGTTCTAAAGGAAGAAACCTGTGCAATGTTATGTGCATTGATTGAGGGCATTAGAGTCAGTCAGCCCTAAGCTAGTCCCCACTCCACCACTTCCCACCTGGGCGACCTCGCCCAAGTCCCATAAACTCTCTGAGCCAGAGTCCTCAGCTGGGAAATAGAAGTAGTCACACTGACTTTAAGGTTGAGGGGCTTTAGAGGAGATAAAAATGGATCTGAAGTTCTTACACAAGTGCTTGGGTAACTCAATGCTCCGTGGTGGGAGCTGTTATTATTTTTATTAATTATAATTACGAGTGTCTCAAGAGGTCAGTGCTTACTTAGCGTGCGCACGTCAGATCATCTTTCGGAGGGCAAGTAAGCCTTGATTCACCCGCCCTGTTTCCTTTCCATTGCCTCTAATAATATCTGTCTTTGTCCGTTTAGGCTGCTATAACAAAAATATCACAGACTGGGCAGCTGATAAACAATAGAAATCCATTTCTCACCGTTCTAGAGGCTGGAGTCCAAGATCAGGGCTCCGTCACCGTCAGGTTCTGGTGAGGGCTCACTCCCTGGCTTACAGATGGTCATCTTCGTGCTGAGTCCTCACATGGCAGAAGCGGCAAGGGATCTCTCTGGGGCCTCTTTTATAAGGGCGTTAGTCCCATTCACAGGGCTCCACTTTCATGAACTAATCACCCCCAAGGGCCCCACCTCCTAACACCATCACATTAGGGGTTAGGATTTCAACATATGAATTGTGGGGGCAGGGGACTGACATTCAGTTCATAACAATATGTGTTTAGCAATGCCCAGCATGTGACTGCCTAGAGCACTGCGTTGAGAAGGATTCTGAGAGCCAGAATTCTGGGTGCTTCTGGGATGGATTAAGAATGTCTTCCACAAACACAAAATTAAGGAGAGTAGCTCTGTGTGCTTTGACTTGCCACCAGCGTCTCAAGCAAAAGGAAATCTATTGGTGGGTGTTCTAGACAAGGTGGCAGCCTGTAGAGAGCGGTCATTTAGAACAGTGTCTCCAACCTTTTTGGCACCAGGGACCAGTTTCGTGGAAGATGATTTTTCCGCGGACCAGGGCGGGGGTTGCAGGGGTGATGGTTCGGGCGGTAATGCGGGCGATGGGAAGCGGCAGATGAAGCTTTGCTCGCTGGCCCGCCGCTCACCTCCTGCTGTGCAGCCCGGTTCCTAACAGGCAGCGGACTGCTACTGGTCCACGGCCCGGGGGTTGGAGACCCCAGATTTAGAAGACGCCAATGGGAGCAGATATACACCGTTGTAACGTAAAGGGTACCTCAACATAGTCCTGTGTTTTGTTTTGTTTTGTTTTGCGGTACGCGGGCCTCTCACTGTTGTGGCCTCTCCCGTTGCGGAGCACAGGCTCCGGACGCGCAGGCTCAGCAGCCATGGCTCACGGGCCCAGCCGCTCCGCAGTATGTGGGATCTTCCCGGACCAGGGCACGAACCCGTGTCCCCTGCATCGGCAGGCGGACTCTCAACCACTGCGCCACCAGGGAAGCCCCATAGTCCTGTTTTGAAGTGAGTTATTGGTTAGGTGTTTGTTAGGTCTGGGGCTGATTATTATTACTACGTAATGACTTCTTCAACACACCAATGTTCACCTTTTAGTGTCATGTGGAAGCCAAAAATGTGGAATCCCTTGTCCAGTGGGATCTGTCCCTCTGGGTCTGTGAGCTGCTTGAGTGAACTGTGCCTGTTAGTTGTTCGTTTTCTGTCACATCCCTTGCCCACCCTTCTCATCTCTGCAAATGACACTCCCCAGGTTCATGGATATTGGGGCACTAGGTGAGTGGTTACCTTGGCCCCCCCTCCAGGGCCTCCAATGCAGCAGCTCCAAGTATCATGTCCACACACAGCTACAACCCCAGGAAGGGAGGTAGTGGTGGAAACTGGGACCTTTTCCACACACCACTCTCCATTTATAGGGGAGGAGAATGTTTCCAAGACATCCTCTACCAATTCCCCCATACATCTAACTGGCTGAACTTGGTCCGATGGCCAATGTTAGCTGCAAAGGAGGCTGAGAAAGTGAAATCTGGCCTTCCTAAATTTGGTTGTAGGCAACGGGCAAAAGGATTAGGAATGACTGTGAGGCAGGTAACCTGTAGCATCTGCTGCTGTGCCTGCTTGATGTGAGGATGAAATGAGTTCATGTATATAAAACATCCGGCATAGTACCTGGCATGAAATCAGTGCTCAAGAAACATTTTAATGACCTGAAGAAAAAAATCGCTGTGTTCCTATCTATCTATCTATCTATCCATTCATCCATCCCTATTTCTCTGTTGTTTTTGGCAGCAGACTGCCTCCAGGGTCCTCCATCAATTTCTTTTGTTGGGTGAATTACTTTATAAGCTCTTTAAAATAGGAGGTGAGAATCCCCCAAGAAGACACCAATGCCTTCTGCTATGGTTTGAATGTTTGTGTGCCCCCCAAGATTCATATGTTGAAATCCTAATGCCCAATGTGATGGTATTAGGAGATGGGGCCTTGGGGAAATGCTTAAGTTCTGAGGGTGAAGCCCTGATGAATAAGGTTAGTGCTCTTATAAAAGAGGCCCCACAGAGCTCCCCTGCCCCCTTCTGCGATATGGGGGCACAGCAAGAAGTCTGCACCCAGAAGGGGCCCTCACCTGACCACGCTGGCACCCTGATTTTTCACTTCCCAGCCTCCAGAACTGTGAGAAATAAATTCCTGTAGTTCATAAGCTACCCAGTATGTGGTATTTTGTTGTAGCAGCCTGAATGGCCTAAGATACCTGCTGAAGAGGGTGGACTGATAATTGCAGGATTTGGTTTTGCTGAGTCGTCTATGCAGGTTCAGGCCTCGAGCTGAATTTTCCAGCAAAACAAAAGATTTTGAAGATGTTCTGTGAGAAAGGATTAGGAGAGAGGAAGCTATGTAAGGACTGGCGCCGTAAGGAGGGCTTTTGAGAAAGACCAAAAACATCCAGTGGAGATTTTCGTTATTTGATGTGTACAATGCAAAGTCAGCTCCTTTCTTTGTGTCTTCAATGTAATCCACCTTGTTTGCTAGTGTTTTTACATTTCTAGGATGAGTAACAGTGTGTGCTGAGTCCTGCTTTGGACCAAATCCAGAGATGCCCCTGAGAGGACAGCCCACATGTGTGCCTTAGTTTAAAAAGGAAAAAGAGAAAGCAGGACCGCATCACATCCTCTATTTACTTTGGTCTGGGAGGGCTAACAAAGACTTCTGTCCATTTTCAACTCAATCCTATGGCAAGAGGCGATGAGTAACAGGCTACCGGGTTTCTTACCTTCGCAGCTGGGAGGAGAATGTCTTTGTGTATGACCTCGTGAATAGCTGTGTTCCTGGGATCCCAGCTGACATCTGGACAGGGCTTCACGATCACAGGCAGGTGAGGAAGTGCTGACCGTCAAGCCCTTTTGGAAGTTCCAGCCAAGATTCCATTTTGATTTAACCAGCCTTTCACATGGAACCTGTGTGCCAGGTCACTGCTATGTGCCCAGCACACAGAAAGATCAGACACGAGGATGCCCCAGTTAGAATATGATAATTGTTGTGAAAGAGGGTATTATGGGAACATACTGGATGGCCAGGGACGGCCTCTGTTTAGGTTTGGGTTCTCCAAAAAGCAGACACAAAAACATGATTGGATGGGTAAGAGGCTTTTGAGGGAAAACATTGGCGAAGGAAAAAAGACGGGAGGGTTGAAGAGGCAGGGAAGACCTTCAGGCCATGATGTGGGTCTGAGCCCTGTGAAAGAACAGGGGGAGGGAACGGCTGAGTGGGGAGAGCCTTAGATCGCAGCTCACCCTGGGAAGTCTTAGCTAAGCCAGTGGGGTGTCCCCAGGCAAAGGATGCCCATTCCAGGAGTCCCACCTTGGGCAGGAGGAAGCCAGCACTAATACCCCTGACATGCTAAGTCACTAACTGGGAACAGCATGGAGGAAGCACAGTCTCACTGTGAATACAGTGCTGGGTCCAAGGGACTTTCAGTCAGCCATGCTCCCTCAGCTGGTCCTCCTGAAGGAGCTCTGAGCAGTGCACGTCTACAGCTGCCACAGCCTCCCTGGGTCAGAGATATTTAAGCTAACGTCTAGTGGATAAATAGGAACCAGCCAGAGGAAGAGCATTCCAGGTAGAGGGCGCAGCATGGGCAAAGGTCCTGAGGTGGGAGAGATCACGGCACACTCAAGGACATTAAAGACTAGTGTGCCTGGGATGCAGAGTGGCGCAGGGGTGAGTGGAATAACGGTGGAGAATAAGGCCAAAGAGGCTGGCTTGGGCCAGATCTCATACCTGGCAATATCACGGCACACTCCACCTGGAGATTTGGTCTCCACACTTTCCATGGACAAGTTGTATCCTGAGCGTCTCTCCTGCATGTATGCCTCCAGCCCTGCCTCAGATAGGGTTCCAGTTCCAGCTCCTGTTCTGCCACGTACTGGATGGTAGGTGACTGGGACTTTTTTTTTTTTTTGCGTCTCTGAGCTTCAGTTTCCTCAGCTGTAAAATGGGATGACAATAATAGTGCCTGGTTGTAAAAAGTAAATGGGCCAAGGTATGTAAAGGGCTTAGCCTGTGCTCAGCACACTGTGAGAGCTCATTAAGGGTGGTTGAAGTTGCTGTCAAAGTAGCAGAAGTGGGACTTCCCTGGTGGTCCATTGGCTAAGACTCCGCGCTCCCAATGCAGGGGGCCTGGGTTTCGATCCCTGGTCAGGGAACTAGATCCCGCATGTATGCTGCAACTAAAAGCCTGCATGCCACAGCTAAAAGATTCTGCATGCCACAACTAAAGATCCTGCATGCCGCAATGAAGATCCCGCGTGCCACAACTAAGACCTGGTGCAGCCAAATAAACAAATATTAAAAAAAAAAAAAAGTAGCAGAAGTATCAATAGTGGCCAGACTCAGTATAGATATTTTTAAAAATCAATAGAATTCATCTGGCAAAAACTTGTATAGAAGTTGTAACATTAAAAAACCAAAATGTCCCATTATAATAGTAACTTTAAAATTGGCTTATGAGTTCCTTAACTTAGAGTTAAGGAACTTGTATAACAAGACCTAAGAATAATAATAACAAATGAAACTGTAAAAGGACTTGTTTTTTTTGTTTGTTTTCTTTTTTGCGGTACGCGGGCCTCTCACTGCTGTGGCCTCCCCCGCCGCGGAGCACAGGCTCCAGACGCGCAGGCTCAACGGCCATGGCCCACGGGCCCAGCCGCTCCGCAGCATGTGGGGTCTTCCCGGACCAGGGCACGAACCCGCGTCCCCTGCATCGGCAGGCGGACTCTCAACCACTGCGCCACCAGGGAAGCCCAGGACTTCTTTTTATAGTTTTCAAGCCTAGGCACCGCATGCCAGGCACTAGCTAAGTCTCTTAATGCTTTTAATTCATTCACTTCTCTCAATAATTCTCTGAGGGAAATATTAGCTCTATTTTATAGTTGTGGAAACTGAGGCTCAGAGAAGTTAAGTAACTTGTCCAGATTGCAGAGCTAGGAAGTAGACGGAGCTGGAATCCCAGGCTCTAGTCTCTCCCAGAAGGAGCATGCAGTGTCCATTACATGACATGGCCTCCAAAATCATCAGTGCTTTGGGAGACACTTCTCTAAAAACTTGAATAAATGGAGAAATGACTTTTGTTCCAGGACATTGCAAAGAAGTAGTTCTTTCCATAGTTAATTTGCACATGTATTGCAACACCTGTCAAATTCCCAGCAAGACTTTTCTTGTAATTGGACAGACGAGTTCCACAGCAGGCAAGAAAAATACACACTATTTGGACAGAAAGAAAAGAGATGAAGGGTGACTCGCACCCACTGGTAAACAACATTTTCTTTTTAATATGGTAGTTAGGGTCTTGAGTGCTGGAGTCAGATAGACCCGCGTTTGAATCCTAGCACTAATGCTTTATTAACTGTGTGAATTTGGGTAGACTAATCTGAGCCTCAGTTTTCTCGTCTGTAAAATGGAGATGACAACGCCTGCTTTGCAGGATGGTGAGGATAAAATGAGTAAAGCACACCTGGCATGGTACATAAGAAGCCCTCAACAAACGGCGGCTTGTAATGTTACCAGCCGGAGCCAGAACCACACTCCAGGTTGGCTGCTCAGTGCTCAAAAGACAATGTTCGAGAGACAGGGTTGGTAGAACAAGAAAGATGCTTTATTCCAGAAGCCGGCAACCTGGGGAGATGACGGACTCGCATGCCCCAAACCATCTCCCGGTTGCTGGTTAGGAGACAAAGGTTTTAAAGGGGAGTTTCAGGGTTGCACAGGCAGGGGGCTACAAGCAGAACAGCACAGCCAGCTCCGACAGTCACCTCGAAACTGGTCATGCGGTGGTTGGATCAGCATCATCTTGATGGTTTTAAGCATAATCTTCAACTCCAGGGTCAGTTTGTTCTCACTTCCTTGAGGCCAGTTCTTGGCACTGAGCTAGCCATAGATTCAGTGCTGCTCAAGACGGAGCAGCTTATGTCATGACTACAGTCTGGTCATCAGGCAGTTAGCTTTTTCCCTCTGGCGGCAGTCATAATATCTGCAAAACTACTCAGGAATGTACATAGGACACTGTGATCTATATCTTTCAGGAAGGAACTAAAGATTCTGTGACTCTAGTGTCCTAATCATTAGCTGTTTGAGCCTGCTTTTTTTGTGACTCAGGGAAGGTCTGGGAGACTATAGCTTTTCTGCAAACAAGAGGCAGGGGACATGGAGGGGCTTTTGTACCTGGGAGGGCCCTGGAGGGTCCTGCTCAGTTTCAGTAATGGTGGTTAATAATAGTATATCAGATAAAAGTGAGGGCTTCTGCACTGTTAGATATGGAGGTATTAGAATGTTACCCCAAGCTGGAGCTGGCTCAAATGCCTGACCTTTCTCTCCTTGGCTTGCTTCCTTTCCTCTGGGTGCAACCCCCCAGGAAGGGCAGTTTGAATGGACAGACGGCTCATCCTATGACTATAGCTACTGGGATGGGAGCCAGCCGGACGATGGCATCCACGCGGACCCAGAAGAGGAGGATTGCGTGCAAATATGGTACCGACCCACCAGCGGTGGGTGCCCTCGAGACCAGGGCTCTTGCAGGGGTGCTGGGGAGGTGCCAGGGGTAGCCAGGAAACTGTGAATTATTCAACACCTTGGAGAGTGACCAGAGGTCACTGGGGGGTGGGGGTGGGGTGTTTGGGGCGTGGCAGTTCCCTATGGTGGATGCATTTTTTGTTTGTTTTTTTTCTTGTTTTTCTCTCTTTCTTTTTTAGCTTTTTTTTTTACATCTTTATTAGAGTATAATTGCTTTACAATGGTGTGTTAGTTTCTGCTTTATAACAAAGTGAATCAGTTATACATATACATATGTTCCCATATCTCTTCCCTCTTGCGTCTCCCTCCCTCCCACCCTCCCTATCCCACCCCTCCAGGCGGTCTCAAAGCACCAAGCTGATCTCCCTGTGCTATGCGGCTGCTTCCCACTAGCTATCTACCTTACGTTTGGTAGTGTATATATGTCCATGCCTCTCTCTCGCTTTGTCACAGTTTACCCTTCCCCCTCCCCATAGCCTCAAGTCCATTCTCTAGTAAGTGTGTGTCTTTATTCCTGTCTTACCCCTAGGTTCTTCATGACATTTTTTTTCTTAAATTCCATGTATATGTGTTAGCATACGGTATTTGTCTTTCTCTTTCTGACTTACTTCACTCTGTATGACAGACTCTAGGTCTATCCACCTCATTACAAATAGCTCAATTTCATTTCTTTTTATGGCTGAGTAATATTCCATTGTATATATGTGCCACATCTTCTTTATCCATTCATCCGATGATGGGCACTTAGGTTGTTTCCATCTCCGGGCTATTGTAAATAGAGCTGCAATGAACATTTTGGTACATGACTCTTTTTGAATTATGGTTTTCTCAGGGTATATGCCCAGTTTAAACAATGTTTAATGGTGCATTGTTGACATGCAAACTGTGATTTGGATGAAAAGACATTAGAGATAGAAGCATGAAAAAAAGAAACTTGTATAGAGACCAAAGGATGGTGCTTTTATGTCATCTCACCAATGCACCAGAGGTGGCTCGTGCTCCTGGACATTAGAACGAAGGGATGCCTGGAGGAGCGCCCAGGTGTAGTAGTGAAAAGAGCACCCAGATGGGTACAAGTACTGGCCCTGTTGCTTTCTAGTTCTGTGCCCTTGCAGGCAATTACTTATTCTCTCTGAGATTCCCTTTTCTCTTCTGTAAAATGGGTTTAATAATCGTTGCTACCCACAGGGCTGTTCTGAGCATTGAAGGAGATATAGTTGACACAGCACAGTGGTAAGAGCATGGACTCTGGAGCTGAATGTCCTTGTCTGAACCCCAGCTCAACCACTTATGAACTGTGTAGCCCAAAGTAAGTGCCTTAACCTCTTGGTGCCTCAGATTCTTCATCTGCAAAATGGGGCTAATGACACAACTCACAGGGTTGATGTGAAGGAAAAAGAAGATAAGAGACATAAAGTGACTGCAATGGTTTGCATGTGGTATCAGCAATCACCACCATCATCGTGAACAACAACGTCACTGCTCACACCAACCTTAAGAAGTAAAAACTATTAATATTTCCATTTTGCAGATGAAGAAATCAAGACTCAGAGAAGTTAAGTGATGTATTCAAGTTTGTCCAGCAAGCAGATATGGAGCTGGGTTTCAAACCTATATCTACTCCAGATGCAAGTGCTGAACTGCTGCCATTCCTACTTTGCTCCTTTTTCTTTTTCTGATTACGGGAGGGAGGCATGGAACAGCGACTTGCTATCCTGGGAGCCAGAGCTGGGCCAAGCCTCTGGGTGAGGCTTGTCCTGTTCCTCCACAGTGACAAGTCAACACTAGCCTTATGAGAGAGTAAGGCTGGACAGCAGCCTCATTAAGCATCTGCAAGAAAGGAATGCCAGTGGAGACACCAGGCCTACGGGAGAGGACTTTTACTCTGGTGGGATGGCGGGGTGACTTTTACTGTGATGGATGGACCTTCACACAGAGTCTCTGCTTTTTCCCGTCACAGCTCTGAGGTCATGGAATGATAACACCTGCAGCCGAAAGTTCCCCTTTGTCTGCAAGATCGCAGCTCTGACCATTCACTGATCCAGTCTCGCCCTCTCGGAGCAAGCCCAACTCCAGCATCGACTTGTAGATGTACCTAATGTAAAGTCGGCACTCAATAAATGTAAAACACACAGAGGAGACAAATCTCCCAGACAGATTTTATACAAGCAAATCTTAAGATACAGAGTGATCACTTGGTGACGAGTGATGGGAAAACCAACTCAGCTGGCTTTATAAATAAAGGATGGTGGATTTATTGGTCCAAGTAATAACAGTCCAGGGCTTGTTCTAGATGGAGTTGAATCTCACTGGCCTGGCTCAGGGCACATGCCCATTCTTGAAGCAATCTCTTTGGCATGTGCTGGTCGGCTAGACCCTGCTTAGATGCACATGGCTGGGCAGGAGTGGTGGGGTCAACATCACCTGAACAACATGGGCCCAAGGAGGAAGGTGGTTCCCCAAGGAAAAGGAAAATACCACCAAACTCGTACATTGCCGGTGGGAATGTCAAATGGTAAAGCCATTCTGGAAACCAGTTTGGTACTTGCTCAAAAAGTGAAACACAGAAATACCATATGGTCCCAGCAATTCCAATTCTGGGTATACACCCAAGAGAACTGAAAACAGGTATTCAGATATGAATGGTCATAGTAGCATTACTCACAATGGCCCCCAAAGTGGAAACATCTTTGGGGGCACCACCCAGATGACCCCATCCCATCGTCAGGATCCCAACCAGGGCCTTGACAGTAGCATAACACGCTGCCTTGGTTGAGAGGTCAACTCCCTTTGAAGTTCGGACACTCTGAGTCCCAGGCTTGATCTGCCCTCCTGCCACAAGAGATGAGAACTTCTTTGTCTGCAACCAAAGAGACTCTTTGGCTTTCACTCTTGGAGCAAGAACCTGTTACTTGTCCTCGGCTGTTTATTTTATTATTATTATCATATATATATATATTTCGGGGGGGGCTGTGTTGGGTCTTCGTTGCTGCCCACTGGCTTTCTCTAGCTGCGGTGAGCGGGGGCTACCCTTCGTTGCGGTGTGCGGGCTTCTCAATGCAGTGGCTTCTCGTTGTGGAGCACGGGCTCTAGGCGCACAGGCTTCAGTAGTTGTGGCTCGCGGGCTCAGTAGTTGTGGCGCACGGACTTTAGTTGCTCCACGGCACGTGGGATCTTCCTGGACCAGGGATTGAACCCATGTCCCCTGCATTAGCAGGCGGATTCTTAACCACTGTGCCACCAGGGAAGCCCCTCGGCTGTTTATTGTCTTTCTGTAGAACATCAAAGTCTTAGCAACAGCCACAGTCTAGTTATGCTTATAGGTGCTCTTCTCTGCTCATCAACTACCTGCTACCTCACTCTTCCTAGTGCATCCCCTTCCCGTAAACCCTCCCAGTTCACTCCATGGAAGTCTGAACAGTTGAAGACCACCCCGTGCCAGGGGCTGTCTGTTCCACACACCACCACTGATCGCCAGTTGGAAGGTAAGCGATCCAGCTTCTAAGCCCCATCTTGTCACTTGCTCCCTCGACTGCTCCCGACTGGGTTCTCTGGAAGCAGTTGCTGAGACAGGGTTTGTAAAAGATGTTTATTAGGGATAAGTACCTGTGAAGGGAAGGCAGAGGAAGAAGCGGAATTGAGATGCAGCCTGACAAATTATCGGTCCACCTGGCAGGGAGATCTGGGGCAAATAGAGGCGATCAGAGTGGACCACATAGGACTGAAATGGCCAGGCCTTTAGCCGCATACTCCACTCAGTCACTGATGTGGGCTCCCCTGGAAAGGAGTTGACTTTTCTTTCTTTTTTGGCTGTGTTGGGTCTTCATTGCTGCATGGGCTTTCTCTAGTTGTGGTGAGCAGGGTCTATTTGTTGCCGTGCATGGGCTTCTCATTGCAGCGGCTTCTCTTGTTGCAGAGCACGGGCTCTAGGCACGCAGGCTCGGTAGTTGTGGCACTCGGGCCCTAGAGTGCGCGGGCTTCAGTAGTTGCGGCTCATGGGCTCAGTAGTTGAGCTGGCTTCAGTAGTTGCAGCATGCAGGCTCAGTAGTTGTGGCTCGCGGGCTCTAGAGCGTAGGCTCAGTAGTTGTAGCTCACAGGCTCTAGAGCACAGGCTCAGTAGTTGTGGCTCGCGGGCTCTAGAGCACAGGCTCAGTAGTTGTGGCTCGCGGGCTTAGTTGCTTTGCAGCATGTGGGAATCTTCCCGGACCGGCGCTCGAACCCGTATCCCCTGCATTGGCAGGCAGATTCTTAACCACTGCACCACCAGGGAAGTCCCAAGGAGTTGACTTTGATTAAGGCAGCTCTCTGCAGCTGAGGCTGACCCTGTAGGAGCTGACAGCTGGAAGCCACTCTGCCCCCTTCCTTGAAGGTGGGGATCTGGGTGGTACATCTCAGTGTTACCACATCTGGAATCAGAAAGACATGGGGTTCAGACTTCCCTGGTGGCTTATTTGCCACAACTACTGAGCTCGCACGCCTCAACTAGAGAGGCTGCATGCTGCAAACTACAGAGCCCACACGCTCTAGAGCCTGCGCACCACAACTAGAGAAGAGAAAAACCCGCAGGCCACAACTAGAGAGCAGCCCACGCGCCACAACAAAAGATCCCACATGCCTCAATGAAGATCCTGGGTGCACAACTAAGACCCGACACAGCCAAAAATAAGTTAAATAGATAACAAATAAATCTTAAAAAAAAAAAAGACATTGGTTCAAATCTCACCATTGCCACTTACCATGTGATCTCACGGAAGTGGTTTAACCTCTCTTGAGTTTCAGTTTTCTCCTTTGTAAAATGGAGACACAGTCCCTTCCAGCTCTAACTGATTTATCAGGCAGCTTTGGGAAATGAAGAGCTCTGCATAGGTGACGTTTCCAGAAAACTAAAATTCACTCCTCAAGCATCACAACTATCTCTACTTTTTCCACTTTGGACAGAAATCTTTCTAAACCATGTTATACATTCTCCTGCTTCCTTAAACAGAAGATACTCAAGGGGATTAGTCTTTTCGTGATGACTCAGGGTCATGTGGGCTGCATCAACTTCAGGTATTTTTGTCTCCTCTTATCATATCTGGGTGTCACTGTGCCAGTCTCTAACAGCCCACAGAATCCCCCATCTTTTCTAGGTTGTTGCTGCTGAGATGCTGTGGGCTGGGAAGCCAGGCAACCAGGCCTGAGAATAATTTGAGGGAGAAGAGAGAGAGAGAGAGAGAGAACTCGCCTTAGACTGCAGGACAGTCTAGGACGCCTCCACGTTCTCTGCTTCACTGGGAGTCAGACTTGCATCCAAGTCTGACGACTTTACCAGCCTTCCCTGGCTCCCTTCCTGTTTTCTTTCACACAGGCATTTCCTCTAATAAAATCTTTGCATATACTTAATTTATCTTGGCACCTGCTTCTCTAAGGACCCAGATTAATACATACAGTATATTCAGATGGCCCTCCCAAAAGTCTGCCCTAATTTACACTCCACCTGCAGGGTAGGAGAGCCCCTCTTCACCTGCACTTTTGCCAACACATTGGTCCCACCTTCAAATTGAACCTCCAATGAGCAGGTGGACACTCCTTCCACTCCCTTGGCAACCCTCAGGGGCATTCTGTCGGCAAATGCATCACTGAGACTGATTTAATTGCTGGTGACAGAAAACCCAACCCCAACTGCCTTAAACACAAAAGGGCTTTTATTTACTCATAGACTTGAAAAGTCCAGAGGTATCTACCTTCAGGCTCAGCTTGATCCAGGAATGTAAGTGATATCGCCAAAGGCATTTGTGTCCATGCTCTGCCTCCATGCTGTTGGCTCGATCCTGAAGCTGCAGTCTCTCCCCTTAGGGAAGCAAAAATGGCCAGGGTAATTCTAAATCTTACACCCTTCAAGAGAATGAGGGGCCTTTCTTTCCCAGAAGCCCTTGCAGTCACCTCCTCTTGCCTCACTGGCTGTACCAGGTTACTCGGCCAACTTTTAACTAATCACTCTGGCCGGAAGACAAGCCTGATTGCTTTAGCCAATCAGGCTCTGTGCAATCGAGGCTGAGAGCTGGCTTCCCCAAAGGAATTGGAGGTGCTATTTTACCAAAAGAGAGCTAATGTTGAAAGTCATGTTGAAAACAAAACAAAATATCTCTGTTACAAGAAGGCAAGGAGGAGCCAACTTTAAATTTCAAACTCGGGGGGAGGGTTGAAAACATGGAAGAGTAACTGCAGCCTCAGGAGAGTCTTCTTAGAGAAGGGCAGGACCGCATCTTGCCCCATCAAGAGTCCTTGCGGGCTTCCCTGGTGGCGCAGTGGTTGAGAGTCCGCCTGCCGATGCAGGGGACACGGTTTGTGCCCCGGTCCGGGAAAATCCCACATGCCTCAGAGCGGCTGGGCCCGTGAGCCATGGCCGCTGAGACTGCGCGTCCGGAGCCTGTTGCTCCGCAACGGGAGAGGCCACAACAGTGAGAAGCCCGCGTACCGCAAAAAAAAAAAAAAAATATTTTTTGGCTGCGTTGGGTCTTCGTTGCTGCGCGCGGGCTTTCTCTAGTTGCGGCAAGCGGGGGCTACTCTTCGTTGTGATGCACGGGCTTCTCATTGCGGTGGCTTCTCTTGTTGCGGAGCACAGGCTCTAGACGTGTGGGCTTCAGCAGTTGTGGCACGTGGGCTCAGTAGTTGTGGCTTGCGGGCTCTAGAGCGCAGGCTCAGTAGTTGTGACGCACAGGCTTAGTTGCTCCGCGGCATGTGAGATCTTCCCGGACTAGGGCTTGAACCCGTGTCCCCTGCATTGGCAGGCGGATTCTTAACCACTGCGCCACCAGGGAAGTCCTGAAAAGGTTTGAAAATGTCACTAACTCCGCCCCCTGTCTCATGATTACCATCCAGTGCAGGGAGCAAGCTATGAGCCACAGGCCAAGTCTGGCCTAGCACCTGTTTTTGTAAATAAAGTTGTATTGGCACATGGCCATGCCCATTGGTTTACATGTTGTGTTCCCACTACTCAACTACATCAGAGTTGAGTAATTGTGGCAGGGACCACCCGCCCCACAAAGCCTAAAATAGCATCTTATCTGGATTTTGACAGAGAAAGTGGGCTGACTCCTGCTCTAGTGTAACCCCCCAAAAAGTTATTGCTCCCTCTAAATCTCGAGAGAAGCCTGCCCAGACTTCCAGTGCCAGCCGTGTGGTGGAACTCACACAGGCAGCTAGTTTAATGCTTTGTGCCTCAGGATCCCCATCTGAAAAATGGGTGTAAGTGTCTTTCTATAGAAGCCTGCCCTGGAGCTTCAAGATTGTACTCTTGCATGTAAAGCACCTGAGGAAGGAGTTGGCGCTCAGCAGAGACCTGCTGGTTGGGGAAGCAGAGCCTGAGGCTGTGCCGATTTGAACGGGACTCAGTCCCAGTTCGTTTCGCTGGATTCTCATGGCCTCTCAGTTTGTGTAGAAGCCACCCTGGGGTCTGAGCTTGGGGAAGTAAATTCCTGTTTCTTTTTTTTTTTTTTTGCGGTACGCGGGCCTCTCACTGTTGTGGCCTCTCCCGCTGCGGAGCACAGGCTCCGGACACGCAGGCTCAGCGGCCATGGCTCACGGGCCCAGCCACTCCGCAGCATGTGGGATCTTCCCAGACTGGGGCACGAACCCGTGTCCCCTGCATCGGCAGGCGGACTCTCAACCACTGCACCCCCAGGGAAGCCCAAATTCCTGTTCGTTAACCAAGCCATTCCCAAATTGCCCTGGATTGGGTCTGAGGGGCTCACACACCATGTCTAGTCTCCTAGATGGGTGGCCAGATGCTGCCCCCACTGCTGCACCCCTCCCAGGGGCCTCCTCCCTCTGAGTGAGACAGCCCTTTGCCCATCCACAAGCAGACTTCCCTCAGTAATCCTCTCAGCCACCACATCTAAGGCCAGCTGAACTGACCTAGAAGGTTCTGAGGTCATAAGACTCCAGGCCTCACCTCAGACTTACCACATGTACACATGGAAATCTTGGCAAATGGAGATGGACTAGGGTTTGGAGTTAGAGTTTGGGGCCAACAATCGCTACCTTAAACAAAGAAGCAAAAATTTATGGAAAGTATACAGAATATCTCACGGGAAGGAATGAAAAATGGGAGACAAGACTTGAAAAGGACAGGCACAGTCTCAGTGTGGTAGGTAGAATTCTAAGAATGACCCCCACATTCTCCTCCCCTTGAATGTGGGTGGAATCTGTGAATTTGCTAAGATAGCACATTGATGATTATGTTATGTTATATAGCAAAGTTGATTTTGCAGATGTAATTAAGGTTTCTAATAAGTTGACTCTGGGTTCCTAAAAAGGGAGATTATCCAGGTGGGGCTAATCTAATCACATGAGCTCTTTAAAAGCAGAGTTTTCTCTGGCTCATAGCGGAAGAAGAACTCAGAGAGACTCCCAGTGTAAGAAATATTTGATGCACCGTTACTGGTTTTGGAGAAGGAGGGGACGCTCAGAGGTGAGAGTGGCCCCGGCTGATGGCCAGCAGGAGGCTGGGATCAGTCATATAACTACAGGGAAGTGAATTACCCAACCCACCTGAATGAGCTTCACCAGGGCCTCCAGAAAAAACCTCAGCCCGGCCGGCATCTTGATTTCAACTTTGTGAGACTCTAAGCAGTAAATCCAGCCAAGCCTGCCCGACTTCTCTAACCTGCAGAAACGTGAGATAATAAATGATTCTTGTTTTGGTTTTTGTTTTAGTTCATAGATAATGACTTTCATGCTATCTTTGTTACAATTTAAATTTTATATTATTATTACATATTTATTACAGTATTTTTAAGCACAATTTGAAAAAACCGAGTAACAATTTTCTATGCTGCACGACAAATTACCACGAATGTAGGGGCTTAAGCCAAAACAAATTTGTTATCTCACAGCTTCTGTGGTTCAAAAGTCCACATGTGGCTCTGGGTCTCATCTGGCTGAAATCAAGGTGTCAGCTGGGCTGTGGTCTCATTTGAGGCTCGGGTCCTCTTCCCACCTTTACTGGTTGTTGACAGAGCTCCTTGTAGCTGTAGGTGTGAGGCCCTCAGCTCCTGGAGGCTGCCCACTGCTCTCTGCCACATGGCACTCTCCACACATGGCAGTTGGCTTCTTCAAGGTCATCTGGAGAACATCAGCGAGGCTTGAATTTCTTGCCTTCCTCTGACTCTGACCTCTAGAACCAGATTCTAAGGGTTCCTGTGGTTAATTCAGACCCACTCAGGATAATCTCCCTTTTGATTAACTGAAAGTCAACAGATTAAGGGACCCCAATTATATTTGCGAAATCCTTTCACCTTTGCCATATAATGTAACTTAATCCATGAGGTCCCAAGTATTCACAGGACCCACCCACACTCAAGGGGGAGGGGACTGTACCGGGAGTGTACACCAGGGGGCGCCAGTCTTGGGAGCCATCTTAGAATTCCACCTGCCAAATTTATTGAGCATTTACCAGTCTCTCTACCAACTGCTTTATTGTATTCATTTAACCTACACATCAATCCCATGAAGGAGGAACTATTGCTTTTCCCATTGCACACGTGAGCAAGGCCAGGCACCAAGAGGTCAAGAGACTGGTCACACAGTTAGTGAGCGGCAGAGCCAGGGTTCAGACCCTGCTGTCTGCCTCTCCTATTTCTCTCTCTGTCTCTGTGTTTGTACCTCTCTATGCTCATGTGCACGTCTCTGTGTGTGCATGTCTGTCTGTCCCTCTCCTTTTTTCTTTGTGTGTGTCTCTCCCCCCTCTCTGTCTGTCTCTCTTTCTTACACTTACACACACACGCATACACACACACACTCACAACACCTCCCCTCAATCCTTTCCTTCCCCCACCTTTTGGTGAATGTTTGCTTTCAGAGAGTTGTTTGGAAGGGCTTGAAGGGATGAGGATGTTTAACAAAAGGAATGGTTAGGGAGCTCGTAAGTCTGATCTTATTAATTGCTCACAATTACTGAGCACTTACTGTGTTCCAGGTGCTGTGCTAAGCTAAGCACGTTACATCCATCATCTCACTCATCCTCACAACAACCCCAGTCGCTATGATATCCCTTTGACCGACAAGGAAATGGGGGCTCAGAGAAGTTAAGCTACTTGCCCAAGGTCACACAGTAAGTGACCAGGTCAGGATGCCCACCTCACATTAGTCCAACCAGCTGCTGGCTTTCCCCTACTCCCTACCGCCTCTCCATCACGGTGAGCAGCTGAGGCCGTCCTGCTGCCTGAAACCTCAGCTCACGTGGAAGGGGAGCAAGAGACACACAGAAGTCCCTGCCTCTCCCTCGCTCTCCCTGCCTCCCAACCCCACAGTTCTCTCGCCCTGCTTTGCATTCACGACAACATCAATCTTGTTCCAACCCCAGAGCTTGGGAGCCCCGCTGGGCAGGCAGTCTCTGAGTCACTGCACACTGGCAGACGATGCTAAACTAATTTCCCAGCATCTTTGGGAAGGATTTGGTTTCTGTCTCCCCAGCTAAGAGCCACACAGACGGTGGCGGCAGGCTGGCAGGACCCAGGGGCTCCCTGCCTGGTCTGGGAGAGCCCAGTCTGAGATGTGATAAGATCCTGATTAGCAAAGTGGCTGGGCTTGGAAAGGATCCAGGCTGCAGCCTGAACTGGATTAAGGGATGGGACATTTGGTGCCAAACCACAGGGATGGCGCTAAAACATCCCTAGAAATCTAACCAGATAGAGAAAATTGTCATTATTTTTTACAGTGACTTACAGGACTCCTACTACATGGAGAGATGATTTAATCTTCATTACAACTCTACAAGGTAGGCATCATTTATTATTGCCTTTTTACACATGGAGAAAGTGAGGCACGGTGTTCCAGTCACTTGCTCAAAGCCACAAACCTGGTAGGTGATGGAGCCAGAGTTTTAATCCTGACCACCTGACTCATTAGGACACCAAATCATTAGCCTGACCGGGTGTCCACACATCTTGGTCCAACCCTGATGATAGCACCCATAGAAGGAAAAACAGTAAGTCGGGGGGAAAAAGCCATCCTGGTATTTCCCAAAGTCTTTAAGAGACTTCCTATTTCAGACTGTGACTAGGGTTAAGGAGTTTCAGAAGCACAGCACAGTTTCCTAAATAGAGATGACAGCTAAAATGTTTCTCTTTGGTGAGTCAAGAGGAACCGAGCAACGGCCTGAAGAACAAATCCATTCCTGGCAGCTCTTTTCTTCCCCGTTTGCTTTCATTCTCTCTGCATCACAAATTGGACACAGCTTTCAGGGGCAAGTTCTCTAGGATTAAATGATTAAAATGGAAAGGTTTCCCAAACAAGAAATCCCTGTATTAAAGATCACTTTTTTCCTAAGAAAAATAAATGAATAAATCACTCCAAAAAACAAAAAACAGTAAGTCGGTCAACATCTTTCTCTCTCTGGAATTGGTTTTGAATTGGTCCCCAAGTGAGTAGTGATGCTGGGTTTCAAAGCAGGCCTAGCCATCTTCCTGACCTGCATCTTCCTGCTTCTCCTGCAGGGCTCAGGGTGCTACTTTCCATTAGTTAATTCCATCAACAGAGGCAGTGTGGGCTGAGGAGCCAGAGCAGAGCAGCCAAGTTCAAGTTCCAGCTTTGCTGCTGCCTATGGCCTTGAGCACTTAACTCCCTGAACTTCAGTTTCCTTGCCTGAAAAAAAGGCATCGATGATGCCTACCTTGCTGACTGTTCAGAACTGGCCTAGAGAGGTGTATATATATGTTCCCTCGTGTGGATAAAGGCATATGGTCAGCCCTCAATCAATGACAGTGGCAGAAGTGACACAGCAGTAATTGTTGCAGTAATCCTATTGGTTAAGTACACAGACTTTAGAGCCCATCTAGGTTCAAAGCTATATAGTCCTCTATACAGTCATCTGTAAAGTGGGGATACTATTAATACCCACACTTTATTTTTTTTTAAGATTTATTATTATTTAATTTATCGTTTTTGGCTGTGTCGGGTCTTCGTTGAGACATGAGGGGTCTTTTCGTTGTGGCGCGCGGACTCTTCATTTTGGCGCTCGGGCTTCTCTCTAGTTGTGGCACGCAGGCTCTCTCGTTGAGGCACGCAAGCTCAGTACTTGTGCCGTGCGGGCTTAATTGCCCCGCGTCATGTGGGATCTTAGCTCCCTGACCAGGGATCGAACCCATGTCCCCTGCATTGTAAGGAGGATTCTTTACCACTGGACCACCAGGGAAGTCCTGCCCACACTTTAATTAGTTAAAATATATAAAAGTTTAGGACACCACTGCAAACTAAATACTCATAACGTTACTTAAAATCATGATAGCAAAAAGAAAATCATGATAGCAGAAACACTACATGTCCATTTCAACCTTGACCTTGGCTTTGGCAGATGGATATTAAGATTCTGCCAAATGGACTCATTTTAACCAAAGTCTTATTACAGCAAGGCAATCAGTAATGGAGTGGATATTGTGTACAATTCAGTGGTATTTAGTATAAAATGGTAGATTTTATGTTATATGTATCTTACCACAAGTTTTAAAAGTATTCTACCCATTCATTTGTTCATCCTAGCAACGTCACAAAGTCTGGACTATTTCGGACAGATGTTGAGTGATCTTTGGGTTATAGTATTATTTTATTCAAAGGATATTGCTGGCCATACAGTGATATTTGAACAAGTGGAACTGTTCCCTCCGCTATGAGAGAAGTTTTCCCAGCCTGCGGTCTGGTGAATGTGCCGTACTGACTGACAGTGGGATCGTAAGTAAACGCAGCCCAGGAGAGCTCGGCTCTGTTCGGATCCAGGGCCAGCCGCAAAAGGCGTAACTGTTCACAGCCCCCTCCAAGCATCATTGCAAGCGTGTTTCACGGCCATGGGAATAGCCCTTTAGAATCCGTTTTCTTAATGATTCTCTGTGGTTCACAATATACCATAAATTTATGAAGTTAAACACGCCTCTGCCAGAACATCAGGCTGGAAAGGATATGACAGGCACCAGTTGAAACCCAGTTTATTTAAAACCCAGTTACCCAGGGGCTTCCCTGGTGGCGCAGTGGTTGAGAGTCCGCCTGCCGATGCAGGGGACGCGGGTTCGTGCCCTGGTCCGGGAAGATCCCACATGTCGCGGAGCGGCTGGGCCCGTGAGCCATGGCCACTGAGCCTGCACGTCCGGAGCCTGTGCTCCGCGACGGGAGAGGCCACAACAGTGAGAGGCCCGCGTACCGCAAAAAAAAAAAACAACCCAGTTATCTGAAACAACAACTTTGGAAGAATGCAACTTATCTCATGGACCTTCTCTCCTGGTTAAGAGCTACCCCATGGCTTTTGGAACTGAGGACCCCAAACCTCAGGTGTCTGAAAGTTGGCCATTACAGGCAAAATGCCCTCTGTTCATCTTACTTGGCATCATTACAGTTTGGCAAGGTTTCTTCTCAGAGAAACACTAGTGGTCCACGAGCCTGGAGCATTCATGTGGTAGCAGGTAGGAATCAAACATGCCCAGCAGCACCACCTGACATTCCCAAAGCCCCACTGGAGCACATATGGGTAGCAGGTGCTTTGAATGTGATGGTGGGTTTCAGTGTGAAAGCTGGACCCTGAGGTCCACACAGGAAAATCCTAGCACTGTTTAAATTTTTTTAAAACTCTTATAGATAGCAAAGAACTGTGTCTGTGATTGCCCGAGATGTTGTTTAGTTTTTATTTTCAGAGCTAATCACAGGTTTTATTCCTTCCACTTGGAGAAGGCAAATCCCAGCTGAGTCCTCTTGATCCTTTTCTTGCTTCTGGACTGCATCCTCTTTGGATAATTGGCATCAGTGAGCTCAACAAATTCCAGCCTTTTTCCTGAGAGACTGGGGAGCCTGAGTAATACATGGTAGTAAAAATACTTTCTTGATTCTGTAGGGGATGTAGCCAGGCTCCTGGTTCTCTGCGAGATATAAATCTTAGGCCTCATCAGGCCACCTCCCTTCAATCTCTAGCTCTCAGTATCTCTGGGAACATCAGGGGCCTCCCAGGAGCAAAGAAGCTGTAATTCTCACATGGAACCCAACATATCTGCAACTAGAAGTAACTTGGGATGTTAATATTTTAACTGTATCACTGATAACCCTAACCTGTATATAACCAAGTCTTCTTGGATCAGTCTTTTCTTTAATCATAGTGTCAGCTACAGTGCTTTCATCTGGAAGCATTAAAGCTTGCAGAAAACCCATTTCAACTGACTTAAAACAATGATAAACATATAATCTCATATAACAATATGAAATCATGGGACTTCCCTGGTGGTGCAATGGTTAAGACTCCATGCCCCAATGCAGGGGGCCTGGGTTCGATCCCTGGTCAGGGAACTAGAACCCACATGCGTGCCACAACTAAGAGTTCGCATGCCACAACTAAGGAGGCTGCCTGCCGCAACTGAGACCCGACACAACCAAATAAATAAATATAAACAATACGAAATCATAAATAAGGCAAGAATGCTTATTCTCACTACTTCTATTCAACATTGTACTGGCAGTTCTAGCCATTGCACCAACACAAGAAAAAGAAATAAAAGCATAAAAATTATAAACAAAGAAGTAAAACTGTCTCTATTTGCAGATGACATGATTATTTACATAGAAAAGCCTAAAGAATCTACAAAACAACTGCTAGAACTAATAAGTGAGTTTAACAAGGTTGCAGAATCCAAGGTCAATATACAAAATAACGTAACAAGATGCCTCACGAGGGGAGGGGTCCCAGTGGCTCAATAGTATCATCAAAGACCAAAGTTCCTTCTAGCTTTCCACATTGCCAAATATAACGTTGATCTTCATGGTTGCGAGATAACTGACACAGCTCCAAACATCACATCCCCACAAAACAATATCCAAATGTGTACACTTATGAGATGAGAAAATTTTCACAGAGCCCCACCCTCCAGGCTTTCCTTCATTAGCCAGAACGATATCACATGCCCATTTACGAACCAGTTGCTGGCAAAGGTAGCAGAATTACCATGATTGTCTCGAAATATTCAGTATTCACCCTCCCTATTCAGTGGGGCTGGGGAAAGGCACTGTATTCCTTAAAGCTCATGGCCACAACATATCCGACAAAACCAGAATTTGACTGATGAATAAAAAAGTAAAAATAGTTACCAGGTAAGGAACCAATAGTATCTACCATAATATCCCCCACAATTTCCAGAAATGAAGCCACTGGGTGGCTCGAAGCTGGTCATTTATGAGATTTTATCTTCTGTGGGCACTGATGTCTATTTCCTGGGGGTGGCATACAGATCCTTTCTGAGTTTCATCTCAACCAGAAAAACCCTTCAGCTATTTATATATTCCTGAATGATAAAAAAAAAAAATTCTTCCATTCACAAGTATGTTTTTATGAATTGGGGATTCAGATGTCTACCTGAACTTACGTCTTTGATGATATTGTTGAGCCACTGGGACCCCTCCCCTCGTGAGGCATCTTGTTACGTTATTTTGTATATTGACCTTGGATTCTGCTACCTTGTTAAACTCACTTATTAGTTCTAGAAGTTGTTTTGTAGATTCTTTAGGCTTTTCTATGTAAATAATCATGTCATCTGCAAATAGAGACAGTTTTACTTCTTTGTTTATAATTTTTATGCTTTTATTTTATACCTGAGCCCCCAATCCCATCTTCTTTAACCTCTAAATTAGATTTCTTTTTTCTTTTTTTTTAATCATCTGGTCCCAAATGCCTATGCTCAGCTTGACTTTTTTAGAGATTAACTCGTCCAATAATCCCCTTGAAGTTTCTGCCCATGTCATCACAAATAAGAATAGTCTTGGAAGGCAGAAACAATGGAATAGGGAGGAGGGAGGCTTTCCTTCATTTCTTTAATCTGCCAAGCCCTCTTCCCCAACTCCCACCCCACCATCACCCCACAACCTGCAACTCATCCACAGGCCTCCAGCAACCACACATCCTACGTGATCTTGGTCCTGTACTATTCGCCTCAACTTGCCTTTCACTCACAGGTGATAAATTCTGGACTTTCCTGACTTCCAACTCTGAGACTGCCAATTTTTCTTCTTGCCAGCTGCATGTCACTCTTTGATCCCAATTCTTTTTTTTTTTTTGAAGTATAGTTGATTTAAAATGTTGTGTTAATTTCTGCTGTATAGCAAAGT
The DNA here is from genome assembly GCF_963455315.2 of Globicephala melas. NCBI lineage: Eukaryota > Metazoa > Chordata > Mammalia > Artiodactyla > Delphinidae > Globicephala > Globicephala melas. The sequence continues at coordinate 23,439,396 of NC_083328.1, forward strand.
GATTCAGTTATACATTCTTTTTTTAATATTCTTTTCCATTATGGTTTATCATAGGATATTGAATATAGTTCCCTGTGCTATACAGTAGGTCCTTGTTGTTTATCTGTTTTATACGTAGTAGTTTGTATCTGCTAATCCCAAACTCCTGATTTATCCCTTTCCCGACCTTTCCCCTTTGGTAGCCATAAGTTTGTTTCTTCTGTGTCTATGAGTCTGTTTCTGTTTTGTAAATAAGTTCATTTGAGTCATATGTTAGATTCCACATATAAGTGATATCATATGGTATTTGTCTTTCTCTTTCTGACTTACTTCACTTAGTATGATAATCTCTGGGTCCATCCATGTTGCTACAAATGGCATTATTCCATTGTCTTTTATGGCTGAGTAGTATTCCATTGTGTATATGTACCACATCTTTATCCATTCATCTATCGATGCACAGTTAGGTTTTCTCCATGTCTTGGCTATTACGAATAGTGCTGCTATGAGCATAGGGGTGCATGTATCTTTTCAAATTAGACTTTTGTCTAAAAATATGCCCAGGGGAGGGATTGCTGGATCGTATGGCAATTCTACTTTTAGTTTTCTGAGGACCCTCCGTACTGTTTTCCATCGTGGCTGCACCAACTTACATTCCCATCAACAGTGTAGGAGGGTTCCCTTTTCTCCACACCTTCTCCAGCATTTGTTATTTGTAGACTCTTTTTTTTTTTAGATGTTGGGGGTAGGAGTTTATTAATTAATTAATATTTTTGTGTGTGTTGGGTCTTCGTTTCTGTGCGAGGGCTTTCTCTAGTTGTGGCAAGCGGGGGCCACTCTTCATCGCGGTGCGCGGGCCTCTCACTATCGCGGCCTCTCGTTGCGGAGCATCGGCTCCAGACGCGCAGGCTCAGTAGTTGTGGCTCACGGGCCTAGTTGCTCTGCGGCATGTGGGATCCTCCCAGACCAGGGCTCAAACCCGTGTCCCCTGCATTAGCAGGCAGATTCTCAACGACTGCGCCACCAGGGAAACCCCTGTTATTTGTAGACTTTTTAATGATGGCCATTCTGACCAGTGTGAGGTAGCACCTCGTTGTACTTTTGATTTGCATTTCTCTAATAATCAGTGATGTTGAGCAACTTTTCATGTGCCTATTGGCCATCTGTATTTCTTCTTTGGAGAAATGTCTATGTAGGCCTTCTGCTTACTTTTCGATTGGGTTGTTTGTTTTTTGTTGTTGAATTGTATGAGCTGTTCGTATATTTTGGGAATTAAGCCCTTGTCGTGCACCCAGTTCTTGATGCACTTTTTCTGCTCGGCGCTCTGGGAACCTGGTTGTGGTACCGACCCCTCTGTAGGCAAAAAGGCTGCTCAGGTCTGCCACACCTCTGAGACCACACTTCTGATAAGATCTCCTCCCTGTCAGAGTGGAGGAACCAGCTGTATTCTATCCCATTCTTTCATATTCCATGCTTAAATATTTAGCTCAGAAGCTCTCACGGATCTATGAAAGCAATGGCAGGAGGGGGAGCAGTTTTAGGTGAGCAAAGGGCTGCACATGGTCAAAATATCTCTTCTTCTCCCCGTTTGAAAACTCACTGCCAGCCCCCTCACTCCTTCCTAACTGCTCGCCCATCTCTGACTCTCCCGTTAGCCGGTCACACATAGCTTTTCCCACACCCCCAAACAGACCAGAGGCCAGGCCCCTGTTGCACCCACTTTTTAAAGAACACTTTCTATCTTCAATTTCATTAAAAAGGATAATATAAAAATATTACTCCACGTGTCCTGCCTCCTATCTCTCCAGCACAATTTGAATTTAATTTTGCTGGGAGAAAAGGAAGAACTCTCAATATCCCTCTTTTATCCTCTGATTTCATTATAAATTGTGAGAATTAAAGCAGTATAATTGTATCATTCAGGGATGTTTTCAGGAAATTGACATTAAAAGGGAATTAAAGGGAAAAAATGTCCATTTTTTATCTAGTTAGTGAAAATTTGGAGAGAATAATATTCTTTAACCAGACTTGCCTGTTATCTCCGACAGATTCTTTCCAACACCATTTAGAGAGTAAATGACATCAACATGAAAAGTGGAAATGTATACTGTACAAATATTCTCACTATTCTAATCAAAAGGAAGATAGTTCAGCCAGAAGTTTAAAGCAGTTAAGGCAATTTGGTGCCTTTCAGGCTGGATTTGGTTCTTAGACACAGTTTGTTTTGTATAGTGGGAACTTTTTTTTTGGGCTGCCCTGCACAGTTTGTGGGATCTTAGTTCACCCCACTAGGGATCAAACCCGGGTCCACGGCAGTGAAATCACCGAGTCCTAACCACTGGACCGCCAGGGAATTCCACTGGAAACTTTTTAAATAATTAGTTGCTATGGTTTGTTACCCTGATGACTTCCCAACTCCCTTCTCGCTGCCCATATCCACTACAGAGACTGGAAAAAGCCAGATACTTGTGTTTATGTGTCATTTCCTGATTTTGATTATTCTACTGTGGTTTTATATAAGAATAAACTTGTACTTGGGAAACACCCTGTGAAATATGTAGAGGTAAAGCGCACGCTGTTTGCAACTTATTTTTAAATAATTCAAAAAAATAGAGAATAGTAAAGCAAATGTGGCAAAAAGTTAATTGGAGAATGTGGGTGAAGGATAGATATATGGTTGTTCTTTATATTATTCTTGCAACTTTGCTGTGTTTGAAATTATTTCAAAATAAAGTTACCAAAAGTGAGAAAAAAAATTTTTAAGAAAAAGAAAAGGAAAAAAGTGAGATACCCACTGTCCTAGCCCACCCTGAAGCTAAATGTGGTCATGTGACCAAAGTTTGGCCCGTGAACTATAAGTCAAGACCTGCTGGGCTTTTGTTGACCCTCATGAGGAACACTTAAGGATGCTATCCCATCTTCTTCTGCATTCCACAGCTGGAATGCAGATGTGATGTTTGAGCTCTGATAACCATATTATGATCATGAGACAACAAGACTAAGTGCAAAAAAAGCCAGTATTTGAAGGATGTGTGTGTAAAGAGAAAGAGCCTGGTCCTTGATTACACTGAGGAATTACTGAGTCAGCTCTGTGACTCCCAGTCTCTGGTTTCTTGTGTCCTTGGCTTTTAAGCTGTTCATAGTAACTTGCAGCCAAAAGCATTCCTAATACAGTTGCTGTGCTCAACTCTTCTTATTTAAACTCCACAGATAAATCCTTACCCCTTTTCAAAGAATGAAAAAGGGCAGATATTCCCTCTCTCAGTTCCCTGAAATCCAGGGTGCTGGGACATGCAAACCAGGTGCTGCCAGTTGAAGATCACACCCAGTATTCTGAACACGGGGGGCAGTTGGAAGATGCCAAAGGCAATGGGATTGATGGTCTAGGGGGGTGTTGCTCAATGTCCCATGGCAGGGGTGCCAATGTTAGCTTTCTCCCAGCCTGCTCCCCTCACGTGACCTGGCTGTTCCCAGCTGCTGGGCCTCTCGTGGGTGTTGCCCATCTCCTGAGTCCAGCTCCCCACCTTGCAGTTAATTTTCTGAGCCACCTAATATACCTTTCCCATAAACCCTTTTTCTGCTAAGCCATCTTGAGAAGATTCTGTTAGCGGTTGGTATCCCTGATGGTATAATTGCACACATCTAAAAATCAGAAAATTCACATCAAAATCCACATTTCTGACTTGTCTTGAAAAATGAGATTATGCCATAGTGGGGCTGAATGGCAGCAACAACCTCCCTTTAAGTGGTGTATTGTAGTTACCTAAGCGGCACTTGGGCTTGTGTCTTCCAGTCCTAGCTGTCCGTATTAAATGTTTCCTTTAAAACTTTTCTTCATTTATATCTTATCAGAAATACTCAGCACTTTAACATCCAGTTAACCCATTTTAACTCTGTCAAAATTTTTTTGAGATAAGTCAGATTTGGTAACTGCATGTAGTAGGTACCGATAAAAACATACAAAGTGGATGAATAAATGAATATAAAGAACGATTGTAGCATCTGGAGGTGTTTCACCTGGAGAAAAGAACATGAAGTCTGTAAATAACCAAAGGGATATTAGATGAAAGAAGAGTATGTGTGCTTTGGATTGACCCAAAAGTCAGAACTAGAGCTGTCGTGTGGAATTTATACAAAAGCAAGTTTCCCTTTAGACTAAGAAAAACCGCAAATAATTTGAGCTGCTCATCATGGAAGGGGCTGGCTGCTGAAGCACAGAATAAGACCCTGTGACTGAAGGTATTCACACCAAGACTAGATGGGTATTGGGCAGGGATGTAGGAATTTCTGCGCTCTGTGAATGTTGCGGAGGAATCACTTGAGAATCTTGTTACTGTATAGACGGATTCAGTTAGTTTGGGGGTGGGGCCTGAGGTTCTGCACTTTTTTTTTCTTTTTTAATTTTTTGCTGCATTGGGTCTTTGTTGCTGCGCGCTGGCTTTCTCTAGTTGCGGCGAGCGGGGGCTACTCTTCATTGCAGTGCACGGGCTTCTCATTGCCGTGGCTTCTCTTGTTGCGGAGAACAGGCTCTAGGCACGTGGGCTTCAGTAGTTGTGGCACATGGGTTCAGTAGTTGTGGCTCATGGGCTCTAGAGCGCAGGCTCAGTAGTTGTGGCACACGGGCTTAGTTGCTCCATGGCATGTGGGATCTTCCCGGACCAGGGCTCAAACCTGTGTCCCCTCGATTGGCGGGCTGATTCTAAACCACTGTGCCACCAGGGAATTCCCGAGGTTCTGCATTTTTAACAGGTTCTCAGGGGGAGGCTGATGATCCTGGTGCACAGACCACACTTCGAGTATCTAGAAATTAGATTAGCTCAGAGCCGCCTTAGGACTCTGACATTCTACGAATCTACTGTGGATGTCTCTAAGCTCTATAGGATCATATATATGATCCTATAGGATCCATATCTGCCCTATCTTTTGTTTTGTCCCAAATACCTAGCTCAGTGCCTGGTACATAGTAGGGTGCTCAACATACAATGTTATTGAAGAACACTATTCGGTAATAAAAAACTGAGCGACAGAGGCCAGTCTCCAAAGATCATCTACAGAAGATGACATCTACATGAGATTCTTGAGAAGATAAACCTGTAGTGACACAGAACATATCAGTGCTTGTCAGGAGTTAGGGCTGGGGGAGAATGTAATTACAAAAGAAAAGCACAACGGGGTTTCTGGGGGTGATGAAATGGTTCTGTATTCTGTTTGTGATGGTGGTTATAGAAATCTATACATGTGTTAAAATTCATAGATCTGTACACCAAAAAGTCAATTTTAATGTATGATAATTTTTTAATAAAATAAGTATTTAAAAAATAATTATTGGGCTTCCCTGGTGGCGCAGTGGTTGAGAGTCTGCTTGCCGATGCAGGGGACACGGGTTCATGCCCCGGTCTGGGAAGATCCCACATGCCGTGGAGCGGCTGGACCCGTGAGCCATGGCCGCTAAGCCTGCGTGACCAGAGCCTGTGCTCCGCAACGGGAGAGACCACAGCAGTGAGAGGCCCGCGTACAGCAAAAAAGAAATAATAAAAATAAATAATAATAATAATTATTATTATTGAAAACATATGTTTTCTGAATCACATTAATTGAATACCTACCCTGGGCCAACCCAGAGCCAGGTACTGAGGATTTAAAGACAAATGAGACAAACCCCTCACTCCCAACCTCTTTCCTCCATGTTGTTAAAACTGCTCTGTGAAAATAATTATCCAAGAGTCGTAAGGGACAAATGGTGGTGCAGACACCATCTAAGTCTTCATCAGTTTGTAATCACCGTTGTTTACACTGGGAATTAAGATGAGTACTAATTACATTCTGTGTTTTTGATGGGCTTGGAAGAAGTTCCAGGAAACCTGCTCAAATTGCCTTATTTATTAACCTGTCCCCACTTAACAAGTCCACGTGTTTGCCTCCAGACTTAACCTTGGAGATTGTCAAATCCATCCAAGAGGAAAGCCAGTTTGCATAATCCAGTCTAGATGCCAAATGACAGATGAAACAGATCCAGCCCAGAGCAGAGGGAATCTTGACTCAGAACTTGTAAAAATTCAAACAATACAGAAATCTAAAATGTGTGGATAGCTGCTGCTGACAGTTTGGTATATATTCCTCCAGTGTTTTTTTCCTATGCACATACTAACATATGTCTATAAATTATTATTATTTTTATTTTATTTATTTATTTATTTTGGTACGCGGGCCTCTCACTGCTGTGGCCTCTCCCGTTGTGGAGCACAGGCTCCGGATGCGCAGGCCCAGTGGCCATGACCCACGGGCCCAGCCACTCCGCGGCATGTGGGATCTTCCCGGACCGGGGCATGAACCCGTGTCCCCTGTATCGGCAGGCGGACTCTCAACCACTGCGCCACCAGGGAAGCCCTTATAAATTATTTCTTTTACAACAATGTGATCATACTGAATAAACTGCTCCACAATGTTTTTTTTTTCACTTAACAATATAGACTTTTTCCATCTCAGTAATAAAGACAGAACTATTTTTTTTTTTTTTTTTGGCAAGGGCTGCACTAATAGACTATTGTTGAAAAACACCGTAATTTATTAGCTTAGTCCCCTAGTGCTAGATATTTGCATTACTTCCAGTTTTCAGTGCTACAAACTCAGTCAGGATGCTAGGTTAGGCTGCTATAATGAATATTTCAAGTCTTAGTATCTGAGAAAGGTTTATCTCCTGCTCATGACACATTTCCATACTTGGTCAGCTGGGGCTCTGCCCTAGGTCATCCTCGCTCCAGAAACCAGGCTGATGGAGATGCCATTATCTGAAATTAGCACGACAGTGTGGCATAAGGAAAGAGAGTGTGACGACGCACAAAGGCTTAAAGCTTCTGCCAGATAGTGACACATGTGACCTGTTCACATTTTGTTTTGGCCCAAACAAGTCACCTGGTCTTGCCTGAGTTCAAATGACAGAGAAGTATAATCCTCCCACGGAAAGGGGAGCCAAGTTTTGGCAGAGTCAGTCTACCCATGAACTTCCTCTCACGTGCAACTTTATATTCTTGGGGAAATTTCTCAATAGGATAAATTCCTACGGGTAGAATCCCTGCTCAAAACAAAGGCACACACTGCTATGTGTTTACTTGAATTGAACAGCTAAGTAGATGGATGGCAATGGTGAGAACCAAAGCTCTCATTGTTGGAGTGGGAGAGTGTAGATCAGCAAGTAGAGAGGGCTGGAATGATCCACGTGGTGTTGCATTAAAGTTGGAGACCTCAGTCTGCACTCATATTTAGCTTAACATACATCCAGATGGTTCCATACAGAAACATTTACTGTTATGTGTATATGTACAGATCAGTATACAGATACTTTTCTTTGCACTGTCTGCTGAGAAGGCTGAGAAGCAAGGACACCTCAGTAGAAATAAGCACTTTGAGCTCTCAGATCTAGGTGTTTAATACCATTCTCCAATACAAGGAAATAGGGCTCCTTGGAGAGATGGCTGATTCTAGGACAGGGACAAGAAATATACAAGATGACCCTAGAGCATCTTGTAATAAAGAAAGTAAGGAAGCGCTCAAACGAAAAACCACGATGAAGGGGGATGTCAAAGGGACACGGGAGCCCAGTGGCCAAAGCTGGAATGATTTGAACACCAAAATAAATAAAGTAGTATTGGATTATAACCCAAAGTAAAAAAAAAAGTAAAAAATAAACTCATGAGTCCATACTGATATAAATAAATGATTAAATACATAGCATAGACAAAAGATTCTCTCAGGCAAGAGAATTGTGACTAATTTACACAGATACTCTGCCCTCGAGGAGACAGAGCGTAAGGCTGCACTTTTCAAGTGTGAGCTGCACGCAGTGACTTCCAAAGAGCACAGCACGGAAAGGGGGTGGGAAAGCGAGCACCCTTACAGCGGAGAAACCTAACACGTACTGCCCAGCCAGGTGATAAAGGCCAGCATCACAGTGAGAATCATGATGGTATTACACACCCATGGTGTGATGCGAGGAGAACGACACCACCTGCGTGGTCTTCCTCCCAAAACCCATGACCACAGTATAATTATAAGAAAGACATAAGACAAACTCAAATTCAGTGGCCTTCTACAAAACACCTGTCCAGTACTCCTCAAAACTGTTAAGGTCATCAAAAACAAGGAAAGTCTGAGAAACAGTCACCGCCAGGAGAAGCCTAAATGTAACATGGCATTTCTGGATGGGATCCTGGAACAGAAATAGGACTTGAGGTTGAAAACTAAGGATGTTTGAATAAAGTATGAACTCTAGTTAATAATAATATATCAATTCATTAATTGTGACAAACGTACCGTATTAATGTAAGACGTGAATAATAGGGGGACTTGGGTGTGGGATATACGAGAACTCTGTACTATCTTTGCAATTTGTCTATAAATCTCAAGCTATTCTATAAAAAGCGTTTATTAAATTTTTAAAAGAAAGAAAATGGAAAGAGGTGGTACTAAGGGCCCCAGACAAGTTAAGTTGGAGTTCAGAGCAAATACCCAGTTTTAAATGGAGACAGGACAATGGGTACGGTAATCAGGAAGACAATTGAGCAAAGATGAATCCAAGTCTTAAAGACAGTGCCAACACCAGGGCTAGCGGATTCTGCGGCTCAGTGGGAAACGAGCTGCCCAGGTGTGTTTCTTCTGTGTTCCAGGATCGTAGTCTGATTGGTTGCCTGGTTGTGTTGCCAGATTAAGCAAGTAACATTCCAAGACATCCAGTTAAGTTTGAATTTCAAATACACAATGAATAGTTCTGTAGTATATTCCATGCACGGTTTGGGACGTTGTGCTAGAAGATTGTTGTTTCTCTGAAATTTGGGTTGAACAGGCGTCCTGTATTTTATCTGGCAACCCTATGCCTGGGCTTCATTTAAAAACCCACTGGAAAGTAGCATTTCCATGTAGGAATTCCTTCTGAGTATTTCTTGGTACATTTTTCTGAATCACTAGAAAAATTAGTCAAGAAATTGGGGAAGTGGGAGAAAGCATTGTAATTTTCCTGTGAGAATTAAAGCTTAACAAGCAATCTGGTGACATAAGTAGTTTGAAGGCATTCTCTGATGTCAAAATTTGTATGATCATGATTCACTAAGCTAGTCATTTGTGTGTGGTTTTCAGTATGTTTCATTACAATAAACATTTACAACAAAATGTTAAAAGAGAAAGAAGGGAGAGGGATTTAAGAGGCATAATAGTCAAATGCAGTGTGTAGACCTTGTTTAGATCTGGATTTGAACAAACCAACTGTAAAATATAACAACCATTGAATTATTCAGTCTAAATGAGTGAACTTCATGGTATATCGATATCTTTTTTAATACAATTTTAGAGGTTACACTCCATTTACAGTTATTACAAAATATTGGCTATTTTCCCCATGTTGTACACTACATCCTTTAACCTATCTTACACCCAATAGTTTGTACGTCCCGCTTCCCCACCCCCATACTGCCCCCCCATATATCTTTTTTTTTTTTTTTTTTTGCGGTACACGGGCCTCTCACTGTAGCGGCCTCTCCCGTTGTGGAGCACAGGCTTCGGACGCGCAGGCTCAGCGGCCATGGCTCACGGGCCCAGCCGCTCCGCGGCATGTGGGATCTTCCCGGACCGGGGCACGAACCCATGTCCCCTGCATCGGCAGGCGGACTCTCAACCACTGCGCCACCAGGGAAGCCCCCCCCCCATATATCTTGATACAGCTGTTTTTAGAAATCCAAAGTAAAAGAAATAATCAATGTTCTATGAATTAATCTAATTATTTTGAAATTTACTCTTATTATCTGAAAAAATAGATGTTTATTTAAATAAGTAATGCATGTGTGAGGGAAAAATACCTAGCAGTACAGAAGAGGAAACAGATTATCTCCCACCAACTGCCCAGGTCCTGCTGCTTTTCTCATGGGAAATATCTCATCACTCCTTTTGCTTCCCTATTTCTTGTCGGACCAATACCATGGGCATGGCTTTGGTTTAAACAATCCTTAATTCCCAAGAAAAGAAATACAAGAAACTGATGAATGGTTACCTCTGGGGAACTATAGGACTACTTCCTTTTAAATATCTCTCTATTTAACCTAGAAAAAGTTGGTTTTGTTTTGTTGTTGTTTGTTTTTAATTAACCACCACATCTAAATCCCCAGATCAAGGTTTTCTCAGCAGCTGCCAGTTCCTGTCTGCCAATTAGCTTATGAGAAGGAAGTCTTAAATGCTAGCTCTGCCAAGTTATTAAGTGCATTGTGCCTCAGTTTTCTTATCTGTAAAATGGGGGTGTTAAGAAGAGCACTACCACACACATATTTTCTGTGACTTAATAGGGTAGAGCTGAGAACCATGTCTGGCACAGGGTAAGCCATTCTCATCACTGTCTTTTACTAAATGGACCACTTCCTGCATTTGGAACAGGTGAGGCAGCTTCCCTGGGGCAAAAAATAAAAATAAAAAGAGTGTTGTACAGCTCAGATATTTACTAGCTTTGTGACCCTGAGCAAACATTTCATTTCTCTGAACCTAAAAATGTATGTGCAGTGCTGGACGCGAAGTGGATATGCAACAAATGTGTAACTAGAAACCTCCCGGAGCACTGCACGGTGAGAATAAGAGATCTAAGCTATTGGTCTTGAGACAAACTATAACCAATGGGATAAACAGAGACTGAAATTAGCATGTGTGAGCCAGTCGGGATGCTCCATCTGCAAGTACGAGGAAACCCAGGTGCCAGTGGTTTAAACGGAGGAATTAGGGCAGCAGAGAGCATCCAGGGCCAGTTAGTTCAGTGCTCAACAAAGTCACCAAGGGACATCCCTGGTGGTGCAGTGGTTAAGAATCTGCCTGCCAATGCAGGGGACACGGGCTCAAGCCCTGGTCCAGGAAGATCCCACATGCCACGGAGCAACTAAGCCCATGAGCCTGAGCTCCAGAGCCACAACTACTGAGCCTGTGCGCCACAACTACTGAAGCCTGTGCACCACAACTACTGAAGCCTGCACACCTACAGCCCGTGCTCGGCAACAAGAGAAGCCACTGCAATGAGAAGCCTGCGCACTGCAACGAAGAGTAGCCCCCTCTCGCCGCAACTAGAGAAAGCCCACATGCAGCAACAGAGACCCAACACAGCCAAAAATAAATAAGTTAATTAATTAATTTAAAAAAAGAAAAAGTCATCAAGTCCTTCCATCTTCCGGCTCTGCCATCCCCACGTCCCCTCTTCTGGTTGACCTCAGTTTCAAGTCTCGTGGGCAAGCAGGACAATGCCCAGAGCAGGAGGAATAGGACCTTTTCTCCTTACACATCTCTTTTTTTTTTTTTTTTTTTTTTGGCAGTACGCTGGCCTCTCGCTGCTGTGGCCTGTCCCGCCGCGGAGCACAGGCTCCGGACGCACAGGCTCAGCGGCCATGGCTTGCATGTGGGATCCTCCCGGACCGGGGCACGAGCCCACGTCCCCTGTATTGGCAGGCGGACTCTCAACCACTGCGCCACCAGGGAAGCCCTCCTCCTTTTTTAAGGCTGAATAATATTCCATTGTGTTGAGACCACATTTTGTTTATCCATTTATCAGTTTATGCACATTCAAGTTGCTTCCACCACTTGGCTGTTGTGAATAATGCTGCAATTAATATGGGTGTGCAAATACCTCTTCAAGATCCTGTTTTCAATTATTTTAAATATATACCCAGAAATGGGATTGCTGGATCATATGATAATTCTATATATAATTTTTTAAGGAACCTACATACTGTTTTCCATAGCTACTGCACCATAAATTTGTGTTGCGTTTAATTTGTTAAGGCAGTGATAGGAAACTCATAGCGGACCTTTATTGGTTTTGCTTTTTTTTTTTTTTTTTAACTTTTTTGAAGTATAACATACACACATAAAAGTACACCTATTTTGACTCACAGACAGAAAACAAACTTATGGTTACCAAAGGGGAGAAGGAGGGGGAGGGATAAATTAGGAGTTTGGGATTAACAGATACACGCTACTATATATAAACCAGATAAACAACAAGGACCTACTGTATAGCACAGGGTACCACATTCAATATCTTGCAATAACCTATAATGAAAAAGAATACGAAAAAGAATAGATATATTATAAAAGTGTAACATTATAAGCATACATCTTTATACACTTTCACAATTTGAGCACACCTGTATAACAAGCCCCCAGTTCAAGAAACAAATTTTTAAGCGCCCCTAGCCCACCCAAGATCCCCGCATATGCCTAGAAAGGGACTTTGGAAACCATCTTTTCTCCTCCATTTTACAGAAGGAAGGACAGAGGCCAAGGATAGTGTAGGCAGTACCACCATATTTTTATTTTTTAAATATACCGAGTACTTTTCGAAAATACTTAGAGGAGATTGTCAGAGGACAGAAATTCATTCCTCTTCTAGGGATATTCATTTAACATTTCCATTTTTAACTGAATTTTAAAAGGATCCCCGAGAGGATTTTAATGTGCTGTGAACAGAAATTATTCCATAAATTTGTGGAATTGTTCGTAAAAACAATTTTTTAAAATGGAAACCCACCCGCGACCTAAATGAATGGGAACACGGGTTTGTAATTCTCAACCGTGGCCTAGCCTCTTGCGCCACCTGCTGGTTGACTGAGAGAGCTTCACCACCACACCCTGTTCAGGAGGCCAGTTCATTTTTTCCACAAACACACAGTATTAAACATGCAGTGTGTGCTGGACACAGTCTTATGTCCATAAGGCTCAAGATCTTGCAGAGGAGACAGACATTCATCCACATATAATTCATGTAAAATTACAAGTGTAATAAATTCAGTAGTGACAACCTAGCTATTCATTAAATCCCCTGTGAAAATCTTGTTAGAATAACCTTTACAAAAACTCACTCCCAGAGATCTGAGTCCATAGGCCTCGGGTGGGACCCAGAGAACATCTGTATTTTCTACTAACATCCAACAAGATTTTTAATGCACAGATAAATATGGACACCTTAGATTACTTTTGGAAGGGTTAGGTGTAAAGGGAACTTTGAAAACTGAATTTGATTTTAAACATGCCAAGAGTAAAAATCTGAGTTAAGCAAAGATGTCAGGTGGAAATCACCAGGGTAGGAGGGCAGTTATAATTAGAGAAAGTTGTAGAGTATTTTGGAGAGACAAAGATAGAGTCAGAGAAGTAAAACAGAGCACAAAGTACAAATCAGAGAATGGAGTTTTATGTGCAGGGAGAGGAGGGAGAGAAAAAGCAAGAGAAAAATTAGATCTTCAAAAACACAGTCCCTCACTACTTGAAAACCACACCAGGTTACTCAACCCCTACTACTGTAAATCACCGTATCGTGTATATATTATAAGGGCCCAAGGGATCAAAACAGTAACCATAACTTCGGCACCCGCTGGAACATAGGGGCGTTAACAGGAAGTGAGCTCCAAGATACATATTTTGGACATTTCTCTACTCTATTATGCCAAAGGCTAGCAAGTTCCCCAAGACCACACTAGACTGTAAACTCCCGCAGGGCAGGGACCCACCAGCCACTTTCTATAGTACACCACACAAGGGTGTTCATAGAAAAGACCCACTGCCTGTCCAGCTTGTACTACCACCCTCCCTGCTGCAGGCGCAAGTGCGTGAGCAAGTCTGAGCCAATCCAGCAGCACTTTGACTTTCTGACACACTGATTGGTCCAAGGTGTTGTCATGTGATTCAAAAATGAGCCAATCACTGTCCTTCCTTAGCCTTGTGGCAACTGAGGCTGGGATACTTTTGCTGAGCACCTACTTTGAGAGGCTTGCCCCTCAATGTTTCCTCGCAGCTCCACACACAATCCATGAAACTATAAAAATAAATCCCTTTTGAATTTCCACACTTGAGAACAATTACTTACTAAGCACTTATTACACTCTGAGAAGTATGCTATATGTCTCTCAACAACCGTACAAGATAAGTAATTCTTTTGTCTCCATTTTTCAAATGAAAAAACCAAGATTTACCAAAAATTAAGCAATTTGCCCAGGGTCAAATAGCCAGTAAATGCCCAAGTTTGGAATCAAGCTTAGCTTTCTTTGACTCCAGAGTTCAAGTTCTTAATGAATGGCTAACCTGATTCTCATCTACATGACTGCTTTAAACACAGCCCCAGTACATTATGATTTCTTCGAAGACACCATTTTTAATGGCTACATCATTTTCATCTTCTGGATGTAGTATGATTTAAATAATTCCCAACGGTTGACTATTTAGAATATTCTCAATACATGCCATTATAAATAACATTTTGTTCTCAATTTAAATAACAAACTCTGGCCTGATGAGCCAAATCCAGCCCTTGGCCTGTGTTTGTAAATAAAATTTTATTGGCACATAGCCACACCCATTCATTTCCATATTGTCTACTGCTGCTATCACAGCAGAGTTGAGTACTTGCAACAGAGACTATATGTCCCACAAAGCAACAAATATTCATGATCTGGGTCTTTACAGAAAAGATTTGTCAATCTCCGTTCTAAACATTTGTCTACATTGTTGATGGTAACCTTAGGATAAACACATAAAGAGTCAAGCCAAATCGTTTTCTAGAAAATTGGTTTTGAATAACATTGCCACCAGGAGTTTGCTTGAAGGGTCCATTTCTCCTACCTTCCACTTTTGCTGGCAATGGCCATTATGCAAATGGCTGTCAAGATTTTCCACGGCTCTAGGCACCAGAGAGACAGCAGTGACAAGCAGGCACAAGCCGCTGCCCTCAAGGAGCTTGTAATCTAGTGAAGGGGTGAGGAAATATAATAAACTGCTTGACAGGTATATATACCATTTGTCAGATGGTGACAGGTGCTCTGATGAGCACTACAGTGGTAAAGGGTGTTGAATCTGAGCACGATGGAGTGGGTGCTGGTTTACACAGCGTGGTCACCACCTGTCACTGGTAAGGTGACATTTGAGCAGAGACCTTAAAGGAAGAGCATTCCAGGTGGAGGAAAAAGCAAATATAATGAAGATGGTATTTTCAGAATTCAGCAGGAAAATGGTTATTTTTATCTCCATAGTAGAGCTGTGCTATGGTGTAGATAACTTCATAGAGCCTGTAAGTCAGAAGTTTTTTCTATTTGACTCTGAAGTCCCTTGTACTTATTCAATGGCAGCAGCTGATTTGCTTCGAGGTTAGGTTGTGCTAAAGCTAACACTAAAATTAGTTTTCATTTCCTAAGTAAACAGCAGCTGGTAGTACATTTGGGGGTGGAGAGCATCCCGAGTGAGCTGGAAGAAGAGAAGAATCATCAGAAGGCTCACATTTTCCAAGGAAGGAGAAGTACGTATCAGTGGCTGAGGGGGAGTGCGTGTTCCAAACCCCCAGGCAGGACGTCTGCTTAAAGGACAACAAGAAACCTCATTGTCATCTGAGGTGCTTCCCTTTCCCTCATTCATTCAATCACTGAATTAATTCTGTTATATTTCCCTCAGAAAGAGCACTTGATTCTGGCGCCTTGTCTCCCTCACCATTGTCACTCCTGGATAGAGAGGGCTAGTTGTCCTGCATGACTGATCTCACCTTCTGCCTCCCTAAACACATGGCCAACCAAAATAAAGACTACATTTCCCAGCCTCCTTTGCTGCTGGTGTGGTCATGTGACTATGACCACACTATAGTACTTCTAGAATTATAAGTTCTGACCTATGAAGTGTGGAGCAGAGGTGATGCATGCAGTTTCTGGGTTGTGCTTCTAAAGGCCAGGAGCTTGTCCTCCACTGTCACCTTTCCATCTTCTCTCTGGCTGGAATGTAGGCATGCTGGCAGGATCTTAGATCATAAGGTGGAAGCAGGTGTTGAGAATGCAAAACAAGAAGATGGAAGAAGCCTGGGTCCCCAACCCTTTCATGCCGCAATTCCAGCCCTAGATCTCCAACATGGACTGTTATGTGAGAGAGAAAAAAAACATCGTATTCTAAGGTTTCTTTGTTACAGCAGCCTACCTGTCTCTTAATCATTTACTCTCTCTCCATTTACACTATTACAATAGCTCCCAAATGGATCTGCTGCCTCTAATCCCTCACTTCTCTCTATATCTTCGGGAGATATTACCAGCAGCACTGGCATCCTAAATGCAAACTGATCATGTCACATCCCTGTAATAATTATGTTTGTTGGTTCCCAGTTAAAACTGTTAGACTTGGCTTTGATAGGCCTCAGAACCCTAGCCCCAAGCTGCTTTTCCATGCACAACTCCTGCTACATCTGCCCCAGATTCGCTATACTTCTACCAGACTCAGCTTCTCCCCTAGAATGTGACTGTGGTGGCCAGCCTCCAAGACGGCCCCAGTGAGTGTCACCTCCTGGTGCTCACGTTGAGCAGGGCTGTGGAACCAGTAGGATGGTGGGGAAATGGCAGCATGTGACTTCCTAGTGGAGGTGCCCTCCTCCTTGCTCTGTCTTGAGTCTCGCTGGAGGAAAGTCAGCCCTCTTGTTGTGAGGTCACTCAAAGAGCTCTGTGGAAGTGTCCCTGTGGTGAGAAACCGAGGCCTCCAACCCAGAGCCAGAAGAGTGAGCCTCCCTGGGAGGCTGATTCCCCTCAGCCACGTGACAACTTCTGATAGGTCTGCTGAAGCACGAAGCTGTTTAGCAACGTCTGTGTTTGGGACATATTTGTTCACTTGCATCCTAGGCCCCTAGAATTCAGCAGTGGGGTGGGAATCTCCAATCATGTCAAATTATTTGGGGTTCCAGTTGATGCAACTGTCATCAGCAAGGACTTTCTTAAGTGCAAATACCCAAAGCTCGAGTCGACCTGGAGTTTCTGCCATGCCTGCCGTTCTGATTGTAAAATGCAAACCTAATCAGTCAGTAATTATTCCCATGTAACTTGAGATCATCTGCTACAAAGAACTATTCTATGGTTCCATAGTTTGGCATCTTCTGATGAGAAAAGAAGGTTCTCGAATGGCAGTGAGTGCTTGGTGCTCTCCCTTGAAAGTGGACCTCTCACCTGGAATTTCCATAACCGCTCCAGAGCTATGCACTTGAGGCAGTGCACTCAGTGGTTGAGGGCACAGCTCCTGGAGCTGAAGTCCTAGTAGAGGTTAACAGGCCTCTGTTTTTGTAAATAAAATTTTATTGGGACATAGCCATGTCCATTCATTTACATATTACCTATGACTGCATTCCTACAAAAGACAGAGTTGGGTAATCAGACAGATGTTTGACCCAGAAAGCTTAAATTATTTACCATCTGGCCCTTTACAGAAAAGATGTGATTGATCCCTGAATTAGAGCATTTACTAATTAAATAGCTTTCTTGTCCCTCATCAGACACTTTGGAAAATATAGCTTTTTCTGTCACAAGATTTTGATGAACAATGCACAATTGAGCAAACGCAGTCCCTTTACTCTCCTATAAGAGTATGCTCAGCTATAATTTTACAGGCCATTAACAAAGTCAACCTCAAACATGATTTTTCGTTTTTGCCTTTTAGAAAACTAGCCGTTCTTTTATCTAACTTAGCAATCTTATTTCTTGCATTTTTTTCCCCTGACTGATATGTAAACTTTGTCCCTCAAATACTCTTCAGATCAGCTTTTTTGGCTTCTGGCTGGTACTGACTTAAATAAACATTGACACCTGCTAATGAACAATTGTGTATTTATGACTGCCAACAGCAAGGTTCTCAGGTTTTAGTAAATCTAAAAATGGCCCAGAGAGTTGATTTAAAAAACATAGATTCCAAAGATCTGTCTCCAGAGAGCATGCGTCAGCAGATCTAGGTGGGTCCTGGGAATCTCCATTTTTAAATAAAGACATCCTTCTCCCATAGAGGATTCTGAAATTGGTGGTCTCCAGAGCCCACTCCGAGAAACCTTGTCCTACAAGATGAGACCCAGACTCCCTGGAGTGATTGACAAAGCCCCTGATTACCTGGCCCCGCCCCTTTCCTGACTAGCTCCTCCCATCGCTCAGCCATATTGATGTACGACTCCAGGGGCATCTGACCTCTGCGCATGCGCAAAGAATTTTTCCTCCTCTTTCTCTCTTCTCCAACCCGTATCGCCCCTCCACGCCCCATCCTAGAAAGTTCTTATGACACCTAAGTGTTATCGCCTCTTCTAGGATGCCTTCCTGACTTCTCCCAAGCTTGATCACAGCCTTTTTTTGTGTCCACAGTACATTCCATTCTACCTCTTATGTAGACCGTGGACTGTATTATACAGGTGCTTATTATATTACAGATGTTTGTTTGCTGACTGGTCCATCTGCCCAAATACACTGTGGACAGCTTAGGGAGGGGCATGGCTTATGGATCTATGTACCCTCAGCTCCCAGTCCAGCAATCAGGAGGTGCTCAGTGAATGCTTGTGAAAGGAAGGGGATTGGGGCGGGGGGAGCGGGGAGAGGTAACAACAAGGTCCTCAACAGCCATTTCAGCTTTATCATTTCAACAGTAATGTGCCCACTGCCAGGAATATGTGCACAGATATGCAAAAATACAAAGATATCCAGTGCTGCTCTGTTGTAATTAAAGAGAAGCAGCTGCAACAATCTATGTGTTCATCAGTAGGGGACTGGTTAAAACAGTATGGTACATCCATGACATGTAAGATGATACAGCCTTTAGAAAATATAAACTGGATCTGCATGTGCTCACATGAGACTCTCTCCAACGTATACTGTTTTTTTTGTTTTGTTTTGTTTTTTGGGGTTTTTTTTATGCGGTACACGGGCCTCTACACTGTTAAGGCCTCTCCCGTTGCGGAGCACAGGCTCCGGACGCGCAGGCTCAGCGGCCATGGCTCACGGGCCCAGCCGCTCCACGGCATGTGGGATCTTCCCGGACCGGGGCACGAACCCGTGTCCCCTGCATCGGCAGGAGAACTCTCAACCACTGCGCCACCAGGGAAGCCCTCCAACGTATACTGTTAAGAGGAGGGCTTGAAGAAGAAGCAAAGTGCCAAACAGTGTGTATAATGTGATCCCGTTTATGGGGGGGAAGGGAAGATGGGGACACACTTGACACGCGTGTATATGCAGAGGAAAATTCTGGAATTTTCTGAAATAACATGTGATACTATTTGGGATGTGAGAAAGTTGGTCGGGGAAACTGGCCTTTTACATTATGATCTTCGAAACTATTTGAAATTATAACCATAATCATAATTAACTTTATAATTACAATTTTTTGAAGTCAGTTGATCTAGACAGCCCTTCCTACAGCCCTTCCTCCCCCCCCCCCAAGTGGCACATGCTGAGACGGACTTTCCGGTTTAAGTGTGACAAATTAAGTGTGGCTGAAATTGGCCCCTTGCTCTTGCACACTACGCTGGAGAACGGAGGACAATTGCCGAACTTTCCACACATGGCCACGAGAGGGCGCGCCGAAGTAGCCAAACTCGCTAAGGAACCGGGCGGGCCCCTGGGAACCATCACGAGCTAAAAAGCCATCTTATTTTCAAAAGGCTGATAGGGGTCCCCACCGGGTGTTCACAGTCGGTCTCCTCCTAAGTAAACGAACATAATTGCAATTTAATTTCTTCTGAATTGCATCAACAATTAAAGAGAAATTACTCCCCTCGCCCTTTCTATTTTTTTTTTTTTTTTGCAATAGGCTCCTGGTAATTTCAGCAATTTAATGAAGTCCTTTGTGGGCAGACAATTGGACTTCAATGACTTTCTCCCTAGAGCTGGCCTGGTAGGTAGAATCTGCCTTCTCTGCCTACTTGTTGACTTACTGTGAATCTGCCAACATCTTAATGCATCATTTTGCTTTTGCTGTCTGATGATAAATAACCTCCTTCCTCAGAACCGGGCATATAAAGATGTCTCTCTGTGGCCATCATGATTCACTTTTTCAAGTTCAAAAGGTAGAAAATAGAAAGCTTTTCTCCAGTTGGGCCCCTCCCTTCCTCCCTCACAGTGGCTTCCACTGTTACTGCCTCTCTGGTCATTTATTCTTTTGATCTCAGATCTACAAACCTTCTAGTAATGCCCATTATCTACTGGGGAGGATAGAATGAATAACACCTGGCCCACTCTTTATTCCTCAGTTCTAGGCATTGGGGGATAGGAGTGGACAAAAAAAAAAAAAACCCTACCTGTTCACAATCACCAAAAACTGTTAACAAATGAATGGATAAACAAAATGCAGCCTATCCGTACAATGGAATATTATTCAGCCATAAAAAGAAATGAAGTACTGATACATGCTACATTGCGGATAAATCTCAAAAACATCATACTAAGTGAAAGAGGCCAGACACGTATTGTATGACTTCATTTATGTGAAATGTCTACAACAGGCAAATCCTTAGAGACAGAAAGTAGATTAGTGGTTGCCAGGGGCTAGCTAGAGGGATTGATGGGGAGGGACTGCTTAATGGGTATAGGGTCTCCTTTAAGATGATTACAATGTTTTGGAACTGGAGAGAGGTGACGGTTGCACAACACTGTGAATGTACTTAATGCCACTGAATTGTATACACTTTATAAAGGTTAACTTTATGTTATGTGAATTTCATGTCATTTGAAAAGAAAAAAGCCCAGCCCTTATAGCGTTTGCATCCTAATGGGAGTTGATTGGAAATAAACCAACAGGTAAATAGATAATATGTCACATGATCTTGGAGTCATGTGGGAGAGACACACAACAGATCCTTTCATTCTAGTGTGAGCAATGCCCTGGCAGACACATGCTAAGGGAAGGAAGAAATTCCAAGTGACGATACTGCACCCTGGGGTTGAGTTCTGCAGAAGTTTCCAGCGGCCTCAGATGGCACCCTGGGGTTGAATCCCAGCCCTGGCCAACCGGCTGTATGACCTTGGGTAGGTCATGTGTCTTTATTAATTTATTCACTCACATGAGATACACTGAATCTACAGAGATGCTGGAAGCTCCCAAGTCATTCTGTCCTTTCTGCATGCATCCATTGTCTCTCTCCATTTCCAAAGTCTTAAGTCCTGTTTTAACCAGTCACAATCTGATACCTCTGTTGAGTGATGTTACTCGGGGAATCAGAGGGCGCTGGGGTTTGTGAGAAGCAGTAGAGCTTGTTTATCTGCAGGATGCAGAGAGAGAAAACAGAAAGGGAACTCATTTGGCTGGACCCTGAGAATTCTCACCTTCCTGGTCTCTGCTTCTTTACGGGACTTGGAGGCATTGGTTTGAGTGACTTGACTGTGAATCTCAAGCCACAGCTGATGCTCAGAGGCCAGTGAAGAACCCTAGGCAGGACCTGCTGGAGAGCAACCTGCTAGTCGGTAGGGACACAGAAGATGTGCAAGTCCAACCCTGCTGCAACCTTCACCCTGGTTTATTCTAGGTCATGGGGTGACAATAAACAGTGGCTGGTCCTGCTTGCTGAAACTCCGTGGCTGTTGTGGCATAGGGGTAGGTTATATGTGTGTATAAATATATGTTGTATATAAGCTGAATTAGGGCTCACCCTCATGACCTCATTTTACCATCATTACCTCTTTTTTTAAAAAAAATAAATTTATTTATTTTTGGCTGCTTTGGGTCTTCGTTGCTGTGCGCGAGCTTTCTCTAGTTGTGAAGAGTGGTGGCTTCTCTTGTTGTGGAGCATGGGCTCCAGGCACATGGGCTTCAGTAGTTGTGGCACGTGGGCTCAGCAGTCCAGGCGCACGGACTTAGTTGCTCCGCGGCATGTGGGATCTTCGTGGACCAGGGCTCGAACCCGTGTCCCCTGCACTGGCAGGCGGATTCTCAACTGCTGTGCCACCAGGGAATTCCCATAATTACCTCTTTAAAGGTCCTATCTCCAAATAATGTCACACTCTGAGTGAGATACTAGGAGTTAGGACTTCAACATATGAATTTTGGAGAGACACAATTCTGCCCATAACGCTCCCTACCATCCATAAGCATCTGGTAGAATTAAGTCCTAGAAAACCAACTCAGAAAGATTTCTGACTCTCCCTCTCTCACCTCCTCCTGGTCCAAGCACCTTAGTTAGGCGGACAGGCCACTGAACACCGATGTCCCTGGAAAGGGATCATCTCCTCTTGGCCACTCCTTGAGTAATGTTCAACATGAAAGGGGTAGGGGTGATTTGTTTTAAAAATCAGAATCTCGGGCTTCCCTGGTGGCGCAGTGGTTGAGAGTCCACCTGCCAATGCAGGGGACGCGGGTTCATGCCCCGGTCCGGGAAGATCCCACATGCCGCGGAGCGGCTGGGCCCGTGAGCCACGGCCACTGAGCCTGCGCGTCCGGAGCCTGTGCTCTGCAACGGGAGAGGCCACAACAGTGAGAGGCCCGCGTACCGAAAAAAAAAAAAAAATCAGAATCTCATCTTAACCATTTCTGGGCTAATTGCAACGCAGGTTATCTTCTCCTGGAATATATTAGTGAGACTTCTCCAGAGAAACAGAAACAGCAGGAAATACATACATGCAAACATAGATAGATAGAGATATATAGATATAGATGATATATGATATATACAAGAGAGATCGCTGTAAGGAAATGGCTCACATTACTGTGGAGGCTGAGGTCCAAGATCTGCAGTCATGAAGCTGGAAACCCAGGAGAGCCGCTGGTGATGGGGTTGTTCTAGTCTGAGTCTGAAGGCTTGAGAACCACGAGGGCCAACGATGTGAGTTCCAGTGCGGGTCCAAGTCCAAAGACAGAAGACTGATGTCCCAGCTGGAAGACAGTCAGACAGTCTCATCCAGAGACACCAGCACAGACACACCAGAATAATGTTTGACCAATTGTCTGGGTACCCCAGTGGCCCAGTCAAGCTGACATATAAAATTAATCATTACAAGATAGAAACGTGGCTAAAGGGGGCCTAGGAGAGTCACATGTAATTCTGCTTCAGCCGCCTGGACTCTCTTGTTGGATTAATATGGTCCTAGATCATAAGGTTAATGAACGCTTCATTGAGTACCCTGCTCACTGAGTCCCCCGCTAGTAGCCCCCTAAAGCGAGGGCCATAATGGTTCTCTATAAGTTTGATAAAACCATCCTTGTCCTTGCACCAGCCTTTCAGACAGAGGTCTGGGTATGAGCAGGGGGTGACTGGAAAAGGTGAGGTTATAGCTCCTGGAAGGCGCACAGTGATTTGTGGCAGTGGAGGAAGAAGGTCAGCCCAGGCACGGGGGAGGGAGCACCTTGGTCTCCAGAAGGTATGGGGAAGGAAAGGCCTTTAGCAATCTTCTGTCTTGCAGAGCCACCTCTAGAGCTTTCCTTACAAAGGAAAGTGCCCTGATCTCAAACCGCTGCAAATGCCTTAAATCTAACTGTCAGCTGGTCTGCCATCCCCCACTAGCTGGCTCTAACCGTGATTTGATCACTGGTCTCCTTAACCTTACAGAGAAGTCTATTGGGAACAGCAGGGATTGGCCCCAGCTCCTGTACCTCCCAGGGTCAACCTCTTGTCTATCTCCATTCCCATAGCCATTGCTCAGTAATTTGGGTGAATGCCCCAGTTGGTGGCATGGATGGACAAGACAGGTTGCCCTCAGGCAGTTCCTTAATTACTCAAACTGAACTGGCATCTTTAGGCTACCAGTTTGTCACCTGCCCCCTCTGAGTGATGTACATCCCACTTGGGAGGCCCCAACAATTGTAAACAACACTCTCTTTCCAGGAGCACCATGGGCAACCCTGGGACTGTACTTCTTGTGTTTAAGTCAGGCATTGACTTGTCTCCCTCCTGAAAACACCATGACTTGCACCATAGGGATGGTCATAAAAGATCTTCAAGTATTTAAGAAAATACTGGCACAACTGCAGGGATCTCTCCAAAATGAGGCTATTTCCAGAATGAAACCTGGCTCATTGTTTTTCACACTTATTATTTTTCACAATTATCCCCAAAAAGGAAATCATCCAATTGGAATAGATGGTATGAAACCGGTCCCTGACTTTAGCTAAACTGATCGGTGATACGTCCTCCTCATCCCTGGGAGACATTCAGGTCAGCCTCCTCTCACTGGCCAGGGTTGTTATGGTGATGTGATTGCTGTAGGCTTCTTTTCTGCAGGTCACAGTGGAATCTGTGCAACCTCTAGTACCTCCTGCTGTATCTGAACCAATTCCTTGGGCCAAGAGGAAAGGTCAGCACAACAATTTAAGGAGAAAGCCACCTGGCTTTCTAAGGGTGACCCAGATGGTTTATGGGATTTGTTCAGCCGACTGAGTCCACGACCATGGGTGGAGGAACTGCCAAGGACAATACTATTGGTTGGAGTCCTATTGAGAGGAGCCTTAACTAAGTGCTGTATGAGACAAAGTGAATGGACTCGGTTCTAGCCTTTGTCGGTTAGATGAACTGACGTGGCCAGTGGAGTGGCATACTCACGGGAGAATTTGCCAAAAGCCAGGACAGTATAGAAATGAAGGCTGGGTGTTGTTGGGAGACAATTCTCCATGAGTCTCGTGTTTCTGCATGTTTTATGAACAGAACTTTTCAGGACTGTCTTTTTTAAGAATGTTTGTATAACAAACAGCCTTGGAAGATTGAGATAGTATCTCTCTCTGGAGCAAAGGGCAAATTAGTTTACTGTCCAGTATAAGAAGGTAATGTCTCAAAAAAGAAGAAGAAAGAGAAGGAGGAGGAGAAGGGGAAGAAGGAGAAGGAGAAAAAAGGAGAAGAAAAAGAAAGTAATGTCTCCCTCTGGGCAAAGTTCAGGCAGGCTTGTTGCTCATTATAAAAGATAATTTGTAATGAGGTGGATAGACCTAGAGTCTGTCATACAGAGTGAAGTAAGTCAGAAAGAAAAAGACAAATACCGTATGCTAACACATATATATGGAATTTAAGAAAAAAATGTCATGAAGAACCTAGGGGTAAAGCAGGAATAAAGACGCAGACCTCTTAGAGAACGGACTTGAGGTTATGGGGAGGGGGAAGGGTGAGCTGTGACAGGGCGAGAGAGAGTCATGGGCATATACACACTAACAAACGCAGTAAGGTAGATAGCTAGTGGGAAGCAGCCGCATGGCACAGGGATATTGGCTCGGTGCTTTGTGACAGCCTGGAGGGGTGGGATGGGGAGGGTGGGAGGGAGGGAGACGCAACAGGGAAGACATATGGGAACATAGGTTTATGTATGACTGATTCACTTTGTTATAAAGCAGAAACTAACACACCATTGTAAAGCAATTATACCCCAATAAAGATGTTAAAAAAAAAAAAAAAAAAAGATAAGAGGTCTCTAAGCTCAAGCTTCCTTATCTGCAACACATCCTATTGTGTGTGCCGGGATCCCCTCTCCCTTTTGCATCACCTTGGGAAATTGGGGCTTGGGGAACTGGCACAAATACTGTACACCAACCACTGCTATTGCAGTGAGTGGTAAGGTCCTTTGTCTCTGAGCCGGGAGTCCTGTTTGCTCTGCCAGCATCCATGAAGCTGTGGCAGGCCACCTTGTTCACTTGCAAGTAGAATAAGGTCTCAGGCCCTTCAAAGTCCTTGACAAATCCATCTAGCAGATTTTTTATTGAGAACCTACTCTTTTCTAAGTACTATTGTAAATATTGGGTCTACAGAAATGAACAAAATGTCTATCTTCCTGAAGCTTCTATTCCAACGGGATGGAATGTGGGAGAATAAATTGGGCATCCTTTATGCAGAGCAGTTTGGCAGAACATATTTAAAAACTTAAAAATGTGCCCAGTATAACTGATTCACTTTGTTATAAAGCAGAAACTAACACACCATTGTAAAGCAATTATACCCCAATAAAGATGTTTTTAAAAAATGTATTTAAATAAAGAACTAAAAGGAAGAGAATTTTTAAAAAAATGTGCCCACCTCTTGAGCAATTGTAAGAATTCATCCTAAGGAAAGCATCAGACAAATACACACAGAGATATGTACCCAGGGATATTTATCATAGCACTGCTTGCGGCAGAGTTTTCTAAACTTGTCTCATTCAAGCACTGTGCTCATGGTCTGTGTTATATCTACATACCATACCATCCTACTCTTTTTTTTTTTTTGTGGTACGCGGGCCTCTCAATGTTGTGGCCTCTCCCACTGCGGAGCACAGGCTCCGGACGCGCAGGCTCAGCTGCTATGGCTCATGGGCCCAGCCGCTCCGCGGCATGTGGGATCTTCCCGGACCGGGGCACGAACCCGTGTCCCCTGTATTGGCAGTCGGACTCTCAACCACTGTGCCACCAGGGAAGCCCATCCTACTCTTTTCTTATTCTTCTAACTGACCCAGGACATTTAGTTAAATTAATTTTATTTTAAAATTAAACATTACATGACTACCAAAAGGCTAGTTACACTGTTTCTAATAAATATATCATATATAAGCAAATATATATAATATGTATACAAATAAATATATAACTATTTAAGTGTTTAAGAATTCATCAATGTACTATCCAAATGCACATTGCATTACTCCAGTTACTTGTATCACATTATGGCAAATTACTGCTTTTTAACATCAAAAAGTTGGAAACAACAGCAACAGTTAAACAAATTGTAGTATATTTGCATAAATCAAAGGAATGTTAGCAGGCATTGCAAGTGATGATATAATGTATATTTATTGTCGTGGAAAAATCCTTATGATAAAATATAAATTGGAAGCAAAGCAGATCCAAAATAATATATATTATACATATTTCATGTATTTATTTTTATACATGTGTATAAAATATTCTAGAAGCATTTATTATCATTGAGTGATTGGAACCATGGGTAAATTTTAATTTCTTTTGGTTTCGCTAAAAAGAACCTTAGTTTGGGGTTTTTTTTGGTAAGACTAGAGAGAAGTAATTCACTAGGTTTATATGCTCTGAGGGAAAATACGATGTCTGTATTGATCTAAACACCAATTTTTCTATAGTATTAGTTTCAATAGATTGCCAAGTAATTGAATAGAGTTGGAAGAAACACTCTTGAAAGTTAATAAACTTGAAATATGAAATTAACAAACCTGGTGGATCAACTTACTCTTCAACCTCAAATGTATAATAAATGACTGAAAACACTGCAGGAAGGAAGGGTATATATCTTCATAGATTATATTAGAAGTAGCACATAAAGTCACAGAATATTCAAGATTGAAAAAGAACTCATAAAGTTATTCTACTGCCACCTGGACATTGGAAAAATGCAGAAATTGAGACTCACTCATATTGGTTGATACATCCAAAGTCACACATTTGCATTAGTGGCAGAGAGAAAGACAAGAACCCAGGTGTCTTGGGCCCCAGCTTAGTGGGAAGGAGTGAGTTGTTGTGAAATGAATGTATTACGTCCAAATCTCAATCCTGTTATATCCTTATATCCTGGCTGAGGCAACTTGGATGAGTTAATTTAACTTTTTGGAGCCAGGATTTCCTCATTTTTGAAATGGGAATATTGCTTATCACAGAGAATTTTTGTGAGATTTCAACAGCATGGCAGACACTGCAGGCTGCCTACCCAATGTCCATTACCTCTCCTTCCTGAAAGGACCCCGATTTTGTTTGGGGGCAGCAATGGGCCTTTGTAAGCATGCTCATCTCCATGATGGAAGTGACACAGTTTCTGTCAATGACTAATAAGCTGAGGGTTTCTGGGAAAGCTTTTGCCTTATGAAATCAGGCTCTGTCCCTTCCTGCTTCCTGCTTGTTCCTGCAGACGATGCAGATGTAGGGCTGGAAGTGAGTAGCCACGTCCCAGTCAGGGAAACTTATGCACACAGGCAGGCTCCAACATGCTGAAGATGGTGAAGAGGAATGAGAAAAGGCCTGGGATGGCACTGTCATTGAACAGCCTCACCAGCCATGGGCTGCCTGCTTCTAGACTTCCTATGGGAGAAAAAAGAAAATCCCCATTTAGCTAACCTATAGAGGTATATTGGCAGGTTGGTCCCAATTATTTCCTGTTCTGTGGTGAAATTAACCATCTACACTCTTGGCCTCATGAAGGGCATCCTTCCCCATGTCTTAACTTTGGGCTTGGTCAGGTGACTTGAATAGACTATTGAGATATTGACCAATGAAATGCATGCTTGTGTAGCTGGGCTTGCCCTCTTAAACCTCTGACATCTCCTTGGAAGAATGTGCCTCAAGAAACCTGCTTGTCTCAGAAGAGATGTGGGAAGCAGGATTTAACCAAACTCATGAACTGGTGCTAAGCCCAACCTAGAACGGTCAACTCCAGCCAATCCACAGATGTATGAGCAAGAAAAAAAAAATGTTTACTATCGTAAGGCCACTGAGATTCCGGGATTGTTTGTTATCCAGCAATAACTGATGAATACATCCCAGTCAAGTATTCTCTTACTCATACCCAAAAGCCTTCTTAACAAATATAAACAAGGCAATACATGAAGAATGCCAGGTACCTATTGGATGTTTAATAAAGATCAGTTGTTTTCTTTTTACTTTCCACACAGTATCATTTCTGGAAAAGGAAGAAATTTCTTTGAGTGTTAGTTGGCCTTTAGTTTTGGTCTGTGGCTCTTTCAGTGGGTTTTCACCTCAGATTCAACTATTTCTATTGTGTTTATTTTTCCAATATAACATTATTCCAGACTTCAAAAAATAAATTAAAACAAACCCTCAGCAACATGGGCCATGGACTTAAAATTCAAAGAACCAAGATTTCTGGGATGGGATTAATAACTACAGCCAGAAGATTTACGGAAAGCATCAAAATGCTGACTTTTTTTCAGTCATGAGAAGCAATAACTTAAATCAGCCTGTGAACTTTCTCATTTATTTTATTTTATTTGTAACTTCTATGTGTGTACTGAGACCATAATACAAGGTGACTGCTATGCAATGGTCTCTTGCTGCTTGTGAATGCCCAGGCCAAGCCACAGAGATTATTCTCATAGCAGGAGACATTGATCTCTTGACACTGTCCAGTTACTCTGACTGTGCCTATTATACTAGGTGACTGAGGGGGCTGAAGTACACTTGACTTCAGGGTCCTGTTCCTGGGCAGCTGCCCTTTCAGGAGCTCCAGAGATAGAGCTGTTGTGTTTGTGTAAGCTGAACTGCTAAGTCAAAAGCAGGCTAGAGCCTCAACTTGCTACTTAGTATGGTCCAAGGACCAGCAGCATCTGCATCACCTGGGAACAGGTTAGAAATGCAGAATCACAGGAGCAGCCCCAGCCCTACTGACTCAGAATCTGCATTTTAACAAGATCTCCAAGTGAGTCTTTTTTTTTAATTTTAAAAATTGAGATATAATTCACATAAGTTCACACTTTTAAAATGTACAATTCTGTGGTTTTTAGTATATTCGAAAAGATGTGCATCCACCTCCACTATCTAATTCCAGAATGTGTTCATTGCCCCCAAACAAACATCACTCCCATTAGCAGTCATTCCCCACTGCCCCCTCCCCCAGTCCCTGTCAACTACCCTATGGATTTGCCTACTCTGGACATGTCACAAACATGGAGTCAAACATTCTGTGGCTTTTTTTGTCTGGCTTCTAACCCTTGGAAGGGTTAGATGAAGGGCTAGAAGGGTTAGATGAATCTTTTCAAGGTTCTTCCATGTTGTAGCATAAATCAATACTTCATTCTTTCTTATGGAAGAATGATATTCCATTGTATGTATAACATTTTTTCATCCATTCATCAGTTGATGGACATTGGGGTTGTTTCCACATCTTGGCTATTATGAATAACGTTGTGTACAAGTTTTTATGTAGACATATGTTTCCACTTCTTCGGAGCATATATCTAGGAGTGGATTTTCTGGATCACATGGTGACTGTATATTTAAACTTTTGTACAATTGCCAGACTGTTCCCAAACTAGCTGCACCATTTTACAATCCCACAGCAGTGTTTGAGGGTTTCTCCACATCCTCGCCAACACTTGTTATTGTCTTTTTTTTTTAATTGTGGGTAAATATATATATAACATAAAATTTACCATTTTAACTCTTTTTCAGTGTACAGTTCAGTGGTATTAAGTACATTTATATTGTTATGCAACCATCACCACCATCCATCCTTGGATATTTTCATCTTGCAAAACTGAAATTCCATGCCCATTAATCAATAACTCCCCATTTCCCTCTGCCCAACCCCTGGCAACCACCAATCTACACTTTGTCTCTATGATTTTGACTACTCTAGGTACCTCATATTAGTGGAATTATATAGTATTTGTTTTTCTGTGTGTGTGTCTGACATTTCATTTAGCGTACTGAATTCAAGGTTCAACCATGTTGCTGTATGTGTCAGAATCTCCTTCCTTTTTAAGGCTGAATAATATTCCATTGTGTGCATATACCACATTGTGTTTATCCATTCATCCATGGACAGCCACTTGGGCTGTGTCCACATCTTAGCTATTGTGATAGCTAAACATGGGTGTACAAATTTCTCTTAGAGACCTTGCTTTCCGTCTTTGAAATAATTGAAATTCAGAATTTCAAAAGTGGAATTTCTGGCTCTTTTGGTAATTCTATGTTTAATTTTTTTAAGGAACCACCATACTGTTTTCCATAATCACTGCACCATTTTACATTCCCACCATCAATGCACAAACGTAACAATTTCTCTACATCCCTACCAACCCTTGTTTTTTTCGGTTTTTGTTTGTTTTCCAGTAATAGCAATTGTAATGAGGTGGTATCTCATTGAGGTTTGATTTGCATTTCCCTAATGATTAGTGATGTTGAGTATCTTTTCATGTGCTTATTGGCCATGTGTATGTCTTCTTTAGAGAAATGTCTATTCAAGTCCTTTGTCCATTTTTGAATTGGGTTGTTTTGTTATTATTGAGTTATAGGAGTTCTCTACATATTCTGGATATGAATCCCTTATCAAATATGTATTTGCAAATATTTTCTCCCATTCTGTGAATTATCTTTTCACTCTGTTGATAGTGCCTTTTGACACACAAAAAATTTTAATTTCCATTAAGTCCAGTTTGTCTGTTTTCTCTTTTTGCCTGTGCTTTCTTGGTGTCATATCCAAGCAATCAATCTGATGTCATGAAGCTTTTGTCCTATGTTTTCTTCTAAGAGTTTTATAATTTTAGTTCTTATATTTAGATCTTTAATGCATCTTGTGTTAATCTTTTTATGATATTAAATAAGGATTCAACCTCATTCTTCTGCATGTGAAATTCTGTTTTCAGAGTCAGCACAGTATAAAGTGTTCTGTCCTTACCCTTAACCCACTCTCCACATTCAGTACCTTCCTCGGCACTCCAACACTCTTTTTATATCTCCTTCATACTGTTGCAGGAAAATGGGGTGCAACAGGATGGTCATGCCCCAGGTCTGGGTTAAGTCCCTGAGGTGGGCCCCCAAGTGAGGGTCCTTGGCTTCGCACAGGAAAGGATTCAAGAGTGAGCCATGGTAAAGTGAGAGCAGGTTTATTTAGAGAAATACACATTCATAGGCAGAATGCAGTCGATCTCAGAAGGCAAGAGCAGCCCTGGGGTGCTGGGATGATTAGTTTTTATGGGCTGGGCCATTTCATAGTGGGAGGATTATTCCAACTATTTTGGGGAAAGGGTGGGCATTTTCAGAAATTGGGCCACAGCCCACTTTTTGGCCTTTTACGTCAGCCTCGGAACTGTCATGGCGCCTGTGTATTACATGCTAAGGTAGTACAATGAGCATATAATGAACCTCAAGGTCTACTGGAAGTTGAATCTTCTACCATCTTGGGCCTAGTAGGTTCTAACCAATTTTTGTTGTATCTTCAATGGCTGTATCTTTCTTTTAACGGTTGTGCCTCGCCCCCTTTCCTCCTGTCTCAATACCACTGATAAACTTGAATTGTAATTGCCTGTTTAGTTATCTGTCTCCCCAACTTAATTTCAAGCTCAGTGAAGTCAGGAACCATGCATTTCTTGTCCCCCCCCTCCCCTCCCACCCCACCCTCCAGTGTCCACTGCACCTCCAGCCCTTGACCCAGTCTCTGGCATAGAGTAGACAATCAGAAAATATGTACTAGTGTGACATAATAATAAGAAATATATTGGATCTTCGTCCTGGATTACTAAAATCCTTCGAATCTCCTGAGTGATAGGAGTCTTTTGCTATTCGTTAACAAGCCCATTTCCTCACATCTGAGTGTATGCTAATGAGATGATTTAGGATGGGGTCTTTAGATAGCCTCAGGGTGGGGCTCGTTACCCGAAAGACCAAACATATTCATCCCGTGGTATCCATGGGGGATTGGTCCGAGGACCCCTTCAGATACCAAAATCCACCAATGCTCAAGCCCCTTATACAAAATGGTGTAGTATTTGCATATAACCTATGCACATCCTCCCATCTGCTTTAAATCATCTCTAGATTACTTATAATACCTAATACAATGCAAATGCTATATAAATAGTTGGAAATACAATGTAAATGATATGTAAATAGTTGCCAGAACACAGCAAGTTCAAGTTTTGCTTCTTGGAAACTTCTAGATTTTTTTAAAAAATATTTTTGATCCTCAGTTGGTTAAATCTAAGTGTTCTGAACCCAAGGATGAGGACTGACTATCTGTGATTAGAGGGTGAGAACTTTCAGCCCCACCTACGGACCTCCAGGGAGGGGAGGAGGAGCTGGAGATGAGCTGTATAAAGACTTTTACAATAAGATTGAGATTCCATGAGTTTCTGGGTTGGTGAACACACCAAGGTGCTGGGAGGGTGATTCTCCCAGAGAGGGCATGGAAGCTCTGTGCTGCCCTCCCCGCAAACCTTGCCTATGCTTCTCTTCCATGTGTCTGTTCCTGAGTTTTATCTTTTACAATAAATTGGTAAATATAATGAAGTGTATTCCTGAGTTTGAAACAGGAGGGAAGGGGGCAGGGTACAACCTTCAAAAGAATGACATATGTATAGGACATGACAAGAACTGGTAAGAACTAACTAGATTCAAGATGGCAGAAGATTTGACTCCCAGTGGACCTTGAGCCTTGTAATACGTTAGCATAAGCTAAGTGACACACCCACCAGTGCCATGACAGTTCTGAGGCTGACCATCAAAGATCAAAAAGTGGGCAGTGGCCCAATTCCTGGAAATCTCCACCCCTCCCACAAAATAGTTGGAATAATCTTCCCCCTCATTAGCCTATGAAATCACCCACTGCTCTGAAAGCTGACAACTCCTGGTGCCTTTCTTACCTCCAGAGATTACCCACGTTCTGTCTGTGGAGTGTGTTTCTCTTTGAATAAATCCACTTCTTACCTATCACTTTGTCTCTCACTGAATTCTTTCTGTGATGAGGCATCAAGAGTCTGAGCTTCATTAAGTCCTGAGACCAAGCGTGTGATCTCAGTTAAAAGACTATGGGTTCAAGTCCCAGTCTGGGTTTTGGCTGGGTTTGAGTCCCGGCGTGTGGGTTCAAGTCCAATCTTAGTTACACGGTTTCAAGTTCTGTGAGCCATCCTAGCAAATTATTGAACTTGAGGAGGGAGTTGTGAAAACCCCCAAATTTGTAGCCGTTGGTGAGAAGTATGGGTGGCCCAGGCCTTGTGGCTGCCATCTGAAGTGTGGGCAGTCTTGTGGGACTAAGCCCTTTAAGTTGTGGGATCTGATGCAGGTAGTGTTCAAAGGGAACTGAATTGTTGGACACCCAGTTCATGTCAGAAAATCAGAAAACGTGTTGGAAAGAACACCAGGCAGCAAGGCATGTGACAGGTGTTCGGTAAATAGTAGCTATTTTTATAATCATTGTTACCAGTCCCCTACTCCAACCTTTGCAAACTTCTTCAGAAGTATCTGAGTGTTTTCCATTTGTCTTTCCTTCTACAATTTTAAGTCAATTTAGACATCTATATTTCTGATTAATGAACCAGAGATAATGATTGAAACTGGAGCCAGATCTTAAAATGGCTCTTTGAACTTTTCTTTTTTTTTTTTTTTGCGGTACGCAGGCCTCTCACTGTTGTGGCCTCTCCCATTGCAGAGCACAGGCTCCGGACGCGCAGGCTCAGTGGCCATGGCTCACGGGCCCAGCTGCTCCGCGGCATGTGGGATCTTCCCGGACCGGGGCACGAACCCGTGTCCCCTGCATCGGCAGGCGGACTCTCAACCACTGTGCCACCAGGGAAGCCCTCTTTGAACTTTTCTGAAATTGCCTACTCCAACACCTTTGGAAGGAAAATGCACCAAAATGATAAAATCAAAGCAATGAAATTCATATCCATTTATTGATTAAAAAAAAAGTAAAGGATAAAAATGCATCTTGAGATTAAAGCAGTCTTCTGAATATGGAAGGGGAGAGTGGGGTGGGGGAGAACATTTGCAGCTAATTTACTTGAATATTTCCTTCCCATCCTTGGCTGCTAAAGATTAAAGCTGCTTTTTAAAGGCAGGACACAAGTGGCTGGGAGAAAATTCAGCATGAAGTTTGCTGGAGACAGCTATAGAGAGTGTAGGGACATCAACTTAAGTGGGACCAGAGGAGCAGAGATTTCATTCAACTCAAGGCTGGATTAAGCCCTTCCTATACTGCAGCATGCAATGCTGTGTGTCCTCCTGAGGTGAGGCACTCTGATGGGCATACCACCTCTGAAGGGTTCTTGCCCCAAAACAATTAGCCTGAATCCAATCAAGCCTCTAGAACTAACTTCCAGTTTGTCAGAAAGACAGGGTAGGAAGTCACCATCAGGAAGAAGCAAGAAAATTCAGAAGGTGAGACATATTTGAAGACAACTGGCCTGAGGCTTTTAAAAGTCAATGTCACTGGGACTTCCCTGGTGGTCCAGTGGGTAAGACTCGGAGCTCCCAATGCAGGGGGCCTGGGTTCAATCCCTGATCAGGGAACTGGATCCCACATGTGTGCCGCAACTAAGAGTTTGCATCTGCAACTAAAGATCCCGCATGCTGCAACTAAGAAGTCCACATGCTGCAACGAAGATCCTGCATGCCTCAACTAAGACCCGGCACAGCCTAAATAAATCAATAAACAAACAAATAAATAAATAAATATAAAAAACGTTAATGTCATTCAGTTCAGAAAGTTCATTGTTAATTTAAAGAAGCCCTACTGGTCTTTTATGTTCTATCCTGCAGCTTTACTGAATTTGCCTATTAATTCTAATAGTTTTTTGGTGAAGTCTTTAGGGTTTTCTTCATATAGGATCAAGAACAGTACAGTTAAAAATGGTTAAGGGACTTCCCTGGTGGTCCAGTGGTTAAGACTCCACGCTACTACTGCAGGGGGCATGTGTTCGACCCCTGGTCAGGGAACTAAGATCCTGAATGCTGCAAGGCATGGCCAAAAAAAAAAAAAAAAAGGTTAAGATGGAAAAATTTATGCTATGTATATTGTACAAAAATTTTTTAAAGTGAATGTCAATTAAAAAAAAGATGGAAAGAGATGAATGGACAGTTTTGAATAAAAAGGGACTAAAAAGACAATACAGGCCAAATATGAATTTTAATGGCATCCTGGTTTGAGAAAACAAAACAGTCATAAAAGGCATTCTGAAAGACACCTGGGGAAATTTGAATGTGTACTGAATATTAGACGACAGTATAGAATTACAGTTAATTTCTTTGGCTATGATAATGGCATCGACATTGTATAGGCGAATGTCTTTATTCTTACAGATGTATGCTGAAGTATTTAGAGATCAACTGTCCACAGTGTCTGCAACTTACTTGCAAATGGTTCAGAAAAATATGTAAAATAAAGGAAAATAAATAAACAATAGAGAATAAAATCGACAAAATGTTAATGATTGTTGAATCCAGGTGGAAGGTATACTGGTGATCATTCATTGCACCTTTAGGGATGTTTGAAAGTTTCCACAATAAGATGATAGGATAAAATGATTGTGATTCCTCTCTGTCCTTTTTCTTATGTAATTCAAAATGGAAACAAAACTAACAGCAAAGACAGCGAAGTGTGGAGGTGGGGAAGGGGGGCAGCGGAAAGCACCAGGGATTTTTAAGGCAGTGAAACTCTTCTGTGTGATACTGAAATGTTGGTTACATGATGTTATACATTTGTCAAAACCGATAGAACTGTACACCTCAAAGAGTGAACCCTCAAATGAGTTATGAACTTTAGTTAATAATAACGTACCGATATGGGGTCATCAGCTGAATCAAATGTATTACACCAATGCCAGTTTCTTTTTTGAAAAAATTAAAATTTTTATTGAATTAAATTTTATTAAAAAGGTAGAATTATGGGGTCAATAATTTCTGGTCTTAAAATTTGCTTGGTGGTTAATACTTAACAACGAATAAAAGTACGAAAAGATCATTCTATCTTCTCCAGCTAATTTAGTTGTGTAAGGCCCAGAGTCAGTTTTAATGTCTTCAGCAAAAATGCTTCCAACAAAAATGCTTGAAACTCATTTCTCTTAAAAATGTGGAACGTTTCACGAATTGGTGTGTCATCCTTGCACAGGGGCCATGCTAATCTTCTCTGTATCGTTCCAATTTTAGTATATGTGCTGCTGAAGCGAGCACCCAATGCCAGTTTTTAATAACAGGGGAAACTTAAGGAAGAGAGAATATATGGAAACTCTCTGTGCTTTCTGCTCAATTTTTCTATAAACCTGCTGTTTCTGTAAAACTGCTGTAAAAAATAGTCTGTTAACTGAAAAAGCAGCAACAACCATGGTACAGTTAAGCTTGAAAAGTAAAGTAATAAAAAAGAAAAATGAAGGTTAAATAATAATCTGAGAAGTTAGTAGTCAGAAAAGTATTGCATAATTATAAAATATGGGCCACAAATTCAGTGCAGACCTTCATGGAAGCTAGGCAAAGAGGGAGAGAAAATTTAAAAACATACATCTGCTCAATAGAGGTTAAGATTGTATTTGGAAGGAAGGGAAGAACTATGAAAGAAATCTTTCCTGCAGATCCTAATTTTTTAAAAGTTAATAATGAGGGCTTCCCTGGTAGTGCAGTGGTTAAGAATCTGCCTGACAATGCAGGGGACAAGGGTTCAAGCCCTGGTTGGGGAAGATCCCACATGCCGCAGAGCAACTAAGCCCGTGCGCCACAACTACTGAGCCTGAGCTTTAGAGCCCACGAACCACAACTACTGAAGCACGCGACCCTAGAGCCTGTGCTCCACAAGAGAAGCCACCTTAATGAGAAGCCCACACACTGCAAAGAAGAGTAGCCCCCGCTCGCCGCAACGAGAGAAAGCCCGCACACAGCAGCGAAGACCCATCGCAGTCAAAAATAAATAAATAAAATTTTTAAAAAAGCTAATAACGAGTTATATAATTGTTCATATCCTCAGTATTCCTAAAATTTATTCAAAAGCAAGTTTCATGTGTCAAGTATTACAAATACAATTGAGAACATAATAATAATAAAAACCCTAGACAGTTATAAGATAAAGGAGCACTAGGGGTGTAATGTACAACATGATAAATATAATGAACATTGCTGTGTGTTATGTATGAAAGTTAAGAGAGTAAATCCCGAGTTCTCATCACAAGGAACAGATACTTTTTTCTATTTCTTTACTTTTGTATCTGTATGAGATGATGGATGTTCACTAAGCTTACTGTGATAATCATGTCATGATGTACGTTAGTCGAATCATTATGCTGTACACCTTAAACTTGTACAGTGTTGTATGTCAATTACATCTCAATAAAACTGGAAGAAAATTAAATGACATAAAAAAATAAATAAAACAGGAAATATGGGCTTCCCTGGTGGTACCGTGGTTAAGAATCCGCCTGCCAATGCAGGGGACACGGGTTCAAGCCCTGGTCCGGGAAGATCCCACAGACCATGGAGCAACTAAGTCTGTGCGCCTCAACTACTGAGCCTGCGCTCTAGAGCCCACGAGCCACAGCTACTGAGCCTGCGTGCCACAACTACTGAAGCCCACGTGCCTAGAGCCCGTGCTCTGCAACAAGAGAAGCCACCGCAATGAGAGGCCCGCGCACCAAAACGAAGAGTGGCCTCCGCTCACTGCAACTAGAGAAAGCCCGCGCGCAGCAACAGAGACCCAACACAGCCAAAAATAAATAAATAAAATAGATACAACATTAAAGAAATAAAAATGTTTTAAAAAATTTCTTCTAAATTCTTCTAAAAAAATAAATAAATATAAAATAAAATAGGAAATAAAAAACCTAGACAGCAAGAGGAACGTAAGGAAGTCCAACAAAATCCTCATTTCCTCTATTTTCTCAGAATGATGACCTCATTGCTTTTATTCAACTATCACATATCAAAATCTTTCCAAATAATTTGGGGGTGGTTCCCCTCTTTCACTACCAGCCCTAAGGTCCGTTGGGTAATCCAACCCCGATACGGTTCTTTTCTTGCGCAAACATTTATTTGCTCAACAAGTATTGACATTTTGATATCTGCCAAGTGTCAGGCGTTGTATTTGGTTCTGAGATGACAAAGGTTAAAAACTAAAATTTCTGCCCTCAAGGAATTTACACAATGGGGTGGGGGATGGGGAACTGACCAGCAAATCTCACCCTAGTGTAAGGAGCCCAGAATAACTGATCCGGTAAGAGGAGGGGATCATGGCAGTCAGGACGAGGCTTCCCCACCCAGGCAGTGACTCACTGAGGCTTGAAGAAGAGGAGCTACCTGCCAAGTTAAGCGAGGGGAGGGAGGGAGAGCAAAGAGTGCTGTTGCCTGGCGTGTTCATGGTTAGAGTATAGGCTGGGCCAGATTTAAATCTGGGAAGGTGGGCAGGGACCAGGTCTGGGAGGCTCCAGAAAAACTCTTCTCGTAGGTTTATTGTTTGTTTATTTATTTATTTATTTATTTATTTATTTATTTATTTATTTATTTATTTTGGCCGCGTGATGTGGTGAGCAGGATCTTAGTTCCCCAACCAGGGATGGAACCCTGTGCCCCCTGCACTGGGAGCGTAGAGTCTTAACCCCTGGATAGCCAGGGAATTCCCTTCTCTTAGGTTTAGACTCTAATCTGAGGGTGGCTGGAAGGTCACTCTGCAGGGGCATCTCCTGGTCAGAAATGGGTTGTTCAGGGGAGTGTCCCCTGGCTGTTTTGGAAGAGACCAGACTGAAGGCAGCTAGACCAGTTCTGGGCTGTTGCTGCAACGAGGGCCTGTCCCAGGAATGGAGCCAGAAGAAGGGGTGGATTCACCAGGCATTCTGGAGTAGAACCAACAGAATTTACTGACAGATTATTGGTTGGGGAGAATGAGAAGGAGGTAGGCTGACTCCCACGTTCCAGGCTGGGCACTGGGGGGACCCTGGGCGATAAAGCCAGGTGAAGAGCTGTAGAAGGAAGCGGGGGAGGTGGCCAGTAGATGTGGGACACATTGAGTCCCAGGGGTCTGTGGATGTCCAGGCAGAGATGGCATGTCAGCTGCTGTGTGTGCAGGTCTGGAGTTCTAAAGAGAGAGTGGGGCTGGGATAAGACCAGAGAGTGCGCTGTGGGCTTGAGTATCCAGGCAGGGGACTGTGATAGGACCACACAGGCCCTTTCTCAGCAATGTGTGTTCACACCATCAGCAGTTACTGACCAGGCCCCCTCTGTGTGCCAGGCCCTGTCCAGGAGATGGAGGTTGTGGAAATAGACAAAGACCATCCAAAGGAGAACATAATGAAGCTATGTATTCAGAGCTTGCTAGAGCAAGAGAGTCAGCCCTCATCATTTGCCTTTTGGCAGAGACTCAGAAGCAGGCAGAGGAGTGGGAAAGCTTTAGAGTTAAAGAAAGGGGGGGGGGGATGAGAGAAGGAGCCAGGTGTGTCCGATTGGAGGCTGTTGGCACAGGGAAGTTGGAGGTAGGCTAACTAGAAGCAGGGCATCCTGTGTGATTGGTTAAGCATGAACGTTTGGCTTTCTCTGGTTGGTCCCTCTAGTTAGAAGAGGGGACAAAAATTAGGGAAGCTGTCAGTTATGAATCAAGTCCTAGACATTTGGGGCTGATGGTACAGGGGTTATTATTTGGCTTCTGGGCTGGCTGCTGAGGACGGTCCTCCAAGTCTGACTTAGAGAGAGCAGACTGGCTTCCTAGGCTGGTTACTTGTGATAATGGGTTGGTTTCCTGGGCTGGTTGCTGCAGATTGTGAGTCAGAGTTCTATTTTTATATGTGGTCTGGGCATTGTCTGTTTGTATATTCAATCTCTCAAGGTACAGCAGTGAACATACCTACAGTCCTGGCCCTCATGGCCCTTGCATTCAAGGAGGTAAGACAGGTATTATGCAAGCAAGCAAATGCATTATCAAGACCCTTTTCATCCAGGTCTCAGTCCTTTTACTGTCCATCCAGCTCATTTTTTTTCAGACACTTAGCACTGTCTGAAAGCGTCTTGATACTAGAACTCCTGACAGATTTTCATGTACATGAATGGTCATCACCGCACTGGTCACACTAGCCCTAAAATGGAGACAACCCAAATGTCTATCGGTGGATGAATGAATAAACAAAACATGGGATATCCATACAACGAAATATTATTTAGCCACCAAAAAAAATGAAGTACTGATACATGCTACAGTACAACACAGATGAACCTTGAAAACACTATGCTAAGTGAAAGAAGCCAGGTACACAAGGCCACATACTATATGATGTCACTTGAATGAAATATCCAGAATAGGCAAATTCATGGAGAGAAAAAGCCAATTAGTGGTTGCTAGGCAATGGGGTGAGGGGGAGAATTGGAAATGAGTGCTTAGTGGGTACCAGGTTTCTTCTGGGGATGAGGAAAAAGTTCTGGAACTAGGTAGTGGTTATGGCTGTACAACATTGTGAATGGTACTTAATGCCACACAACTGTACACTTTAAAATGGTTAAAATGGTAAGTGTTAAGTTATGTGTATTTTAAGTGTATGATCAGTTCTGATGATTTAATTAGATTATAAATACGTACAGCCAAGTCTTTTATTTGGCCAACTTTGATCAAACAGAGGAAAATTCATTTTGGGGGGAAATTGACAATATCAGCTTCTAGATAATTAATAAACTTCCAATGTAAAATATAAAGTGATATCCTAGAAAAGACAGTTTTCACTCTGTATGGACAGTTCACTTTCTAATCAAACTAAATTATTATTAATGCTAAATGGGTGATTATTTCCAAGGCTTTTATACGATGACAAAGCCAATAATAGTGTCGAGTAAAAAGGTGATTTTGTATTTGATAAATATTGCAGTTTTTACACTTAAAAGATATCTAATGTAGAACAATAACTCCACTTGAATTGCCGCAAAGTGATTTTAATGACATAGTAATGTAACCTCTTTAGGAGAAGAGCAATGAACTTTTTTTTTTATAGTTAAGGACCCCTGGCTCTTTTTCTGTTATTCATTGAAAAACACTATCAATCTCAAAGAGGGTGATTTTCAATCTCCCTCTTCTGTTGGGTACAATGTATTGTGCGCTTTCTCAGCACTAGGCTGGAGGCCGAACATAGTCACCTAGTAGACATCATCACAGTCCCCTGCAGGGTAAGAGTTCTTCTCTGCATTTTACAGAGAGGTGATGGAATTTGCCCAAATTCTCTCTGATAGCTAATAATAGATACAGGGTTCAAACTTAGCTTTCTTTGATTCTAAATCTTATTCTTTTAATCAACAAACTTGTAACAAGTGACAGGTAGTAAATATCTGAGGCTTTGTGACCACACAGTCTGCTGTTGTGGCACAAACGTAGCCACATAGAGCACA
This sequence comes from Globicephala melas, assembly GCF_963455315.2. NCBI lineage: Eukaryota > Metazoa > Chordata > Mammalia > Artiodactyla > Delphinidae > Globicephala > Globicephala melas. The sequence goes on from NC_083328.1 coordinate 23,480,895, forward strand.
TAGGCAAATAAGCATGGCCATGATCCATGTACCAATATGGCACTGAAATTTGAATTTTATTTAATTTTTCATGTGTCATGAAATATTGTTCTTTCACTTTTCCCCTGCCAGTTTCAAAATGTAAAAACCATTCTTAGCTTACAGGCCATACAAATACAGGCGGCGAGCCAGATTGGGCCCAAGAGCTATAATTCACTGACACCTGCTCTTAATCCCTGCAAGGTCCCCAAATCCAATGTCTGCAGTGGACAGGGAGATAACAAAGTGAGTGAAAAAGGCAGGGCAAGACATTAGGGGTTAGAGGGGACTGTGGCCCAGTATTGCTATTGCTTCTGGGTTTTCAAAGGAAAGAAGCTGGAAATTTAGGTTTGTATTTGCAATCTCCCTGTTTCAGTATTAGCAGTAAATTCAAATTTCTGAAAGAAAATAGTGTCGTCAATCAGATATGGCCCACAGGACTTGGTGGTCCAGTGGGTAAGACCTCTGGAGGTCCAGTGGGTAAGACTCCACACTCCCAATGCAGGCAGCCCGGTTCAGTCCCTGGTCAGGGCACTAGATCCCACATTCATGCCACAACTAAGGGTCCACATTTTGCAACTAAGAAGTCCACATGCCACAACTAAGAGTCCACATGCTGCAACTAAAAAAAAAAAGATCCTGCAGGCCACAACTAAAGGTCCTGTGTGCCACAACTAAGACCCAGTGCAGCCAAAATAAACAAACAAACAAATAAATAAAGATATGGCCCACAGGTCCCCTTTATTGCAACCTCTTCACTGTGATTGAATGGATTCTCCACACTGGCTACTCTTGGGAATCACTTTGGACTAAAAATAAAACCACCACCAAGATGTCTGGGCCTCACACCCAGAAATTGGATTTAAATTGGTCTGCAGTGGGGCAACTGGATATTTTTAAAGCACCCCAGCTGATTCTGAAATGTAGCCACTAATGCCTGCTTCAGCCAATTACACGTTCTCCTCCCCAGAGCCCTGTACATCCATCCTGGAGGAAGGTAGATTTACAGCTGCTCTTGGTGAAAAGTCACCCCATTTAACCTACTCCTGTGGTTGCCCCAAAGCTGCTGCGTATAAACACCACTGCCATAAAGCACTGGAGTTCTTTTCCCTTGCACATTAATCCTTCTACTTGTTAGATACAAACACCAGCTCTTCTTGTCAGGACTGAGGGGTCAAGTGATAGTGACCCCCGGCCAGTGAAGCAGGAGGGCACAGGGCACCAGGCGTGGGCCTGACTTGGGAAATAGTCTGATGGCAATATTTTCTGCACAGTGCCCTGCTCCGTTTAGAAGCCCAGGGGCCTTGAACCCTGGCTACAGTCACAGGAGCCCCACTCGCATATGTAGGCCACTGCCTGTCTTAGAGGCCTTTGATAGCTTCCTTTGTTCTTCACCTTGGCCCAGGTGGTCTGGTCCACTGTATCAGTCAGGGTTCAACACAGAAACACAATGGGTCATGGGATAGGAGATTCATCCTAGGGATTAGACCTTACAGAGCTATAGGAGGAGCGGGGAGGGGACAGTCCAGGAGGGAAAATGCAGGATCAAAGGAGGCACTAGCCAGTCCCTCTGGGAAGCCAAGCACATTCAGTCACCAAAGTAGGAGAGCCAAGGGAAGGCCCTCTGGCAAGTTGTACCTCTGTCAGTGCCACCACCAAACACCTGCTGGGACAGCAGGAGGCAGAGCAGAGGAGAGCAAGCTCAGATGGAACCTCTGGGCATCTCTGCATCTTATCAGCCACTGCATCTGACCATAGTGACTTTCAGTGATGGTGATTGCTGCACTTGCACTTGCCTCTTTCTGCCAAGTCTTAAAGGGAAGAGGAGTCTAGGAAACATTTCCAGCTGAGTCGAGTTGACACAATACAAACCACACATCCTTGCCCACCTCTCTTGCCTCTTCTTGCCATCATCCTCTCTGATGGTTCATTTTAAGTGTTGACTGGGCCACAAGATGCCCAGATACCTAGTTAGACGTTATTTTGGCAGTATCTGTGAGGGTGTTTCTGGGAGAGACTAGCATTTGAATGGGTAGACTGAGCAAAGCAGATTGCCCTCCCCAGTGTGCGTGGGCCTCATCTAATCAGTTGAGGGCTTGAATAGAACAAAAGATGCAAGAAGGGAGAACTCCTTTTGTTTTTAAACAATCCTTTATTTTTTTTAATATTTATTTATTAGGCTGCACCAGGTCTTAGTTGCAGCATGTGTGATCTTCGATCTTCATTGCAGCATGCAGGATCTTTAGTTGTGGCATGTGGGATCTTTTAGCTACAGCATGAAGACTCTTAGTTGTGGCATGTGAGATCTAGTTCCTTGACCAGGGATCGAACCTGGGCCACCTGCATTGGGAACGTGGAGTCTTACCCACTGGACCACCAAGGAAGTCCCGGAAGAAGGGAAAATTCTTGATCCTACCTGGCTGCTTAATCTGAGGCATCAATCTTCTCCTGCCCTTCACCTGGGACTTACACCATTGACTCTACTGGTTCTCAGGCCTTCAGGATGGACTGGAACCACACCACCAGTCTTCATGGGCTTCCAGCAGATTGTGGGACTTTTCAGCCTCCATAATTTCTTCATATATATATATATATATATATATATATATATATATATATATAATTTGTTCTCTTTCTCTGGAGGACCCTAATACATCCTCTTTTCTATATCACTCTTCTTTCAGTTCCCAGAAGTCTCCAAGTTCTTTCCCACCTCAAGGACCTTTTACTTCTAGCTGAAATATTATTCCCCTCACCACCTCCTTGCCTAGCTCCTTTTTCCTCATCCTTTAGAGTCAAGCTAAAGTCATTTTCCCTGGACTTCCAATATAAATTATCTTCCTGTTATTTTTCTCTTATATACAACTTGAGGATGTATATATACAACAAAGAGACACGTCTCAACACACAGCTTGGGGTGTATATTTACTTGTAACATCTCTTTCTTGTGCCAGCTCTGAAGCTCTTTGAGGACAGGGATCGTGTCTATTTTGTTCTTCAGTGTAAACCCAGTGCCTGGTGTGTTGTAGCTCCCAAAACATATCTATTAAATGAAAGAACATAGTCATTTTCAAGGCCAATGTTTGATATAGTATTTTAGAGAAAAAAAATAGGTCCCTTGCCTAATACATGGCTTCATTTTGCTATACAATTTATGGTTGACACAGTATAATTTATTATACAGAGCAACAAAAAATACAATACTTAAAGTTTCTGCCAGGAGGCAAAAATTAGCCATACCACCCACTAACTCTGGGAGACCCCATAGACTTGGAAAAACCATTGGAAGCAACTGCTAAAACTTTGTTTGTGATGTGATTAAATAACTAGCTCTCAGAAGGAATTTTAATGGCCCACATACATTCAGAGCTCTACGTGCTTCTTTAATGTCTACATCATTTTCTCTGTGAGAAAGAATGATTTATCTTTAGTTTGCTTAAAAATTCTTTTCCAAAAATTCCAGACAATCATAATCTCAGTGATAGCAGAGCTTTCTACTATAGTACATGAGCTAACGAACACAAAGAGGTTTGTGGAATCCCTGAGACATAGTGCATGCTTAATAAATGATACTTTCCTTCCCACATCCCTAGGGATATTTTCTTCTAAGGATTAAACAAACTTGCAATAAGTAATAAATAAATCCTAGAGAGCTAATGCATAGTATAGTGAATGTAGACAACAACACTGTATTATGATCACCAAACTGGCTAAGAGACTAGATCTTAATTGTTCCAACCACTAAAAGGAAATGATAACTGTGTGATGTGCTAATTACTGCCACAATAGCAATCATATCACAATACCTAAATGTATCAAATCAACATGTTGTACACCTTAAATGTACATAATGTTATATATCAAATATATCTTAATTTTTTTAAAGTGCTATTTAACTCAGACTACTGATTATGAAAATGTCCCTGAAAGAAAATAGATAGGTAAGTAAAGGAATTTTCTTTGGGGAAGATAAAAGTGAATATTTAAAAAGAGCTGCTGGGCCTTACCTCTGCTCTATCTTGAAGCTTAGCTATAAATCTATAGCATGCTTCTTTCTTTCTTCCTTTTTTAATTTAAAAAGCTGGAGAAAACATTAAATTTGGAAAATAACTCTTGGAGTAAGGAGCTCAGTGTTTTCGGGGACAGTCCTGGACGTTGAACATTCTGCCATCTGGTCCCCATAGGAGAATTCTCTCTTCTTCTGCCACATCTCAGCATCCCTGTGGTTATAACTGAGCTCTTCCACTCTTTACATAAGAACCAGGCTAGCTAAACCATCTCTGTGGAATGGGATCATGGGCTTTTCCTGAGGCAAAGGTGGATGTTCTACCACTGTCTGGACTTGGTGGGCGATCTGCAGCTTGCACAGGTGCAGCATTCATCCGCCGCATCAGCATCACCTCTCTGAGGATGACGCCACCACCCTCTACTCTAGAGGGTTACAACTGGCCTGAACTATGGCAAAGGGGGTCATCCACATAGATTGGACAGATTGGAGAGCTGGCAAGTCTTGTGCCATGAAGCAGGGGCCATAGGCTGGATGTAATGGGTGGACAGTCCTCTCCAGGTGGCAAGAGAAGGACAGTCAATGCAACTTCCAAGCACTGGTAATTTATGCTTCCTTAAGTGCTTACTTAAGTGAAGATTAATGTCTCCCCTTAGTGACACAGCTCTGTGTTCCTTCTCAGCCCACAGACAGTGGCTCTCAAAGTGTAATCCCCAGACCAACAGCATCGACAGCACTTTGTTAGAAAAGCAGATTCTCGGTCAGTCCCCACCCAGACCAACTGAGACCCTTCAGGGTGGGGTCCAGCAATCTGAATGTCTTAACAAACCCTCCAGGTGACCCTGATGTGCACTAAAGTTTGAGAACTACGGCTCTAGTCTAGGGCAGTGTTTCCCCAGCTGTGCTTCGTACTACACTCTCTTGGGAAGCTTTGAAAATCCTAATGCCCAGGCTTCACCCACACTAATTCAGTCAGAATCTGGCAATGAGACTTGGGCATCAGGAGTTCTTAAGGATCCCCCAGGGTAATTCAAAATGGGCAAGCGAGTTTGAAAACCACTGCTCTATCTGGGGCCTCACTGCTCAATAGTGTGGTCTCCGGACCTGCAGCATCCATTGGCATTACCTGGGGGCTTGTTAGAACTGTCAGATCTCAGGGCCCCAGCCCAGACCTGCTGAATCAGTCTGTACTTTAACAAGATCCCAAGTGACTCATAAGCACATTAAAATGTGACAAGCACGGGCCTGGGGTACAAAAAACGCAATCTGAAGCGCGTGTCTCAAACTTTCTGACTTATAGATCAATGATTTACTGAACCGGGTCCAGAGGTTACTGATTTTGTTTTTCTGGTTCTCTGGTGACACTCCCCCTCCCCCCTTCAATGGGGGAGGGGGAGAGCACCTGGGGGAAAGGAAATAAATTCAAAAAGCACCTCAAGGGGGCCCTACAGAGTGAGTAAGGGAGGAAGAAACACTTTAGTTACCATTTGGGTGTATTCTGGTCATATTCTGTTCACCATATTATTAATCACCACTTTGTCCAATAGCAACTCCCAGGAGGCCTCCCCATAAACAAGCTGTTTCTTTCTCTCTCTCTCTCTCCACCCCACCCTCCAATTTCTTATTTCATTATTTCTCAACATCTTACCAGACCACTACTGAATGATTTAGAAAGTGAAACCAAGGCTGATTCAGAATTGGAATAAATATTAACCATGACTTACTATTAAAGAAGTGGAAGGAGGTCCAGATTAAAATAGGCCGACGCTGTGAGCAAAGGCAATAGAAATTTTATTGCCTTGCAATTTTTTTAACCTATAAGATCTTTTTTATTAACCCAATCCACATAGTCAGCTTTTTTCCTCACCTCTGTATATGTGTGTTTGTGTGTTGTCATGACGAATATGAATTTTCAGGATGCCTGTGTATCCTGGGCAGCAGGGTATAGAAGGAGCCTTCTTCGGCTGGGAGTAAGTGTCCTTCACAGCAAGTCACTTTACTGGGCTGGACCTCAGTGTTCTTGCTTCTACAGTAAGGGAGTTTACAGTTGTGGTTGCAGATTCAGATACCTCCAGGGGCCTAGGTAGAAATCTAAATGGGGCAAGGGCAGCCCCTCTCTCTCCTTATTAACCTGTGAAAATGTGGGTCCAATGCTGCCAGATTTCAAAGGAAGCAAGAAAAGAAAATCTGGACTTTTTTGTTTGCAATTTCTCAGTTTTTGAATATTGGTAACTAATAGAAATTTCCCCCCAGAATTTGGAAACCACACCAAACACTCCTGAGGCCATAGTCCACCGGCGCTAGCTAAGTAATGTCCTCCAGCCTCAGTGATATCTCAGCACTCTTTAAGAATTCCAATTCTACCCCTTTAATGAATTTGTTGTTTTTTGTGTAGTCATATTTTTGTCTCTAGTTTATTCTTTCAATAAATATTTGATTACCCATTGTAAGCCAGAAACCATAGTTGACCGGAAAAAAAAAAGAATGAGATGGGGCTTTCTACTTTTAGGTGAGCAAATGGGAAAGCTAAGTGAGATACTCCAATAAATAATAAGGCTCAGTGAATAATTAGGCTTTTTGAAAAGTCTAAGGAAAGGCAGATCTGGTTCTTTAGTCAGACACACAATCTTTTTGAGGCTTGGTATTTTCATCTGTAAAATGGGGGAGAATAATACCTCCCCATCAAGCCTGCGTGAAGATTAGAATTCTGTCTGTAACGTACTTGGCATATAGATGATGCTCAATAAACAATGCTATCTAGCGCTACTACTTTTATTGTTACATTATAAACTCCTAGGTGTTAGGCATTGGGTCTGATGGAAATCATGTGACGGCAGTTCTTAACTTGGAAGCAGCTGGTTGTGTTCCCAAATGTATACCTTCAAGTTTGTTTTCCTGTAGAGATGGCATCAGTTGGTTACTCCCCCAAGCAAACCCCAAAAAGCCTATTTAAACTATAGGATGGGGACTTCCCTGGTGGTCCAGAGGTTAAGATTCTGCGCTCCCAACGCCGGGAGCCCAGGTTCAATCCCTGGTCAGGCAACCAGATCCCTCACGCCACAAGATCCGGCGCACCTCAACGAAGATCCCGCAAGCAGCAATGAAGATCCCGCGTGCTGCAATTAAGACCCAGCACAGCCAAATAAATAAATATCTAAAAATTAAAAAGAATAATAAACTATAGGGTGGCCTAAATATTGCACAACTGCAATTTTTTAAAAAATCAGAAAACCCTATTGATGTGATGCAAATACAACAGAAGAAGCCCTTTGGGGTTCTTTTCAACAAAGTTAAAGGCTTTTGGCTTATTGTGAGTGGTGCTTCTAGTTACACATGCTAAGCCAGGTTTAACTAGAAGACCAAGAGCAAAGAGTTGCATACTTGGTGATTCCGAAGTGGGCTTGTAGGGAGGGCCTTTAAGATGGATGATTCTAGGTTTTTTAATTTGTTTGATTGCGCTTAAAAACATATAACTTTCCTTTTGTTTGAGCCAATTATCTCTAACATTGTGTTCACACTTATCCTTAAGGCACCATCTTTAGGCTGATGACTCTCAAATTTGCATCTCCGGCTCTTAGCTTGGCATCTCTAGTTGGAGATCTCATATGTATCTTAGATTTGACTTGGTCAAAACAGATCGCTTGACCCAAATTTGCCTCCTCCCAAGCCTTTCCTATATCAATAAATGACAATGCCATATGTCAAATTCTGGAAAACATTCTAATTTTTTCTTATTCCTATCACACCCCATATCAAATCCCTCAGGTAGCCCTGTGCACTTTGACTCCGATATTCCATGGCATTATATGAAAAATGGGATCACTCCTCGCCTTGTGCACTGTACAGGTAAATTCAAGCCACCATTTTCTCTACTCCAACAGCCTGCTAACCCATCTCTCTGCCTCTCCCACTTCTGACCTAACACAGCAGCCAGGGTGATCTTCTGAAACCATAAATAACATATCTTTTTGGCTCAAAACCCTCCAAAGGCTTTTCATTGCAAGTGGAATAAAAATCCAGACTGCTAGCCATGCCCCAGAAGTCTTATGTGATCTAGCCTCCACCTGTTTTCCCCCTTACTGGCAACTGAGGTCGCTTGCACATCTGCATCTCCTGCCAGTAAGTTCTTTCATGACAGCCTTCCTTCTCATCGTCTCTTCCTTAGAAAGGCCTTCCCTGACCATCTCTTTCACAGACTTCTAGCCGTCCCCCAGTATCCACTCTTCCCCTTTTCCAAAGAAATGGAACCTCCTATTTTTAGCTGAGTCCGTAATTGGCCAGTCTCCCTTAAACTGGTTATGGCTACATGACCAAGTTCTATCCAATGCAATATAAACAGAAATATCATGTGGCAGTATCCAAGAACCAGCCTTAAAAAATCATTGGTACATGCCTTTAGCTTCTTCTCCCCATTTATTCGTTCTGCTGGCTGGAATGTGAACTGATGGCTGGAGCTGGAGCAGCCACCTCAGACCATGAGGTAACTTTGGAAATGGAGGCCAAGCACGGCAGAGCAACAGAATGGAAGGAGCCGGATCACTGAGGACTTCATGGAGCAGAACTGCCATAACAGCCCTGGATTACTTGCTTTTGGACTTCTACTTGAGAGAGAAACAAACTTTTGTTGAAGTCACAGTTATTTTGGATCCTGTTACCAACTTAATTCCAACTGATAGACTACTCTGTCTAAGGCAGCCCTCTTTCATATTTATCTGCAATTTTTCTTCAAAGCCCTTAGTGCCTAAAATTACCCTCTATATTTATTTATACTTTTATTTATATTTTTAATATCTTGCCCCCTCTGGAATATAAACTCCTTGAAGCCAGGGATTACCTGATGTTCAGAGCTGTATCCCTATCTCCTGCAAGAGTGCCTAGGACATAATAGGTGCTTAACAAATATTTGTGGAATGAATTGGTGAGTGAACACCTCCTGTGTGCCAGGGAGAGAGATACAAAGATGATTAACATATGTTTTCTGAGTTCCTTGTCTGAGAAGCTCACTGTCTGTTGGAAGTGGTGGTCATCCTCCTTGGGTTCATCTAACCATGGTTCTCAGCCAGGGACAGTTTTGCTCCCCAAGGGGCATTTGTTGATGTCTGGACCTATATTTGATTGTTACAAGTTAGGGGATGCCACTGGCATCCGGGGAGTAGAGGCCAGGGAAGCTGCTAAACGTCCTGCAAAGGACAGCCCCCCTCAGCAGGTAATTATCTGGCCCCAAATGCCAACAGTGCTAAGGTTGAGAAACCCTGAGCTAGTCAAGGTCAGTGTTGATTAGATTTGCCAGGGGGAAAATTGTTTGGGCTGCACAAGAGTAGAAGCCATGAAATGTGTGGGATGGCTGAATTGCCGAGGTCGGCTGAGTTGTCAAATTCTGCAAAGCTCTCCGCTGAGAGGCCAGCTCCAACCATTAACCATTGCTTGTCACTGGGCCCACGTTTGGAGGACACTGTGCATTCAGAACAGTAAAGTTATGTCCAGAACTCTAGAAACCAAGCCAGAGAAGCTCTTTGAATGGTATCGTCATGAGTAGAAAGAACTCTAACATGAATACTCACTTTGCCCACTTTCCCCAGGGAGGCTGACAGAGCTGAGTCTCTCTCCCACTTTCTGCTGTAATAAGTCTCTTCTTTATTTCTGTTGGATGAAAGGAGTGTGTCCACATTCACGGGCCTCCCACAAAATGTAATTTTCTCTTGCAGGTAAACCAAGTAAACAAATGAAAGATGAGGGTAGTCTAAGGGACAGGAGATTATGGAGGTGATAGTTCTGGGCCACTTCATATTTTAACTACCCCCCCTTGTTTTTTTTTAGCTTTCTAATTTGTTAGACACTGATACGCTTCGTGACTTTGGCTAGGGCACTTAATCTCCCTGAGCCTCAGTTTCCTCATCAGCAAACTCAAGGGGGTGGATCAGGCCATGGCTTATCTGTCTTCCACTCTAAATAACCATGATGATTCATCTATCACCGGTTAACCATCAATTAAATGATGGCAACAAATGCCCGGGTTCAAAGAAATAAATTTGAAAATAAAGGAAAGACTACAGTGATTCTTAGCATCAATGTTCCTCCCTCCCACCCTCTCCTGAGCCATTTCAAAAACAAAGCATCAGCGCTAATCTTTGGAACAGTATTTCCTAAAATATGTTTCTTAGAACGTAGCTCCTCAAGATGTGAAAATGGGACTCTACATCAGAAAAATTGGGGAGCATACTAGATCCTCTTTTTGGAGAGTAACAATAAATCATTTTAACGTTTTATAAACCCAATGCTTCTCACTTATTTGACTAGAGATTTCATTCTTCATTGAATATTTATTAGCATCCTAGAGAACTACAGAACTAGTGTTCTGTGAAACTCACTTTTGGAGACCCTGACGTGGTATATAATGCCAATACCTTTTGTTCAGTACCTACTTGGAGAGGGAATGATGGACCTGCTAAAAAGATTCCCAAAAAAGACAGACATGTTTTACAACTTCCCCGGTCTTCAGTAGACATATGGGCATTACCCATATACCTGGTGTCAGGCAACAATAGCATGCTAAAGACACACTATTAATAAAATCCACTTATTGGTCTCATTTTTTTGTTATATAGCCTATGATGCAAAGAGAGAAAACTTTAAACATATGCTTCTTTGCTGAATTTACTCTGTCAATCTTATTCACTAAGACTCTATTACAGGGTTGACAAATAGGTTTTTTCTCTCATGACAATTTTGATCAATGGGTAGTGGCTGCCTAGAGCTCTGTATTAAAAACAATAATAAGACCTTGAATGGGCTTGGAGGGCAAATATGCTGTGATTGATTTTTTTTTAATGTGTTTATTTTGGCTGCATTGGGTCTTCATTGCTGCACAAGGGCTTTCTCTAGCTGCGGCACACGGGCTTCTCATTGCGGTGGCTTCTCTTGTGGCAGAGCAGGGGCTCTAGGTGCAAGGGCTTCTGTAGTTGCAGCACACAGGCCCTAGAGCACATGAGCTTCAGCAGTTGTGGTACGAGGGCTCAGTAGTTGTAGTGCACGGGCTTAGTTGCTCCACAGCATGTGGACTCTTCCTGGACCAGGGATTGAACCTCTGTCCCCTGCATTGTCTGGTGGATTCTTAACCACTGCGCCACCAGAGAAGTCCATGTGATTGATTCTTAATGTCTCTTGTGGGTATAGTGCTGTGATTGATTGTTGATGTCTGTTGTGTGTATAGACTAGTAGAAGACATAGGGTGCTTGTTGTGTGTTTCCTCACCAAAAATCTTACAAACCACCCACATCGGCTTGATAGGGGAGTTAAGACTTAATACACTTAGGTGTCAAAAGGAATGGTTAAGATAATTCTATAGGGTCAGGTCTTAAAGATAAATTGAATGCAAGATCTCATTTGGGCCTTGAAGGTTAGAAAGGTTGGGTCTTGTGAGGAGACCCTGGGAGGTAATTCTCAGCAGAGATTGCAGATGAGCGGCCAAGGCCCCAGGAATAGCTTGTATCTCTAGAGCTGCCCAGATACAGTGTCAGCATCCCTTAGACAGTGCTTAATAAAGGTTCATTCTTATCCTTTATCTAGCTCAGCTCTGTCCAATAGAAATATAATTTGAGCCACATATATAATTTGAAACTTTTGAAAAGTAAAGAGAAAATAACCACATTTAAAAAGTAGAGAGAATTCCCTGGTGGTCCAGTGGATAGGAATCCATGCTTTCACTGCCCAGGGCCTGGGTTTGGTCTTTGGTCGGAGAACTAAGATCCCACAAGCTACACAGTGCGGCCAAAAAAAAAAACAAAACAAAGAAAAAGTAAAGAGAAACAGGTGAAATTAATTTTAACAATATAGTTTATTTAACCCAATATATCCAAAATATTATCACTTCATACAATCAATGCAAAAATTATTAATGAGATAGTTTACACTCTATTTTTGGTAATAAGTCTTTGAAAGCTGGTGTATATTTTACTTACATCATATCTCAATGGGAACCAGCCACATTTCAAGCGCTCAATAGCCCCAAGTGGCTAGTGGCTACCATGTTGGACAATGTTAGTATAAACTACCACTCTTATTCATATGTTCTGTCTTCCAGAAAGTTTGAATACAGTTAATTTGGTTCCAGCAGTTTTCCCAAACTCTATTCTGATGCTGGTGTTAGCAATATTTTCTTTTTTTTTTGCGGTACGTGGGCCTCTCACTGCTGTGGCCTCTCCTGTTATGGAGCACAGGCTCCGGACGCACAGGCTCAGCGGCCATGGCGCATGGGCCTAGCCGCTCCGCAGCATGTGGGATCTTCCTGGACCGGGGCACGAACCCGTGTCCCCTGCATCGCCAGGCGGACTCTCAACCACTGCGCCACCAGGGAAGCCCAGCAATATTTTTTAATCTAAAAAGTATTTCTATTAATAGCACATAAGAAAAATCCATTATTCATTACTTTAAAAATAATTTAAATTATTTTTTAAGTTAGAGATTGTTATTTTTGCTTCGTGTTAACATTAGGAAGGCAGAGTTATTAGGTAGAGAACAGTAATAGTTCCTACGACTTGTTCTTTCTCTATTTTTTTTTTACCATTTTAAAATTGATGTAAAATATACATAACATAAAATTTACCATTTATGTGTATAGTTCAGTGGCATTAAGTACATTCACACTGTTGTTCTACCATCACCACCATCCATCTCCAGAAACTCATCATCCTCCCAAACTGAAACTCTACGCCTGTTTTTTTTTTCCTACACCTATTAAACAGTAACTCCCCATTCTCCCCTCCTCCTAGGCCCTGGCAACCACCATTCTACTTTCTGTCCCCATGAATTTGATTACTCTAAGTTCCTCCTATAAGTAGAATCATACAGTATTTGTTTTTTGTGTATAGTTTCTTTCACATAGTATAACGTCTGTAAAGTTCATCTATATTGTAGCATACGTCAGAATTTCCTTTCTTTTTAAGGGTGAATAATATGCCATCGTATGGATTTACCACATTTTATTTATCCATTCATCCATCAACGGACACTTGGATTGCTTCTATCTTTGGCTATGTGAATAATGCTACCATGAACATGGGTGCGCAAATACCTGTTTGAGTTCCTGCTTTAAATTCTTTTGGGCATATACCCAGAAGTGGAATGGCTGAATCATATGGTAATTCTATTTTTTAATTTTTTGAGGACCCTCCATACTATTTTTCACAGTGTCTGCACTATTTTACATGCCCATCAGCAACTTACAAGGGTTCTATTTTCTCCAATTCCTGGCCAACACTTGTTAGTTTCTGTTTGTTTGTTTATAACGGCTGTCCTAATTGGTGTAAAGTGGTATCCTATTGTGATTTTGTTTTGAACTTTCTTAATGATTAGTGATGTTGAGCATCTTTTCATGTGCTTATTGGCCATTTGTGTATCTTCTTTGAAGAAGTGTCTCTTCAAGTCCTTTGCCCGTTTTTTTTTTTTAATTGAGTTGTATATTTTGCTGTTGCCCGTGTTGAGTTGTAGGAGGTCTTTATATGTTAACTCCTTTTCAGATATATGATTTGCAGATATTTTCTCCCTTTTCACTCTGTTGATAGTGTCCTTAGAAGCACATCATTTTGGTACTTTATGGACTGACCAGAAAAAATATTCCTCCATTACATGCCCCTCAAGTGGTTTTCAGGTTTTCTTCAACATCAGATAGCCCAGGGTTTAAAACCAGGTTCTGCTACTTACCAGCTGGGTGGCCTGGGGCAAGTTACTCAGGAAACTTTCTGAGTACAGTTTCCTCTTATGCAAAAATCAGGATTTGATACTATTTACCTCCCAGCGTTTGAGGAAGGGTGGCAGTTAGAAATAAATATAATTAAAATTCCCAGTAAGTAGTCACTATTATTTTAACAAAATGGTGAAAAAGGCGGTTTCTGAGTTTAAACTGGGGAGCTCAAGGCCAGGCTTTGTCTTTTTTTTCTTTTTCTTTCAGGCTTTGTCTTTTATTAGCTCTCTTCCATCCCTGGTATTTGCTAGGAATAAACACTTCCCAAACACTAGCCAGTGATTTGGAGATTAGGCTATTATTTTCCTACAATCCTATTATTTTCATATTTCTGTTTCCCTTACCCCAGGTGATGTCATACTCGGCCATCTGCTTCCCCTGCATCCAAAAGCCACCTCAAGTCATGCTTTTACTGAGAAGCTTCTTCCGGGGCCCAGCAGGAGGGTCCCCTGAGAGGTGGTATGCCTGGGGGATGTTCCAAACACCCAGGCCAAGCAGAGTGACCTTCAAATCATTGTAGCACAGAAGACCTTCCAGAATAAGCCTGCGTTTGCCTCCTTGGCATGGGATGAAGGAATCGTTTCAGTTTCAGTAACGCATATAGCAGTGCACTAAAGAGGTCAAAGAGTTCTATTTCAGCGAGAAGCTCTGCAGGGAAGTATTTATCCCTCCCTTATTTGGTAGGCTCTTTAACTATAGTGAATTCAATTTGCAACACCTGTTTGCTTTTTTAAAAATGGCTACTCATAGAAATTGATGCATTAAGTCGATTGTTGGGTAAAGTAAATTATCCGGGCAACATGGGGACAGGCATGTGAATTTAAGCTTCAGCTCTACTGTATGCTACCTATGTCACCTTGGGCGAGTTGTGTCCACTGTAAGCCTCTGCATCATCTGTAAAAGGGGAATAAGAAGAGCAATCAATCTTAAGAGATCATCTTGAGGGTTCCATGAACGATGAGCTAGTTATTGTAGAGCCTTTGTACCATGACTGGGGAGGAGCAAAAGCCCAGTAAATGTCAGCTATTGTTATTATCAACTGTATCATCATCATCATATCAGACTTGGGTGACTTCCAGGCAGTGACAACAAGTACTAAAGGCACCACTCTTCTTTGCCCTGGGTTAACTTCCATCTCTACACCTCCTCTTCCCACCCCCAACACATTAATATCCTTTCTCTTCAACCCAATCCTGGTGGGCCCTGACTTCAGGCAAAACGTTTCAGAAGGCTGAAGGTGGATAAGAGACCAGGAAACGACACTAGAAGTCACAGATTAAAAAATGAGGAAAAACCAAATTCTACACTGGTAGGAGCTTCTACTAAAGGCCTGCGAGAACGGAAGATAAACTATCTTTGGCCGGAAAATACTTAACATTTAGCATTTGAAAAAAAAGTTTTGCTCCCCTACAATCCAGTTCTTCAGAAAGACATATACTAGGTACAAGAAGGAGATATACACAGGACATCTTTTTATTTATTTTAAAGTTTTATTTATTTTTGGTTGCATTGGGTCTTGGTTGCTGCGCACGGGCTTTCTCTAATTGCGGCGAGCGAGGTCTACTCTTTGTTGCGGTGTGCGGGCTTCTCATTGCGGTGGCTTCTCTTGTGGCGGAGCACGGGCTCTAGGCGCGTGAGCTTCGGTAGTTGCGGCTCGCGGGTTCTAGAGCACAGGCTCAGTAGTTGTGGTGCATGGGCTTAGCTGCTCCGCGGCATGTGGGATCTTCCCTGACCAGGGCTCAAACCCGTGTCCCCTGCATTGGCAGGCGGATTCTTAACCACTGCGCTACCAGGGAAGTCCAACACAAGACATCTTTTTAAAATGTTAAAAGATGACTGTACAAACAATAGATGGCAATGACTTGCTGGGGAAATTTTATTTACATAATCTGCATTTTATTTACATATGTGCCTGATATTGCTTAAATCTTAAAAAGCAAAGGAGCTGGCTCCTTTAGAATCATCATATAACTTCCTGGGCACCTCAGAGCCAAGCATGGGGGAATCTCACCCTCATGTTTCCTGCACTTTATGTCACAAACAGCTTTGGATGGGCATCATTGTCCTCCTATTTTATTGTCTGGAGTGTGCACGAGTCACTGGGCAGCACATCTTGTGCCCTGATTCACAGAAGCTTGGCCTTGCCTCAAGCTGAGGCAGCCTGAGGGGAGATTTCAAATGTGTCAAGAGGTTTCCCAGCCAAATTCCTTCAGCACCAACTTGAAAACTGGCTATAAAAATAGCCCTTACTGAGGGAGCCTGACCTGTGACAAAGCTTTCCTAGCTGGGAGCAGGAATATGAGGGCTGCTGTTTTTCTTTTCAAAAAATCTGCTTTAATGTCTCTATGATGTGGGTTTACTTTTTAAAAATCCCTCTTGTACTCCAGTCTCCTGTTTGAGAATGACATCCCTTGATTTTTGGAGACGAATTGGGGTTAATCCTGCACCAGATCTGGGGATTATAGATCCCCAGATTTGTTTACTCAGGTTATACATTTGAGTGTCTGTCTAGGAAATTTGGAAGATCTATCTAGGAAAATCCTGGTGCCTGTGTTCAAATCCTGATGCCAGGGTCTTTCAGAAGTTAAAGGCTCAGGTCAACTTATAGTTTTGGAGTTTCTGAGTGTATTAAAAAATTAAGAAATAGCGAACAGGACACAGCATTTATGGTATATTTTAACAGTTTTCTTTTTACAACTGACCACTTTTAACACAAGAGGGAAGAAACTACAATGCAAAAGGATTACCTATTCAACAGGTGAATAATGTAATACAATTATAAAGGGTAAATGCACAGCCCCTCGAGGTGTGTGGGCTGGTAAGGGGACACAATTGTTAAAATCCAGGCTACTTCCTTGTCAGTGTGTTTTTGGGACTTTGTGTATAGCCTCATTAGGCAATAACGTCAAAGGTCTAAATCTGAAACCTTGATGAATGTGAAGTCAGGCGCAGGACCAAATGTCCCTTCTGTTCCTGCCTATGACAGTCCCCTGCCTGCTACCAGCTGGGTGATTTTGGACAGGCTGCTCAGTTACTCTTGGCATCAGAGATACCTACCGCATAGCGTGGTTTTGGAGAATTCCATGAAGTAAATTAGTAAAATAGGCATTAGCAAATGCTCAATAAATATTAGCTAGAGTTGGTCACCATTATTAGAGCTAACACTCTATGCCTTGGCCAAAGTTTATTTAATTGTTCTATGTCGGTCACTGCCACATAAGAGTATTGGTTCTCTGTTCGTTCATTCAACACGTATTTATCAAATGCTTTAGCTTTTTAAAAATTGTGTGTTTCTTTTTAATTAATTAATTTATTTTTGTCTGCATTGGGTCTTCGTTGCTGTGCGAGGACTTTCTCTAGCTGTGGCGAGGGTGGGCTACTCTTCCTTGCAGTGTGCAGGCTTCTCATTGCGGTGGCTTCTCTTGTTGCAGAGCACAGGCTCTAGGTGCGTGGGCTTCAGTAGTTGCAGCTCGCAGACTCAGTAGTTGTGGCACGTAGGCTCAGTAGTTGTGGCTCTGGAGTGCAGGCTCAGTAGATGTGGTGCAAAGGCTTAGTTGCTCTGTGGCATGTGGGATCTTCCAGGACCAGGGCTCGAACCCGTGTGGCCTGCATTGGCAGGCGGATTCTTAACCACTGTGCCACCAGGGAAGTTCCTTAAAATTGTGTTTTCAGGGCTTCCCTGGTGGTGCAGTGGTTGAGAGTCCTCCTGCCGATGCAGGGGACACGGGTTCGTGTCCCGGTCCGGGAAGATCCCACATGCCGCGGAGCGGCTGGGCCCGTGAGCCAGGGCTGCTGAGCCTGCGCGTCCGGAGCCTGTGCTCCGCAACGGGAGAGGCCGCAACAGTGAGAGGCCCGCGTACCTCAAAAAAAAAAAATTGTGTTTTCAAATACTATTTCTATATTTTAATTAGAAAACGAGCAATAAGCAGGGGAAAAAATCACCCGTGATCCCACTTATCACAGGATATCAATATTAAGTAAATTTAATACATTTTTTCTAATCTTTTTTCTATAAAACCTTCCCCTCCCTTTTTTTTTTTTTTGCAGTACGCAGGCCCCTCACTGCTGTGGCCTCTCCCGTTGCGGAGGACAGGCTCCGGACGCGCAGGCCCAGCGACCATGGCTCACGGGCCCAGCCGCTCCGTGGCATGTGGGATCCTCCCGGACCGGGGCACGAACCCGCGTCCCCTGCATCGGCAGGCAGACTCCCAACCACTGCGCCACCAGGGAAGCCCTTCCCCTCCCTTTTTTAACTGAGCTGAGGTCATAGCACATGTTCACATTTGGATCTCATGCTCTTTTTAATTTATTTTTTACTTTTTAATTTAATTTTTCTTTTACATTAGAGTATAGTTGATTTACAATATTGTGGTAGTTTCAGGTGTACAGCAAAGTGGTTCAGTTACACATATACATGTATCCATTATTTTTCAGATTCTTTTCCCATATAGATTATTACAGAATATTGAATAGAGTTCCCTGTGCTATACAGTAGGTCCTTGTTGATTATCTATTTTATATATAATAGTGTGTATCTGTTAATCCCAAACTCCTAATTTATCCCTCCCCTCCACCTTTCCCCTTTGGTAACCACAAGTCTGTTTTCGAAACTGTGAGTCTGTTTCTGTTTTCTAAATAAGTTCATTTGTATCATTTTTTTTAGATTCCACATATAAATGATATCATATGACATTTGTCTTTCTCTGTCTGACTTACTTCACTTAGTATGATAATCTTTAGGTCCATCCATGTTGCTGCAAATGGCATTATTTAATTCTTTTTTATGGCTGAGTAGTATTCCATTGTATATATGTACCACATTTTATTTTTTTTGGTTCTGCCACTATTTTATTTTATTTTACTTTATTTTACATATAAAGGTATCTATTCTTTTTCAAATTGTTTTCCTATTTAGGTTTTACATAATATTGAGTAGAGTTCCCTGTGCTATACAGTAGGTCCTTGTTGGTTATCCATTTTAAATATAGCAGTGTGTACATGTCAATCTCAAACTTCCTAACTATTCCTTTCCCCTACCCTTCCCCCCAGTAACCAGAAGTTCCTTCACTAAGTCTGTGAGTCTGTTTCTGTTTTGTAAATAACTTCACTTGTATCATTTCTTTTTAGATTCTGCATATAAGTGATATTATACAATGTTTCTCTTTGTCTGACTTACCTCACTTAGTATGACAATCTCTAAGTCCATCCATGTTGCTGCAATCGGCATTATTTCATTCTTTTTAATGGCTTAGTAACATTCCATTGTATATATATACCACATCTTCTTTATTCATTCCTCTGTTTTGTATTTTTTCATTTTAAAATTAATTAATTTATATTTTATTTTTGGCTGCGTTGGGTCTTTGTTGCTGCGCGTGAGCTTTCTCTAGTTGCGGTGAGTGGGGGGCTACTCTTCGTTGTGGTGTGCAGGCTTCTCAATGAGGTGGCTTCTCTTGTTGTGCAGCACAGGCTCTAGGCACGTGGGCCCAGTAGTTGTGGCACACAGGCTTAGTTGCTCTGCAGCATGTGGGATTTTCCCAGGCCAGGGCTCGAATCTGTGTCCCCTGCATTGGCAGGTGGATTCTTAACCACTGTGCTACCAGGGAAGTCCCCTCCATTCCTCTGTTGATGGACATTTAGGTTGCTTCCATGTCTTGGCTATTATAAATATTGCTGCTATGAACACTGGGGTGCATGTTTTTGTTTTTTTTTTTTCGGTATGCGGGCCTCTCACTGTTGTGGCCTCTCCCGTTGTGGAGCACAGGCTCCAGACGCGCAGGCTCAGCGGCCATGGCTCACGGGCCCAGCCACTCCACGGCACGTGGGATCTTCCCGGACCGAAGCACAAACCCCTGTCCTCTGCATCGGCAGGCAGACTCTCAACCACTGCGCCACCAGGGAAGCCCCATGTATATTTTTGAATTATGGTTTTCTCCAGATATATGCCCAGGAATGGGACATGGGACAGCTGGATCATATGGTAGTTCTATTTTTAGTTTTTTAAGGAACCTCCAAACTGTACTCCATAATGATTGTACCAATTTACATTCCCACCAACAGTGTAGGAAGGTTCCCTTTTCTCCACACCCTCTCCAGCATTTATTGTTTGTAGACTTTGTTTTTGGCCATGCTGCATGGCATGTGGGACCCCAATTCCCTGACCAGGGATCGAACCTGTGCCCATGCCCATTGCAGTGGAAGCACAGATTCTTAACCAGGGAAGTCCCTGTTTATAGACTTTTTAAATAAATATTTATTTATTTAATTTACTTGGTTGCACCAGGTCTTAGTTGCAGCAGGCGGGCTCGTTAGTTGCAGCTTGCTGGCTCCTTGGTTGCGGCATGTGAACTCTTGGTTGCAGCATGCATGTGGCATCTAGTTTCCTAACCAGGTATTGAATCTGGGCCCCCTGCACTGGGATCACGGAGTCTTAACCACTGAGCCACCAGGGAAGTCCCCCTGTTTGTAGACTTTTTGATGATGGCCATTCTGACTGGTGTGAGGTGATACCTCATTGCAGTTTTTTTTTTTTTTTTTTTTTTTTTGGTACGCGGGCCTCTCACTGCTGTGGCCTCTCCTGTTGTGGAGCACAGGCTCTGGACGCGCAGGCTCAGTGGCCATGGCTCACGGGCCCAGCTGCTCCGCGGCATGTGGGATCTTCCCGGACCGGGACACGAACCCGTGTCCCCTGCATCGGCAGGTGGACTCTCAACTACTGCGCCACCAGGGAAGCCCCTCATTGCAGTTTTGATTTGCATTTCTCTATTTCATGTTCTTTTTTAAACATGTAAGCATAATATCTTCCCGATTCCATTAAAATCTTCATAATTATAATTTTTAATAATCTGAAGAAAATTACAAGTACGAATGGACTGTCTCCTAATGTTTCCTACTGTTGGACACTGAAATAATGCCTCCTCTTTTTTTGTGTGAGCTATTTATAAGTAAAACTGAGACCAATACTTCTGTATCAATCTTGGTCCATATCTTAGTTAATTTCCATTTCATTCCTTCCACTAACAACTATTTTTTGAGTGCTTACTCTGAGTCAGGTGCTGTGCTGTGTGCTGGGGATGGAGGCGGTAAAGGTGAGACAGGTATGGACTTGAATCTCACAGAGCTCATATCCTAAGGGTGAGACAGATAATACATATGCAAAGAGACACAATACTTGCAAATGGTGATGGGTGTTACCAAGGAAAGAAATAGGGTGTGTGATAGAACACACCTGGAAAGGGCACTGGCCAGCTCTTTTGAGCAGGGAGGTCAGGGAAAACCTCTCAGAAGACTTGAGATGGTATACCCTGAGAAAACCATCATTCAAAAAGAGTCATGCACTACAATGTTCATTGAAGCTCTATTTACAATAGCCAGGACATGGAAGCAACCTAAGTGTCCATCGACAGATGAATGGATAAAGAAGATGTGACACATATATACAATGGAATATTACTCAGCCATAAAAAGAAACAAAATTGAGTTATTTGTAGTCAGGTGGATGGACCTAGAGACTGTCATACAGAGTGAAGTAAGTCAGAAAGAGAAAAACAAATATCGTATGCTAACACATATATATGGAATCTGAAAAAAAAAAAAGCAAGTTTCTGAAGAACCTAGGGGCAGGACAGGAATAAAGATGCAGACGTAGAGAATGGACTTGAGGACACCGGGAGGGGAAGGGTAAGCTGGGATGAAGTGAGAGAGTGGCATGGCCATATGTACACTACCAAATGTAAACCAGATAGCTAGTGGGAAGCAGCTGCATAGCACAGGGAGATCAGCTCAGTGCTCTGTGACCACCTAGAGGAGTAGGATAGGGAGGGTGGGAGGGAGACGCAAGAGGGAGGGGATATATGTATACATATAACTGATTCACTTTGTTATACAGCAGAAACTAACACACCATTGTAAAGTAATTATACTCCAGTAAAGATGTTAAAAAAAGACTTGAGATGGGCCAGGAAAAGAGAGCCAGGACTAGGGTGAGACAAAAGAGGTGCCTAGAGGCCCTAATTTAAGGAGGCACTCACTCGCAGGCTGGTGCAAGTGCAGGGTTGGCACTTGGACAACCTCAAGAGTGAGTGCCTCCTTAAATTTGGCCCCAGAGGCACTCCACTCTTTACCCCAGTACCAACCTTGATGGGAGTAAAGGCAGGAAAGGCATTCCAGGCAGAGGGAACAGCAAGTACAAAAAAGTGCAGGGGCTGGAGAGGCTAAGTGTGTTTCAGGAACTGAAATTCTGTCTCTATTATTGGAGTGGAATGAAAAAGTGCTAATGGAACCAGTGAAGCAAAACTACTAAAAGAAGTGAGAAAAAATTTTGGAAAGTTTTCAGAGTTGATCATATTTGATGTGTATATATTTTTAAGTATCCAAGTAGTCATCATGGGAAAAACCGGGCTTTTAATTCTTTCTTCTCAGTGGTTTAGAATTGTCTTTATAGTCCACATGTATTGGGAGGTGAGGATGTGGTGGGGTCCCCAATAACTTTTTCAGTGCTTAGGTGCTCAAAAGTGGTGTTACTCAATCTTGGCTGCATATTAGAATCCCCTGGGGAAGTCAAAAGTATTGATGCCTGAGAGATCCTGATTTAATTGGGGTACAGCCTACATGAGGGCGTTTTCCTATAAGGACAAACTTTAGAACCATTGTTAGGATCCTGTTTTGGGTATGAGCAGCCCTGGGATGTTTGCAATGCAGGAGAAGCCAGCTTTTACAGGCTCTTAGTGATGATGAGTCTGGATTTTATCCTAAGAATGGGAAGCCATTGGTGCATTTTAAGTAGGATGTTCGCATGATCTGATTTTTATTTTAAGAAAATCACTTTGTCTGTAATGTGGCACATTTCCTTAGGATAGTTTCCCAGGAGAAGAATTAGTGGGGGAAAGGGCGTTAATTTTAAGTCTTTGGACACACACTCTTAAATTGCTTTCCAGGAAGTTGCTGCCACATGACACTCACCCACCTCCCATGTCCTCACACCTCCCCTGTGCCAACACTGTTTTTGAGGGTTAATCACTTCCATGAAAGAAGTAGAAAAAACAATGATAAATAAGAAGGAATTGTTTGAGCAACTGGGCACAACCCCTGCCAGCTACTTTTCTTTCTTTTTCTTTTTCTTCATTGGTCAAATATTATCCAAATAGCCACGTGCTTCAGAGAAGTGGTGAATCTGATCTTTAGGTAATTTTTTTTGACTGCTTACCATGTGGAAGGCACTGTGAAAAACACTTTACATGCAAGATCGCTATTAATCCTCTCAACATCCTCAAGAGGTCAGTGCTAATATTATCATCTTCATTTTACAGATGAGAACCTGGGGCACTGCGAGAGTCAGGAGCTTTGCTGATGCTCCCTCAGCTCTTAAGTGGAGTTGGAATTTGAACCCAGAGCCCTTCCTTGAAGTACTCTGCTGTTGTTCTGTAATTTGAAAAGGTTAAAGGACTCCTGACATTTTTCTCAGGGGTCTAAGGTTCTGATTATTCTGTTGGGAATCATTTTGGAAGCTGAACAATCGACATAATTTGGTCATCACTGCACCTTTGTTGCAATCAACTGTTGAAGCAAGTCAAAATGATTAATTGGCTACATCAGCCATTTGCTCATGGGTCTGAGGGTCCCAAAGAGGAAGAGAGCATCAACTTACCTGGAGCACAAAAAGAAAAGGATCTGAGGAAGACAGGTCCAAGAATCGTCAAAACTTAGAATTAAGAAAAGGCTTTGGGGGAAGGGGCCTTTTTAGTCAGATTGCAAGACAGGCTTGCAGAATGATGGAGAGAGGGGAGATTGAGCAAACATAACAATTCCAGACATTTCTAATAATAGATCTATCTCTCTGACCCCTACTCCCAGAGTTGCTTAAGGACAAGGATTGAGTCTGGATCTCTGTCCCTGTCCCCAACTGCTTGGTTAGTAGATGATCAATAAATTTTGCTGAATGTTGAATGAAAGAATAAATCATGATTAGGCTGCACATTAAAAACATACTTGAGGACAATATGTTCACTGTTGCTTATGTAATTAGACATTAACTACAAACAAACCAAAATAACTTGTGGCAGGATTAACAAATTTCCAGAGAGAACCATACTGAGTGAGGGGACCCTAATCTTGGGACTCGATTCAAGAGGGACTTTTTCTCTTCATCAGAGAGTAGGGAAGAAAGGATACCTCTTGTAGGGCCCCGTTTACAACTGGTGGGATCCTTCCTCACAGCAAGTGCAGGGGAACCCAGGGCAAATTTCAGGGTAGAGTGTGTACCTTCCAGATGCATCTCTCTTCACTCAGGTATTTTATTAAAAAAATTTCTTTTTTACACATGTGGGTGACCATGCTTGGGTCTGACCTAGTGGGAATTTCTGTGTTGAGTCAAATAGCCCCAGTTCAGAGGAGTTTCTTTTTTCCTGAATGGGTGGAGGGGAGAGGGGAGAAAAGTGCTTTTGAAAATCTAACTTTCTATCCTCTAGAACTGGCAGGATCATACCTTTATGAGGGGTTGCTGGGCACAAGAAAGGAGCCCAGGGTTGAAGCGGGATGAGTGTGTAACACCTCATAATCTCAAGTACTTTTGGTAACCATTTTAAATCACACAAGCAACATATAAAGACTTTCTTCTTGCAACATAAAATAGGTTAAGACCCTCTGTGCAGACAAGGGTAAGATCCTTTTTACTATCCTCCCCAAAGGTAACTCCTGTTACCTGTTCGATGTGCATCTTGCTGACCTTTTCTCAATGTATATGGATGGCATTCACATCATGTATCAGATGCTTTAGTGAAGTCTTTCTGGCGGACTGTCGCTGTGGGGGAGAGAGTGCTCAGGTTTGCCCCCCAGCCCCCCGACTCTTTTTGGAGGGGAAGGTGGGCAAGTGTAACGGTGAGAGGATTTCAGAGCATATTTCACATTGCAGGGAATCGGGTCTGGTGCTTGAGAGTACTCCACTTTCTCGATTTAATTTAGTTTTTTGCAATGTGAAGAAATGGTCGAGGTGTCAGGACTCCATGGGCATTTCAGGCGTTGGCTGGGTAAATAGATACCCACCCTCTCTCTTTTTTTTTTAATTTCCACTTTTTACCGTAGAAGGTGAGGAACGTGGAGGCACGTGAACCCTAAAGGCACGCCTCTGTGTGTGTGTGTGTGTGTGTGTGTGTGTGTGCGCGCGCCCCCCCCCCCCCAGCAAGGGCACCCCAGGTTCTTAATTGGATGCTTGTTTACACCTTACTGCCCGGCCCTCAAGGGGTCAGGTGTTTTCCCGGGCTTATGTGGGAGGGTGTGCGTGTGGGAGTGGTGGCGGAGATTCCCCTCTCCCGTGATCCCCTGCGGCGGGGCCAGACCTCGGCGAGGTCCGCGGATAGTGCAGAATACCGCAGGGCGCGGGAGGATCGTCCGCTCGCTGAGCCCGGCCCCGCCCCCGCCCCCGCCCCAGGCCCCGCCCTTCCGATTCGGCCCCGCCCCTCTCCCCTGGCCCGGCGGGCGCCGGCCCCGCCCCTCACTCCCAGCATGCCGTGCGGCAGCGGCGGCGCGGCGGGCGGAGTCGGGAGGTGGGGTAGCCGTGGCTGTGTGAGCTTGAGGATCCGCGGCCACCGCCTCCTCCTCGCTGTTCTCCTCCTCCTGCGCCCCGGCGTCGCGGGCCGCGTACGGCCCTGTAAGAGACGTCGCCTCCCCTTCCTCCACCTCCCTCTCACCGCGCCGCTCCCGCCTCCCAGTCCTGCGCTGCGGGCTCAGGCGGAACCCGGAACGGCCGTCCGCCTCCCCCGCCCTCCGCCGCCTCCTCCTCCTGCTCGGCTTCCTCCTCTGACCCGGGCCGGAGCGGAGTGTCGGCGGCGGCCGGTTCGGGCGGCGACTCGCGCTTCTTCGGGCGGCGGCGCTTGGCCATGTCGTGTCGGGGAAGGTAATGAGCCGCAGAGCCCCGGGGTCTCGGCTGAGCAGCGGCGGCGGCGGCGGCGGCACCAAGTACCCGCGGAGCTGGAATGACTGGCAACCCAGGTGGGTGAGCCGGCGCCCAGCTCGCCGACCCGACCACGGGCCCCGCCTCGGGCGGGCCGAGGCCTAGGACCGCCGGGGTGGGAGGCGCGGCCTAGGCTCTCCACCCTCCTCCCCCCACCCCATCCCCCGCCCCGGGGAACCAGGCGCGGCTTCCTGGGTCCCCTCCCGCCCCGGCCGGGGGAGGAAGGCCGCTGGGAGGCGAGGCCTAAATGCCTCCCCTCTCCCTGCATTTCAACTCGGGGGCTGGAGCCAAGAGCCAGGGCGCCGGGAGAAGGCACTGGCCTAGGAGTTGGGTGAAGGAAGGGGGACCTGGCGGTGGGGGCACTTTTTACTTGCCACCTTGCCCTCAAGTTGGGATATGAGTTGGGGGATCCTGAGAGTACGGGACCCTCTCTGTTACCCATTAACTTCCCTGATCTTTAACCCTTTGAGTCCCCACGTGAAAGATTTCCTTAACTGGGATCCCTTCTGTGACCCCCACGTGTTAATATTAAAAAAACAAAACAAAACCCAGCACTCCAAGGCATTACTCTGACAACAGCGTAGTTGTGGAGCATGAGACTAGATTGTGACTGTGTTAATGGGGCCGACCGACCCTGGTACTAGGAAATGAAGTTTTCCCCAAGTGCAGGGGCAGTTACTCTGGCGGAGAGCAATTCATACCCGGACACTTGTACGGACAGTTGCTTAGAGGAGTAGAGAATTTGATTTGATTTCAGACAGGTTTGGGGCCTAGTTGGAAATGAGTATATGAGGAGGATCGAGTTTTGTTCCCGCCCCCCCGCCCCACCACTTTTTGGCCACCCCGGGCCGATTGCAGGATCTCAGTTGCCCAACCAGGGATGGAACCTGGGCCTCGGTAGTGGAAGCACGGAATCCTAACCACTAGGCCACCAGGAAACTCCCTGCGGAGCATCGACTTCTTAAAAAAAATTAATTTTCGTGTCTTTCTGATTAATCATGGGGCAGTTGTACCTAATTTAGGACTAATTTATTCTTATCTCTCTTACTGAATAAGTGCTTGTAATACTCAAGACTATCTTGGAACTTAGCCCAGCGCCTAGAAGAACTTCCTAAACGTATATAATATTTTGGGGTTAGTTGATTCATGGAGCTCTCATACTTTGAAGCACACTTGCCATATGATTGTCCAGGAACTGGCCAAATAAATGTTAGACAAACACACGTTGTTGGGATGACTTTTGCTTCTTGATGGTTTCATGTAATTCCAGCAGTGTTTGGAAATAATTTGGTAAGATGTTCGAAGGTAACACTTTAATACTTGATAGAAAAATCAAAATACTCTTTTGGCTACTGAGTGGTACACATCTCATTCTGTTTAATATGCCTTCCCAAATCCTGTGTCTGTTGAGATCGGGTGTATATAACTAGGTGACTTTAAAAGTTAATGCCTGAGCCTAGAATTGAGATAAGTAGTTAAAAAAAAAATGTTTTGAAAGCATAGTTTTACTTGTTCTTTACCACTTAGGGTTTATGCCTGCTTTACATAAAATCAGTTAACTAGTTTTGGTATTTTTATCTGTAATTGACATTCTTTTGTATGTTCATTGAAATGTGTGAAATTTGATTTTTTTTTGCATCTAATGAATTAGATGATAAATGAGCTTGAATTTGACATTTGAGAGCTCTTTGACAGTAGATTTTCCATTATTTTTCAGTACTGTGGTCAGCATATGTAAAAGAATGTACACAGTATCCCTTTAGAGGACTAAATAAAGTGCCCTTCACAAATAGTCCTGGAGCTTCTGGAAAAGAATAAGTTGTAGCTTGTGTTTCTAAGTAAATGGAGTAGCCCAGTTGCAGCTATGGGTTGAGATCACCTGGCTTAATTTGACAGGTATGAAGCAGAATGGCTTGTATAGTTGTGGAATATGTACGTGGGTTATTAGTATTGTCTGTTTTTCTTCAAGTACTTTATTTCTTGGCTGTGTGTGGGGGAGGATGTATGCATTCTTGGAAGCTGTGCTGTTTCACAGTCTCAGAACTTATTGCCTAGGTAGACAGATACTGTGAGATGCCCTTGGTTACATGGAGTAACAGTTGATTAGGATGTTGGAAATACTTGACTTTTTTGTAGAGGAAGGAATAGAAAAGTATGGACAGTACGCCATAGCAAAACTTGATTTCTTTGCACTGTTGCCTAATTGTTTTGTTAAATAGCCAATAAAAAACTTCAGGTGTTTGCCAAGTCATAAATTTTCATGAGTTAAATTTGAGGTGGTTATTCTGTACCCTCTTCACTTTAGAAAGGTGACAGACTCCAGTTAACTGACAGAATGGAGCTCGATTTTTCCCCTTGCTTAAATGGGGGTTTGTTTTTCTAAACATCTTCAAATGCAGGCACATTCCGTATGGTTCATCAGAGTCATTTTGGTTTAAAAAAATTTTTTTTTGCCTTTCTGTACCAGTCCTTGTCTGATTTTTTTGGGTTCTATTTTACTAGATTTAGTCTTTTTGAAAAGTAGGATTTAAAAAAGCAATTTTTGCTTGGTTTCTTTTAGTGTTAGTTTGTCAGTTAGTCTGGAAACCGACTGTTGAGTCAATGATGGCCACACCTGATACTTCACACGTATTGACAGGAAGTGTTCCAGGTGGCTGAATAGACTAGTGTCATGTGGCAACAGAGCAAGCCCACCTTTGCTAAAAGCATACCTCTAGCAGAAAGCATTTTCTTCGTTTTCATTCACTGTACTCTCCATTAACTTTTTTTAAAATAAATTTATTTTATTTATGTATTTTTGGCTGCGTTGGGTCTTCGTTGCTGTGCGCGGGCTTTCTCTAGTTGCAGCGAGCGGGGGCTACTCTTCGTTGTGGTGCGTGGGCTTCTCATTGCAGTGGCTTCTCTTGTTGCACAGCACAGGCTCTAGGCGCGCAGGCTCAGTAGTTGCGGCTCGCGGGCTCCAGAGTGCAGGCTCAGTAGTTGTGGCGCACAGGCTTAGTTGCTCTGCGGTATGTGGGATCTTCGCGGACCAGGGCTTGAACCCATGTCCCCTGCATTGGCAGGGGGATTCTCAACTGCTGTGCCACCAGCGCAGCCCCTCCATTAACATCTAAGAATGATTAGGCAAATGAGTGGTTTCATTATTGGCACTAACCAGTCTCTCCTTTTCTTGACTTTATTTTGGGGAGTAATCTTCTGGGTGCACCAATCAAGACAGAGATCAGAATGATTTGTTTTAAAATTAAGTGTATATGGGACTTCCCTGGTGGTCTAGTGGTTAAGACTCCTGGGCTTCCACTGCAGGGAGCCCGGGTCTGATCCCTGTTTGGCGAACTAAGATCCTGCATGCCAGGCGGTGAAGCAAAAAAAAAAAAAGTGTGTAATTTGTTATATTGTTCATTTTAATTCTCCAAGATGACAAGACTGATTTGACATTGGAGTCAAATATAGATTAGTTCAACAAGCAAGAGTGAGCGTTGTCAAATGAAAACACATAATTTTACTTCCACACTTGGGCATCTTAAGACTTTATTCGTTTAACAGATATATCTTGGGTATCTTACTGTGCCCAATGTTAAGATCTTTCTACAGTTCTAAAAGGATGAAACTGTATATTAAAGACAGCTTCTATTTTTGGTAAAATGTAGACAGATTGAAGTTCTCACAAGTACAAATACCTTCATTCTCCATTGTCACAGACCAAAAGATGGGGAAGAGGGCTGTGAAGATAGAAAAGCCAAAAACTAGTATGTCTGACATTGTGAGAAGCTGGATTTTTGAAACTAGAGTTGTCTATTCAGCCTTTTATGAGTCTGTACTGTCTGATGTCCATAGGTGCATAATATAGTGAAATACATAAAGGGTGAAATTAAGTGGAGTTACATATTTTATAACTATAAATAGAGCTTTAGTTAAACAGAATTTAATGGTTGCCAATTCTGTACCACAGATTTTCATGTACATTAAGGAGTTCCAGATAATTGTGTATGGGTGTTTAATTTGGGGGGAAAGTTTATTTTTTCCATTATAGAATAAAATATATTCCTTATGAAACATATGGCAATTTTATCTTTAAATTGAACCCTTTTCCCCCTTCTGTTGTGGTTCCTTTTTAAGTTGGGAGTATAACTGAAGGGTTTTTTAAATAATAGGAGATTGTGAAATATTCTAATTCAATGAAAATATTCTAATTCAGGAAATAGTGATCCTGTAGGGATTTTTATGACTAATAGAGCTACTGTCTTTAAGGAGATTATCGGTTAGTATGGGGGATAAGAAAGGGCTTTGTAAAAGGTAAAGCAGTATATGGATATTAATTGTGATATAATTCTTGGTAAAATTCTTTTTATATGTAGTTTACAGTTTAAAACTTGGAGAGTCAGAGGAGGGAAAGCTGTATAGTTGAGTAGGGGGCAGTGGGACCATGAAATTGATCTGTTCTATTTTGACAGTAAATTTGGGGGGGGGATCAAAAAATAGAAGAAAGCAGGGAAATGGCAAAATGCAAGTTGTCCTTGGTAAAATGTTACCAGTTTGGTTAGAAGGATGGGGTATTTGTGAGGTGTGATACAAATAAGAGATGAAGCTTAAGAGCTGGAGTGGGGCTGTATTGTAGGTCTTGAATCATACTGGACGTGTTTGGAATGACTTTAGGGAACTACTGAAGTTTTACCAGCATGGAAGTGGCGTAATTGAGGAAGATTAAAATTAGTTGTGTGTGTGTGTATGTGTGTGTGTGTGTGTGTGTGTGTGTGTGTGTGTGTGTAACCACAGTAGGAGGCAGTTGGAACAGTCTAGACAAGAGACTGTTGAGGACCTGAATATTGTTTATAATTCATGGTTTAAATTCAGACAAAAGTATTCAGCTCAATATATGGAATTTCCATAAGCAAGAGCCCCTTATTTGTTATCTGGTGTTGATTGAGGGTGATCACTAAAGTGATACTTTTTATCTGCTCACACTACAATTCAGGTTAGGACACTTACATTATATAGGATGATCATATACACAAAATGGAGTGTGGTTGATGGTTTTTTTTTTTTTTTTTTTTTGAACACTGAGTTCTCACAACTTTTAAATTTAGGCTTTCCTGCTTTCACTGCTTGGCACTTGCTTACTTGATTTTCTTTCCCAATCCTAATCACCTAAAATAAATCCCTGAGGCGGCTTTCAGTGGACCTCCCTTTATAGATTCACACAAGCTGTCATTTGTTTGGTGTCTCTTCATATTGTTTTCTGCTTACCTGTCTTTGACTATCTTAAAGTTTTCTCAGAATCCATTTTATTTTGGGGACTAGAAAATAAAACACATCCCCTCTTGTTTAGAGGTCTAACAGTGAAGGTTGCAGACATTTTGTGGTTTAATTCCTGTATGAAATACTCCAGCTTATTACTTTTTTTAATGTAGAATATAACCTATTAAATTTTTAGGGAGACATTTGTGTTCTTTTTTTTAAATTGAGGTATAACTGACATACAACATATTAGTTTCAGGTGTATGTATATGTTTTTATTATGTTCTGCTCCATCTTATATTAGTTGACGGTACTTTTTCTCTCTTAGTTGAATTGTTTTTTGAACTTGTTACTTTTTTGAGATAAAATTTATCCATGTATAGGTCTTAAGTTGAGTGATTTTTGACAAATGTATACACCTGTGTAACCATAATCCTGATCAAGATACAGATACACAATGACTTTGCAGTTGGATAACTTCCCTTCCCACTGCACCCACCCACCCCCAAAAAAAACAAAAACCCTGGCAGAGTGTACATGTGGATCTTACCTTAA
Organism: Globicephala melas; assembly: GCF_963455315.2. NCBI lineage: Eukaryota > Metazoa > Chordata > Mammalia > Artiodactyla > Delphinidae > Globicephala > Globicephala melas. Next base: position 23,512,395 of record NC_083328.1, read on the forward strand.
AAGTTATTATAGACAGGAAATTTTTGAATATTATCTTATGATTTATTACCAACTTATGGTTTCTGAAGATTGATAACCTCGTCATCTTCAACATAGTTCTGTTATTCCTCTTTTGCTATAAACAAACTTGGGATATCTGAAGATCCTTGTGAAAACAGTTTCAGATGGTGGATCCACTGTTAACCTTTTCAGGCATTTGAGTCCTGGAACACAGAGGAGCTCTCCTAAGTTTGTTGGCTAAATTTATTCCTGTGAACTACAGGTTCACGGACTTTTCTCTTCCCTCTTGAACCTACCGTTGGTAGCTCTGTTTTTTTGTCCTCTCCCCAACCTAAACATTGCACTTCCCTTAAGATCCTTACCCTACCCTCTGCCCTCTGTGATCTTTCCAAATCTTGGTACAGGTCTACAATGAAAGGGAACTGTGCTTATCACTTCAACCTTTTTTTGTTCTCCCAACTAGTTTGTCCCTGAAGGCTGAGCCTGTCATTTTCTCTACTGTTCTGTGTACTTAGCCTAAAGCACTCCCCAAACTCATTTCTGTCTTAAGGGCCTTTGCAAGTCCTGTTTTTGCTGTGTAGCTACTGCATAGATTGTTCTTCTCAGAGTGCTTGACCTGGGTGTTTTCATGCTATCTCAGCCTAAGTGCACCCCCTCAGTGAGAAGCACCAGGCTTCTCTAATAACACTCACTATCTGAGTTTTTTTGTGTGTGTCTTCCCCAGTAAGACATAACCTTTATGTATGCATGCATTGTATAATGGTTTTACTTCTGTATCCCTTCTTCCCTACCAGTGCGTCAATAAATAGTAAACACTCTAAATTTGAGTGTCCTTTCTCAAGTAAATACATGAAAATGGAATTCTGCAAGTTTGTTTTTGTGTTTAGAGTTAACTGCAGGGCTTAGAACACTGTAACTGTAGGAGGCATTTTGAGAGGAACTGTTCCTTGTACAGCAGCTCGGTTAGCCGGAGGCAGCAACTTAAGTAAGGTGATTGTACAGGTTCAAAGGGACAATGTTCTAGTGGACTGAGGTGACCAGATCAGACTATGGCCATTTAAGATTCATAGGTTTTATCCATCTTGAAGAAATACTCTGCTCACATAAAGTTAATTTATACATTGACAGTTTATCCCATATCTGTTGTATCTATTTGTACATTATTTAAACAGTCTAATCACCAAAAAGTTAAGCACTGGGTGGGTTGAGCCTCTTTTGACATTCCATTAGAAGGCCTGAGGAAACAAACCTCTTGCCAGTTGTATGCCTGCTGATTGGGGAATGACTGAAATCCAAAATTTCCAGAATCAACAGGTTTCTTTCATAGTGAATTACTTCTTTCATATTAATCTTCATACCCTTTGAAAAAAGGAGATTGTATTCCTGTTAGAAATCATTCCTTAGGAAGTTAATGTTGCTATTCATAGCGTGTCTAGGATCTCATGTTTATTATTTAAAAACCTGTTACAGACTTTTTGTGTTTATTACTTAAAAATCTTTTTCAAAAGAGGAGTTTCTGGGGAATTCCCTGGTAGTCCAGTGGTTTGGCGCTTTCACTGCCAGGGCCTGGGTTTGATCCCTGGAGGGGGAACTAAGACCCTACAAACCACACAGCCCGCCCCACCTCCCCCCTCCCCCCAAAAGAGGAATTTCTGGCTTCCCTGGTGGTGCAGTGGGTTAAGAATCCGCCTGCCAATGCAGGGGACACGGGTCTGAGCCCAGTCCCGGAAGATCCCACATGCCGCGGAGCAAGTAAGCCCATGTGCCACAACTGCTGAGCCTGCGCTCTAGGGCTCGTGAGCCACAATTACTGAAGCCGTGGTGCCTAGAGCCGGTGCACCGCAATGAGAAACCACCGCAATGAGAGTCCTGTGTGCTGCAACTAGACAAAAACCCGCGCACAGCAACAAAGCCCCAATGCAGCCAAGAATAAATAAAATAAAATAAATAAATTTAAAAAAAAAAGAGTTTCTGGTATCAGAATTGTAGATTGCTTTTTGGTATGGAACTTACTAAATTCTGCTATTTCTTTGTTTATAAGGAAAGGCACTACTTTTTTCCTTTACCCTTTTTATCATCAATAAAGCACCTCAGCAGTGCTCTTATAGGTCCACAAGAAAATTATTACAAGCTCTGCAGTGGCCTAAGGTAATTATATGTATATGTGTGCAGATTTTTTAAAAAAATTGTTGAACTTAGTATTTACTAGATTTTTATTTTTGGGTGGCATCTAATGTATTAATACCTTTTCTGCTGATTAGGCAAAAGCCTTCACTAATAAGCATGTCTTGGACTATATAGTGACATGTATTAGTTTTTCCTCTGTATATGACAGCATTGGCAACAATCTTGTTTTTTACTGAAGTTCTTTGAATTAAAATTTTCCCTCTTATTTAAATTTAATTGAAAAATTATCTTTACTGTCTCCTCTTTAGCATTTTAATCTTCTGATTTAAAAAGATGTGTGTATATGGAGTGTGTGTGTTTGAAATTTTAACTTTCATCTTGGAATATTTAGTTCTTTGAAGCAACCTATGACTCTTGCTATCCTGCCTCTTAAGGGTCTCCCTAGTTTATATTCCTAGTAATATGGACCCTGGAATCCTTGTCTGAAATATATCACTTTATTTCCAGTCTCTTTGCTTTGATTCTGACACTGGAAATTCAGACTCATTGCCCTAATGACAGAGTGTATGTTGACTTCCTGCAGTTTGCCAGAAATTAGGCAGAAAAATCTATTAATTTGAGGAAAAATGTCAGACTTTTTGTCTGTTCTCTGTAGAATGGGACTCTCTTCTGATTTGATGATTAAAAAGATCCAAAGATGATCACCAGTATCACATAGTATTGTACAGATGAATTAATGCATATTTAATTGGAAAGAAAACACATCCTGGATTTTCTTTCCTAAAAAGATTGATTGTTTTTCTTCCTGTCCTTATATTCTTTTGATAAATTTGAAGAAAAATGAAAATGGTTTTCCAGAAGTAAGACAATGAACCTTGAGATTTAGTGTCTATTCATTAGTCTGGTTTAGAGGAATCTACCCTGAGGTACAGTTTGTATTGTTTTTGAAGGACTTGAGTTAGAATTCTGTTATAAGTGATTAATTGTCATTATTTGAAATATTGATGTAATTTTCATATGTGGTATCTTGTTCCTTTTTTGAAAATACTGAAACTAAAGATGAACTTATGCTTAATAAAAGTGTGTTGGGGGTGGTAATCAATTGACTGACTATAAGACAAAGTTTTGTAAAAGCAGCCTTTTATTTAATTAAAGTGGCCTATCTTGTATAGTTACTATAATGCTAGTATTCCCTGTGTTTTTATTGTAATCTTATTGAAGATGTGAAAATTACACCACAGTGCTCTTCTCCCTGCTCTTTTAGTCCATTTAAAAATCCACTTGTTGTCTTACTATAATTACATTGGAGAAGTTAGAAGTAGAACCAGAGTGTTTTAGATTCTTCTCTAAGGTATATTTATTTTTAAGAATGTGTGCATTTTTAGTTTTGATCCTTTACAAATATTTGTCTTAGGAGAGGCTGGGGTCATGAAAATAGCAATGGACTAAGAATGGGAAGACAGAGGTCTTTTGTACTGACGTTACCAGCTGTCCCTCTGAGGAGGGATGCATTCCCTAAGACGCAGGGTTGTGAGGGTTAAAGATAAAGTTTGGGAAATTACTTTCAAAACTGTAAAATGCTATACAAATGATATTTATTTTGTCACATCTGAATCAAATTTGGAATTTTAAAGAACCTCCCTCTTTTATCTCTTCCTCAAAAAGTTAGAATTTACTACACACATGCACCCACGCTCTAGTTCAAATTTCATTTTTCTCTTCTAGAACTCTGAGTACCTAGAATGTGTGTGTGTGTATGTGTGTGTGGTAACTTCTAAAAGTTTCATGAAGGGCATTTATGTCAAGTGTCTTAGAGGATATATGACTGGAAGCTCATATAATTGTTAAATTTCTATTAGGTATGGCATTTGCCATCCTTAGTATAATAGTGGCTTTTCTTTTTACATTTTCTACTTATAGGCTTCTAGAATGAAAATTTCCATTAGGCTATCATCCTGTTTCAAGTTGGCCAATGAGGAATTTGACTGTAGGTCTGCATCATTCTTTATTATTTTTTCTATATATCTTATAATTCACACTTTAAGAACTTGATACCAGTTGAAATTGTGAGACAACAAAAATAATCTAATCTTTCTGACTGCATTTATTGTAGGGCAGGTGCAAATGGAATTAAATAGAGACAGGGTAGGTTAAAAGGTAGCTTGTACCTTGCTTAACTTGCATTATACAGTTGGAATTTAAAAACTGATTCTTATAAGAACATCAGTTGAATGCTGCATTGCGTTTTCTCCCCTACTCTAGTACGTATGTATGTTTGTTTTAAAGGGAGTAGGGAAATCATGGAATCATGGAAAGGATAGCCTCTGGCAATGTAATAGTTTGAAATACATAAAAAAAGAAGAACCACATACATCTTCTAAACAGATAGGAATTAATGAAATTTTGTATCATTACGTAGTGTATATACAGTATTAAGCTTTCATGAGATTTTGGTACTATTTTACATTGTAGCACTATAAATTTACTCAAAATGGGTAAATACTGCCTCCTAAGGAACTTCATATCTAGAAACATTGATTTTTCTCTTCCGTTTTAAAGTTCTTATTTTATACCACTTAAATCGATCTGATACAAGTGTGTTTAGTGTAAAATATAACAAAAGAAAGAGATAGGGTTTGTATAGGCCTTTTGAGTTTGTATAGGCCTTTTGAGTTTAAAGTGGCTTAAGTGATGATTTTGAACTGTTTCATAGCTTTCTCAAACTTATAGCTAAATACTTTAAATACCTCAGTGTATTTCTGGCCACTGCTGAGCACAGTTGGAGTGCTGTTTCTTGGCGCTTGATTGCTGCTTACTAGAATATTTCAATAACTACCCCAAACTGTCTTCATTTAATAAATATTTCTGCAGTTAGAAGAGTAATCTGGTTTTTGTGAAAAATGTCTTCCTTTCCCAACTATTTGATTTAGGAGCCCATGTCTTTTGAGATTTATCTATGAGACATTTTTATTTGTTTATGTTTAAGCAGGGGAGGATATGGCTGTTCAAGATCACCTCTGAAAAAGAGGTTCCAATGCTTAAGTAGGAGGGTTTACCATACATACTTTACCATGATACCACTGACTACAGGTAGTATGTTTCTTTACCAGTTTGGTGTTTAATAGTGTTATTTCCTACCCCAGGATACCTAAGGAGATAGGTCCTAAAGGAGTTACTGGACATGTTGAAAGGAGTCAGAGTCCATTTAAAAATCCATTTGCTGTCTTCGTATAATTATGTTGGTAAAGTTAGAAATAGAACCAAGTGTTTTAGATTTCTCTCTAAGGTGTATTTATTTGTTTAAGAGGGTTGGGCTTGGGGGTCATGTGTCTGATTTGAGAATGGCCTAAAGATATTTCTGGTAATGTCTTCCTCTGTTGAGAATCATGTGTGGAATATGAAAATCAGTGTCTTTTCCCTACTTGCCATTATATTTAAGATGTGTTACATGTTAAGGGGTGCATGTTAGAATATTGCTTTTTCGATGCCCACATCCTTGACTCTGCCCAGGATTTGTAGGGTATACCATACCATTGTGGCAGTAGAGCCTAACTTGGTAATAGTTTTCTTTAAAAATACCTGTGTCTAAATTGCCTAGTATTTACTTTTTCTTGATGTGTTACAAGTGATTTTTGGCAACCACATCATTTTTCTTGACCTGTAAAAAAAAAAAAAAGTGGTAATGATGTTATCTGTTACACAGTACATATTTGTACCACAGTGCTTTTTTGGATTATTTTTAAAGGGAAAATTTAAAATATGTAATTGTTAGAGAATCTCACAAGCATGTTAGTCCCTTGGGTGTATGCTTGAGTCTATTAGTCAGAGGAACTTTATCAGAATAACTCTACAGTCGTTATTTGCCTGTTTTCAGGACTTTTGATTTTTATTTACTTATTTGTTTGTTTTGGCCCCCCCCACCCCAGTTTTCAGGACTTTTTATGTTTTTAAATATTTATTTATTTGGTTGTGGTGGGATCTTCGTTGCAGCGTGTGGAATCTTTTAGATGCGGCTGCAGGATCTTCAGTTGCGGCATGCAAACTCTTAGTTGCGGAATGTGGAATCTAGTTCCCTGACCAGGGATCAAACCCCGGCCCCCTGCATTGGGAGTGCAGAGCTTTAGTCACTGGACCATCAGGGAAGTCCCCAGGACTTTTTAAAAGATGGTCGCACACATTTCTTATATTATAAAACACTCTGCCCTATCCTTGATTAGAGTCCCCCTCTGGTCTCAAGACTTCGTTTTAGGATTTCTTTAGTGTTTAACTCTTAGTGATTCTTAATCTTCTGTGTCCTAAGTGGCTATGTTTGGCATATAACTGGAGAGTCTGCGTGAAGGTGAGGGGGTGGGACATGTTTCTTGGTAGACTTTCAGTCTTTTTGTCCTTCCTCTACTAGGGAGGTCACGCAGTAAGAGATTTCCTTTCAATCTTGGCATTTTCCCAGGCCGAATGGGATGTTTCTAAAGTACTTCCAGGACTTGCTGACAAAAGAGGAAGATAAGGGATGCAAATGGTAGCTGAAGCAGGGTTTTATTTAAGGCTGTAAACTAGCTTGGGTTAAAAATAAAGGTCAGGGCTTCCCTGGTGGCGCAGTGGTTGAGAGTCTGCCTGCCGATGCAGGGGACACGGGTTCGTGCCCCGGTCCGGGAAGATCCCACATGCCGCGGAGCGGCTGGGCCCGTGAGCCATGGCCGCTGAGCCTGCGTGTCCGTGTCCGGAGCCTGCTCCGCGCGGGAGAGGCCACACAACAGTGAGAGGCCCGCATTACCACAAAATAAATAAATAAATAAATAAATAAAGGTCAGAAGAAAGTGAGTCCAGTTAACGTGGTGCCTTAGATTCGGAAGCCTTCAGGTGAACAATTATTTAGCATTAACAAAATTGGTTTTTTTTGTTAAATGCTGAAAATTGAATTCACATCTGTATTGGAGATTAAAAGCATACCACCTTTTATCAATATTCTTAATGCCTAGTAAGAAATGAATTTATGCCAGATGAGGTACAGAACCTCATAATACTTAAATACGTGAAATAAATTAGAAGTGGACTGCCTGTCTCTCTCTCAGGCAATGATTTTTCTGATTTTGCCAGCGACAGTGCTTTGACTCTTTAAATTTTTTATGAAAGCTATCAAAATGGATAGGTAATAAAATATTAGGAATTTACAGGGTGTTTCTTTTTTAAAAAAATAAAGTGCTATAAGGACTTATCTCAGGCATTTCTCAAGCATTGCTGAAGAGTAAAATTACTATCTTGCTAGAAATTTGGAACTTTTTTACTATTAGTCTAGGTAACAGTTGTCTTTTACTGGTTTAAGTGCACTGTTTTGTTTCTTTCTGTACCTTGGCTAGGTTAATCCTTCCCTAGCTTAAAGTTCCAGCTCTCATGCCTGATTAATTCAGACACTGACAGTCTTTGGTTTCATTGGAGAGCATCCAGTGCTACGTTTTTGCTTTTCCATTGAGAATGGCTACAAAATATGGCAGGCAATATAAGACATGAAATATCGAATTATTAAAAATAAATCAATGTTCTTTTACTTTTATACCTTTACTGTAAAGAAACATACTCTTTCCTATATGTCAGATTTATTGAGGTTTAGTTTATATGCTGTAGAGTTCTTTGAGTTTTGAGGAATGCAGATAGTATTGTAACCATGAGCACCACAATCACGCTGTAAATAGTTCCATCATATCTTCCCTTCCCCCACCCCAAGTTTCCTTGCTCCCTTTTGTAGTCAACTTCTCTCAGCCCTTGGTAACTGGTCTTTTTTCCCCTATAATTTTGTCTTTTGAAGAATGTCATAAATAAGGTTTTAAAAAATTGTTGTAAAATACACATAAAATTTACCATTTTACAATTCAGTGGTATTACGTACATTCATAACATGTGCAACCGTGACCACAATCTAGTTCCAGAACTTTTTATCACCCCAAGTGGAAACCCAGTATCAATTAAGCGGTCACTCCCCATTTTCCCCTCTTCCCAGCACCTGGCAACCACAAATCTATTTTCTCTGTGGATTTGCCTATTCTGGATATTTCATGTAAATGGAATCATGTAATATGTAACCTTTTGTGTCAGACCTCTTTGACTTAGTATAACATTTTCAAGGGTCATCCGTGTTATAGTAGGTATGGCTGAATAATCATCTGTTGTATACCACATTTTGTTTATTCATTCATCCTTTGATGGGCATTTGAGTTTCTATCTTTTGGCTATTGTGAATAGTATTGTGGTGAACATACACCTAGAAGTTTTTGTTTGAACATTTGTTTTCAGTTCTTTTGGGCATATACCTGGGAGTGGATTTGCTAGATCATGTGGTAATTCTATGTTTAACTTTTTGAGGAACTGCCAAACTGTTTTCTGAAGTCCTTTGTACCATTTTACATTCTTATCAGTGATGTACGAGGGTTCCAATTTCTCCACCTCTCACAACATATTCCATTAAAATTTTTTTGGCTATTCTAGTGGGTGTGGTTTCTGTTTGTGGTTTTGATTTGCATTTTCCTATTCACTAATAAAGTTGAGCAACTTTTCATGTGTTAATTGGCCATTTGTGTGTCTTCGGAGAGATGTATCAATTCAGGTCTTTTGCCCATTTTTAAATTGGATTGTCTTTTTGTTGAGTTATAGGAGTTCTTTGTATATTTTGGATACTAGACACTTCTCTTATGAGGTATATGATTTGCAAGTATTTTCTTTGGTTTTATGAGTGGTCTTTTCATTTGATAGTGTCCTTTGCACAAAAATAAATAAGACTTCTAAAATGCATATTAAGTAGAATTTAAAAATTTGGAATCATTTAAATATATTACCGAAGCCATCCGTTTCTATTACTGGCTTCTTTTTTGTGTTCAGAGAAGTTATTATTAAGATCATATGCATAGACCATATTTTAGTTATGTAAAGTTTTACCTTAGAAGACAAAATTTTTACTTAAATAATCACAATGGATTTTGATCCAAGGTCATCTTCTACTCAGTTCCCCACCCCTCTCCATGCAGCAACCACTATATTGTTTTCCTTTCCTTATGAAAGGTGTGTGGTATTAGATAATACAGTATCTCTGCCTTCAATACTAGCATCTTTTCAAACTAGTGGGCAAATTGAAGCTAGTATATAACTACTAAAGTGCAAGCTAGTGTGGTTCTCTCTTTGAGTGTTGTAAGAGTTTGAAGAAGGGGCTGAATGATGGGATTTTTATTTTATGTTTTTTCTGAAAGCACAGAACATTTTATACTCCTAATTGGAACTTATACTAACAGTTCTTTTTTTTCTAGATTGTAAATTCTTAGAGGGTTGGAACTATCTTACTTAGTTCGCCTTTTGGAGTCATTACTCCAAGTTAGTGCTCTTGTTGTAGAACATAACCAAGAAAATATTGTTGATTAGGGAGTATGGGTTCTAGGTTGAATGTTGAAGAAAACTTAGTGTTGGGTTAGGTTAGGGGACTGCATTCCAGTGTCAAGAGAAAGGCCTCAATTGTGAGAATAGGCAATCATTTAGTCAACAACTAATTTGTGTGCCATCAAGGCAATGAGGGGTACAATGATAAGCAACGCTAACAGGCTCTTGCCCTTTTGGAATTTACAGTCTCCTGGCAGAACACAGTTAAATAAGCTTCTCAAATGGTGTAAGAGCTAAGGGAACTATTAGGTTCTCTGGAAGCACTTATATAGCAGGGACTCCTAGTCACCCTCAGGGGAATCAGAAACTTTGTGAAGGAAAGCTGAAGCTTGAAGGACATTGAAAAATTAGCTAGGGTTGGCAAGTGCTGAGGACAAGGCTGTTCCAGGCAGACGAGCTGAGCAAGGTGACTGAAAAATTGGGATGGATGGAGCATAGAATGTAAAAGGATTACAAGAGTGTGGAGAGTTAGCTGAAAAGGGAAGTAAGGTACATAAGATGATAAAGGGCAGTGGGAGGACATCAGATTTGTGTTTCATAAGAATTATTTTTGTTGCACTGTGGAGGAGAAGTGGGAGAGAGGTGAGAATTGGAGGTGGGAAACATACTGTGTCTGACTGGCCAAATAGTGCCATTTATTGGAAAATACCTGATGGTGGTACCATTTATTAAAATGGGGGTTCCAGGAAGAAAGGAGCCAGTTGTGTTTGAGGCATTAGAACATTAAGATTGTTTTTTTAAACAGTTGGGTTTATAGGTCTGGACCTCAGAGTGGACATCTATGATGGAGGCCTGGATTTGGGAGTCGATGTCATATAGGTGATAAGTACTGCCATCGGCATGGATTGCGGGAGAGAGTACAAAGTGAGATGCATAGAGGGCCTGTGGTCAAGCTTTGAGAAACTCCAAGATTTAGTATTTGGTAGAGGAGGCTGAGCAAGCCTTCAGAGGTTCCTGAAAAAGCAGAACCAGAGAGGCAGCAAGAAATACAGACTATAACATACTATAAGCCAAAGGAAGGGAAGAATCTGGTTACTTTGAATTCTCAGGATCTGAGCCCAAGTTATTGTAAGGATTTTAAAAAGAAGTTTTCATTCAGCCCACCTCATTCCTCTGTAAGGCACCTTTGTGTAGGCCACAGCCTGCTCAACCCTGCTCAGAAGCCCTGTGAAAACCTGCTATGAGAGGATGAGTAAGAAGCAGCCTGGAGTATATCTTGCTTTTATCAACCTGGAGGTCTTAGTTGGTTTTGCCAAAAGTGATAGGGCAGAAGTTGGATTGGTGTAGCTGGAGGAGCTAGTGGAGGTAAAGAAATGATACAGCGAGTAGAGACAATTCTTAGTGTGACTGCAAAGAGCAAGGGCAGATTGTTTAGTTGGAGGGATGTGGAATTGATGGACTTTTTCTGTTTTTGGGGAGTTTTTTTTGTTTCTTTTTTTTTTGCGCTACGCGGGCCTCTCACTGCCATGGCCTCTCCCGTTGCGGAGCACAGACTCCGGACGTGCAGGCTCAGCGGCCATGGCTCACGGGCCCAGCCAATCCGCGGCTTGTGGGATCTTCCCGGACCAGGGCACGAACCCGGCGTCCCCTGCATTGGCAGGCAGACTCTCAACCACTGTGCCACCAGGGAAGCCCTGGGTGTTTTTTAATTTTTTTTAATATTTTTATTTTTTTTCCGATACGCCGGCCTCTCACTCTTGTGGCCTCTCCTGCTGCGGAGCAGAGGCTCCGGACGCACAGGCCCAGTGGCCATGGCTTACGGGCCCAGCCGCTCCGCGGCATGTGGGATCTTCCTGGACCGGGGCACGACCCGTGTCCCCTGCATCGGCAGGCGGACTCTCAACCGCTGCGCCACCAGGGAAGCCCCCTGGGTGTTTTTTTAAAATATGTTTTTGTATTCTTATGTTGGAGATATTAGGAAATTTTACATGTTTAAGGAGAGCATTCAGTTTGGTGGGAAAGGTAGACTCCCTAGGAGAAAGACTATTTGTGAAAAGTTATGAGCAGGTAGACATAGAATCCTAATCAAGGCCTAGAGTTGGGTGCAGGTGTGTTATGGTATCTTTTTTTTCCCCCTTGGTTAGGTAGAAAGAGAGAATTTGTCAGGGATTTAGGAGAGTATTTTGGAATCTGAAGAGAATGGGGAATGTCTGGATAGTGCATGTGGGAGATGAACATTGGAGGACCTGGGGATGTGGTGCTTACTGATGGATGATGGAATTGATAATTGGGTTTATGCAGGGTTGGGATTTTGCCAGATTGGTGTGAGGGAAATGTTAAGGCAGGTTAAGGGAATTGGCAAGAGTTATTGAAATGATAAACCATGAAAAACTGGTTAAAGAAGGAAGTTAAGAAGAAAGAAGTTACTTGGATTGGAAAAAAGTAGAGAGAATCACTGGAATTAAAGTTACTAAAAAAACCTTTAGAGTGGTATTGAGAAAGTGTGAGTAGTAGAGAGTTGTCAAAAGCAAAGCAAGTCATTGGGGGCATTGAGCAAGAAGAACTGAAAAGGGCTTGTGGGATTTTAGAGACAACTAAGCCACCAGTGGCGGTTGCTACTGGGGCAGGAGCAGTTTCTGTGGAGTGCGGAGGGTGGGACCCTGGTTACAGTGAGTTGGAAAGTGAGAGAAGGCAAGGAAAAGAAATTTTCAAGAGGTTTGGCTGTGAAGAATCTATCTAGACAATTAACTTTAGAAGGAGAAAGAGAATTAAGGTTTTTGTTTTTGTTTTTTTAGAGGAAAGACCTGAATGTGTTTATATGTTGATGTTGTGATGAGCATTGGGAAAGTCAGAGATGCAAGGCATACTCCAGAAGGTAGGGGAATGTACGAATCCAAAGGGTTACTGCAGATAGGAGGTTTAGTTGTTCCATTATGTGAGTGTGATGGGAAGAAATGTTCTGTGTGCAGACATAGGTAAATTTGTAGATTGCTGGAAGGAGGTTGGCAGGCAGTGGTGGAGTGTTGAAGAACTTGAAAGTTAGAACTGAGTTTGAGTTCTTGCTCTGCCTTTAATTAGCTGTGCTGCTTTAGGTAAGTTATGGAATCTTTGTTACCTCATCTGTAAGAAGGTAACTTACCATCTTCAGTAATCACAATAGGATTATGTTGAAGATTAAATGAGGTGATAAATGTATGTAAACTGCTTGGGGAGGTTGCCTACCAGACTTTATTATGAGCTCAGAATTTAGTTCTTACTATTCAGAGTGCTGTAGAAAAACTTGTATTTCTAATATAGCAAGAATCTGTAAGGTTATCAGTGGTAGTGCTGGGGGAAGGAGAAAAGTGCAGAAAGTTTGAAAGCTGTTTTGGAAAGCAGAAAACCCTGGCTAGGGAGTCACGGGCAGCATTGAAGACTCAGTGATAGGGAACTACGTGGGAGTGGTGTATTCACCAGCCTTTACACTGAAGACACTTGTGCACATGAAGCAAAGTTTAAAATCTAATGTAGTACCCTCCTAGTTACTTTGTTTGTCCTTTGTGGTTAATATGATTAGAGATCTGTCAATAGAGGCTGTTTGAGATTCCTTGGGAGGAATATAAACTATACTGAAGTTGAATCTTTTCTATGTTTTGCTTAAAGATATTATATAAAAACAATTTACAACCCTTTAAATTTTGGGTTAGAGTATATTCAGTCATATAGGTGCAGAGTTAGAGCATGTCTGTAAGACCACCCTTACTTCTGATAGTTGCAAGTTTGGGGGTCCCCAAGACCATTCCTGGGTTGGATGATTCACCGGAAGGACTTATAGGACTTATTGAAAGCTGTTATACTCATGGTTACAGTTTATTACAGCTATAGGATACAGATTAAAATCAACCAAGGGTAAAGGTGCATAGGGTAGAGTTTACGACAGTTCCAAATGTGGAGCTTCTCCCCGTGGAGTAGTGAGCAGTGTTACTTTCCTGGTATTGATGGGTGATAATACGTATGGAGTATTACCAGCCATGGAAGCCCAGCCCAGCCTTGGTGTCCAGAGTTCTTATTTGGGCTCCATCATTGACTGCCCACATGCACGAACTTAGTTTCCAGCCCTACTAGAGGTTGAGTTGATCCGTGTGACTCAAAGGCCCCACCATGCATAGATCACATTGTTATACTTTCTAGTGTGACCCAAAGTTCCCAGGTGGACAAGGGCACTTTTTTTTTAAAAAAATTATTTATTTATTTTTGGCTCTTTTGGGTCTTCATTGCTGCCTGCGGGCTTTCTCTAGTTGCAGCGAGTAGGGGTTCCTCTTCGTTGGGATGCGCGGGCTTCTCATTGCAGTGGTTTCTCTAGCTGCGGAGCACGGGCTCTAGGCTCACGGGCTTCAGTAGTTGTGGCTTGTGGGCTCTGGAGCGCAGGCTCAGCAGTTGTGGCGCACGGGCTTAGTTGCTCCACAGCATGTGGGATCTTCCCAGACCAGGGCTCGAACCCGTGTCCCCTGCATTGGCAGGCAGATTCTTAACCACTGTGCCACGGGGGAAACCCAAGGGCACTCTTATTAGTCATTATATTCCAAGAGTTTAGAGATTACCTTCCAGAAGCCAAGGGTTAAGTCCAGATCTCTCTTTGGGCAAGGTAAAATTCTTTACAGTTTTACAACAATCGTTAAATATATTTTTATATTTTGAGGCTGCAGAAACTAATTAGTTGATGTTTGATTGATAATTAAAAGTTGGTAATAAAGAACCCATAAATTGTATGGGTTTGGTATCGTAGACACTTAATACTTAAGTAGCTAAGGAAGTTTCATTAAGAAATACTAGCTGTTAATATTTATAGTAAAATTGAGGTAAACTTATAATTTTGGCATGATGGTTCAATTCTGTTATATTAAATTTGAACTTACTGTTTTCTCCTGTGGAAACAGTTTCATATAATGAAGTCCCTGAACCTCCCAAGTGAATTTTTTAGCCATAGACTCATATTTTAGAGCAATGTCTCTAATGTGAAAGTACACAAGCCTCAGAGTTATGCATAGTTTCACCTTTTCTCTTATACTTTTTTGAAAGTATGTCTGAATCCAGGTGAGTAAGAGATATCACAGAGATAACCTTGAATTTATTTATTTATTTATGTATTTTTGCGGTTCGCGGGCCTCTCCCGTTGCGGAGCACAGGCTCCGGACGCGCAGGCCCAGCGGCCATGGCTCACGGGCCCAGCCCCTCTGCGGCATGTGGGATATTCCCGGACTGGGGCACGAACCCATGTCCCCTGCATCGGCAGGCGGGCTCTCAACCACTGCGCCACCAGGGAAGCCCTTGAATTTATTTTTAAAAAGTAAATCAGTTTTAGTGGTATTAGCTGTTAGTATGAAAAACTCACAGCATATCCTACAACTGCTTTGTGACAGTGATGCTATGCATCTTTGAGTACCATTGCTTTAGAGAATAAATGCATTCCCACCTCATTGGCTTTAGTGCAAATATCATTTCCTAGTTGATATCCATTACAAATTAGATCTCACCATGAGAACGAAATCCCTTAATAAGCCTAGTTAAAAACAACTTGAAGCAATATGATGCTTATTCCGGTGGCACCACTAGGTGTGGTGTTTGCATCAAGTCATTTCCGGGTGCTTTATGGAAATGTTTTCTGATAGGGAATTCCCTGACTTCACATTTCCAGGCTGACTTTTCCCCCTTAAGAACTGGACCACAAGACCACACTTAGCCAGGAGATACTTAACTATCCCCTAACACGTGGTAGGTTGTTGACGTGAGGTCTGAGGGCTTGGGTCATTGAAAATGAATAACCTCTCAGATGTATTACATTTTCTGTATATTGAGAATAGGTGACTAAAATGAGCGGTAACTATATTTGCATGTGATTTGTATGTTATAGTTAACATTTAAATTCTTTTGTACTAAAAATTTTTTTGTTGCCACCTTAAGCCTCTGTTCTCTAAGGCATAGAGTGGCATGTGCCATCTCAGTTTTTGCTTCAACATATGAACCCTAGAGGGCCATAGTGCAATTAAAAGCACCTAACCCATAAATGATATTTGCTTCATGTTTGAACAACAAATGTTTTAACCCACTGTCTTCACTAATATTGTAACTACTGTCTTACAGATTGACTTGATGCAAAAACATCACAAAGGCTCCATATTATACAGTATGCGATTTTTGAGGTATGAGCTTTAGAAACTTACCTCTCATGTGGCATGTACATCAGGCTTTAACTTCAGTTTAATCATTTTGGGGAATTTATGCATTTCTTTTTTTTCCCTCTCTCTCTCCATAGTATTTTTAGAGTATTAAAGGGGCTGTGGAGGTATTTTTGGATTCTTGCTAGGATACTTAGTCTTAACAGATACATTTTCTTTTTATCACTAAATTGAGACACTAATTCTGGCAGATGATAGCTTTTTCAGCCCTTATAACTAGCTTAACATTTATGCCTGCCTCTTTGAGTTCAAATCTGCATTTTCTATTTTGTGCCTTTGATTGCCTCATTTTAAGTGCTCATTTCTGTTCTTAACAGTTTTCTATTTATTGGACTGGGATGATCTTGTTGGTGCTAACTGCCTGATATTGACTTTTTGAGAACTAAGCTGTCTAGATATTATAAAAATAGAGATTTCATATAAATGCTGAACTATTTTGTGCTTTTGGGTTCAGAATACCTATAACTTGAATTCTGGTTAGAAATATTTTGATCAGTTTGTATTGGAAGAACTTAGCAACCAGGGAGTTTTTAGACAGTTCTGAGACAGTAGTTCTACCCTAGTGAATTTTTTGCTATATTTCTGAAAACCCAAATTCTGGAAAAAAAAAAAAAAAACTTGGTGTTTATTACTAATGAGATTTAAAAACGTGTATTTCTAACAAATTGGGAGGTTGTTCCTGTTTTTTTTCAGTTTAGTTTGAAATCAGTGCTTCCTAGTTAGCAATGGATTTGTTGGTAGCAGTAGATTGCTTAATTTCTTCAGTGAAGAAGTTAAAATCAGCTATTGTATGTTGAGTATAAAAACTTGTTTTGATCATATTCATATGTTTATGAACTATTTATATTTATTTGTTTAGACTGAAAACCTTAAGTATATTTACTATTATGGTCATAATAACTTCAAGTGTACCTTAAAAGCTAAGTATTTCTTAAGAACTTATCTTTCTTAAGCCTCACAATAACATTATATAATAGATAGGTATTATCCCCATTTTATGCAAAAGACAACTGAGGCTTGGAAATTAAGTTCCTTGTGCAGTCACACATACCTTTTCAGTGCTAGAGCTGGGATTTGAGCCCAGATCTTTTTTTAACCCATATTCGCTATTGCCTTGTGTTTACTGGTATGTCACCAGAAAAAGATACAAATATTTAACTCTCAATGGTAAGAGTATATATGTGATGCATAAGCATAATGAAAATTAGAAATTCAGATTATTTAGATATTCATTTAAATATTGATAGACTTAAGTTATCTTGATGTTTTAGAATTATTTTATTCATTCATGTACTAACAGCTTCCTTTTCTAGGTTGTGTTAGATGCTATACGTATAGACAGGTTCAAAATCTGCCAGAAAAGCTCATAAGTCCTCTTTTATTTTTCAGTTCCCTTTTAGAAATTAATGGTATGTTATGGTTTATTATAGGTGCTCATTTAGTGTGCTATTTTAGATACATGGGGGTAGATCATTATGTTAGTTTTAAAAAGTTCTCATGCTCCATTTAGTGGTAAAGGTATTTAAATGCTTATACTTAGTATACTTAGAAAATATCCTAATACATTTTTTTTGAAATTCCATAGATTTTATTTTTCATATGTTGGAAGTTCTGAGCTTTGTCAACAAGTGAACTCTGAATGTTTGAAGAAGATACTTCACTATGGAACCTTAGTTATATGCATAGTATGCTAGGGTTATGGATTTTTATCAAGTTTCAGATTGAGAGCCTTCAGGAATAATTTAGATTGGTGCCACATAGGTATCCAAGTTTAATTGAACCTATTTGTCTACATTCTGTATTAACAGTGATTGCAGTAGGTACAGATCAGGGTGTCTGAGCCTATGCACCTTTTCATATTTAGTGTTCTTGGGGGGGCAACGAAAGGATGATAAACTCGAAATGAAATACACAGACACTTTTTTTTACACATAGGGGAGGGCCATGGGGGTTGAGGAATAGCTCAGTTTCTGCTCTTGCCAGTGTCCTTAACTTTTCCAGATAATTATGGGTGCAGCAGGTGTTTTAGTAAGTATCATAAAAGTGATTTTTTTCCAGAAGGTTGTTCCTCTCAGAAGAAATATCAATAGCAGAGGAACTTTTTTCTTGGTATTTTTCATATGCTGCCATAGGGTAGTTAGTGTTTTATTTCTTTTTTTTTGCGGTACACGGGCCCCTCACTGTTGTGGCCTCTCCTGTTGCGGAGCAGGCTCCGGATGCGCAGGCCCAGCGGCCACGGCTCACGGGCCCAGCCGCTTCGCGGCACGCGGGATCCTCCCGAACCGGGGCACGAACCCGCGTCCCCTGCATTGGCAGGCGGACTCCCAACCACTGCGCCACCAGGGAAGCCCATGTTTTTTTATTCTTGATACCTTATGGTTGATGGAAGAATAAGGCTCATGAGAAATTATAAAGTTTAGCTCCCTATTTTACTGATGGGGACATTGAGGCATAGAGATGATCCTTAGATAAGGGTACTAATTTTATCCTGGGGCTGAGCAGCTTGTTAATATCAGGTATCTCGGATTATTCTAGGCGGTACTTGAATTTTAAATAGATTATGGACTGCAACCTTCAGCTTTATTGGATTCCTGACACTTTGCTTTTATTTTCCTCATTTTTAATAATTTTAATAGATATTCTTTATATGAGGACTCTTCAGTGAAGTCCTCAGTATTGCCATACATTAAAACAATCTTTGCAGCTAATGTGTTCTTTCCTAATATCCTATTGAGCTTGCTTTCAAATTTCATTCTATAATTTATTTTCCCACCAAATAGTCAAGTTACAAATTTAGGTGAGAGAGGGAGAGAGCCACATTGCCATGAGGCAGTACTTTAAAAATAATTTGGTAACACATTGCCCCTGCCTGATATGTTGCCAGTGTTTTTTTTATTTTTATGACTGGGAAGATTGTAATTTTTCCACTGGTTAAAACCCTGTTCTGGGAGGAGGAGATTTAGGAAGAACTATTCCTTTTATCAAGTCATGTGAAAAGAATCCTGGGACCAGGGTGACCAACTGTCTCAGTTTGCCTGGGACTGAGGGAGTACTTAAGACATGGAACTTTCAGTGCTAAAACCTGTTAAGGTTTGCGTTGGCCACCCTAGTCCTGGTAGTTATTTATATTTCTGTATGGGTCTTTAGATAGCAGGAGGGGCTGAAAAGCTGGTATTTCATCCATTGACAATCCCTTCCCAGTTGAAAGACTTCTTATTACACATTGGAATGCTTATGTATAATAGTAATGAGGGGAGAGGCATGTATGAAAGAAAGATTTATGATTTGGGTTATCAAAATGTTTGTTTAAAGTTGTAACCTTATATACTTTTCTCTCTTTGCAGAACTGATAGTGCATCAGCCGACCCAGATAATTTAAAATATTCTTCATCCAGAGATAGGGGTGGGTCTTCCTCTTATGGACTGCAACCTTCAAATTCAGCTGTGGTGTCTCGGCAAAGGCACGATGATACCAGAATCCATGCTGACATACAGAATGACGAAAAGGGTATATATATTTCCTTGCTGCTAGAGGCATGTTTTTTGTGCGTTTGTTTTTTTTAACCTAGCTACCTCTCCCTTTCTTCCTCCTTGCCTGTCTCTCGCTCCCTCACCTCTCTCTTCTAATATGTTTAAAATATAAATATTACACACAGTGCTGTTCTTGAAACTTCTTAAGTTTACCCCCTTAATTAAAAAAAAATTTAAATGTACTTTTCACACACGCAATACATAAATGCAGTTTCCTTGCCCCCAAAATGCAATATTATCACTAAGGCTTTCCTGACTACTGTCTCTCCTCTAGACTTCTGAAAAGTTTTAAAGTACAAAATCTGAGTTGATTTAGTTTCCATTTCTCTTCTTATCTTCCACTGAAGATAACAAAATGAAATCAATGCATGCATCACAGGGAAAGAGTAGAAGCCAAGGCTGGTTGAACTGCAGATTGGGTCAGAAGAACCTGAACTATCAGGAATTGATTGAGTGAAACAAAGAGCCCTATTGAAATAATGTAAATGTTGCTGCTTTTAGGTGGCTACAGTGTCAATGGAGGATCTGGGGAAAATACTTATGGTCGGAAGTCGTTGGGGCAAGAGCTGAGAGTTAACAATGTGACCAGCCCTGAGTTCACCAGTATTCAGCATGGCAGTCGTGCGTTAGCCATCAAAGACATGAGGAAATCACAGGGTAAGGCTGGGTAAACTGGGGACAATCACACAAGCCTCTGCTGAGACATCTCCTAAATGCCTCTTTCTGTACCAGTGCCTTGCACCTGTGTGAGTTGGTTAGCTTACTGAGTTGAGAAACATGTGCAGGTGATAATTGTTTGCATTCCTTTTCCTGTGAACTGTTCCCTACCATGAATTACCACAAGAAGGTTTTTAATACTTTTTAAAGGAGAATTCTCTTAAAATAAGATTAGAAGACTGGGTAAGATTTTAAAGAAAGGATTTTCCTGATTATAGTGGATACTGAATGTATAGTGGACTCTTACTGCAGCAAGTCCTTGAACTCTAGGGTGAGGGTAGGGGTGTACATGGACTGGGCCCTTTTCTAAAGTTAAATACACAGTTACTGCTTCTTGCTTTATAACACAAACCTCACTCTATAGGTAAAGTGTCTCGAAAATTCATAGGATTAAAGGTAATGATCATTTTTTTTTTCTAAAAGAGAAATTTATTGTATTGGTAAAGCTGCTTAAGAAATCAAGATTTCTGATTTATACACTTTGTTGGGTATAATTACTCTTTGGACATTTAGTTTATGACCGTTTTTTCCCAGTGACGGCTTTGTGTGTGTGTTGTGTGTATCTTGGTGAACATCTTTGTGTTTATAGTTTTTTGCATGCAGTTTAAAAAAAATTTCGATAAATTTTCTAAAATGGAATGACTAGTCAAAGCCTATACTGTCTCAAAAGTGTTTGAAGGGACTTCCTTCGTGGTCAAGTGGTTGGGACTCTGCGCTTTCATTGCAGGGGGCACGGGTTCAATCCCTGACCAGGGAACTAAGATCCTGCATGCCAAGTGGTGCGGCCAAAAAAAAGAAAAAAAAAAACCACCGGTGTTTGAAGTCTTAGATTTAGGTATGATAGAGTTAGAAAGTGACTCTAAAGCTTATTTAGTTTAGATCCCCCTTGCAAGCTCAGAGTTATGCAGTTTGCTAGGGGTAGAATTGTAAATAGAGCCTAGATTTCCTGACTAGTAACCTAAATACATTTTTAGCAGTCATCCTTACTGAAAATACTCTATAGGCTAGGGATTTTTAAAAATCTTATTCCTTCTCTCAGATGTTGTAATTTCTTTTATTATCTATTTTCCTTTCATTCATTAGAAATGAAACTGTCAGACCCTTTAATGTGGTTTGTGTTAATGTACATGGGTTAATGATGATAAATTGTGCAGCTGGAAATTTAAAAAGAAAAATTTAGTACTTAAAACCATCTTTATTAGTAGTGTTCAGCATTTTGAGTACTCCTGCTTGTTCTTGTCATTAAAAAAGGGAAGAAAAGTTTTGATTTGCCACTTTCCTTGTGGCAGCATACTTGCACATGGCAGGTGGTAATTAGACATTTGTTGAACTGAATATGTGATTGCCATTCACCAAAACTTTGTCCTAGGAAAATGATGATGATGTGAACAAGAGGCTCCCCTCCAGTGGGAGACCTAGGTGAGAAATAGAAGCATGTACCCTGTTTCTGCCTGATAGAGACTTTATCCCTAACCTGTTGAAGTTTCTTAACCTATGCTCTTTACCTAGATGTTGAAAACAGTTTGGAACAGATTCGAAGAGAATAATTTCTAAGCCTTTCTTTTTTCTCTGTCAGTTGATCCTCTGGAATGAGATGTTTGCATATCCTTTTTGAGGGTCTGCTGTGTGCCCGCAGTCTGCTGGGGCTGGGTTTATAGTGATGAACTGAAGTGTTAAAGGACCTACATTCATTGAGCTTTTATTGTCTGGTGGACTGTGATTTTTAATATACTTTAAAATATTTGGGCTGTAAAGTTTCTGTGCTGATTCATACTCAATGTTTATATTCACAGAGCGATCGATGTCTTATTCTGATGAGTCTCGACTGTCGAATCTTCTTCGGAGGATCACCCGGGAAGACGACAGAGACCGAAGACTGGCTACTGTAAAGCAGTTGAAAGAATTTATTCAGCAACCAGAAAATAAGCTGGTCAGTATAGTATGTTTGGAAATGTTGATCAGTTTCATTTTTCCATAGTTTAGTAGATAATGTTACCTAGAGTGGTTTTTTTTTTTTTTTTTTTTTTTTTTAGAGTGGTTTTAAGAAGGGAAAAGTTTTGCTTCCAAGGAAAAATAATAGGGATTCCTTATTCCAGATTGATTTGGCCTATATTATGGTGGTCTAGAACTTAATGCCCCTAATGTATAATTTATCTATACAAATGTTAGATCCACATTGTTTGGTTCCTTCTGCAATAAAGTGCTTTTGACCTTTTACACATTTATTCTGTTGTCCTCGGAATTTTTTTTCTGTGTTCCAGGACAGAATATCTCTGTTTTTCATATGTGAAATTGGGGTAGGAGGTACATATTTTGTTCATGGGTAAGTTTGGTGGCCTGGGCTAAATAAATGGAAAAACACTTTAAAGAGTAAAGTACAGGAGGGAGTTCCCTCGTTGCCTAGTGGTTAGGATTCCGGGCTTTCACTGCTGTGGCCCGGGTTCAATCCCTGGTCAGGGAGCTGAAATTCCACAAGCCGTGTGGCCCGGCCAACAAAAAAAATAAAATACAGGAGCAGTTACAAATTTCTTCACCCTCCAAGTAAGTCTCCTAATGTTAAATTAAGAACTTGCTATAGGGCTTCCCTGGTGGCAGTGGTTAAGAATCTGCCTGCCAATGCAGGGGACATGGGTTCGAGCTCTGGTCTGGGAACATCCCACATGTCGTGGAGCAACTAAGCCCGTGCGCCACAGCTACTGAGCCTGCACTCTAGAGCCTCCGAGCCACAACTACTGAGCCCGCGTGCCAGAACTGCTGAAGCCCGAGTGCCTAGAGCCCGTACTTTGCAACAGGAGAAGCCACCACAATGAGAAGCCCGCGCACAGCAAAGAAGAGTAGCCCCCGCTTGCCGCAACTAGAGAAAGCCCGCACGCAGCAACAAAGTCCCAACACAGCCATAAATAAATAAATAATTTAAAAAAGAACTTGATATAGAACAGGAGAAAATTAATGAAATGGTATAGTGAGTCAAATAACATTTGGTTCAAAGCAAGCTTCCTCCAACCCTCCTCCCCATTTTATTATGAAAAATTTCAAATACACAGCAAATTGAGAGAATTTTACAGTGAATATCATAGTGTCTAAGCTCTGTCATTAACACTTTTATCGTATGACTGTATCATATATCTCTCTACCTCTTCCTCTATCCATCAATCCATCTTTTGTTTTAAAAATGCATTTCAGAGTAAATGAAACAAGCTTTTTAAGTTTTTTTTCCCCCCCATTGATGATCATGGCTGTATATTTCCTATGGGTAATTTTCTTTCAGAGTCTGAAAGGAAACTTATGACACTCTTAACTTATGATATAATTGGGACCTGGGAATAATAAGAAAAGTAAGGTGTGGTCCAGTTATAATTTGGAGGGAAACACAAGTTAAAAAAAAAAGAAAGTACACAGTGTTATTCTTAAAAGTATAGGAATCTGAAGCTTTTATTAATGTGTTTTTTTTTAAGGTACTAGTTAAACAATTGGATAATATCTTGGTTGCTGTACATGATGTGCTTAATGAAAGGTAAGTAATTTAAAAGACTAAAATATATTTTTAGAAACTATTAAAAAGTGTACAAGAAGATAAACCCATTGGCTTCATTTATGAACATCTACTTAATGTTTAACTGGGTTCTCTTGTCATCTTTATTTGTGTAAAAATATTTAAACAGTAATTACCACTGAATACAAACGAATCCACTTGAAAGGGAGAGCCATTCTTCTTTTTAATTTGTCAACATGACTGAATAATTGAGCATTGACTTGTAGAATGACGTAAACTCTTAATGCAAGTGTGAATGAATGCAATTAACTTTTGTAAACTAGAGCATTTGGAAACTGCTTAGAGAGTAGAGGTGAAAGGGAGCTTCTTTCTTTGGGCAACAGTGGATTCAGGCCATCTATCCTCTGAGGCTACTGGGGTTCTCCAAAGGTGTGCAGTCATTTCTTCATATGGTGATTCCTAAAGAATTGCAGTGTTGGAAAGCATCCAAAACTCATCTCAGCAGATCACGAACCTTACTGCTTTTTGATGGTTTTATTTTATATAGTTTCTCATTAATATAATACTTAAATCAGTGTTGTCCTTTAAGTTTACTGTATTTAACTATTACCATTTCCTATTTTATAGTCCTTACATATTGAATATTACCAAGTATATAATTATATAGTGTGTTTTATCTGATCACTTGTTGCTGCCCTTTTCTGCAAATCAGTTAATGTAGTTTGAGATGGAATTTGAAGTCTGAATTTTAGTATTTCTAAGCCTTTCCTTACTGTTTGTAAATAATTGATTCTATAAAGGAAATCTAAAGTCTTAACAAAGGTACTTTTGGCATTGCAGGAGACAGAATAGAGAGAATATTTGAAGTGGATAAAACTTCAACCTTTTGTGTAGTTTGAATAAAAATTATAAAATCATTTAAGACATTCTGTTGTAAGATGTGTCATTCTTGTCATCTTTGAAAGCTTAAGCTTTTTGTGTATTTTGTTTTGTTTGCATTAAAATAAACACAGTAGCAAATTGCTTCAGGAGTTGAGACAGGAGGGAGCTTGCTGTCTTGGCCTTCTTTGTGCTTCTCTGAGCTATGAGGCTGAGAAGATCTTCAAATGGATTTTTAGCAAATTTAGCTCATCTGCAAAAGATGAAGTTAAACTCCTCTACTTATGTGCCACCTACAAAGCACTAGAGACTGTAGGAGAAAAGAAAGCCTTTTCATCCGTAATGCAGGTAAGAATTTCTGGAGGGTTGGGGGGAATGATGATGCGCTTGGGAAGAAAGTTGTCCTTAACACACATCCTTGAAGGGGAGCTTAAAGAAAGGAAACTTAGAATAGGGGTTATATACTGATTGATATATGACGTAAATAAAACTCGTGTTTCTGAATTAGAGTAAATGATACACACTGAAGGTAGATTTAAAGTAAGTTATTTTAAAAATTTTGTCTTTTTGCTTTTTAGAAGCTTTCTTTTGAATTTGCGTAGTACTAGAATCATTTACAGATTTGAAAATAGAAGCTCCATGAGGAAAACCACGTAGAAGGGGGCTTCACATTTTTTGAGGGAGATAAAAACTAAACACCACAACTTACTTTGGGCCTAAAGTTTTGATAATATGTCAAAAATTCTTATTCCTAGTGATATAAAATAAATAATTGTGTGTCTGAATTACTATTATTATTTTTTTGGCTGTGTTGGGTCTTCGTTGCTGCACGCGGGCTTTCTCTAGCTGCGGCGAGCGGGGGCTACTCTTTGTTGCGGTGCGTGGGCTTCTCATTGCAGTGGCTTCTCTTGTTGAGGAGCACTGGCTCTAGGTGCGCGGGCTTCAGTAGTTGTGGTTTGCAGGGGGTACGTGGGCTCTAGAGCGCAGGCTCAGTAGTTGTGGCGCACGGGCTTAGTTGTTCTGCGGCACGTGGGATCTTCCTGGATCAGGGATCAAACCTGTGTTCCCTGCATTGGCAGGTGGATTCTTAACCACTGCACCACTAGGGAAGTCCCTGTATCTGAATTATTAAGATCGTTCCCAATTTAATTTTGAGCAAAGTTATAAGTAAGTAAATTTTTGTTGAGCTAATGTTTTTAAAAATTTAGGATGTGGTGTCTTTAGAATATTTGATATCTTTATTTAATTTGCTTTTTTTTATTAAACAATTCATGGTATGTTTTATTTTGGTTAATTATTTTTAAAAAACATGAGAAATCTATTCTGTCTTTAAAAATTTTATTTTTATTTGATAATAGAGGTTGTGACAAAACTTTGGAAAAGATGCAGAAAATAATTTGTAACTAACCAGCATAACACCAAATTTGGCTTATTCTGCATACAGTTTTCATAATATGAACATTTCCCCAAGTATTTATTTTGAAAAATTTTAAATCCACAGGAAAACAGATGGGCTGGCACATTAAACATCCATATATCTTTTACCTAGATCTGTCACTTATTAACATTTTGCTGCAGTTGTTTTGTTTCTACACACACACAGACACAGACACACACAGAGACACGATTTTTTGTTGAACTGTTTGAAAATAAATTCCACACATCATGATGGCTTATGCTGTGATACTTCAGCATGCCTCTGCTAAGGTTAAGGCTAATCTCATATTAACATTATAATCATACCTAAGAAAATTAATTTTGTCACATAAGACAATCCATGTTCAAATTTTGCAGCTGCCACTAAGATGTCTATAACTTTTGTCTTAACCCAGGATCCCATCAAGGTTCATGTATTGATGAATCTTTAATCTCTTGAAGATGGTGGTGTGCCTCTTTAACCTCTTAAGTAGAACAATTCTCTGCACCCTTTTTTGTCCCCCTTATTTTGTAGAACGTTCTATGTTTTGGGCTTGTCTGATTATTCCTTCCTGTTTAGATTCAGTTCAAATATTTTGGTCACGAATACTTCATGGGTTCATACTTAGTGCTGTATCACACTAGCAGGCATATAACTTCAGGTTCACGTAACTCTTAGATAAAGAGTTTCATCACTTGGTTAAGGTGATGACCAACCAGATCTTTCCATTGTGAAGGCTTATTTTTCTCCCTTTGTAATTAGTGAGTAATGTGGGCATGATACTGTGAGACCTCCTGAATATCCTGATTTTTTCATAATATTTCACTTGATTTTAGCATTCATTCATATTCTGTGCATTGTATAGATTATAGCATTGGCTGTTGCAAAATGGTGGTTTTCTAATTGTAGCATTTCTTCTATATTTATAACATCATTCTTTTGTAGAGAAGAACTTTCCTTTTGGGGAAAAAATTGATTTTAACAAAAAATTTTAGCTACAAAATATTCTATAGGTAGTATGCCATATATTTATTTAAAATATATATATAGTGGTAACATGAGCCTGTGTGTCATTCTTGTGTTGGGGCCATGCTAACCTTCTTTAAATCATTCCAATTTGAAGCAAGTACTAATATCTTAAAGTATAAGTCGTACAACATGTGCTCTATGTTTTGAATTGGAAAATAATTCTGGTACTTTAAAGACAAGTTTCCCAAGCACATCTTAGTTTTTCTACTTAAAATTTTAATCACACCCATGGTTTTGAAGAGAGCAGTTAGGAACAATGTAAACATGTTACTTAGGAATAATGTTAATAGATATTAAATGAGGGGAAAACAGTGGATTGAAATGTTTTCAACTTTTTTGGGAACTAAAACTATAGAATTTATTTTCTTTGATATAGTCAGTTTTGGCTATAGTCACTATTAAATAGTGAACCTAATTTGCTTGTTTTCTCCCTGTTTTATTAAATGTTCACGGTTTGTAACTTTTATTTTTTAGCTTGTAATGACCAGCCTGCAGTCCATTCTTGAAAATGTGGATACACCAGAATTACTTTGCAAATGTGTTAAGTGCATTCTTTTGGTAGCTCGATGTTACCCTCATATTTTCAGCACTAATTTTAGGGTGAGTTCCCCGCCCCCTCTTCCCAGATGATGGGGTAAGGGATTGGCTGCATGTATGAGGACCTGGGGAATTAGATAGAAAACAGAGTTTCTGCTCCTTTGAGTATAATTGGTTTTAAGGTCCAGGATTGAATGATGCAATAATGTAGCTTTATAAAAAATACCATCTGTACTTGCTAACACTAATACCTTAAAATACTTAAAGAAATATTTCATCAGTGTCATAAAGAAAGTTCCATTATTCTCCTGCCCTGCCCCTCCCAATCCCGCTTTAATGTATAATGTCAAGAAGGTGGGACGTAAGATGTTCTAGGTTCTCTTACTCTGAAATGTTCCACAGGTTGGAATAGCAATAAGACCTTAAAATGATTAGTCCCCTTCTCTGTCTCCATCCAGGATACAGTTGACATATTAGTCGGATGGCATATAGATCATACTCAGAAACCTTCGCTTACACAGCAGGTGTCTGGTGAGTCCTTCAGCATATACCAGTCATTTAAATATTGTGGGAAGGAGTGTTCGTTTCTCAAAGACCAGCTGTTAACACTACTTTTTTGATAATGCAAGAAAAATAATTGCTTCAGAGGATATTTTGGTGAAGATTACTTGTTAGCTAAATTTATCTTTTAAAAGGAAAAATGTGTACTTTTGTAGTAGGTAGGGAGAGTAAATACAGATTGTAGTGTTGCACCTGTGAGTAAGGACTTTATCTCAAGTCATTTGCTGCGTGTGCTGGTAGGAGATACCACAGTGGCAGTACCCTGAAGGGTAGAAAGGAAGATCCTGGATATTCGTGATTTATTGTTTTTCTATTGATTAAACAAATGGATTAATTTGGAGGATTGTCATAAATGATAAAGAAAAAATTTTTTTTCCGTGTTAAATGAATGACTGATATGACTCACTTGGACATTTCAACTTGTTCCAGGTGCTGTAGTTTCTCATAGCTTATTTGGTGAAATAAACTTCTGAAATTAAGATATACAGGTGAGAGTAGTTCTCTCAATTCCACTGGCAAGTGGTCCCATTTCCCCTGGGGGGATGAGTGTACGCTTTTGGTGACCACGTGTGGCCCTGGAGAAGAAAGCCAAGGTGGCCATAGATTGGCACATTTTAGTCTAAGTCCTGTGTGTAGTGACAGTATGGCTACTGAATCTACTTATTAAAAAAAAAAGGACATGAGATTATATTTTACTTTCTGGAGAATTTTCATTTCTGTAGCGTTAAAAGAGGTAGTGGTTAATCATTAGTATATTAAACGGTTTACAGGGAATTCCCTGGTGGTCCAGTGCGTAGGACTCTGCGCTTCCATTGCGGGGGCCCGGGTTCAGTTCCTGGTCGGGAAAATATTATCCCGCAAGCCGCGCAGCACGCAGCACGGCCCCAAACAAACAAAAAACAGTTTACAGTCCTAATTTTATGATATAGGGCATGTTTCAAGAGTGGGCAACTTGAAAACCAGATACCTTTTAAAAGAATTCTCTTAAATATTTTTTAACTTGGACTTAAAATTTTTTTCTACTCTTCCAAAATTTCTTGTATGATTCCTAGGGTGGTTGCAGAGTTTGGAGCCATTCTGGGTAGCTGATCTTGCATTTTCTACCACTCTTCTTGGTCAATTTCTAGAGGACATGGAGGCATATGCTGAGGTGAGTATATAAAAAATGAAGTTATTTCCTAAAATTTCAGGTAAGAAAAAAGCAAAAACAAAAATCTAAAGCAGTGCTAGATTTATTTTAAAACAATTCAGATCACCTGACATTTAAGCAAAAATTATGAGACCATTGCAATATTTTAATTATTTTTAGATGTTTTTAAGTTGCCAGCAGAATTACCAGAAAGATAGAAAAATTGCAGGCCTAATTTCCCAAAGCTTGAAATAATCTTGGTGGCTGGTAGTTTCCTGAAGACATTTTCTTCAGTTGTTTCTTATTTTTTGTTATGAAAGAGGTGAATTGATATTGTATAAAAGCCCCTAAAGGCTTTTTTCTCTTACTTCTATTGGCAATCTTGGATCATGCTTCGGAGGACAAGGCTTGGCTTCAGCCACCTTTGAGTATGGTACCTTTAATACTGCTGTTGAAGTGTCTATTATTGGTTCTTGGATTTCCTGGCCACTGTCCTGACTTAAACCTGCCATCTTAGTGTTTCTTCCCTACTCAGTTGGTAATTACCAAGATTCTTGTTTGGTGGTCAAGGCTTCCGTAAAGATTTAGCTTCATCTTTTCTTTATACTTTTGCTACTTCTAGCAAACAGTTACTTCACTACTTTTAACTCTACCAATCTATCTGCCTCTTAACTCTACCAATCTATCTGCTCCCTTTCAGAGAAAAGTGAGGGAATATTTTGCTTCCACATGTTTCTTTACCCCTATGCCTAGGATGTCTTGGTTCCTAGCACACCTTTAAAGCTGATCTGCTTCTGATAAGCCACCCATTCTAGTTTGTAGAGACTTCCCTTTGCTATCCCTAAGATTGAATTCTCTTTGATTATTTTGGTGCTTAATTATGTGTAGGTATATGTTGGTTGTAGTACCCCGTTTTTTGTTAATCTTTTCCTTTGAGTATGTCTAATTTCCTCAGCTAGCTTATAAATCTGTAGGCTAGGTCTTCTAAGGTCTTATAATTTTTTAAACCAACCTCCTCTAAACTCCCCCAACCCCCTTGCTCTTCATGTGAATAATATTGGCTTAGTATACTGTTGACTTGAGTGGCTCAAAGAATCTATTGAGGTTAATATTTGCTTATTTAAATAATTAGAGAAGCAAAATCTACTTTTATACTTAGATTCATGTTTCCTTTTCTCATAAGCCGAAATTCCTCCTTATTTGTAAAAATGTATTATAAAGCTAATTGATTTAAAAATTGGGAGTTGTTTTTTGTTTTTTAAACAATGTCTTACTTAAATAAGAATGCTATTGAATTCACATCTAGGACCTCAGCCATGTGGCCTCTGGGGAGTCAGTGGATGAAGATGTTCCACCTCCATCCGTGTCCTTACCAAAGTTGGCAGCGCTTCTCCGGGTATTCAGTACTGTGGTGAGGAGCATTGGGGAACGTTTCAGCCCAATTCGGGGTCCTCCAATTACTGAGGCATACGTAACAGATGTAAGTTTTAGTAGTCTTTAGTATCATTCAGCAAAAATTGCCTTTTCTTTTAAATGCTTCTGTTTACCTAGTGAGCTGTTATTAATCCCTCATTTGTTTAGCATGTGTGTAGGTGTCTGGCCACTTTCTTAAATGGCCAGAAAAGTAGGGAATTCTATATCTCACTCCCCTCACCCCCCAACCTGATGAAAAAAAGTCCACTCTGAATTTTTAAATGCCTATGAACTTTTCTTTTAGGAGATTCTCTGTAGGTTCATTTATTCTTGTTTTTAATATGAATTCTAAAATCTTATTCTTTAGTTTTTTAATAATACTGAGTTTTGCTTTAAAATTATTGTGTCTCCTTTTAGTTTTTCAACATACTAAGAATAACTCTTAACAGGGAAGGCCTCGAAAAGTAATTTTCTCTAAGCATGAGAGGATGAAGCAACTTGATAGCCTAACATCAAAGGATATAAAGATATAAGAACTTAAACTATGTAATAGCCTGAGACCAATTATAAGAGGTAGCTAGATTGCCACATTTCAGCAGCCCCAGACATCAGCTGCACTGTATTACAGTCCAGTGAGTGGTTCAGTGTAATGAATGTGAGAAATGAACCCCCATCATTATATTCTGCTTGAATAAGAAGGGAGAAGAAACCTGTGTGATAGTCATAAAAGATTTAACCTAAATGATTAAAATTTTACTGCTAGTGTAAAATTCTAGCTTTTATGAGCATTTACTTTCGTTGAACACTTTGCTAGATAAAATAGGACATTAATTATATATATATGTAATTCTTGGTAAGTTAATTGTGTATTTGAGCAGAAATGTCCTGAAGATAATTAAAACCAGCATGTTAATATGTTAATATTTTGAAACTGATCCAAGTGGTTTAGTATTTTTATTTTTACTGTCTGAAAGATGGGTGGTTGATGACTTTGTCAGTGTTGAAATAAAAGCAGTTTATTATATCTATTTATTTATATCTATAAAACAAAAGGACAGGAATGTATCATTTTCCAGGATAGTTCTATATTAAATGTACTCTTTTATGAAGGTCTTTTAGGTCCTTGCCAAAAATGGTCTTTTAGGCCTTTTAAATCTATATGCAGGTTTACAAAAAACCCCTATATGTAGTGGTTGTTGAATATTACAGAAAAATTTGAGAAATATTTTTCTGTATCAATCTTTTCTGTGTCTGTTTTTCTGTACTTGTTTTTTCCTAAGTTATTTTTATGAGAAATGTAGTACATTGACTACTATAGTTTACTGGGGTTTTTTGGGGCTGGAAATGATAAGATTTTCATAATCCTCAAATAGGTATTATATGTTATGAATGAGAATGTTTATATTTATCTTTACATAGAGAGCATCAGTACATGAACTTTCATAAGCTAAAGCTATCTTGGATATTTAGTTTTAAAAGATTGATTAAAAGTCCAAGTGCTAGATTACGGAAAGTTATTCTCACGGCAGGTTATTCCCATGTTGTTAATACTGTTACTGTTCTAAGTTCTGGTGTATTTCATGATTATTATGAAGATTCTGAACTTCAACCATTTAGTGACTTTGGTGGGGGGATAAGAATTGGGTATAAGGGAAATAGAGTATGGCAAATTCCATTCCTCTCACAATAGTACTTTAGAATACTTAGGCAATATCCTTTTTGTGTATTGTACCAGAGATACCTTATTATTATTCAGCCACTGAGAACTAGAATATTAAGAGACTACTGACAAGGCAGGCAGTTAATTTTCAATAGAAACTGCATTAAATAGAAAATATTTCTTGCTCTGTGGAAGAATATGAGTTTTTTTTAAAGCTGCTTGTTTTCCCCATTGCAGGTTCTGTACAGAGTAATGAGATGTGTGACGGCTGCAAACCAGGTGTTTTTTTCTGAGGCTGTGTTGACAGCTGCTAATGAGTGTGTTGGTGTTTTGCTCGGCAGCTTGGATCCTAGCATGACTATACATTGTGACATGGTTATTACATATGGATTAGATCAACTGGAGAATTGCCGGACTTGTGGTACAGATTATATCATCTCAGTCTTGAATTTACTCACATTGGTATGTGAATTCTTTTTTGTTTAATATGTTTATTCAGGCCCTTAAATTTAAATTGATGCGGAAGAAGTTAAGCCCTTGTTTGTTTGTGTTTTTTTGCATTAATTAGTCTTATCTATATAATCTAGTTTGTTTTTGCTCTAGTATCTGTGTACTTTTAGTATTTGAGAGCTCATCTCAGTGTAGCTGTACTTTTTTTTCCGATGAAATATCCTTTATTTCGATGAAATATCATCCTTCACATGAGACTATCTAGCACTCCTGATAAATACTGTGTAGAGAAGGTACTTGATAGCTATTTTGAAAGACCCTGTTATGTTTTGTTTCTGAAACATGAAAACTTCTTTGATAGTTTTTATTATTTTCTTAATCATAAATATCCCTCCTCTCTCCGCCTTTTATTATGGACCTTTTGAAGTATATTAAAAAAAAGTAGAGTAGTATAATGAATCTCTGCATACTTAATACTCAGTTTCTGTAATTAGAAGCACATGGCCCATCTGGTTTCATCTAGGCCTCCTACGCTCTGCCTCCTCCTTGCCATCCCTGCATCCCCAACTGGATTATTTCAAAGCAAATTCTAGATGACATTCTGCTAAACATTTCTGCCATAGTTACACTTCCCTTTGCCAACGTGAAAAAAAACCCATGTTTAAGTGTAAATACATGTATACTATTTCGGTATCTAAACGTTTTAATGTCACAATGTTAAGGCCTAAACATATAGCTTAGATATATTACTTTTTTCTTTAATAGATTAATTTTCAGAGCAGTTTTTAGGTTTACAGAAAAATTAAGCAGAATGTACAAAGTTCCCATATAACCTGTTCCCCCAGTAGTTTCCTCTGTTACTAATATCTTTAGTTTTAGTGTGGTACTTTTATTACAACTGATGAGCCAAATAGAGACATCATTATGAATTAAAGTCCATAGTTGACTTTAGGGTTCACTCTCTGTATTGCACATTCTGTGGGTTTGACAAATGTATAATGCCATGTATTCACCATTACAGTATCATGCAGAAGGGTTTCAGTGCCCTAAAAATCCCTTGTGTTCCACCTATTCTCTCCCCTCTTCTGGCTGGCAACCACTGATCTTTTTACTGTCTCTATAGTTTTTGTTTGTTTGTTTGTTTGTTTGGTTTAATTTATTTATTTTTGGCTGCACTGGGTCTTCGTTGCTGTGTGCGGGCTTCTCATTGTGGTGGCTTGTCTTGTTGTGGAGCATGGACTCTAGGCACGCGGGCTTCAGTAGTTGTGGCACGTGGGCTCAATAGTTGTGACTCGTGGGCTCTAGAGTGCAGGCTCAGTGGTTGTGGCGCACGGGCTTAGTTGCTCGGCGGCATCTTCCCGGACCAGGGCTCGAACCCACGTCCCCTGCACTGGCAGGTGGATTCTTAACCACTGCGCCACCAGGGAAGCCCCTATAGTTTTGCCTTTTCCAGAGTGTCATATAGTTAGAATCATACAGTATGCAGCCTTTTCATATTGTTTTTTTTTCCCTTAGAAATATGCATTTAAGATTCCTCCATGTTCTTTTGTGAATTGATAGCTCATTTCTTATTTTATTCTTTTAGATTGTTGAACAGATAAATACAAAACTGCCATCATCATTTGTAGAAAAACTATTTATACCATCATCTAAACTACTATTTTTGCGTTATCATAAAGAAAAAGAGGTAAGTGATTCATTGATCAGACTTGATAAACTTAGGTCATTGAAGGGTTTGACTCCTGTTCCTTAGTAGGCTACATAAATGAAATCGAAATGATAAATATTTGATTTAGAATATAGAAATTATAATGATTCACTTAATATTTGATTTTCATACTGTATACTTTGATCAGTGATATGCAGGTAGTTTTTTCAGATTTTATTAAATTTGTTTTATTAAAATGTGATGTGTATGTTGTAAATGATACTTCATTGTTAGCTTCTTAACCGACTCCCAGTCAAAGCCACTATAGACTCTCTAAGTAGATGTAGGAAAACTTATCTTAATAAAATGGTGTTTGTATGTGTTTTGATACTGGCTTGAAAAAAAAAAAAAGGACTTTTAAGAAATTTCACATTGTCATTTTTAATTTAGAGGACCCTTTTTTAAATAAAGCTTTATAGATTTTAAAATGCTTACTGATACTATGTAGGTTTCCTAAATTGCTTTTTGAAAAATTAAGGTCTTTGGTGTTTTGGACAGTAAATTTATCAGTCTTAAACTGATGTGCATCACCATTATGCAGATAGTAATACACTTTCCATTTAATTATCACTTTCGTGAATTCTTATTTTAAGGTTGTTGCTGTAGCCCATGCTGTTTATCAAGCAGTGCTCAGCCTGAAGAATATTCCTGTTCTGGAGACTGCCTATAAATTAATTTTGGGAGAAATGACTTGTGCCCTAAACAACCTGTTGCATAGTCTACAACTTCCTGATGCCTGTTCCGAAATAAAACATGAGGCTTTTAAGAATCATGTATTCAATGTAGACAATGCAAAATTTGTAGTTATATTTGACCTCAGTGCTCTGACTACAATTGGAAATGCTAAAAATTCACTGATTGGGGTGAGTATTTACTTGTAATGTCTTTGTTTTATCCCATTTCAGCCTCTTCTTATTGCTTGTTTACATATTTCATTTACCTATCAAGGCAGTGTGTCTACAGAATCACATAGATCAAACGCCATATTTTGGACATGCCTGGATAATTAAAATTGACAGGAATATTTTCTTGCCATTATGTTTAGCTCTTGCTTTCCTTGATAAGTTTTTTATATTCTATTTTTACAAAATGCATTTTAATGCTTTCTCCTATTTACTCTAGCATGCTTTTAGAAAAATTGTCAACATTTTCCACAGGGCAAGTTTGTATAGTCCTTTTAATATGCAACCCCTTCTTCCCCTGGTACTCTTTTCCTTCTTCCCACTAGAGTTAGTGCTTCCATATGGTCCTTATTTTTTGACTAACTACTTTTCTCTAGGAACATTCATATATTCTTTTGGAAAAAGAATAAAGATTTCCTGTAAGAAATTTGAAGTGACCATGCTTTTCATTTATAATTATTGCTGTGGTTAGTATATTTCTCCCTCCTAGTGGACCTTGCAGGATTGAAAAACATGATTTATAATGAAAAGTAATGGGATATTATTAAGGGGATAATGTAGTCTAAGAGAGAAGGGAGGGAAGAGTCAAGATTTGATGTTTATATATGCATGCTTTCCATATTGTTAGATCAGATTGCCCTGTGTCCCTCCATAGCTGCTCTTTCCCTCACTGCTAGGCTGCGGTAGACTCTTCCATTCTTTGCATTCTAAAATTTGGTTGTTGAGAAATTCACATTGTGCTCAGATTTGAGGTTTACATCCTGCACTCTGGAAACGAGAGGGAGTCGGGACCGGGCAGTCAGATGGAAAGGAGTATCTTAGCAATGGAAAGAAAGGGAAGGATGGAAAAGACTTAGAGTGGCAGCGTGTGCCTTTTTTCTCACTGGACAGGGCAACTTGCCATTTGAAGTACATGGAAAACTGAGGAAATACGATCTACTACACTGAAGGGTGCAAGGGCTTTGTTTAGACGAAGGATCAGCAAATTACAGTCCATGGACCAAATCTAGCCCACTACGTGTTTTTTTTTCCTTTCTTTTTTTAAAAAATATTGAGATATAATTCATATACATTATAATACTCATTTAAAGTATGCAATTCAGTGACTTTTAGTATACTCACAGAATTGTGCAACCATCACCAAGCATCACCTCTTTTTGTAAAGAATTTTTATTGGAACATAGCCACTTTTATTCCTGTTTTTTTGTCTGTAACTTTTCTCTCTGCAGTGGCAGAGTTGAGGAGTTGGACATT
This sequence comes from Globicephala melas, assembly GCF_963455315.2. Lineage (NCBI taxonomy): Eukaryota > Metazoa > Chordata > Mammalia > Artiodactyla > Delphinidae > Globicephala > Globicephala melas. The sequence continues at coordinate 23,548,773 of NC_083328.1, forward strand.
GTACCAGAGGTGTCATGTGGCCTGCAAAGGCTGAGATATTTACTCTCATCTTCACAAGAAGTATTTGTTGATCCCAGGTTTAGTGTACTAGCTTGTTTCCAAATTTAAATCTGTCAATTTTAATTTTTAAAAATGTGTAGACATATTTTGAAGGATAAACTTTTTGTATGCTCTTGTATGTCTTGGAGGAGCCATACGTTTACTTTCTTTTGTATGTCATCAGATGTGGGCGCTGTCTCCAACTGTCTTTGCACTCCTTAGTAAGAATCTGATGATTGTGCATGGCGACCTGGCTGTTCACTTCCCTGCCATTCAGTACGCAGTGCTCTACACATTGTATTCTCATTGTACCAGGTAATGTATTTACATATACTTCTTAAGAAAAAAAAATTTTTTTTTAAAAGGGAACATGGGTCCTTTAGAGTATACATTTATTTTATAATTTATTTTATTTTATAAATTTATTTATTTTCGGCTGTGTTGGGTCTTCATTGCTGTGTGCGGGCTTTCTCTAGTGGCGAGCGGGAGCCATTCTTCGTTGTGAGTGGGCTTCTCATTGCGGTGGCTTCTCTTATTACGGAGCACGGGCTTCAGAAGTTGTGGCACTCGGGCTCAGTAGTTGTGGCTCGCAGGCTCTAGAGCGCAGGCTCAGTAGTTGTGGCGCAAGGGCTTAGTTGCTCTGTGGCATGTGGGATCTTCCCCGACCAGGGATTGAACCATGTCCCCTGCATTGGCAGGCGGATTCTTAACCACTGCGCCACCAAGGAAGTCCCTAGAGTACATTTTTTAAAATGTGTATTGACTTAACTTTGGAATTGCCTTTTTTTAAAAAATGAGAGATGAAAAGATGATCCAAATTTTGTCTTCCAGGCATGACCACTTTATATCTAGTAGTCTTAGTTCCTCGTCCCCATCCTTGTTTGATGGAGCGGTGATTAGTACTGTAACTACAGCTACAAAAAAACATTTCTCAATTATATTAAATCTCCTGGGAATATTGCTTAAGAAAGATAATCTTAACCAGGACACAAGGTAACTAATACTTATAATATTGTTTCTAACTTTTGTTAATTTGGCTTCATAATTTGAGAAAAAGAAATGACTGTCATTTGAATGGGTAGAGCAACTTCTTCATTATGAAACACTTTAAATTTTTGTTTTATTATTTAATCTAGAATTTCTTGTTCTTTCCTGAAAGAATTACATGAAACCTCGCCCTCCTGCAATATTTTATAGATGAATGTATTTATAGAGATTTAAAAATATTTTTTGCTACAATTTATGCTAGTTTGGGGAGATTTTCTTAAAAGACAGTTTTGGCAAAGGAATTTCTCTAGTTTTAATATTTGTTTCTTATCGCTTGAGGTATTTAAAAGACCAAAAGAAAACTAATGTAAAAAGAATAGGTTTTTCAAGGTGTTTTTCTATTTTTTTTTAATGTGAAATCAACTGTATATTTTGTGTTTCAGGAAACTATTAATGACCTGGGCTTTGGAAGTGGCTGTTTTAATGAGGAAATCTGAAACATACGCACCTTTATTCTCTCTTCCATCTTTCCATAAATTTTGCAAAGGCCTTTTAGCCAACAGTAAGAATCTGAGATTATTTAATTTTGTTAATCAGTGCTTAAAAGAGATCTTTGTTAATGGCAGAAAGATAGTCACTTGAGTGCTTTTCATGACTGGAGATGTATCGTCCCCATTTTAATGACAAATGCATAATCTGTCTTAATTTTTTTGCCATTTTTAATATGTGAAAAACAAGTTGTTTTTAAGTGATTGTCACATTTTTAAGCTTATGTGATTGTTTATACATTCCATGTACTTTTAAAGTTTCCTTCAGAGAAAGATTTGGGTTAAGACTAGTCACCCTGAGTGGGTTTTGTTGAGAGTATCATTTTCCCAAATGTTACTGCCAGTGATGGTTCCAGGCAGGAGCAGCCCCTCATCCATAGTAGGCACTCATTGTTTATTGAAATGAATGGATTTAGAAAATTATGACATAGTGGCATATAATTTCTTCTGGCAAGCTGAAAGTGTCTTTAAATTTTTAATAGCTCTTGTCGAAGATGTGAATATCTGTCTACAAGCATGCAGCAGTCTACATGCTTTGTCCTCTTCATTACCAGACGATCTTTTACAGAGGTATGGATTAAAGATCCAATATTTTGACCCTGGCCCTTTTGATCCTTGGAAATATTCCACACTTCTATTATCTATTTCATTTTTTTGTAGGTGTGTTGATGTTTGCCGTGTTCAACTAGTCCATAGTGGAACTCGTATTCGACAAGCATTTGGAAAGCTATTGAAGTCAATTCCTTTAGATGTTGTCTTGAGGTATGTTGGTGCAAAGACATCCCACAATGTTTAGTTCAGGAAAAGACAAGTTGCCTGTTAGTGAATTAATATCACATCTTGTATGGCACTTCTCAGTGACTGAAGAGATGATAATTGCTACAGAATAATACTTATAATGTCAAAATATTTTTCTCAGTAGTTATTATTCGTAAATTGTATTCTTTTGTAGTTTTAAATTAGGTCAATTTTGGTGCTTTAAGAACCTTAAATTTCAAAGTTGTAACATTTCTGTATGTATTTTTTAAGTCTTAATTTTATCAGTTTTTACTTTCAAATTTAGTTGGCAGGGAAATGATTCATTTCCAGTATGAACTAACTTCTTAATGAAAACATTTTGTATAACAATGACTTTATTTTCTGTCTACAGCAATAACAACCACACAGAAATTCAAGAAATTTCTTTAGCATTAAGAAGTCACATGAGTAAAGCGCCAAGTAACACATTCCACCCACAAGATTTCTCTGATGTTATTAGTTTTATTTTGTACGGGAACTCTCATAGAACAGGGTAAGATTATTTCTTTGACTCTTTCATCTGGGAAAAGTAATTTAAATATACATGAATGTCTTAACCCTGTGCCCAGTTTTGAGGAGAAAATATGTCAGGGGTGGCAGAGTAGAAAGTAATATTCTTCTCAAATGGGTTGTTTTAAGTTTTCAGTAGTAGGAGGAATTGCTTTGAAGATGGCATCTGAAGAAATAAAAATGGGCTTTGCAACTGACAGTGATGGTGAAATGGAGTTGACAATTAACTGATCTGACCTAGTCATCAGTGCTTTGCGGAGGGGCCTGGGGGCGTAGGCATTCTGGAGATTTTTAGTTGCAATGAATGTTTTATCCTGATAGCCAAATTGTCATGAGCCTTTTACCCTAATAATCTGTCTATACCATACCCCATCCTATTTCAGCTCTAAAAGACCTCTTTAAAATGAGAGGTGGGGACATAATGCTTCCCAATTTTACATGTTTGCCTTTTTCAAGTGGGGAAGATTGTAGTCCCCTACTCCCATTTCCCTTGCAGTTTGTTTTTTGTTTTTGTCTTTTTTTTTTTATTTTAACGAAGTTATCATTGTCTGTTAAATATGAAACTGCTTTTCCCAGGAAGGACAATTGGTTAGAAAGATTGTTCTATAGCTGCCAGAGACTGGATAAACGTGACCAATCAACAATTCCCCGCAATCTACTAAAGACAGATGCTGTCCTTTGGCAGTGGGCTATTTGGGAAGCAGCACAGTTCACTGTCCTTTCTAAGTTGAGAACCCCACTGGGCAGAGCTCAGGATACCTTCCAGACAATTGAAGGTAATTAATTGACTCTGCATTGTTTCAAACTTTGTGATGTAAATACTTTCAAGCTTACATTAAGAAATAATGGATTTCTTATCTTGTTAAAGCAAAAATTTGAGAGTATACGATTTTTTTCTTTAGTACTTTATCAGTTAATCTTTTAGATATGTTTGTTAGAATAAACTTTTATTAAATAATCATGTTGTATGTGTTTTTGTTCACAAATTTAGGGGATTTGTGTGGAGAAGATTTTTTTTCCTCTAAAAATGAAAAGATCTTGTTGGGACTTTTGTTTTTAAATGATGAATATACAGAGGATACTTGATAAATGTGAATTTGTGAAATTATCTCTAAGAACTTCTAGAATCTTTGAAGATTCCTTTTAAATTTGGAATGCTGTTTTTGGTTTTAGGTATCATTAGAAGTCTTGCAGCTCACACATTAAACCCCGATCAAGATGTTAGTCAGTGGACAACTGCAGACAATGATGAAGGCCACAGTAGCAACCAGCTTAGACTTGTGCTTCTTCTGCAGTATCTGGAAAACCTGGAGAAGTTAATGTATAATGCATATGAGGGATGTGCCAATGCATTAACATCACCTCCCAAGGTTGGTTTCAGTGGGCTGAATGTTGCTTGGTCAGTTTCGTGGTCAAACCTGGCAGTGTGTGCATGCAGAGCTGAAATCGCAGTAGACCTGTGTATATGCTTTATGTGTATTTGAGACATCTCTGCCTGTAATTTGAACCAGTCCTGAGCTCTTCTTTCTCGTCTAAAGGTCATTAGGACTTTTTTCTATACTAATCGCCAAACTTGTCAAGACTGGCTGACTCGGATCCGACTCTCCATCATGAGGGTTGGATTGTTGGCAGGACAGCCTGCTGTGACAGTGAGACATGGCTTCGACTTGCTTACAGAAATGAAGACAAATTCATCTCAGGTAAAGTGGTGTGTGTGTGGAGTTAATTAAATCTGTTAATTAGAAAAATTCGGGCTTAATTCCTTTGCTATGATCTAATCTATGGATGAAAGAAGTTAAAGTTTCTATTCATTTTTTTAAAATATAAATTTATTTAGTTATTTATTATTTTTGGTTCTGTTGGATCTTCGTTTCTGTGCGAGGGCTTTCTCTAGTTGCGGCGAGCGGGGGCCACTCTCCATTGCAGTGCGCGGGCCTCTAACTGTTGCGGCCTCTCTTGCTGCGGAGCACATGCTCCAGATGGACAGGCTCAGTAGTTGTGGCTCATGGGTCCAGTTGCTCTGTGGCATGTGGGATCTTCCCAGACCAGGGCTCGAACCTGTGTCCCTTGCATTGGCAGGCCGATTCTCAACCACTGTGCCACCGGGGAAGCCCCCATATTTTTTTAATGAACTTTTAAAAAAATATATTTATTCATTTATTTAATTTTTGGCTGCATTGGGTCTTCGCTGCTGTATGCAGGTCCTCTCTGCTGTATGCAGGTCCTCTGTAGTTGCTGAGAGCGGGGGCCACTCTTCGCTGTGGTGGCCTCTCCTGTTGCTGAGCATGGGCTCTAGGCACGTGGGCTTCAGTAGTTGTGGCTCGTGGGCTCCAGAGTGCAGGCTCAGCAGCTGTAGCATATGGGCTTAGCTGCTCCACAGCATGCAGGATCCTCCCGGACCAGGGCTTGAACCCGTGTACCCTGCGTTGGCAGGCGGATTCCCAACCACTGCGCCACCAGGGAAGCCCGGTTCTATTCATTTTTAAAGCTTTTGTTCCAGTATTTTTATACAAGCAGTAACTTCCAGGGTCACCTATTCATATTTTTTACTTAGAATGAAAATATTCATTACTTATGTTTAAGGGTTAGAACTTTAAAGGTAATTCTAAGAAATATGTGTATAGAAGAAAGAATTTTTATAATAATATATAATGATTAAGTATAAGAGAGTAATAATTTTATTATAGATGTAAAAGTATAGTACTAATAATGTTATAATGTAGGGAAATGTGCTGGCTAGTAAGTAGGGTCACTAAATAAGTGGAATCCAAAAATTGCACATGTTTACTAGTTAAGGTAATGTCAGTAGGCAATATTCAAAGACATAAAATTAAGCATTCTTTAATTCATGGTTATTTAATTTTTGTTTTATATTTACCTCACGTGTTACTCCCAAAGATGCCACAGTTTAAATGTTTAAGTAAGTTTGTTTTGTAAAGACTGACGCGCATGTGCTATTAAGGTCCATCACCACCACCGCCCTTTGTATCTACATTATATGTAACATTTTAGGTAATTCCAGTAATGCAGTTTCATTGTTGTAAAAATAATTGTTAAATAAATTTGACTTCAGGCTTTAGATTGTGATCGGTAGTTGTAAATTTAGTAGAGATTTGAATTTTGAAGGTATTGAGGTCTGTGATTGATTTTTCTGAATGCCACTCTCAGGGGAATGAATTGGAAGTAACTATCATGATGGTGGTAGAAGCACTGTGTGAACTTCATTGTCCTGAAGCTATACAGGGAATTGCTGCCTGGTCATCTTCGGTCATTGGAAAAAATCTTCTCTGGATTAATTCAGTGGCCCAACAGGCTGAAGGGAGGTAAGTTGGAAGGAAGGAAATGGGTGATAGGATTTCTCTATGTTAAATTTTTTTGTATTACTGACTAACATTGTAATTAAATGTTAATTACACTTAATGTTGATTCTTAATTGATAACCTTTTATGTCAGAGTCTGATACAAATTGCCCTTTGTGGCCGGAGTTCTTGCTCATTAGCTCTGTGCACTAAATGTTCAAACTCATTGCTCTAGGTAAACTCATTCAGTGCCTCTATGTATGCTTATGTAAGTTTTACCAAATCTGGAAAATGTAGGGAAAATAAAAGAATGGCTCATAATTCCATCTCTTAGTGGTAACTGTTAGTTTTGGTGTACATATATGCCTTCTTTCTAGTTCTTTTTTCTCTTATATATAGTTTTTTATCCTTTTCACAGAATAGCAGTATTTCTGCTGGTCTCATGATTTTGCTTTTTCTACTCGGCAATATTTAAAAAAATATTTTGCCGTGTTAAATATTCTACGATGTGATTTTTAAAAACACATTTTTTTTTCTTTTTTTTGGGAATGCACCATAATTTAACGTTCCTTATTGTTGGACAGCAAGGTTATTTGTGATGTTTTTACTAATCTTAATGCACCATGGTACTTAGTTCTTTGCTTTTGTTTGTGATTATTTTCTTTGAATGCATTCCTACAAGTTGATTTACTAGAAGAAAGGCTATAGACCATAAGGCATATGATATAAACTATTGCTAATTTACCCTACATAAAAGATGGTTCCAATTTGTATCTCTAACAGTAGAGTAACACCTCTTCCCTGCACGTTTGTGAATACAGAGGGCTACTGAGAAACAAGAACCCTGCCACCATATTAGTGAAAATGTTTAATTTACATTTCTTTATTAATAATAGAACTTTCCCCATATGTTATTGACCATTTGTGATTTTTAAAAACATAGATTATGTCTTTGTGGCCTCTCGGTTTTTTGTTATTGATCTGTGAGGTTTTATTATACACCAAGATTATTGATGCTAACTTCTTGATTGGTAATTTGTTTTCAATGTTCATGTTTTTTAAAAAATAAATTTATTTATTTATTTTTATTTTTGGCTGTGTTGGGTCTTTGTTGCTGTGTGGGGGCTTTTTCTAGTTGCGGTGAGCAGGGGTTACTCTTCGCTGCAGTGCACGGGCTTCTCATTGCAGTGGCTTCTCTTGTTGCGGAGCATGGGCTCTAGGTGTGCGGGCTTCAGTAGTTGTGGCACGCAGGCTCAGTAGTTGTGGCTCACGGGCTCTAGAGCACAGGTTTAGTTGCTCCACGGCATGTGGGATCTTCCCCGACCAGGGCTCCAACCTGTGTCCCCTGCATTGGCAGGCAGATTCTTAACCACTGTGCCACCAGGGAAGTCCCTTTTTTTTTCGGATGCCCAGAAGTTTCAAATTATGATGTCATTAGATCTGTTAACTTTATGTATTTTTTTTCTTGTGTTTGTTTTTCTATTTAGTCTTTGCACACATTGAGATTAAATACTGATATATTCTGTTAGTTATTTTATACTGTCTCTTAAACATTTAACGATTTTTGAACTTATTTTCATTTTTTGTGAGGAAGAGATCTAATTTTGTGCCTGCTCAACCCCACACAGAATAATCAGCTCATTGTCTCAGCTCAATTGATTAACTCTTTCTTTCCAGTTTTTTTAGAAATGAAGTATGTGGATAATTAAAAAATAAGACTGTTTGAACTTGTGTTGAAGGTTTGAAAAGGCCTCTGTGGAGTACCAGGAGCACCTGTGTGCCATGACAGGTGTTGATTGCTGCATCTCCAGCTTCGACAAATCTGTTCTCACATTGGCTAATGCTGGGCGTAACAGTGCCAGCCCCAAACATTCTTTGAATGGTGAGCATTCAGGGTTTAAATAAAAAGTTGTAGTCAAATAGTTTGTGCTCATGATCTTACTGTATATTTTTAGATTTCTTTGCTCTTTGAAATATTTATAACCGCTTTGGGTCTCTCTCTCTCTCTCTATTTTATGAAATACTTTCACTCAGGTGAATCCAGAAAAACTGTGCTGTCCAAACCAACTGACTCTTCTCCTGAGGTTATAAATTATTTGGGAAATAAAGCATGTGAGTGCTACATTTCAATTGCTGATTGGACTGCTGTACAGGAATGGCAGAATGCTATCCATGACTTGAAAAAGAGTACCAGCAGTACTTCTCTCAACCTAAAAGCTGATTTCAACTACATAAAGTAAGGATTTCTTACCCCATTAAGCAAATTTTCAGTAAATTTAAAGTCTTCTTTTATGGCAGAAAAATATTAAAATTGTCCATATTTACTATGGCAAGATGGTTATAGTTCTAATAATACTGCCATTCTAAAAATGACTACAATGAAAAACCAACATTAGAGGTGAGGTGGGTATTCATGCAATGGGAAGACAGATTTCTATGTTGAAACAGTCATTTGGTATTGATTCTCAGAGCCTGTTCTAAAATCATGACGAATATAAAGAGAAATTTGCCACTGTTTTAGAAAGGATAATGTTTGATGGCTTTGTTTCTAAACTAGGTGTGAATATATCAAAAACATTTATTATAAAGAGGTCAGAGTTCATGACATTTGTAAATTAAACTCCCTTTTTTGTTTTTCCCTTATTCCTCTCTGCATTTATTAATCTCTTAATTCGAAATTTGAGTACAGGCTGTGTCCCAGACACTTCGCTGGGATGATAAGGGTCATTAGCTGTCCTCACCATCAAGGAGCTCAGCTTGTAGTGAGTAAATGAATTAATGGGTAGTTTCTGCATTGAGCACGTACTGAGTGCCAGCCACTGGGGTGTAGCACTGTGTACGACAGACACAAATTCTAACCCTTGAGGAGCTGACCTTCTAGTGAGGAGGAGACACACAGACTAGGTTGGGCAATGCCATCAGGACGTCATTTGAGCACAGACTTGAAACAGACCTGATGCAAGGATGATAGGCTTGGAGTGTTCTGGAAATGCCTGGGAAGCCACTGTGGTTGGAGCAGAGTGAATAATAGGAGATAAGGGTAGAGAAGTAGGTGGGAACTCTGAAAAAGACTTTGACTCCCAATAAGGTAGGAAATCTTAGGTGGGATTTGAGTAAGAGAGGCATAGCATGATCTGACTTACTGGCCCACTCTGCTGGGTTGTCAGGAGACTGGAGGTAAAGGGCCAGCGTGGATGCATGTAGACCATTGATCTGTGGGGCAAAGGTAGAGGGAGGAAAACAGATGCTATTAATTGAAGTAGGAACACACAGAGAACAATGAAGTATGTTTAAAGTATGTGAAATATGCAGACAAGATTGTTTTAGTAAGCAGTTAAGAATTGGATTTGGAACTAAGGTGAAAACCCTGAGCTTGAGAGAGATTTGGGGAATCATTAGTATATAGGTGATACTTACAGGTCCTCTTTCTTTTTCATTCTTTATACTCCAGAGCCTTCATAAACCACCAAACCACAGATAATGCTCTGGAGAAGAGTGAGTGAAAAAGAAAGAGGGCCATGGTTAGAGTCCTTTTGAGCATCTTTGTTAAGGGATGGGAGAAGAAGCTGCTGAAGAAAACACAAGGACACTGAGGAAGGCAATGTTAGAGATGCAGAAGAACCAGACAGGAATAGTCATCCTTGTCGGGAGCTTCATAGACTTTGAGCAAGAAGAGCTTTGTAGAGAGAGAAGGAGAAGCAGCCAGGTTGAATACTGTGGAGTGGTGGAGAAACTTGAAAATGAAGTTTTAGTTAGGTTAATTGGGTAATGAAGTCAAGGAAAGAACGCTGTGGCTGGAACAGAGTACTGTGTGTTTATTATAAATATTGGAGAGATTAAATGTTCTTTTAAGCCTTGGGGAAGAAGCCATAAGAAGACAGGTTGAAGAAGCAGGGTAAAGAAGAGTGATTGAAGGATTAACTGGACTCCACCTTTCCTGTGCCTCAAGGAAAGCAGTTAAAGTTGGATATATACAGTTTGGGGAGTGCATGTGGATTGGGGGGTAAAGGTAGAGAAAATGAAAACAGTCTGTGTTTGTTTTTTTCCTGAGGTGTCAGTCACTAGCTGAAAGTGCAAGGGCATAGTGGGGACACAGCAGACCTGCCTTTTCTGTGGTGGCAGAAATGATAAGTGTGTTGGTCACCACACCGAGACAGTTCATCAGTGCCAAGTGATTATGGCTCACCTGAGAAGCTGGTGGTTGCATTGATCCAAGCTTGGGGTTTATTAAGGTAGAAGCAGGTACAGTCAAGTGATGTACATTTCCAGTGCTATATTCAGTGCTGGAAATGTAAGGGAGGTGACATAGTGAGAGGGACGGGAAAAGATGAGAGATTAATGGAAAAGAGGGAAATTGAGAAACTGTAAATCATCATGTTGGTTGGAGAACAGCTGTAATAGGAATGGGAACAGAATGCAAGATCTGGAAGTAGCAGTGGGTTGCTAGGAGGGTAAGGCCCTCATCCTGGCATTGAAGCTACAGACTATCGGAAGGAGTTCCAGAGGTGTACCATTTTCAGGTAAGGTGAGGAGAAGGGAAGGAAAAATTCTTTGAAAGAAGAGAAACAGCTTCCAGGAAACAGTGGAAAAGGGAGAGGAGGAGGGAGGCCAGCAATGAAAGAAGGCAGGAGTAGGATATCAGATTGAGATTAATAGAATAGGAGACCTACTGGGGCTTGCGCTTTAGGTGAGCAGTGAGGCCATGCAGGGAATTTAGTGGTAGCTTGGGGAGAACTAGATGTTGAAGTTGCCCTGCAGAGCTCTACTGTTAGTGTTTTGGTCGGGCCCCCAAGGATAACAGACTGCAAAAAGAGGAAGGAAACATGGAGGGTTGAGTATGCTAAACTGAATGTCTGTAGCTATGACTTTCCAGTTTGCCACTCTAATTAAGATGGTAGTCACATCTTCAAAGTAAAAATAAAATGGTGGCCTACGTGGAAGGAACTTTCATCAAAGGAATTCTGTATAACTGCTTTCTTTTTCTAGAATTTGTTCTGTATTTTTGAATGGTTCCACAGGCTGGATAGAGTGTAAAACGAGCTAACCAATATTTTAATTACAGATCACTAAGCAGTTTTGAATCTGGAGAGTTTGTTGAATGTACTGAGCAATTAGAATTGTTACCAGGAGAAAATATCAATCTACTTGCTGGAGGATCAAAAGAAAAAATAGGTATTTGAGATAATTTTAAAATTAAGTATTTTAATGAACAAGTTGTTTAAAATGTTTGACAGTATATTTTAGTGGAAAATCTGGAAGTTTTTCTGTACATTTTTTGGGGCAGAGTGTGAAGCAAAAAATTAGGGCTGTTTCCTTTACCTTTGATTTAGCAAATAAAAAATAGTTTAATTCAAATTAAGCAAACTAAGAAAGGCTACTGTAACACTTAGAGATTTATCTAGCCATTTTCTTTGAAAAAGTGCAAGTTGTGTTTAAATATTTCTCTTGCTTGACATCTTGATGTGGTTCATTAATTAAGTTCTTTGTCACAACTGGAGCATTTTGTAAAATGTAATACTGAAGTTAATATTATGAATATTTTGTGTGTTAACGTTGACTTGCTAAATTCAGTGTTTGCCCCTTTAAGTGGTAGGTTGACTTACTGATTTTTGAGTCTTTGAACTCATTTTGAGAGGTCTGAGGTATTATTTTATGTGAAGTATTTTTATATAGCTACCAGAAATGCTTAATCATAGTATCTGAACTTAATATGAAACTGCCTGAACTTAAATATGAACTTAAACATGAAAGGAGGTATTCATTGGTGATTGTTTTTTAATACTGTCAAGGTATCTTGTTAAAAGCGAATTAACTTAGTGGAACTTACTCAATTTCTGTAGATATGAAAAAACTGCTTCCTAACATGTTAAGTCCAGATCCAAGGGAACTTCAGAAGTCCATTGAAGTTCAGTTGTTGAGAAGTTCTGTTTGTTTGGCAACTGCTTTAAACCACATAGAACAAGACCAGAAGTGGCAGTCTATAACTGAGTAAGTGTCATCCTAAGGAGGTAAATATGCATTATGTGTACCTTATGGTAAATGTGTGTAGATTGGTGGGGGTGAGACAGTTACCAGATCACTGCAGCGCTAGTCATGATAGCTTCATTGTAGAAGCCGTAGAAGCCGTTGTAGAAGTCGTATGATACGTGAATGTCACTTGCTAATATACAGAGGTTGAAACTAAGTAAAATTAAAAGTTTTATATCCCCAAAAGCTAATATTGATATCTTGACTTGCTTGTGTCATTTTACTTAAGAGCAGGCAGTTCCTTTTTCTTTCCCCACTTTGGATGCCAGTATAGTAGCATCTTATCACACTGCCTTATCCCTTTAGTGGTTGCAAGTTGGAAAATCTTATTTATTAATTAGCAGTAAATATTTTCTTTCAGAAACGTGGTGAAGTACTTGAAGCAAACCTGCCGCATAGCTATTGGGCCACTGAGACTTTCTACTTTAACGGTTTCACAGTCTCTGCCAGTTCTAAGTACCTTACAGCTGTATTGCTCTTCTGCTTTGGAGAACACAGTTTCTAGCAGACTTTCAACAGAGGTGTGTATATGTGTATTTTTAACCAGGATATCCTTCTGAACATTAATAGGCATTAGTGTGGAACAAAGGCTGTTTTTCACGTTTTAAAAATAGCATTTGTAGCATTTTTTGGACAAGCTAGTAAGTAAATCCAGAAATCTAAAATTCCATTTTCAGGCAAATTTTTATTGGAGAAGTATGTGAGGAAGATGGAACCTAAGATGTATAATCTCAAGGATGGCTGGTTGCTTAGGGTTTTTTCTCCCTCCCTCCCTCCCTCCCTCCCTTCCTTCCTTCCTTCCTTCCTTCCTTCCTTCTTTCCTTCTTTCCTCCCTCCCTCCCTCCCTCCCTCCCTTTTTTTGGAAGAGGAGTTGGTTACGTAAATGTATACCAGATTATATAAATTTCAGATTTGACTGAAAAGAAGAGACTGTGCCTCTTCCTTCCAAATAGGGTAAAGTTTAACCGAAGATGGGCCCTTCCCTAGGGAAATAATCTTTGAGAATCTGTTTATGAAGCAGTAGTTTTATGTTTTTCTGTAACTTAGCTTCTGCTTTATAGTAAATGAGCTGTTTATTTTTTTATCAAAATGTGACTGCTTTATTGATAAGTACAATGATAAATTGGACTTAATATTCTGAAAAAAGTTTTTTCTTTTGGCAAAACATAGGTTTTTCTCTTTAGCGTGTTGTTTTCTCTTGTAATTAGAAGATACAGTGAAGAAAGGGGAGCGTTTAATAGATAAATCTGGAGTAGATCTGAAGTAGCTGACCTGTGGGGTCATATAAGGAGCCTGTTTACATTAAGCAGTTTTGGTTTTTCTCTGGCAGGACTGTCTTATCCCACTCTTCAGTGAAGCTTTGCGTTCATGTAAACAGCATGATGTCAGGCCGTGGATGCAGGCATTAAGATATACCATGTACCAGAGTCATTTGTTGGAGAAAATAAAAGGTAATTAGCTTTTTTTAAAAAATGGCTTTGTTGAGATATAATTACACATTTTGAGTGTATAGTTCATGATTTTTGACATTTCTTCACCTGTGTAGCCACCAGTTCAGTCAAGGTATAGCATACTTATCTCACCCCCAAAGGTTTCCTTATGCTTCTTGCCAGTCATTTCTCCCATCTGTCCTGTCTTGGGCAACTGCTGATTTGCTTCCAATCACTATAGATTAGACTCATCTTTACTAAAGTTTTTTTTATAAATGGTACAGTATGCTCTGTGTCTAGCTTCTCTTGCTCAGCATTTTATTTTTTAAGGTTCCCTGTGTTCCATGTGTCAGTAGTGCCATCCTTCCTATAGTTGAGTAGTATCCATTGTATGAATATACATCGTATGAATATACATTGTATGAATATACCACAATTTGTTTATCTGTTGATCCTTTGATGGATATTTGAATTGTTTTCAAATTTGGGCTATTATGTCTAAAGCTGCTGTGAAATTCATGTACAGGTCTTTGGGTGGATATATATTTGCCTTTCTCTTAAGTAAATGCCTAGGATTGGAATTGTTGGGTCATATGGTTTAACTTTTGAAATAGTTCGGCAGTTTCTTATAAAGTGATTGTACATTTTACACATGACATCTACATACTTGCTATAGTGGTTCTTTAATTTTAGTCACTGGAGTGAATATAATAGTATCTCATTGTGGTTTTATTTGTATTTTCCTGATGATTAATGATATTGAGCATCTTTTCATTTGAATAGTGGCCATTGTATATCTTATAAGTGTTCAACTCCTAGCCATTTTTAATGAAGTCATAAGACTTAAATATTCTGGATTCAAATTCTTTGTCAGGTACAATGTACCGTGAATGTTTTAAATGCTTCAATTGAATAGTTAGAGAATTAGTATTTGTATCAATATTCATAGGTCTCATATTTAAGAAAGAAATGTCATATTAAAGGGATATTAACAATTTCCTTTTCGCTCTAATACAGAAAAGTTGCCAGAATTCTGTAGAATTAGTCAAAAATCTGGTCGCTAGGGTTACCGAGTAAATTTGAGTTTTAAATTTTAAGTAAGCCAATGCTGGGGTATGCAGGGTGATTACTGGCAACTGTGACTCACTTGGACCCTCAGTGCCAGATAGACCTGGGTTTGGATCTTTAGCCCAACACTTGCAAATCGAGGGACCTTAGGGCAAGTCATTAAACTTCTGAGTCACTTTGCTTTTCAGTTATGGGGGTTGCCCCACTCATGAGATTCTTGTAAGGATTATAGGAAATGAGACAAGGTATATAAAAGCCCTAGCACAGAGCATGGCATATAATAGGAATACAAATATCATCTCCTTTCCCATCCTTCCCATATTGAATAAGTTTTAGAACTGAGAAGAAAAAGTCAGTAACCCAGTAGTTACATTTGGAGACAGAACCTCACTCCTCCTTACTTTTCTTTCTTTATTCAGCAAGTGTTTATCAAAATATGTGCTTTGTGCCAGGTACTGTGCTGTAAGTTGGGATGTAATGGTGAACAAGACAAGCCTTTTTTCTGCATTCCTAGGACCAAAGAGATTCTGGAGTCTAGCAGGGAAAATTGTCATCAAGCAAGGAGCAGCAATATAGTGTGCTAAATGGAAGTGCACATGCATGGTGCTTAAAATAGCACAACAAGGGCACCGATTTAATCCTAGGAATCAGAAAAGGACTCGGGGAGGAAGTAATATTTAAGCTGAGACCAAGGGGCGGGTAGAGATGAGAAAGAAGGCAGACTGGTGTAGTTAGAGAAAATATCATGTGTGAAGTCCAGCAGCAGTAGTAAAAGATTCTTAGATGACTCAATTCTCAATTCTCGCCTAAGGGAGCATGGGAAGAGATGAAGCTGGATGAGATTGAGATTAGAATGCAGTGTAAGCATCAGTGCCTCATAAGCCAAATTTCAGAGTTGGGGCTTTATCGGAAGGACAGTGGGAAGGCCTGAAAGGGAAGTTAAGTGATCAGATTTACCTTTGTGTAAGATCAGTTCAGTTGCAGATTGGAGAATGAATTAGAAGAGGCTAAGGCTGGGGGCAGAGGGACCAGTTAGGCTGAAGTCCCTGCTAAAGGTAACCAAGGTAGTAGCAGTAGGGACAGAAAAAAGCAGATGTGATATGAGGATTGAAAGTAAAGGCTAAGATGACTGCCAGGCACCTGCTTAGGTAGCCAAGTTGATCATGTGCCTTTACCTGAGAAAGAGAAAACAGAGAAGGAAGTAGCTTTGGAGGGTGGTGGAAAACGGATTCCATGTAACACAGGTTAAAGTGCCTTTGAAATACCTGAGTATAGGTGACTGGTAGGCAGGTGGGACTCAGATGTCAGGTCTGGGCTAGAGATGAAGATTCAAGAGTCATCAGCATTTGTATGGTAATGGAAGCCACAGGAGCAGATGATATTGTCCAGGGAGAGTATGCAGAGTAGAGTAGAGAGCCTAGGACTGACCCCGAGGAACACCAATTATAATGGATGGGTAGTGGATGAGAAGGAGACTGAGAAAGATTCTTCAGAAAGGTAGGAGTAAACCAGGAGAGAATGGCATGGTAGAAGGGCAGAGGGTACTTACTCAAGAAGAGGGGATGGTCTAGCCTTACCCTCATTCCTCACCCTTGGCTTAGGGTCTTTATACTAAAACGATTCAGAAGCTAAAAAGTTAAATTTCTTCTTTTTTTTTTTTTTTTTTTTTGCGGTGCGCGGGCCTCTTACTGCTGTGGCCTCTCCCGTTGTGGAGCACAGGCTCCGGACGCGCAGGCTCAGCGGCCATGGCCCACGGGCCCAGCCGCTCCGCGGTATGCGGGATCCTCCCGGACCAGGGCACGAACCCGTGTCCCCTGCATCGGCAGGCGGACTCTCAACCACTGCGCCACCAGGGAAGCCCAAAAGTTAAATTTCTTGTACTGAACGATTTTTACTTCTGTCTACTCTGTTGTATACATTTATTTTAACAAACATTTATTGTTTATTGTATGCCAAGCACTATGCTAGCTGTTAGGGATTTAAAGATGATGAAAAATGAATTATCTTTATTTAGGGAGGTAGTGGGGAAGGGAATAGTTGGGGAAGAAATTTTTTGGCCATGTTTCTCTGCAATCTGGGATTAGACCAGGCAAGGACTAATAAAACATTTTCTTCTCTCCAGAACAAACAATTCCAGTTAGAAGCCATCTCATGGAATTAGGTCTAACAGCAGCAAAATTTGCTAGAAAACGGGGGAATGTGTCACTTGCAACAAGACTGCTGGCACAGTGTAGTGAGGTTCAGCTGGGAAAGACCACCACTGCGCAGGATTTGGTCCAGCATTTTAAAAAACTATCAACTCAAGGTCAAATGGATGAAAAATGGGGGCCTGAACTTGACATTGAAAAAACCAAATTGCTATATACAGCAGGTTAGTAAAATGAATTATGATTAATACGCGACTATAATAAAAATCATGTGTGTGAATGTTACTGTGTATGGTGTAAGGCAATAATAGAAAAGTTGATTTTTTTCAACTGTTGCAGAAAATTTGGGTCCTGAAGAGTAAGTTATGTGTAATTGACTTACCTCTGCAATTTGGTGCTTTTAAAAGAGGTAATTTTGTTATTGTTTATTAAAGTAGGAAATGTTTCCAGAGATCATTGGTTATCACTGAATTTAAAATATTACTTTATCCTGAAAAAATGTCATTTGTTTGCTTCTAAGGCTTCTAAGGGCTGGTGTTTTGATTTTTTATAGGCCAGTCAACACACGCAATGGAGATGTTGAGTTCCTGCGCCATATCTTTCTGCAAGTCTGCCAAGGCTGAACATGCTGTTGCCAAGTCAATTCTGACATTGGCTAAATGGATCCAGGCAGAATGGAAGGAAATTTCAGGGCAGCTGAAACAGGTTTACAGAGCTCAGCAGCAGCAGAACTTGACAGGTCTTTCTACTTTATCTAAAAACATACTCACTCTAATTGAACTACCGTCTGTTAATACAATGGAAGAAGAGTATCCTCGGATCGAGAGCGAATCTACAGGTAGGATATGTTTGATTAGCTTTAAAATATTAATTTTAGAAGTTATTTCCCCCTATTTTAAAGTTTACAGTGTTAGGCAGGCTATAATTGGCCACAAAAACTGTCTCTGTGGAAATTTAGTATATTATATTGCCCAGAAGTGACTAAAGCACATTTCTTTAGCATCTGATGCCACTGTGGAAGTCACTGAACTCCGCCTCCAAGGCCATACTTCCCACCTCCCCAGTTCATGGTGCTTTTATGGACCTTGATGTTTTTCCTGGCAGTAAGGTCCTGCCTGTGATATCTAAAATTCTACCTCATGCTAGGAGGAACAACAAAGTTACAGAATAGTGGCCTCTGGTCCCGTTGACTGGTGGAGCACAGAAACTACAGAAAGGTTCAAGTTTCACATCCTGACACTAGTGCTAGTAACAGAAGGATACTCGACAAATAGGATAGTTAATTCATTCAGTGTTTGAGTGCCTGTTATGGTAGGCACCATTGTCCAGGTTTTACAGATTGGGAGATAACTAACCTTTTTGCTGAAACATGAGAATTTTGTTCATGTCGTTCATTTTGTTGTTGTGAAGCCTAGAATTGTAGTTACTTACATTGGTCTTACTAAGTAATTCTAATCTATGTACTGTAGCCATCTTTATTCACAAGGGATATGTCTTGTGATCATTATAAATCTTCATATTGGCAAGTGGCACTATAGCAGGAGATTTCTTCACTTCTAAACTGGAAATAAAGATATTTACCTCATGAATCTTTGATTGAATGAAATTGTATACTCATCACCTATCTGTCATTTTTGCCAGAATGTTTAAGCTGAATCTAATTGTGAGGAAATGGCCAGTCAGATTCAAAATACAAGACATTCTAGAACACATCTGACACCTGAACTGTTCGTAAAGTTCAGTATCATGAAAGACATTGATGTGTTTTACAGGGTGATAATTTAAGCTTACTTGGGAAGCTGAGTGATTCATTTCAACATATTAGCCTTTTAGAAAAGCATAATACAAATGTGGGCTTTATCAAATTATGTACCATATAACGTTATAGAACTTATTATTTGCAGATAGTAAAATCCTAAAATGTTAATGGGAATGCCATTAGAAATTTATGAATGTGACATTGTTATTTTTTTCTCCACTACGGCAGTACATATTGGAGTTGGAGAACCTGACTTCATTTTGGGACAGTTGTATCACCTATCTTCAGTACAGGCGCCTGAAGTAGCCAAATCTTGGGCAGCGTTGGCTAGTTGGGCTTACAGGTGGGGCAGAAAGGTGGTTGACAATGCTAGGTATGTATGTTGAAATGTGTAATTTATTTAATGCATTGTAAAATAGAGATTTTTTTTTTATAAATTTATTTTATTTATTTATTTATTTTTGGCTGCATTGGGTCTTCGTTGCTGCGCGTGGGCTTTCTCTGGTTGCGGTGAGCGGGCTTCTCATTGCAGTGGCTTCTCTTGTTGTGGAGCACGGGCTCTAGGCGTGGGCTTCAGTAATTGTGGCACATGGGCTTAGTAGTTGTGGCTCGTGGGCTCTAGAGTGCAGGCTCAGTAGTTGTGGCACACGGGCTTAGTTGCTCTGCGGCATGTGGGATCTTCCTGGACCAGGGATTGAACCCATGTCCGCTGCATTGGCAGGCGGATTCTTAACCACTGCGCCACCAGGGAAGCCCACAAACTAGAGATTTAAAATCTCTGCTGACATGGCAAAGTTTAGGTTGCTGAAATACTGATGATTTGTTTTATTTTTATAGTCAGGGAGAAGGTGTTCGTCTGCTGCCTAGAGAAAAATCTGAAGTTCAGAATCTGCTCCCAGACACTATAACCGAAGAAGAAAAAGAGAGAGTATATGGTATTCTTGGTCAGGCTGTTTGTCGGCCAGCGGGGATTCAGGCAAGGAAAACATGATACAGTGTTTGGGGGAAATAGTGTCAAGTTCACTGTTCTAAATCACATATACTTGATTAAATGTTTTGTTTCAAATGAAACTTTGATAAGATGAAAGTGAGTTAAAGTAGTTTTCTAATAAGAAGAATGTGATTTCTTGAGAAATCAAGTCATTTCCTTAGGGTCCTGTTAAAAAAGGCAAAGTTTGTTTTATGTAGATTTCTCTTTTAATTGCTCTTCTGATCAGAAATTCTTAATACTGGCTTGGAAGCTTTTAAAATATGCCAGTGTCTAAGCCCTTCTCCACATATTCTGGATGGAACGTTTGTGTATGTGTTGGGGATGGGAGGGTTTATTGAAGTTTTACTAGGTGACTCTAAATATACAGCCATAGCTGAAAACCAGCGGACTAGATGGTCTGTAGCATTTACTCCCGCCCCTCTCAAAGTTCTATGAATTCTAGAATGTTATAACTATTAAGTATTTAGTTGTAGACTTTAGAAGTTTGCATTTTATTTGCTGAGATAAAACTGTGTTGACTTAGTTCTTGCTCTAGACTTCAGCATATATCAGTGTCTGTCAAAGCTGGTGTTAAGTACATGTGCAGTACTGTAGAGAGAGTAAGGTAATTCTCTGCAGGCAGAGTATTATGTTGTAACTCTGAAGCATTTAAATTCCCCAAATCAAAATCTTTGATCTTTGCTAAATGCTTATATCCTTCATCATTAGCTACGTTAGTGAGTATATCATAAAGAGAAGCATAGTAACATTGATTTAATATGTATAACACTAAATGTGGAGTATTTTGGTCTTTCATAAATGAGAAAATGCTTGCATATGTTAGGAAAATCACGTACCTTTCTCCCTTTTTTAATTTGTGCCCAAAAATAGCAACTTTTTTTGCCCTATTTTTCTTCAGGATGAAGATATAACACTTCAGATAACAGAAAGTGAAGATAATGAGGAAGATGACATGGTTGATGTTATCTGGCGTCAGTTAATATCAAGCTGCCCATGGCTTTCAGAACTTGATGAAAGTGCAACAGAAGGAGTTATTAAAGTGTGGAGGAAAGTTGTAGATAGAATCTTCAGCCTGTACAAACTATCTTGCAGTGCATATTTTACCTTCCTTAAACTCAATGCTGGTCAGGTAGGTAGCACAGTGTTCTGTTAGGAAAGTTTATTTGAAATTTCTTTTCTCGTAGATGGAAGCAGTATTCTGAATTGTCTTATTTTTTCCTTTTGTTTTTCATCCTTAGATTCCTTTAGATGAAGATGACCCTCGGCTACATTTAAGTCACAGAGCAGAGCAGAGCACGGACGACGTGATTGTGATGGCCACGTTGCGATTGCTCAGATTGCTTGTGAAGCATGCTGGAGAGCTTAGGCAGTATCTGGAACATGGCTTGGAAACAACACCTACTGCGCCATGGAGAGGTGATAGTCTAAATGTTTCAGGAAAAATTATTTCTGGGTAGAAGATAATAAGGCTGTTGAAAAATAATAGTTCCCTGGACTTCCCTGGAGGTCCAGTGGTTGAGACTCTGCGCTTCCACTGCAGAGGGGCATGGGTTCAATTGCTGGTCAGGGAACTAAGATCACACATGCCAAGTGGCGTGGCCAAAAAAAAAAGTTCCTCTATGTTTACTATTTGAGTGTGTTATGAAATAGCTATATTAGTTCATAGGACACTCTGGACTGCTTGTTATACCACTTCCCTCCCACCTTTCAGAGAAATGGAAGGCTGAGAGGCGGAAGCTTTTTATATACAAAAGGAATTTTGGAGAGAGTGGTAAGAATAAGTTTCAAAAACTTTCATATACCCTTTGAAAAAATTGTCTGTTTCTGCCTTCTTTTACAGGCACTCACGAAAATATATTTCTCTATAACATTTTTGAATTGCTTAGGATTTTGATTATAGCTCTGTACCCTGACTAAACTTGCAAATCAAGAACTATTGTGTATGGTTCTTTGCTATCACAGGGAGAAATTTGAGGTTCTTGGAACTTATGCTGACATATATCAAGTTTTATCCTTTTGCCTCCACCATGTTGACTGTTTTTAATAACTTTAAAGTATTTTTCTTTCTTATCCTGAAGGAATTATTCCACAACTTTTCTCACGCTTAAACCACCCTGAAGTGTATGTGCGCCAAAGTATTTGTAACCTTCTCTGCCGTGTGGCTCAAGATTCCCCACATCTCATATTGTATCCTGCAATAGTG
This sequence comes from Globicephala melas, assembly GCF_963455315.2. NCBI lineage: Eukaryota > Metazoa > Chordata > Mammalia > Artiodactyla > Delphinidae > Globicephala > Globicephala melas. Next base: position 23,570,579 of record NC_083328.1, read on the forward strand.
GGCACCATATCGCTTAGTAGTGAATCACAGGCTTCAGGTAAGGAATTTTAAAATACTGCTACTTTAAGTATAAATGAGTTTGCAAACAACGTTTTATAGGTAAAATTTTTTGAGCTTTATGTTCCAGAGTTGATAGAGTTTGTAATTTTTCCATAATAATAATAGTAACAATAATAACACCATTTATTGAGTGAGTAACTACCATGTCTGGCAGTAGGATGTGTGCTTTACATGGTATCTTCAGTCTCACAGTAACCCACCAAGGCTTGGAGAAATCTCAGGTTCACCTAGCTGAATTAACTGGCAGACAAGGATGGAAAATAAGTTCTGGGCTCTGGCTGGGGGAACACTTTATTTGTTGAGACTCATTTATTATATTTTCCCCCATTTATCTTTTTTTTTTTTCGGTACGTGGGCCTCTTACTGTTGTGGCCTCTCCTGTTGCGGAGCACAGGCTCCGGACGCGCAGGCTCAGCGGCCATGGCTCACGGGCCCAGCCGCTCCGCGGCATGTGGGATCTTCCCGGACCGGGGCACAAACCCGTGTCCCCTGCATCAGCAGGCGGACTCTCAACCACTGTGCCACCAGGGAAGCCCCCCCATTTATCTTTTATTAGCTTATAATATTAATAAATATAGAAGCTGAACTTGTAAAAAGGCAAAATATCCATGATCTTTGGTCAGCTTAGTGCACAGAAGGCAAAATTAGTTAAATGAGTGCTCTGGGATCAAATACATTATTGATGTTTTCCCTAACTCAACATACGCACATGGAGAAGTATCCAAATTATACCTTATTCTCCCATTTCACTTTAGGAAATAAATTTTCCTCTGCAATTCCAACTTTACTTGGCAATATTCAAGGAGAAGAATTGCTAGTTTCTGAGTGTGAGGGAGGAAGTCCTCCTGCTTCTCAAGATAGCAATAAGGATGAGCCTAAAAGTGGATTGAATGAAGACCAAGCCATGATGCAGGATTGCTACAGCAAAATTGTAGATAAACTGTCCTCTGCAAACCCAACTATGGTGTTACAGGTACAAAAAAACCAACTCATATGTTTTAAAATAAATTTTTATTGTCACCACCCCCCCACCCAAAAAAACTCACCTAAAAACTAAACCCATAAAACTGTTACAGAAATATTATTCAAGGAGTAAAGCTTTTAAAATAACCAAAATTGGTTTTATAAATCTTTACTGATAGAATCACTGACCAAGGTTCTCTAATTGGTTAATGAACAAGATGCACACATTTCACTTGCAATATCCAGTGTTTGCAGAACTGTGCTGTGTGTAGATTTGTAGATGAGCATATTTGGATGTGCCGTGTGTGCAGGTTCAGATGCTCGTGGCTGAGCTGCGCAGGGTCACTGTTCTCTGGGATGAGCTCTGGTTGGGAGTTCTGTTACAGCAACACATGTATGTCCTGAGACGAATTCAGCAGCTGGAAGATGAGGTGAAGAGAGTCCAGAACAACAATACCTTACGCAAGTATGTTTTCATATACTTACACTCCAAAAACATAGCTGCCTCTTTTTTTTTTTAATGTAAAATATATATGAAGTTTGTCATTTTAACTAATTTTAAGTGTACAGTTCAGTTGCGGTAAGTACATTCACAGTGTGATGTCCAGTTCCAGAACTTATCCATCATCCCGAACATCTCCGTACCCATTTAATAGTACTTCCCTTCTCCCCTATCCCCAGCCCCTGGTTACCACTATTTTGCTTTCTGTCTTTATGAATTTGACTATTCTGAGTACTTCGTGTGACTGGTATCATATAGTATTTGTCCTTTTGTGTCTGGTTTATTTCACTTATCATAATGTTTTGAAGGTTCATTCCATGTTGTAGCATGTATCAGAATTTCCTTCCTTTTTACTTCTAAATAACATTCCATCGTATGGATATACCACGTTTTATTTATGCACTCAGCTGTCAATGGACACTTGAGTTGCTCTTGTCTTTTGGCTATTGTAAACAGTGCTTCTATCACCACACAAATATCTGTTTGAGTCCCTGCTTTTAATTGTGTGTGAGCCAGTGGATTTGCTGGGTCAGATAGTAATTCTATGTTTAACTTGTAGAGGAAGTGGTAAACTAGGTTCCAATTTCTCCATACCCTTGCCAACATTTGTTGTTTTCTGTCTTTTTGATAGTAACATCCTAATGTGTGTGAAATGGTATCTTGTGGCTTTGATTTGCATTTCTCTAATGACTAATAATGTTGAGCATATTTTCATGTGCTTATTGACCATTTGTATATCTCCTTTGGAGAAGTGTCTATTTGAATCCTTTGCCCATTTTTGAACTGGGTTGTTTTACTGTTGTTGAGTTTTAGGGGCTCTCTAAATATTTTGGATATTAATCCCTTATCATACACATGATTTGCAAATATTTTACCCCTGTTTTATGCATTGTCTTTTTCACTCTCTTGAGTGAAAAAAAAAGTCTTTTTTAAAAAAAATTTATTCCTGGCTGTGTTGGGTCTTTGCTGCACGTGGGCTTTCTCTAGTTGCAGAGAGCAGGGGCTACTCTTCGTTGCGGTACGCGGGCTTCTCATCACGGTGGCTTGTCTTGTTGCAGAGCATGGGCTTCAGTAGTTGTGGCACGTGGGCTCAGTAGTTCTGGCACACGGGGTTAGTTGCTCTGTGGCATGTGGGATCTTCCTGGACCAGGGATCGAACCTGTGTGGCCTGCATTGGCAGGCGGATTCTTAACCACTGCGCCACCAGGGAAGTCAAAAAAAAATGTCTTTTGATGCACATGATTTTTTAGTTTTGATGTAGCCCAGTTTATCAATTTTTTCTTTTGTTTTCTTCTAAGAGTTTTAAATAAAGCCTTAGCTTTTATGTTAAGGTCTTTGATCCATTTTGACTTATTTTTTGACATATAGTAAAAGGTAAGAGTTCAGCTTCATTCTTTTGTAAGAAGATATCCAGCTTTCCCAGCACCACTTGTTGAAAAGAGAAGGCGCCTCTTTTATATGCTGGATTTTTTGCAATGCTGTTTTTAGTCAGTTACCTTGCTTATATTTTATTACTTTATTTTGACTATTCTTTGATACTGTTTACTTACACTTGACAATTAATTTGTTCCTTGTTTGTATTGAACTCTTTACGTCTTTCTGGTCAGAGAAGAGAAAATTGCAATCATGCGGGAGAAGCACACGGCTTTGATGAAGCCCATTGTGTTTGCTTTGGAGCATGTGAGGAGCATCACGGCGGCCCCTGCAGAAACACCTCATGAAAAGTGGTTTCAGGATAACTACGGTGATGCAATAGAAAATGCCCTAGAAAAACTGAAGACACCATCAAACCCTGCAAAGCCTGGAAGCAGCTGGATTCCATTTAAAGAGGTACAGAAAAATCTCAAGAATGCTACTGAAATAGGAAATTCCCTGAGATGAAAAATTTAAGTAAGGGGACTCTTTTTACTTAGAACACAAGAGAATTTTCTAAGCCCATGGAAGGCAGCCAGTGGTCAGTTCCTTGTAAAGAATATAGAGAAAGGTGTTTTCTTCATTTTTAAGAATTTGAGGATGAGTGGGCCTAGGGTGGCAAACTAATCTACTGAGGGTTCACACCAGGGAAGAATATACTGTAAGAAATTAGACAAGGAGGAACTGTGGCCTTGAGCTAAATACTGACTGCCTGCTATATTCTTCTCATAAAAGATTAAGAAATTTAATCTTGGACCTATGTAGTTTTTCTTGGTGGAATGGTATTCAGTATTTCTAACAGACAAAATATTCACACGTCACAACATCAATTTTTATAAGGAATTCTTTGACAGCAATTCTGCATAGCCTGTTTGAGGGATGATTAGTGTAATTAAATACTTGAGAATCCTTATTTTTTATGTTTTGGTCCCCTTAATTCTGTATGTTCTTTGGTTTTCATATGTTTCAGCAACAGCACCACTAGTTGGGGGAGCCTGTTTATTTATTTATTTAAAATTTATTTATTTTACTTTTGACTGTGTTGGGTCTTCGTTGCGGTGCGCAAGCTACTCATTGCAGTGGCTTCTCTTGTTGCAGAGCACGGGCTCTAGGCACGCGGGCTTCAATAGTTGTGGCACACGGGCTTAGTTGCTCCGCGGCACGTGGGATCTCCCCTGACCAGGGCTCGAGCCCGTGTCCCCTGCATTGGCAGGAGGATTCTTAACCACTGTGCCACCAGGGGAGCCTATTTAAGCTACCTTGTAGCTTTTTTTCTTATCCCTTCTTTTCTTATCCCTTTCCTATATTGCTCTTAACTGATTTCATTAACTTTAGTAATGAAAAAACTATTAAAAGATATAGTGTAGAGACAAAAAATATACCTGACTTTAACTAGTAAATGCAAAATAGAGGAAACTAGAGGAAATGCTAAATTCAGGGGAAATGCCTTAGAAGCACAAGATAAGAGCACTAACATGAAGGATGAAGTTTATTATGTGTGGCCTAGCCAAAACTTGTTTTCTCGTGTTCCAGCAGTAGTTTCTTGCTTCTTTGTGTTCTTCTCAGTAAATCAACCAAGAAATCCAGAGGAGGAGACAGGGAGAATAGTTTTTTTTTTAATTGAAGTATAGTTGATTTATAATGTGGCGTTACTTTCTGATGTACAGCAAAGTGACTCTTTTATATATATAGACTTACATTCTTTTTCATATTCTTTTCCATTATGGTTTATCCCAGGATATTGAATATAGTTCCCGGTGCTATACAGTAGGGCCTTGTTGTTCATCCATCCTATGTATACTAGTTAGTATCTGCTGATCCCAGTCCTTCCCCCACCCCCTTCCCAGGGGGAGTACTTTTAAAAAACCCCGTGTGTGTGTGTGTGTGTGTGAAATAAGTCATAGAGAAAACTTTTAGAAGTCCTATGTCCCTCCATAATTATATCTCCCTTTCCACAACCACTGCTCTGAATTAATCATTACTTACTTAAACAGTTTTTATTGATACATTTCTAAATGGTATATTGTTTAGCTTCTCCTGTTTTTGAATTTCATATAAATGAGATTATATTGTATGTACATGCATGTGTTTACCACTTCCATAATTGATGGATCAGCATTAGGTTTTTGTTTTTGTTTTTGTTTTAATGTCATCCATATTTTGTATACAGCTGAACATTGATAGATTATGGGACAATACCACAGTTTATCCTTTGTCCTGTCAGTGGATACTTGAGGTGTTTCCAGTTGTCTTTTTCCTTTTATGAACAAATGTTGTAAAAGATTGATTTAAAAATTTTCACATGAAAGCAGAGCCCAGAGTTCATTAAATCAGGTGTAGATTATTGAGTTAGCTACAAGTAGAGATACAGCTATACATGATCCACTCCTGTGAGTTATAAGAGATTGTGTGTTTTTCTGCATACTTAAAGTAGTCAGAGCTCTAAATTGTTACCACATTTTCAGATGGCTTCCTTAAGTGTGTGTCTACCTGACAGCCAATAGCTGGCTATATCTTTTGCTCTACTGCAAAGACTGAAGTGACTTGTTTGGGCATTGATTGGACATAGCTTAACAGTGGGGAATTTGCTACAAGCCTTGAATTTTGTGATCACAGTAGTGATTTCTTTCCATCTGCTATGATTTCATTGCATATTTGTACAGAGGAGGTGGGAGAGGTCTGAACAAAGTAGAAATCACCTAGAGCATATCAGCACACCAGTGTTTCCCCTCCCAGGATGGCCTGAATATGTAACATCAAATTAAATGTAAGAACTAGACAGGAGGTGTTTGTATTTTAAATTTATCTTTAAGGCAGATAGAATGGAGAAGAAAATAAGTGTTGTAATGGTATTGTAAACTTTTCCTATCTTAAATATAGATAATGCTGAGTTTGCAACAGAGGGCACAGAAACGTGCAAGTTACATCTTGCGTCTTGAAGAAATCAGCCCGTGGCTGGCTGCCATGACTAACACTGAAATTGCTCTTCCTGGAGAAGTCTCAGCCAGAGACACTGTCACAATCCACAGTGTGGGTGGAACCATCACAATCTTACCTACCAAAACCAAGCCAAAGAAACTTCTCTTTCTCGGATCAGATGGGAAGAGCTATCCTTATCTTTTTAAAGGTGAGATTTAAAAGAAGAACATTAGTCTGATTATTAACACTGTGTGTGTGAGTGTGTGTGTGTGTGTGTGTGTGAGTGTGTGTTAGGATTGTTTTAGATGAATATCTATATGTTGTGAATAGCCTGGAGTATCCTGTATTTTGATAGAAGTAGTTGGAGGCTGTGTAGTATGATTTTCCATTGCTTCCTCTCTTCTTGCTTATGAACTTACAGAAGCAGGGCAACTGAGGTACAGCTAATAATGCTAGTATCTAATACCTTGTGACAATAGAATGTTGTCTAATGCTCTCATTGTGCTTCTTTGGCTGTCACTTCTTGACTGCTGTTGCTAATTGAGAGGAGCACAATCCCATTGCACCCATCCCATTGCACTTCACCCCATCTGGTCACCTACTCTAGCTACTTTAATTTTGTTTCCATAGGATTGGAGGATTTACATCTGGATGAGAGAATAATGCAATTTCTGTCTATTGTAAATACTATGTTTGCTACAATCAATCGCCAGGAAACACCCCGTTTCCATGCTCGACACTATTCTGTAACACCACTAGGAACTCGATCAGGCCTAATCCAGTGGGTGGATGGAGCCACACCCTTATTTGGTCTTTACAAACGATGGCAACAACGGGAAGCTGCCTTACAAGCACAAAAGGTTGATTAAAATTAAAATATGTGCTTTTATTTGAATGTTAATAAACAAGTATATATATTAGTCTGTTCTCTGTTACATGTGACATATTTCTAGTCTTACTTGCCCTTGAGGTTTTTTCCAAGTTTATAAGAGTTAAAGAAGGAATAGACACAACTTTAAATTTGGAGTTAATCACTGTGGCATCCTATTTTGTACCCGTGAAATTTATTACGATTTAGAACAGTTTTTTAGAATTCATTTAGCTAAGTAGCTGAGTGCTTAGTGTATATTACAGGAGTAGTACTAAGTACTACAGATAAGAAGATAAATTTTTAAAGTCACAACTTCAGGTTCCAACATCTAGACAAATAAAATGAATCTAAGTAGGGCAGGTATGGGAAGGAGCAAGAGTTTGAAAGGCTTCAGATTTTTTTAGGTAGGCCTAGGAGACTACAGAACAGGTACTGAGGGGGTGAATTGGAGGTGGAATTAGAGAAGGGCTATTTAAATTTTTGTCTAAGGTGTTTCTGAATATCTGTTGTTAATTTTACATTGATTAAGTCATATTGGTGAAGAATGAAATATGTGCAATAAATGAGTGATAAATTTTAAACAGAATTATATGTTACAAAGAAGAATGTAACTTGGATGTTGAGCTTGAATTGAACCTCAAGAAAATATAACAGTAGACAGAGTTTTCAATAAAGTAGTAATACCAAATTAAGAAAATGATATGTAGATTGTAAGAAAGATGCATAGTCCAGACGACTTGGCTATTTGATGGATGAGATTTAGCTAGCTAAGTAGAGAGTTCCGCTGAAAAACCAGTTTTTAAAATACTGCTTTATATTCAAGGTAATCTTTATCCTTATTTAAAGAAAGTTGATCTTTCCTTAAAAAAAATTTTTTTAAAGGCCCAAGATTCCTACCAAACTCCTCAGAATCCTGGAATTGTACCCCGTCCTAGTGAACTTTATTATAGTAAAATTAGTCCTGCTTTGAAAGCAGTTGGACTTAGTCTGGATGTGTCCCGACGGGATTGGCCTCTTCATGTGATGAAGGCGGTATTAGAAGAGTTAATGGAGGCCACGCCCCCAAATCTCCTCGCTAAAGAGCTTTGGTCATCTTGCACCACCCCTGATGAATGGTGGAGAGTCACACAGGTATGTGTTTTGTTTTAGACTATCATTAGTATTATTGTTTCTTTGCCTGCTTCCTGTCTTGTCTTGTTCACCTTCCTCCTGCCTCCCTCCAGACTTGGTAGTTTGAGACCTGCATTTGAATCTTATATTACATTTATTTTTATGAGTCATAGCCATGACTGGATGAAGGCAGAATGGAGGGGATTATGGATTAAATGAAAAGGAGAATAAAAACTTTAGAAAGGGAAAAACTAGAGAGGCTGAAGAATAGTTCTGTTTTTTTAAACCTGCATTCTGATACTGATTAAGTTGGACCAACCTGTGTCGTATGCTGTTGCTCAGTGCAGAGTTTCTGTGACTACGTGCAGCGTCCCTGCAGAGCGCTAGCTGTTTATTTAGAAATAAGGGAGTAGGATTATGGAGGTTTGTAAATTTTAGAGAATCAAGTCCATGTTGGAAGGAAATTTGCTAATGATGCTTAACTTGCTCCCCCATCCCCTCTTCTTTAGTCTTATGCCAGATCTACTGCAGTCATGTCTATGGTCGGATACATAATTGGCCTTGGAGATAGACATCTGGATAATGTTCTCATTGATATGACGACTGGAGAGGTTGTTCACATAGATTACAATGTTTGCTTTGAAAAAGGTAAAATTAAAGACTTTTTATATGAGGGTCGAATTTATTTTGGTGAAAGGACAAAAATATAATGATTTATCTTTTCAAGGTAAAAGCCTTAGAGTTCCTGAGAAAGTACCTTTTCGAATGACACAGAACATTGAAACAGCACTGGGTGTAACTGGAGTAGAAGGTGTTTTTAGGCTTTCATGTGAGCAGGTATGTGGTTTTTTTTCTCTTACACCTCTTAGTGTACCTGTTTAAATCAACAAATCCTTTGGAATGAAAAACTACATTTTAATGAGGAAACTTGTGGCAAAACTTAATTAAAAGTCTTCTGAAAACAGGTTCTACACATTATGCGGCGTGGCAGAGAGACTCTGCTGACACTGCTAGAGGCCTTTGTGTATGACCCCCTGGTGGACTGGACAGCTGGGGGTGAGGCCGGGTTTGCTGGTGCTGTCTATGGTGGAGGGGGCCAGCAGGCCGAGAGCAAGCAGAGCAAGAGAGAGATGGAACGAGAGATCACTCGCAGCCTTTTTTCTTCAAGAGTAGCTGAAATTAAGGTGAGGCCAATGATAATAAGTCATCGTCATCTTTTGGTTAATAGTTAACGTGTCCAGGACTTCCCTGGTGGCACAGTGGTTAAGGCTCCGCCCTCCCAATGCAGGGGGCCCAGGTTTGACCCCTGGTCCGGGAACTAGATCCCACATGCATGCCACAACTAAGGAGCCTGCCTGCCACAACTAAGACTTGATGGAACCAAAAAAAAAAAAAAAAAAAAATAGTTAACATGTCCAGGGAATTCCGTGGCAGTGCAGTGGTTAGGACTCGGCGCTTTCACTGCTGGGGCCTAGGTTCCAGCCCTGGTCGGGGAACTAAGATCCCACAAGTTGTGTGGCATGGCCAAAAAAAAAAAAGTTAACATGTCCATAAAAAAGTTGAGTGAAACTTTTTCTTTTTTTAAAAAAATTAATTAATTTATTTTTGGCTGCATTGGGTCTTTGTTGCTGTGCACGGGCTTTCTCTAGTTGCGGCGAGCAGGGCTAGTCTTCGTTGCGGTGCGCGGGCTTCTCATTGCGGTGGCTTCTCTTGTTGCAGAGCATGGGCTCTAGGCACATGGGCTCAGTAGTTGTGGCTCGCGGGCTCTAGAGCGCAGGCTCAGTAGTTGTGGCAGACGGGCTTAGTTGCTCCGTGGCATGTGGGGTCTTCCTGGACCAGGGCTCAAACCCGTGTCCCCTGCATTGGCAGGTGGATTCTTAACCACTGCATCCCCAGGGAAGTCCAAGAGTGAAACTTTTTCTAAAAATTGGTTTTGTACGACTGTAGTGTATAATACTGAAATGGCAGCGAAGTAAGACACAGTTTGCTGTGATCTTTCACTAAGAAATGCTCCCATGCAAAGACACACAGTCACCCTCACACATGGGAGGTGGGTTAATGATTTGAAAAAATTATACCTTTCTTAATAGACTGAAAAGTGTTTACCAATGACGGTTTTAAGTGTTCTTTACTTGGATAGCCTCCCTCCTTCTTGATTTTAATATCGTGGTAGCCAGTGATGCTAATCTTGTTTTGTGTGGCATGGTGGTAACTGCGTGTTATTGTGGAATTGAGTCTTCATTTTATGGCTGTTTGAATTGACCACATTAGTTATCTTTGTAAAAATATGGGTGATGCCATCACACACACACACCCCGGCTTTGTTGAGATTTAAGTAGAGTAACATGTGCAGAATGTCCTTCTAACATGATCCTTCTGACAGACATCATCATATCTCATAGTCAGCCCTATATAAGAATCTTCCTAATAATGTCTTTTTACAGGTGAACTGGTTTAAGAATAGGGACGAGATGCTGGTTGTACTTCCCAAGCTGGACAGCAGTTTAGATGAATACCTGAGCTTGCAAGAGCAACTAACAGATGTGGAAAAACTGCAGGGCAAACTGTTGGAAGAAATAGAATTTCTAGAAGGAGCTGAAGGAGTGGATCATCCTTCTCATACTCTGCAACACAGGTTTAAAACAAGTGTTGAACTCTTATTTCTAAAGATATGCCATTAAGGATAATTTTCATATTTTTGTGTAAACATTGTCAACTTGAATTAGAATTATTGCAGCAACTCAGATAAATAAAGCTCTCCCAAGGACTGCATTTTCAAAGTGTTAATAAAGCAGAATTCACTTAAATTTTCTGCTTTATTATATTTAATTTACATGTTTGAGTAACTATGGGAGATGGTGGACATGGTGGTTAGAACACTGAACTTGGATTCAGAAAACCTGGGGTTTGGTTTTCTCTCTGCGGTTTGTATCTGAATCCTTATTCATTTGTGCAGTGGATCTTGTCTGCTTGGCTGAGTTTTTTTGAGCATTAAACTAAAAGTGATCTAAGTGAATGAACCTTGCACAGAGCTGCTGCCCAGCTCAGTGAAGGGTGGTTAAATGTATAAGTGCCAAACACTGCCGGAGACGCTGAGATTACGGAGACCTATTAAGTCTCAGTCTTCCATACTTCAAATAACTCGTAACCCTGGCAAATGTGGTAGAATTTTATTTAAAATGTTGAGTGTAGTTAGGGAAGTCTGTAGGGTCAGGAAAAAACAGAGAAGGAAAGGACATTTGAGCAGTGCCCTCAAGATTGAAAAGGAGCTTACCAGGCAGTCCAAGTATAAGCAAAATGTACTTTCAGGGTGATGAAAGTACACAGAAGAAAGAAGAGCAATCAAAAATTTTTCCTTCCATTAGGTATTCTGAACACACTCAACTACAGACTCAGCAAAGAGCTGTTCAGGAAGCAATCCAGGTGAAGCTGAATGAATTTGAACAGTGGATAACACATTATCAGGCTGCATTCAATAATTTAGAAGCAACACAGCTGGCAAGTTTGCTTCAGGAGATAAGCACACAAATGGACCTTGGTATGGGCTGACTTATTTTAGATATACATGTGAGCATGTGGGTTTTGTTGTTGTTGTGTTCGTGTGTGGAGTTCTGGTTTGTACTCCCTTTCAGTAACTGCTGATTTGAAATGGTTTCATTGTAATCAATGATCATCTTTTACCCAAAGGTCCTCCAAGCTATGTGCCAGCAACAGCCTTTCTGCAGAATGCTGGCCAGGCCCACTTGATCAGCCAGTGTGAGCAGCTGGAGGGGGAAGTCGGTACCCTCCTGCAGCAGAGGCGCTCGGTGCTGCGAGGCTGTCTGGAGCAGCTGCACCACTATGCAACCGTAGCTCTGCAGTATCCGAAGGCTATATTTCAGAAACATCGAATTGAGCAATGGAAAAGCTGGATGGAAGAGCTCATCTGTAACACCACAGTAGAGCGCTGTCAGGATCTCTACAGGAAGTAAGTTTGATCACTTTCCATTTTCTTTACTTCTCATTGGGACTGGAAGCAAAGTTGTGTTCATGTTTTTAATTGCATAGTATTCTATTTTTCTGAAAGAAATGGTTGATAGATGGAATTTAAATGGAGTCACTTTTCTCTTGGTTTTAAGAGGGTTTGAGCTCATGTTTTCCTTTAAAAGACAGTGTGTTTTTCCTAATTGATTAAAATGTATCCCAGTGTAAGCATGGTTGGATCAGGGTAAAGAGAGCTGAATTCAAATATTGATTCTATCGCTCACTAACAAGTTATCTTAGGAAGCTACTTTCGCTTTCGAGACCTTTTCTGTAAAATGGAAATAATGATTTCTACTCTTCAAGGTTTGAAGATCAAATGCAGTATTCCATATTGTCTTTTTTCATATTTTGTAAGGCGTGAACTTTTTTTACAAGCACCTCTTTCTCTGTTTACAGATATGAAGTGCAGTATGCGCCCCAGCCACCCCCAACCGTGTGTCAGTTCATCACTGCCACTGAGATGACCCTGCAGCGGTACGCAACAGACATAAACAGCCGTCTTATTAGACAGGTGGAACGCTTGAAACAGGAAGCTGTCACTGTACCTGTTTGTGAAGATCAGTTGAAAGAAATTGAACGTTGTATCAAAGTTTTCCTTCACGAGAACGGAGAGGAAGGATCTTTGAGTCTAGCAAGTGTTATTATTTCTGCCCTTTGTACCCTCACAAGGTGAGTTAGCTGACCACATAGTGAGACCATTTCATTGTCTTGCGAACATTGATGCTTATGGAGAGTGCATGTGTCTTTTGTTTGATCCCAAACTTAAGATATCCTTTTTCTTTCATTAGTCTTGCTCGGTGTAAGACTGCTTTATTTCCTTTCAGATTTTGAATATCCCATTTATGTGTGTTTAGCTAAGTCAGTTTCACTGTACAAATATTTATCTCATTTTTTAGACGTAACCTAATGATGGAAGGTGCAGCTTCGAGTGCTGGAGAGCAGCTGGTTGATCTGACTTCTCGGGATGGAGCCTGGTTCTTGGAGGAGCTCTGCAGTATGAGTGGAAATGTCACATGCCTTGTTCAGTTACTGAAGCAGTGTCACCTAGTGCCACAAGACTTAGACATTCCTAACCCCATGGAAGCATCTGAGGCAGTTCACTTAGCTAATGGTGTATACACCTCACTTCAGGTGAGTACTTCTAAATTAGCTTAAATTTTAGAAGTTTGTTTTCGGTATTGAACGTTGTGTTTCTCATCTCTGGGTCCGAAAAGTGATTTGACTTCCTCCCTTTTAATGCTGCTTTCTCTAAACTCAGAAAGCATTAAAATATGTTTCTCACATATTTATAGGAATTAAATTCAAATTTCCGGCAAATCATATTTCCAGAAGCACTGAGATGTTTAATGAAAGGAGAATACACATTAGAAAGTATGCTTCATGAACTGGACAGTCTTATTGAGCAGACAACTGATGGTGTTCCTCTGCAGACTCTAGTTGAATCTCTTCAAGCCTATTTAAGAAATGCAGCTATGGGACTTGAGGAAGAAACACATGCTCATTACATCGATGTCGCCAGGCAAGTGAATGCTAAGCTGTGTTCTCTTTTCTTGTGAAAGAGATGGGTAGCCAGATAAAAGTTTTGAGTTCTTATTTTACTGTAAGCTTACTTTTAATTTTCAGAGCAGATATATATATATATATATATAAGCATTTATAAGTAATGTCTTTAAAAAAAAAAACCTTTTATTTGGGGGAATTCCCTGGTGATCCAGTGGTTAGTACTGTGCGCTGAGGGCACGGGTTCAATCCCTGGTTGGGAGCTAAGACCCTGTGAGCCTTGAGGCAGGGCCAAAACAAACAAACAAAAAACAAAAAACCCTTTTATTTGGAAATAATTACAGACTCATAGGCAGTTGTGTTTAAAAAAAAAAGTGTGCAGGGAGGTCTTGTGTACCCCTCATTCCTCCTTCAGTGTAACGTCTTGCATACCTATGGTACAGTAGCAACACCGTGAAATTGACATCGGTACAGTCCACAGAGCTTACTCAGATTTCACCAGTTACACATGCACTCGTGTGTGTGTGTGTGCGCGTGTGTGTGTGGTTTTATCACGTACATATATGTATTCTTTTAGGGCTGTAGTTTCACCATACATGTGCACACACACAAAGTAGAGTGTGGTACTTTTTAAGCCAGCCCTTGGAACTCCATGGAAGCATCTGAGCCAGTTTAGTTAGCTAGTGGAGTATACACCTCATTTCAGATGAACACTTTTAAGTTAGCTTAAGTTTTATAAGTTTGTTTTAGGTATTGAACATTGTATTTCTTGACTCTTAAATCTGGGTAACAATTTGACTTTGGAACCTGTAGAGGTTGGGCAGTTTCTCCAGCCATGCACTGTACCCAAAGCTAAGCCCTACTCTTTGTGCTTCGTGACTCAAGGCCTCTTTCTTTGGCATTCTGATGTCCAGTTCCCTTCAGAAGGTATAATTGAGAGAGTAGAAATGAATTGACCCACCATACTTCCTCCCATGGGAAAATTTCCAAGATACAAGAAAGTAGAATAGTAATGAACCTCCATTTTACCAACTTCAGTAATTATCTGTACCTGGTTAATCTCTCTCTCTCTTTCTTGCACCTGTTTAATCTTATTTAAATTGTACTGCTCCAGTTATTTTGAAGCAAATACCTTTTCATTCTTAAACTGCAGGAAGTATATATCTAAAATGCAAACTTATTTTTCTTAATTTATGGAGTCTTATTTCACCAAAAAAGGTAACAGCTCCTTAATGTTTTCTTTTATGTTGCATTAAAAATTTTCCTATTTTCTTGTTTCTTTGTAGTTGTTTTACCATAAAATTTAAAAAGTAACTGTAATCAGTATAGCATAAACATAAATGCCAGCCAAATAGTGATTTAGATTATTTGCACAAGAGCTTTATCATAAAATTTCTAACATTATTTTAAAACTTAGATGCTAAATCTATACACTTTTCTTCCTCACAAAATTTCAGCCCTTATTTTCCCTTAATATCTAATCTAGATTCCCTTTACTGTCAAATGGAGGAATGTTTCCTTCCATGTATGCATTGGGTTACAGACTTCGTGTTTGATTCTGTTACAGCCTGTGTGTATCTTGTATTAGAGAAACTTTTTGGTAATCTCAAGTAAAACTTTATACCATCATGCAGCTCTTTTTCCATTAGAAATTTCTCGGGTAGCCTAAATTTTAAATTCTCTTAATAATTCCTGATAGTTTTATAGCTATTTATGTGTGTGTGATAAAGTTGAAAATCTAGTTAACATTAGTTTTACTGATAGTAGTCATAGGTACTGGGAATTGTATTTTTGCTTTTTTATATAAAATGTTTAGAATAGTGCTTGGATACATAAACACTACGTAAGTTCTTAATTTAATGATAATGTGAAAGGCAAATTTATGAAGACCTACCTTCAAGCTATGCATTATTCGAAACTCAGCATGCCAAAAATGATAGGTATTTCCATTTACTGTCTGTAGCTGGCTCTGCCATGTGACAGTAGTGTGAACATACTTGACAACTTTTGCTAGGTCCACCGGCTTTAGAACTGTGTGATTCTCGACATTTAAAAAAAAATATTGTCATTTTATATTATTTTACATTCTGTGTATAAAGTGAGACTGTAATACTTTATATAGTTCTTTTTAAAATGTCATAGTTCAAATTTGCATAAAATTTACTCACATTAATGATGGCTAATAACACTCCTTCCTTCATACAGAGACTTTTCCCCTAGACTCCATACACTAGCTGTAAGACTTGTTGATCTTACATTTTCCCCCAAATTTAATACTCTTCAGCGAGGGTTTTAACTCCCCTTTCTTTTCCTCTAGAATACTTCATGCTCAATATGGTGAATTAATCCAACCAAGAAATGGTTCAGTTGATGAAACACCAAAAATGTCAGCTGGCCAGATGCTTTTGGTAGCATTTGATGGCATGTTTGCCCAAGTTGAGACTGCTTTTGGCTTATTAGTTGAAAAGGTAAATATTGACATGGTTTTATGAATAATGCAAATGTAGGAAAGTAGTTGTTCAGTGTGTGAAGAGTGGAGAAGTGAACTTGCTTTTCTTTCATTTACATAGCTAAATAAGATGGAAATTCCTATAGCTTGGCGAAAGATTGACATTATAAGGGAAGCCAGGAGCACCCAAGTCAATTTTTTTGATGATGATAATCACCGACAGGTGCTTGAAGAGATTTTCTTTCTAAAACGACTACAGACAATTAAGGAGTTCTTCAGGCTCTGTGGTACCTTTTCTAAAACTTTGTCAGGTAATATTTCACTCTTAAACAAGCTGGGTTTAGTTGTGTAGTACTTTGGAGGGGGACAGGATAGAGTAGGCTTAATTTAATTGTAAATTAAATTAAAATACTAAGTTAATGCAATCTTCAAGTTTTTAAATAAGCAGCATTATTACCTTATTTTAGTGTTGCATGAAATACTGAAAGAAAAATTTCCTTTTTTAGGATCAAGTTCACTTGAAGATCAGAATACTGTAAATGGGCCTGTACAGATTGTCAATGTGAAAACCCTTTTTAGAAACTCTTGTTTCAGTGAAGACCAGATGGCTAAACCGATAAAAGCATTCACAGCTGACTTTGTGCGGCAGCTCCTGATTGGACTCCCGAACCAAGCCTTGGGCCTCACGCTGTGCAGCTTCATCAGTGCTCTAGGGGTAGACATTATTGCTCAAGTGGAGGCAAAGGATTTTGGTGCTGAAAGCAAAGTTTCAGTTGATGATCTGTGTAAAAAAGCAGTGGAGCACAACATCCAGATCGGGAAGTTCTCTCAGCTGGTCATGAACAGGGCGACTGTGCTGGCGAGCTCCTACGACACTGCCTGGAAGAAGCACGACTTGGTGCGCAGGCTGGAGACGAGTATCTCCTCCTGTAAGACAAGCCTACAGCGCGTTCAGTTGCATATCGCCATGTTTCAAGTTAGTATTTCTCTTTATAAAGGGGTTTTTCCTCAATGTAAGAATTTGAAAAACTGCGGGAATTAATACAGAACAGTATAAAGAAGAGAAAATTTTAAACTTCCTGAATTGTGCCAGCCCAGAGCAAACACCGAAATACATTAGCATTCCGGTGCTGTCTTTCCAATTATTCCTTGTTTCTCTTTTACGTAGTTGAGATCATTTTGTGTTCATGCTTTGTGTCCTTTGAATTAGTTTCCATCAGAGTTGTATGGTTCGTGTTTTCATTAAGTATTACTTGTAAATGTAATTTCTAACAGTTGAATGTGTTCGTTAGGTGGATATGCCTTCTGTACTGTCTAACATAATTATTTCTAAAGTGACTTCTGTTTCCCTGATTCTCTAAGCTCTGTGCATACATTGGTCATCACTTGGGAACTGTTTTTTAGAAGGCTGTTTTTGTCCTTGTTTGTTTAGAGGCAGTATGACAGGCTTTGGGGGAGTAAGATGGATTTGGATTCAGGTATATGAACTTAAGTTTAACTTCCCTTAAGGTCTGATTTCCTTACTTGTAGAATGGGGACAGTATCTCTCTAAAATGTTGATGACTGTGCAGGTTAAAAATGATGATTTGTGGGGCTTCCCTGGTGGCGCAGTGGTTGTGAGTCCGCCTGCCGATGCAGGGGACACGGGTTCGTGCCCCGGTCCGGGAGGATCCCACATGCCGCGGAGCGGCTGGGCCCGTGAGCCATGGCCGCTGAGCCTGCGCGTCCGGAGCCTGTGCTCCGCAACCGGAGAGGCTGCAGCGGTGAGAGGCCCGCGTATCGCAAAAAAAAAAAAAAAAAAAATGATTTGTGTAAGACACTAAGCACAGTATAAATTATAGCTATTTTTCTTCTTTCTTTATTTCAAATATAGGCTTCAATATTGTCAGTAGCTTCAGACAAGTTGTAACTCATGGAGTAATATTGGGGGACTACATTATCCTGGGATCTGTTTTGGCACAAACACTGGTTACTTTGTGTAACCAAATTTGTTTTCTGAAATGTATATAAAGCAGTTATAT
The DNA here is from genome assembly GCF_963455315.2 of Globicephala melas. Lineage (NCBI taxonomy): Eukaryota > Metazoa > Chordata > Mammalia > Artiodactyla > Delphinidae > Globicephala > Globicephala melas. The sequence continues at coordinate 23,588,410 of NC_083328.1, forward strand.
TTGGCAGTGTTACAAACCAGTTAATAACTTCATTTATATTGAAGCTACTTCCCAAGAGTGGAATTGGTGGGGCATGGAACCAGTGTATTTCCTTCTGTTTGCAGTTTTATCATTAGCTGTGTTCTTACCTCATAAGAAAAGTAATTTATTCAAATTCTGAAGTTGCATTTATTATATATTAACAGTTCTTCTAGCACATTGGGATTTTTTGGTATTTATTTTACTTCTAAAAAATATAATGTTGAGGGGCTTCCCTGGTGGTGCAGTAGTTAAGAATCTGCCTGCCAATGCAGGGGACACAGATTCGAGCCCTGGTCCGGGCAGATCCCACATGCCGCAGAGCCGCTAAGCCCGTGCGCCACAACTACTGAGCCTGCGCTCGAGAGCCCGCGAGCCACAACTACTGAAGCCTGTGTGCCACAACTACTGAAGCCCGCGTGCCTAGAGCCTGTGCTCCGCAACAAGAGAAGCCACGACAATGAGAAGCCTGCGCCCCGCGACAAAGAGTAGCCCTCGCTCACTGCAACTAGAGAAAGTCCGCGTGCAGCAGCGAAGACCCAATGCAGCCAAAAATTAAATAAATGAATAAATTTATTAAAAAATGCATATATATATATATATAAAATGTTGAAAAGTTTTTTTTTTTTTGGTACACGGGCCTCTCACTGTTGTGGCCTCTCCCGCTGTGGAGCACAGGCTCCGGACGCGCAGGCTCAGTGGCCATGGCTCACGGGCCCAGCCACTCCGCGGCATGTGGGATCTTCCCGGACCGGGGCACGAACCCGTGTCCCCTGCATCGGCAGGCAGACTCTCAACCACTGAGCCTGAAAAGTTTTATTGTTTAATACATTTTAGAGTTTATTCCCTTAAAAAATTGACAGCTATATGGAAAACATTATCAAAATCCTTCCAGTTTTGTTCATCTGAACACATTTTAAGCTGTAAGCACAATGTAACTTTTAAATTTTAACCCAAATGCCCCTTGGGCCTTCTGGGGCCACCTTACAGCATACAGGATGGCTTGATCCTCTGTCAGTAGTTACCTATGCCTTTCTGTCGCTTGTAGGTTCTCTGGAGAATTCTTTCTTCTGTGACTGCTGCCATTGCTTCTTTCAGTTACTTGTAAACTCCGTGCTGGGGAACTCTTCCCCTACCTTGCCTATTCCAACTTCTTAACTGGAGATTATATTTTAGGGGGATTGTGCAGCAGATTTTTACTTAGACTAGGAAACATCTTCGGAATTACTATTTAAATGTTGCATATCAGTGATCCCAGAAATTTATCAGCCATTCTCTACCTCAGGAAATTTTCCACCTGGTTGATTCTTTTATTGTGTTTCTGTTATTCTTCCCTGCTCACCCCACCTTGCTGCAGCTGGGTTTTTTCCCTCTTCCCCCAGTCCTAAATCACACCTCCCCTCCCTTGTTTATCTAAAGGCCTTTTTCCTGCTTATTTTATTACATTTCTTTTTCTTTGAACAGTGGCAGCATGAAGATCTCCTTATCAACAGACCACAAGCCATGTCGGTCACTCCTCCCCCTCGTTCTGCCATCTTAACCAGCATGAAAAAGAAACTCCATACTCTGAGCCAGATTGAAACTTCAATTGCAACAGTTCAGGTGTGTTTTGTCAGATCCTCCTTCTGGTACATCTTACTTTTAGAAATGACCTCCACTGTGGTGAAGTGTTAGTGCTCTGTTGTTCAGTCTGTCCTTGGCTTCTAAGCCACAGGAACATAATACCTTTTCACTTTTATTTTTAATTTATATCTTTTTTTCTTACCCTCCAAAGTAACTGAATCTTAGCAGTATATTTTGAACCAAGAATAGAGATATACTAAATATTCCAAGTTTTTAATGAATTTGATATTACCATGCTTTTATACATTAAGGGGACCTTGGTAATGGGAAAAACTCGAATACCAAATTTATTTTCTGAAATGTATACAAAGCAGTTATATTTGGCTTATTATTAATATCCAAGAAGCTTAGGCATTTCTTTACTTCTATTGTGCAGTTACTTAATGGAATTTTGTGATGTCAAAGGCAGCAGAACATTTTTCCAAACCATTTTTATTGACTATTTTTTGGTCATTTCAGCAAAATATTTAATCTCGCTTTCCTTTTTTAAATAAGAAAAACTGGTTTGATGATGGCTTTATATATCTCTCTATAGTGAATATTCCTATATCTCGTACACTCAGTAGTAACTGACATGTTTCTGTTCTTTTTATAGATTAATACTAGTATAAAATCAAGTATAATCACTTTTATAATAATTAAAATTTTTTTAATAAAATTTTTCTGGAGCTCACTTCTTTGAAGATTGAAATACCTTTTCTCTACAGCATGTTAGTCCTAGTTTTCAATTTAGGAGAATGAACTCATGCCCTTTCTGATTTTAGAGGTGTATATGTGTGAGAGAAAGAAATAGGGGAGGGAGGGGAGAGCGAGAGCAAGAGAGAGACTATGAATGTGAATTCCTCCGCTCAAAACGTTGAATAAATAATGAAGCAACTTCGTTATATAAAATCTTCCTCGTCATGATAACCTGGCTGTATTTTTACCATTATTCGTAAATTTTTGCATTTGTGGGAATCTGATTTTCATCTTTCACAATCAAAAGTATAAATGGATTTTCTTGTAGATAGCACATATAGTACAGTGGGAATTTGGTGTAGCAGGTGTTTTGTTTTAAGGACTATTTTATTTAAAAATGAAAATGAAACTTCTTTCTGCAAATTTTAAGACAATAAACTGAAAGCCAATCCTTACCTATCCAAAACGTGTTTAGCCTTAAATATTCAACGTGAAATCAAGATTAATTCCAAAAGGTGACAGTTTGTTAAAGATGTTTTCTAATTTACTTATGCCCCATCCTACTTCTTTTGAATCTCTTGTATTTATATAAAATGCTCAACAGACAGGAAGTGAAGAGTGTCGTTTTCACTGAGATTCTGCTGGCTTTTATAGGAGAAACTGGCAGCACTTGAAGCAAGTATTGAACAGCGACTCAAGTGGGCAGGTGGTGCCAACCCTGCACTGACACCTGTACTACAAGATTTTGAAGCAACAATAGCTGAAAGAAGAAATCTTGTCCTTAAAGAGAGCCAAAGAGCAAGTCAGGTATAGGCACTCATGTGCGCCATTTTGTTTTCTGTTACAGGATTATATAATTGATTGGAAGTTACATGTGGGATAATTAGGAGTAGCTTGAGAGCCACTCTCTAGTTTACAGCACTGGGAAGAAGGACTGATAGGCCTTGGGGGAGAAAGATGGGGCATCCTTAGGCTGAGCTCACAGCCAGTTGTTTCCCTAGACTCTTATTACCTCGCAGTTAAATATAAGGTGGATCCAGCCTCTTGGAAAATAAGGAGTTTAATTCCATATTTATCTAAGATTTTCCTTATATGCAACTATAAAGATTTGAATGTTATTTTTTCCACATGGCAATAAAATGTCTTAGGACCTTGTGTACTGCCAGAGGTTGTGGATTAACTTTGTTGTGATTGGGAGCAAAAAACAAACAAACAAAAACTACTATGTACTTTTTAATCAGGTGCAAAATTGGACTAATATGATTCCCATATCCCATATACCCATTACCAAAATTTAATAATTATCAACTTAAGCCCTACTTTATTTCCTCTATACTTCCTACTCCTCCTTCACATCCCATATTTAAGGAAATCCCAAATATTATATCATTTTATCTGTAAGTATTTCAATAAGTATAAAAATGAGAACTATTGGGACTTCCCTGGTGGTGCAGTGGTTAAGAATCTGCCTGCCAGTGCGGGGGACACGGGTTTGAGCCCTGGTCCGGGAAGATCCCACATGCTGCGGAGCAACTAAGTCCGTGTGCCATAACTGCTGAGCCTGTGCTCTAGAGCCTGTGAGCCACAACTACTGAGCCTGCACACGTAGAACCAGCCCATGCTCCACAACAAGAGAAGCCACTGCAATGAGAAGCCTGCACACCACAACGAAGAGTAGCCCCCGCTCACCGCAGCTAGAGAAAGGCCATACTCAGCAACGAAGACCCAACGCAGCCAAAAATAAATAAATTTATTTTTTTAAAAAAAGAGAGAACTATTTAGGAACACAGTCACAATACTATTGTTGTACCTTAAAAGATGTGCTTAATATTGTCAAATATCCAGTTAGTGTTTTCTGATCTTTATGGTAAAGTTAGGCAGGAGTAGAAGCAGAAGGGGAACATTTCAGGTTGGAATTCAGACACAGCACGAACAAATTGCAGCTGAATATCATAACAGTTTTAGTATGGAGTAAAATTTCAGTTAAAAAACAATCGTGCAGAAGATAATATTTACCTGATTCTCCTTAGGTGCTTTTGGCCATCTCAGTCTTAACAGCATCAACCAAAAAATGTTCATTTATTTAGCTTTTATAAGGAGTAGGTCTGTTTCCCACAAGAGTCATACATTCATACATTTTCAGGACCTGGTCCTGAATTCTGGAAATCAATAGGTAGTATTTTTTTGTTTTCATTAATTGCAAATTTTTTCTTCATTGTGGTGGTTCCACTCTTCTTTTTCGTCTTCACAGGTCACTTTCCTCTGCAGCAATATCATTCATTTTGAAAGTTTACGTACTAGAACTGCAGAAGCCTTAAACCTGGATGCCTCATTATTTGAACTAATCAAACGGTGTCAGCAAATGTGTTCATTTGCATCACAGTTTAACAGTTCGGTCTCTGAGTTAGAGCTTCGTTTATTACAGAGAGTGGTAAGTCTTGAATCTTGGTGGGAGTGAAGAGATTGGGTGATTAAAATAAGACCAACTATATGCCCTCAAAATCAATTTAATACATTCACTCACTACTTTACATTTATTGAGCATGTACTGTATATGAGATGTTATGAGGGGGTACCGTGATGATTAAATCTTGCTTTTAGCCCCCAAGGAACTTATTTACACAAATAATACAGTGAATGAAAAAGTGAAAAGAACTCTCAGAGTTACAACTGGAAGTACTGTGGAGGTTCGGAGGGGAGGAGAAAGACAGTGTGTAGCAAATGACTCAGATGCTCTGAAAGTAGGGTAGCAGACAGAGGGCTAGTGGAAGATGAATGCTGGATTATCAGGTTGATAAATTCGGCATTTCTACTTTGTGGGAAGGCTTTAGACTATGTATTACGAGACTCTGGTTTCATTTTAAAGAGTGATTTAGGGCTTCCTGGTGGCGCAGTGGTTGAGAGTCCGCCTGCCGATGCAGGGGACACGGGTTCTTGCCCTGGTCTGGAAAGATCCCACATGCTGCGGAGTGGCTGGGCCCGTGAGCCATGGCCGCTGAGCCTGCGCGTCCGGAGCCTGAGCTCCGCAACGGGAGAGGCCACAACAGTGAGAAAGAGTGATTTACAGTGGGTTTAGTTTCCCGGATATGGATCATCTTTGTTATTCCTTAGGTTTCTTAGGTTTTCTTAGGTTTTAAACTTTAAACATTTATGCCCTGTATGATTATGCAGAAAAGGTAAAAATCTTAGTCTGTATTTTATAGATTGTTTATTATTGTCAAGTAGTGTTTTGTAGGTAATTAATTCATGACTCAGCAACTGAGGTTCTTTGTGTTGCGGCTTGAGTTATGAATGTCTTTTGAGATGATGATGAAGAAAAGAACCTTATATTATTCTGGCTGATACTTAAAATCAAACAAATGCTTATTCTATTTAGGACACGAGTCTTGAACATCCTATTGGCAGCTCTGAATGGCTTTTGTCAGCACACAAACAACTGACCCAGGATATGTCTACTCAGAGAGCAATTCAGACAGAGAAAGAGCAACAGATAGAAATGGTCTGTGAAACAATTCAGAATTTGGTTGATAATATAAAGACTGTGCTCACTGGTCATAACCGGCAGCTTGGAGATGTCAAACATCTCCTGAAAGCAATGGCCAAGGTAAGACTAATACCATTGACACATAATTACTCCCCCCTTTTATAAAATTACAAACAGTTTTATTTATGAGAAAAAACCCTAATTTCTCTCAGGTCATATTGTTTGTCACTGAGTTAATTTGTGTTTTCATCAACTATTTTTTTTAAAGCAGGTAGTAAGTATAAGTAGTATTCTGATTTTGTTCACAGAGAAACCGGGGCTTAGAGAAATTGATTTATCCAAAGTCATATAATTTATAGTAGAGCTGAAACTTGAACCTAGTCTCACAGAGTATTTAGATCTCTAACCTCTCTTGCACCTCCCTACCCAAACTTGTATAGCTTGCTTCCAAAATAAATGAAATATCTTCCCTCCAGTACAGAATCTAGATAGTAAGGAAACTGAATCCCCAGAAAAGGCTGCGTTACTTCATCATCACAAAACAGTAAATCATTTCCTTTTTGGATTTTTTTTTTTTTTTTCCCACATCACGTGGCTTGCAGGATCTCCACTAGGGATCGAACCCATGCCCCCTGCAGTGGAAGTGTGTAGTCCTAACCACTGGACTGCCAAGGCATTCCCTGGATTTGTTTTTTTTTGTTTGTTTTTTTGTTTGTTTTTTAACATCTTTATTGGGGTATAATTGCTTGACAATGGTGTGTTAGTTTCTGCTTTATAACAAAGTGAATCGGTTATACATATACATATGTTCCCATATCTCTTCCCTCTTGCGTCTCCCTCCCTCCCACCCCTGGATTTGTTTTTCATTGGAGTTTTTATTTGTGCTGGAAACAAGATTCCTGTGGAAAAGGAGTTAAATTGTAATAAGCATGTTATAAACACATTGGTATTTGAAAAACACGTATTACCTGTTATCCAAAAGGTGATGGTTTTAAGAGTAATTACTGAAGCAAATACCATTTTTCTTGATCATTAACATACTGATTCTAGGATGAAGAAGCTGCTCTGGCAGATGGTGAAGATGTTCCCTATGAGAACAGTGTTAGGCAGTTCTTGGGTGAATATAAATCATGGCAAGACAACATTCAGACAGTGCTGTTTACATTAGTCCAAGCTATGGGTCAGGTTCGAAGTCAAGAACATGTTGAAATGCTCCAGGAAATAACTCCCACCTTGAAAGAACTGAAAACACAAAGTCAGAGGTAAGAATGCCTTCTGGCCTGAATTTAAAATATAAGCAAAACATCTGGTAGAGTAAGTTTGTTTATTTAATTCATTTAATTTTTTTTCAGTTTTGTTCATATTTATAAGTAGCTATTTGCTAAAGCATATCATAAATGAGCCATTTTATTTTATATTTCAGTGTCTATAATAATTTAGTGAGTTTTGCATCACCCTTAGTCACCGATGCAACAAATGAATGTTCGAGTCCAACGTCATCTGCTACTTACCAGCCATCCTTTGCTGCAGGTAAGACTCCCCTACTTCAGAAGAACCTGAATCTTGACCTGTTAATAATCTACACATAGATGCTAAGATGTTTAATGAGTGTCTAATATGTTTCTAGTCATCACCTTTTTAAAGGGTTTCCTTAATGAACCTATTTACAAAGCAAATTGAGTCACAAATGTAGAAAGGGGGAGAGCGGGAGGAGGGATAAATTGGGAGATTGGGACTGACATATACATAATGCTATATACAAAATAGATAACTAATGGGGACCTACTGTATAGCACACGAACTCTACTCAGTACTCCGTAATGACCTATATGGGAATAGAATCTAAAAAAGAGTGGATATATGTATATGTATAACTGATTCACTTTGCTGTACAACAGAAGCTAACACAACATTATAAATAACTATACTGCAATTTTAAAAAATTAATTATTTAAAATAAAGGGTTTCCATAAACTTGTCATATCTCAAACTGAACAAATTCTGGCTTAATTTTAAAAGTACTTATTGTTAGAGAGTAAAAATACCGTGTGTTCAGATACTCTCTAAATAATTTATTTTATGATTATAAAATATATTCTGTTAGGAAAATACAGAAAAATAATTATAGGAAAATCTATAGTTCCATTCCAATTAGAGGTAAAACCACTATGTATTTGTTGAATTCCCTATATGCATGCACACACATATACAAGTTGGATCATTCTGTGAATGCAACTTTTGTTGCCTTTTCCCACTTACTATTAAATAGATAATTTCCCTATCATTAAGTAATCAAAAAAATGACTTAATGGCAAGATTTAATGTGCCATTCTATGACTTTACCGTATTAATTGTTGGACAGTTAAGATATTTGTAGTTTTTTAATGCCACAACAAACTCGTGAGCATCATTGTACAAATTTATATCTGAATATCTAGCTGTTTAGGCTATATTTTTAGGAGGAGAGTTTTTATTTTAAGGGATAAGGACTTTAAGGTTGTAAAATCCTATCTAGTATCAGGGCTGTCCATTTGTAGTTGATGACTGAGAGAGCACTGCCCTGCTCCTTCATTTTCTGTGTACATGTAAATTGAGCTACCAACTCTTTCTCTATAGCAGTCCGGAGCAACACTGGCCAGAAGACTCAGCCTGATGTCATGTCACAGAATGCTAGAAAGCTGGTTCAGAAAAATCTAGCTACATCAGCAGACACTCCACCAAGCACTGTTCCAGGAACTGGCAAGAGTGTTGCCTGTAGTCCTAAAAAGGCTGTCAGAGACCCTAAAACTGGAAAAGGTAATTAGTCAGAATAAGGATACCTTAAATATTAATACTAAGTGGTGGTTTGACTTACACGTTTCCATTGCTTCACAGCTGTGCAGGAGAGAAACTCATATGCAGTGAGCGTGTGGAAGAGAGTGAAAGCCAAGTTAGAGGGCCGAGATGTTGATCCGAATAGGAGGATGTCAGTTGCTGAACAGGTGACCATTTTTTAAACTTGAGCTACACATTTTAATGCTGCTGAAACAGTATAGGTTTAAAGATCCCCTCACCCCTATCCTTTGGTGATATATCAAGAAATAAGGAACTTAAATTGATTTTATTGGCTTCAGAAGATTTTGAGTGACACAGTTCTAGGATTATCAAATATTCAGCATTTGACTCTGACTCTACCCTATTAGCACTTTCCTTTCTTCCCAGTTCTCTTTTAACAAAAATTTGGGGTGTGGCTTGACCCCCTGTCCTCCAACAGAAGACCGTTAATTTGCATTTTAGAGAGGGCTGTGTGAAGGTTTTGAATGAAATAAGGATGACATTTTGGGTGTCATAGTATGTATAAATAGTAGTATCTATAAAGTGTTCTTGGGTGTCAGTTTGTCTGAAGTTATTACTCTGAAATTTTATCATTAGTGTTTCTAAAATTGTATATATAAATTCAGGAATGAATTCTTTTCCCCATAGCTGTTTATTTTGAAAAGTTTCAAACCTATAGAAATATAGGAATGCTCATATACTCTTTACCTAGAATTGGTAGACCAATTGTTGATGCTTTCTTAACGTTCACTTTACCTTTCTGTGTATGTGTGTTCATACACACAGTTTTTCAGAACCACATTTGAGAGTTAGTTGCAGACATTCTAACACTTCATGCCTAAATACTTTGTCTCCTAACCAAAACATTTTAATAATATATAGCTATGATACAATTATGTAATTATCAACTCAGGAAACTTAACATTGATGTTAACCATTGACTTCTATCCAACATTGAGTCCATATTCAGATTTCTCCAATTCTTCAAATGTCCTTTATTACTTAGCCTGCCTCTCCTTAACCACCAACCCAACCCCACCCCAACCCATACAAGATTTAGTCAAGGCTTATCTTGAATTTCATATACTTGTTCTACTTTTAATCTCCTTTAATGTCTAGAACAGTTCCTGAGCCTTTTCTTTCTTTTCTTTTATGACACTTATATTTTTGATGTGTCCAGACTACTTGGTTTGCAGAATGTGTCTCAGTTCGTATTTGTCTGACATTTTCTTCATAATTAGATTCAGAATCAACATTTTTCGCAAGAATACTTCGCCAATGATGTGTTCTTAGAATCTTACATCGGAGGCATGTGTGTGTTTGTGCTATCTTTGTTGTTAAGTTAGATCACTTGGTCAAGGGTAGTGTTCTCCTGAATTCTCCATTACACATATGCCTTTTCTTCTGTGGGGTAAAAATTTGAGACTTGTGAATGTCCTATTTTTTTAATGGTTTGGCATCCACAATTCAAATTTAACATCAACAAGGAAAGTTTTTTTTTTTTTTTTTTTTAAAAAACACTGTTACATCTCTGTATAGGATCTAAGCTTAAGCTCTTCTTGTTTAAGACTCATTCTTTAGAGAGAGTTCGTCAAGTTTGTCAAAAACCATGGACGGTGTTCTGGGTCCGGGGGTATCCTTACTTCAGAAACTTTTTGGTAGGTTAATGGGCTGTGTGCTTTCATGACTGTGCATCTTAGGTCTCTGTCCATCTTTTTAAAGGATGCTTGGCTATTGTGCTTTTTATTCTGATAGTTATTAAATTTTATATGAAAAAGTTAAGGGGCTCACAGGAGTGGGGTAAGTATAGAGTTCTTTGCATACAACTTTTGGTGTAGGTTACAATTGAGCAGCCTTATATTGAGCATTTACGATATAATTGGACCCTGATGGGTGCTCTGGATAGAGATAACGATTATATCTCTTACTATAAAAGAAAATTTAGCTGAGTCAGAATCAACAGATATGGGGACTTCCCTGGCAGTCCAGTGGTTAAGGCTCTGTGCTTCCACTGCAGGGGGCATGGGTTGGATCCCTGGTTGGGGAACTAAGATCCCACATGCCGCACAGTGTGCCCCCCCCCCAAAAAAAAAGAAGAATCAATAGATATTTGCTGAGTACCAATCTGTTTCAGAATCTATCTGCTGGGCACTTTTTAATGCACCTAAGCATTTGCCCAGTGAATTCATATGTTTAATCCCAAGGGCACCTGTGGGGTCAGTGGTGCTATCTCTTCATCTAAGGATTCATAAGGCTTAAAGGGGATTGTGACTTTCCCAAGACACACATTTGTAAGTTATGGAATTATGAAGGAAGCTCAGATTACTTAACTTCTCTTCCCACCATGACAACTACACATCTTTGGGTAATTAATTTGGGAACTTACTCCTAAACAGTTCATATAACTCATATATGAGCCATGTTCTTTCAAGTTTTAAATGGCTTTAATTCTATCCTGCCTATTTTTACAGGTTGACTATGTCATTAAGGAAGCAACTAATCTAGATAACTTGGCTCAGCTGTATGAAGGTTGGACAGCCTGGGTATGAATGGCAAGACAGTAGATGAGTCTGGTTAAGCGAGGTCAGACATCCACCAGAATCAACTCAGCCTCAGGCATCCAAAGCCACACCACAGTCGGTGGTGATGCAACTGGGGGCTTATTCTGAGGAAACCTAGGAAATCTCGGTGCGCTAGGAAGTGAATCCTGCAGGACAGCTGCACTCAGGGATACGCCCAACACCATGGCCTGCAACCCCAGGGTCAAGGGTGAAAGAAAGAAAGCTCACCGCCTGAACACGGAGATTGTCTTTCTGCCACAGAACAGCTGCAAACGTGTCAGGAGGTTAGCTGCAGAAAGAAATCGGGATGCCGCGGAGCACAGAGTGATTTGGAACTCCATTCCACCTGACCCTGTGTGTACAATCCAGGAAAAATCAAACCCCGCTCAGAAACAGAGAAAACTGGGGCCGCGACACAGCCAAGGAAGATTTGATGCATTCAGATTCTTGCATAACACTTGTTGCTTGGCAACAGTACTGGTTGGGTTGACCAGTAAGTACAAAAAGGCTATGCGATATGAATTTCAGAAATGGACTGAAGAAGGAGAGCTATGTAACAGATAACACTACGTTGGAAGAACTTCTGAAATGAAGGGAAAAAACCCACCCCATCCTCCTCCTCCCCAGCCCCCACCATCTGCCCATCCCCCTTTACTTGATCTAGTAGATTAGCCATCTTTCACATTCACTTTTATTTCAGTCCTTATACTTCATATTCTTCCATCTCAATGCTGTTAACAACTTATATTTGGAGTGATAAACAGAAATTTTTCCAAAACCACCAGTAACGTGGAAAATGCAAGGATGGTTTAAAGGTCTGGTGATCACATACAAAATGTAATTCTGATTATTTAAGTCATTTCTGTGATTCTATCATGTACAGTTTCCAGAATTGTCACTGTGCATTCACAGGTAATGAATCTAACAGACATTTGATTTAATGTACACTCCCCTTCGCTTATAGTGTACATTTTTGGGAGGTCATTCAAATTTTCCCTCTTCTGTGATTGCTGTAGTTTCTTTCATAGAAAGTAGCTAATCCAATGTAATCTTTTACCTTTTTAAAAACCAGGATAGAGTACCTATTAGAGTTTTACATTGTTGATGACAGATTAACAATAAAGTGATGTTCTGGTGGAGGTAGAGTGAAATGTTTTTTTAATTCAGTTTTCTCATTTGGTACTTTTAATTTACAATTTACAAGGTGTAAATTAAAAGTGCTTTAGTTTACCTGGCATTTTAGGACATATACATGAAACATCAGCAAAAGTGCGAACCACCAACATCTTTTATTAAGTTCAGTTATTAGTGTGTGAAGTACTTTACTTTTTCCACAATTTTAAGTTTCCTGTTCAGTAGTGAATTCATGATCAAGGTTTCCTTAAATTTAGCATTGCATTTCAGTACTGACTGTGTAAGCTCAATTGTTGATCCAAAATAAAAATCCAGACTAGAATAGGATTCCTAAAGTCACGTATCAACACAAAGTAGAACATGATTAAAATCTGGATTGAGTACATTTTTCCTGCATTTTAGAGATTAGCACTGTGATCACTTTCTAGTTGCCAGTCTTCACAAACTTGAAAGGTATTAAGGAAATATTCCACATAGCTCTGGCCTTTCCTGTATCCTCATTGCCACGTTAATATATAATCTTTAAATACTCATGGGAGAATGCATTTCAGTATCAGTGCTCTTCGAATACTTTGACAGGTATTACAAGAAAGGTGGTATCTTTGAATACCCCCATGTGTCTAATAGCAAGTTAAGGAACCTAGTGCATCAAATTTTATTTTCTTCATTCATCTTGAACCTTATTTTCACAATCAAAACAACCTATCTGGAATAATAATGCCATATTGTGTTTTGCACACTGCTTTATTTCCTAGAGGCTATTGCACTCATCACTTGATTACCTCTACTCTCTCTCAAGATTAAACAGTCTTTCAACAACATTCTTTGTCACAGGAAAAACTTTTATCACAGTGATAAAACAAGTTCACACTAGTTTGTCCCTATAGGTAGTATTCAGAAATTGCTTCTTCTTTGGTAAAGAAGATAAATGAAATAGGTTAATTTTATTGCCTGTGAATTTCAGGCTTCAGAGGTACCTGGCACCTTATCCTAGCGAAAACAAAACAGCTTTACATAAAAAACATGCGTCTCTGCTAAATTGTCCATCACTTTTACTTTAAAATGGTCCCTCAGAGAATAGTGTGGCATATACATGTTTGGTTGTAGGGCAGATAGGAATAACTGGGGACTTCAAAGCTTGCTCTTCACTGCACTCTGGACAACAAGACTCCCAATCTGTACAGTTTGGCTTCTTCTGGGAAGTCATTTGGCAAGTAGCCTTATTTTGACCTGTTGTAAGAGAACTCAACAGTCAGATTTAATCAGAGGTACAAAGGCCTTGGTGATACAGCAGTTTGAGAAGACAGGGATATATTTTGGTGATTATCTTGTAAAATAATGTAAAGTTCAGAGTGCTGTGGTTATGAAGTCATGCATTTTTGACGATACAGAAATACCTGTGGAAAACCAGGGGTCTGCCTCTCTCTTTCTCTCCCTCCTTCTCTCTCACCCTCTCCCTCCCCTTCCCCTTCCTCTTGCTCTCTCTCCCTCCCGCCCCACCCCCTTCCCCTGTCTCTCTTATGCTCTCTCTCTCTCTTTTTCCCTCTCTAAGATTCAGGGGGTACAGAATAACTTATGACCCTTGGAAATTGAAGTTTATCTTAAGTGTTTTGCTGTCTTTAATTTTCTAGAATTGCCTGAGTTTTAGTTGATTTATCTGTAAAGCTGTGGAGGCTTAGTAGTTTATGGTGCTGTCTGTGTTTCTCTTTTACTGTTTCTTTGGTGTGTCCTGCAGTATTTCATTATTTCTGGTCATGAATTCTTCACATAGTTTGCTAGATGGTTATTAAGATTCTTTTGTGTCTGACACTTGTGAGTTTTTTGAGATGTGTGAGGTTTCTGTGTGAGAACTGAGAATCAAGCTCTTGATCTGCTTCCCTAAATTGCTTTCTTAGAGCCCAAACCCCAGGTTCAGGGTGAGGGTTTATAATACAAAGAAGAACTTCCATCACTTCTGCCCTTAACACTTGCCTCTATTACCTGAACTTAGTATGTAGTGTTCTTTATATTGTCCAGCGTTTGATGTTATCTGCATTGTTTTTAACTGTGGTTGTTCTGATGTGTGAAATTTAAGGAAAGAGCCATTAAAAAATTCCAAGCAGGGCAATGCAAGTGCAGCCAAATATTAGAGTTGATGTGCAATCTTAGGTCCTTTTAAATTTGGGGTGATACAGGCAGTACTTTGAATTGAAAAGTCTTCCTGGCCTATTTTCCTCCACATATTTGTGATTACTCTGGGGGCTTACTTGTTTTGGCAGTACTAAAATCAAAGAAGCTGGTTCTTCTTTTCTCCCAATTCTTTTCATATTAAAGAAAGCATCTACAATTAGCCTTGTTAGCTTCTGTTCGTATACATCAAAAATCAGTGAACGCTTTTCTGTTAGCACATTTAAGTACCTTTGTTTTACATAAAACCAGATAAATATGAAAACCAATGACCTTCCATTCTGTATCTTGAGATTGTAAAATGCCAGTAATTTAGAGCTAGGACTTTCCCCCTCCCCTTAAATCTAGGAGGTAGACTATGTTAATGGTAAGGGTCACTTAAAGAAGTGACAGATTTTTTCATTATTTGGGTTGTATTAGAAATACTCCTTCTATGGGGAAGAACTAGCATTATAAATTTTCCAAACACTGGGGAAGGAAATTCACTGTATTAGGAACCCGGAAGGGTTTATTGCACTTTTCCTGCTTTTTTTTATGCCTGGGTAAGAGTATCACCATCTCTTATTTACAAAAGGGCAAATGGACTCCAATTGAGAGAAGCTTTATAGGTTCAAGAGTTAGTTGTACAACATGAACCATTCAGTCTCTTTGCTTTCCATGGGAATTTGGGCTTACTAGGGAAGCTGTTGTGCTAATGCAAAAGTGTCATGCAATTAGCTCGGCTTTTGAAGATGATAAACTTAATGAATTGAATGTTGTTCTGAAATGCAGACTTGCAGAATGTTTTTATGTCTTTCGAAGCAGCTTTTTTTTGGTTGTTTTTTTTTGACCCAAGTTTCAGCTCCTGTTTGAAGTTCCTGTGTCAATTATTTTTTGGTTTAAATTTTCCTTATATTTCCACCTGTGATGTCAATGGCAACATCACACTTCACTTGTTAATTTACTTTACCCTTATTATGTAGAGCAAATTGAGTTGAACTGAATCTTCCTTGTTCTAGTAACATTGTATAAATAGAGTGGATTCTCTGTACAAAAGGTTGTAATGCCTCCTGATGGTTATAATTTTGTGATTGTATTTAAGGTTAAAAGTTGAATAAATCACACCAGCTTCCTGAAAGTGTTCATAATGCAACTTTTGGAAAACAAAAATACATGGCCTACTTTGTGCATATTTGCATTAACGTGGCAAAGATTGTATGAAATACCTGTTTTTCAAAAAATAAAGTGTTAAAAGACGTAGGATTTAAGCTCTGGATTTGTTGAAGTAGTTTCCAGAAAACTTAATTTTGGAATATGGGGAGATTTTTTTTTTTAAAGCTAATTATTAATACCTACAAAAGTTTAAAAACTTGATTCTAAAAAATGTATTTTACACTCAGTGTTCTAATAGTATTTTTGAATAGCAGTAGAAATTTTACTTCAGTGGGAAAGTTCTTAGTATTAAGGCACAATTTATTAAGCTTAATTTTGTATTTCTTTAAAAACTCCTGTAGAATACTATTGACATGTATATCCCTGGTGTATGAAAGCTCTGAAGGAAAACAATGTCCAGCTTGTTTTAATATCTAGAAATCAGATTGCATTTGTTGCTGCTAGATTATGTTAGGATTTATGTTAACTGTTTAGCCACCTGATATATTTCAAAAGTTCACATCCTGCCTTTGTAATACCAAAAAAAAAAAAAAAAAAGCTCCAAAGGAAGCTACACTAAGCGTGGGTGTTTTTGTTTTTTTTTAAATAGGGCAATTGGAAGGTTAGTTAAGGAACTTATAGAAGTGATCCTAGGCTGTTAAATTGCAAATCATTCTGGGCAAATGTTCCTTGAGTAACAAATACTCTATGGAGAACCCATGCTATTTGAAAGCCATTTCTTCAGGTTTTTTTCACCTATCTCAATTTCACAAGCTGGTGTTGAAAAGTCTTTCTTATGAAGTTGTACATAGGGAACTTGGGTGAAAACCAGGCACATTCTGTAGCAAAAACTGATTTCCCAAAATACACGGGGAAGTTTTTAAAGTCTAATAACCCCACACCCTGTCCTTTGGAAGAGGGCGTTGCTGTGCCTGTGGCGAGATCTCGCGCTCAGCACTCCGTATATGCACTCACTGTGTGGCTGCCGACTGACTGGGACCTTTTGATTTCCTTTGGAATAGGTAGCGGAGGGCCTGCTCCTCAGAGGTCACAACTTTAAAATCTCCCAAAATGGGCTGTCCAACTGGCTGCATTTTACCTACATAACCTGTTTCACCCCAACATTCCCTTAATTGGCAGTTTATTGAAGAGTCCCCTTTCCTTGCAAAGGCTTTTTTTTTACCCCCCTGAACTGTTTATACCTGAACAGATGCTTTATTTCTTTTCAAAGTTCCATGGCAAATTTCACACCTTTTTTGAAATTCACAGTGCTCCGGTCCCCCTGGTTTTCTTAGGAGCAGCATGTGTTGGCTCACATTTCTTTATGTCTTCCCTGAAATCTTATGAACCCGGTAGTAATTTAAGGGATGCTTTTAAAATAAACTCGATGGCATAATATAGATGACTATAAAAGGGTAAAAGGCTGGAAGTTGAAAGCTACGGTAAGTTTCCCTGAAAGAGACATCTAACCAGGTTAACTGGCATTATTTTGTTTGTATTGAGTAATGAAAAGTGTTAATGCATTTTGAAATCCTGGAGAGAAATATGTAGAATTCTCTCACATAGTTCATCTAATTCTTAGATTGCAATAAATTCCACTCTTATGAGAGGGTTTACATCTTTCCTTAGCATGACCTTAGTAAGAAAGGATCTGTCAAAACCAGTCCCTTTTTGGAGGGGGAGCTCGTAGTTTAAGTGAAGTGCCCCACAAAGAATTTCCCCAAAGAACCCATGAAAATAAGCCAATTTTATAAGTCGGTGCATTTTTCACAAGTTCTGAAACTATGCCCAGATTTCCACACCGTCTCCGCCGCCCCCACCCCTCTATCAAACTAAGGCTTTATTCCTAATGGGTAGGGAAGGAAAAGTTGCAGAAAATCTACATAAATGGCCCCTTTCACCAGTACTCAAAACCTCCTGAGATGGGCACGAGTCCGCGAGTCATATATCTGGGTCTAAGCTGCTTAGCGGCCTGGCTAGGGCTGCCAGAGCAGGTATTAGAAGAAAGGCGGGCTTGCCAGGGGCACAGCCAGGGTCAGGGCCACCGTCTGGGTCGGGAAGAAGATCCCAGCCAGCCAGCCTCCTTAATCACAATGCGGTTAGCGTCACATGCCCATCTCTGCCCTCCGCCTGATATTGGGTGGCATATTTCCTTGAGGACTAAATTCCAGAGAGGTACCTTAGCTGCTTTGAGGTCCCCCGGAAGAGTCCGAGAGCCACCATGGCGGCCCTCCCTGGGGATACTAAGGCCGTACCAGGCCCCGTCCAGGGGCAGTTGAACCGATTCCGAAAGGCCTGGGCGGGGTGTAGCACATCTCCTGGGTGCTGATTGGTTATTCCGTGTCCCCGCCCCCTCGGCCCCGCGTGGTCTCCTTCTCCTTTGATCTGGGTTTCAAGACAAGCGCTGAGCAGCGGTTGGTCCGGCCCGCTTAAGCGTGGTCTCGATTTGCCCAATGAGGAGCGAGCTTCGCGGGTTCTGTCGGGAAAGGCAGCTGGCCTATATAAACGGCCTGCTGGGCGTGCCTTTTTGCTAGGGTTGTCGTGAGTGCCTCTGAGGAAGGCTGGCTTTTGGGGGCGTTTTGCGCTCGCTGAGTGGGCACCTCGGGAACAATGGCGGAAGGAGATAATCGCAGCACCAACCTGCTGGTGAGTACCAGCTCCTCGTCGCGAGGGAACCGAGCGGGGCCTCCGGACTTCGGTGCGCTGCGGCCTCGTTCCTATCACCCGCCGCGGGCCCGGCCCTCCTCTCCGTTCCCAGGTGCAGGCGACGACGCCTGCCCTTTGGGCTTCTTGGGTAACCTTTGCTTGGCGGTCACTAGTGTCGACTCCTAACATCCCCTGGGGAAGGTGCACGACGGGGCGAGGAGGGCGCGTGATCATTCAACGCGACTAGGGGTTGAGGAGGAAGCGGGAGAAGGGGGGCTGTGACCAGCCTGGGGTGCAGTCCTTGGCAAAGGGCCGCGAGGGGCTCATCGAGCGCTTTTGCGGCCCAGACCCCAGCTGTATCTGGGTTTCCCCGTCTTTGATTTTAACCAGGATGTCCGTTCGCCCTTTTCCCCTAATACTTGGGCAGGGGTGGAGGGTCAAAGGGCTGCTGCCGAGAATTTCTTTTAGAGCTGGCACAGCTTTAAAACGGCAGGGAGGCTGCGAGCTCGCCGCTGGGAACTGGAGGTAGGATCCAGCTGGAGGGACAGTGGCAGGTTCTGGCGTTTGTCTGGAACGTGTAAGTCTGGGCGAGGGTGGGGGGTGTCCCAGGACGATTTTAGAGTAAGCCGGGGTCGGAGGGAACTACAGTAAGGTTGTATCACAGGCAGACAGTTTTAACCTCAGCACGAATCCCCCCTCAGGATCTAGGTAAAAACGAGAGAAATCCGTCCATCTTCTCAGTTGCCTATCCCCAGGAAAAGGCATGCTACTCACCACCAGAACAACAGTGAATAGAGAAACCAAATTATTTAATTTTGACTTTTGATTTTCCAAGAGCTCAGGTGCTAACGAATTAAGTGACTTTGCAGGGCAGTTTTGATTGTGCGTGATTTTCATTTTGCATTGGTTTTTAGATATGCATGACCTCTGCCCCCTTACATGCACACACACCACCACCCCCTTTTCTATGGTTAGCCTAGTGAGCCCCAGCCAGGTTTCTTTTAAGAGTTGATCGTTGCCCAAGTTCACACAGCTATTGAAACAACAGATCCTGGCCTGGAGCTCGGCTGCTCTTTCCACAGAGCAGTGTGACTTAATTTAAGGAGAACAAGGCCTTTGGCCTTGGATTTGCTGGATTCAGATATGTAAACCTCTGTGTATCTCAGTTTCCACATTTGTAAAATGTGGAAACTGAGCTTGTTGGGAGGAGTAATTAAAGTATAAGCACATAATATATTCAGCAGAGTTTCTGCCACATGGTAATCTCTTATTTAACTATATTAAGCATGGTATATAAAGTCAGAAACATTGAGGTCACCTAAGTGTCAGTGTGGCACAGATAACATCTTTATCAAGATTAAGCTGCCCTGTCTCCTGTCATTTGCATATTTCCCTGTGGTAACAGTTATAAGAACACATGGGTTTCCTGTTCCAAGTTTTTTTTCTCTACCAAAATCAGCTTAAGGGCTTTTTGCCCCATTAGCTCATCTGAGAAGTCTACTTGCAGCTGATGGTCAAATTTGCAGAGAAATTTGAAGTCTAACCAAAATGTCCTGATAAGTGTAAGAAGCATTTTATTGAGATATATTGGGCTTAATATGCCTTTTATAATTTTGTAAAAGCACAGTAGTTTTCCTTAATTGTGCAGATGATGGCAACATCTAAATGATTTCATTGCACAAAGAGCTATTTTGGAAATTGAATGCTGTTCGGGAAGAGGCTTTCCTAATGGATTCAGAAGTAGGGGGCTAAATCAATGAAATGACAAAACACCAGACCAGTTGTAACTACCTGAAATGAGAAACTTTAAGTGATCCAATTTTATACTCAGGGTGCTGCCACTTAGTAGTGCATGGCTTTGGGAAAGTGCATTCTGAGCTCGCTTTCTTTAATTGTAAAATGGCTCTGATTATCCCTATCTTAAGGGGTCTATAAGGATTATGTTACATAATGCATGTAAAAGAGTAGCCCAGTGCTTGGACTTGGAAAGTGACCATTAAATGATAATTTTTTTCCCCATTCATTTCTGTCTTTGGTTTAAAAATTGCGTTTTTCTGAGAAACTAATTTGTTTAAGATAGTGATTTGTAGGAGCTGTTTTACATACCTGGTGCCTTAGAAGAATTTAACTCTCTAGGAGCCACAGAAATGTTGAGATTAGTAGAATGATCGCTTTAAATGTTACTCACATGTAGGCTGCAGAGACTGCAAATCTGGAAGAGCAGCTGCAAGGATGGGGAGAAGTGATGCTGATGGCAGATAAAGTCCTCCGATGGGAAAGAGCCTGGTTTCCACCTGCCATCATGGGTGTGGTTTCTTTGGTGTTTCTGTAAGTGAGCTATTAAATTTCTGTAGATTGTGCTTGTTACTCATAAGGGCTCAGGTTCCATTTATGGAAGTGCCTGAATCTGTAAAGAATGCCTTTGCTTAGAGCCGTTTGCCTAGTTTTCAGAATTTGTAGTACTTTGTAAACTCAGTTATCAAGGCAGTTGAATAAATCTGTGGCTCACACTTTTTGGTCTTAGGACCCTTTACACTGCTAAAAAATGTTGAGGACGCCAAAGAGCCTTTGCTTCTTCATGTTTACATTAACCCTTACAGCTGTGATGTCATGAAGCTTCCGGAAAACTACTTGTGAGAAAATTAGAATAAAAAAGGTGAATAACATCTTTGAGAACCAGAGGACTAGGAGGATAAACATCTTCAGCTAGGATTAATGAGGTCTATGTTTTTCTAACCTTTATTAATTTTTTTTTTTAAACAGGACTATCTACTATCTAGATCCATCCGTTCTGTCGGGTGTTTCCTGTTTTGTTATGTTTTTGTGCTTGGCAGACTACCTTGTTCCCATTCTAGCGCCTAGAATTTTTGGCTCCAATAAATGGTAGGTGGCATAATGATGTGGCAGTCTAATTTCTGAGAAGTTACTGCACCAGGTAGCTATGACTAGTGTGTTGTAATTAAGCACAGAGAATTGTCTTAACCATCAGGTGACTAGGGGTTAGATTTATCGTTTGATGTAAAGAATTTCTTAGCTGATTCAGATATAAATCACAAACTTCCGGTACTTATATCTCCATAGTTCTTTTATACTCTAGCATTTATTTTGACTTTTTTTTCTTCCTAGACCTTTTTACTGAAGTGAGGCTTTTTTAGGTAATGTTTTATCAAGGATTGCAGACCTCATAATGGGCTTTCCATAAAAGTAGTATGTCTACTTCTACATTTTTTCCATTGATATTTAAGATATTATAATATTAATTTCACCAATTACTTTTGAATGAATATGAAAACAGTAACGTAGATTTTTTTTGCCTGTTCATTTAGCAACTATTTATTGAATGTCTACTTTTCTATTAGGCAGACTCTTCTGGGTGCTGTGAAATATTTTGACTTTTAAGATTCATCTTGGGACTTCCCTGGTGGTCCAGTGGTTAAGACTTCACCTTCCAATGCAGGGGGTGCGTGATCGATCCCTGGTCGGGAGCTAATGCCTCCCGGCCAAAACATAAAACAGAAGCAATATTGTGACAAATTCAATAAAGACTTCAAAAAAAAAAAAAGAAAAAGATTGATCTTGTGTTTCACGTTGAGACCTTGAGGTAGTGCAGTGGAGGTTAGCAAAAGTGCTTTAGAATACGTTCAAGCTGTATGTATATAAGTGGGTTGTTGATTGCATTTATACCACTCTTTGAACGGGTTACTTATGAGTTCCCAAGATAAGTGGCTGTGGATCCTGTTAAAGTATTTTTTAACTTCCTTCTGGAATGTTGCATTTCTCTTTTGATCCAAATAGTGAGCAAAACTAGATATAGGAATGGATTTTTTTCTCCTAGCTGCTATACTCCCTTGGTTGTTTATTTTAATTTAATTGGTAGTCTACTTGTGCCTGTCGTTTTTCGTTCTCCTGATAATAGCAAATTATAAAATAATTCTATAAAAATAAGAATTTTAAATGTAGGGTTTGCTTAAGTTATGGGATAATTAAGCATTTTTGTATTGAAATAAAGATGTTTCTGCCATAGCACAATGGTTAGTGTTAGCAAATGTGCTTTGAATTGTTTTTCATTGTGCTGCTGTTTGGGGGGCAAGTTTGTAACTATGCAATGTAGCAATTTAACAGAATCAACCTTGGACCCTGACTTTATTAGCCAGATAACATTCTAATCTGCTAATTCATAACTCCTGGAGAAGAATTTTCAGAAGTAAGCTCTTGAAGTTTCGTGGTAATCAGTATGTGGCTCAGTCTTATCTACAGAGCGATTTTGTTTTTTGACCTTTATGAAGAAGGAAGGACACTGTTGCCTAGCCACAGTCCAGCCTTGACTATGGGCAGCATACAAGGTCTGATTATTTATAAGAAGTTCCAGGGCTCAGTAGAAGCCCTTCTACTGTATCTGTCACTGCAGATTTATAGGGACAAGGACTAGAGGAGAGAAAGCAACACATCTCCAGCATAGGGCTTACTTTTTATAGCAGCCATTATGTCTGTATAGCAAAGACAGTACAAAGGCAAAAATCAGAACCCAAAATACATTATAAACTACAAAGGGCTTTTTGGAGGATCTTTTTGTATTCTTACTGCTGTTTTGTTTGTGATTATATTTTCCCTCAATGGGACTAAATTTATAAGGAATTTGGATTTGAGCTCTTTGTGGCTGCCTAGGCCTCAAATGTATGAAGCCCAGTGGAGGGTATTGTGCTTTGAATGCTAGTAGTTATTATCTTACTGACGAGTGCTTAAATATAACTGTTTGGTTGAAACTTCACATCTTCCTCAAGGACTCTGATGGGTCACCACCCAGGATTCATTGGGATCTGCAAAATAATATAGGAATAGAGAAATTAATTCATACTGATTTCTGCATGACTCATAGTAGTCATGAGGTTTTTGTTACTATCATTGACCAAATTTGGCTTTAAAACCATAGATGGCCATTACTTTGTACACACACGTGTGTCTTTATGTTAAAACTTATTCCTGTGCTATGAAAGGAGTCTTTTTTGCTATGCTGAGCAGCTTGTGGGATATAGTTCTCTGACCAGGTTTTGAACCCAGGCCCTCTGCAGTGAGAGCACAGAGTCCTAACCACTGGACCACCAGGGAATTCCCAAAAGGAGTCTTAATGGTTTAAGAACTTTTTCTATAACATAATGGTGAATCATTGTTGTTTTTATTTAGATTTTCTTTAGAAGATAGTTTCTGAAATTTGAGAGGACGGTGTATTTCTGTTTACTGTTAAGATTTGCCTATAGTAAAAGGGAAGATTCTTTTCCTAGGACCACTGAGCAACAGCAGAGATTCCATGAAATTTGCAGCAATCTCGTAAAAACTCGACGCAGAGCTGTGGGCTGGTGGAAACGCCTCTTTACGCTAAAGGAAGAAAAGCCTAAAATGGTACTTTTTTAGTTTTGACTTATTTAAGTAAAGCAACATTTTAAGATTGAGTCAATTTTTGCTTCATTATAGTGTAAAGCCTTTTTGCTTTACTCTAGTTGTAGTTTGATGTTTATCATTATCTGTTGGTTTAACTCCTCTGAGTACATTCATAAATATTTATCTGTATTAAACTAAAAGTTAAAATTACATTTTGCATTCAATTTTTTATTCTTGTAGAGGTGAATTTTTTGTTTCTCTTTTATTTACTGAAATAAATGTAAAAGACATATATTTAGGAAGCATTTGTTCTCTTTTCTCTTAGCTTCACTTGAGGTTACTATGTGAAGTTATTAATTGCAAAAGTAGTTAACTTACAAACTACTTAATTTACATACAGAATTATAGTTATTCTAGGAGAGAATGTATGTAAATTCTATAAAGGAGACCTAGGGAGTTTTCTATGGCTTTTATATAATATATAGATACTAAATATTTTTAAAGAAAAGTGGGAATAAAAACGGAGTTATTTTCCAATCTTGGAAACAACCTCCTAAAGTTTCGCTTCTTAGTCTGTTTCTAGAAGTTGATAAATTCTTGTTATTTTCATTATTAGTACTTCATGACCATGATCATTTCTCTTGCTGCGGTTGCTTGGGTGGGACAGCAAGTCCACAACCTCCTTCTCACCTACCTGATAGGTAAGTCTTTGAGGACAAACTGCAGGCACATCCTGGCCAGTAAAGTCTAACTGGAATTTAGTAAGCAATATGTTCCTGCTCCCTGAGTTCCAGGCGGTGATTAAGGAACTGTGTGAGTATGGAAAGATGACTAAATCCCAGGTCCTTGTTTTCAGTGCGTTTGTGGTCTTACTGGAAGTTAAGACAAAGAACTAATAACCAAGGTAGAAAGTAATGTGCAAGAGGTAAAAATAAGCAGTGTGTCTTATCTGAGGTTGGGAGGTATGAAGCAGAAGCTTCTGGGGATAAATACCAATGGAAATAATGGGTTTCATGTTACTTCCTCCCATTAGAGTGTGTAATAGTTTGAAGAACTACCTTCTATAAAATGTTAGAATCTTTGGGAAGTTAATTGCTGCCTTAGTAATTTTGTTTTTGTTTTTAATTTTAAGTGACTTTCTTACTCTTGCTTCCTGGACTAAACCAACATGGAATCATTTCGAAGTACATTGGAATGGCCAAAAGAGAGATAAACAAGCTTCTCAAACAAAAAGAAAAGAAAAATGAATAATACATCTGCTTTATGCAGTGTGATTAATGGTGTATACATTGCCCTTGGGGACAGTGTCTTTTATGCTGTCTGGATACTAAAATGTTACAGATGTAGCTCTTTGCTGTCCCTCATTCTGCCCTTAGTTAGTAGAAATTCTGACTTGCCAAGTAAGGCTTTATGCCCAGTGTCTTCATGGGTGTGTTGTCATCCGCTGGCCTTATATGGACAACTCATTCATCATTACCACTCGTCTTGGTTTTTCTCACCCAGGGTTAATTGAACTCTTACTTTTAAAATAATATTGTGGTGAACTTCATCCTTTAGTACAGTTAACAGTGGCCTGGGATAACTGTTCAAGTTGATCTTTGCTGTAGCTGGATACAAGATAGTGGTCTGTGACTACAGGAAGCTGGTTCTACTGTCTACTTCCACAGTCTGCTTAAACAACTGTCTGGCTTCGTGAATATAGAAACCAAGTTTACCACTTCTGATGAAGAGACCAGTTAAGATTCATTCCTCATTCTGTTTCGACACTGTGGGAGAAGAATCCTCATGGAATAAAATGAAAGTAATTCCATGGCCTAGTATGTGTTGGCTTCTCCCTTGTGCAGAATTCAGCAATTTGTTGGAAGCATTGATCCTCCCTCCCAAATGGGTAATCTGACAGGCTTAGAACTCTTGTTCCCGTGCACTTAAACTTGAAGTTAGTACATCCTTAAGTGCTTTTTAGTAGCAGGCTTACGCAAGATGGTATTTAGGATTTTTAGCATACTTTTGATTTCAGATTTTCTCTAATGAAACTAAAGTACATAATAGGTTAAGAGTCATGTCTATGACCTTCACTCCAAGACCAGCCGATAAAGAACAAAACTCATCCTGTGTTTAGTCAAGATTCATTTCAGTAGAAAATCCTACTAGTTTTTCAAGACCAGAATAAGCCTTTAAAGGTAAGCCTCAAGATTCTCATTTTATGGTATCACTGGCTGCTTTTGGTCCCCATAGATGGAGTAGTTGAAATCTGTAGGAATGAACCTCTGAGGGCTGGAAATGTGACATATTTGGGAACAATTCTTAAACTGATTAACTAGCTGTAATATAGTTTTGTGAATTTATTGCACTGATGCTGTAAAACCTGGACCTTGTGGTGTATCTGTTCCTAAGTAAGTGTTGTTTTCTCTCCTTCAATATTGCTGTAAACAGTGGCACCCATGTAGCATATGTTTGACTTCTCTTTTTTTAATGTTTCGTATACAAACTACCGTAATTTACATGTGTTTCCTCACTGTAAATAAGCTTGTCCTCCTAGATTTTTGTGTGTATGTGTGTTCTACCAATTAACTACTTTTGCAGTTTTAATCCTGTATTATTTCTTCTACTTTGTTTTGTGTAAAAGGGGAAAAATAAAAAAGCTGGAATCTCTCCTTGTGTCCTTTCTTTATAGCTTAGCCAGTACAACGTTTACATGATCGGATTTATGTACCCAATTAATGAACTACCCTGTGTGATCATTACATGGCTATAAGGTGCTCTTTAAGAATAAAATGAAATAAAAGGTTTAAATTTATTCATTCAGTAAACATCCAGGCACCACCCTAGATGGAAAAGGAGATACAATGAATAACTGATGGCCAAAGGTGATGTGTGAGAGGGCCTGGTTGGAAGAATAGGCAGGGAGCCATGCAGGAGAGAGTGCCTGCCCAGGCACCTCTGTACCCTAGGGCCTAGCTCAGAATTCGGTACCTGAGCTGCTCAGTAAATAATTGGTGGGTGACTTTTGTCTGCACTTAGAATTTTTTAAAAAATAGAGCCCCAGGCTTCCCTGGTGGCGCAGTGGTTGGGAGTCCGCCTGCCGATGCAGGGGACGCGGGTTCGTGCCCCGGTCCGGGAAGATCCCACATGCCGCGGAGCGGCTGGGCC
This sequence comes from Globicephala melas, assembly GCF_963455315.2. NCBI lineage: Eukaryota > Metazoa > Chordata > Mammalia > Artiodactyla > Delphinidae > Globicephala > Globicephala melas. The sequence continues at coordinate 23,615,191 of NC_083328.1, forward strand.
CGTGAGCCATGGCCACTGGGCCTGTGCGTCCGGAGCCTGTGCTCTGCAACGGGAGAGGCCACAACAGTGAGAGGCCCGCATACCACAAAAAAAAAAAAAAAAAAAAGAGCCCCAGTTGGATATTTTATCATTAGGCCTTACTATCTATACGTAGTGGATCCTGGGAACAGATTCAATGTCAAATTAAATCTCTTTGCTCCCCCTCTCCCCAAAACGTATGGATCCTTCCTTGGAGCCTCCTGGGGGCTTGATGATGTCCAGAACAGGGAAGTCTCAACCCAGTCACCATAGGTCTCCTCCTGGTCACTGGATGCTCTGAAATGCTGGTCTTCCACATGCAGCTATGATTACTCCCCAGGCCAACTTGGCTACTCCTGTGCTAGCTCTGGCCACAGCACAGGTCCCCTTTCAACTCTTGCCTTTGCACCACCTCTGGCAGAGGTCCTATCATTCCAGAATTCACAGGATGACAAGAGGCAGTTTATACATGGCCCTCCCGCTCCATTTCCACCCTTCTACCCTTTTTCCAGTTCCAATCCAACCATTCTGAGATTTCTGTCCATCTTTATATGCCCTCCTAGCTCTTAATATCTATAGGCCACACACCCTTCCTAATGTTTCAGGATCCCCAAACCCCACAAGTAATTTAGTAGCTTAGACAAGTTATAAGTGACCACTTTTTTGTTTTGATTTTTTAACCTACAGCAAAATTTGGAGACTAAGTTAAGATTGAATTTAGTTTGCTCCCTCATTTGTGAAGTGGAGATAATAGTACAGATCTCACAGGGACATTATGTAATTGCATGTGTTGTTCTGAGGATTCAGTTAATCTACAGGAAGCACTTAGTGGCAGTTAGGAATTAGTAGTTGTTAGCACCCTTCACGACACAGATCAAATGGCGCTTCCTCTGTGAGAGCTTCAGCAACTTTCCAGGCCACTTCTCTGTTCTCACAGCACTTCATATTGGCGTCCTATGTGGCACACTGCCCAGTATTGTGCTGTTATTTAGAGATCTGTGTCTGCTAGGATCTGTACCTCTTAAGGGCAAGAACTGACATTTTTGTCCTCTCACCTGGTACAACACCTGGCAGGCACATGGTAGGCACTCATTAGATATTTCCTGAATGAAGGGATGAATGAATGAATGAAGTGTATAAAGAGATGGTGGTACTAATTTTCTATTTATGGTAAGGCTCTTGAAGGAAAGTGGATTTATTCACTTACCTTCCCACTGTTGCTAAGGCCCTCAAGGTGAGCACCACATTTTTAGTCAACAGAATGTGTTGTTAAGTGTACAGGTAACCAGTTCTTAAAGGAAATGTTCATTAGAAAATCAAATGTCCTTTTGTAAATGTAAGTTACAACCAGAGATTTTTATATCCCTGAGATGTTCAAACTGGGAGCTTGGTTCTCCTCAATGTTCACCTGGGATTTGAGAAGCATTGGGGGTGGGGGAGGTGGGCTGTGATGCCAATCACAGACGCTGACTGAGCACGCAGGCTCCCGGGTTTTATGTGTCTCTTTTATATGGATTATTTCATTTACCCTCATAGCAACTTCAACTGATTGGTGTATCATCCCCATTTTGCAAATCGGGAAACTGATTTGCCCATTCATTTATTCAAATACGTGTCAGCCGCCTACTATGTACCAGATGACTTTTCTAGAAGCTGTGGGTACGGCGGTGAACAAAACCAACCAAATCCCTGCTTACTTAATGGAGACAGACGATAAATACACTTCCAATATTTCAGGTGCTAAGTGCTATGGAGAAAAATTAAGCAGGGCAATGAGATCGGGGCGAATGGGGAGAAGGTTGTATGAGTGTGTGATTGAATAGAGACCTGAGGAAAGGGAGTGGGGAGCAAGTCTCGGGATAAACTGGGGGGGAGGAATACTCAAGTTAAAGGGAAAAGCAAATGCAAAGACCTTGAGGCAGAGTATGCTTGGTGTATCTGAAGAAAAGCAAGCCAGGGGCGAAAGTTGGGGGGATGATGTTCCTAGGCAAGGAGGCAGGTGTGCAAGTCAGGGAGGACCTTGGTTTTGGTAAGGAATTTGGATTTTACTGAGGGTGCTAGGAACCCTTGGAGAGTGCAAGGTCTGACAAGTTTTAAAGCGATCATTGTGGCGGCCAAGTGGGAAACACAAGGAAGGGTAAGAAGGGAGGGTAAGGGTGACAGCAGAGAGGAAAGCAGTCCATGGCAGAAGTTTCAGATGTTGGATATCTAGCCTGAGGTTACTCAGCTCCGGAGAGGGCGGAGCCAGAACTCACTTCCTCCCAGGCCGTCAGACCCTGGGCTTCAGGCCGTACCTACTGAGCATTTATATACTACGTGCCAGACATTTTGCGAGCCCTTTGTCACCATTATCTCATCTGTTCACCCGGGATTTGAGACGGCTGAGCGTTTATTTTGAAAGCGCTTAAAAGGCTGAGCGTTTATTTTGAAACATTTGTGGCTTTCTTCCAAACTGTGTATCTCAGAACTCAAAAGGAAAGCCTGGAACTCCAGTAAATAATTTCTAATATTTAGGGAGAGTCAAAAAGGAAGCACCGATTAAAAAATATATTTTTGACTGTATGAAAAAGTACTCTATACATGTTTCAAAAAACAAAACTAAATTGTATTGGGAGAAAAGCAAGTCTTCCATCCCAGTTCCTAACGCCCTTCCCAGAGGCATTTACCGATTTCTTGTGGGTCCTTCTAGAGATACTGTAAATACGCAAGTATCAAAATTAATTCTAAATGGTAAACAGTTACTGCAATAAAAATTTGCAAATATCTAGGCCCTTGTCAGTTTTTGACTTTTACGGATTAAATGCTAGAAGGTAGTCGAACCTGTGCTAACGCCGCACCTCCACCAGCTAGCTCCCCAGGGCCTCGCCTGGGTGTTCGACTCCATCGACTCTCTACTGCCCACCCCTGAGGAGGTTCCGCCCCTCGCCCGCCTCCTTCCACTAGGCAATTCATTTTTTATTTTTTTTGTTTTTGGCGGTCCTTTGAAAGTCTCGCGATAGCCCGACCGCTTCCCATAATTCCGTTCACTCGCCCCGCCCAACTTCTTTCCGCCATCTTTCCGTGCCGGTGAGTGTCTTTCTCTCAACGATCTAGTATCATCCGTCAACTATCGGTGCCATCCTATGGTCTAGGACTCGGCTTCGGTGCCCTGCGAGGATGTCGGAGACCTCCTGGGCCGGGGATACTATCCTTGCAGGGGTCTGGGCAGGCGGAGGGGGGAGTCCTGCCCGGCCGCCCCATGCTCTGCACTCTGGGGAGCCCGGTCTCTGAGGCGCAGGCCGCAGCCCCGGCGGGACCCGGAGCTTTCGACCGTCAGGGGGCAGTCCCGACTCTTTCGGCGGCGCCAGGATCTCCCATTAGTGGTCGAGGCAGCTCCTTGGCTCCGAGAAGCATCGGGGAGCCGTAACCTTGGTGAGCCGTGCAGCTTCCCATTACTTCGGCCGCGCCGGGAGCTTGGGAGACAGAAGATCCTCAGGAGGGAAAACTGGATCCTGCCTGGGGTGGCGGTTTGCTGGAACGAACTTGGGTCGTCTGGGCCCCAGGGTTTCCTCTCAGACACTTTGTTGAGCTTGAGGAAGCAGGTTGGATCCCTACTGTTGTCATTTGAGGCATGCCTCTATCCTTAGCTTTCAAAACTATTGAAGTTCGTGCCCATTGTGATAGAGTCGATTCTGGTGCATGTGAAATGTTTCTGCTTACCAGTGTGCTACGATTGCTGTTGGTCATAATTTTAGATGGCACAAGGACGGACGTTTCATTTTAATAGTTACGGGTGTTAGGTGAGAGTTGACTAGTATCTTTTGGGTGTTAGGACAAGGCTGACACTGAGTCAGTTGGTTTAAAGGACAATGTTAAATAGTACAGATGCTGCTGGATTCCAGAAGTTTGGAAAATATTGCTGGTGATTGTCGGCTCCCGTTCTGAATAACTGACCTACCATGGCTGGTATTTTCATTTGATTAATGAAATAATCAAATGAATTATTTGATTCGACACAGTCGACATATTCCTCTGGGTATCCTGGGGAACTAGCCTGCTTAGAAATGGGGAAACTTCCTTATGATAGAGGCAGAAAGGGAAGGATGTGTTCGCAGTGGAATGATTGGGTGCCTTTTAATGGCAATGCCAATAAAATCCCTGTTTTGTCTTCCCTGAACAGCCATAATGGTGCGCATGAATGTCCTGGCCGATGCTCTCAAGAGTATCAACAATGCCGAAAAGAGAGGCAAACGCCAGGTTCTTATTAGGCCGTGCTCCAAAGTCATCGTCAGGTTTCTCACTGTGATGATGAAGCATGGTAAGTGTCTTGCTGTTTATTATGTTTTGAGGTAAACATGTTACAGAATGGGTCCTGTAGAAGTTAACTGTTGGAGAGATGTGGGGAGATGTGGGAAGATGGGAGAACAAGGTGGCAGTCATACATGGGAACTAATGCAATTGATTGGGGCTGTGGACAGGGTAGTTCTGGACAAATGATGCTGTTCAAGAAGTAACTGAGTAGGGTAGAACTGTTGAAAGGAAGAGAAAGTTTGGCAGCTAAAATGGCCTTTCTTTGTGTAACATTGCAGCTGCAACATGTCACTGAAAGGGCCCTGAACCTAAGAGTTCCTTGGGATGGAAAGGAGGATTGTTTTGTCTTGGGCACGAGGTAGCCTTTGGGAGTGGGAAGCCGTGAAAAGGCAAGGAGGAAATAATCCCCTTTTTAACATTTCAGGGTGGATTGTTTTGGGTGTTGCCCCCTAAATTTTAAAAATTATTTTTAATACAGTCACTTGTGTTCTGTAGGTTACATTGGCGAATTTGAAATCATCGATGATCACAGGGCTGGGAAAATTGTTGTGAACCTCACAGGCAGGCTAAATAAGGTAAGGATTGATTATCTTCCATGTTTAAGAACCTTCAGAATGGTCTACCAAGGTGTTCCATGTTATAATTGCCCTTGTAGAATCAGATAATGTGCTTGCTTTAGGTTAAAAAGATTAAGGATTGATTAAAATCGTTAATTTTTATATAGGACCTTTTACTTCGTTTGTTCTCCAGGTAGAATTGTGAGTTAACTTAGTGTTTGTGGAGTAGAAAGTATCTGAAGGGAGATGCGGGAGGGTTGGGTGAAAATGAACAACCGATGATACTGGTGTTTGAATCTTGGGTGGCTCAAGGCCACTAGTCCTGACAATGTAAATAACTTTTGGTCCTTCGTCTCGCTTGGTGATTGTTGGGTATTTTGAACAGAGAGTATGGGATTCTCTAACTATTAATATTTCTGTTTTTGCTGACATAGGCTGAATGTATGTCTTTGAGGTCTCTTCTCCCTGTAGGCATAATCTACTGAATCTGTTTGATTCTTTTGACTTTGTGGTTTAACTGATTCCATGTATTTTGGGGGCAGGTATCTGTCTATAAGCAAGTTGGGGGTCTCTAAGCTGCTACCCTGCTTTCTGTGTTCAGGTTTGTAGCTTTCCTATTTGCAAGGGGTCCAACAGAGTGGGGCGCACGGGCCAAGAAAGTGAGTGGTTAGTGACAGGGGCCAGATTTATTGATAAGGTTATTTCCTGGACCAACAATTCCTATTTTACAAAGTTGGTTCCTTACATAGTGAATTTGCTTCCTGTGTGGATACTTAGTGTCAGATGAAAACTACTGAATTTGAAGCCTTTGAAGAATTTTTGAAGGGAATTTTGGGCCTATGTCTTGTTTTGTTCTGTTGTAGCCATTAGACTCCAATCCCACGGAAGGATTTGGATTCACTTCTCTTTCGCTCTGACCCTCAACAATGTTCTTGAAGTACAAGAGGGCGTGTCTTTTTCCCCCTGTTTTTAGGAGTTAGGAAGCTGAGAGCTGAGTCCTGCTCAAGGTCTCAGTAAACTGTGGAAGAGCTGGTTCCAGTATATAGTTTAAAGCTGTCCTGCAGCAGCTTTTGTTGATGTTAAAAAAGCAAAACCAAAAAAACTTAGTTGGAGAAGTGCCCTGTGCCACATTTCTCTTGAACTACACATAATAGCTTGAGAAATAAGTTTTAACAGAGTATTTCCCAAATGGAACTCATTTGTGACATCCTTGTTCAATGGTATACTAGTTTAGAAAATCCTGGCTAACAGGTAGTTGAAATCCAGGCCCTGCCACATTTAACTGTTTGAATTAGTTTTTGGTTTCTCTCAGTTGCAGTTTTCTTACTTTATAAGACATTTTTGCCTCAGTTTCCTTCATGCAGGAGATAGATGTACCTTATTGTGGAATTGTAATGCAGTTGGGAAGTAAGGTAGTGTTTAAAGATTATAGATTAAGAAAATTCTTGCTTTGTTTGTATCCTCTTAAGATTCATCTGCTTTGGGAGTGGATGTGCTGGAGTTCTGCTAGCTGAATGGAAGGGATTTTTGCTGCTGGAATAAAGCAAGCCTGGGTGTGGTAGTGTAGAGGCCTCAGAAAGGTCTTTCACTGTAGCTTGCTTGGGTTTTCCCTATTCCTATCCCTGTATTGCTTGCATCCAGTGTGGGATTGCCCTTGACAGTCAAGTGACATTTGTAGCTGGTAAGGTGATGTTATAAAAAGAAGAACCTGAGTGGGCCTCCTGCCATGGGGCAGTTGGGCATGACAGGTCCATTTTCAGTTTCTGTGGGTTCAGATCTGTCTAGGGAAGTGTACCAGCTCCAAAGACTTCACTAAGTTCTAATCTCATAGCCTCTTCTAGTTTACAGTTAAGCATCTTGGAATCTTGAATGATTCTTATGTGGATGTGCACACACAACTTTCTGTCCGCTCCCTTAGCCCTCTGAAGGTACTAATCCTGAGTGTTCTCACGTGATCATTTCTTGTGTGTAAACAGCAGGAGGCTTCCTGCTTTGATTTTTTTTTTTTTTTTAAGTGCGCTAGTGATTTGTAGAGTTGGTGGTCTAGCAGAGGGCGGGGTCACATTTAGCTCTAATTAACTAAAGAGCCTTTTAGTCCCCTCATTTTCCACCAAATTGGATGTAGTCATAGACCTTGTGTGAACCCACGGATAGATTCATGTAGCCTGTTAGTGGATATTTGAAACTTTATTGTGTTTTATGGTTTAGGTGTGATGGATTGTAGTGCCTTGGCTCTTAGCTCTCACTTTGGAGGATAGTTGTTGCTGTGTCATCTCTCCCACCCAACACTGTCATAGCATGCGGGTGGGATAACTCTACCTCGTTCTGCCTTCTATACATTTTGCTAGATTAGTAGGGCTTGACTATAATTTATTTGTCTAAGACTTGAGTTCTTTAAAATCTGGTCATTTGTGCTGAGGCAGCTCTGTGGGCCATAGGAATGCACACTGGTGTTATCTTGGTGTTTTACCTCTTCTGTTGACTTTTTCAATAGTTTGCCTTTTCTTCCTAAGTAGGCATAGTCTTAATTGTGTTTTTCAAATGGCATTTATATCAAAGATCGTACAAAATAGTTACCCATTAAATGTTGAGTTGGTTGGTTTATATGACTATTCAGTTATAAATGCATTTTAGTGTTACTCTTTTTCTGTTATTGGTGAAGTGTGAACAGCGTTTTCTGTTCTGTTTTTACAGTGTGGAGTGATCAGCCCCAGGTTTGATGTGCAACTGAAAGATCTAGAAAAATGGCAGAATAACCTGCTCCCGTCCCGTCAGTTTGGGTGAGTCAATTTTCCGTATTTAAAAGTTAATGCTGTGGATCCCTGTGATGCAGTTTGACTTGAGCTTTTTTTTTTTTTTAACTTAATAGCAGTAGCAGTTGTCTCCGTTTCCATCCTTGACTCAAGGATTAGCTTCTGTGTTGCCATACTTCATGTGTTAGGCTCTAGTTTCTGAGAGGCGTGGAAGAGCTGAGGCTGGCTGAGAGACAGCAGAATTGTGTGCCCTTTAATGTCTGCTCTTTTGGCTCAGTGCATATAGTTCATATATGTTCACTGTGAATCCCTTCCTATGGCCAGAATGACTTCTCAACCATTGGCCTCTGGGGAAACTCGATTTGAAAATCTTCCTCCTCGGTAAGAGACTGAGTTCAAATCCTGGTTTTTCTGCTTTAAACCTCTGAGGCCTTGGGCAAGTCATAGCCTTGATTTCTTCATCTTAAAAATGGTAGTAGTTCTCTTGTAAGTTATAGTATCACCTGATTTAGTTCTGGTAAAGCACTTTAAGATCTGACACAGTAAGTGCTTATCTATTTGTGGTTAAGAACTTAAACCCACAGTCATGTTTGGTGATGCTGAATTTACTCCCACTTCGTGGCTGCCGTATAACAGGTATAGTGTTATGAGCGAGTCATTTCTGATTGTAGTTACGATACTAATTTTCATGCCTCCCAGTTGGCATACCTTCTGTGTCTTACGTTGATCCCCATAGTAACCCATGAGGTAGCCAGGCCAGGTGGGACGCCCTTTGTCCAAATAACTGTGTACAGTAGTTGGCCTGTGATGGTACACACAGTAAGTGGCAGAAACAGTTCAGTCAGTACTTCAATGCTTTAGATTGCATGTCTCCTTGAGAGCAGAAAGTGACATTTTGAAGTTAAAGGAGTTCCAGTCTTTGCTCTTAGGTAACATTGCTTCTCGTTGTTAGCTGAGGCCAGGGCTGTATGTGTATAGCTGATATCTCTGGGTTTGGGTCTTTGGTTCTAGGAACCGTGCCTGTGTACTGCCAGCCTGTGGAGGCAGCATTAGTCTGTGTGTCCATTATGGGAAGGTATCTTAAGCACTGATAAATGTTGGAGTTTTTCTGTACCAGAAAGTAGCTCTGTGTTGAACATTCTTAGGAAAAACTTACCAGCTTTTTTTTTTTTTTTTTTTAAACTTTCCATAGTTTCATTGTACTGACAACCTCAGCTGGCATCATGGACCATGAAGAAGCAAGACGAAAACACACAGGAGGGAAAATCCTTGGATTCTTTTTCTAGGGATGTAATACATACGTGCAAATAAAATGCCTCAGAGGACTCTGGTGCTTCCCTCAGTCGTTTTGAACTTTGTACAGCAGAGTAGCAAGAGCGTCTGCGGGAGTGTACAGCCTTTGTGTTAATTGGTGAATGCTGTTTCCTTGACGTAGAAGAAAGTTTTGACTTGGGATAACTTTCGCCGTCACCCTTGTGGCTCACCAGAGGAGGGTGTGTCTGGCCCTGGATGGTTGACTCTGGGTTGGGGTCCAGGTGGTGAAGCTGTCCCTTTCTGGAGTCTTACATTAACCCTGGAAGGAGTGGTGCCTTTCCTCTTTTTAGCTTGACAGAATACACATTTCAAGCCCTAAAAATATGATACGGTTGTAGTTGATTATGTAAGTGCTCATAAGGAAACAGATAACTAGAGCCCCACAGCTCACTAAGACTCATCTCAAAGTAAATTTGGATGGCATGTCAGGGACATTTTAGCAATATGTGGTTATAAAATGTCATTTTTTCCAAAAAGTGGACCATCTTTTAAAAACTAGTTTTACTGTAAACCTGTCACCAAGTATATTCTGGAATTGGCGAGAATTAGTTTACTGGACCACTTGACCTGGGAAATGCTTGTAAAGAGCTCAGACACCAAAGAGAGGGCAGGGGTGGCTTTTGTGAAACAGACCACGGCTCCACTCTCCCTTCTAAGAGTAGTGCTGTCCAGTACAGCTGTAACAAGAGCTACACTAATGTGTAGTTAAGCCTTCTAGTAGCCGCGTGAAGACAAAGAGAAACAGCTGGGATTGATTTTTTTTTAATAACATTTTGTGTTCAAAAGTTAAAATTTCAGCATATACTTGATGTGAAAAACGAATGGGATTGTACTCTTCATGATGTCTTTGAAATGATGAACACTACATTTATTTACACCTAAAGCACATCTTAATTGGGACTAGCCTCTTTTAATAGCTACATGTGGCTGGTGTTCCGTATTGGACAGCACAGTCTAGACTCTTGATTCTTGGTGGGTCTGGCCAAGGAGAAAGGACGCTTGGAAGAGATCCTGGGTATGTTATGTAATTGAGCACCTAGCCAGCTGTATTTTCCTGCATAGGAGTAGGGTGAATGGGGCAGCTCAGCCTTACAAAAAAGGACAGCAGCTACTTTTCCTCAGTTGTCTGCTGGTCAAGTGGGCCAAAGTTAAAAAGGCTGTCAGGTTGTAGGCCTTATTACAAGATGTCCAATAGACCCAATAGGATGTTAGGTGCCTAAACCTGTCTGATGTATGGGTTTGATTTTATTTTTCTTTTCAGAAAAGGATAAGTTTCACAGTTCTCCATTGGGATTGTTTTGATAACTTTCCTATAGGGCTGTTTTTTGACTTTCTTCTGGGTCAGACAGTTCTTGGTAAAAACCCTTGCTGACCTGGCGTAAGGTGAATTCTGGCAAGTGACGACTTCTTTGTTCTTCCTGTTGGGTAAACAGGGACAACTTAACCTCATGGGGTTGCTAACATGGACTGGTGCATGGCTTGTATTCAGTAACTTAGTAACTTCCTGGAAGGAGGGCCTACTGTAAGATATGGGAAACAGGAGTACCTAGACACCCTAGAGATGTGGCTGGTAACCACATGTGGTAGGCCTCACTTGCCAAAATGTGAGAAGAAAAGTTGAGAGGCATGTCTGGGTTTGGGGCCTCTGATGTTTGGAAGGCCATGAGTAAGTAACATGGGTTTGGGGGCTCAGTACACCAGGATTGAGGTCTGCTTTTCCACGTAATAACTTTGATTCCCTCATCTGTATATTGGGGATAATGGAAAAAAATCTACCTCAGTTGAGGGAAAGATGAGGTTATATAAAATAGCACTTGACAGTCATTTTACAGCTGTATTTGTCAGACACTGAAGTGAAGTGAGTCTAGAAGACCAAAGAGCTAATGGTTGATTGGTTCTCTTAATGCCAAATTTGTAAGCTCTAGGTGGATGGAGGCCATGTTTTGTTTACTGTTGTCTGGTCTCTAGCCTGATACATGGCACATAGGGGAAGACTCAGTAAGTACACGTTGACTGAATATCATACTGGGCATTGACTTCAAATGCTAAAGTGAGGACAAGAAAATGGCCCTATTTGCCATTAGTAGGGATCCTGTGTCCTTTAAAATGAACAAGGCTGGGAAAAATCTGGATAAGGAAAATTGGGTGACCTGTTGATGAATTTAACAGCACATGAGTGAGGAAGCAGGTGGCCTTAGTCCTTGTTTCTGAGACCCAGTAAGAGTTGTAACATGACCGGGGGCTGGTTGGCTGGGTCTAGACGCCTGGGTTTGAGGCTCTGGAGATAGTTTAGGTTCCTGCTGGCATAATGACTTGGCTCAGAGTTGTACTTTGCTGTGGTGTGAACTCAGCTTTTCCTCCTAACGTGCTACTGTTGCCAGCCGGCAGAGATCTGGGGTTCGGAGTGGGACAGCCCACCAGATGCACTTTGAGTCAGTGTTAAAGGGGGCCGCAGCACGTACCCAGACCCTGGAAGTCAAAACCGCTGCCAAGAACATCCTCCATGTTTTAGCAGCACGTCTGTGTCCGCGCCAGTGCATGCCGTGTCCTCATTTAGAACCTGTTTTGCCTTGCCTCTGGGTAACTTGGGTAGATAGAATTCTGAGTACTCAGTTCTCTGGGAAAGCCAGAGTTATTACAGCCTTCCTTGGTCAGGTCAGCATCTGAGATGACTTTTCCCTTCTCCCCAGGCTAGGAAGTTCGCTTTCCACTACTGACCCCGAAGAAAGCAAGCTCTGGGAGACCCGAAGTCTGATTCTTACTTGGCTTTCCAGTCGAATTCACTGTTTCCCAAAACAGCTGACCATACCAGTTGTTTCATCTTTAATATAGAGATAATCTAATCCTAAACTCTAAATCACCCCCACATATGTGCCCCACCTCTGAGCCCTTGCTTATGGCTCACCCCACCTGGAATGCCTTCTCCTCTTCCCCGGAGGTGTTCCCAAGATCCAGCTTAAATGTCACTTCCATCGTAAATCTTCCTCCAAAAGGAACATGTGTTGTTATACTCTTATCTTTTCTCTCCTAAAGATATAAATGCCTTAATAAGGCTAATAGTAGTTTTTAGTGTTTGTTAAATGTTTACTGCTATATGCCAGGCATGGAATAAGAGCTTTACATGTATCATCTCATTTCATCTTAATTCTGCATGATGGCTACTATTGCTGGCTCCAGTTTTTCAGGTGAAAAAAATGAAGCACAGAGCTTTGACACCATTTATTGAAGATGCTAGGGAGTGGCAAAGTCAGGATTTAAATGCTTTACCAGTCTAAGTTTTCTGGCCCTTATGTTCTGGCATACATTCTCTTTATCTTCAGTGTGTAACTAAATTTATTATATGTTTACTATATCCAGGCACTTGGGGTACCCAGGGTGTGCCAACATCTAGTCCATGTTCCACAGCAGGAGCCCTGTTATCTCTGTCCCCAGCATCTAGCCTATCAAAGATGTCAGCATGTTTAAAAAAGTCATCACTGACCCTCTGGGCCATGGGAGAGTGTTTTTAAAAGTGTAATCCCATCCAGTGCCTGTGTTATAGTGTTGAGTCCACAGAATTCCATGGTCCCAAGAATCAGTCTCAGGGAAGCATGGGAGTAGAGTGGGATATGGGCAGGATTCAGTTCAAGGTCACTGTCCTGGCACCCAGGTTCCCAGTTTTATGTTTTAAGTAATCTAATGGGCAATGAAAGTGCTGCAGACCACACAGAAAATAAGGGAGGCAGTAAAGAAAGATATGGTTAATAGAATGGATCACATGCTGTGTGATCTTGGGCCAGTTGCCTTTCCTTTATGTGCATCAGTTTCTTCATCTTTAATGTAGGGATAATGGTACTACTCTCTGTGGTGGTCATTAAGATTAAATATAATGCTTGTAAAGTGCTGGAATGGTAATTAGAGCTGTTGGCAAAATATTCAGGTTCTCCACCTGACAGGCACATGTACTTTCCATGTGATTAATTGTGGTCAATGAATGAGCTGTGAGCAGAAGTGATGTGTGTTCCAGGCTGGAGCATCTAGTGGCTGGTGGGAGAACTCCCATGCACCCTGTTTCTTTCTGCCATGGTGATGGGCACTGGGCTGCATTAGCCCAGGCCTGGGAGTGTGGATGACAGTGCAGAGATCCAGCTATTCAGCAATGACAGAGTAGGAAGAGCAAGAAATCACCCGTTGATGATTCTGCTTTGTTACTAGCCTCCTGCTACAAGTGCTTAGAGCAATCTCTGAAATTTAGTAAGGGCTTATTAAGTTACAAAAAGGAAATGGGTGGGCTATAGAATAATAGGGTTTATCATTCTTTGAGTGGATGTCAGGAGACTGTAGGACCCTCTATTCTCAACGTGGCTTTTTCCGTTACCCACCGCAACCCCCTCCATGCGTACACGTGGCTCTTACGTACCCCCAACCCGCAGCCCTCTGACACAGACAGTCCGTCCTTAGGTGGGGCACCTGCCTCAAACCAGGTAGAGGATACATGAGGGTTTTTGAACCTGGAAGACGTGAGGTTTGTGTCTTTAAAATGGTGGAAATGATAAGATAAAAACCTTGAGTGCTGCTGATTATCATGATTTCGGCCACGTGGAAGAAGATGCTTGGAGCAACAGAGGAATGTCCCTGAGCAGACAGATGCATCAGGTCCTTACCGTGTTTGGCTTCCAGTGGTTCCTGAGATGCAGCTGCACCCTACCCTTCCCATGTTCATATTCTGTGAGCAAGGAATAACATTCTCCACTATTTTTTTTCAAAAGTACTAGTTTGAACTAAATTTAAATTTAGTGTATTTAAAATAAATTAATGAAGCTAAAATTAAATTTACTGATTTGAACTAAATTCTAGTTACTTGCAAACTAACACAGGCCTACTTGCAGCTCTTTCACCAATCTGCTCTGGAGCTTCTTGGGGATCAATCTTGTCATCTGTCAAATGGGGGCTGGGATATTAGTCCTACCTGCTTTTTGAAAATATTGAAGTATAGTTGATTTACAAGGTTGTGTTAGTTTCTGGTATACAGTACTACCTGCTTTATTAGTCATCATTTTTCGTTGCAAAAAACAGAAACCACTCTAGCTAGTTTAATTTATTACAGGATATAAGGTAACTCAGTCTCTGGAAGGGCCAGAGGCTTTCCTCCAGGGCTGGTATCTCCGTTACACCTCTGGCCCATTCTGTTCAAAAACTCAGCTCCTGAGTTCTTTGCCCCTGCTGTTTCTGGAAGCTTGAGGTTTCTATCACCCTTACTACTATCAGTTCTACACTGACTTCATGTTAGCCTTTGATGCATGGTTTCTCAACCTTGGCACAATTGACATTTTGGGCAGGATAATTCTGTGTGTGTGTGTGTGTGTGTGTGTGTGTGTGTGTGTGTGTGTGTCTGTCCTGTACATTATACGATGTTAGCAGCATTGTTGGCCTCCCCACATTACATGCCAGTTGAGACAACCAAAAATCACCCCAGGTTGAGAAACACCGTTCTATTGGATCAAAGCTTCACACTCCACTGCAAGCAGACTGTGCCAGGGCAAGAGTTCAAAAAGAGGCCTGAGTGTCATATGTCTGTGTATTTAAAAGTAATAAATCAAGGGCTTCCCTGGTGGCGCGGTGGTTGAGAGTCCGCCTGCCGATGCAGGGGACACAGGTTCGTGCCCCGGTCCGGGAAGATCCCACATGCCGCGGAGCGGCTAGGCCCGTGAGCCATGGCTGCTGAGCCTGCGCGTCCAGAGCCTGTGCTCCGCAACGGGAGAGGCCACAACAGTGAGAGGCCTGCCTACCGCAAAAAAACAAAAGCAAAAACAAAAGTAATAAATCAAGCTAACGAGATGTTTAGTAAAATATGTTTGTTCTCATCTCCTATCTTGACAGCTTCATAACAACAATGAAACCCCAAACAAATTTGGTTTTATATGATGAAGTTGGCAGAATGTCTAAACTGAATTATTGCATATATTCTGAGCAAGTTGATGGGACAGCAATATTTGAATGAGAAAGACATTCATAATTTATAAACTATTATATAGTCCATAAAATTTATTTCTCTTGCCTTCATTTTTCATAAAATCACTAAATATGTTGTTATAATAAAGGTTTTTGCATAGTTTATGTTCTACAGGCAGTAGTGATCCAAAAGACAAAAAAAGTGTAATTAGTTTCAAAATATAAAAATTTGAATATGTTTTCATAGAAGATATAAATGAAAGTTAATATAAAAATTTTAAAGCTCAAAAACCTCAGTGAAGTTGCTTTTTAAGTATTCAAAGGTATTAAAATTACAGGGCAAAATACAGATTATATAAGTATTGAATATCAAAGTTTTAAATCAAAGTTGTTTAAAGCTAGAAAATTTTAATATTTTGAAAACAATTTTATTAATAGTTTTATTATGTAATATTTCTCTTACATGACTTTTTGCAGTTGTACTATTCAGTATCAATCTAGTTGCTAATATAAAGAATTGGTATTACTTTATATTTCTGTCTTTGGATAGAAGAATGGAAATTTCTATCCAAATAGAAATTCTGTATCTCACATACACAAATTAGAGAGTGATATTAACTACTTAAATTGCAAAATGTTCCTTGGAAAGGACAAGCAGGAACATGAAGAGAAACAGAAAAATGGACGCTCAGCACTGCTGGCAAGTGATGCTTGTTATGCTAGAATCTATTGCACACGTGCTGCTTGAGAAGGAGAAGTTATTAAGAAGTTAATTTGTCCTTTCACTTAAGTATTTTCAATGCTAAAGTTCTTCGCATACTCTGACATGGTGCCTGTCTGCAACACTGGCAGAGGCCACTCCCCACAAACCTTTCTGATATTTAGATACAGTTGCCCTTTGTTTAGAGATTTTAGGGTAGGAGGTGAGGAGAACATTCTTGGGGGCCTAAACGGTGTTATGAAATGGGATGTTTAGGATTACAGTTCATGCTGAGCCAGTGCTAAGCATGTGATCCTGAATGACAAAAGCACCCTGTGTTCCTTAATACATTTATGTTTTTATGTATTTCTGAGATACAGGGCCAATCTTGCTAGGATGTAAGTGCACTACTGGCTGCAAGGGAGACAGGGAAAACAAGTCCTGAGCCTCCATCTTGGGGATATTTAGACTCACAATATAGGAATTTCCCCAAACGTAGAAAGAGTGCTCAAAAGGTGCTGGGAAACCAAAATCGGTGGAATAGGGAAGTCCAGGGCTCCATTCTTTCCCCAAAACAACTAATGAGCTGGTGAAGACTGTCAGAGTCAGCTTTTGAAGAACTCTGAAATCTAGTCAAAAACTAACAACAGCAAAGGGAAAACCTGGTGAAGAGAGAAACTGCTTCTTTGTGGTGAGAGGGTGCAGTGGCATTTCAGATTGCCCACCCACCATCCCCCACACTCCATAGCCATGAGGATGTGACCCAGACTTCTCGTGCTGGTTGCGAGTGCCAGAAGGGAAACTGTTCTTGAACAACTGTGGTGGTGGGGTCAGCCTGCCTGGTGGCTCCCTCAGGACAGGTGGAAAGGCTTCCTGTTTCCACACTCAGGGCATTCCTGGGGCTGGGGTGACAGGTGGCTTTTGCTAAAAGCATTTAAAGGCACAGACAGGTACTGGCCTCAGCACCCTGCAGCAATACTTGGGACAGGTAATAGATCAAGAAGCCTGAGAAAGAGACATATGTGGGAATAGGGCTTTTCAAAGCTTCCATGTGTGCCTGGGACTCGAGAAAGCCATGTGCAGGCTAAGAGTGAGACACAGTCAGAGAAGGCCTGAGAAGACTCTGGGCTTTCATCTCTTGCTGGCCTTCAGGCTCTGTGCAAGCAGGAAGTGAAGCTAAGGCAGAGTTGCAAGTAGCCTCTGCTAAGTGTTCAAGGCGTGCCCTGACACAGATCCAGTTGGCAAAGACTAAGAGGGTATTTTTTCTTTCCTCTAAAAGAATTCTTCTTTATTTCTTTTATTGGCTCCAGACATTTAAGGTAACTCTGCCAAAAGAGCAGTTGTCCGATAAGCTAAAGGAACACAGAATTCAGTGGCAAAGACTACAGACCTTACAAAAATACAAAACTCACTAAATAAGCAAACAACAGCAACCTATAATAGGAAGAGGAAGGAAAATCTGACTTCCAGAGTTGCCACATATTCAAAATATCCAGTATTCAACAACCAAAAATCACAAGCCATGCAAATAACAAGAAATTATGGCCATTCACAGGACAAAATTAATTAATAGAAACTGTCCATGAGGCAGCCGTATTTCCTCACTAAAAATAAAGCCCTGTTTTGGGGCTGTGAGGATGAGATGTGTTTAGAATGAATGTATACATGTGTGGTGACACTGAGGAACCACTGCGTGATGTGTTCTCTTGCTGTTTGGATGGGGTTGCGTGTCTGTATCCTCTTAGAAAAGTACACAGTGTGCCAAGGGAGAAAGAGGGAGAGCTCCCAGGAGCACGTGGTTCCAGCCAAAGAGATGGTGGTATGGGTGGGTGCGTAGGTGCCCAGGGAGAGGCGGTCCACACCAGCTGTGTGATTGCTCCCAAACCAGAGAGAAGATGTAAAGTTCCTGCTTCCCGAGGCGTCCAAAGGACAGGGGCTTTGTAGAGTGTAACCCAGATGCTGTGTGAATGGGAATGTAGGGGAGGGCGGGGCCTTGACAATGAACTTGACAGTAGAATGGACTGTGGGGATATAGCTCAGCCTTCTTACCTTTGAGCTTCAGTCTCATTTGTGAAAACAGATGATGATGATGATGATAATGATGACGGCCATACTTGGACTGTGCATTCTGTGTTCCAGACACTTCATATAAGAACTCATTTAGTTTTCATATTAATATTACAAGGTGGTGCATTTTACAGATGAGGAAGCTGAGGTGTAGGGAAGTTAGGTCACTTGGTCGTACAGCTAGTATTTGGAGAAAGCAGATTCAGATCTGGCCTCTGTCTTAAGCACTGCCCTGGCTTTCATGGGCTTATCATGAGGATTAAATGGGTGAACACATTTAAGAGCTTAGTCTGGTGCCTGGCACAGGATAAGTGTTCAGAAAATCGTAACAGCTGTTGTCATCAGTATCAGAATCCAAACATACAAGTGGGGGCTTTCTCCAACTCTCTCATGTCAGATGTGCTTATGTGTGTAAACAGCCACGTTTAAAAGGGGAGTGGGGAACATCGTCTTGCAACTACCTATTAAACTGGTGGATCTTTACTTAGAACAAATTACAAGCACCTTTGTGCTGCCTGGAAGGTAAAATTTGCTCAAGCCTTCCCTGGTTTTACCCCAGCTTGGGCCCACTCGGCTGGGTGAGCTGACCGCACCGTCTGTCCCTCAGCCCCTGTGCGTCTTCCCTACCAGGCACTGACCTCGCATTTGTCTAACTTCCTGGTCATGAGCCAGTCTCTCCTGTTAGACCTCAAAGGATCTGAGAGGTTCACAGGAGAACACACAGGATGTGGCTGGTCCTCTGGGTGATTCTGAGGGGCCCCAGTGTAGGCCCTGAGAAAATGTGGGCAGCCCCATCCCCAGTCCATTCTGGTGGTCTGTTTGATAGAGCAAAATCCAGATGTCAGAGAATTTGATTTTCTTTGTTTCTTTCCCGTGAAATAGAATGTGGATCTGGTGTATGGGGAAGAATCTAGTGATTCATATTTTCTGCTTATTTGGCTCCTGGCTGAATGGGAATTTGCATTACTTAATGTCTGACTTTTTTCTGGGGAATCAAAATAAGTTTCCTATTCAATTATTAAGCAAGTTTCACAGCCAAAGAATCCTCTTATTTTTACAAGTGGGATATTCCTTGGTGGAGGGTGTCTGAGTAGTTGATCCCTCTCATGTCCTCCATTTCCACTGTCCTCGTCTGTGCAAGAAGTTAAACTACCTCATTCATGGATTAGGAGTTTCTAAGAGGCAGTTTGGGAGACTTTGACCTTGGAAACTGGGAGTGAATTCTTAATATTCACCAGTTGTGGGGTAAGAGTTTGTGTCTCCTCTTTGTTCTTCAATCCATCAGCTTCGGACATGCTCACACAGGCCACATCCCTTGGGCCTGGGGTCATTGGAGACAAAATATGAAGGGAACAGAATAGTGTGTAGGGTCCAGTGTGCTCTGCCCTCGACTGATCTGGGAAAAAACCCAAAAAACTCTGATGCCCTTGAGGTGGAGCTTAAACCAGGCTTGTAGCTGGGCCATGTCTGGGAAGCCCACAGATTAGTTTCAATTAAGTGTCTTTCCAGTTGGTCCCATTTGTCCCATCAGACTGTAGGCTTCTTGAGGGCAACTCAGCCACGATTCCTCTTTCCCTTCCTTTCTCCTCCTGTGCCATCATGTGTACAGCACAATGATTTTTAAAAAAAAATTTGTTGAAGTATAGTTGATTTAAAATGTTGTGTTTAATTTCTTCTGTACAGCAAAGTGACTCAGTTATATATATTCTTTTTCATATTCTTTTCCATTATGGTTTATCACAGGATATTGAATACAGTTCCCTGGGCGGTAGGGACCTTGTTGTTTATCCATCCTATGTATACTAGTTTGCATCTGCTAGTCCCAAACTCCCAATCCATCCCTCCCCCAACCCCCTTCCCCTTGGCAGCCACCAGTCTGTTCTCTATATGTGTGAGTCTGTTTTTGTTTCGTAGATAAGTTCATCTGTGTTGTATTTTAGATTCCACATATAAGTGATATCATATGATATTTGTCTTTCTCTTTCTGACTTCACTTAGTATGATAATCTCTAGGTCCATCCATATTGCTGCAAATGGCATTATTTAATTTTTCTAAATGGCTGAGTCCTATTCCACTATATATGTGTGTATTTATATATGTATTTCAATTCCCTGATGACTGGTAATGTTGAGCACTTTTTCATGTACCGGTTGGCCATTTGTATATCTTTGGAAAAATGTCTGTTTAGATGCTTTGCCCTTTTTTTTTTTTTTTTTTTTTTTTTTTTTTGCTGTACGTGGGCCTCTCACTGCTGTGGCCTCTCCCGTTGCGGAGCACAGGCTCCGGACGTGCAGGCTTAGCGGCCATGGCTCACGGGCCCAGCCGCTCCGTGGCATGTGGGATCCTCCCGGACCGGGGCACGAACCCGTGTCCCCTGCATTGGCAGGCAGACTCTCAACCACTGCGCCACCAGGGAAGCCTCCTTTGCCCACTTTTTAATCAGATTTTTTTTTAAACATCTTTATTGGAGTATAATTGCTTTACAATGGTGTGTTAGTTTCTGCTGTGTAACAAAGTGAATCAGCTATACACATACATATATCCCCATATCCCCTCCCTCTTTCATCTCCCTCCCATCCTCCCTATCCCACTCGTCTAGGTGGTCACAGAGCACTGAGCTGATCTCCCTGTGCTATGCAGCTGCTTCCCACTAGCTATCTGTTTTACATTTGGTAGTGTATATATGTCCATGCCATTCTCTCACTTCTTCCCAGCTTACCCTTCCCCCTCCCCGTGTCCTCAAGTCCATTCTCTACAGCTGTGTCTTTATTCCTGTCCTGCCCCTAGGTTCTTCAGAACCATTTTTTTTTTTTAGATTCCATATATATGTGTTAGCATACGGTATTTGTTTTTCTCTTTCTGACTTACTTCACTCTGTATGACAGACTCTAGGTCCATCCACCTCACTACAGATAACTCAATTTTGTTTCTTTTTATGGCTGAGTAATATTCCGTTGTATATATGTGCCACATCTTTATCCATTCATCTGTCGATGGACACTTAGGTTGCTTCCATGTCCTGGCTGTTGTAAATAGTGCTGCAATGAACATTGTGGTACATGACTCTTTTTGAATTATGGTTTTCTCAGGGTATATGCCCAGTAGTGGGATTGCTGGGTCATATGGTAGTTCTATTTTTAGTTTTTTAAGGAACCTCCATACTGTTCTCCATAGTGGCTGTATCAATTTACATTCCCACCAATAGTGCAAGAGGGTTCCCTTTTCTCCACACCCTGTCCAGCATTTATTGTTTGTAGATTTTTTGATGATGGCCATTCTGACAGGTGTGAGGTGATACCTCATGGTAGTTTTGATTTGCATTTCTCTAATGATTAGTGATGTTGAGTATCCTTTCATGTGTTTGTTGACAATCTATATATCTTCTTTGGAGAAATGTCTATTTAGGTCTTCTGCCCATTTTTGGATTGGGTTGTTTGTTTTTTTGGTATTGAGCTGCATGAGCTGCTTATAAATTTTGGAGATTAATCCTTTGTCAGTTGCTTCATTTGCAAATATTTTCTCCCATTCTGAGGGTTGTCTTTTGGTCTTGTTTATGGTTTCCTTTGCTGTACAAAAGCTTTGAAGTTTCATTAGGTCCCATTGGTTTATTTTTGTTTTTATTTCCCTTTCTCTAGGAGGTGGGTCAAAAAGGATCTTACTGTGATTTATATCAAAGAGTGTTCTTCCTATGTTTTCCTCTAAGACTTTTATAGTGTCTGACCTTACATTTAGGTCTTTAATCCATTTTGAGTATTTGTGTATGGTGTTAGGGAGTATTCTTCTTTTACCAGATTTTTTTTTTATTCCTCTTGAGTTGTATGAATTCCTTATATATTTTAGGAGTATATCATATGGGTGGTTTTCGAAGATTTTCTCCCATTCTGTAGATTGCCTTTTCATTTTGTTGATTGTTTCTTTTGCTGTGCAGAAGCGTTTTAGTTTGATGTAGTTCCACTTGTTTCTTTTTGCTTTTTTTGCCTGAGCTTTGATGTCATATCCAAAAAAAATCATTGCCAAGACCAACGTCAAGGAGTTTTTCACGTATATTTTTTTCTAGGAGTTTTACCATTTCAGGTCATACATTACATTTAAGTCTTTAATCCATTTCAAGTTAATTTTTGTGAGTGGTGTAAAATAGGGACCTAATTGTATTCTTCTGTATGTGGCTATCCAGTTTTCCCAAAACCATTTATTGAGGAGACTGTTTTTTCCCATTTTGTGTTCTTGGTGCTGTTGTCAAAGATTAGTTGACCATATATGTGGACTCTCTGTTCTGTTCCATTGGTCTATATGTTTGTTTTTATGCCAGTACTGTACTGTTTTGATTACTATAGCGTTGTAATAGAGTTTGAAATTAAGACGTGTGATACCTCCAGCTTTGATCTTCTGTCTCAAGATTGCTTTGGCTATTTTTTATTCCTCTTGAGTTGTATGAATTCCTATATATTTTAGGAATATATCATATAGGTGGTCTTTGCTTTGGTTTTTGCTTTGGCTATTAGTGTTTCCACACAAATTTTATTTACTGTTTCTGTGAAAAATGTCTTTGGAATTTTGATACAGATTATGTTGAATCTGTAGATTACTTTGGGTAGTTTGGACATTGTAACAATGTTAATTCTTCCAGTCCATGAATATGGAATACCTTTTCATTTATTTGTATCTTCTTCAGTTTCTTTCATCAATGTCTTCTAGTTTTTGGCAAACCAGTCTTTCATGAGAATTCCCTGGTGGTTCAGTGGTTAACACTTGGTTCTTTCACTCAGGTTCAATCCCTGGTCAGGGAACTAAGATCACACAAGCTACTCGGTGTGGCCAAAAAAACCCCAAAAAACAACAAACAAACAACACACACAAAAAACACCCCCCCCAAAAAACAAAACAAACAAAAAGCCCTGTCTCTTACCTCCTTGGTTAAATTTATTCCTGAGCATTTTATTGTTTTTGATGTTGTTGTCAATGGGATTACTTTCTTAATTTCTCTTTCAGATAGTTTGTTGTTAATGTATAGAATGTAACTAATTTTTGTATGTTGATTTTGTATCCTGCAACTTAACTGCATTTGTTTATTAGTTCTAACAAGTTTTTTGTGACATCTTTAGGGTTTTCTATACATAATATTATGTTATCTGCAAACAGAGACAATTTAACTTCTTTCTTCTGATTTGGATGACTATTTCTCTTTCTTGTCTAATTGCTCTGACTGCAATTTCCAATACTGTGTTGAATAGGAGTGGTGAGAGTAGGCATCCCTGTCTTGTTCCTCATCTTAAAGGAAAAGCTGTTAGGTTTCCACCATTGAGTATAATGTTAGTTGTGGGCTTGTCATATATGGCCTTTATTATGTTGACATATATTCCTTATAAACCCAATCTGCTGAGAGTTTTTCACCATGAAAGAATGTTGAATGTTGTCAGATGCTTTTTCTGCATCTATTGAGATGATCATATAATATTTATCCTTCATTCTGTTAATGTGGTGTGACTCATTGATTGGCTTGCTTATGTTGAACCATCCTTATAAGCCAGGGCTAAATCCCACTTGATCATGGCATGTGATCCTTATAATGTGTTGTTGAATTTGGTTTGCTTGTATTTCACTGAGGATTTTTGAATCTATGCTCATCAGGGATATTGCTGTGTAATTTTCTTTTCTTGTGTCCTTGTCTGGCTTTCTTATCAGGATAATGCTGGCCTTGTGAAATGAGTTTGGACGTGTTCTCTCCTTTTCAATTTTTTGGAAGAGTTTGAGGAGGATTGGTGTTAATTATTCTTTAAATGTTTGGTAGAATTCACTGTTTTTTTTTAAATTGAAGTATAGTTGATTTATAATGTGTTAATTACTGCTGTACAGCCAAGTGATCAGTTATACACACACACACACACACACACACATTCCTTTTTTAAAATATTCTTTTCTATTATGGTTTATCATAGGATTTTTGAATATAGTTCCCTGTGCTGTACAGTAGGACCTTGTTGTTTATCCATTCTATATATAAAAGCTTACATCTGCTAACCCCAACCTCCCACTCCATCCCTCCGCCAGCTCCCTCCCCCTTGGCAACCACTAGTCTGCTCTATGTCCGTGAGTCTGTTTCTTTTTCATAGATAGATTCGTTTGTGTAATATTTTAGATTCCACATATAAATGATATCATGTGGTATTTGTCTTTCTCTTACTAAGTACGTTACTTACTATGATAATCTCTAGTTGCATCCATGTTGCTGAAAATGGCATTATTTCGTTCTTTTTTATGGCTGAGTGGTATGCCATTGTGTATATGTACCACATCTTCTTTATCCATTCATCTGTTGATGGACATTTAGGTTTTTGCATGTCTTGCCTATTGTGAATAGTGCTGCTATGAACATAGAGGTGCATGTATCTTTTTGAATTATAGTTTTGTCTGGATGTGTGCCCAGGAGTGGGACTGTTGGATCATTTGATAAGAATTCACTATTGAGGCCAGTTCCTGGTCTTTTCTTTCTTGGGATATTTTTGATTACTGATCAATCTCCTTAATAGCTACAGATATGATCAGATTTTCTATTTCTTTATGATTCAGTCTTGGTAGGTTGTATGTTTTTTGGAATTTATCCATTTCTTCTAGGTTATGAAGTTTTGTGGCACATAAATGTTCATAAGACTACTTTGATCCTTTATATTTCTGTGGTATCAGTTGTAATGTCTTTTCTTTCATTTCTGATTTTATTATTTGAGTCTTTTCTCCCCCACTCCTCTTTTAGGTAAAGGTTTGTTAAATTTGTTTAGCTTTTCAAAAAACCAACTCTTAGTTTCATTGGTCTTTTCTATTGTTTTTATAATCTCTATATCATTTACCTCTGCTCTGCTTCTTTCTGCTAACTGTGGGCTTAGTTTGTTCTTCCTTTCCTGAGGTGTAAAGTTAGATTGTTTATTTAAGATTATTCTTTTTTCTTAATGTAGGCATTTAATTAGAATTGCTTTTGCTGCATCCCATAAATTTTGATATGTTGTGTTTTCATTTTCATTTGTTTGGAAGTTTTTGTCATTTTCCTTTTGGTTTATTTGGCCCATTGATTGTTTAGGAGTGTTGTTTAATTTCCAATTTCCAATTCCAATATTTGTGAATTTTCCAGCTTTCCCACTTTACTGATTGCCAGTTTCATTCCATGTGTGGTTGGAAAATATACTTGATTTGATTTCAGCAACTTAAATTTGTTAAGACTTGTTTTATGACCTAACATTTGATCTATCCTGGAGAATGTTTTATGTGCGCTAGAGAATAATGTGTATTCTGCTGCTGTTGGATGGAATGTTTTATAGTTGTCTGCTAGGTCCATTTGGTGTGTAAAGTGTAGTTCAAGTCCAATATTTCCTTTTCATTTCTGTCTGGATGATCTCTCCATTGTTGAAAGGGGAGTATTGAAGTCCCCTACTATTATTGCATTACTGTCTATTTCTACCTTCAGATATGTTAATATTTGCTTAATATATTTAGGTGCTTTGGGACTTCCCTAGTGGTGCAGTGGTTAAGAATCTGCCTGCCAATGCAGGGGACATGGGTTCGACCCTGGTCCAGGAAGATCCCACATGCCGTGGAGCAACTAAGCCTGTATGCCACGACTACTGAGCCTGTGTGCTAGGGCCTGCACGCCACAACTATTGAGCCCGCGTGCTGCAGCTACTGAAGCCTGCACGCCTAGAGTCTGTGCTCCAAAACAAAGAGAAGCCACTGCAATGAGAAGCTTGCACACAGCACGAAGACCCAACACAGCCAGAAAGGAAAAAAAAAAAGAAAAAAAATTTATATTTAGGTGCTTCAGTGTTGGTGCATATATATTTACAATGTTACATCCTCTTGA
This sequence comes from Globicephala melas, assembly GCF_963455315.2. Taxonomy (NCBI): domain Eukaryota; kingdom Metazoa; phylum Chordata; class Mammalia; order Artiodactyla; family Delphinidae; genus Globicephala; species Globicephala melas. The sequence goes on from NC_083328.1 coordinate 23,640,668, forward strand.
TGAATTGACCCCTTTATCATTATACAATGACCTTCTTTGTCTCTTGTTACAGTTTTTACTTAAAATCTATTTTGTCTGATATAACTGTAGCTACCCCTGCTCTCTTTTAGTTTCTATGCATATAGAATATGTTTCTCCATCTCTTTACTTTCAGCTTTGTGTGTCCTTAAGGCTGAAGTAGATCTCTTGTAGGCCGCATACATTGATCTTTTTTTTTTTTAATTATCCATTTAGCCACTCTATTCCTTTTGATTGGATAACCTAATCCATTTACATTTAAAGTAATTATTGATAGGTAAGAACTTACTTTTGCCATCTTGTTAATTGTTTTCTAGTTGTTTTGTAGTCCTGTTGTTTCTTTCTTCCCCTCCTGCTGTCTTCCTTTGTGAATTGATGATTTTAGCATAGTGATATGCTCTGATTCTTTCTCTTTTTCTTTTGTGTATCTACTGTAGGTTTTTTTTTGTGATTACCATAAGGCTTACATAACGATCTTATACTTACAGCTGTCTATTTAAAGCTGATAATAACTTTTAAAGCTGATAATAACTTTTTTTTTTGGCCGTGTCGCAAGGCATGCGGGATTTTAGTTTCCTGACCAGGGATCGAACCTGCTCCCGCTGCAGTGGGGGCACGGAGTCTTAACCACTGGACTGCCAGGGAAGTCCCTAAAGCTGATAATAACTTTGATGGAAAACAAAAACTCTACCCTTTTACTCTTTCCCTTTTATGTTTTTGATGTCACAGTTTACCTCTTTTTGTATTGTGTGTCCATTAACAAATTGTTGTAGCTGTAGTTATTTTTAACTGGGCACCAAGGAATCCAGGCCACCCAGAAATTCAGGCCAGCCACTCTTTTTTTTTTTTTGCAGTACGCGGGCCTCTCACCGTTGTGGCCTCTCTCGTTGCGGAGCACAGGCTCCGGACGCGCAGGCCCAGCGGCCATGGCTCACAGGCCAAGCCGCTCCGCGGCATGTGGGATCTTCCCAGACTGGGGCACGAACCCGTGTCCCCTGCATCGGCAGGCGGACTCTCAACCACTGCGCCACCAGGGAAGCCCCAGGCCAGCCACTGTTGGTGTTTCATGGGGAAATCGGTGCAGATGAAACAGAGAGCCTGATTAGTTTTCATAGGTGAAGTCCCTCGGGATGTATCCTATTTGTTAGACAACCAGCATTCTGTAGTGGAAGGATGCCCATTTTCTGCCACCTCAGGGCCTTGTTGGTCATGTTGAGCTTGCAGAATTGACCGAGTTATTGTTGGGTCTCTGGAATCATTGGGATTGCGTGGCTGGCTCCAGAGTGATGGAAACTGCCTCCACAGTTTGCTGGCCCATTGTCAAGCTGGGAACCACCTAGCTTTGATGGGGAGGGGACTGATGTCAAGAGTTAGCCAACGGGGTCTCCTGTGGTGGCTGTGTATTTTAACAATTTATCTGAACCAGGGTGAAAGATCTAGGCCTGTGCTTTCCAACAGACATATAATGTCAGCCACGTGTAGTTTAAAATTATCTGATAAACCCATTTAGAAAAGAAAAAGGATCAAGAGAAATGGAAACATTTGTCTCCATAAAATCTTGCACATGAATGTTCATAGCAGCTTTACTCATAATTGCCAAAATGTGGCAACAATTCAAGTGTTCACTAACTGGTGAATGGATAAACAAAATGTGGCATATCCATACAATGGAATATTATTTGGCAATAAAATTAAATGAAGTACTGACACATGCTATAAAATGGATAAAGCTGGAAAACATGCTGAGTGAAGGGAGCCAGACACAAAAGACCTTACACTGTATGATTCCATTTCTCTGAAATGTCCAGAATAGGCAAATCCATAGAGAGAAAGTAGACTAGTGGTTGCTAAGGGCTGAGGGAAAAAGGAAACGGGGTGTTGGGGGGTGACTGCTAATGGGTCCAAGGTTTCTTTTCGGAGTGGTGAAAATGTTCTACAGTTGATTGTGCTGATGGTTGCAGAGCTTTGTGAATATACTAAAAACGAGTGAGTTGCAGGCTTTAAATGAATGAGTTGTGTGGCATGTGAATTACTTGTCAACAAAGCTGCTTTTAAAAAGTAAAAAGAGGGCTTCTCTGGTGGCGCAGTGGTTGAGAGTCCTCCTGCTGATGCAGGGGACACAGGTTCGTGCCCCGGTCCAGGAAGATCCCACATGCTGCGGAACAGCTGGGCCCGTGAGCCATGGCTGCTGAGCTTGCGCGAATGGAGCCTGTGCTCTGCGACAGGAGAGGCCACAACAGTGAGAGGCCCGCGTACCGCCAAAAAAAAAAAAAAAAAAAAAGTAAAAAGAAATAGGTAAAGTTAATTTTACTAATATATTTTATTTAACTCAAAATATCCAAAATAGTATCATTTAAAACTGTAGTCAATGCAAAACATTATTTTTTTATGAGAGTATTTATTGAAATAAAACAGACAGGAATTAAGTATAGAGCTTGGTAAGTATATATTACACAATGTTATTATGTAGGCATTACTACCACCCCTGAAGCTGGTATTATTGCTAATGGAGTTGATGTCGACTAGCAGTTATTAACTCTCCCAAAAGATAAACATTATTCTCATTCAATGTAAGACATTATTAGTGAGATATTTTAATTCTTTTTTTGTTAACAAATCCTTGAAATCTGGTGTTTGTTTTACAGTCACAGCACATCACTTTGGATTATGCACATATTAAGTGCTCAGTAGCACATTTGGTTAGTGGTTCCATATCAGAAGGTGCAAATCTAGGCAATTATAGGTTTCTACCAGCAAAGGTCTCTCTTTGTATTCCTTTTCCTTCTCAAACTTTATAAACTCAAACAGGCCTGGGTTCCGATCACTTTTTGCCACTTACTGGGAGTATAACTTTGAGCCTGTTATTTAGTCTTTATAGATGAGTTTTCCTTTCTGTGAAATGGACACAATTAAAGAGGGATTGCAGTCAGGATTGAGATATTCAGTGGAAAGCTAGAATGGTGCTTGGCATATGGTGCTTAGTCAGTGTTAGTTATTATTCTTTCTTTCTTTTTTTTTTTTTTTTTTACCATACTTCATGGCTTGCAGGATCGAACCCAGACCACGACAGTGAAAGCACAGAGTCCTAACCATTAGGCCACCAGGGAATTCCCTTATTATTATTTCTTTTTTTTTTTGCGGTACGCGGGCCTCTCACTGTGTGGCCTCTTCCTTTGCGGAGCACAGGCTCAGCGGCCATGGCTCACGGGCCCAGCCGCTCCACGGCATGTGGGATCTTCCCGGATCGGGGCACGAACCCGTGTCCCCTGTATTGGCAGGCGGACTCTCAACCACTGCGCCACCAGGGAAGCCCCCTTATTATTATTTCTTGATCCCAGGGGCAGGACAGCCTGTGTACTTAGTTGGGAAGGACTTGGAACCAGAAAACCTGGGCTCAAACCCTGGTTCTGTCATGTACAAGCTGGCTTGTAGAGGAGCCTGTTACATCTGCGTACCCTCCACATCCACAGCCACTTCAGAGGGGTTCTTTGCTCTGAGTTACCCACTTTGGCCTTAGGACCCGGGATACAGCTGTTTGGACAGGAGTGGAACCCCGCTATGGACAGGCAACATCTAGGCTGGTCAGAGGATTGTGATGTGGCCCAGTGTGAGAAATCCAGCTCATAGGAATAATGGGGACCAACTGAACAATTCAGATTCTTTCTTCTGCAGAATCTGAATCTGAGACATGGAGAAAGGATTAGGGTCAGCATCAGGGGCAGAAGCAGAGAGACACGCAGAAGGAAAGTTCTAAGTAGAAGGCCTTGAGTCAACCTAAGTGATGGGTGAGTAGGAGCCATGAATGAACAGGAACTGTGAGTCAGCAGAAATGAGACAGAGAGGAGAGTGGGGAGAGCAGAGGGACAGGTCAAGACCCAGATGTGCTGAGTCACCATGACGGTGGAGCGCAGAGTGCCGAGCTGGGGTGCCCCTGAGTTACAGAGCTGCTGACAGCTGACTAGAGCTACTGCTCTAATCCAAAGCTGTTCCAGCCTCTGGGAGGCTTATTGGGTGGCTAAGACTTTCATTTTCTCAATCTTGTAATGAAACCTGAGAATGTTGCTCTTCCTTGCAACATACAAAGACCCAACGGACAGCACCAGATATCAAAGCTGAGTCAGTTTCCTCACCTGTGAAATGGGGACAGCTGTTGCTTTCAAGTTCAGCATCCCTTCCTTGGGGTGATGACTCTTATCTGACACTTTGCAGTTCTGGGCCTGCCAATCCTGGACGCCAGCTCCGAGGTGGCCACATAATCAGGCTTCCCGGACAGACTCCATTGCAGGGATTTGCCTCTTATGTAGAGACACCTCCGTGTCAGGGGTTGGAACCCTTGAGAGAGCTCCTGGGTCCCTCTGGCTGGGATCTTCTGAGCAGTCCTGGTTCCTGTTTTCTAAGGCCTGTTTATTAAGCTCTTTTGTTCTGGGACTTTCCAAATTGCCTTTACAGATCTCCTTTTCTTATTTAAAGTAATAACGCTAACTGGACACACACGTCGCAGGGCTGTTTTGGAGTGGAATAAGCTACTCCTAGACAGAAGCTCCTTCCTGCACCTCATTGTTCCCTCCCCCTGCCCTCTCCTGCTCTACCTAACCTAACATCCCTGGGCTCAGTGTACCTGAATGAGCACAGTGTTTTCCTCTTTTGAAAGAAGATTCTAAACCTAAACCATCCCCCAGTTTACCGTGGCCTTTACCAAGTCCTTGCCAAATGCGTTTTCATGCTTGTTTCTCTTTCTGCATAATGTGAGACCTGAGTCAAACAGGGCTCCTCTCTGCAGTACCAAAGACTCCCTGTAGGTGGAAGCACATGACCACAAATGTCCTGAAACATCCCAAGACCAGCCTGGAGAGGGGGTGAGTGAGAGGCTGGGGTAGGTAGAGCATGTACTAGCCATGGGGGAGAGGAGGTTGCAGGAGAGGGGAGGAAGGAAAGTGGCACCCACTGGCTTTGAGGCAACAGAGAGTTGGTTTGAGGTTTGGAAGACGGGTGCACCTAATCCGTCCATCCATCCAACAAATGTTTTTGACCACCTGTGCTAGGCTCTGGAGATGCTGCAGTGAACAAGACAGACACAGGCAGTCCCTGTCCTCATTGAGCTTGCACCTATCTTAGAGCCATCTTTTTTTTTTTTTTTTTTTTTCCCCAACAGCCATTATGTAGCACACCCTTCTGGGCTTGTTTCCTCATCTGCAAAATGGGATCATAAACTGGTAAGGTTTAAGTGCTGGCACCCAGTTTGTGCTTCTTCCCTTTCCCTCTGCTCCACCCCCCTTCACAGGAACCGAAGACATTGCTGAGCCCTGTGGTCATCCAAGTGTGGACTCAGTGTCCTCTCTGTATCAGGGGGAAGCACTGGCTAGTCCACCCCTTCCGCAAAGTCTGGTTAAGCCTTGAGCTTGGGTGCTGTGATGAATTGGGGGATTGGGATTGACATATATACACTAATATGTATAAAATCGATAACTAATAAGAACCTGCTGTATAAAAAAATAAATAAAATAAAATTCAAATATTAGAAAAAGAAGTATGGGCATACTTGGAAATATTGTGGGTTCTGTTCCAGACCACAGGACTAAAGCAAATATTGCAATAAAGCAAGTAAAAAAAAAAAACCCTTGAACTTGAAGGAATCCCCTAGACTGGTGAGGAAACCTCATGAATCTCAGAAATTTGAATTTGATGATTTGTATCTATTCCAGGTTTCAGTGAAAAAATGTTTCTAAGGACAGACTCACAGACATAGAGAACAGCCTTGTGGTTGCCAAGGGGGAGGGGAAGTGGCGGAGGGATGGAGTGGGAGTTTGGGGTTAACAGATGTAAACTATTATATAGAGAGTGGATAAACAGCAAGGTCCTACTGTACAGCACAGGGAACCATAATGGAAAAGAATATAAAAAAACATATATGTAAAACTGAATCACTTTGCTGTACAGCAGAAGTTAACACAACATTGTAAATTAACTATATTTCAATTAAAAAAAAAATGTTTCTGGGAATTCCCTGGCAGTCCAATGGTTAGGACTCGGCGCTTTCACTGCTGGGGCCCAAGTTTGATCCCTGGTCGGGGAATTAAGATCCCGCAAGCCTCATGGTGCGGCCAAAAAAAAAAAAAAAGTTTCGAAGGAAAAAAGTTGGAGATGTTTCTCTACTAATATATATCACATATACTGATATATATGTATATATGCCGATATATATGTGCCGATATATATACACACACTGATACATATCATACATGCAGAGGTACATAATATGCTGATATTCACATACATATATACATATACATGTATATACACACTAATATATATTACACACACACACACACACACACACACACACATGAGAATAACTGGTACTACCTTTTATTTAGTGTCAAGGTTGCTTTTATCTTTTTGTTGATTGAAAAGCACTTGGGCCTGTCTGTAGTACCCCTATTACTAGCATTTCTAATATTAACTACCCTGTTTCTATTGTTATAATGTCCTGCCCCTTCACTTCTTTTTTTTTTTTTTTTTTTTTTTTTTTTTTTTTTTTTTTTTTAAAATTTATTTATTTTTGGCTGCGTTGGGTCTTCGTTTCGGTGCACAGCCTTCTCACTGCTGTGGCTTCCCTTGTCGCGGAGCACGGGCTCTAGGCGCGCAGGCTCAGTAGTTGTGGCGCACGAGCTTAGTTGCTCCGCGGCATGTGGGATCTTCCCGGACCAGGGATCAAACCCGTATCCCCTGCATTGGCAGGCGGATTCTTCACCACTGAGCCACCAGGGAAGCCCCCCCCTTCACTTCTTAATGTAAACTAGGTGTTATCTGAGATGTTTATCTGTTTGTGATTATGATGAAATTTCCCCAAGTGTCTCTTCTTATGCTTCCACCTCTATCCCATTTCTGTGGGATCCCAAGAGCTCTCTAGGATTTCTGCTGACCCCTGGCTTTCCTTCCCCAAAGGCTCTGTTTCTGGGATGCCTCTGACCTGTAGCACGTCACATCCTCTGTTTAAAAAAATAATTTTTTTTAACAACACTAACAATCACAAAAATTCATTGAGATGATTCACACTAGGCCTCTGTGAGTTTAGCTGAGTCTAAGGAGACTTCTGGGAGGTGTCCTAGGAGGGATCACATTTCAGAGGCCCGCCCGGCGCCCTCAGTCCTCCTGTTGCTCATGCTTTGCCCACACCCTCTCTCTTCCTCCCTTGGGTGGTTGGCCCCAGGTGTACCACCCCCCTCTCCATCCACTATCCCAGCCTCCTCCCTGGAGGACTGGGGATTCTCTGAAGCTGGGGTGCTAGCTGGCAGCAAGCCCCCTGGGAACTCACATGGGGTGTTTAAATGCACGGGCTCTGCAGTCAGATGTTTGGCCTGAGAAAGTGGGAAAATGGGAGAGAAAGAATAGCATGGGGGAGAAAAACAAGAGTTGGCTTTACTGCTTAAAGTTTGTGATGCCAAGTTAAACATCCACGGGCCGGGGTCTGGCATCCAGGAGAGAGGCCAGGGTGGGGTACAGATTCAGGAGTCCGTCATCCTGATTAGCAGTTATCTGCAGCCTTGGGAATGGGTCCATCTCTTAGGAGGCGAGTGCCCTCTGACCTCCAGGCCCTTGCCTGCGTGCCCCTTCTCCCTCTGCTTGGCCAGCTCCTGGCCTCCTGTGGATGGCTTCCTGTCTCCCCCTGGGCTGGGTTAGGTGCCTCTGTGGAGGTCTGAGGCCTCAGGCAAAAGTACCTTCTTCTTTAGAGGCCTCTGGGGCAGGCTGGCTTGTGGACAAAGCATCCCAGTGACAATATCACTGTTCTTCACTCCTTCTGAGTTAATTGACGGAGATCTTGTGTTAAGGGACCCTGCCTGTAGGCACAGGAGCCTGTTGGGAACCCTCTTTCAACAAGGCAGAGTGAAACAGGTATCTTTCTGTTTCTCCCCACCAGAAATCTAGGAGATCCAGGAATTTTGTGGTCTGACTTGGGGCACTGAGGAGGTCTTTCATGTCCTAATGGAATATCTAATACGAGACCCAGCTGTGAATGCAGAGTAGGGGTTTGAAAAGGCAGGGTCAGAGAGGTGAGGCGACTAGGCTGAGGCCACACAGCTAACCGGATCAGAGCTGAGATTTGAACCTGGGTGTGTCTGACCTGGTTTTGGGGTCTTTTCAGTGTGTGAGTCATCCAGGCCCACACACCTATTCTAGAAGAAGGTGTGTGTGGGCGGATGGGCCTAGGGAGAGGAGCGTGTTCGGTGGGGCTGCATCTGGTGCTGGATCCCATGGGGTTTTGGGGTCAGGAAGTGACAGGGGACACCCCTAATTTGAGATGCAGGCCTTGGACTTCAGGGTCGGGAAGTGACAGGGGACACCCCTAATTTGGGATGCAGGCCTTGGACTTTAGGGTCGGGAAGTGACAGGGGACACCCCTAATTTGGGGTGCAGGCCTAAGACTGGAGGAGGGAGGAGCTGACAATGAGAGGGCCCAGGTCAGGGCACCCACTGGCTAAGGGGCGAAGGGCTAGGTGGCAGAAGGGAAGTGGCACCCAGCTGGGACCACAGGAAGTTCCACATTTTGGTTAGAAGTTGGAAAGTACCAGCAAATTCCTATTTCAGTGGGAAACCAGAAGGTGATAAGGTTTTTCTTTTAAAAATAGAGATGAGGGACTTCCCTGGTGGTGCAGTGGTTAAGAATCCGCCTGCCAGTGCAGGGGACAGGGGTTCAATCCCTGGTCCGGGAAGATCCCACATGCCGCGGAGCAACTGAGCCTGTGCGCCACAACTACTGAAGCCTGTGTGCCTAGAGCCCGTGCTCTGTAACAAGAGAAGCCACCGCAATGAGAAGCCTGCGCACCGCAACTAATAGTAGCCCCCGCTTGCTGCAACTAAAAGCCCATGCACAGCAACGAAGACCCAATGCAGCCGAAAATAAATAAATAAATAAAATAAATTTATTTAAAAAAAAATAAAATAAAAACATGGAGATCAAAACATCAACAAGATACAATCTTTCAACTTAAAAAATAAAAGTAAAAATAGAGACGAATGCAGAATTTGCAAAGGAAGCAGCGATCTGCAGAGTGGGGCTGGAAGTCACCATGTAAGTGTGATATTCTCCAGAAAAAGGTTTTGAAATTCAGTTGAAGCAGGTCAGAGCCCAAAGGTATTCAAAATGGGGCCCTCCCATGGGAGCCACTAGTGTATAAGAGGAAGAGATTAGATGCTGGACGAAACATAAAAACGAAAAGAAAACCAAAACGCCAACACGACAACACGAAGATCCATCACAACCGTCATCATTATTGTCATCGTCACCATCATCATTGCCATCAGCTGCAGGAGCAGCAACTAGAGTGATCTTTTAAACCACCAATGACTTTCCATCTTCTTCAGAGTCAAAGCCGTATCTTCCCAGTGGCCTGAAAGGCCCCCTGTCCGCTGGCTCCCCAGCTCCTCTCTGCCCTCACCAACTATTACTGTCCCTTCCCTGCTCCTTCCCCAGCTGCTCTGGCCCCCGGTGCTGCTCCAACACGCCATGCCCCTCCTGCCGGAGGACACTTACACATGCTGTGCCCTCTCCTCTGCCTGGATCGCTCCCCACCCCACATCTTCGTGGCTTCCTCCCTTGCTTCCTCAGGTTTTCCCGGAAGTCACCTTCTCAACAAGACAGTCCCCGAAGACACTGTTTAAATTTGCAGCGCTCCTTCTCCTCCCTGCCTCCTGGGAATCCCTGTCCACTTCTTCATCGAAAATTTTCCCCACAGGGCGTCATCTCGCCATCTTCATACTATGTTGTTTTTTCTCTTTTTTTTCTTGCTGTGCTGCATGGCTTGCAGGATCTTAGTTGCCCGACCAGAGATTGAACCCAGGCCCCGGCAGTGAAAGCACCAAGTCCTAACCACCGGACCGCCAGGGAATTCCCCCATACTATGTATTTTTGTTTCTTGCATATCTCTTTCCACATGAATTAAGCTCCCTGAGGGTGAGGGATTCTGGAACGGTGCCCGGTATGGAGCAGGCCCTCAGCGTTTGTTCTTGAATGAGGGAATCGTGGCTGAGGGTTCGTGCCTTGGAGCTGTGGGCTGAAGCAGTGTTTCTAGTATGGCTGATGTTCTGAGGGCATCTGGCTTTGCAGGTCCACAGGACCCAGGGCAGGACACTCCACTCCTTGGGCAGAGTCTGGGACCCATACCTGGGGTGGGGGCTGGGACCCTTAGTCTCAACCCTATCCCATCCCTGTCCACAGTCACCTGTGACTCACTGCTAAGAGGACAAGCAGACCTGCTTCTTTAATCACTAGTGAAAACATCCTGGTCCCTATAAACAAGGAGCTCGCAATTCATTCATTGGGAAGAAAGAGAGTGTGTGCAAAGGAGGAGGTGCCTTCATAGAGGGTGGAGTGTCAGGGCATTAAAGTTGATTACTCAGAGTAATTGATTCATGATGCTCAAGGAAATTACATCCAATCAGGAGCTGTCTCTACAATTTCCCACTAATTGTCACTGGGTGCCATGGTAGGATAATGAGTTTTGGGACACAAGGGACTCGGATGTGGTGAGCCAAGAGGATCATTTTAGTCTTTTTTTTTTTTTGGCCGCACCACATGACACCGTAGTTCCTGACCAGGGATTGCATTGCGGGGCCATGGCAGTGAAAGTGCTGAGTCCTTGAAAGTGCTGAGTCCTAACCACAGGACCACCAGGGAGTTCCCCCAAGAGGATAATTTTGGTCTTTGATCTGAGATATGCTGAACCTCAGGATCTTCTTAATGGAAGGCTCCTTCTTTAGCCAGAGTTTTCTTGATCCAAAAGGTGCTGGACCAGGGAAAATGTGGAGAGATGCAGACCTGGAATTAGTCCACCAGGCATGGGCCCCACAGAGCTAGAAGCTGCCTCATGGAAGGGACATATTCTTGAACTCTTTACTCCTCACATAGAATCCATCATCAAATCCATCAGTTTTGCCTCCAAAGCATCTGTTGGCTCTGTCCACTTCTCTCCACCTCCACCACCACTGTCACCTCTTCCCTGGTGACCACAATGTCTGCCTTGCTGGCCTCACTGCTTCCTCTTATTCCCCTCCTTCATCACCCACCCAAGAGATGGCCCCCATTGCCTTAAGCATCAAGACCAAAATCCTTAATGTAGCCTAAGAGATCTCACACTGTCTGGCCCCTGCCCACTTCCCAGACTCATCTTTCACCACTTCCTCCAGCCCAACTCATGACTAGCTTCCTAAGTATGCTATGTGCCCATGCCCTAATTTTTTTTTTTTTTTTTTTGCGGTACGCGGGCCTCTCACTGTTGTGGCCTCTCCCATTGTGGAGCACAGGCTCCGGACATGCAGGCCCAGTGGCCATGGCTCACGGGCCCAGCTGCTCCGTGGCATGTGGGATCTTCCCGGACCGGGGCATGAACATGTGTCCCCTGCATCGGCAGGCGGACTCTCAACCACTGTGCCACCAGGGAAGCCCGATCTTGCCCTTTTGAAGGCCAACTCCTAGTTGTCCTTTAAACATCATCTTGGGTATCATTTTGTCCAGGAAGCCCTGTCTGACACCACCATCCCTTCGCTCCAAGGGATAGGTTAGTGTATCAGATTGCATCTTCCAAAGATGGTGGCAACAATGTCTCTCATCCCACGTGCTCTTCTTACAATGTGACCTTGACACTCCTCCTATTGAGGGCTGGGACTTATGTCCTGTCCCCTTGAATTTGGGCCTACCTTTGTGACTGCTTCCACCCAAAGAGTGCAGCAGAAGTGATGCTATGTGACTCCTGAGGCTAGAGGATAAAATCACCACACACTTCTATCTTTTCTTGGATCCCAATCCCACCCTGTGAGGAAGCCCAAATTAGCCCATATGGAGAGACTTCATGGAGAGGCCCCCCCTGTAGGTGTTCTGGACAATAGCCCATGGAGGTTGTGGCAGCCATCCAGCATTAATCACCACATGTGAGTGAGGCTGCCTCCAGATGATTCTAGATGGCCACCTAGTCACCCCCCCAACCCTTTAGATTTCTCAGCTGGAACTCCAGACATCATGGAACATCCTCACTGTTACCCTGTCTGAATTCCTGACCCAGAGAGACCATGAGCATAATAAAATGGCTATTTTATGCTACCGACTGTTGGGATGATTTGTTATGCAGCAGGTGCTAACCAGGACATTTAGGAGCACCTCCTCCCATCCTCCACAGCCCTTCGCCTATAGCAGGATGAAACCCCTGTCTTCTAGCTGTTTGATCTTTCTTCTCTGGACTATCTGCTGTGGAGTCTCCTATTCAGGTTCATTTCTCCCACATCTAGTACAATACATAGAAGACACTGGAATATTTTAAAATATACTAATTTTTAGAATCAATTAAAATTGCCTGGGTAAAATATAAGTACATTCTCCTCCTTAAAAAAGAATATAAAACTAAAGTCCCTTTAGCACCCATCCTTAATTCCCACCTCTCACTGATAGGAACATAGTATGTATCCTTAAGGACCTTAAAATACTTTCACATACATCTGTATGCATCTTTAGTATTGTTTAAAAAACCCAAAGATAGGGCTTCCCTGGTGGCGCAGTGGTTGAGAGTCCGCCTGCCAATGCAGGGGACACGGGTTCGTGACCCGGTCCGGGAAGATCGCACATGCCGCGGAGCGGCTGGGCCCGTGAGCCATGGCCGCTGAGCCTGCGCGTCCGGAGCCTGTGCTCCACAAGGGAAGAGGCCACAACAGTGAGAGGCCTGCGTACTGCAAAAAAAACACCAAAAGACCCAAAGATATACCATGCTATATTGTATATTTTGCAGCTTGATATTTTTTCACCTAACAATGTGTTTTTGATCAACCCTTGCTAATACATGTGGATGGAGTTAATTTCTCTTAGCTTCTGTATAATGTTTCATCATTTCGTTTGTCAAGCTATTCCTGTGTTGATGGACATTTGTGTTGTGTCTGCTTCCTTGCTACTGCAAAGGGCACTCCAGTGAACTTAACCATGTGGGGCCTTGTCATGCCTACATTCAGAGATTCCTGAGGACACCGGTTCTCAACTTGGCTGCAGATAAAATCACCTGGAAGTTTTTACAGTCACACCAATGCCCCACCCCCAAAGATTCTTAATTCATTTCTCAAGATTTTAAGATTTTCTGAAATCTTAAAAGGATTTCAATTGATCTGGAGGTAAGCAACAGTGGTTTTAGAAGCTTCCAGGTGGTTTGGGTGTGCATCCAGGGTTGAGACCCACTGTTCTGGAGTGTACACTGTGGGTGGAGGTGGTGGAATCACTGTTAGATGGGATGCACAGCCCCGTTTTTACTAGGCACTGCCCAGTTGCTTTTCAAGGTGGCTGACCTCATTTGCATCCTCACTGGCAGGGCAGTGTGCAAGTGAATGATGACTGTTTTGCATGAATGAGTGAATACAAGTCACTGCAGCACTGTGAACCGGAGTCCTCATCCACTGTTCAACGGCCTCTGGGTGGCTCATCCCTTGGCTGCAGCCCACAGCCTGCTGGGCTGCCACAGGTTTGAAATGCTTTGCGTCCTTAGGTGGCAGTGTGGGATCGCTGCAGAGGTGCTGGACTGGGAATGGGAAAACCTGGATTCTAGTTGAGACCCAGACTCTACCTCCCTGCGTGTCTACCTGGTCACTTTCCCACTCTGGGCCTTGGTGTCCCCATCCTTGAAGGGAGGAGAACTGCAGTACTGGGCAGGGTTCCTTCTAACGCTCACCCAGGTGGTCAGAGCACAGGCTCCAGAGCCAGGTTCTTATCTTTTTTGTGCCTGGGCTCCAGCTCAGAGTAATGCTTTTAATATAGAATCCATAGGATTACAAAGGCAACCATATATATATATATATATATATATATATATACATACACTATATTATAGTATATATACATATATAGTATATATATATACTATGTATAGTATATATACATATATATGTATATATACTATATATATAGTATATATACTATATACATATAGTATATATACATATATAGTATATTCAACTTTATTGAGGCTAAATTGACAAAATGTAAAATTTTACACGTACAGTGTGATGATTTGATACACAATATACATATACATTGTGAAAGGATTCCTACCATGAAGTTAATTAACCATCACCTTACATATTTACCTCTTTTTTTTTTTGGTGAGAACATTTAAGTTCTACTTCTTAGCACATTTCAATTTTATAATATCATGTTGTCAACCATAGTTACCATGTTATACATTAGATCCTCAGAACTTATTCATCCTATAACTGAAAGTTATACCCTCTCCCCAACCTCTCCCTGCTTCCCCCACACCCAGCCCCTGGAAGCCACTTTTCTACTCTCTGTTTCTATGAGTTTGACCTTTTTTTTTTTTTTTAAGATTCCTCATATAAGCTATAAGTGTATAGGTGGACATGCAGTATTTATCTGGCTTATTTCAGGCAAACAATTATATTGAAATACAGTTAACAAACTATTACAAAGCCAAACTGTGCTTCTTTAACACACCACATAAGATCTGGTGGTGGGTCGGCTGCATTATTATGATTGTAATTTTAAGCAGGTAATGAGTGTAAATGATGTTCTAAGATATCTGCAACAAACTTAATGAGACATGAAAATATCTTTGATTCCAATTGGTGACAAAGTCATGGGGGCTGCAGACACTACTGCAGTTTTGTTGCCGACATTCATAATGGAAGGAGATGTAACATTTCAGTTAGATGTACAGAAAATTAATAAGAGGTAATGTCTTTTTCCCATCCAAGTTCACTGACTCCAGGTTACATGCTTATGGACCCCAGGTTAAGAGCCCTTGCTGGAGTTAGATAGACTCGGGTTTCAACCCCTGCTCTATACCTTCCTGTGCAGGACATTTGTGTGAATTGCTTTTCCTACCTGCACCTCGGTTTCCTCACCTGTAAAATGGGTATAAGACTAGTGAGCTCATAGGGCTGCCAGGAGGAATAAACATGATAAACCAAATTCAACACACATTTATTTATTTAAAATTTTACTTTATTGTGGTAAGAACATTTAACAGGAGATCTGCCCTCTTGACAAGAAGATAAGAAATCTTGAAAAGGACGTGCAGAAATTGGAACCTTGCACATTATTGGTGAGAATGCAAAACAGTACAGCTGATGTGGAAAACAGCAGTGTGGAGTTTCTTCACAAAATTAAAAATAGAACCACTATATGATCCAGCAGTCCTACCTTTGGGTATCTATCCAAAAGAATCAAAAATCAAGATTTTGAAGAGAGATTTGTACTCTCATGATCATTGTAGCATTATCCTCAATAGCCAAGATAAACAACCTAAGTGTCCATCAACATGGGTGGATAAAGAAAATGTATACAGTACATACAGTGGGGCTACTATTCAGCCTTATAAAAAAGGAAAATTTGCAATATGTGACAACATGGATGAACCTTCTCAACATTTATTGAGAACTTTTTATGTGCTCAGGAACTGTTTTAGGTGCCGGGGACTCTATACTGAACGAGAGAGGCAAAATCCCTGCCCTTACGGAATTTACCATCGGGGCAGAGACAATGATCAGGTAGGCAAAGAAATATATATGGTTTCAGGTAACGATAAGTGCTGTGACGAAAACCGAACAGGCGATATGACAGAGAACAAATGCCCGGTGCAGGCGACATGATTATGTAATCAGGGAATCATAACACAGAGAACGATTAATTACGTTAATGTATCAGAGGGGAGAATGCATTTGAAGTAGTACTTGACATAGTGTCTGCACGTGGTGCAGGCTCGATACACGTTGGCCATGGTGATGCTGATGATGCCGGCAGTTCCCTGGGGCACAGACCTCCCAGCTTGTTGTTGTGGCTGATGCTGGTGCCGCCCACTGTACTCGGGGCTGGCTGAGCACTGGGCGATGCAAGCAGGTGAGGAGAAGCCAGCAGCCCTGTCAGAACTGGATCTGAGGGAAGCAGGTCTGATTAAAGGAAGATAAAGTCTTCTCACCACTGTGTCTTGCGGGGAGAGCTAAGCAATCAATAGGTCTCGCAGATCAGTGGAGGGTGCTTGGAATCTGGCAGCACAGCGCTTTTTAATTAAACCTATAACTGCAAGAAAAGGTAACTGCCTTATTTCTGCAGCTTGCGTTTCTGCCTGCCTGCCAGAAACTGAACAAATCAGTGTACTTGCAGAGCTTCCGAGGATTGTAACAAGGTGACCTCTGGTTTCAGGAGGGCCAGACCCTGCCAGGATGAACCTCTGGATGGTCAGTGTGTCAGGTACCAATTCTAGGAGCTCAGGTGTTGCCTTTGGCATTTAAACACCCACAGCAGGTGTGATTATCAGTTACACTTCAGGGGAAGGTGACGGCCCTTCCCAGCCAGCGGTGATTTGCCTGCCAAATCACTGAGTCAGCCCAAAGATGTCAATATGACTTTAAAAAATATTTCCTTATATTATGAAATAGAACTTTGCTACTTAAGGAGGGTCCACAGACCAGCAGCATCAGTATCACCTGCTGGGACTATGTCAGAAATGGAGAATCTCAGGCCCTGCCCCAAACCTACTTGGTTAGAATCTGCATTTTAACAAGATCCCCAGGAAATTCATGTGCATGTTAAAGTGTGAGAAGCACTGAGATATGAGACCTGGAAGATGAACCAGCCCATAACCTAGGTGCAGACCTTCTTTAAATCCTGAAAAAAAGTTTAAAAAAAAGTATGACATTCATGAGACAATTTGTATACTTATTTGAGGACAGTAAGGAATTATGAATTTGTTAGATGTGATAATGGTCATGTGATTGTATTAAAAAAGAGCTCTTTTAGAGTTACACAGGGAAATACTTACAGATAAAATGGTTTCATGTCTGGTATTTGTTTCAAAATAACTGGCAGAGGCAGAGCCTGGGAGTGGGATGGGGCAGGACTGGCCATGGTCACTGATTTGGGGACCTGAGTGGTGGCACAGGAAGATGCATTATATGCATTTGTTTGCTTAGTGTATGTTTGTAATTCTCCATAATAAAAAGTCAAGAGTATGAAATATAGCATTTATATAGAAAGCACATAAAAAGTGAAGCTATTGTGAATGAATAATGACTCCAGTTAACATCCTTGGATCTACTACCAGATCACTGCCAGCCATGCCCCCTCCCACCAGAACCCCTTCCCTCCTGCTTTCTTGGTGGTTCTCACCCCTGGCTGCCCATGGAGTCACCTGGGAAGACTACAAAGTAATGATGCCGAGACCCTCCAGACCAATGTAAACAGAATCCCTGGGGGTGGAATTAATGAGCTTTTCTGACTTTTCAGGTAACGATGTCTTTGCGATTTAATATATATATATATTTTTGGCCTCGTCGTGGCATGTGGGATCTTAGTTCCTCCACCAGGGATCAAACCCATTCCCCCTGCAGTGGAAGTGTGGAGTCCTAACTACTGGACGGCCAGGGAAGTCCCACGACGTCTTCGCGCTTTAGTTTTTAAAAGAACTTACGCTTCATTGCCTCAAACAGGCCATTTAACGGATTGTTTCTCATCAAGGACTGAGGTGCTGCATTGTTTTGTAAACGTAGGTTACATTTGTCAGTAGACATTGCGACCCGTTTTTGAAAATAATGACAGTAGTTACCACTTACTGAGTGCTTTCTACATGCCTGGCGCTATACTGGGTACTTTATATCCATTTATTATGTTTAATCCCCACACTCTGGTATCGGCATCACTATCCCCATTTATTGATGAAGAAACTGAGGCTGGGGACTATGTGCCTTGCCCAAGGTCACCTGGCTTAGAAAGTGCTGAGTGTCTGACATGCTCATCACCATCATCTCATGCTGCTCATGAAGGATCTTGAGGGGAGAGTTTAGGGCCGTCTGCTAACCCACGAAGAACCAAAAGTGAACACCGAGGGATCTTTATTCCTTGAGTTACGTACCTTTGGTAAAAATCACTTTGAGCCGAGTTTCTGTGTGTGTGTCAAAGGGGGACATGGCTGCTTTGTATTGTCCAGCTGACAAGCGCTTACTCGTCTCTCAAAGGTGCATCAGTTGTCACAGGATGGGAGGCAGGAAATGCCTCTGCATTTCAAGTGACCTCCTGGCTAAAGTCGAGTTAGTCATGCCCTCTTCCAGCCTCATGGAGCCCTTGTTCAGGCCCTGAAGAGCAGTTGGCATGAGCCCTGCACTCGTGGTGCAAGGGACCCACCCTTGTAAGGACTGCACTGTTTTGTACAGTTATTTCTGTGTCTGCAGAACCCAGCCTGCAGACATGGCACATGTCTGTGACTCGAATGACAGGACAAGGGCCCTGCTCAACCACCAAAACTGTGGCCAGAGTACCTGATCTCATGATATAAGCCCCAGTGGGCAAGAGCTGTGTCATAGACAGGAACGGGATGGGGTGGGAACTGGGTCTCTCAGTTCAGAGTGCCTGGGTTCAAGTCCCAGCTCTGCCACTTAGGAGCTGAACCACCTGGGGCAAATTCATCACTTCTCCTGGGCCCCCTTTTCCTCATCTGAACTATAGTAGTTACCTCATGGGGTTATCATAAGGATTGAATGATTAGTACTTTTTTTTTTTTTTTTTGTGGTACGCGGGCCTCTCACCGCTGCAGCCCCTCCCGCCGCGGAGCACAGGCTCTGGACACGCAGGCCCAGCAGCCATGGCCCACGGGCCCAGCCATTCCGCGGCATGTGGGATCCTCCCGGACCGGGGCATGAACCCGTGTCCCATGCATCGGCAGGCAGACTCTCAACCACTGTGCCACCAGGGAAGCCCGAATGATTAGTATTTGAAGTGTATACTTCACAGGGTTACTATAAGGATAGAATGGGTTAATATTTGAAAAACTCTTAAACCATGCCTGGCAGTGCCAGAAGCTGGAGACAGAGGGAAAAACTGGTAATACTGGACTTGTCTTTTTTTAAAACTTAGAGTGTTTGTTCTTCACGGATATTTTTGCATCCCTTTTGATTTTTTAGAATGTTGCAGCAAAATATTATTTATCTTGATGACTGGGTTTTCTGGTGCCCCCTTAAATTTTGCACCTCACTTGCCTCACCTTCATCCCGGCCCTGGTACTCAGGAAGTAACATGCACGTTTTCACTGGTCTGGAGGGGGTTCAATGTCATTACATTAAAATACATAGTTTTATATATGCAATACTTGTACACCACATACTATGCTGCTTTGGTATTGGGGATGGGGCTGTGAATGAGATATTCCCAGCCACGGTTCTTGCCCTCAAGGGTCTGAGGATGCGTCCATTAATTCTTACAGTGACCTCTCAGGAGGGGATCGCTGTATTCTACAGAGGAAGAAACTGGACAATCAAACAACTTGGCCAAGGCCACGAGGTTAAGAGGGGGGAACCCAGTCTTTCAGACTCCAACATCCAAGCTCTTTCCGCCACGATTTTGGGTGAGGCAGGAGCTCTGCCGCCACTTTCTGCAAGAACACCTTGGGTGCTGAAGAAACCAGCTGGATGTTTCTGGGAGTTCCATGGCTCTCCTTGGTATCTCTAATTATTCATGTCTCAGGAAGCTTAAGTCTAGATGGGGAGGGGCTGGGGGGGGCCCTCCCCCTTTAAGAGTGGGTTTGAGTCATGATCTGCCATCCCCCGTTCCCTGTGGGGAGAAAAACACCGTGTTGAAAAATCGCTGAGACAAGGGGCGGTCTAAACAGATTGGGGAAGCAACTCCAGGATCTCTGGGCAAAGGGGGAGGGAGAGAGGGAGAGAGAGAGGGAAGGGGCGAGGGAGGGGCACAGGGAGAAAGAGCAGGAAGGCCAGCAGACAGCCTCCCAGGCAGCTGTCTTTGAAGGGAACTGAAATGCTCGGCTCTGTTCCCCCCCCCCCGCCCCCCCCACCGTTTCTGTTAGGCAGCCGCCCCACCAGACAGCAGGGAGGCCGGCTTCATCCAGCCGACTGGGAGAGCAGGTTGGGGATGGGCGGGGTGGAGGCGACAACTCTAATTGTGAAAGTTTGCTGGGAAGTTTGAGATGCATCATCTGCAGCTTAGGGCTGGCACACAGTAGGTGTTCCCTAAATGTCAGTTCAGTCTACTTCTTTCTAACCGGAAAGACAAGAAATTGCCCTGGAGTAACAATAGCTACAATTTATAAAGCGTTTACTGTGGACCACTTACTTTTCACTCATGACTTCATTTAGCCCACAAAATAGCTACTGTTATCATCGCCTGTTCTGTACGTGGTGGAAGGAGGTTCAGAGAGCTTCAACAATGTGGGCGAGATCACATCGCCTACAAGGGTTTGTGCTGTGGGGTCACGCTGTCCAAAACGGGGGCCACTGGCCACATGTGGCTGCTGAGCTCTGCACATGTGCCCGGAGCCCAGAAGGGAGTGAATTCTAAATTTTATTTAACTTTTACTAATTGACATTTAATTAAAAAACTGAAGCAGTGTATTTTTCTGTGAAAACAATTTGATTGTTTCAGTGGGATTGTTTCACTTTAACTGTTAAAAATTTCATGTCCAAACTGAAACTGCCATAAAATATGCACAGGGGTTCAAAGACTTAGTGTATAGGAAAAAGTGTGATGTGTCATTAACATTTAAAATTGATTACATGCTGAAAATTATAATGTCGTGGATATATTAAGCCAAATAAAACATATTATTAAAATTTCACCTTTAAAAAAATTGAAGTATAGTTGATTTACAATGTTGTGTTAGTTTCAGGTGTACAGCAAAGTGACTCAGTTTATATATATATATATATATATATATATATTTTTTTTCTTTTTCAGATTCTTTTATACGTTATTATAAGATACTGAATATATAGTTCCCTGTGCTATATATAGTAGGTCCTTGTTGTTGATATATTTTATATATATAGTAGTGTGTGTCTGTTAATCCCAAACTCCTAATTTATCCCTCCCCTCCACCCCAATTTCACCTTTTAACTTCTTTTTTTTGGGGGGGGCCGTGCCAGCGGCTTACAAGATCTTAGTTCCCATACCCTCAGCAGTGAAAGTGCAGAGTCCTAACCACTGGACTGCCAGGGAATTCCCTTAACAAAACTTTTAAACGGTGTCTACTAGAAAATTCAAAATGACATAACAGGTTTCAAATATAATTCTACTGGGCAGCACTGAGCCTAGACTATGAACCCAGTCTGAGTCTGGAGTGCAGGCTTTTCTCCTCCGCTTGAGTGCGCAGGTGTGCCAAGTGCCCCTGTTTGTGGGGTGGAGGATGGAGTGACCTCGGGAGTTCTCTAGAATATCAGACTCATGTTCTTCCAGTAGCTTCTTCAAGACCTCGTTCTACCCAGAATGGCCCTTTGGATGTAGTGACCTTCCAGCAACTTCAGCTGAACAAGAGTTTCTGTTTGACCTGCGAAGAAAGCTTCCTTCCTTCCCATTCCTGCGTCCATTCAGCAAAGGTTTATTGACGCATGCCAGGCACTGTTCCAGGTGCTGGGGATGCAACAGTGAGCAAAACAGACAATGCCTGTCCCCATGGTGTTTATATTCTCTTAGGGGAGGCAAAAATAAAAAAGAGGAATCTATAAAATTATAGGAACTTGGACAGTGATGAACGACAAAAAGAAACAGAAAGCAGGAGGTGGGTGGAAGGTATCGGGGGCGTATTGGTTTCTTATGGCTGTTGTAACAGGTACTATAACTGTAGTGTCTTAAAACAATCCATGTTTATTATCTTACAGTTTTGGATGTCAAAAGTCTAAGCAGGTCTGTAGGGCTGCATTCCTTCTGGAGGCTGTAGGGGAGAATTCATTTCCTTGCCTCGTCCAGCTTGTAAAAGCTGCCCGAGTTCCTCGGTTCCTGGCCCTGCATCACTTCAGCGTCTGCTGTGTTGTCATATCTCCTTCTCTGACTCTGACCCTTCTGCCTTCCTCTTATAAGGGCCCTTGGCATTCGATTGGGCCCACCTCCTCATCTCAAAATCCATAACTGAAAAACATCTGCAACCTCCCTCTTGCCAGATAAGGTAACATATTTGCAGGTCCCAGGGATTGGGATGTGGACATCTTTGCAGGGGGTCTACCACAGGGACTGAAATTTTAGGTAAGGTGGCCAGGGAAGGACTCATCGAGATGACATTTGAGTAAAGGCCTGCAGGAGGGGAGGGAGGGAGTCATGTAGATACCTGGGGAAAGAGCCTTCCAGGCAGAGGAAAAGCTTGTGTAAAGGACCTCAGGTGGGGGCGTGGCTGGGTGTTTGCAGTTCAGCAGAGAAGCCAGAAAGTCTGGAGCAGAGAGCTCCAAGGGCAGAAGAGTAGGAACTAAGGTCAGAAAGGTAATATGGGGGGGTGGGGGCGGTGTGTGGAGACAGATCACGGAGGGCCTTGCAGATGATTCTGAAAAATGTATCTTCTACTCTGAATGACATGCGAAGCCTTTAGAGGCTTTCTCTAAGTGTATATTCAATAATTAACTGAAAAAACCCCTAAAACCCAGTGGAAAGAGAAATGCAAAATGGAGTGTGAACATGTAAAAGAGGAATAAGGAAATATGAAGGGGACATGATTGAATGCAGGGTTCGGAAAATGCAAAGAATCAAGCCTTTAATGTATGAGGGGAAAGGGCTAATATTTTTCTTTTTCAAAGAACTCAAGCAAATCAGTAATCCATGTCCTGAAACTGGGTAGAAAAACAAGCAAAAGGGTGTGAACAGACAACTCAAAAAAGATGAAATGCAATGAGCGAAGTACATGGGGAAATGGTCAGCCTACATAGTAATCAAAGAAATGCAAATTAAAACAACAAACAGCTACGTTTGCACCAAGGAAGGATTTTAACAATGATAATGCTGGCTTTGGCCAGGGTGGAGGTAGATGGGGGATCCTGGGTGCAGTGGGAAGTGGGGGGCAGTGTGTGTCTGACTCTTTTGGAAAACAGTTTGACACTGGGTATCAAAAACTTAAGCATGGCATTCTCCTTGGCTCAATAAATCCGCTCCCGGCTACCTAGCCCAAGGATCTGGAGAAAGCTTTCTTTATTGCAGCCAAATAGGAGAGGCAGCTAAACTGTAAACAATAGATTAAATAAACCATGCGGGTCATTCCTTTGATATTTTTGTCAAATAATCTTAGTTAAACACCAGTTGTGTGCCAAGCACTGTTCTAGGTGCCAGGAATACAGCTGTGAACAAAATACCCTAAACTCCATGTCCTCATGGGACTCACAGTCTAGTGAAAGAGAAAGAAAACAGAAAAGCAAAGGTATGAACATGTGATAAGATAAGAAGAACAGAGCAGGGTTCTGTGGGAGGGAGTGATGGGAACTGTAGGCTGAACAACTGTTCCATTTTGCTGGGGACTGAAGGGGGTTCCCAGCACAGGGGATTTTCAGTTTTAAAACTGGGCAAACTGGGATGAGCTGGTCACCCTAAGAAGGGCGGCCTTTTGGTGAGGTGGTCAGGGCCTCTCTAGGGAGGTAGCGTTTGAGTAGGGACTGAATGAAGCAAGAGACTGAACTATGGGCATGTTGGCAGAGTAGCTTTCCAGGCAGAGAGAACAGAATGTGTAAAGGCCCTGAGGCAGGGGACTTTGAAGGACTTAAAAAAGGTAACGGTGTCTGAAGCATAGCAGGGAGGAGAGTAGTAGGAATTAGGTTTCAGAGGGGTCTAGCCTCCGACCCTTGCAGGAAAAGGAAAATGTTTGGATTTTATTCTAAGCCCAGGGGAAGTCTTTGGAAGTTTAGAACAGGGAAATGAAGTGACATGATTTATGACTTTAGAAAGATCACTTCGGCTGCTGTGAGGAGAAGGGAACGTTGGTGGGTGTGGCTGGGAGGCAGAACGGAATCTGGCTAGACCTGATAGGAGGCTGTGTTCTCAAACTCAAGCCTGCATCAGAATCACCAGCAGGGCTTGTTAAACCCAAGCTCCCAGGGGATGGGAGGCTGCAGGTCCAGGACAAACTTTTGTTACCAAGGCTGTTGCCCCAGAATCATACCCCTGCCCCTTCCTGGAATGGAAACAAATTGTTCCCATCCAAGTTTCAGGAGGAAGCTGCAAAGAGAAAAACAAGAACTGGTTGAAACCCAACTAGACCCAAGGTGGTGGAAGACTTAATGTCCAGTAGACCTTGAGCCTCATTATATGCTCATTGTAATACATTAGCTAAATGACACACCCACCAACATCATGACAGTTGACAATTGCCATGAGAACAACTGGAAAAGCCCATACAAGGACTGAAAAGGAATGCCACATCAGTTCTGGGTCCAAACCACACCCCTGTTCTTAGATAACTCATGAATATTCCTCCCTCTTTCCAATCCCCTCCCTTTTACCTCGACCTTCTTATATATATAGTATCTCTTCCCAGTTGGGTTGAGGAGTTGATTTGCAAACTAAATTCCTGCTTCTCCAGTCTTTGGCCATTGAATAAAGCTGTGCTCTTCCAGTCTCAGCATCGGTTTCCTTTTTGGCTCTGCAAATTAGAGCGGAAAAAGAGCCTCCCTCCCTGGCCGAGACAACCCTCCCTGGCTGAGACAAGGGGTCTCAACCCAGGCTAAGACCCCAGAGAGGGTACAGTCGACCAGTTAGGTGACACTTGGAGAAGCAAAGAGCTAGGAGAGAGATGATGGTGACTTGCACAAAGGTGTATCAATGCTGAAGTTAAGGAGTCTTGTCTGGGATGTGTTTTGAAGTAAAACTATCAATCCTGTTTTCTTCTCTTTTAACCTGATTACACCAAGGAGAATATCTCAATTTGATACCAGCATGGCTCTAATACTTTTCTGCCCCCTCCCTTTTCTTTTAATAAAGAGAGAACTGGCCTCACAGCATAGAGCTTTCAGCAGAGAATTCTAGTTAAAATTTGATTTTTGGGTAGGTCTTCATTGTATTTATTTTTTATGATTGCCTGCAACTTCTGACAAATGATATTGGTTTTCTATTTATGGGAGTGTTACAAAGCTTCTCTTTTCAATAGACGTATTTAATTTTTTAGAAGTGAGAGTTGCTTTAATATAAATCTATGAAGTAAATAATAGTATAGGTGAAACTATATATATACACACACAACTAGAGTTGGTGGTTCTGAGTGACTGCAGTTTGGGAAATGCTGTCCTAAGTTTGGATTCCCTTTGGTTCTGCAAGCCCAGCACCTGACATCATTAGGCCCTTCATAAACCCAGGAAGTTCCCACCATCTCTAGTAGCCCACTATACTTCATCCTCTCCCTTTTCCTGCTGTTCATGCCTGTATTTATTCAACCTCCATTTACTGAGCACCTACTAGCTTCTGGGCCGAAGTCTCAACCTTAGTTCACAGCATCTCATTGGGAAGCATTTTACAAGTGATAATGTTTCCTGGAAAGAAGCTTCTCAACAATTTATTTAGTAAAAACAGAATAAATGCAGACATAGGTCTACAATAGTGTCCCTCTCTTGTACTTGTGTATGAACGTGCTTCTTTGAGTGGGAGAGAAAGAAAGAGATGGGATTGGAATGCTGGGAATGACACCCCTCCCTCCCCCACCATATCTCCAAAGAGGGTATTGCTTATGTAATGTGACCTGTCATGTGTCCAGTTGGGGAAAACAAAGGTCAGGAGCTAGTGTAAGTTATGGGACATGATTGGAGAATTTTAAACAGAAGATTTTAAGATTGGGTTTGGGTGTTAGAACATTTAGGACATCTCTTTGCTCAAGTTGCATAAGCTTATTGGGCCTAAATATCTCTATTGGTTCAAGAAGATAGATAATATTTTCTCTTGTAACATATAAGAATTCCTAAGATAAAGTGACACCAAATCACAGGAACATAGGTGGGTGGATTTTTACCACATGTGGAGCGCGTCTCTGAGAATGGTCTGACCTAGGACGCAGATGCTGGGGCAGACACGGTAGTGATCTGGAGTACCTTGGGGGCACTTGAGGAGAGAGGCAGTCGCTCTTCCAAGGTGCTGACACTTGAGCAGCAAGGAGAAGACGTGTGAGTGCTGGTAAAGGGAGATCTACTCTGGCCAGGGAAGTCAAGGAAGGGTGTTAAATGCGACTCCACAACAAAAGTTATAAGGACACTCCCACCAAATTGATGTAAAATCGGGCTACTTCTCACAAGGGCAACTCTACACAGCCTGTGCTGTGGGGCGTTGCTGCAGGGATTTATTTAGTGATGATTAACAAGGTGAAATTCACAAGTGGGAAATGAAACATGTTTTAACACAGTTAAAAGTCCTTACACTTATAATGATTATATCTAAGGATCAAATGTGATGATGGTAGACATGAAAATACTTCATGGGCCACAGAGCCCTGGGTTACTCATCCTGTTTGCTGATGCATCTCTGTGGGGTAGGCCGGGTGCACCCCCAGGTTCTCAGTCCAGTGCTCACTCTAATATTGCGTGGCTTTTGCTTCCCTGTAGCCCTGGGGGAGAGGCTGGCTGTCCCTCAGTGCTTTGAGAAAAGAGCACCATAGACATATGTCCCCTCTCCAGTCACCTGTGTTTCCCTTCCTTGGGCTCCACGTACTTTCCTGGTCACCATGGCGACTGTTAGGCATCCAGGTGTGGGCATCATGCCTGGCTTTGGGGTCTGAAACTCTCCCTGCTGCCCCTGGTTCATTCTTGGGTTCAGATGGTGATTTCTGGTTGCTCTGAACCAAGGGGGTTGAGAAAATAAGAGGCCAAGGCAAAAAAAGGGTCTGAGGTAGTAGTTCAGAGCTCTGGCTTGTGGAGTTGGGTGGATGCTGGTTGAATCAGGGCAGGTTCAAATCCTGGCTCTGTCACTTGCTAGTTCTGTGACCCTGTGTCAGTATGGGTCCTCCAGGAAGCCAACATTGCTCTGAGAAGCAGTGTGCAAGAACTTCATTAGGGGAAGTGCTTGTGTGAATGAAGTCAGACTGTGGTGTGAATCTGCCCGTGAGTGAAGGAGAGAAGGAGAGAGAGAAGTGCCTGGAAGTGTCCACATTGTGTAGCCCGAGGAAGTTTGGGGCATCCAAGTGGCTGTCAGAGGAGCCCGTCTTTTCTAGGAATGAGCCTGCCTTAGTTTCCCTGTTGTACCCGACACTGATGGGGTGTGATGGATTTCAAATCCAGCAGGTGCATTCTCATGGTCACCACACCACTTAACCTCTCACAGGACTGTTTCTATGATCAGATGATACAAAGTGTGTAAAGCACATGAGATCTGGCATAGAGTAAGCCCTCAACATATCTTATTATTACCCAAATACTGTTTCGAAGTCAACAAAAAGAGTTTCCTTTTCCTTTTGTTACCAAGCATTCCTTACATCACAGGCTGCTAGTTCAGATTCCCTGTAAGTGAGTGGGCCAGGTGTTAGGCATTAGGGAGTGACAGGGTCTATGGTAAACTAGAGAGCACATGCCCCATTTAAAACATTTTGAAAAAGAACCTGATCCAGCCAAAGCAAACACATGTGTGAGCTGAATCTGGTCTGTGGTCCTCCAGTTTGAAACCTCTGCCTGCTATGCACATTGTCTAGAGTATTCCTGATATTGTGGCTTTGCACCAGCCAGGAGGTCAATTTAATTAAAATAAAAGAGAACAAAAATAGTTCGGTTGATTTTTTTCCCCCTCATTGACTAAATTTATGGTGTGTTTAACCAAACAGAGGGATCTGATGTGTTGGTTTTTGGTTTGGTACGCAGCTTTGATGTTGGCTTGTCTGAGAGATTTAGAATGTGGATGTGGGGAGCTGAACAGCATGGGTTGGGAATGAGGTCCTCCCACTTTCCAGCTCTAGGATCTTGGGCAAGTTATGTGATCTCTGTGTAACTCAGTCTCCTGTTCTGTAAAATGGGGATAATAATGATATGTCCCTCATGGGGTTGCTATGAGGATTTAATACATGGAAAGAGCTTAGAACAGTGCCGGGAACATGGTAAGGCTGAATAAATATTGATGTTATTCTGGGGTTGGGTGAGGGAGAGAGAACGTGGCTTTTCTTCATCTCTTTGTTTCATGTAAGCCTAAAATTTAATGATCAGTGTAACACCCAAGTAGGAACGAGTTTCTTTTATTCTGGTGATATAATCATATATAATAATGCCACTTACATAAGTTTCCTTACCTCCTTGTTAAATCCACCCACACTCTGCTCCACTTCACGCCGTTAAAGCATGAAGCATTCCTCTCTCTCCCAGAAGGAAAAAGATACCCAACTTTTTACTAGTTTTCACTTTAAAGCAGGGACCAGTGGGGGGTGCTGGGAAAAGTGGATTTGGCAGTGCTCTTGATTTGGGGGAGTAGAGTCTTTAGTCTGGAAGCAGTGAGTCAGGCCTGGAGACCTCAGAGGAACCAGCGGAATCATGGAGCCAGAGGCAAACCGTGGCCTCCCCCAGATCAGGCAGGCTCCGCCTATGCCTTAGAGCAGGAGTGTCCGAGAGCCAGCCCTCTGCAGACAGACGCTAATCTGCTGTTTCCTTTCCTTCTTTCTTTCTTTTTTTTTTTTTTTTTGAATCTGAAACATGCTGTACATGTGATACATGCTCATTGTGGAAAGTGTAGAATATAGAGGGGAACAAAATAGAGTATAAAAGTCAAGATTTGTTCGGCTGTGTCAGAAATCAATCTCAGACTGGTTTAGGATATTCAAGAGAATACATAAGCTCATATAACTAGGATGTTCCAGGCATGAATCAGGTATGGCTCTGTCCAAGGCTGAAAATACTGATGGGATACCATCTTCCTCTATTTCTCTCATTTCTCTAAAAGGCCTTCCCCAGATGGGGTAAAGGTGGACATTATTAGTCCCACATTAATCCATATCAATTGAACAACCTACTAGAAAGGAAATGTCTTCTAAGAGCTCAGGTAGAAAAGTCTCAGGGAGAGTCTTGATTGGTTGGGTGTGTATCACATGTACATTCTTGAGCCAATCCCTGTGGCTACAAATGAAGTGCTCTGATTGGTCAGGTTAGTGAGCCAATGGCCCCGGGGGGTGGAATCAAGGCAAGTCTTACTTGAAATACAAGAAACAGGTTTCCCAGAGGAAGGAGGGATTCTGTTCCAGAAGAAAGAGGAGAAGGGGATGAGTTGATCAAAACGATGGGTGTCACTATAAGAAGCAAATATTCCCACCAATTTCCAATACTCCTACCACCCAGAAATAATGACTTCTGACTTCTTTATGTAGAACGTCCTAGAATTCCCTACCCTTTCCCTTATGTGTCTATACTTATAAGCATATATTAGACATATAGAACATTGGAATATCCTGTGCAAACTTTTGTAAGCTGATTTTGACTGCTTCATTCAAAAATATCAATTAGATATCTCAAAACCCAAGTGGTCGATTTCCTTGGTAGGAAAATTAAAGAATACAGATAAGCAAAAATGAAATATAACTTATGACTGGATGGAGCTGACAGTAAGACTCTTAAGAAGGCAAGTTAAAGACAGGGTTGAAATAAAGGCATTTGTTAGATCTCCTTTTATGACAGCCTATAGTCCTTCTTTGCACGGCTTTACATATTTATAATTATTATTTAATTATTTGCAATTTCTTATGTAAATTTATTTTATTATGAAATGTTTCAGGTACAGAAAACCTATAAAGTCTAATATAGTGAACAACCATTTACCCATCACTCAGCTTGAGAAATGTAGCATAACAAATACATTCTAATCCCACCGTGGACCCATCTCAATCTTGTGTCCTTCCTCTCTCCCTCCTTTCCCAGTGGTGACCTCAATCCTCCAGTTGTATTTTTATTCCATGCATGTTTTTATACTTTCATTGCATATGTATTATCTGTTATCAATACATAGTATTATGTTGCATATTTTAAAACTTTAAATAGAATCCCACTGTACATATCATTCCATGACTTGCTTTTTTTGTTAATTATTATGATTTTGCAATTTATCAAAGTTGTGTTTCACTCATTTTCTTTAGTGTTAATTTGTTACTGATAGCATTTCACCGTACAACTGTACCATGCTTTATTTATCCATTCTCCTATGAATGGACATTTAGGTTGTTTCTATTTTTCTGCTATTACAAACCTTGCTGCAGTAAACATTCCTGTACATTCCTCTGTGAAAAACCGATGGAGCTTCTCCAGGCTTAGGGTATAAACCTAGGAATGGAGTTGTTAGGGGCTATACATCTTCATCTTTACTAGATTTCACCCAATTGCTCTGCAGAGTTGTTGTACCAATTTCCACTCTTCCCAAAGGTACGTGAGAGTTCCTGTTTCTCCAATATTTGGCTTTGTCAGACTCTCCATCTTTACCAATTTGATGTATGTGAAATACAGGTCTTTCACACCCATTGCTAAGTCCTAGAGAGCTGGGATCATGTGTTGCGTTTGCCATGGTTTCCCTGGCACTTAGCCCAGCTTCTGGAACATAGTGGATACTCAATATTTTTTGGTTCACTGAGCAACACAGTTTTCTGCATGTAAAATCCCTTTGCAGTTTTCTGGAGAAGATGCCCATTCTCCAGGGAGTCTTACTTCTGTCTCATGCTTCTCACTTGAAAATCAGAAACCTCTCAGGGACTGAATGGAGAGAACACTTTTTGGCCGCCCTATTTGGTTTCATTACAGCAGCAGTTCTCAAAACTTAGCCATGCATCAGAATCACCTGAAGGACTTAAAACTCTGATCACTGGGCTCCACCCCCAGAGTTTCTCATTCAAGAGATCTAGGGTGGGTCCAAGAATTCACATTTCTAACAAGTTCCTAGGCATTACTGATGCTGCTGGTCTGGGAAGCACACTTTGAGAACCACTGTAGTTGAGAAACATTCAATCCAGACATTTTGGATATGTTCTGTGTGGAATGTACTTAAAGGGACTAAATGCAAAACTTGAAGTCATTTCCAAAGTGGACAGTGGAAGGAAAAAAATGTCACATCCAACTCCACTTGGCTGGAGTAGGGAAAGGACAAGCTTGAATTCTGGGTCCCTAGAATGTTCAAGACAGATGATGGCCCATGCAGAGACTGATAGAATTCAGTAAGAATATACTGGGAAGTTTTCATCTACCCAAGAATCTCGCACAAGATTTCAAGCCAGGATCTTTTTTTCCACTGACACTCCTGAGACCATCCTGATCTTCTCTTTCCCCTCCTCCTCTTCTTCCTGTTCCTCGTCTTTCATCATCATCATCAGACATTAACTCAAGTGTAGGCTTGATGGTCAGGATACCATAATAAACATAGCTACCATTTATTGAGGGCTCGATTGCAAGTACTTCTGTCAGCACCTGCTCATCTAATCCTCCCCCTAATCCAGGAAATGGGGTCCACTATTAGATCCATTTTGTAGGTGGAGCTTAGAGATTACACAGCCAGGAAGTGGCAGAGCTAGGCTCACATTCAGCTCTCTCCACCTCCAATGTCTTGTTTTTTCTACTCCTACACACTATATTTTTGTGTTTCTCAGTTTCCTCGTTCATTCATTCACCAAATATTTACTGAGCATCTGCTAGGTGCTAGGCACTGTGCTGACGATGTGGACACACAAGACAAACTCCCTGATATTATGGTGTTTACAGTATCCTATTATTCTAATCTATAAAATGAGATGATGCTGTCCCTCTCTCAGAGCTGCTGTAGGGATTAAGGGAATGTATGCCTGCTACCTAGTAGGTGCTCAATAAATGTTGGCTCCTGATCTCCTTTTCCCCCAAGACCTGGTAGTTTTCTAGTCACATATGTAGGGGAGAACTGATGGAGACTATGTTCTCCTAGAATGAGGCATTGCACTGTCCTTAAAATTCATGCAGCCCATGCCCTATTGACCCACCTGAGCAGATGTTCATTTTCCTGCCTCTCTGGGCAAGACTCAAGTTCTCGCTCCCTTCTGCCTCTTCACTCTCCCATCTCCCTCCCCATTCTAGCCAGTATCTCAGACTATACCTGAGTCTCCATAGACCAAAGGTGGTGAGCAATGCTTTGGAAACTCTCTGTGCAATTCTGAGAGCTGAAAAATGGAGAAATATGGGCTCTAGGCAACTGATGTGATGGAGAATAGAGAAAGAAGATGAGAGTAACACGTAGCTTAGGAGAATGGGTTTGCATAGCAAAAGTAAGCAACAAATGTCTATGTAGGGGTATTTTCCTTCAAGCATCTGGAGCATTTGAAGAACTTGGGTAGGAGAAATCTACATTTTAGGAATCTAGGCTGCTATTTATGTAATTCCCATCTCCAACGGCTTTGACTCCACCTTTGCTGCCTGTGTGCTAGTCTTTTCTTTTTCAAGCTCAGTTTTAATGATTTCCTTTATTTATTTATTTTTTCCTAGGAAGAGGGTTTAATGCTGCAACATAATCCATGCACTTAAGCCAAATTGGAGATTTCTCATGACAGACAAGACAGTTCAGAAGGGAAATGTCACAGGAAAATTGTACATTTCTTTCCATAGACTTAGCAGAAACAACACCTGTATTCCAGTAGCCAAACAGATGTAACTGGCATTTGGCATTTCCATCCAGATACCCCCTGTGGTACAATTTAGAAACTCTTAGCGTGGTATCTGGAGCATATTTACATTCTATAAATAAGAGCAAAAAATTCTTACTATCAAAACTTTCTTGTGAAAGCGTCTGAAGCTCATACAACAGTGTAGGGGAAGGGAATTCTCTAGCCCTGGCTCCAGCTCCTTGTCCTGCATCTCTGAGACTTCGGGAAAGTTGTTTCCCTCTCTGAGACTCTGTTTCCTCCAAATTTGGCAGGCGAGAGAAAACTAGGGGGAAGGTTGAAGAATTTTTAAAGCCCAAAGAGGTAGTAAATAATAACACATATAATATGCTATATATACACACTATGTAATATATACTATTTTATATATTTTATATGCACTATGTAACAGACTAATATACAAGAAACTCAACTATACTATACTACATGTAGCACATTATATAGTATATTCATACTATATATACATAGTATACTTATATATAATATATAGTATATATTATACATACTATATATTTATATATACTATAATATATATACTAAAATATATAGAACAGAATTTATTATATAACATATGTAATATACTATAGTATACTAGGTATTATAAATTGTATAGTATATAATTATATAGCATATAAACACTATGTAATACATACAACATGCTCTATTTATCACATATACTATATAGCATATGAATAGACATATATCAAATATACTATATAGTGTTTATATTCTATAGTATATAATATATACTATATATATTATATAATGTATATGATATATATATATACACCATACAATACACACTGTAATATAGATGCTATATACTGTAGAGTGTAATATATTATGCTAGTGTAATAGACAACATGCTGCTATTATATATCTATATAATATAGATACTATGCTAATATGCCAGTATTATATACTATGAAATATATGTATATAACCATCTTTCTCTATATTATACAATATATAGTATGTTATATATTATATCCACTATATATAAATCCTATATATTATGCAATATGCTATATATCAATATATAATAATATAGTAGAGATGAAAGTTTCTGTAAACGGAAAAGTCATGATTATTAGGAGATGCCATTATTCACACAGAGATGTAAATGACTGATAAAGTTTAAAATGTGACCCAGACTCATAATATTTTACCGTTTACCATTCTCCCTCGAAATATTTCTCTGTGTCTTTACTGCTCAGTGAATGGCACCATCCTTCCCCAGGGCGCTTGACAAAGAGCCAGGAGTCACTGCTGTTCCTCTTTCCCTTCCTCCCACTCCTACACCCTCGCCGTCCCATCCTTTGGTTCTGTTGGTTCTGCCTCCAAAGCACAGCCCAGGTACATCCAGTTCTCTGCCTCTCCCATCACCGCCCTAGTCCAGGCCCCCACCACTGCCTGCCTGGATGGCTACGGTATCTTCCTAGCTGTTCTCCCTGCTCCCTCCCTCGCCTCTTCATAACCCACCCTTCACCCAGTAGCCTGAGTGAGCCTTCAGGGAGTAAATCAGTTCACATTACTCCTCAGCTGAAAACCTTCACTGACTTTTCTATCATATTTAGGATAAAATCCAAACTCTTTGCTTTGGCCTAGGAGACCCTGTAGGAGCTGACTCCTGACATTTGACTTGGTCTGGTGTTACACCCTTGACCTGCTTTGCTCACTCTACTCCTGCACACTGGGGACCATTCAACTGTCAGATATACTGTGCTTGATCCCACCTCAGGGCCTTTGCACTTGCTGTTCCCATTACCTGGAATGCCCTCCCCCCACGTACCTACATGGCCCTCTCCCTCCCTTCATTCAGGACTCTACTCACATGTCACTTTATCAGGGAGGACTTTCCTGACCACCCTATAGCATATTACATCTGCCCTCCTACCATGTGCTATCTGACTATATATCTCATACTATATATAAAATCTGTGTATCTACATATATTATCTACTGTATATAACCTACATCCTACCTTCTCCAAGTGAGAGAAAGGACCCAGAGCTTCTAGAACAGTGTGTGGTTAATAGCTGTGATTAATAATGGTCATAATTATTACTATTAATTTCTTTTAAATTTATTTATTAATTTTTGGCTGCATTGGGTCTTCATTGCTGTGCATGGGCTTTCTCTAGTTGCGGCGAGTGGGGACTTCTCTTGTTGCAGAGCACGGGCTCTAGGCGCGCGAGCTTCAGTAGTTGTGGCATGCGGGCTCAGTAGTTGTGGCTCGCAGGCTCTGGAGTGCAGGCTCGGTAATTGTGGCACACAGGCTTAGTTGCTCCGCGGCATGTGGGATCTTCCTGGACCAGGGCTTGAATCCATGTTCCCTGCATTGGCAGGTGGATTCTTAACCACTGTGCCACCAGGGAAGTCCCTAATTTTCTTATTATAACACTGCTGTGTGAGCTTCTTTTTTATGGCTGACTAGTATTCCACTGTATACATATATCACCTCTCCTTTTTCTTTTTTCTTTTTCTCTTTGGCTGTGTTGCAAGGCTTGCTTGTGGGATCTTAGTTCCCCGACCAGGGATTAGACCCAGGCCCTTGGCAGAGGGCAGAGTCCTAACCACTGGACTGCCAGGGAATTCCCACTGTGTGAGCTTTTAAAGGTTTTAGACAGTGAGAAATTATATAGCTACAGTTTAAGGTGGTACAGTTTACAGTTTAAGTACTATGTACCATGCATGTGCTGAGGTTCATTTATTTATTTTTAACTCCATCTCATTTAACCCTTTACTATCACAGCAATACCTTGAAATTTGTATTATTTCAGGAGGGGATGTGAGCTCAGAATCAATTTTATTAATATTGGTAATAACAGTAGTAAGAGTTATTAAATGATTGAATGAAAGTACATGTGGCCTGTTCTGAAGCTGTTTTGCATTGTATCAGAAGACAAAGCATTCAGCTCCAAGAGCGCATTGAATGGTGAAAAATCAGGCAGTTTGGAAGGGGAGACATCTAGTTACTCCCAGAAGAGTCCTTATCCAGGGTTGACCTTGGAGGCACCAAGATTTATTTATTAGGGAAGGCAGCCTTTCCTCACCTCCACTGCCTGCAGATCCACGGCCAAAGAATTTGAGAAATGGCTCCCCTAATCCTTCGGTACAATCTGTTTGCACTGGACGACAAGCATCCCTGGCATACAGGGTCTGTACCTTTCACCGAGTCAGTGATAAACCTTGAGCCAAATCGGAGTTACCAGCCTTGTTTCTGTCATCTGGGACCTTCCGACTCCGTGTGGTACACTCACACCCACATGCTCTTTAATTTATGACTTTTACTGAGTCTTTTGTGAAGTCATAAATTGACCAACTCTCCAGCTGGTTCGAGCCCTCATCAGGAAACTGTCATGGAAGTGAATCACCTTCTCAGCTGCTGCACTCTCCCCCAAGGTTCATTGTAAAGGCTGGGATGTTTCCTGCAACTTGCTTATAGAATCTGTCAGCTCTAGGCAGCCCAGACCCGCTAAGTCAAGATTTTTTTTTTTCATTAAAAAAATGTAAAAGAAAAAGTGGAGAGGAAATGCTTGTATTTGGTCAGAGGCTCTTTCATCTTAGTACAGCATTCTGGAAAAGCCTTAGTTTCTGCGGTGAAGTAGATGAAGTTGACATATTTTAATTTCTGGCCCAGAAATATTCTGAGTAATTCCTGAACCAGGGATTTGGGGATAAGGCAGAGACTGACATATTCCCAAGGGTATCTGGGAACCAGCAACTTAAATACAAATGGGGATTGGACCCTGGTCTTGGGATGGACTTGGGTGGAAGTGATTTCTCTAAAAGCCTGGGGTGCTGGAGAATTCAGAACAGCTCCTCAGACACCTGTCAGGCCCTGTGCTGGGGGCACAACATGCATTATCTCATCGATCCCTCAACAGCCCTCTCTTTCATCCCCATTTTACAGATGGTGAAGTTGAGGCTCACAGAGCCTATAATTCAGTCTAGTGGGTAGTAAGGAAGGCCAGGATTTGAATCCAGATCCTCTTTAATTTTATCATAATTCACTCATTTGAATGTATATTTCAGTGATTTTTAGTAAATTTAAAAAGTTGTGCAACCATCACTATAATCCATCACCCACACCACCACCACCAAATCCCTTGTGCTCTTTTGAATTCAATCTCCATTCCCATCTTTAGCTCCAGGCAACCCACTAACCTACTGTATGTCTGTAAATTTACTTTTTTCTGGACATTTCATGTAAATGAAATCATACAATATATGGTCTTTTCATCTGGCTTCTTTTACTTAGCCAACAACATCCATGTTGTTGTGTGTGTTGGTAGTTCATTCATTTTTATTACGGAAGAGTATTCCGTTGTATGTGTGTACTGCATTTTGTTTTTCCATTTACCAATTGATGGGCATTTGGATTTTTTCCATTTCCTGGATGTTATGAATAATTCTGCTATGAACATTCATGTGTCTTTGTGTGGAGGTATGTTTTTATTTCTTTTGGGTAGATTCCTAGGAACGGAATTGCTGGGTTTAATGGTAAGTTTATGTCTATCTTTATAAAAAACTACCAAACTGTTTTTAAAGTGGCTCTTTCATTTTGCATTGAGCTCAGGTCCTTGTGAGTCTAAAGCGCATGTTCTTGCCCACTGGATTATGTATTATGTCTCACATTGCTCCATGCTGTTACTAATTTCAGCAATCGTTGCTTGATGTCTGTCTGTGCTGGTCCTGGTCCTAGATGGTAGGAATAGAGAGATGAAAGAGATAGAGTTTGTTTTCTGCTTTCTGTGTTCAGTTGGATAATTCATCACAATTCTTCTGCCACATGACCTTGCAGTGTAGTAGATGAGTAGAGTGAATTCCCCACCCAGAACGTTGGGTGTTGGGAAAGGCCGTCTCTGTGTACAGTCTTTTGACCCCTGCTTGGCCATAATAAGAATAAGCTTGAGCCTGGAATATTTCCTTACTGGGAGACAAAGAGCTCTCACAGCCTGTGCTGAGCTTATGGCCTTGGGAAGGACTATCTTCCTCTGTTCCAGGCTTGATGTGTACTCCTGTGTTCTGCTAAGCGCATGCATCAGTGGCCCTCACGCATGCCCCAGCTTCCTGTATTTCAGACCCTGGGAGGAAGGATTGGGGTCCTCGTGCTGCAGCATGACGTGGGGTATGTGTTGCATCAGATGTGGGTCCTCTGGCCATGGGGGACTGGCGCATTGCACAGGGCTGCCTCTTGTGCACACTCCGTCTCCTCTCTTGCTGCAAGTAAAAAACGCTGGACCACTTGAGCCTGGTGTGGTTGCGGTCTGTTTTCAGTGGCATCGAATCATGCATGGTCTCTTTCTTGGGTGACCCTTGTCCACCTTTTAACTTTGGCTGCCCTCATGTTATACAGTTTGTCCTGCCTCACAGCCTGACACCCAGAGAATAGTGAAACATGCTGTGGCCAATGGGACATTAACAGGTATGATGCAAACTGATGCCTCAAATGTGCTTGTGTGCTTTGACTCACCTCTTTGCACTATTATGATCCATTATAGAAAAGCATATCCTGGTTAGCTGCTGCTCCTTCAGCCTGAGGCTTAGAACAAGCATGGAGTGGAGTGGATCTGAATCCAACTCACAGCTTAAAGCTATGTGCAGTTTCCCTGTCTCTCCTGTTACTGAAGAGAAAAAAGGTGGTGGGTCATGTTGTTTCCACTGCTGGCCAGTGGGTGGCACTGTCAACCTGGGACAGCTTGGTTGCTGGTGTAAACACCTGCCCTTCTATAATCAGCTCTGCAATTCTGGGGCCAGGAATTTGCAAACTGCATTTCCTACGCTCCTCTGCCATATGGCTTCCTCTTAGGGTGCATTGGATGGAGATCAGAAGGTGGGAAAGCAGGGAGATTTCTGTAGCTGTAGCAGCAACAGGAGTGGAGTGATTCCAGACTCCAGTACCCCAGGTGGAGGCGGCACCTTTTGTGCGGTGCTAGCCCTGGTGGAGGTGGCCCCTCTTTGGTAAATACAGAAGTGACTGCAGTGGCATCTCTGGTAGTACAGCATTAGGTGCAGGCTCACAGATCCAACCTAGGGGCGGCTTCTGATATCTGTTATCACCCCTTCTTTTTGCTTATCAGACCCTCTTTTCCAATTGATCTTACACTTATATCCAAAGCCTTATAATCAGTTTGTTTGTTTGAAATACCTAGAATGGTATCTGCTTTGCTGACACTATTGCTTTCTGAAGCATGAGCATAGGAAACCATTGATCTTGGGGTGGGTGGGAGGCAGGGAATGATGAGAAATTGTCTACTTCTGTGTATGAGGAAAGCATTGGCTAACCGTGATCCTAAAGGCCCAGGAGGGCTTCCAAATCATATTATTAGTTCTTCTTTTTTTGGTATCATGCCGCGTTGAATACAGCTAGTCAATGATTGGATGCCAGGTAATTGATGCTAAGACTTTTCTTGGGCCTTCTGATTTCTCGTTTACCCTGAAGATAACCTGAAACGAACCAGTGATATACTGAGTTAGTTAAACTGAGCATTATTCCAGGGATTCTGCTTCTTTCTCTCCCACCCTGGCCTTCTAGGCAAGCCAGGTGCTAAGCTACGCCACCCACAGAATGGCGGCCTTCCTCCCCAGTGCCCTGGCCTTCCAGGCTTGCCCCAGCTTACCTGTTTTTCAGAATCCACGAGGTCCCTTTTATTGAAGCCCATCAGGATCCAGAGCTTTATAGACGACGTCAGGCGGAGTGAGGAAAAGGCACTCTCTGGCACAGCTGTGAAAACGTCTCCTGAGGTCTGCATCAGCCCCCAGGTCTTTGTTGATTACTTTAAGCAAAGCTCTTCAGTTTCTCTGCGGGGCACTTCTCTCCAAGTGACTACAATCAGGTTAGGCAGGTGGTCAGGGAAACAAGGCTGAACAATGGCTTTTCTGTTCAAGTTAGTTCAGATCAGCAAGAAGCCCTAAATCTGATTTTTTCAGCTTCACTTGGAGAGAAGGAAAAGTTTGATCACCCTGCTGAGGAGAAAAATAAGCCATTATTGCTCAAAGAAGGTACCTGTCCTAGATTTGAGGGGCACACGTTGTCCTGGATGGTTTCTGGGTCTCAGTGGGATGGCCTGTTGACCTCACCCCTGTGTACCTAGGAAGGATATGAATGAGAAGGTGGATCCTTCATGGAGCCAGACTCCCAGGATCTGATACCTGAAGCTTCTAGCGTCGTGTCAGCTTATCTACTTTCTCCAACTCCCCATTAGAGAAATCTTATTTCTTTACACACCTGTCACACTGATTTCATTTCAGTCACACAACCCGCCTGGTCCTTACCACACAGGTTTGAAGAAGCTGTAGAAGGACCCCTTTCCTAGAACCAGGCAGTCAGTGTGCAAGCCCAGTTAGACTCACTGTAGTCATGTGCCTTTGGGCAAGTCACTTCACCTCTGAGAACCTCAGTCTCTTCACCTGTAAAATGGGGGTGACATTAGAGCCTGTGCTACGTACCTGGCAGGGTTGTGGAGACCATCAAAGAGAATGATATAATGTAAGTGTTGGGCAAACAGTAATTCTCAGCTGTCTGAGTTTGTGCCTGTTCTCTCACACATCAGAAACTGTGGCGGCACACAGAACAGGTTATATTTTATCGACCACTATTCAATTTTACCTACTAATCAACTGGTCGACCCTTGGATGACACCTGGACTGCTTAATGTGCTGACCAATGTCTCTTGTACATTTATATGAGAAAGGTCTTCGTTCTACGTTCTAAGCTATGGCTTCTCAAACTTTTATGTGCACATGAATCCCTGAGGATATTGATAATATGCAGATTCTGATTCAGTAGGTCTGAGGTGGGGCTGGGGATTCTTCATTTTCCACAAACCCCCAGGTCATATCCATGCTGCTGGTGTGACGATCACACTTTGAGTAGCGAGAATCTGGAAAGTATGGTATCTTTTCTTGGCATACTCTTGGTGTTATGCTCCACTTGTATTTACTTGTTTCAAGTTTAACTCCACCTTCTAAAATTTTGTGTGGCTCAAAGTAGCCCAACTGTAGGAAAAAAACAACTGAAGTTTGCACAAGGCCCAGAACCTGGCAGTGCACTGTGAAGGGCTCGTAGCACATCACTGGTGTCAACGTGGTACAGCAGGAGTGGAAGCCGTCACACTGCTCAGGCCAGAGGTGGCCATTTTCCCTTTATGAGCAAAACCACTAGAGCTTGCTCATTTTTGCCTTCCCAGGTGGCACTGACCCCCTATAAACATTTGATGAGCTGTGTCTTCAGTGAGTAGGAAATTAAGCAACTCACTCCCCCTGTTGGCTGTTTATTACTCCAAATTTCGGAAAAACAGATTATATCTTCTACAGAAGCTCTCCTCCTTTACACTGTTTTATTTCTTTCCACATACAGCTGAACTTGTCACCCAGCACTGAATCTCCACCCATCTTGTCCTGTAAGTTCAGATTTACAAGGACAGAGCAGGGAGAGGAGCCTCAGGCTCGGGTGGTTGGTAGCTCCTGAAATAACCATGATGATAACTTTTAGTCTCAAGGTTCATATTGAAATCCAAATCTATTGTTCATTTAGAGGGGATAAGTGGTCCTCATCAGACTGGCACCCGTGCTTCTCTGTTTCTCCCCATCCACCCCAGAGCAATGGTGCTTCATGATGACTAGCTCCTTTTGACATGAACAAGTTCAGTGTCAAAGTGTTGGGTGACTCAAAAACTCATGCATCAAAAGGTAGAAAACATTTTGTGTTTTTATATTATGAAGCACTGGGGAGTATAAGAATCGTCCTTCCTTTGATCCTCTCCTCAGTTTCCTTCCTCCCTCCCTCCCTCCCTCCCTCCTTCCCTTCCTCTCTTCCTCCCTCCCTTCCTTCCTTCCTTCTTTTCACCCATATTTACCATTTTGTGTAACACCCATATGGTGGAGATTAGAAAATATATTATTTTCTAATTAGAGGAGGGGGAAAAGGATTGAAAAAAAGGAAAATGGAAGGTAAATAAATTTTATAATTTTTGAAGTTGTAAGTGTCAAGATTTCAGGCTTTTATTTTACTCCCCACAAAGCAAGCCGGCAAATAAAGAAACCCTGCAGGGACTGACACAAAATGAGCAAAGTTTTAGAAGCTTTTCCTCAGGAAAAAAAAAAGTGCTGATTTACAAGCAAGGTTATCTGTTGTGTGGATTTGGAAGGAGATGAAAATGTATCACTAGCCATCTAGACATTTGTCAAAACAACTGAATTCTATGAAGTGGAACAGGTGAACGAAAGAACCAATACCAGGGAAAGAGGTTCAAAATGGGCTCTACTGTGTCAGAATTTTTCTACAAAGACAGAGAAGCTTTCAGCTGTGTGGGATAAAGTCTCTCACTAAGTGAGAAACCAACAGACCTTGGGAAGAAGGGGCGTTCAATTTCACCTTGTAGGGCATGTGACTTTGTCAACTCGGGATGTGTGGTCAAACGCTCTTATGTTCAAACATGTCTCAGTATTCCTCAGCATCCTTCCTGGGTCCAGGGGCGCCTGTCTGATTCAGGTATTGAGTGCCTACTTCTTGGATATGAGGAGGGGTTCAGGATACCTTGATTTACAGTCCCGCTGTGACTGTTCACAGAGGGGAGAGGTAATTCCCCAAAGGGAAAAAGGGTGCTGTTATCAGAAGAATGAGGAGTGGATGCTGGTCACCTGAAAAAAATACCTCCTGTTCTTGGAGGATGATACTTGATTCCAACATTGAATTCACCTTCTGTTGATGTCACAGCTGTCTGATGAATTTTGGTCTGACATTCCATGCCATGTTTGTTAAAAGTGCATTTGCTCTACTGAAGCATGACATCCCAGGAGCAATGAGCACTCTTTTCTTTTCTTTTTTTTTTTAATATTTATTTATTGGCTGCACTGGGTCTTAGTTGCGGCACATGGGATCTTTGTTTCGGCATGCAGGATCTAGTTCCCTGACCAGGGATCAAACCTGGGTCCCCTGCATTGGGAGCGCAGAGTCTTAACCACTGGACCACCAGGGAAGTCCTGCAATGAGCACTCTTAATACTCAGATCTTGGTTTCTAAATAGTATTGTCTATTAAAAGTTACCAGGGCTCCTTGGAGAAATGGGTGATCCCAGGGCTGGGACAGGAAAAGTACAAGGTATACCTGAAACATCCTTTTTTTTTTTTTTTTAATCGCAAAATATGAAGTGCTAAA
This sequence comes from Globicephala melas, assembly GCF_963455315.2. Taxonomy (NCBI): domain Eukaryota; kingdom Metazoa; phylum Chordata; class Mammalia; order Artiodactyla; family Delphinidae; genus Globicephala; species Globicephala melas. The sequence goes on from NC_083328.1 coordinate 23,683,196, forward strand.
AAAAAATGGAGGCATATCACAATGAAACAGAAGTTAGCCTGAAGGGGCTCTCACTGGCTAAATCTGGGATAATCTGAACATCTGAATTTAAAATGATAGTAGTGGATTTTAACAATAGACAGAATTAAAGGAGAATCCATGAGTCCGAACTGACATTAAGATAGAAAAAAAGACAAGAGAGGGAGAAGAGAAAGTGCTGAAGAATGTCAACTAATAGACGTAGAAGGAATGTTAGACTTAGAAACTCACATTTTTGTAACCATCAGTGAAATACCCAGTTCATGAAAGAATCAACAGCCTAGGCAGAAACCATTAGATGAAATATTGCTGGGAAAAGTGTGGCATGAGCCTCAAAATATCTACCTACAGATCATTTATTAATTTACGATAAAGGTACCTTTAGAATGGAGAAATGTGCAGGCACCGCCTTAGCTGAGTAATCAAACTTATCATCATTCGCCTCCTGAGGTAAGATCACTGAGCGTGTCAGAGCAATACTTATGTAATATTCTTGCCAAAAATATAACCAGGAGGAGAAAATGCGATACATCCAAATTGAGAGGCATTGTGCAGAACAACTGGCCTGGACTTTTAAAAAATTGAGGACACAGTAGGGGGAAGGGGAAGCGGGGACGAAGTGAGAGAGTAGCATTGACACTACCAAATGACTAGTGGGAAGCTGCTGCATAGCACAGGGAGATTAGCTCGATGCTTTGTGATGACCTAGAGGAGTGGGATAGGGAGGGTGGGAGGGAGGCTCAAGAGGGAGGGGATATGGGGATATATGTATACATATAGCTGATTCACTTTGTTGTACAGCAGAAACTAACACAACATTGTAAAGCAATTATACTCCAATAAAGATATTAAAAAAAATCAATGCCATAAGAACAAACAAACATGTTTGAGAACTGTTCTAGATGAAAGAAGAATAAAAGGAAAGGACAATTAAATGTGATATATGATCTTTGATAGGGTCCTGGACCAAAAAGAAAATAATCCAGCTTCAAAGAACATTATAGAGACAATGGGAAAATTTGGATATGGACCGACTGTTAGTTAATTGTATTTTACTGATAGTAATTCTCCAGAGTGTGATAGTTGTACTATAATTTTATAACATAGTGCTCTTTTTTCTTAATTAAAAAAAATATATTTATTTATTTGGCTGTGCCGGGTCTTAGTTGCGGCATGTGGGATCTAGTACCCTGACCAGGGATCATTTTCTTTATCCATTCATCCGTTTATGGACACTTGGGCTGTTTCCACCACGTGGTATGTAGTCTTTGCGTGTCCTTAGTTTTCTCTGACCTGTGACAATTTCTCATTCTTTCCTTGGTTTTTATGAACTCGATAGTTTTGAGGAGGACTGGTCAGGAGTTTTGTCAAATGCCCCTCAATTTGGGTTTGTCTGAAGCTTTTTTTCTCACAATGCAGACTGGGGAATTTTGGGGGAGGAATAGCCCAGAGGTACATGCTACCAACCTGACATCTATAGTGATGCTGAACTTGATCATGAAGTTAAGGTCGTGTCTGCCAGGCCTCTCTACTGTAAGGTTATTATTTTCCTTTCCACACTCAAGCTGTTTTCTATATTTGTTAGAAGCCAGCTACTAAGTCCTGCCCACACCCAAAGGGAGTGGAATTGGTGGTAACGGGGATGTATAGCTATTATCTGGAGTTTTTCTATACAGAAGAGTTGTTCCTTTCCCCAATGTATTTATCTATTCAACCATTTACTTAAATAAGTATGAACTCTTATATATTTATTTTATACTTTGGGTTAGAATCCAATGCTGGGCTATTTATCCAATGCTGGGCTATTTATTTTTATTTTCCTGTGTGCCCCCTCCTTTTTTTTTGAGCATTTCCTTGCTTTTTGTCTCTATGAGATGCTCCAAGTTCGTTTTGTGTTTTCCAGCCTGATTCTATCAGCCATTTCTCCTGGGAGCCCTGGTTCCTTTCATAGGAGAATGGTATTGAGAAACCAAGCCTGGCAAGTGGGTGACAAACTCTATTTTTATTGCTCTTTAAACTTTACCCTATTCCCCATTAGGCATAAGCCTCACCTTGGGCTTGCTGTCTTTCTTACCATTTTATCTCCTATAACTAAAATATTAGTTATTTGTTGAATGAAGTTTATTGGAACACATTTTAGCTTTTTCCTTTTTTCTTTCAACATTGCCACTAAATTTACTTTCATGTAATGCTGTCATATAGCTAGATCAAGCAAGTGTGCACTGTCTTGGCTTCCTGTCATTATGAACTGACCGAGATCTCATATAATGAAGTCATGTATAATGCATTCGTCACGTATGTACTGCCATGCATGCATTTCACCAGCAGTCATCCGTAATCAATGTGTATTTGCAATTCACTGTTACTTGTTTGTATTCCTGGCCAGGGGCTTGAAAAGGAAAGATGCTTTGTTCCTCGTTCTCCTCCAGTTTGTTTCCTTCCACCCATTTCCAAATATCAAAATTGGATCAGTGCCTCAAGGCCTGACTCCAGTGTCATTTCCTTCACGTTGCCTTTCTATCTTCCTGTCTCATCTCTGAATCCTGTGAGTTCAGTGTTTGTACCTACACAGTGGTATTTACATTTTATTAATTGTACTTATTTGTATATGTCATAATGCTCCTATAAGACTGTAAGTTAATCACAGGCAGGATCTATATCAGATTCAACTTCTTGCCTCCAAATAATAACGAGGATTCAACTGTTCAAAAGTAATTGGAAATTTTAAAAATTAATGTAACTTTTAATCTGATCAGCTATCATTAGTATGTAATGATAGCTAAATTCCAGGAGGAAAAAAAAAGCAAATAAACCAGCCGATCAAAAGGAATGGGAAGCTATAAAAATTAAATTCTAGTGTTAGAATTACAGGTGATTTCTATGTAGAAGAGAGCTAAGGAATCTGAGACTACAGTGAAGTTCCCTTCTCATTCTTAACCTCTCAGATTTTGTCAAACAACAAAAACAGCAATACATAGTAACATCTGGCACTGAAGAGGGTATGGTGAAAAAGTTAAATATATGCATGTGTATATATATCTATTGGAGAGGAATCTGACCTAGAATTACAAAAGATATACATACAAGAAAATTTATTAGTGTTGTTTGTAACAATAGAAATGTATATATGGTGAAAAAATATAGTAAAGTAAAACAAAAATATAAAAACAAAAAAAAAATAGTAAAGTAAAACAAATTGGAAACACCTGAATGTCCATCACTAGCAAATGATCAGGTACAATTTGGTACATCTAAACTATGGGATGTTGTGTAGCTATTAAAAGCTAATGAGATCTCTAGCTATTTTACGGGAGTGATGTCCATGGTGTGCTGTAAAGGAAGGGATGGAGTGATGAGTAGAGAGCTCTTGCAAAAACACCAACCCCCTGGAAGTCAGTGCTAACAAGGAGAAAGGCGTGGGAAGAGACCAGCCAGATGGGTGGGGGCAGAGGTTATAACTCTCCCATAGGGTGACCAGGTAGCCTCTCACTCAGAAAAGGACGTGCTCACTTTCTTAGTCCATTCAGGCTGCTGTAAGAGAATACTATGCACTGGGTGGCTTATAAACAGCAGAAATTTATTGCTTGCAGTTCTGGAGGCTGGGAAGCCCATGATCAAGGCACCAGCGGATTCAGTGTCTGGTAATAACTTTCTGGTTCACAGGTGGTTGTCCTCTCGCTGTGTCCTCATATGGTGGAAGAGAAAGGGAAGCTCTCTGGGGTCTCTTTTATAAGGGCACTAATCCCATTCATGAGGGCTCCACCTTCATGACTTAATCACCTCCTAAAGGCCCCACTTAAAATACCATGACCTCGAGGGTTATGATTTCAATATATGAATTTGTGGGGGACATAATCATTCAGTCCATTGCACCTTGGCAGTGGCCATGATCTGTTAGTCTTATTGACTCCCATATGAAGATAACATTTGTATCTAGTGCTTCAGAGGTCTTGGGTGTTGTTTGGGGATTTTGCTGTAGGTTGCTCATGTCATCATGGCATCTGGAATTTAGATGAGAGAGAAGCAATTCATGTTGATTAATTTTTTTGTTTGTGGTGTTTGAAAACTCTGAGCTTTATCTTTTAGAGGGGTGTGATTAAAAGGGCTGAGTATCAGCCTTCCCCTTTTTACTTAATTAGAAAGGGTTTATAGAGCAGTTAAAACGTCGTTTTATCCATACAAATGGGTGCCCATTCAAATGGATGACACACATCTGAAAGGATGCTCAGACTCACCAGTGTCAGAGAATTGTAACTTAAGGTAACAATGAGATATAGCTCTCAGGCTGGGAAAGAAATGGAAAAGACTAATTACATCTCCTACTGGTGGGGTAGCAGGGAAAGGATTATTCTTTTATATCGATGAAGAAAAGAATTCATTCAGCTGTTTTGGCCACATTTATTCAAATTAAAACATGCAGATTACTTGAAATTATTAAATAATAAAGGTAATAAAATACATGCAAATTTTAAAGAATAATGATAAAATGAGCATTCATGAGCCCACTTCCAGCCTGAGAATTGGATCATCACCAATGCTGTTAAATCCCCTGGCAAGCTCCTCTCCAGATAACCACAATCCTATTTTCTTGCTTTGTTCTATTAAAAATAGTTTAAAAGAAATACATATACTCTTTGATCCTGCAGTCTCTTCCCTGGGACTCCATCTCATAGAAATAAATAGCCATAGTACATAAGGACATTTGAGGAGTGGATTTACTGCAGCATTGTCGTTATTTGGAAAAAAGGGGACACAACTGCATGCTTGTTAATGACTGAATAAATTACAGGACATCCACACCATGGAATTTTGTGCAGCCATTAAAAGCGATGAATTAGAGTAATACCAGATGCCTTGGAGGGCTTTCCATGGCATGTTGTAGAATGAGAAAACAGGAACAAGGAGTGTGAGGAAAATGACAAATGCCCATGTATTGCATAGAGTGTGTAAAAACATATAATTGCGTGTGACTACATGAATATGGAGACAAATTTAGAAGACTATACTCTAGGTTGTCAGAAGGATTACTAGAGCGGGGGAAGAGGGTGAGATGGGAAGGAAGGGAGGATTGGACAGGTGAGCAAAAAGGGAAGGAGAAAAGCTTACGTGGGTCTCAGTTGCTTCATCAGAGAAGCAGGGATAAAAATTCCTGTCTTTTTTTGTCCTAGGGCCTTATGTGAAGATTTCACAAATGATGCAAAAGCTTTTTTGAAAATGTTCAAGGCTCTGCCCAAATGTGTGATCGTAGGATTTATTATCCTACGTGCAGTTGGTAATTATAATAGTGATGTGGTATTGAGACAATAATTTTATTGTTCTAGGCCTAACATGGTTTTATCTATTAGACAGGGATAATGAGAACTAACCCAAATGATGGCTGGTGTCCTTCCAGGTGAACTAGTAAAATCACACTGCCTGGATGCCCATCGGTCTGTATATTCCTGTCCTCAACCACAGCAAGGTTCCAAGTATGACCCATTTGGCCTGATTGCTGAATCATTCCCCGCTTTGGGTGTTTCACCCAGACCACCTTCAAAACAATTTTGCTGAGTTCGCCAAAACTGGAGTTGTTTACTTTCTCAGGGCCACACCACCTTGGGTTCTTTGGATCACGATGAAATGAAGGTCGCCAGGCCATGTGGGATATACACAGTGGATTCATTTGTTAGGGCTGCTGTAACAAACTACCACAAACTGGTGGCCTAGAACAACAGACATTTTTTCTCTCCCAGTTCTGGAGGCCGGAAGCCCAAAGTTGAGGTGTCAACAGGGCCACGTTCCCTCTGAAGGTTTTAGGGGAGGATCCTCCCTCTTAGCTTCTCGTGGTGGCTGGCAGTCCCTGGAGTTCCTTGCCTCGTTCCCATCACTTGGATTTCTGGCTCCGTCTTCACGTGGGCTTTTCCCCTGCATCTCTGCGTCCAAATTTCTCTCGTAAAAGGATGCCAGCCCTCCTCCGGTACGATCTCATCTTAACTAATTACATCTGCAGAGATGCTAATTCCAAATAGGGTCACATGCTGAGGTTCTGGGTAGACATGAATTTGGGGGGACACTATTCAACCCAGGACAGACACAAGAGAGGGGGTCACACCCTATTCCCTGCTTTCTGTCTTCTGCCTGAAGGTGGGCTTCTCATGGAGCCCCAGAATTGACATTACCCAATCTGAGATGAATTTCAGTGGGTTTTACTAGAGATCTGTAGCTGAGCCCCTTCAAGCATGACCAAGCCACCATGGTGCGGAGGGGTGTGGGGTGTGGTGGAATGCTTGGGGCACTTTTACTGTTGCCTTTGGGTGGGAATAATGGACCTCTGGCAACACCCAGTCACCATCTTTCTTGACCTTCTTTGGTACTCTGATGACCAGGTTTTTCCTAAATTTTTATAGAAACGTGAAAAACAAACATGAATTCTAAAACTAAGAGACACTTAGGGGACAAGGAACCTTTCGGCACAGCATAGTCATTAGACAAATTCAAATTTTCAGCCAAGGACCTCCAGGCAGTGTCCAATCCCTGCTACAGAGCAGCTGCTAGTTCAATGGAAGGAGCTTGACTACCACGGTGGTCCTGCCTGGAGCCAGTGTCTGTTAGTCTTGTTTCCTTCCCACCAGACAAAAAGGAGACTTACACATGGGGACCTGCTGAGGTGCACTCAAGACTCTTCTGCAACAAAAAGTGAGGTTGCACAATGAAAACCTCAAGGAAAGGTTTTAAAAATTGTGCCAGTTGTGTCAGTAATCAGGACAAATCTTTTTATTTATTAATTTTTCTATTGTGGTCGAATACACATGACATAAAATTTACCATTTAAGCCATTTTAAAGCGTATAATTCGGTCCCATTCAGTGCATTCACAATATCATGCAACCATCACCTCTACCTAGTTCCAGACTATTTTCATCACCCCAAAAGAAAATCCAGTGTCCATTAAGCAGTCACTCCCTATCTCCCTCTCTTTCCAGCTCCTGGCAACTACTAATCTGCTCTCTGTCTCTATGGGTTTGTTTATTCTGGATATTTCATATAAATGGAATATGCTACCTTTGTGTCTGGCTTCTTTCACTGAGCATCATGTTTTCAAGGTTCATTCATGTTGGAGCAAGTGCTTCATTCCTTTCTGTGACTGAACAATATTCCATCGTATAGATATAATACATTTTATTTATCCCTTCATCAGTTGGATAAGCCTATTTTAAGCTTCTTTTATCCAATAGGTAAGCAATGTTTAACAACTTTTTATTTTGGAATAATTTTAGATTTACAGAAATTTATAAAGACAGTACAGAGAGTTCCCATATTATACACACACCCCCACCTCCAGTTTCCTCCACTGTTAACATCTGACATCCCCAGAGCACATTTGTTAAAACTCAGAAACAGACACTGGCACTTTGCTATTAACTAAACTGCAGACTTTATTTGGGTTTTGCCAGGTTTGCCATTAATGCCCTCTTTTTGTCCAGGATCCAATCCAGGATACCACATTGCATTTAGTTGTCATGACTCCCCAGTCACCTATGGTCTGTGACACTTTTTCACTCGTTCTTTACTTTTATGACCTGACAGTCTTGAGTCTACCGGCCAGGTATCCTGTAGAAAGTTCCCCAGTCTGGGTTTGCTGGATGCTTTTTTCATGATTACACTGGAGGGATGTGTTTTTTGTGCATGTTATCCAGACAAGTCTCCACTGGGAATACTTTTGCCTATAAAAATATGACCCCCTTAGGGGTGTAAAGAGGGCATTAACTTGTCTTTTTCTTCATTCTTTGAGTGATTGCAAATGCTATCCAATCTACCCCCCATAGGCTCTGCAGATAGTTAGGTTCCCATTTTATGGGTGAGGCAGCAGGCGCCTTGTGAGTGGCAGAAAGGAGATTCTGACCCAGAAGCCAGTGCCATGATCTGTCCACAACTCCACATGCACATGCTGGTGGGCGGCTAACAAATTGGTTTGTCCAAGGGCATGTTCAACTGTACGCTCAGTTCCTCTCTGGAAGAGTTTCAATATCATCTAATTAGGTAACATGGTAGCAGGGCAACCATTACTTATAGTAGATGTGGAGTTGTAAATTATTCTATTTAATTAAGGACTGCTCCCTTCCTATTAAAGAAAAGCTTATCATAGGTTAGTAAATTTATTGGGAACACTTAACTTTAGCTAATTAAGCCGTTTGAACTCAAGGCAAGGGCATTCATTAATAATCAAGCCCAAGCAGTTGAGGGCAATTAGTGAAACAGCTGGTCTTTATCTCACTGATAAAGGGTGGTTAATAGAGATCTTTACAGCTGTTATAAATGTCCCCAAAGCAATATCTTTTTCAAAAGTTTGCGTTAGTTAAAAATATAGAGGAAGTGGGACTTCCCTGGTGGTCCAGTGTCTAACACTCCACGCTCCCAATGCAGGGGGCCCGGGTTGTGTCCCTGGTCAGGAACTAGATCCCGCATGCGGCAACAAAGATCCCGCACGTGGCAACGAAGATCCCACGTGCCGCAAGTAAGACCCGGTGCAGCCAAATAAATAAATATCTTAAAAAATATATAGAAGAAGGAACTAAATTTAAAAGGACTGAGTTGGTAGCAATCTTGGTCTCCCAGCCCTAGGCCGAGGGCCAGAAGGAAGTGGAATTCATCAGCCGTGGCCCCATTCCCAGCCATCTCCATTTTTTTCTGGGCAGAGCCTGATCTGGAAGTCAGCATCGTACTTGTCTTTCCCGCTGGAATCTTGGCTGCCTGAGGAGCAAAGGGCAAGTGTTGATCATCTATACACGCAGAGATCATATTTTTTGAAAGAAAAATGGAGGAATGTGGTCTGACAAACTGTTTCTTTTCTGATCTGTGATGTCTTTATATAGAAAGTCTCACAGAGATCCCCTTTCTAAATGATATTGGCTCAAAATTCTTCTTCTTAAACTGAAGTGTAAGGCATTGACTCTGAAAAATCTTGGCTGGATGTCTTGGAGAACGTCCCACATCGGGATTTGTCTAAGGTTTCCTTTTGGTGTTTAACGTTAAGTCCCTCTATCCCCTACATTTCCTGTAAACGGGAAGTTTCCTTCAGAGCCTTGATTAGATTGAAGTGAAACATTTTGGCAAGCGTGCTTCAAGGTGATACCATGTATCTCACGTGCCTCATGCCAGGAGGTACATAAATGTCTTTTTGTTCCCCTCTTGGTGATGCCAATCTTGAGCCCTGCGTTGAAGAGGTAAGACCAGACCTCTGCATTGCAGAGGTACATTTCCCCCTCTGGAATCGGTACACAGTATATGGGCTGTTCCCTTTATCTGCAGTACTTCTCCCATGGCCTCCCTGTGCTTGATGTTCTCATCATTCTGGCCTCTACTCAAGTGTCACCTTCTCTCATTGGGCATTAGGCACCTGCTCTCAGGTGGCCTGCAAGGCCCTGTGTGCTCTGCCCTTGGCTGGCTCCTGGACTCATCTTGAACAAACCTCCCTTCCCTGTTGCAGCCCGGCCACACTGTCCACCTTTCAGTGCCTGGAGTGTGACGTGCTCCCTTCTGTCAAAGACGTGCCTGGAACACGTGGCTCGCCTTCTTACCCAGTTATCCCCTTCTCATCCTTTAGGGTTAAACTAGGGTCCTTTCCTGAGGGATGTCTTCCTGGACTGTGCAGCCCAGTCTGGGTAAAATCCCACTTTTGAATGGGTGCCAAGGTGCCACATAAGTTTCCTGTGTGGTGCTCATCACACTTGGAATTTTCCGTTTTCTTTAGGTGATTATCATACTCATTTCTGTCTTCCCCTCAGAAGCTAAGCTTCACAGGGCCAGGGCACCTGCCTAGTTTTGTTCATCCTTGTAAACCCAAACACCTAGCACAGTGCTTTGCACATAGTAGGCACTCGAGAAACATTTGTTGGATGAATGAATGAATGGTCACTAGTTGAATGGCTTCAGGGAGACCCTGTGATAAGGACTTCCTGAAGGATCCTGGTCCTATTTGGTACTGGGAATTTTCTTTTCTTTCTTTCTTTCTTCTTTTAAAATATTTATTTATTTGGCCGCACCTGGTCTTAGTTGCGGCATGCAGGATCTAGTTCCCTGACCGGGGATAGAATCTGGGCTCCCTGCATGGGGAGCACAGAGTCTTAACCACTGGACCACCAGGGAAGTCCCGGTACTGGGAAGTTTCTAGACTAAGGGTTGACAACCTTTTTCTGGAAAGGACCAGGTAGTAAATATTTTCCGCTTGCTGGGCCAGATGATTGACTGGGTTGACTGGGTTTCCCCATCTGTAAAAAGGAAAATAGTAATAGTTCCTAGCTCATATGATTATTATGAAGGTTCCATAAGCTAATATATGTGGTGTTTAAAGTGGCTGGTACATAATCTCGCTTGGGTTTTAGCTGTTATTTTGGGGCTTTCATATGGTGGGGACAAAGGCAAGAAGCGCATTCATCAGTAACGAAACACATGTTACTATCAGCTAGAAGAAAGCATGGCAAATAGAAACCCTACTGGATTTCCACATGGGTGTCAGTGACAGGCGGCCTTGATTAAAGACCTGAGAAGTCACAGTGGGAAGAGCCGCCTTGTTCCCAGAGGAAAATGACAATCTGCAGAAAGAAGCAGCACAAGGCTTAGGGTGGGAGAGCTGGAAAGAGAGGCACAGCAGAATATTACTGAATCATTGTAATATTTTCCCTAGGAAAGTCCCAGGGGTCCTTGCGGAGGCCTTAATCGCCTATTCTAGGCGGCAGAAGCTTAGTTCCTCACTCTTTGCGAGCCGTGCTCCCTATGGCCTCTGTCTGTCTCCGTTAGAGCCTAATCATATTTGAAAGTAGTTTTTATCTGTGATTATTCATCCGTATGTGAGGAGCTTACGTGTCTAAGCTGCCACTTCCATCAAATCCAAGCACGTGGTCCCCTTAATACACACAGGCCTAGGGCTGGCGAGAAAAGCAGTCCCCACCCCCATCCCCGCAGGGAGAGTCTAGCGAATTAGAGGGGACCAGCTCTGGGGCGGGGTGGAGGGGGGGAAGGGGGAAGGGAAGGCAGAGGGTGGCGGCGTTGGCATTGAGACCTGAGGCAAAATAACTGATAATATAAGGAACTACAGTCAGGCCTCTAAATCGACAGGTGGGCTTGTCCTAAGGCATGGCTTCTCAGACTTTAATAAGATGGTGTCTGTGAAGATTAAATATTAGCTTAGAGAACAATATTTCATTTTCACTGGCTCTTTCTAAACTGTGGGAGATGATGTGCCGGGCTAAGTTTAATGCTACGCACATGTTTCAGGTTAATTCTGTGTTAAATTGTGGTGGGGATTAGAGGGGAATTTCACCGCCCTTCAAAAGGTGGTGGGATGCTGACATGGGGGCGGGGAGCCAGCCCACGGGGCAGGCCAAGGACAAAGGTGCAGGGCACCAGGCTAGAGCAAAGACAAAGCTTTTTGATTGCCCCGTTTCTCCTACTGATTTTTTGTTTTTGTTTTTTTCAGTTTTGTGATATAATTCATTACCCATTTAAGGTGTACAGTCCAGTGGGTTTTAGTATATTCACAGTGCTGTGCAACCATACCACAATCAATTTTAGAACAGTTTCATGCCAAAGAAGAATCCCCATACCCATTAGCAGTCACTCCCCATTTCTCACCAACCTCCCAGCCCTGGGCAACCACTAATCTACTTTCTGTTTCCATAGATTCACCTATTCCGGACATTACATGTAATTGGAATCATACAGCATATGGTCTTTGCAACTGGTTTATTTCACTTAGCATCATGTTTTCAAGGTTCATCCATGCTGGAGCATGCATCAGTGCTTCATTCCTTTTTATGGCTGAATAATATTCCATTGTATGGACATACCACATTTTATTCATCCATTCATCTGTTGATAGACATTTGGATTGTTTCCAGTTTTTGGCTATTATAATCATTTGTTACAAGGTTTTGTGTGGACATAAGTTTTCATTTCTCTTGGATATATACCTAGGAATGGAATTGCAGGGTCTTGTGGTATCTCTCTGTTTAACCTTTTGAGGAACTACCAGACTGTTTTTCAAAGTGGCTGTACCACATTACATTCCCAACAGCACTGTGTTCTCTGTATCTTCACCAATATTTGTTATTATCTCTTCTTTTGATTATAGCCATCCTCGTGCTTCCCATCATATTGTTTAATCATAGTCTTAATGACCATTCCATCAATGTGTTGGGTTGGCCAAAAAGCTCGTTTCTGTTTTTCCATTACATCTTATGGAAAAACCTGAACTAACTTTTTGGCCAACCCTATATTACCTAGAAGGAGCACTTTTTGGAAAATGTGCTCAGGGGTGCAATTGTTACTCTATCTCTCACAGCTAGACCACAGGTCCAGATGTGCAGGTCACCACCTGCTATTTGTAGGGTTTGAGTTAAGAGTACAAACAGAGGCTCACATACTGTATGTTTACATATTTAAATGTAAATCAATATCTGTTTTATCCTCCTGCCTTGGTAAATAAACCTTCATAGTGACAAAATTAAAAAATTCAAATAAAGCTAAGGTTTTTGTTTTGTTTTGTTTGGTTTGGTATTTTGGCCATGCTGTGCAGCATGTGGGATTGTTTCCTGACCAGAGATTGAACCCAGGCCTCCACAGTGAAAGCACTGAATCCTAACCACTAGGCCACCAGGGAACTCCCCCAAAGCTAAGATTTTTATATGACCAAAGGTTGGCACAATATTTAAGACTATTCAGTTAAATTACTGGATGCTTTTTGGATAGTCTGTAAGTGGGCTGGCTGGCAATGTTTGGATGAGTAAGAAAAGACACCTATAATTCATAAATTATATTTTCCTTAAAATTTCTTGCCTTAATTTTAGCAAAATCACTAATAGTGTTTTTATAATCAAGATTTTCACTAATTTGTGTTTATTGACAATAATGATTTTGTGATTATAAATGAAATATAATTGGATTTAAAATATTCAATATTTGGATATAGTTTCACCAAGAAAATATATTACAGGTAAAAATTAAAAAATTAAAATTATAACCGATATGTGTTTTAAAAAAAGTTATTTCTTCCTGAGGTAGTCAAAATAATTTATTAAAATTAAAAGGTAAAATACAAATTATAAATAAATGTTAATAATTTAAATATTCAAATATTGAAAGTCGATATTTGAATACTTTAATATTTAATAGTCAAATATTGAAATATTCAAAATTTAATTTTTAACATTTTAATTAGATTTTATTGCATGTTTTTATTTAAAAACTATTCATAATTCTAATTTTCCATGTCCATTCAGTCATCAATGCCAAGAATCAGTATTATGGTCCTATGTTATGCCCAGACTTCTACATATACAAAATTAAGAGTAATATGAATTATTTAGTACTCCAGCATTTTTCTCGGCCACCACGTGCAGCGATTGCAAATGCCATACTGATTCCTGCAAAGGTCCAGAGCCACAAATTGGAACACAAAGGGAAGCTAGAAATAAGCTTGCCTCACCATGGGGAAATGGTGCTATGTTGTGCAAGAATCTATCGCAGTGACTCTATCCGAGAGACAGTATCTGACAAGTTAGTTCATTTGTCCTCTCTCTCACCTAAGCGCTCCTGCCACTCAGACCACCCCTCCGGCACCCCCCAGGCAGTGCTCATGTCTGCTTTGGCATTGGCACCACACCCCAATCTTCAAGCCGTTTGACACCGTTGCCTTCCGTTTTGAGGACAGAGGTCAAGATCTTGGAGAGGTGTTTCTCTGGGGCTTGAATGGTATCGCTCATCAGAGTGGATGTTTTGGGTAATGGGTCATGCTTTGATGGTGCTAGGTACAGATCCCAAGTGATAGAGGTGCCCCCTGTTGTTCAGGTCTGAGGGTTGTCCTACAGGTGTGTGTGGGGGAAGAGGGATTTGAGGAAGAGCTTCTGGGCTTTAACACCTGGATGGCATCTTGAAGTGCATAACCCATCTTCTTTTGATGCTTGTGGGAACTTTTCTCCATATTTCTCATCTGGGCAGTATTTTCTCACTTCTGATTTTACTGTTCTGTGAATAGTACTAAGAGCTAAGACTCTTATGGGTCAGAGTGGTGGGCTTTTCCATTTTATTTAAGGATGCAAGTATTATTTTCCTAATAATGGTTGGTTTTGGTTTTGTGGACCAAAAGCATTGCTACAAACACCTATTCTCAAATATTCTTATCCACAGATAAAGAACTAGGTAAATGCTATGGTGCTGGATAAAAAAGTCAACAACAAACCACCCAACGTTACTTGAGCAATTTTATTTGACTATTAGCAGAGAATATTTTGCACTAGAGGCTTATATCAAGTAATAACTGAATGTTAAGCAAACAGGCCATCAATTATTAAAATGCAGCTGCTATTAATGTAATCCTTTACATTTCAGTAACACCAGCATTTGGAGGGGGGATGTAAAGCTGGTTAGAATTATCTGATGTGCAAAATAAGAATATAACCATGGTCCCTTTGCAAAAAATTTTTTTGGAGGATTTAGCTCTAAATTTTCCATTTAGGAGTGGGTTGTGACTGGGAAAGAGAGGTGTAAAATCCAGTCTGATGTAGAAACATCTGATCAAGATGTCAGCACAAGCAATATTCTGAAGGCTTAGGGCTCTTGCAGACCCAAAGTTTACCTTTAATACAGGATGCAGATAATTTTCTGTATTGGCCCAACTTAGGACAACTTCTTTTTGTGAACACATTTTCTTTTACTTATTTTTTGGAATATAGACAATACATTTGCATGGTTAAAAAACTAAAAAGTAAAAAAAAAAAACAAAACAGTGAAAACTCTTCCTCCCATTTCTGTCTCTATCTACCTGCCCCCCATTCCCCTCGACAATAAATCACTGCCATCATTTTTATGTATCTATACAGCACACAGAGAGCTTCCTCATTCTTTACTTCTAGCCACGGAGTACCCTATTATGCTTTGCAGTATACTGTTTAACCAGTCTACTCTAGATGGACAGTGGGTTGTTTCCAATTATTTCTTAAGCTATACACACTGCAGTGAATAACCTTGTACATGCATGATGTTACATATATTTAGGATAAATTTCCAGATGTGGAGTTGCTGGGTTAAATTGTAATATGCATTTATGATTCTGATAGATACTGCCAAATTTCCCTCCATGGGGACAGTAGCCATTTGTGCTCCCGGTAGCAATGAATGCGAATGTCTGCTTCCCCAGGAAGAACGGTTTGCGTGGAGACTATCCCACTGGGCACCAACTTTTAGGAGAGAATAGCGCTTGCACCTTCGTTTCCTCATCTGTGAAACGGGGCTTTAAGAGTACCTACAGCCTCTGGTAGCTGGGAAAGTCCCATGAACTAATGCACACAAAAAGCACTGAGCTCAGTTCAGACATAGTAAACGCTTAAAAAATGCTGTCAGTTATTACGTGGGTCAAATAAATAATGCCACTTAGAGATTGTTCCATCTCTGCCTCTGTTAGGAGATGGTGTGTTAACATCTATGTCATGAAGCTACAAAGGCACTGAACATCTTCTTGGAGGAAGAGGAATCTTGGTTCTAGGTAAGCAAATGTGAGCCCCTCTGTTGGGTGTGGTTGGAGGAAACTGGAGGTTGCGAGCGGAAGAGGGAGGTGATGAGGCAGCGCAGCAGGAGCAGAGACTCTGCAGTGAGCCCTGCAGAGGGAAAGCAGATCTGCGCTTCAGCGTGCTTTGACACCAAACCCCATCTCCAAGTGGAGTTGGCAGCATAGCTTTATGGTTGGAAGCTCTTTCTCTGGAGTCAGACAGCCCTGGGTTCAAATCCCGGCTCTGTCACTTGCTAGTAGGGCGACCTTGGGCACATTCACATTTCTGATCCTCATGCTGTTCGTCTGTCATCTGAGGACAAATGCCACAGTAGAAGCATTTCCAGGCTGCTTGTACGTTCACAGGGAGACTGTGAGGATTACATGATGTAATAGTTCTAAGGCACAGATCATCGTGCCTGGCACACATAAATATCAGCAACTATTAAGGGCATCAAACGAATAGGGCTTTACAAGTTCTGTGTCTCTGTGGCGGAAGAGAGACCCCGAGGGGGTGCACATTAACAAATCCAAGTCATGAAATCAGAAAAGGCCCATTCGGATGGATGTACAGTTAGAGGAAAAAATGCCTCTTAGCAGGCATGTTATTTGTTACAAAGCAAAACGAATCTGTAAGCATCGTATTGCAGATGCAGGGGAGGGAGATCCTGAAAAAATTTCCTGCAGTCTTGAGACAGCAGATGGAAAATGAGTTGTATGGTACTGATTGCTGCTAATTTAAGACATAGGAAAATCACTGATAATCTCTCAGCGTTCTCTGCTTTTTTATGTTATTTATTAAAGGTAAAATAGTCATACTTTTTCATACATTATCTTTATCTCTTTGTCTCATTTTCACATTAAGGACGTATGTTCCTTAAACACGTCTACTGCTTCTACTTAGTTTTCTCAACCCACTACTCTTTGTAAGAATTAAATCCTTGTGCTTGGGATTCATCAACTGTGCACTCTCCTTGCCTGGAAGGCCCTAATCTGTCTGCTCTGCTTTGCAGGCTCCTACTCTTCAATCAGCCATCACCTTCTTTGTGAAAATGTTCAATACCACCAGCCATCAATGGCTCTTTCTTCTTTGATTCCATGGGACACTGTCAATGTTTCCTTTATAGCATCTTTTATTTTAGGCTCTAGTTTTTTGTGTGCACATCTATCTCTCCCTTTGCACTGGGAAGTCTTTGTCAAAGATTGTGTCCCTCCTTCCCTTTCTTCCTTCCAAGTTTGTCAAACATGTATTGTCAGGCCCCGTGACAGGTCTGGAGGGAAGATTGCAACACAGTGTGGGAGCAATTAAAGACCCAGGCACTGAGCTTCACATGACACAATTCCCTCATTCCATCCTCTAAATGACCCTAGAGGCACCTGTTATTATTCTCATTTTACTGTTGAAAAGCTCAAGTCAGATAGGAAATAGAAGTTGCCAAAGAACATAGTTGGCTGCAAGTGGTTGCAGATTGGTGTTGGGGGAGGGTCAGGAGACCCCCTGGAGGAAGCAATGTCCAGCAAAATTGTGACCCTGAGAAGGATTTGGCCAGGTGAAGGAGAGCCAGAAAGGAATTCCAGGTGGAGGGCGCAGGTTGTGCAAGAACCTTACTCATCGCCTCATGCCCAATATTTGCACAGAGTGTGCCGCATAGTAGGTGCTTATTAAATATTTGTTGTAAGAATGCATTTCTGTTGCTGAAGTCCCCAGGACTGGTAGTTCAACTCTGGGTTCAAGATCATGACATTCCGCAGGGTTCTTCCAATAAGGTTTCATTTTTGCTGAGGTCCTGGGGATGCGAGGACCACTGTCCCATCTTGGTAGAGCATGTCCCCAAATTGTTTTCATTCCACCCCACAAAGATACAGTACAGAGGCGTCTTCCTCTACCTCCACCCTTTCGATGTCCAGAGAGCACGCCCCAACCCGCAGGTTAGTCAGATTGAGCAAAGCTTTGAGCATAGATGGGCAATTGCTGGGTGGACAGCTGGTAGGGTCCCTTGACTGAGGCCATCTGTAGGCCACACAGCTCTGGGGTACTTGAAAACTGCCCCTTAATGATGGGGACCACACTCAGGAAACATGAATCTTAGGGAGTCTGCTTATGGTCTGGCCATACCTCCTAACTCTTCCTTCTCATCATCTCCTTCCCATCTCTCCTCTCCATAGCCTTGGGGAATATCGTTCTAGTCTAAACGGGGGTGAGGCAGATGGAGACTCTCCTCTTCCTCTTGCTTTTGCTCAAGCTGCTTTGTCAAGGACAGGAATCTTCTTTCTTTTATAGCATGGAAGTTAATACCAAGGACTCTGGAGCCAGACTGCTAGGGGTTCTCAACCTGGCTCTGCTTCTTACCAGCTTTGTGATTTGGGGGAAGATGTGGGTTTGCATACCTCAATTTTCCCACTGGTAAAATGGGGTTAGTAACAATACCCATTTCATAGGATTTTACAAGAAAATTTAAAGGAATTAAAGCATTAGGATAGGGCAGTATCTGACACATTGTTGGTACAATGTATGTGATGATGATGATGACGATGATGACGACGACAGTGATAATGATTAAAATTACACAAACCACTTCTCTTCTGGTTCTTTCGTATACTAAAAGTTAATGGCCCATGGCCCTAACTAAATGGAAATAGTTCTTCTTTTCCTCTAAGACAAGGCGAGCTTAGACTTTCTTATTGTCTAGAGCAATAAACAAAGGGAAGAAAAAGGAAACTATTACATTTCACATTAAAATAGTACGACTGCTTACATAAATGTTATACCCAAAGTTGTTTGAGTTGATATGTTACTCAGAACTGGAAGAAACCTAATCTAGTCCATGTACTAAAATTATGATGGGTAAACTGAGACTCAGAGAAAGGAACTGACTAATGCATGGACCACAGACACGGGGCTGGAACTTGAACCCATGTCTCCTGATCTCTTTTCATGTTCCCTGCATTGCCCCACAACCAAGGGAAGAAATACAGCCATTTTTTGGAAGGTTCTCTAATTTCTTCTATGACAGTGGTGAATGAATACTTTTTGTGTGTGAAGAGCCTGATAGTAAAATGTTTTCTGCTTTGTAGGCCATATGTCTCTGTCACAGCTACTCAACTCTGCCATTGCAGAGTGAAAGCAGCTATAGACACTATGCAAATGAGTGGATGTGGCTGTGTTTCAGTAAAACTTTATTTATTTATTATTTTAAAAATGTGTTTATTTAATTTATTTATTTTTGGCTGCGTTGGGTCTTCATTGGTGCACGTGGGCTTTCTCTAGTTGCAGCGACCGGGGGCTACTCTTCATTGCAGTGCCCGTGCTTCTCATTGTGGTGGCTTGTCTTTGTTATGGAGCACAGGCTCTAGGCGCGCGGGCTTCAGTAGTTGTGGCACATGGGCTCAGTAGTTGTGGCTCGCGGGCTCTAGGGCACGGGCTTCAGTAGTTGTGGTGCACGGGCTTAGTTGCTCTGTGGCAGGTGGGATCTTCCTGGACCAGGGCTCCAACCCATGTCCCCTGCATTGGCAGGCTGATTCTTAACCACTGCGCCACCAGGGAAGTCCAGTAAAACTTCATTTATAAAAAAAGATGATGGGCCCTCCCGTCAGGAAACTTGCACAAGCCTCTTAGATAGCCTCATCCACCAGAGGGCAGACAGCAGAAGCAAGAAGAACTACAATCCTGCAGCCTGTGGAACAAAAACCACATTCACAGAAAGAGAGACGAGATGAAAAGGCAGAGGGATATGTAGCAGATGAAGGAACAAGATAAAACCCCAGAAAAACAACTAAATGAAGTGGAGATAGGCAACCTTCCAGAAAAAGAATTCAGAATAATGATAGAGAAGATGATCCAGGACCTTGGAAAAAGAATGGAGGCAAAGATCGAGAAGATGCAAGAAATGTTTAACAAAGACTTAGAAGAATTAAAGAACAAACAGAGATGAACAATACAATAACTGAAATGAAAACTACACTAGAAGGAATCAATAGCGGAATAACTGAGGCAGAAGAATGGATAAGTGACCTGGAAGACAGAATGGTGGAATTCACTGCTGTGGAACAGAATAAAGAAAAAAGAATGAAAAGAAATGAAGACAGCCTAAGAGACATCTGGGACAACATTAAACGCAACAACATTCACATTATAGGGGTCCCAGAAGGAGAAGACAGAGAGAAAGGACCCGAGAAAACATTTGAAGAGATTATAGTCGAAAACTTCCCTAACATGGGAAAGGAAATAGCCACCCAAGTCCAGGAAGTGCAGAGTCCCATACAGGATAAACCCAAGGAGAAACACACCGAGACACATAGTATCAAATTGGAAAAAATCAGAGACAAAGAAAAATTATTGAAAGCAGCAAGGGAAAAACAACAAATAACATACAAGGGAGCTCCCATAAGGTTAACAGCTGATTTCTCAGCAGAAACTCTACAAGCCAGAAGGGAGTGGCATGATATACTTAAAGTGATGAAAGGGAAGAACCTACAACCAAGATTACTCTACCTGGCACGTATCTCATTCAGATTCGATGGAGAAATCAAAAGCTTTACAGACAAGCAAAAGCTAAGAGAATTCAGCACCACAAAACCAGTTTCTCATTGTGGTAGCTTCTCTTGTTGCGGAGCATGGGCTCTAGGTGCACGGGCTTCAGTAGTTGTGGCGCATGGGCTTAGTTGCTCCATGGCATGTGGGATCTTCCCGGACCAGGGCTCAAACCTGTGTCCCCTGCATTGGCAGGTGGATTCTTAACCACTGCGCCACCAGGGAAGCCCTATGATTACTGTTTTTGACGACGTATTTTACATTTACTTGTTTTGTGTATCCCTTAATGGCTTATTGTGGATATATATGATTTTACTACTTTTGTCCTTTAACTTTCCTATTAGCTTTGTTTGTGGTTGATTTACTACTTTTACTATATATATGCCTTTACTAAAGAGATTTTTCCTTTTGTAATTTTCATGTTTCTAGTTGTGGCCTTTTCTTTTTCACTTAGAGAAGTCCCTTTAACATTGCTTGTAAAGCTGGTTTGCTGGTGTTGAACTCTTTTAGCTTTTGCTTGTCTGTAAAAGTTTTGATCCCTCCATCAAATCTGAACGAGAGCCTTGTCAGGTAGAGTATTCTTGGTGGTAGGTTTTCCCCTTTCTTCACTCTAAATATATTATGCCACTCCCTTCTGGCTCGCAGAGCTTCTGCTGCAAAGTCAGCTGATAGCCTTATGGGAGTCCCATGTATGTAACTTGTTGCTTTTCCCTTGCTGCTTTTAATATTTTATCTTTAATTATTGCCGTTTTAATTGTAATATGTCTTGGTTTGATCCTCTTTGA
This sequence comes from Globicephala melas, assembly GCF_963455315.2. Lineage (NCBI taxonomy): Eukaryota > Metazoa > Chordata > Mammalia > Artiodactyla > Delphinidae > Globicephala > Globicephala melas. The sequence goes on from NC_083328.1 coordinate 23,704,049, forward strand.
GTTGATCCTGTTTGCAACTCTCTGTGCTTCCTGGACTTGGATGTCTTTTTTCCTTCCAAGTTAGGAAAGCATTCAGCTATTATATCTTCAGATATGTTCTCAGCCCTCTTTTCTCTCCCTTCTCCTTCTGGGACCCCTATAGTGCAAATATTAGTGTGCTTCTTTTTGTCCTAGAAGTCTCTTAAGCTGTACTCATTTCTTTTCATTCTTTTTTCTTTTTTCTGTGAAGTGTCAGAGTTTTCCACTACTCTGTCTTCCAGCTCACTGATCCATCCCTCTGTATCATTTAGTCTGTTGATTCCTTCCAGTGTATTTTTCATTTCAGTTATTGTATTTTTCATCTCTGTTTGGTTGTTCTTTATATTTTCTAACTCTGTTTAAAACTTCTCACTTCTCACTCTGTTTGTCCACACTCTCCTGAGCTCTTTGATCATCTTTACAATCATTACCTTGAACTCTTTATTGGGTTGTTGGGTGTCTCCATTTCACTTAGTTCTTGTTCTGGGGTTTTATCTTGTTCTTTCTTTTGGAACATGTTCCTCTCTTATCAATTTCTGCATATGTGGTAGGTTGGTTATGTTTCCTGACTTTGGAGAAGTGGCCTTTTGTAGGAGACATTCTATGTGTCCCAGCAGCACACTCCCCTCTGGTCACCAGAGCTATATGCTCTAGGGGTGCCCCCTTTGTGGGCTGCATGGGTCCTTCTGCTGTGGTGGGTGACTGCTGTGGGTAGTCTGATGGGCACAGCTGGCTCCCAGTCCAGTTGGTTGCCAGGCCCTGCCTTGTGCAGAGGCTTCTGCCTGCTGCTTGGCAGGGCTGGGTCATGAGGCAGCTGACTGTGGAACCCTGGGGGCCCCAGGGCTACTGCTGGCTCACTGGTGTGTGGAGGTGGGGTCTAGGAGATCCCAGAGCTGGTGCCGGCCCAAGTCCTGGGGGTATTGCTGGCCCACTGGCAGGCAGAGCTGGGCCCCAGGATCTGGCTGCAGGCCCCACGAAGTAATTTTAATCTATTGCATGAGAATTATCCACTCAGTTCCCACAGATTACCTTGCTTTATTAGGGAATAAAAAAATAAGTGGAAAGAAGAGAATATGTGTTTAGAGATGCTTTGCTTTAGTCTGAGGAAATCAGTCCACAGAAGAGGCCACAGGCGGGTTGGCAGAGTGAAGTTTAATCTTTATCAAGTAAGCGTGCAGTTAAGAAAATGCCAAGAAACATTCTGTGAGTTGCATAGTTATCTGCATCTTTTGAAATTGTTTATGATAATTATGTATTAATTATCTATTGCTGCATGATAATCACACTCAAATTTAATAGCTTAAAACAAGACATACTTATCATCTCACAGTTTCTGTGATCAGGAATCCAGGTACAGCTTATCTGCCTTCCCCGCTTCAGGGTCTCTCACAAGCTGCAGCCAAGGTGTCAGCCAGGCTGGGGTTTCATCTGAAGACTCGGCAGAGGAAAGACCCACTTCTAAGGTCCTATGGTTGTTGGCAGAATTCAGTTCTTTAAAGGTCATTGAACTGAGGGCTTCAGTTCTTAGCTGGCTGTTGGCACCCTCAGTGTCTTGCTGTGAGACATGTCCAGTATGGCAACTGGCTTCATCAGAGCATGTAAACCAAGAACGCAATAGAGCCTCCTAGCAAGATGGAACTCACAATCTCCTGTAAACTAATTATGGAAGTGACCTTTACAATCTTCTGTTGATTAGAAGTAAGTCACAGGTGTTGCCTGTCTGAAATGGAGAGGTTTACACAGGACATGAGTACCAGGAGGTGGGGATGACTGGGAGACATCTCAGAGTCTACTTGCTGCGGGGAAGGAGTAGCAGTGATCTCAGCCTATAACGAGTGACATGTTGGGAAGGTCTCTGAAGCCATATTTACTCTGAAGGATGGGTGATTGTTGATGACTGTCATGGGCAGAAAAGGGGGTTATGTGCTCGTGCTGCACATTTTCCATCTCTAACTCAAAGCTCTGTTTTGCTTCTGGGAAATCTGAACTGAGGCTAGACCATTCAACCCCATAAATCTAAGTGCTGGATAAGACAGGGCCCATGTAACAGTTAGGGACTCTTTATGGCAAGCAAGAGAAAATCTAACCCAACTGGTATAAGAAAAGAGAGAATTACTGGCTTACATAACTGGAACATCCAAGAGTAAATCTCAGTTCAGGGTTTGAAGTGCTATATTTTATTTGTTTGTTTATAATTTTTATTTTTTGGATTAGTCTTATTGAGGTCATATTATGTATGGCAAAGTCCACACTTTTCAGTGTACAATTCAGTGGGTTTTGACAAACACATCCAGTCATGTGATCACCACCACAGTCAGGATATAGAACGTTTCTATTTCCATCCCCCCCCAAAAAATCCCTTCTATCCCTTTGTAGTCAACTTTTCCTGCTACTCTCAGCCCCCAGCAACCGCTAATCAGAATATCTTTTAAATGGAATCATACAGCACGTTGCCTTTTTTCCCCCGGCTGCACTGGGTCTTCGTTTCTATGCACAGGCTTTCTCTAGTTGTGGCGAGTGGGGGCTACTCTTCGTTGTGGTGCGAGGGCATCTCATTGTTGTGGCTTCTCTTGGTGCGGAGCACGGGCTCTAGGCATGTGGGCTTCAGTAGTTGTGGCACGCAGGCTCAGTAGTTGTGGCTTGCAGGCTTAGTTGCTCCGCGGCATGTGGGGTCTTCCTGGACCAGGGCTTGAACCTGTGTCCCCTTCATTGGCAGGTGGACTCTTAACCACTGCACCACCAGGGAAGTCCGTGTGTTGCCTTTTGAGCCTGGTTTCTTTCATTCAGCATAATGCCTTTGAGATGCACCATGTCATTGCATGTATCAGTAGTTGATTCTTTTTTTATTACTGAGTAGTAGCTGATTCTATAGAAGTACAATTTTTTTAACATCTTTACTGGAGTATAATTGCTTTACAATGGTGTGTCAGCTTCTGCTCCACAACAAAGTGAATCAGTTATACATATGTTCCCATACAGTTATTTTTTATCCATTAACTAACTGAAGGAAATTTGTCTTGTTACCATTTTTTGCAACTTCACATCAAACTACTGTAAACATTTGTGCATAGGCTTTTTTTGTGATACAGGTTTTCATTTTTCTGGTAAAAATGAATTTAACACCTACTAGTGGAATCGGTGGTTCATATAGTAAATCTATGTTTAACTTTATAAGAAGCTGCCAAATTATTTTCCAAAATGGCTGCACCATTCTGCATTCTCATCAGCGGTGAATGAGAGTCCCGATTGCCCCGTATCCTCACCAATACTTGGTATCACCAATTTTAGCCATTCTAATAGGTGTGCAGTGGTATCTCAAGGTGTTTTTTGTTTGTTTGTTGCGGTACGCGGGCCTCTCACTGTTGTGGCCTCTCCCGTTGTGGAGCACAGGCTTCGGATGCGCAGGCTCAGCGGCCATGGCTCACGGGACCAGCCGCTCCGCGGCATGTGGGATCTTCCCGGACTGGGGCACGAACCCGTGTTCCCTGCATCGGCAGGCGGACTCTCAACCACTGCGCCACCAGGGAAGCCCTCAAGGTGGTTTTAATTTGCATTTTCCTAATAACTAATGATGCTGATTATCTTTTTATGTGTTTATTTGCTATCTATATAACCTCTTTGGTGAAGTGACTATGCATATCTTTTGCCCATTACAAAATTTTATTCTTACCTATTTTGAGGATAAACACAATTCTTAGAATTCTCATAGGTCAAGTTTGAGTGAATAGAAGCAACTGCAATAACTATAGAAAGGGGCCTATTGTAAAAATATAAAATATGCAAAAGAACACAGAACTCAAGGGGCGATAAAATAACAAAATAGCATATAAAATTATATTGCTGTTTTATTATTGAGTTTTCAGAGTTCTTTATATATTCTGAATGCAAATCCTTTACCAGAAATGTATTTTGCAAATACTTTATCCCAGCCTGTGGCTTTCATTTTCATTATCTTAACAGTCTCTTGAAGTTTTAAAAAGTCAGTGAGGCCCAGTTTATCAGTTCTTTCTTCTATGGATCATGCTTTTGGTGTCATGTCTAAGAAATCTTTGCTTAACTCACGATCAAAAAATTTTCTTCTGCGTTTTCTTCTAGAAGTTTTGTAGTCTTAGGTCTTACATTTAAGTCTATGATCCATTTTGAGTTAGTTTTTGTATAAAGTATGTGTCAAAATTTATTCATTTATTTGCAAATGGCTACCCAATTATTTCAGCACAATTTTTTAAAAGAGACTATCCTTTCTCAAATTGCCTTCACACACTTGTAAAACACGATTGACCCAGTATTGGTTTCTTTCTGGGCTCTCTATCTTGTCCCTTTGAACAAGGCTATGTGTCCTCAGAGATGGCTGCATTTTCATGTAAGCTTTTTTTCATGGTCTCAGGATGGCTGACAGGTGCTCCTGGAACCCCGCTATTCAGCTTTATGTGTAGTGAAAGACAAGCATCTTTGGCCCAGTATTCTCCACAAAAATCCTAAATCCTGAGTTAGACTGCATCTGTTAGGATCAATTTAGGTCATGTGACACTAAATTGGGACACTGTTAAGAACATGAGTCACCTCTCCACCTGTAGAACTAGGAATGGACCTGGTGTGGGGCTGCATCCATGCACAGGGGGCACTTTCTCCTGATTCACCTGCCCAGGTGGGGCACCTTTTCCCATTTTACACAAAGGTATTTTATAGGCTGGAGGATGCCCTGGTCTAGGCCTTGAAGGTTGACCCATCTCTAAGTTCACCACCAATGGCTGCATTTATCAGCTTCTCTTGGCACAGATTAGTGGTGTTGCCAGGATGCTGACAAAATGTTTCTGGATAACTCCATGCCCTCTTCTACCTTTTCTGTTTGCCTTTTATTGATTCTTCTCTCCTCCCTTTCTAAGCCTGAGCCAGGAACCCTCCTGTTATTAAAAGCAGTCCCAGTTGCCCATACCTTTCATTTCCTTTGAATTACATTAATTGCCTGACAGCTAAAAAGTGAGCTGCTATTTTCAGATTTTAGCTGTTGGTCGGCAAGAAATATTTACCAGCTCCTGCAGATTTATAAAGATGCCACAGAGATGCCTGGAGACTAACAGTCAGAACATACAACAGCAAAAAAACACTATTTTTCAAGGTTAAATGCTCAGAATGCTAAAAAGAAATTGTCCATAAAGCAAAATAGGGATTCGGAAGCAAGCAGCCTGTACCCTGGATAAAAGAAAGGAGCCGGAGGTTTAAAATAAGATTTCACAGCTTCACAATAATTATGAATTTAATAAGGGGAACTTTATTTTTAATTTAGTTCCAGTCTGGCAGCCCGTCTCCTCCCTCCTGCCCTCTCTCCACGGCATAATAATGCTTTTTAATGTAGTCCTAAGGCTGAGGTCACAGTGAGCACCGGGAAAGGGCCCCAGCCATAAGATTTTCTGATGAAGCAATATTAGACAGATAATGTTCCTGCCTCTCTGCAAGCAGATGGGACTAACTCTCACTGGCTTTACTCCCTCCTGGCAGTCAGAGATGTGTCTTGCTATGTAGGAAGACAGTAGGTTCTGAAAATTCCAAGACAGGAAGATTTTTTTCCCTGATAGGACCGCAGGCGTTGTCTCCTGTTCTTCATGAGCAGAGTAATAAAACTCAGCGAAGGCCACCAAGCATGGTCACAGACCCCCAGGACAACTTCCGCTCCAATGCTTACTTTCCCCCCAAACAGGGTAATTTAAATGTGGTTGGTAAAGGACCACAGATTTTCCCAAAATGCTCTTCCATAGATTACCTTTCAGTGCAAGCTGCTTTCAGGGCCATACATATTCATTTATTTGTTGTTCATTCATTCATTCAACAAATATTTGTTGAAGACCTATTTTTTTGAGGTGTTCTTTTTTATCAAGGTTAAATTGAATGAATTTAACACAAAATGAATCAACTTAAAGTGAGCAAATCTGTGGCATTTAGTATTGTTTTGGCCAAAAAATTCATACAGTTTTTTTCTGTACGATGACTCTATAAATATAGTAGCACTTAGTTGTCTTTAACTTCATTTAAACAATTTTATTAGATTGTATTGTGTCATATCAGTGTGCATTTAAAAAAAAACTTATCAAAATTGGTGAATTTTTGTGTAGCCATTTTAATACTGAAGATGGAAGAAAAAAAGCAACATTTTTGGCATATTATGCTTCATGATTTCAAGAAAGGTAAACACACAACTGAAACGCAAAAAAAAGATTTGTGCAGTGTATGGAGAAGGTGCTGTGACTGATCAAACGTGTCAGAAGTGGTTTGCGAAGTTTCCAAGATTCTTTATCACCCAAAATAAAAACACATACCCATTAAACAGTTACTTCCCCCAGCCTCTGGTATTTACCAGTATGCTTTTCTGTCTCTTTTGATATGCCTATTCTTGATATTTTATATAAGTGAAATCATGTAATGTGAGACCTTTTGTGTCTGGTTGCTTACACTTTGTATACTGTTTTCAAGGTTCATCTGCATTGTAATGTGCATCAATACATCATTCTTTTTATGGCTGAATAATATTTCATTTTATGGATATACCATAATTTGTTTACCCACTCATCTGTTGATGGACATTTGAATTGTTTCCATGTTTTGGGCTGTTGTGAAAGGGGTGCTGTACATTCATGTACCATTTGTTTGAATATCTGTTTTGATTCTTTGGGGAGTAGAATTGTTGGGTCATAGGGTAATTCTATGTTTAGCTTGTTGAGGAACTGCCAAAGTGCTTTCTCCGGGACTGCACCATTTTACATTCCCATATCAAATGCTCTTCTACAGAAGAGCATTTCATAATGCTCAGTTTTGTTCATGGTGGACACATCATGAACAAAATTAACCCTTACATTCTAGCAGAGGGAGGTAGACAATAAAATATAAACATAATAAATAAATATGTACAGTGTAGAGAGTGATCTGTCCTAGGCAAAAAGAAAAAGTAAAGCAGGGGTGTCACAGGCAGAGGGAACAGTAAGTGCAAAGGCCCTGGGGTACCTGGCTTGTTTGAGGATCAACAAGGAGGCCAATGTGGCTGGAGCAGAGTGAGCAGGGGCTGGGGAGCAGGGTGAGGGAAGAGATCAGAAAGGTAAGATCATGTGGAGCCTTAAGAGCTATTGAAAGGACTTTGCTTTTGAACTGAGTGACATGGAAAGCCATGGGAGGGTTTTGAGCATAGAACTAATGTTTAAAAAGGAGGCATTGCAATAATCCAGGTGAGACATGATGGTGGATCATACCAGAGTTGGAGTGGTGGAGGTGAAGAGAAATGGTCAGATTCTGGATATAGTTTGAAGGTAGCGCCAATGGAATTTCTTTATGAATTGGATGACGATTGTGTGTGAGTCCAGGATAACTCCGAAGTGTCTGACATCCGCGACTGGAAGGAAGGAATTGCCATCATCCAGTATGGGACAAGCAGTGGATAGAATAGGGTTTGTGGGGAGAAGATCAATCAGTTTTGGACATGTTGTGTTTGAGATGCTTCATCAACACTAGACGTCTATTAAACTTTAGTCTTTGGAGCTTGTATTGGAGGACAGATCTGAGAGAGAGGGGTTGGAATGGCTGGCATTTAGCATGGAAGCAACATAGAAGCATATAGTACAGATAGAGGTAGTAGCTTGCTCCACTGTGATTTCAGGGGAAGTCTTTTATCAGGGGTCACAGAATGATTTCTTCAGGAGGCAGTTATGCCTGGTGAAAATAATAAGGGATGAAGATGGTGGCAAAATGAAGAACATAGCTCCTGGCTACAGGAGACTCAGATAGGCTAATTTTCCCATATGAGGAGCCAGGCTTAGTGTTGTTAGATCTTCAGATTTTTCAAGGAAAACGGAAAGTCTGGATTCTTACGTGAAGTCTCCAAATTAAAAAAATAAACTAGCCAACACATATAAGACATTATTTTTGTCAACCGGGGAAATTGGAATATGAACTATATGTTACACGATATTACGGCATTATTGTTCATTTTCTGAGGTGTGGTAATGGTATTGTGGATATACTGGAAATGGAGAATAGCCTTATTATTAAGAAACTTCCATGGAAGTATTCCAGAGTGAAATACTCTGTTGTCTGCAACTTATTTTCAAATAGTTCAGAAAAAAGTGTGTGTGTGTGTGTGTGTGTGTGTGTGTGTGTTAGGGATCTCTGAATATAATTATACTATTATTTGAACTTTTCTTTAAATTTGAGAATTTTCAAAATAAGAAGTTATGTGGGCTGTGGAGTGGGAAAGCATAGGCCCAAGAAAAATATCTGCAGGAGGAGGTGACCTAGAGGGGTTGACAGTTTCTAACCTCTTCCCTGATGAAATATTATTTTGGTCTCGTTACCTTTGTTATGGAAACAACCTTTTTATATATATGCAGATTCCTCAGGACTGTTAGTGTTCCCCAAATAGGGAAAATATCTTCTTCCTTGAAAAACTTTGGCCTCCACTAGATAGGAAGAGCTCAGAAGCAAAATGATGGTTCCTAGTGGTGTATCTACAAATTATGCTGGACCAAAGGAGAGGAATTCAGTCATTGTGGTTCCTACAAAATGGTAGGAATGAGACTAAAATCCTGGCCTTGCAGGAAAGACACCATCTTGAAAGTTTGCTGTGATGAATTCATTAGCAGACACACAACAGAAATACAGGACACATGCCTTCCTCTGTCTCGTTTGCCCTCCTTCTGTCTGCATAACTGACTCCTGAAATCCCTTGTAGATCTATGCTTTAATTACTCAGAGTTTGGGATCCACCTAATCTGTAAACTCTCCTTGATGTATTTATTTTCAGAACTTGGGACAGGGCTCAGCAAACGGCACTCACTCAGGAAGTACCTTTTGAAAGAATGAGAGAATGTTCATCTACCTATGGCCATTGCTAGACAAAGGAATCTGCTTTTTATGTCATGTCTGTTATTTGTTTGGGAGGGACTTGTGTGAGATTTCCTGTATGAGTTTGGGAAATGCTGAGAGATCTTATTGTTGGTGTTCAATTTTAGGTTCTTATTCCTACATAGGCCACAGGACAGGTCCCTCTTAAGGAATATAAAGAAGCCATGTTCAGATTTCAGGTTCCTCATAAATCTGCTTCCTGTGTTATCATTTTTTATCTGCCTACTTCTCTTTCCCCTGGGTTTGAAGGAAGCGCTTTACCTTAGAAATGATTCACTACTCCTGGGCCACCGAGGGCTTTGAAAGCCACACGATAGAAGTTTCACCTCAAATCCCCCCATTTATAATCATGGGGGAAAGCTGGATGTTATCCAGCTTTGGGGGTTATCAGTGATTTCACAAAACTCAACCTTTGTCCCTCATGTGTCCATTTTTCAAAAACTTACTACTCAAAGTCATTGCCCCTGAGGAAACATTTATCTTTAGTTTGACATCTTTTGCACTGTATCTCTTTTCAATCCTCCTTTCTAACATAGGATAAATGGCTTTGTGGGATTTGGAATAAGAGTTGCATATTGCAGTATGAGTGTGTAGAAATCCTGCTCCCCTCCCCCATATCCCTGGGTCAGAAGATGAGGGGATAACCAGTAAAGACAAACGGATTTGGGTGATGTGATGGGTTGAATTGTGTAACCCTCCCCCCCTACACTGCCCCCACCATTCATTGTTGAGGTCCTAACCTCCAGGGCTTCAGAATGTGATTTTATTTGGAGACAGGGCTATTGCAAATGTAATTAGTTCAGATGAGGTCATCCTGGAGTAGGGTGGGCTCCTAATCCAATATAACTGGTGTCCCTGTAAAGAGGGGACCTTTGGAGATAAACACATGCACAGGGAGAACACCATGTGAAGATGAAAGCAGAGATATAAGTCAAGGAATGGCAGAGATTGCCAGCAAGCCATCAGTTGCTAGAAGGGAGGCAAGGAACGGATTTCCTCACAGCCCTCAGAAGTAATCAACCCTGCCAGTACTTTGATCTCAGATTTCCAGGCTCCAGAACTGTGAGACAATAAATTTCTGTTGTTTAAGCCACCCAATTCATGGTCTTTTGTTATGGCAGCCACTGGAAACCAAAGCAGGTGATACGTTTATATTTGTCTAAGGGCCTGTATTTGCTTGGGAGGTGATGTATAATAGTATAGTGGTTAAGTATTTGGATTTTTAGAACCAGATACCTTGAGTCTGAATTCCAGCTGCGTAATCTGGGAAAATTACTTATTATCTCTAGGTTTCCAGTTTCCTCCGAATAAAATGGAGAATAATAGAGATTTGGACCTTACAGTACTGTCACGAGGATTAAATGAGATAATGTATTTTAAAGTGCTAAGCCAAGTACCTGGCACATAGTAAGCACTTGATGAGTGGTATTATTATTGGTAATAATTGGCAATATTTATTGACTCCAAAAGAGACCTTTGCTACGTAGAGTTTAAAAATTGCTCCTCGGACCACACCTAGCCAACAGATGGAACGTCCCCTCTCTCTGACCCCTGCTCTCAAGGTTAATGGGCTGGGGCTCTGTGCCATCTCTATGCCCTTTTGGGGACTTCATCTCTCTGTTGGTCAGGGCTTGTTATAATTGATACACAAGAAGATCCACTTGCCACTTAAGCAAGCGAAAGCAAGATGGTTCTAGAAACTGGACGGGAATTCAGAGTGACCAGACAGTTACCAGGATCATGCATTCATTCTCATTCAAACAACACATATTTCTTGAAAGTCAGTGGGCTCAGTGCAGGATCGGACTCAGCGTGGGCTGTTTCTTTTATCTCCCGTGAGCAGGGGAAGGGCTGCAGCATAATCATTATTCCACAACAACTGCCACTTATTGAAACGTGTGTCGGGTGCTGGACATCCCCTTACAACCATCACCCTTTAAAATTCTGTAAAGTTAGACAGCATTATCATCCCCATTTTACAGATAAGGAAACTGAGACACAGAGTGGCTGTTAATCACATGTAGCTAATGGCAGAATGAGGATTTGAACTCACATCTCTCAGACTCGAAAGCCCATGTTCTGAGTCACTGCCTCAGCAGCACCAGGAATCGAGTGCTCTTAGGTGTGTATTTGAAATAGATTGTGAGGAAACCCATTATAGAATGCAATGCTGGGGCTTCCCTGGTGGCGCAGTGGTTGGGAGTCCGCCTGCCGATGCAGGGGACGTGGGTTCGTGCCCCGGTCCGGGAAGATCCCACATGCCGTGGAGCGGCTGGGCCCGTGAGCCATGGCCGCTGAGCCTGCGCGTCCCAAGCCTGTGCTCCGCAACGGGAGAGGCCACAACAGTGAGAGGCCCGAGTACCGGAAAAAAAAAAAAAAAAAAAAAAAAAAGAATGCAATGCTGGCGTGAAAAAACAAAACAAAATCAAATCCAAAAATCCTGCCAAGAATTGATGGCTGGAGCAAAATGTGCATTTTCCCAATGTTTAAATTCAGTGACTGAACCTGAGATTTGTTTTAATTTTCAATTGTCCCGAAGCCATTTATCTTACAGGCATTATGGTGCAGATGCATTTTGCCAGGCTGTTCCTCAGAAGCATTTTGTTGTGATAATAATCACAAGTGTGACCCCAGTACTTTCAGTTTTTTCTCCATTGTTTCCTGTGATAAGCACTATTTCAGTAGCTTGCCAACCCCCTCAATTCTTATTTGTTTAGGGAGGGAATATTAATTAGCGATGCTAAGGAGACTGTGAGCTGCAAATGAAATTTTGTAAGAAATTCCTTAGACTGTCTTTGCTTCCCAAGGCATCCTCTATTTAAATAGTCCCATAGAATGTTGTTATTAACATAAATTATAATAGTAATAATAATAATGACAATAATAATAATAATTAACATTGTTTTCTGCTTCAGTTGTTATTCATGGAAAACTGCAAGCTCCTTTCCATCTATATTGGCCTCAGTAAAAGTGGAAAATAGATTCTCATTTTATATTTTACTTCCCTATCAGTTTTGCTTTGCTCAACTCATTCTGGGCCTGGCCACTAAATCCTTATGATGGTCTTTATTGAACTTTTTGGAAAAATAAAAAATTTCTTGTTCCTATTTGAAAGAGGAGTCTGCCTGATGTGGAAAACCTCCAATAGGCCAACTTTTCTTTTCTATGAGAATTTGCCTTGAAGCTCTATTTGTGTGCTGTAAGTCATTCAAAAAAAAATTTGTTTTGCCAAGTTTCTCCTGGTTTCTAGAATCTCTCTCTCCCAGCCCATCATCTGGACACACTGAGAGTCATGCTTCCAAAAAAACAAGTCTGGTTTTCCACCTCCTTTGCTGAAATACCTAGATAAGCTTTCCTCTGCCCTCAGGATAAAATCCAAATTTTTTACCATGCCCTAATGTTGTGACTCTTATTTCCCTGCCTAGCCATATACCTCCTCATTCCATCTTCTTCTTTAGTCCAATATTAAATATCTTTTGGTTTTGTGGAGAGACTAAGCCATCTCACCTCTGGCCTTACCATGTGCTGTGAGTGGAATACCCTTTCCTCCCTAATTTAAGACTCAACTTAGACACCAAGTCTTATTAGAAGCTTTCCTGCCTTCACAGGTCATGTGTGGCGCCTGATGTCAATTTTAGGGAGGTGTAAGACTGCACACTCCTTCCCTTCTCCAGCACTGCTGGATGGCTTTGAATGCTGTACACATGGGCAGTGGTGTGCTTCAGTACCTCAACTCTTGGTTTGTTGGTTTAGAACAGGGGTCAACAAACTACGTCGAACTGATTATACTACCCAAGGCAATATACAGATTCAATGCAATCCCTATCAAATTACATATGGCACTTTTCTCAGAACTGGAACAAAAAAATTTTTTAATTTGTATGGAAACACAAAAGACCCCGAATAGCCAAAGCCATCTTGAGAAAGAAAAACGGAGCTGGAGGAATGAGGCTCCCTGACTTCGGACTACACTACAAAGCTACAGTCATCAAAACAGTATGGTACTGGCACAAAAACAAAAATACAAATCAATGGAACAGGATAGAAAGCCCAGAAATAAACCCATGCACCTGTGGTCAATTAATCTATGACAGAGGAGGCAAGAATATACAATGGAGAAAAGACAGTCTCTTCAATAAGTGGTGCTGGGAAAACTGGACAGCTACATGTAAAAGAATGAAATTAGAACACTTCCTAATACCATACACAAAAATAAACTCAAAATGGATTAAAGACGTAAATGTAAAACCAGATACTATAAAACTCCTAGAGGAAAACGTAGGCAGAACACTCTTTGGCATACATTGCAGCAATATCTTTTTGGATCTGTCTTCTAGAGTAATAGAAATGAAAATGAAAAACAAAAGTAGGACCTAATTAAACTTAGAAGCTTTTGCACAGCAAAGGAAACCATAAACAAAGTGAAAAGAAAACCCACAGAATGGGAGAAAATGTTTGCAAATGATGTGACCGACAAGGGATTAGTCTCCAAAATATACTAACAACTCATATAGCTCAATATCAAAAAAAGAAACAACCCAATCAAAAAATGGGCAGAAGATCTAAATAGACATTTCTCCAAAGCAGACATACAGATGGCCAAGAAGCACATGAAAAGATGCTCAGCATCGCTAATTATTAGAGAAATGCAAATCAAAACTACAGAGAAGTAGAATGGCCATCATCAAGAAGTCTACAAATAATAAATGCTGGAGAGGGTGTGGAGAAAAGGGAACCCTCATACACTGTTGGTGGGAATGTAAATTGGTGCAGCCACTATGGAGAATAGTATGGAGGTTCCTTAAAAAACTAAAATAGAGCTACCATATGATCCTGCAATCCCACTCCTGGACACATATCTGGAGAAGATCATAATTCAAAAAGATACATGCACCCAAATGTTCATAGCAGCACTATTTACAGAGGCCAAGACATAGAAACAACCTAAATGTCCATTGGCAGATGAATGGGTAAAGAAGATGTGGTATATATATATATATATACAATGGAATATTGTTCAGCCATAAAAAGAATGAAATAGTGCCATTTGCAGCAACATGGTTGGACCTAGAGATTAGCATACTAAGTGAAATAAGCCAGACAGAGAAAGACAAATATCATATGATATCACTTATATGTGGATCTAAAATAGATGATACAAATGAACTTAGTTACAAAACAGAAACAGACCTACAGACATAGAAAACAAACTTAGGGTTACCAAAGGGGAAAGGAGAGGGAGGGATAAATGAGGAGTTTGGGATTAATAGAAACACATTATTGTATATAAAACAGATAACCAACAAGGACCTATATAGCACAGGGAACTATACTCAATATTTTGTAATAACCTATAAGGGAAAATAATCTGAAAAAATAGATATATATGTATGTATAACTGAATCACTTTACTGTACACCTGAAACTAACACAACACTGTAAATCAACTATACTTCAAATAAAAAACAAACAAAAAACCACCACAAACTGTATTTATATACCTGTATTTATATATTTATATTTTTTAATTGAGGGGAAATTCACATAAAGTTAACCATTTTAAAGTGTAAAATTCAGTGCCATTTAGTACATTCACAGTGTTGTACAACTACCACTTCTATCTAGTTCCAAAACATTTTATCAACCCAAAATGAAACCCCACAAGAGTGAAGCAGACACTCCCCATTCCATTATCCTCAGCCCCTGTCAGCCACCAATCAAATTCTTTCTCTGTGAATTTTTCTATCCTGGACATTTCATATTAGTGGAATCATACAATATGCAACCTTTTGTTGCTTTTTCCACTTAGCATAATGCTTTTGAGGTTCGTTCACATTGTAGCATGATCCAATACTCTATTCCTTTTTATGGCTGAATACTATTCCATTGTAGAGATATACTATATTTTGTTTATCCATTCCTCAGCTGATTGATACTGGGATTATTTCCATCTTTTAGCCATGGTGAATAGGGCTGCTATGAACATTTGTGTGCAAGTTTTTATTTGAATATCTGTTTTTATCCTTCTGGATAATTATCTAGGGGTAGAGTTGCTGGGTGATAAGGTGTTTAACTTTTTGAGGAACTGCCAAACTCACCATCTGTTTTTGTAAATAATGTTTTATTGGATCACAGCCATAACCATTCATTTGCATATTGTGCGTGGCTGCTGCTGTGCCACAATGGCAGAGTTAAGTAGTTGCAGCAGAGACTGTGTGGCTCATCAAGCCTCAAATAATAACTACCCAGAACTTTGCAGAAGTTTGATGAACCCTGACTTAGAACCTCTGTGTTGAGAAACGTAGCCAGCAGGCCCTGAGGCCAGTTATAGCCTTTCTTTAAACAAGAATGGGATGAATATAGCAAAACAAATTATTTTTCTTAAACTGGCATATAGACTCCTGGCAATTTAGGATGTTTGAGTTTGACTTGTAGTTCTGAGGGGTCTATTTTGAATACCAAAGGGTGTATTGTGTAAAATACGTCTTGTATAAAAAGTGGTCCAGAAAATTGGGTAACAGGAGTAACATCAGCAACATGGCTGAATAAGATGTCCCTCATCGTATCCCCTTCAGCAACAATAATTTGGCATCCTCCAAGGACAATGGTTCTTTTGTGAGAGCTGAGGGACCCATATGTCAGGGGAACCAGAAGGAATCTCACCCACCTGCATGTTGGGCAACAGGCATACGGACCTCAGTTGCCTGTGGACTCTAAAGTGGCCTGTGAACTGGCTCCAGCCTCTCAGCCAGGGTCCAGGAGCTCCTGGAGAATAATGACATAGACAGTCACTCATGGATGAGAGAGCCTTTGTGGAAGTCCAGGTTTTCAGTGAAGAAGTTCCAGCGTATTGTTGGAGCAAAAAAATACGAGTTTAGGCATATTGGAAAGGGTAAGAGGAAGAGCGTGACTTTAGCTGCATCACCCTTCTCCCAAGGCAGCACAGCTCAGTGTCAAGCGAGACCTTCTTGGCCTGTGATTTCTCCTGTGGGGTAAAAGGGGAGTGTGTGAGTGAACATCAGCTGTGTGGGACATTGCCAAAGAGACCCCAGTTCTCTCTTGCTGCATCCAAAGTACTGAGTTGTGCACTGTATGACTTGGGGTGGGAAGAGGGTGGGAGAGCAGCAGATAGGCCTCTTGGAGGACATTAAAAGGATGCAGATTCTATTAACTGTTGTGGACTCCATCAAGAAGCCTACCCATGAGCTGCCGGGAATGTCTTGCTCATAGATCTCCCCAACGGGCATATGGGTACCACCAGGGCTCTGCATGCCTCACCCACACACCCCCACCCGACCTCCTGTGGCAGGCTCTCTGTGTGTGCTCCTGATGATAGCAAGAGCAAGCTTCAGCAGATGGCTAGTGAACACGCACAGAAAGGCAGGCAGAATCTGCAGACCTGGAAGTCCAAAAACTTGAGCTTCCACTCCACACTTGGGAAAGCGAAAGAGAGGCTGGCAGCACCCAGCCTGGTGCTTTATAGGACTGAGAGAAGGCATTCAAGCTTAAGAATTCTGCCACAGGAGGGAGCAAGAAGCATGGAGCCGGTGTATCCATAGAAAATCTGAGCGAGCCTCAGAATCCCTAGCAGGGCTGATGGAAGGTATTTCTCTCTTGACGTCAGTTAGTAAAGACTGGAGGAGGTGACTGCTGCTGCAAATGTGAAGACAGCAACGTAAGACTCCAAGGAACATGACAAATCAGAGGAAGCATGACAACATTGAAAGGTCACAGTAATCTTCCAGTAACTGACCTCAAAGACATGGAGATCTGTGATTTACCCAGTAAAGAATTCAGTTTAGTCTGTTTGGTGACCTCTGAGCTCTACGAACTTGGATATCAAAATGTCTCCCAAGGGCTTCCCTGGTGGCGCAGTGGTTAAGAATCTGCCTGCCAGTGCAGGGGACACAGGTTCAAGCCCTGGTCCGGGAAGATCCCACATGCTGTGGAGCGACTAAGCCCGTGTGCCACAGCTACTGAAGCCCACGCGTCTAGAGCCTGTGCTCCACAACAAGAGAAGCCACCGCAGTGAGAAGCCCATGCATGTCAACAAAAACCCAATGCAGCCAAAAATAAATAAATAAATTCAAAATGTCTCCCCAGATTTGGTAAATTCTCAGCCTTTATTTCTTTAGATAAACTTTCTGCCCCCTTCTCCCTCCCTTCTTCTGGGACTCCAGTAATTCACACATTGCTTCTTTTGATGGTATCCATAGATCAGTAGGCTTTCTTCACTCTTTTTCATTCTTTTTTCTTTGTTTTCCTTGACTGAATAATTTCAAAGTTCCTGTCTTCTAATCCACAGATTCTTTCTTCTGCTTCATTTGTTCTGCTGGTGATGCTGTATGTTGCATTTTCAATTCACTTATTGCATTCTTCAGCTCCAGAGTTTCTGTTTGGTTCCTTTTAATGATTTCTATCTCTTTGTTAAACTTCTCATTTTGTTTGTATATTGTATTCCTGATTTTTAAAAATTGTCTTTCTGTGTTTTCTTGTAGCTCATTGAGCTACAAGTGCAAGATTGCACTTGTAAAAATTTGAATATATCTTAATCAAAAAAGAATAGTATAGTTAATTAAAAATTAAAATTATTCTTAATGTTTAAAATATTTTCTTCTAAAATATTCAAAAATTTCTATTAAATTTAATAGGCAATATGGTAATTATAATTGAGAAAATAAAAATTTAAATAAAATTATTTATATGAAGTTGAATTTGATGTAATTGTTAAGATTAAATTAAATATAATTAAAGATTTTAGAAAGATTTTAAAAAAAGAAATGCTGAAAGGAGTTCAAGCTGAAATGAGAGGACACAGTAATGTGAAAACATAAAAATATACAACGCAGTGGTAAAGATAAGTATATAGTCAAATTCAGAATACTCTGAATACAAAATGGAAAGGCAGTCTATAAAATGGGGGAAAATTTTTGCGAACCACCTATCTGATAAAGGTTTAAAAAATGTATATAGAACTCATACAACTCAAGCAAAACAAAAACAAAAACAATCTGATTAAAAAATGGGCAGAGGCTACAAGATATACAAATGGCCAAAAGGTACAGGAAAAGTTGCTAAACATGACTAATTATCAAGTAAAAGCAAATCAAAACCACAATGGGATATCACCTCACAACTCTTAGAACGTTATCAAAATGACAAGAGAAATCAAGTGTTGGTGATGATGTGGAGAAAAGGTGTGGAACACTTGTGCTTTGTTGGTGGGAATGTAAAATGGTGCAGCCACTATGGAGAACAGTATGGAGGTTCCTCAAAAAATAAAAAATAGAGCTACCATATGATCTAGCAATCCCACCTCTGGGTATGTATCTAAAGTAAATGAAATCAGGATCTTAAAGAGATATCTGCACTTCCATGTTCATTGCAGCATTATTCACAATAGCCAAGATATGTAAACAACCTAATCTATGGATGAATGGGTGGTATGGTAAAAAGTGGTATGTATATGCAGTAGTATATTATTCAGCCATAAAAAGAGGGAAATCCTGTCATTTTCAGCAACCTGGATAAAACTTGAGGGCATTATGCCAAGTGAAATAAGTCAGAGAAAGACGAACACTGTGTAATATTGCATGTAGAATCTAAAAAAAACAAACTCACAGAAAGAGAGAGAATAATGGTGGTTGCCAGGGGCTGGGTGGTGGCGGAAATAGGTGAAGATGGTCAAAGGATACAAATTTCCAGTTGCAAGATGAATGGGTTCTGGGGATCTAACATACAGCATGGTGACTATAGTTAACAATATTATATACTTGAAAGTTGCTAAGAGAGTAGATCTTAAATGTTCTCACCACAAAAAAAGAAGCGATAATTATGTAATATGAAGGAGGCATTAGCTGAAGCTGTGGTGGTGATCATTTTCAATATGTAAGTATACCAAATCATTATGTTATACACCTTAAACATACACAATGTTAAATGTCAATTATATCTCAATAAAGCTGGAAAGAAAGATATTTAAAAAGACTTAAAATATACTGGGTAACAGCAGACTCTGGAGTCAGACTTCCGTGGGATAAGTCACTTAACCTCTCTGGGCTTCTGTTTTCTCATCTATTAAGTAGAGATTATAACGTTCCTCTTCTTGTAGGATGTAGTGAGGATTAAAAGAAGAAAATACTCTTGGCTTAAAACGGTCCTGGCAGATCCTAACGGTCCTGTTAGATCTTATGACATGAGTCTCAGAAAACTCCTAGAAGAAATGATGCAATGGATCAACAATCTAGCTTATCTCATGCTTTAGGATAAAATACTTTACATTCTCTCATGGCACATGTAGTTACAGTTCTGGGTCATGAAAGGGGAAAGGAGAAGGAGCCTCTGCAGGATATTGTAATTTTAGAGGTTCTAAAATATTTGGGAAAAGCTTTTGAGATAGGACATTGCCTAAACCCCATGGAATAGGGGGAATTTCATAACAGTGCCTAAGATTCTCCAGGCCAACCATCTTTCTTAGTTTCCATTATCCCAGAATCATAGTGTCCACTAATATAAAGGATGCTGCCCAAACAAACTATTATACATAAAATAGATAAGCAACAAGGATGCAAAGTGTGAAGATCCTGTGGACAACGTGTTTGTCCTCTTGTAGGAACACAGAGAAGGTGAGCATGGCTGGAGTGGAGTGAGTGAGGAGAAGGATGGCCCCAGATGATGTCGGAGAGAGACAGTTGCAGCCAGACCGTGCTGGATCTGGTGCTGTCTTGGGGGAGGAGTTTGGACTTTATTCCTGGAGTGATGGGAAGCCAGTGGAGGGTTTTCAGCGGAGGAGGGACATGGTCATCTCAGCTGGTTGCTATTGGAAAGGACGGGTGTGCTAGCTGACCACTGGTTTTGTAAAGTGGTTTTCAAGACTCAGCGATGGCTTGCATTGTTATATGAAGGTGAATTTGACAGCAGACAACCTGGTAACAGATGTTCTGTTTCACGTGCCATAAATGGGGCCATATATCAAATACATTGACTTTCTACTTCTGAGACCCCAAAAGCAGTACAACTCTAACCCTCAGAGGCCCCATGTTAGGTTGACAAGATACCGTTTACTGGGGTTATGGGTGATGGAGCAGCTGTCTAAATTCTGCCCAAATTCTTTTCTACAAGCAGTGAGCCCCAGGGACTTCTTGCTTCTTTGAACATTTCAGAACTATCAAGGCCTTACTGGGGATGAGAGATGCACTGGACTTCTGAGCACCTACAGCCCATTCTTGTTCTGATTGTTTGAATGATATTTGGAGGAGAAGGGGGCGGGAGGCTGATTTGTGGGCGTTCCTCTCTCACTCCCTCCCCTTCCCCCAAAAGGATATCTAGAGCCATTCATTTTTCTGGCCTTGGAAGGAAGGAAAGAAACTAACATCTGTTGAGTAGCAACTTAAGGCTGGCTAGTTATTGTCAGGAGTTACTGAATTTCAGTAATTCATTCATTTATTCATTTTCCAAGAAATATTCATTGAGTACTTTTATGTGATCTGGGCCCTGGAGATAGGCAGTGAACACAATAGACAAAGTCCTTGATTCCCATGGAACCAACCTTCTGGCAAGGAAGATAGACATTAAACAAATAAATACAAATTGGGTGGAGAGGTCCTAGGATGAAAAATAAAGTTGATTAACAGGATGGAGAGCGAGTGTGGGCTATTTTATATCTGAAAGGGGGCTGGTCAGGGAAGGTTTCTTTGAAAAGGGGGTATTTGAGAAGGAAAGTGAAGGAAAAGGTAGAGAGGCACCAAACTTTCTGTGGATATAGAACATTGTTATTACTTCTTCGAGAAGAGGCTGCTGAGGGTTGAAGGAATTAAGTGGCTCTCCCGAGGTCAGAAGACAGGGGCACCTGTAGCAGCTGCAGTAGGAGATGAAATCCAGTAAGTGCTTACTCCATGTCAGACACTGGATTAAACATTTTATTTATGTCATCTCATTTAATCCTCGCAAAAAACCTACAAGGTAGATATCATTATTAGTATCCCCATTTTATAGATGGTACTGAGGATTAGAGAGGTTATGTAACTCAGCCAAGGGCACATAGCTAATAAATGAGAAGCTGAGATTCGATCCCCCTGGTCTCCAGGACGCTGTAACCCTTCCTAACCCATAGCTGGTGAAGCTGGAATTTGGAGTGACGTCTCCATCTGAAAACCCCTCATTTCCAAGAGCCTGGTGCTACTCCTGTCAGAGGAGAGCCTGGCCCTTTAATTAACCCCTGGCATGGAGCTGGTTAGATGGATATTGAGGGCTTCCTAGACTCTGGCGGGGTTGTGACCACAGGCATCACATGTCCCATCATCTCTGATTTGCACAGAGGCCTCCCTGCGACTGAGCATTGTGTGCCAAGAGCTTGGGTGTCCAATAAAAGTTGATGGGGACCTAAATCTCTCTTTGAAAGGAATGGGCTGTGCACCTCCATTGGCTTGAAAAAAACATTTAATCACGGCTTCACAGCTGACCCTCTGATTTGGTGAGAAAAACTACAAACATATGATACAGGTATATGAGTGTATAACCCTCTTAGCAAGAATGCAGTTGATCTTCTAAATTATAGGCTCTACAGAGCTATTCAGACAGTGTACTTATAGCATTAGTTCGTTCATTCATTCATTCATCACAGTGCCTGGCAGTGGTCTTCATGGAGAATTCATTCCAGAGGGGAGGATGGGGTGAGGTGAAGAAGGACAAAATGAAGCGAATGAGTGGAGGAACAAGACAGTCTCAGACAGTGAGAGTGCCATGAGGATTGCAGCAGGGAAATGTGATAGAGAGGCTGGGATGTCTCCTTATACTGGGTGGTGAGTTGAAGCCCCACGGAGCAGGGGCCAGGTGAACAGAATGCTGGTGAGGATATGTAGGCCGTTCTGTAGAAAAGTGTTTCAGTGGGAGGGAATATCTCAGTAACGGAACAAAGACTGGACCTGGAGGTACGTGCATGGCCTTACGAATGGTGGTAATTAGGTGGTTACACAAGTATTTTGTTGAGACTTGCAAAAATGAAACAAGTGAGAATGCAAGCATGAAAAAAAAAACCCATGAAATTTCAAGTCTGTTAGCACTTAAAAGTGGTAGACTCTTTATAACTTAGAAGTTAATATCAATAATAATAATAGCAGGGCTTCCCTGGTGGCGCAGTGGTTGAGAGTCCGCCTGCCGATGCAGGGGACATGGGTTCGTGCCCTGGTCCGGGAAGATCCCACATGCTGCGGAGTGGCTGGGCCCGTGAGCCATGGCCGCTGGGCCTGCGCGTCCGGAGCCTGTGCTCCGCAACGGGAGAGGCCACAACAATGAGAGGCCTGCGTACCACACACACACACACACACACACACACACACACACAAATAATAATAATAATAACATAATAACAATGATAATAACAATAACGACCTACTTTTGTTAAGGGTTTACTATGTGCCAGACACTGTCCTAGAGCCTACCCCATCAGTCTTTTCTAGAGCATTTGAAAAGTGTGGTCCAAAAGAAAGTTTAGTTAACAGAGAGGATTTTTAAAAATTTTAAAGATTTGAAACATTTAAAAAATACTTAAAAATTAAAAAAATTTTAAGTAACTTAAACATAATTTTATTAAAGGAAATTCCAAATATATATGAACAAAGAACAGTGTAATGAGTTCCCAGGTACCCATCACCTAGTTTCATCAATGATTAACTCATGGCCAGTTTTATTCCACTTATACCCTCCCCCCATCCACATTATCTTGAAACCAATTCCAGCCACTGAAATTTCATCTATAAATATTACAATATGCATCTCTAAAAGATAATGAATCTTAAAAACATAATCACAATACCATCAGTACAGCTAGAACATTAACAATAATTCCTTAGTGCATCAGATATCCAGTCACTGTTCAAATTTCCTACCATCTAAAAAAATTGTTTTAGTTTCTTGGAATCCAAATCCAACTAAAGTTCTACATGTGGAGACTGCTTGGTGTATCTTTTCTTTTTTAAAGGTAGAGTACATTTAATGGAACTATATCACAGCACAATGTTCCCTTACTTACAAAGAGTACAGATTTGTAAAGTCATAAATTTGATTTCATTTTTCAAATAAAGGAAGCTTTAGGTAGCTCTAGAATTTTGTTTCTTCCCCCGTACTACAGACACTTTATTTGCAACCTGTTCGAAGCTAAAATAATTAACTTCCTTCAAACTTGTTCCTCTGTTGCATTTCCTATCTCTGATAATGACTCCATCCCTCTACCAATGTGTCCAAATATGAACCCATGTAACATTAGTTTTTTAATTTTTGAATTTTACTTTATTTTTTATACAGCAGGTTCTTATTAGTTATCAATTTTATACATATTAGTGTATAGTTGTCAATCCCAGTCTCCCAATTCATCCCATGGCCACCCCCCACCCCCGCTTTCCCTCCTTGGTGTCTATACGTTAGTTCTCTATATCTGTGTCTCTTTTTCTGCCTTGCAAACCGGTTCATCTGTAACATTTTCTTGATTCCACATATATGTGTTAATATACAATATTTGTTTTTCTCTTTCTGACTTACTTCACTCTGTATGACAGTCTCTAGGTCCATCCACATCTCTACAAATGACCCAATTTCGTTCCTTTTTATGGCTGAGTAATATTTCATTGTATATATGTACCACATCTTCTTTATCCATTCGTCTGTCTGTGAGCATTTAGGTTGCTTCCATGACCTGGTGATTGTAAATAGTGCTGCAATGAACATTGGGGTGCATGTGTCTTTTTGAATTATACTTTTCTCTGGGTATATGCCCAGTAGTGGGATTGCTGGATCATATGGTAATTCTATTTTTAGTTTTTTAAGGAACCTTCATACTGTTCTCCATAGTGGCTGTATCAATTTACATTCCCAACAACAGTGCAAGAGGGTTCCCTTTTCTCCACACCCTCTCCAGCATTTATTGTCTGTAGATTTTCTGATGATGTCCATTCTAACCAGGGTGAGGTGATACCTCATTGTAGTTTTGAGTTGCATTTCTCTAATAATTAGTGATGTTGAACAGCTTTTCATGTGCCTCTTGGCCATCTGTATGTCTTCTTTGGAGAGATGTCTATTTAGGTCTTCTGCCTATGTTTTGATTGGGTTGTTTGCTTTTTTTAATATTGAGCTGCACAAACTGTTTATATATTTTGCAGATTAATCCTTTGTTGATACGTTTGCAAATATGTTCTTCCATTCTCAGGGTTGTCTTTTCGTCTTGTTTGTAGATTCCTTTGCTGTGCAAAAGCTTTTAAGTTTCATTAGGTCCCATTTGTTTATTTTTGTTTTTATTTCCATTACTCTAGGAGATGGATCAAAAAAGATCTTGCTGTGATCTATGTCAAAGAGTGTTCTTCCTATGTTTTCCTCTAAGAGTTTTATAGTGTCTGGTCTTACATTTAGGTCTTTAATCCATTTCGAGGTTTTTTTTTTTGCGTATGGTGTTAGGGAGTGTTCTAATTTCATTCTTTTACATGTAGCTGTCCAGTTTTCCCAGCACCACTTATTGAAGACACTGTCTTTTCTCCATTGTATATCCTTGCCTCCTTTGTCATAGATTAGTTGACAATAGGTGTGTGAGTTTATCTCTGGGATTTCTATCCTGTTCCATTGATCTATATTTCTGTTTTTGTGCCAGTACCATATTGTCTTTATTACTGTAGCTTTGTAATATAGTCTGAAGTCAGGGAGTCTTATTCCTCCAGGTCCGTTTTTCTTTCTCAAGACTGCTTTGGCTATTCAGGGTCTTTTGTGTCTCCATACAAATTTTAAGATTTTTTGTTCTAGTTCTGTAAAAAAATGCCACTGGTAATTTGATGGGGATTGCATTGAATCTGTAGATTGCTTTGGGTAGTATAGTCATTTTCACAATATTGATTCTTCCAATCCAAGAACATGGTATATCTCTCCATCTGTTTGTGTCATCTTTGATTTCTTTCATCAGTGTCTTATAGTTTTCTGAGTACAGATCTTTTACCTCCTCAGGTAGGTTTATTCCTAGGCATTTTATTTTTTTTGTTACATGAGATTGTTTCCTTAATTTCTCTTTCTGATCTTTCATTGTTAGTGTATAGGAATGCAAGCGATTTCTGTGCATTAATTTTGTATCCTGCAACTTTACCAAATTCATCAATTAACTCTAATAGTTTCTGGTGGCATCTTTAGGATTCTCTATGTATAGTGTCAGGTCATCTGCAAACAGTGACAGTTTTACTTCTTCTTTTCCAATTTGGATTCCTTTTTCTTCTCTGATTGCCGTGGCTAGGACTTCCAAAACTATGTTGAATAATAGTGGCGAGAGTTGACACCCTTGTCTTGTTCCTGATCTTAGAGGAAATGCTTTCAGTTTTTCACCATTGAGAATGATGTTTGCTGTGGGTTTGTCGTATATGGCCTTTATTATGTTGAGGTAGGTTCCCTCTATGCCCACTTTCTGGAGCGTTTTTATCATAAATGGGTGTTGAATTTTGTCAAAAGCTTTTCCTGCATCTATTGATATGACCATATGGTTTTTATTCTTCAATTTGTTAATATGGTGTATCACATTGATTGATTTGCGTATATTGAAGAATCCTTGCATCCCTGGGATAAATCCCACTTGATCATGGTGTATGGTCCTTTCAATGTGCTGTTGGATTCTGTTTGCTAGTATTTTGTTGGAGATTTTTGCATCTATATTCATCAGTGATATTGGTCTGTAATTTTCTTTTTCTGTAGTATCTCTGTCTGGTTTTGGTATCAGGGTGATAGTGGCCTTGTAGAATGAGTTTGGGAGTGTTCCTTCCTCTGCAATTTTTTGGAAGAGTTTGAGAAGGATGGGTGTTAACTCTTCTCTAAATGTTTGATAGAATTCACCTGTGAAGCCATCTGGTCCTGGACTTTTTTTTGTTGGAAGATTTTTTTTTTAAGGCGGGGGGTTTTTGTTTATTTATTAAATTATTTATTTTTGGCTCTGTTGGGTCTTCGTTGCTGCGCGCGGGCTCTCTCTAGTTGCGGCGAGTGGGGGCTACTCTTCATTGTGGTGCACAGGCTTCTCATTGTGGTGGCTTCTCTTGTTGCAGAGCATGGACTCTAGACACGTGGGCTCAGTAGTTGTGGCACACAGGCTTTGTTGCTCCACAGCATGTGGGATCTTCCCGGACCAGGGCTTGAACCCATGTCCCCTGCATTGGCAGGCAGATTCTTAACTAGTGTGCCACCAGGGAAGTCCCAAGACTACTTTGTAAATGGTCGTGTTTTTGTCCACCAGGAGACATGTAATGTCTGGTTATCTCTTTTTGTGATGTTAGCTGCTGTATGAATAATGCCTGCCTCTGTGAATTCATTAGAGAATTACAAAACAGAGAAGGACTTCAACTTGAACAGGCCTGGTTTGTTTTGGAAGTGGTTAATTTCTCTCTCTCTTTTTTTTTTTTTGCCATTTCTATACCACTAATAATATATAACACCAATCATGTGTTAGGAACTGTTCTAAGGGCTTTACACAAATTAGCACATTTGTTAATTTTCACAAAACCCTCTGAAATAGTCTGTTAATTTACAGATGAACCTTTTCCCAGGGCAGGAATAGAAACACAGACATAGAGAATGGACATGTGGACACGGCGGGGAAGGGGAGGGTGGGATGAAATGGGAGATTAGGATTGACACTACCATGTGTAAAATGGATAACTAATGGGAACCTGCAGTATAGCACAGGGAGCTCAGCTTGGTGCCCTGTGATGACTTAGATGGGTAGGATGGGGGTGGGGTGGGAGGGAGGTCCAAGAGGGAGGGGGTGTATGTATACATATAGCTGATTCACTTCATTGTACAGCGGAAACTAACACAACATTGTAAAGCAATTATACTCCAGTAAAAAAATTTCCTATTGCTGCTGTAACAATTTGCTACAGACATCATGGTTTAAAACCACACAAATTTATTACCATATAGTTCTGGAGGCCAGAAGTCCAAAATGGGTCTCACTTGGCTAACATTGCGGTGTTGGCAGGGAGCCTTTTCTTTCTTTCTGGAGCTTCTAGGGGAGAACCTTGCCTTTTCCAAATTTTAGAGACCATGTGTATTCCTTGGCTTGTGGCCCCTTCTTCCGTCTTCAAAGCCAGCATCATCGCAACCTCAGCTCTCTCTCTGATGCTCTTCTTCCTCCCTCTTCCATGCTTAAGGACCCTTGTGGTTATATTGAGTCCACCTGGATAATTCAGAATAATCTCCCTGTTTTAAGGTCCGCTGAGCAGCAACCTTAACTCCGTCTGTCACCTTAATTCCCCGTTGCCATAGAACCTAAAATATTCACAGGTCCAGGAATTAGGACGTGGGCATCTTTGAAGTGCCATTTTTCTGCCAACCACAATCAGGCTCTGTGATTCCTGTTTTACAGATGAGGAAACTGAGATACATCTAGGTGAAACAACTTAACCAAGGTTGCACAGATCCTAACTGTTGGACCTTGGTTACAAACACAGGGAGTCTAGCTCTCGAGTCCATGTTTTGAACCCTACAGATGTAAGATCACTTTAATTGTTCTTGTGCAACACCGCATTTTCTGAGACCTAGATCTTACCAGCCAGCCTACATTTTAAGAACGTTGAACCCAGTGGTTATCAGGGGATTCCTGTACACAGCTGTTAACTGGTGAATTTACTGCCCTCTTGGATGGTGAGTTGGTGTTTGTCTCCCCATGGTGGCAAAAATGGGCTTGCTCTTTGTTCAGTCTGTTTCTCTTTAAGCCCAGTCAGTTGTCAGCTTCACTGGGGAAACTGAGTCAGTCCAACAGTAATTCCCAATCTTCTTGTGTGTGTGTGTGCCACAGACACCTGTGGCTTCTGGAGAAGTTTATGGATTCCTTCCTAGAACAACACAGAAAGTAAGGAACATAGAATTACAAAGGAAACCAATTACACTAAAATGTAATAATCAAAATGAAAAAACCCACCATATTTGTGTCGTAGTAAAATGTGCTTCTTTACTAACAAGATTTAGTGGTGGGTCTGATAACTATGTAATTTCAATTAGTGATGCATGTAGAAAATATACTGAGATGTTTATAGCAATTGTAATGAGATATGAAAATATCTGTGATTTATATTGGTGACAAAGTCATTGATAACCGTGAATCCTATTGTGGTTGGTTCCTTCCATTTATAATGGAAGCAAATGCTCAAGTTCAGTTAGAAGCTAGGGAAAAATGGGGATGTACTCTTTTCCCATTCAAGTTCATGGACCATCTGAAGTCTGTCCACAAACCCCAGGTTAGAAACCTTGGCCTAGTACCTCATTGGTTTGCGCCGCTTCGTTGCTATTTACCTTAATTTGCTGGAATCCAACAAATATTAGTTGAGACTCCATGACGGGCAAGCATGTGCTAGCGACTTGGTGTGGGGCACTGAACAAAACTGATCTGGCCTTGCACTGCATCTGTGGACGGCTTCAGGCAACATGGTCTTGAAGGAACAGACAGATTTCTTTTAAGCTTTTTTTTTTACCTCCCAGTGCTTGTGTGTTTGAACTGTTCACTCTGACCTAGCAAGCCATCCTTTTGGTAAGGCCTCAGATGCTATGCACAGAAGAAGCAGGAGTTTCAAGTGTCTCTCAAAGTGTGGTGTGAGCTTCACTAGTGGGACACAAAATAATTTCCTGTGGTACATGGGAAAAACATTTTATTTGATCAATTATGAATATATATTAATGTGTATAAGAAAAAGTATATACAGCTATCCACCTCAACACATGATATGGGTTCTTTTTGCTTGGGATGAGGAATTGTTTTTTCTTTTTTAAAAAATTGTGGTAAAAAACACATAACATTGAATTTACCATCTTCACCATTTTTAAGTGTACTGTTCAATTATTAAGTATATTCACATTGTTGTGCAATAGATCTCTAGAACTTTTTCATCTTGCAAAACTGAAACTCTACACCCACTGAACACTAAGTTCCCCTTTTCCCTCCCCTCAGCCCTCGGAAACCACTTTTCTCCTTTCTGTTACTATGATTTTGATTACTTCATGTGAATAGAGTCATACAGTATAGGTCCTTTTGTGACTAGCTTATTTCATTTGGCACAATGTCCTTGAGGTTCATCTACATTGTAGCGTGTGACAAGATTTATTTCTTTTTTAGGGCTGCATAATATTCCATGGTATGTATAGACCACATTCTGGACATTTGAGTTGTTCCACTTCTTAGCTATTATTATTCACATAATGTTACCATGAACATGGGTGTTCAAATTCCTCTCTGAGATCCCATTTTTCTTTCTTTGGAGTATATACCCAGAAGTGGGATTGCTGGATCATATGGTAATTCCATTTCTAACTTTTTGAGGAACCTTCATACTGTTTTCCATAATGGTTGCAGCATTTTACATTCCCATGAACAGTGCACAAGATTTCCATTTTCTTCCTGCATCCTCGCCAACACTTGTTATTTTCTGTTCTTTTGACAGTGGCCATCCTAATAGGTGTGAGGTGAGTCAGGGTGAGGATATTTAAAGATAACATTAAGTGACTAATAGGAGAGGTACTACACAGATGTGGCAAAAATGCAGGTGCACCAATGCATGAAGTTTGAGAAATTCTCAATCAGACGATCTCTAAAGCTGCTCAAAGTGTACGAGGCAGACAGTGTTGACCTGAGAACCATTTGCTACTTGTTAGTGACCAGATAATACAGACATTGAGAGTAAATGTTTAGAAACTTTTCTAGCAATTTAATGTTGATGCAATATGCAAGTGCATGATCATTATTCTATTAATTCATCTATATTGTATGATAATGAAAGTATTAGCCCATAATGGATTGGAAGACAGTAGAAAATGGCCCAGATGGGCCCTAAACCACAGATAGTTCGAGAAGCTCTGCTGTAAAGTCCCTTTCAGCCTTGACATTTTAACTCTTTGACTTATTTTGGCTCAGATTTCCCATCTGCAAAATGGGGATGAGAAAGGGAGAATGCAGTGCTGACTGCATCAGTTGTAGCAGGCCTGGTGCTAGTAGCTCTGCTGTGGTATTCTCTACTGAAGTCATTTCACAGGACAGCCACGTGGGAAGACTTCACAATGGCCATGATGAAACAAGGCAGAAATAAGAGCACTCTGCCATCATATCTGAGCACAAAAGTGAGAATGCTGTGCAGACCACAGAAATGACCAACATTTTGTCCTTCCAACTAACATGAGTGGCTGCTGCCTCCTTACCTGCAACAGCTTTAGCCCCACTCTGTTCCTCCTGCTTCCTAGATAAAAATGGTTAAGTCACCCACTCCAGAGCAAACGCAAATTCTATTACAAGCCCCTGCTAACACTGTCTAACTGAGACACACCAGAGTTCCCATGTTGTGTGGTCTCCCTGGTTGTGACACATCACTAATCCCAACTTTGTTCAACTACAGGCATGTTCCTGGTGGGTTTTGGCTGGTGGACATGGGCAGAGATAATAATAATAATAATAATAATAATAATAATAATGATAGGTGGCTATAGGATCAAGCGAGTTAATACATGCAAAGTGCTTAGAACCATGCTTGGCTCCAAGTACAGCTTATATAAATGTTAGCTGCCATTATTGATTATTATTATTATTATTACCAGTAGCATCATCATCTCTGTGTCTCTTGTAGTGATTGGTACCACATCTTGCCATAGAAGGAGCCCACACTATATTTGCAGTTTGGTTGGGGGTGGATGATGTATTAGTCACCTATTGCTGCATAACAGATCACCGCAAATTTAGCAGCTTAAACTAACAAGCATTGATTATCTCACAGCTTCTTTGTGTCGGGAACTGGGGAGCAACTTAGCTGGGTGACTCTGGCTCAGAGCTTCTCACTAGGTACCAGTCAAGCTGTTGGCCAGGGCTGCAGCCCTATCAAGGCCCCACTGGGGTAGAATCTGCTTCCAAGTTCATTCACGTGGCTGCTGGAGGCCTCAGTTCCTCCCCACATGGGTCTTGCCACTGGCAGCCTGATGTCCTCACAGTGTAGCAACTGGCTTCTTCCAGAGTGAGTGATTCAAGAGGCAGTGTGGGAATGTGCCCATATTCTATTCATTACACGGACCAACACTGGTACCGTGGGGACAGGGGAGACAGTGAATACCAGGGGGTGGGGACCCATGGGGACCATCTTCAAAGTTGGCTATGACTGATGGCCTCATTGTTCCTCCAAATGTCCTCCAACTATTCCCTCTTGGCTTCAACTTTAGTTCAGTTCAAGAAGACGTCTCCATTCTCTCTGAATGGACTTCGAGAGACAAACAAGAAATGGGTGTGTGTGTGAAGCTGGGCCAGGGAGGGGCCTACAGGCGTTTGAGAAGGAGCAGGTTTCATTCTGTCTGTTCACATCTGTCCAGGCCTCCCTGGGGCCCAGCTTTTGGGAGGCTGAGCATCAGCTGCACTTCCCTCTCCCACCCCACTGCCTGTAGCAAGAGCCTTGCATCTCTCTGACTGACAGTGACAGATTGTCTTATCAAAACACGGGCCCAGGACTGCAGTGTGATTGGCTGGGCAGAACTGTCGTGGGCCTGGAGAATTCTTCTCTGAGAGAAACGATTATAAGACATTTTAAGAACAGCGAGCTGAGCGCTACTCACAGCTGGCTGTTCTTGTTTATAAGTAATAATTGACTCAGGTGCAGAGGAAAGCGGGGCAGGCTCAGCGAGTTTATTTTGAGAGGATGCTCCGCGCACAGGGGACGGAAAGGGGTGAATGGGAACCACTGGGCTTGGGGCCTCAGACTGACTCGATTTGGGGCTGGGGGAGCATCGTGGGTGGCCCTGAGTGACAGTCTGCTTTCTTCGATGCCCCTCATAATACCTTCTGCTGTCCAGGTGGGCAAAGTGGTGACTTGCAGTTGTGGGGAGACCCAGATGCTGAGCCAACTAACCCAAAGCAGCAGACGTCCTGCATTTGGGCCCAGCCCCTGTGAGGGTGATGGGCGGGGGACCCCGTACGAGGTGTTTGTGCGGGGGGTGCCCTGGAGCTCCCACTGCCGTCACCTTGCTCTTCAAATCCTGGTCCTCGGGCCAGCAGCATCTGTGTCCCCTGGAAGCTTGTGAGAAATGCAGTCTCAGGCCCCACCCAGGACCTACTGAATCAGAATTTGCATTTGACACGGTGCTTCACAGGCACATTAAAGTTCAGCACCTTTGCTCTAAAGACGCGGTGGACACTGGAGGGGTGACCCTCTGGCTGTCTCCTCCTAGATGGAGGTGCTTAACCTTGGCAGCACCATCGAATCACCTGGGGAGCTTTTAAAAAACCCCTCTACCCTGAGCGTCCTCCCAGACCAGTGAAGTCAGGCTGTCTGGGGCTGGATTCAGGCACCAGGACGCTTTGCAGCTGCTCAGGTGATTCCCGTGGGCAGCAGGGCTGGAAGCCCCAGCTTCTGCTGTAGCTCAGCATTTCCTTCAGAGCCCAGGAACATGCCTGGACCGGTGTGCACTGGACACTATCTACCCGGGGTTAGCACACCACAGGTTAATGCCCACTCCTCAGACACCAGCCCAGGCTACTCACCCTTCTGTTCGGCTGATCACAAATTCGAGGGTTCCCAGGACACACCCCTTCCCCTTCTGGTTCAATAGTTTGCTAGAGAGACTCACCAGAACTCAGGAAAGCACTATCCTTACTCTCATAGTTTATTATAAAGGGTACAGATAAACAGCCAGATGAAGAAGTACATAGGGTGAGGTCTGGGTGAGGCCCAGCGTCAGGGCCTCTGTCGCTGTGGAATTGGAGTGCATCACCCTCCCAGCATGTGGATGTGTTAACCACCTTGGAAGCCCCTGAGCCCCTTGATTTGGGGGTTTTAATCAAGATTCTGTCGCCTAGGCATCATCCACTGGTGACTGAACTCAGTCTCCGGTTCCTCTTCCCTCCTAGGGTCAGGGATGGGGCTGAAAGTTCCGACTCTGTAATCAGGTGCTTGGTCTTTCTGGGGACCAACCCTCATCCTGAAGCTATCTACCACAGCGTGAAGGGTGAACAGGACACAGATGGGCCAGTCAGGGGTTCTAGGTCGGAGGGCTCAGCACCTGCCTCATCTCAATGCTGGAAGGAGTGAAGCTGACAGTTTCCAGTCTCTTCACCTCTCGTGAGCTTCAGATCCGGGGGGGAGCACACGTCCCTCCCTTTGCTTTCCTTTCATTGATGACAGACGCAACAAACAGGCTCCAATAGGGAGAAAGGGAAATGGGGAATCCAAAGGGGCAGCACAAGAGAATATTTTAGGGTGGGAGACCTATTCTCCCACCCTTGACTATGCTGGTGAATGCCCAGAGAACTGTCCACCCCCAAGAGGGAATTTTCTGGATGCAAACTAAAACATTTTAAAAAGGGCTCAAAAAAGTAAATGGGCACTGCTACGAAAGAATATGCTGGTATGCATGCTGGGCAGTGAAAACAACCAACGAGTGTTGGTTACAGACGGAGCTCCATTTCTTTACATGGGTTTGTGTGTATTTGGTGATTTTAAACCAAAACATGGGAGTTCCATTAGAGTTTGTATTGCTCCCCCTTTTTAAAATTTATTTTTTATTGAAGTATAGTTTAATTACAATGTTAATTACTGCTTTACAAGAAAGTGACTCAGTTTTACGTATATATACATTCTTTTTCGTATCCTTTTCCATTATGGATTATCACAGGTTACTGAATCTAGTTCCCTGTGCTATACAGTAAGACCTGTTGTTTATCCATTCTATATATACCAGTTTGTATCTGCTGACCCCAAACTCCCAGTCCAACCCTCCCGTCCATCTCTCCCCCAACCCTTGACAACCACCAGTCTGTTCTCTATGTCCATGGTTCTGTTTCTGTTTCATAGATAGGTTCATTTGTATCATATTTTAGATTCCACATATAAGTGATACCATATGGTATTTGTCTTTCTCTTTCTGGCTTACTTCACTTAGTATGGTAATCTCTAGTTGCATCCATGTTGCTGAAAATGTATTGCTCCCCCCTTTTAAAAAATATTTATTTATTAATTTTTGGCTGTGTTGGGTCTTCAACGCTGCACGCAGGCTTTTCTCTAGTTGCAGAGAGCGGGGGCTGCTCTTCGTTGTGGTGCACGGGCTTCTCATTGCGGTGGCTTCTCTTGTTATGGAGCACGGGCTCTAGGCATGTGGGCTTCAGTAGTTGTGGCACGCGGGCTCAGTAGTTGTGGCTTGCGGGCTCTAGAGCGCAGGCTCAGTAGCTGTGGTACACGGGCTTAGTTGCTCCGTGGCATGTGGGATCTTCCCAGACCAGGGCTCGAACCGGTGTCTCACTCCTTTGACTGAAAGGATTAAGGGCTCTGTTCCAGTCCTGGACTGGTCCCATCAGAGTCACGTGATGTGATGGAGAGTCCATTTGAAACCAGGCTCTGAAATAAGAATTAGGCGAGGAACCTGAATCTCACCCTAGGAAGAGTGACTCCATATTGGAAGCCCAGTTCCATTATAGAAAACCTATGACCTAGACCTGAGTAAGGTATGATGTGATTAGTTGCTTAAGAATATCCTCTTGCTTAAGAAATTCCAGAAACTGGCCTGAAGGACTTCAGGACGTTCCACCCTACAGCTAAAGATTAACTGCTTTCTTTGCACGATACGATGATGCTAACCAGACCACGGCATGACCAGCTTCAAGATGATTGTCGGAGCCAACTGTGCTGTTCTGCACAAAGCCCCCGTCAGCACGTCCTTGAAACTTCCCAGGTTTCCCCTATAAAACCTCTTTCCTCTAACTGGCAACTCGGAGATGGTTTTGGGGTTGCTAGTCCACCATCTCCCCAGGTGGCTGGTTTCCTGAATAAAGCATCTTTCTTTTTCCACCAACCCTTGCCTCGAACATTGACTTTTGAGCAACGAGCAGCCGAACCTGAGTTTGGTTCGGACTCTGGCCAGTAACGCATGGACTTTCGAGGCAGCCTAAGCAGGTATAAAATTGGGCTCCCGCAATCCCCAGCTGTGCGACGTTGGGCAAGACTCTCTCCCCCCTAGAACAACAGCTTCTGCCCAGCTGGCCTTGTAGAGCTGTCGCAAGGGAGCAAGAGGATTAACGTGTGTAATGCGCTCAGCGCCGGGCTTGGCGCGGTACAGTGCTGAACACAGGCTGGCTATCGTTGTGTCGACCAACTATTTTGTATGATTTTAAAGATATGCTTCGAGGTGATGTCAGGAGGGAGTGAGGATGGGAAATTTGATGATTTGGGGAGTTCACAGAAGGAATTCCCAGAAGAGGTGGTGATGATGTCAGCAAGGTCTGTAAGGCCCTTACGAGGTTTCCATGTGGTTCTTTACTCAGTTCTACTCTTCCCTGGCCAGAAATCAATCTGGAAGACAGTAATCTCTAGAGCTAAGTTGAGGGTAACACAGGATGTGTGCAAAAGGCTTGAATACGTCACTTTCTCTGTCTGACTTCCTTCACTCAGTATGACAATCTCTACGTCAATCCAACAACAGCCCTATCATTAAAGTGCCACACATCTAGCCCTTATGTACCAGATACTGGGATACACACTTTATTGCTTCCTTTTTATAAAGAAGGAAATGGAGGAATTAAAATACCAAGAAATATTGAATATGAGAGCAATTTGAAAATGGTGTAACACATATATACAGAAGTAAAATGTTAAAAGAGAAGGCTTTAGGTGGACAGATTAAGTCACAACACTGACTTTTCCCAAGAAAATTGCTGGAAGGAATTTTTGTTTGAATGTTTTTCTATAATTTGTTCCTTTGTTCATTTCATCTGTGGACAACTCTTTTAACCCATTGTTCAAAGTCATGGTTGTTGTTTTTGAACCTTTAAACCAAACACTTACAGACAATTCCCCTCAGGATGGAAAAAAGGAAACAGGAAAGAAAAAAAATCACCACCACCTACTATTATAAAAGGAGTCTTAACGGTAAATTTTTTATCGTAGAAACTAGTGCTCAGGCTTTAGTGAAGGGAAAATACTGCCCATAGTTGATAATTTGCTTGGTGATTAAACTTTGAAACTTCAGTGTAAGGAATTATATAAATGTATATACACCAGAGTCTCTGATTTTATGATCTATGGTTTATTTACCATTGTTACAGGAGAGGAGTGTGTTAGTTTGGTTTAGCAATTTTTCATGCTGGTTCTGGAATCAACGACACTTGGTGGGATTCTTGGCTGTACCATTTACTGAGTGAATCTGGACAAGTTACAAACATTTTTGAGATCAGTTTCCTCATTTCTAAAATGGAATAACAATCACTACCGCCCACAGTTTCTGTGAAGATTGAGATAATGCACATAAAACAGCACAACAGCTCCAATGGAGTAAGTGCTCAATAAAAGGCAGCTTCTAACATTCATACCATCTTCTCCAGAAAAGGATTTGATGATTGTCAAAACGGAGTATTCTTCCCTGATATGGGGCTGTACGGTGAGCCCCCAGCACCTCTGTGTGGGTGGTTATCTGTTTCTTAAGTTGTCATTGCTGTTGCCTGGTCTCTGTTATAGTGATGGAATTTCTCATTGTGAGCCTTTATTTCCCCCCTTTGAAAGAGTAAGGAAGAAGCCTGACTTTTGGTAAAAACGTGAATCAGATTTCTGAAAGAGGTGCAGTTTGACTCTATTCCCAATCTCAGATGCCACCTGGCAGAAGTCGGTAAGTCTTGTGTAGCTAGAAACCTGGAATGAGACGATGTTGATTTAAGTTGGGAAAGCAAAATAGAATGAGGTCAAACTGAAAGGAATAATTTCACACGGTGGGCAGGACATATGTGGGATTTTTACTCAAACCAGTGGTATAGGCTGAATATGTACATATAAATAAAACTAGGTAAGCTAAAAATGATATATTTTTAGAAAGAATTAGGTACAAATTTGAGATTTGAGTGGGGACATGATCCCGTTCTTTTGACATCATCTTCCGGAATTGCTTTTTAACAATGTGTCCTTAGTTCCTCTTGCCCCAATGAAACCATCCATTCTGTGATGATGGGAGTGTTCTATATAATCACTGTCTAATTGGGTTAGACCATACAGCCACGTGTGACTACTAGCACTCTGAATGCGGCTAGTGCAACTGGCAATTCAAAATTTTATTTTATTTCAATTTCAATTTCAATAGCTGCCTATGGCCAGTGGCTGTTGTACTGGACAGCACAGTTCTGAGCCTCTGGTCTACTCTCCTGTAGCTTTTCTGATGTTTGAAGTTTGGACACTACAGCTACTCAGCGAATCTAAAGATATTTTTAAAAGAGTAGGAGTCGGCATAACAAAAGTAATGACAATAGCTGTTCTTTTGCATAGTACTTTATAGCTTACAGGGGACTTCCAAATACCTGATCTTATTTGATAGTCATCATGGCAACCCTGATCTGTGGGTGCAAATCTATAACTATTTTTATCGCTCTCTTCTCAGGGCTCTGATACCATCAAAGCAGCTTAAGAACCAAGGGAGATGTATAAGAAAAGGTGGATATCTCACGGGACTTACAGGCACTGGAGCGCAGCTTGGCAGGCAGCCGCTCCTCATTTCCTTCTCTGGGTGAGCTGTTTACTGTCTCTGCTCCTCTTTGGCACACCTACTCCACTCTCTCTTGGCACCTTTTTGGATCCATGTGGTTAAAGATGCTCAACTGAGTGGTGGTTCCAGATTGCTCCGATTTAAGGGCCCACAGAGGTGCCTGGGAATTGGCTCAGCTTAGATCAGGTGTCCGCCGTACTTGGTCTACCTGGCTAGGGGTTGGGCTCACATTAGTTCTGGAAAGCTTTCTTGAGAACAGAGGGCATGGGAGATGGGAAGCCCTTTCCAACTGACAGAAAAGGAAACAGGTTTAGTGAGCCGAGAGGCACCCCTTCTTCTCTGAACGGCAGGTTGGATAGCTGACTGTCTCATGGGCACCTCTGCTTGGATGTCTTTCAGGCAAACTAAGGTATTGAGAAGAGAATTCTTTCTCTCCTTCAAACCTGTTCACCTTCCATTCCTCTCCATCTCAGCAAATGGCACCACCATCCACAGTTTCTGGGGAGAGAATGCTAGTGTTCATACTGATTCCTCCCCATTCAATTCATCTCTTAAGACCCATCATTTCAACCTCCAAAATACACTTCAGACTTACTCACTCCTCTTCAACTTTACCATCCCTATCCTGGTCTAAGTCACTGTATTAGTTTTCTATTACTGCATAGCAAATTACCCCCAAATTTAGCAGCTTCAAACAACATAGAGTTTCTGTGGGTCAAGATTCTGGGTGCAACTTAGCCTGTGAGAGACGCTTGGGCTCAGGGTCTCCCACAGGCTGCCGTCAAGGTATCTGTGAGGGCTACAGCCATCTCCAGGACTTGGGGTGGGTCCACTTCCAAGATCACATGATTGTTGGCAGGCTTCAGTTCCTGGGGAATTGTTGGGCTGAGGACTTCAGTTGCTAGCTGGCTGTTGGCCAGAGGCAGCCCTCAGCTCCTTGCTAGCTGCCTGTCTCCTGAGGGCAGCAGACAGTATGGCAGCCTGTTTTATCAAAGTAAGCACGTGAGTGGAGGGTGTGTGGTGGTGGTGGAGAGACAGAGAGAATAATGTTGAAACTTGGATGGGCCCCATCCACAGATTTAGAAGAACCAGTAATTTCCCAGTTTTGCTTGGGCTGACTTGAGTTGGATTTATGTCACTTGCAGCCAAGTACCCACAACCCCCACAGTGGCTCCCCATTTTTTCTGAAGTCTAGCATCCTCACATTGGCGTACAAGAACGTACACATCCTGGCCCCTTTACTTCAATGACCTCGTCTCCTATCCCTCCCGCCATCACTCACTCTGCTTCCACCACGCTGGTCTCCTTGCTTTCCCTCAAACATGCCAGTCCCTATTTCATACCGATTAAATCAGACTTCTTGGCTGGGTACTGATGGGGATATTTGTATACGTGTAGCTGATTCACTTTGTTATACAGCAGCAACTAACACAACAATGTGAAGCAATTGTACTCCAATAAAGATGTTACCAAAAAGAAAAAAAAGAATGAAAATAAAGATCCAGTATAAGTGAACAGATAGCCAAAAAAAAAGGTACTCAGGGATTCTAAGGTATAGCCAGGGCTGAGAACCACCCCTTCAGGTTAATAAGACTGTCGAATATGAGGCCAGCTACCATAAAGAATTTAGTAAAGTCTATATATAATTTTGTCTCTTGTCAACATAAAGTTCAGTTCCTTTCTAATTTTTTAAAATTGAAGTGTAGTTGATTTACAATGTTGTGTTAATTTCTGCTCTACAGCAAAGTGACTCAGTTATACACATATGTACATTCAGTTTCTTTTTAATTTTATTTATAAAATAGTAAAGCACTTTTGCATATGATTAAAAAGTTTGTTTTAAGAGTTCCTAGCACTGTTAACTGATAACCTTGAGATTTTAGAAAATGTGTTATAAGAAACTGTGTGTTTGTCGTAGAAAAGTCCATTTGTCCTCCTGAGGTCATAAACTAAATTTGTCACAGGAGGTTGATTTTGTGCTCCAAGCTTGTGATCCTTGACTACTTTTCAATTCTTCCAGTTAAGCTACTGAGTTTTTTCTTATTTGATATTTAAATTAAGTCACCTTTACAAAAATGTTATTTTGCAAATAACTGACTCCAACCTTTAAATATGATGCAAATCTCAATTTTCTATGACTCAACAATTTTAAAGAAATTCCCCTACTCATTACACATATGCCAAAAAGAATCTCAGCCTTGATTTTTGATAGCTTCAAAATTTCTGGTTCAAGGATCTTATGAGGCCAAGTTCTTCTTAGTGACCTGGGCTTCTGTGAGATGTCCTTGATTCCTTTAATAAAATCCTTAGTTTGTTTGATGCTGCTTGACTGGGTTTCTGTTACAGTCTTTGACTCAGCAATTATTAATCCTGACAGCAGCCCTGCAAAGTGAGTCTTCTTATTCCCATTTTATAGATGTGTAATCCAAGCCCCTGAGGGATCAAGAAACTTGTCCGAGTCCACACAATTAGAAATTGGTTATCCCTGGATGGCAACCCAGATTTATTTGACCTCATTGCTGTGACTTTTGCAGAAGTCCCTGGTATGGCATATTGCTTTTTAAAAAAATTGAAATGTATTTCATATCCCATAAAATTCACTACTAAAGCATGTACAATTCAGTGCCTTTAGTATATTTACAAGATTTTCAACTCTCACCACTATCTAATTCTAATATATTTAATCACCCCACAAAGAAACCCTTTACCCATAGAGCAGTCCCTCCTCATTTACCCCTGCCCCCATCCTCTGGCAACCACTAATCTACTTTCTATCTCTATGGATTTGCCACTCTGAATGTTTCATATAAATGGAATAATACAATGTGTGACCTTTGTGTCTGGCTTCGCTCTTTAACATAATGTTTTCCAGGTTCATCCATGTCGTAGCAGGTGTCGGTACGTTGTTCCTTTTTATGGCTGAACATTGTATTGCTCTGCCACATTTTGGTTATCCAGTATTCATCAGTTGATGGACATTTGGATTATGTTCACCTTTTGGCTGTTATGAGGCACATTGTCTTTTTTAAAATATTTCATTTTTTGATACAATTTTTAAAGGTTACAAAATATTTACAGTTATTACAAAATATTGGCTATGTTCCCTGTGTTGTACACTACATCCCTGTAGCTTATCTCAGACTCGATAGTTTGTGCTTCTTACTCCACCCACACCTGTATTGCCCAACCCCCCCGACTGGTAACCACTAGTTTGTTCTTTATATCTGTGAGTCAGCTTATTTTTTTGCTATATTCACTAGTTTGTTGTATTTTTCAGATTCCACATATAAGTGATATACAGTATTTTTCTTTCTCTGACGTATTTCACTTAACATAAGGGACACTGTCTTTTGATTAAAATTCTGTCATAATAGTCTTGTTTTTCAAAGTAGAGGGGCAGATCCTGTTTTATACACTTTAAAAACATCACCCTGTGGGGGTCTTCCAGTTACTATTTCTATGCTACAGATCACACAAATATTTAGGGCCAATAACAACAATTTTATTATTCTCATGGATCCCCTGGGTCAAGAATTCAGATTGGGTGCAGAGGGGATGGCTTACTTCTGCTTCATGATGTCTAGGGACTTGGCTGGGAAATTCAAAAGATGATGGTGACTTGATGGCCAGGAGTTGGAGCCATCTGGAGGCATCTTTTGTCACATGTGTGTTTCATGCTGACTATTAGCTGGGACCTCGGTTATCCAGTTATCTAAAACATCTACATGTGACCTTTCCACATGGTGTCCCCATGTGGGCTGTTTGGGCTTCCTCACAACAAGGTGGCTGGGGTCCAAGAGTATCCCAAGATAGAAAGGAGGAAGTACATACAATTTTTATGCTCTCTCTCTGGAAGTCAAATAGCATCTTTTCTGCTATATCCTATTGACTGAGGCAGTTGAGGTCCAAGGGAGAGGAATCATGGACTTCATCATTCCACATGAAGACTGTCGAGGTCACCTTATAAGAACATGTGGCATGGGAGCTATTGTCTTGACCATCTTTGGAAAAAACAATCTACAACAGGAGACTTCCACTGTGTTGGGTCCATGATGGGTATCCAGTAGATCCTTGTTGAATTGAATGGAATTGATGCACATCAATAAATTATACCCAGGTCTGTCCCTCTGATATGTTCTTTAATCTACCTCCTCCCTCAGAAGTGACTCTTTTCTGGGCATTATTCTAAAGCTTTGCTTTCTTAACTCTAACTTAAAACACCTTTTTGTAATTTCTTGGCTGAGTGGTCTTGCACAAGTCACTCTGCCTCTTTGAGACTCAGTTGTCTTACTCATAAAACAAGGGAAAATGTTTATTCCCACTGCACAAAATTATCTGGGGAAATCAGTGGGCTAAGGCATAAAAGAGGGCTTATTACAGAGCCTGGCTGGAGGTAGGGGTTAAATACATGATAGCTGTTTTTATTGCTGTTGTGATTACCCAAATGTAATCCCCATTTATTTATGCTTTCCAGGATCCAGTCTGAACCTTAAGGATTAGGGACAAATCCTATTTGAGAAATTGGAACTCCTCTGCTTTTCTTATTTCCCATTTATTTCTGTTTCTCTTGTTAATATTTCCTATCCTGCAGATAACTTTCCGCTGACTTGCAGAGAACTCAGACAAATCATGGTAGATGCTATCAATTTAAAATAATAAAAATAATAAAGCTCCAATCTCAGGGAAGTCTCCATAGTCCTAAAGTCAAAACTTCCAACCTTGCCTGGCCCTGGAATTATCCTCAATTAGAACCCGCAGT
Organism: Globicephala melas; assembly: GCF_963455315.2. Classification (NCBI taxonomy): domain Eukaryota; kingdom Metazoa; phylum Chordata; class Mammalia; order Artiodactyla; family Delphinidae; genus Globicephala; species Globicephala melas. The sequence continues at coordinate 23,746,194 of NC_083328.1, forward strand.
CTCCCTGCTGCTTTGCTTGTTGCTGTAATTATTCTGTCATCATTAATTCAATGAAGCCTATTAACCCACATCAGATAGTGGATGTACCTACAATGTGTGTTACCTACTCCTCTAGACAAGACAGCTGTCATACTTCAGGCCTGCCGTCTTTTTGTTGAGGTCCCAAATTGTCAGTTTGCAAGTGTTTTATATATAGTATAGAATCTTCATTAATGGTGTTCTTGTAACTTCCCAAAGACCAGACCCACACTGGAGGGGTGGTCAGCTGCTCCATCTCACTGCTCTGTGGGAACCTTCTCCCCTCTTCCTTCCCTCATCTCTCTCCCTATCCATCTTTTCCTCCAGGGGCTGAGCTCATGGGCTCTGGAAACAGACTCCCTATGTTTGAATTCTGGCTCTGCCTGGTGACCACGGGGAGGTGCTTTCTCTCTCCCTGAGCCTCTGTTTCCTCATCTGTAAAATGCTGTAATAATGGTACCCATTTGTTGTGAGGATTAAATGTGTTAATATGTGTGAAGCACTTAGACCACTGTCTGGCTGACGGTAGGTGTGCCATAACTGTTTTTGTTGTTAGTATTCCCTTCTTTTTCTTCCCTCCTGTCTCAGTCAGACTGCTATAAAAAAAAATACCACAGACTGAGTGGACTAAACAACACACATTTATTTCTCACAGTTCTGGAGCCTGGAAGTCTGAGATCAGGGTGCCAGCATGGTCAGGTTCTGGGGAGGGCCTCTTCCAGTTTGCAGATGGCCATTCTATCCTGTGGCCTCACATGGTAGAGAGAGAGCTAGCTAGCTCTCTGGGGCCTCTTTTATATAAGGGCACTAATCCCATTCATGAGGGCTTCACCCTCATGACCTAATCATCTCCCAAAAGCCCCACCTCTTTATACTATCATGGGGTGGGGGGGGTTAGGATTTCAACATATGAATTTTGAGGGAACAGAAACATTTGGTACATAACACCTCCCTCCCAAAGGTTCATGCACATCTCATGTGGCAGATGCGCAGCTTGGTGCTGGGGACCCACTGATGAACTAGTCCCTTGTGGCACCTCTAGTGAGGGAGACAGGTATTAAACAATTACTAATGGACATCAGCTGTGATAAATGCCACAGGGTACTGGGAATGAGTATAACAGAGGTAGCTCAGGAGGTGGGGCTGGTCAGGGAAGACTTCCTGGAGGAAGTGACATCTGAACAGAATTCTTAAATAAAAACAAGATATTTCCAGGAGGAAGATTTCGTGTGTGTGTGTGTGTGTGTGTGTGTGTGTGTGTGTGTAAGTTAAAGCAGAGCATCTCTTTCTGTACATCAGAACACTATAGAAAGTTCTGAAGTACGAAGGAGGCTCCAATAGGTTTCTTTTGGCTGCATTGGGTCTTTGTTGCTGCATGCAGGCCTTCTCTAGTTGCAGTGAGCAGGGACTACTCTTTGTTGCAGTGCACGGGCTTCTCATTGCGGTGGCTTCTTTTGTTGTGGAGCACGGGATTTAGGCGCACGGGCTTCAGTAGTTGTGGCTTGCCGTCTCTAGAGCTCAGGCTTAATAGTTGTGGCGCACAGGCTTAGTTGCTCTGCGGCATGTAGGATCTTTCTGGCCCAGGGCTCGAACCCGTGTCCCCTGCATTGGCAGGTGGATTCTTAACCACTGTGCCACCAGGGAAGCCCCTCCAATAGTTTTCTGAGTAGGGTAATACTTTTGCATGGTTCAAACTTCAAAACATACAAAAGAATAAACAGTGAAAGGTCTCTCACTTTTCCATTTACCGTCCCCCCTGCCCTCGGGGCAACAGGCAAACCATCCTAGAAATATGTATATGTTACCAAATTGTGTGTGCATGGTATACATACATACATGTATGTATACACACACGTACATATGTTTTCTTCCTCTTCTTTTTTAAACATAAAAAATGCCCACATAAAAAATCCTAAAGATGCCACCAGAAAACTACTAGAGCTAATTGATGAATTGGGTAAAGTTGCAGGATACAAAATTAATACACAGAAATCTCTTGCATCCCTATACACTAACAATGAAAGGGCAGATCATAAGATGACTCCACTCTTTAAAAAAATATCTTCAGGAAAGGTGATTCCAGATGCTGTTTTAATTATACTTTCCTGTGTTTACTGCCCATTTGGTAGAAATACCTCCCTTATATCCAAATGAAACCCCTGATGCTGTAGCTTAAGCACATACTAGAATAGTTTTTCACCTCATCAACAAATATTTTCTGAGTACTTTGTATGTGCTAGCATGGAACTGAGTGGCACTGGAGCTACAGAGATTAGTAAAGAAGCCAATTAAAAACAGTTAATAGTCTACAACCCAGAGATAACCACCATAAACATCTGGTGTTTATCATTAAAGACTTTTTTTTTGGCTGCGTTGGGTGTTCAGTGCTGCGCGTGAGCTTTCCCTAGTTGTGGCGAGCAGGGGCTACTCTTCGTTGCGGTGTGCGGGCTTCTCATTGCAGTGGCTTCTCTTGTTGCGGAGCACGGGCTCTAGGTGCGTGGGCTTCAGTACTTGCAGCCCGCAGGCTCAGTAGTTGCTGCCCGCGGGCTCAGTAGCTGCAGCACGTGGGCCCTAGAGCATGTGGGCTTCAGTAGTTGTGGCACATGGGCTTAGTTGCTCCGTGGCACGTGGGATCTTCTCAGACCAGGGATCGAGCCTGTGTCCCCTGCATTGGTAGACGGATTCCCAACCACTGCGCCACCAGGGAAGTCCCTAAAGACTTTTTTTAAAAAGTCTATAGTGTTAGTCAAGGCTTGCCAGAGAACCAGAAACATTAGGATTATACAACAGAAGACTTACAGGAATTGGGTCATGTGGTTATGGAGGCTGAGGAGTCCCATGATCTGCCGTCAGCAAGCTGGAGAACCAGGAATTATGATAGTGTAATGAGTCCAAAGACTTGAGAATCAGAGCGCTGTTAGTTTAGGTTCTGGTCTGAGTTTGAAAGCCCAAGAACCAGGAGTGCCAATGTCCAAAGGCAGGAGATGTTTGTCCTAACTCAGGCAGAGAGAATGAATTCTCTCTTCCTCCACCTTTTTGTTCTATTCAGGCTCGCAAATACTGGATGATGCCCACCTGCACTGGTGAGAGCAATCTTCTTTATTCAGTCTCCTGATTCAAATGCTAATATTTTCTGGAAACCCCCTCGCAGACACACCCAGAAATAATATTTTACCAGCAATCTGGGCATCCCTTAGTCCAGTCAAGTTGACACATAAAATTAACCATCATATTTATGTAGATATATTTTAAAAACAACAGTAAGATTATTATACGCATAATATTTTATGGTCTGATTTTCAAATATATCCTGGATTTCTTTCTATTTCTATGTCACCTTCTATTTCTTTCTTTCTAACTATAAATCTACATTGTAACATTTAAAGTCTGTGGGAGTGATTTACATGTAGCGGGTTTTGTTGAACAACTTATTGATTGACCATTTTCCCTGTTGCACCATTGTAAACAATTCTGCAAAGAACATCCTGATATCTTTATCTATGCCCTCTTGTCCTGAACATAGAATTGCTGGGTTATATTGCTGAACTGCTTTCCAGGAAGATTATACTGATTTGTACTTTCACGAGCAGTTTAAGAGTACAAGACACACACACACACACACACACACACACACACACACACGGAGGGTGAGAATGGGGGAGCACTAAGGGGAAATATGATGAAGGCTATTTTGGGATTTTAAAGCTTTATTTCAGGGGGCAGCAAACTATGGCTCCTGGGGCAATTCTGGTCACTGCTTGTTTTTGTAAATAAAGTTTTTTTGGAACACAGCCACACCCATCCACTATGTATCAGCTGCAGCTGCTTTCCCCCTGTAAAGGCAGAGATGAGCAGTTGCAACAGGGACCATATGGCCTGCAAAGCCTGAAATATTTACTAACTGACTCTTTTCGGAAAAAGTTTGCTGACCCCTGCTTTATTTCATTAGAGAAGTTATTTTACTTTTTTTGGGTGTCTTCATTCACTTCACTAAGGCTGTAAAAGATGCTTTTGATGTGGAATGTAGAAGGAACATCAAACATCTTATTCCAAAACCTACAGGCTTTGAAGTGATACAGATCCGAATTTCAACCCATCATTTAATGACTTCGTAACCTGGTCAAATTTTAATTTCGCAGACACTCAGTCTGCTTATGTTAAAATGAGAATGACGACACCAACCTAGCAGGGTTACACATGTAAGGCACACAGCCCAGTGCTTGGCTTCTGGTGCTTATAAAACTTACATGAGGTCACTTTCTCCTTCCCCAAGACTTCTGCTTCTAGAAAGCAGAAACAAGACACTGGCAGGGAAGAGGCACTGAGTTGGTAATAGCTGTTTTCTGCTGTTGCTTCCCATTTTCTGTCCCAAAGTTTGGGGAGTTCAATCCTTTTGCCCTGAGTAACTTCCAAACATTTAAAGCCCCAGATCTCTAAGTTATAAGAATTATGTCAAGGCTGAGAAATGACTGTCTTCTTCTTCTGCTTTTAAACTTTCTAGGAAAACAGAATTTCTCTTACTTACTTGGAGTGGGCAAACTTCACAACTATTGTAAAATTTAGGGAGTGCTTTGGATTGATGGGATCAAGGAATAGTAGGTCTGCAGCTGTAATTCACATGAAAAGGTGATATTAAGTTAAGGCATGTGGGAGACCTACCTGTAAAAGTGTCAGAGCATGCAGGTTTCTCACATGCTACTGACTTCTTAAACCAGATGATTCTTTGTGACGGGGGCTGTAGGATGTCTAGCAGGATACCTGGTGTGGGAGATAGAATAATAGCCCCCCAAAGATATTCGTATCCTAATTCCCAGATTCTGTGTATATGTTACCTTTACATGGTGAAACAACCAAACTAAACCAAACCAAAGCAAACCCTTGCAGATATGATTTAAATTAAGAATCTTGAGAGGGGGGAGATTATCTTGGTTGACCCAGGTGGGCCTGATATTATCATAAGGGTCCTTATAAGAGAGAAGGTGATATGATGATAGAAGCAGAGAAGGAAGAGGAGATAATATGGCTGTTGTCCTTGAAGATGGAGGAAGGGGCCATAAGCCAAGGAATGCAGGCAGCCTCTAGAAGCTGGAAAAGGCAAGGAAACAGATTCTTCCCTAGAGTTCAGAAGGAAAGCAGCCCCATGGACTCATGTTCTGACCTCTGGGACTGTAAGATAATAAATTTGTGTTGTTTTAAACCACTAAGTTTGTAGGAACTTGTTAAAGCAGCAATGGGAAACGAATACTTCTGGTATCTATCCACTAGATGCCAGTAATACTCCACCCCAAGTTGTGATAACCCAAAATGTCCACAGACATTATTGCCAAATGTCCCCTGGGGAGCAAAATTGCCCCTGATTGAGAACCACCGTGTTAGGGAGATTCCAACAGTAGCTGCACAAAGTCACAGAGGAAAGAAATCAGTGCCCTGGGTGTGGCTGGCACACAGCCAGCCAGGTGTGTGGAGCTGGGAGATATAGACTACACGTCATGTTCGTTGTCACTCCTTTCTGCTCCCTTCCTCTGGAGATTCACGCATAGTAATCAGGGAGCACTGCCGGGCTGACTGAGAATATTTATTGAATGTGACAGCTTGCCCTGCTGGGTCCCTGCCTCTTAGCACAAGGATGACAGCTGCTCTCTGTGGCAGCCTTTCCCTGCGGGTTAGATTCCTTTGCCTGCCTGACCAATTCCCTTCACGCTGGGCGGGAAAGACTTCATTCCATCTGAGCCACAGTAGTGAAGTCTTAGCTGGTTCTAAGCGACAGAAATGGACTCTCGTTACTACAAGGAAAATCAGTCATTGATTGTTAAGATGGTAGGGGCAGTCTCAGAATGAAGGAAGAGTTTGTTAGGAAGGGAAATACCACCCAAGCTCTGCAGAGCTCGGTAGCAGATGGAATTCATGGTCAACTTGTAGAGTTCTGCCATTAATGTGTCTTGGTTTCAAAGTATCAAATTCCTGGGGGAGAAAAGCTTAGTACTTGGGTCCAGTAGATCAGCCAGCTGAGACCTGGGGATGGACTTGCCCAAGGTCACACAGCACTAATAGCAGAGCTAGGCCACTCCTCCTGACTCCTGGACCTGTTCATTTTCTGTAACTTAGTGCTAGACTCTTTGGGGAGATTGAATTGTCCAAAAAGAGCTAGACAAGAACTCCTACAGTAAGGAAAGTTCTTTGCAAGGCTGCAAAAATGACATCTGCACTGGAAAATGTGGAAAGACACTGGCTTTTCTTTTCTACTGGGCATCAGGCATCTAGATGTTTTTAGAGATCTAGAAATGACATGTGTTTCCTTGACGTGTTTGAAGTTAGTTAAAACAGAGTTTTCGGGGGAATTATCGTGGCTCACAGTAGGGTGGAATTTTAAAAACTCCTCCTCCATTTTCAACAGTTTCTGATTCCTACCCAAGTTCTTCTGGATCCTTGGGCAGTTGGCATAGCCTACTTGAATATTCTGTTTCAGGTCCCCTTTCCTGGGTCTGCTTTGGGCTGTGACTGAATTCTTCTCTTTAGGTGTCTATTTAGATAAACACAATCATCTCAACAGGTTTGATGTAGTTTTAGTCCAACAATCAATACGTATTTATTATGTAAAAATTTAAATATACAGATATGCCAAGTAAAGTATTAAAAATCACTCACAAGCTCAACATACATAAAAACCGGTTCACATTTTACTCTATGTCTTTCCAGACTCTTTTTCTTAAATTTTATACTTCATGAAAACCTGGGATTATACTACATCTCTTTTCTTACCGGCTTTATTCATTTAATTATCAAAACATCTCTCAATGGCTTTAAATATATGTGGATTACACTATTTTTTAAAGTTAATTCATTTATTTTTGGCTGCATTGGGTCTTCGTTGTTGTACGTGGGCTTTCTCTAGTTGCAGCAAGTGGGGGCTACTCTTCATTTAGGTGCGCGGGCTTCTCATTGCAGTGGCTTCTCTTGTTGTGGTACGTGGGCCCTCGAGCATGTGGGCTTCAGTAGTTGCAGCACACGGGCTCAGTAGTTGTGGCACGCGGGTTCAGTAGTTGTGGCTCACGGGCTCTAGAGCACAGGCTCAGTAGTTGTGGCACGCAGGCTTAGTTGCTCCGTGGCATGTAGGATCTTCCCAGACCAGAGCTCGAACCTGTGTCCCCTGCAGTGGCAGGTGGTTTCTTACCACTGCACCACCAGGGAAGTCCCGATTACACTATTTAATAGTTTCAAAGTATTCCATTTCATAGTTAGACCACGACTGATTTAACTTATCCATTATGGAGGAACATTTTTGTTTCTATCTTGTTGAAAAGTTTGTGATGTTGACATGGCTGCAGAATAAATCAAACCATGACTTAGGTTTCATAGTTTCACGAATTGTCATGTTTTCCGTTTATTTCATTTTGGATTTTTTTTTTTTGGTACGTTCTGTATGAAGGATTTGTTATGACATCTATCTGTGGTGCTGGGGAAGGAATATGCTCTTTTTTTGGGGGGGGATCAGTTTCTTTTTTTTAAAATTGAAGTATAGTTTATTGACAATGTTGTGTTAGTTTCAGGTGTACAGCAAAGTGATTCAGTCATACACACATATATCTATTTTTCTTCAGATTCTTTTCACTGGAATATGCTCTTTCCTTAGGTCTTCTCTATGCATTTGATCCCCCATTCAGCCTTCTCTGTGCATTTGATCCCCCGTTCAGCCTTCTCTATGCATTTGATCCCCCATTCAGCCTTCTCTGTGCATTTGATCCCCCATTCAGCCTTCTTCGTGCATTTGATCCCCCATTCAGCCTTCTCTGAAAGGCTTGGCCTGCGGAGCTATCCCACCACCTACCGGCGGAGTGGAAAACAAGTCAGCTTGCTCCAACCAAATCACAGTGCTTTGTCCGTAGGCCATTTTCTGTGACCCTCAAAACAATCCATAAGGGGTCCCATTTTTCTTCATTCATGTGAAAAAGTTTTATTGAGCACATACTGTATGCTTAGCAGTGTGCTAGACAGAGGAAACGTATATAAACAACCTTGGGGCATGTCAGTGGTGAAGTTCTTTTTTAAAATCTCCCGGTGATCAAATCTAGTTCATCTCACTTCAAACCTGGGGCTTTGGAGTAGGGAGATTTGGACATCCCTGCTAGCTGCATGATATTGGGCAACTGCACACTCTTTGTTTACACTCTTTGTGCCTATTTTCATATTATATTAATAAAGTTCAATGGGATCATCTGTGTAAAATACATAGCCTATAGTAAGTGGTTCATTATGCAATGGCCATTGTTATTATCAACGTTATCATCATATTCTACAGAAAGGCTTACCCATCAAGTAGAGGAAAGTGTATCACCTGTTCATTTATTTTCCCAAGCAGTTGATGAAGAAAGGAGAACTAATTAGCTCAAGGAATTAGTAGGGTTATAGGAGGAGGCCGTTTGCTGACTCTCTGGCTTTAATTTAGCCATTATTTCGGACTGGAGCTGGTTCGTTTTGAGTGTGAAAGGAACCTGCTGCTTGTTGATAATTAGTCTGGTTTTAATGAGTTATCAGGTGTTAATAACAGCTCAAGTGCAATATCTTTTCACAGCCTTCAGAGGATGTTCAAGATGTTCACTGGGTTCTCACTTCTTGGGGTTTTATGTGGGTGTTAGAAGCTCATCCGAGGAGGGCCAGATAGGATGCGTCCATGGATCCCGGGGAAAGAAGCTTTAATGGTGGCTGCAGCATGATTACGCCCAGAATGAGTAATACTGGTATTACGTCGATTGGGACAGATGCTGACCTTTCCTAATGGGAGGTGGCATCTCTTTACCAGTGGGTGACATTTCTTCTTGTCCAAAATAATCCCAACAATTAAACAGTTTAGAAGAAAAAAAATCCCCAAACTGGAAGCAATGTAAATTTTTACCACTAGAGTACTTGCTAAATGGTCATTAGGATATCCACACAACAGAATACAATATAGCCATTAAAAAGCATAAGGTGGGTCTATATAGACTGTTGTCCAAGAGATACAAAGTGGGAGAAAACCTGCAGAACAGAAACTAAGATCTGATTTGATGTATGGAAAGAGAAAGGAAGGAAGGAAGGGGACAGAGAGATGAATAAAGGAGAAAAGGGAGTGAGAAAGAAGAGAGCGAGAGAGAAGGAGGGAGGGAGGGGGAGAGAGAGAGAAAGAAAAGGAAAAAGAAAGGGAAAGAAGAAAAGTATTTCTTTCCTTTGCAGAGGCACAGTTTACTTCAGAAACCATGAGAACTAAAGTAGACTTTTATTGCAGGTATAAAAGGGGTGTGTGCACAGTGGTTTTACACAGAAACACGTGGAAGAGCTACTCCAAGTCTTTCCCTACACTTTATTTGGAGAGCAGGTGCCCAGACTTGTATTATGCTCTGTGGTTCGATGTGTATCATCAGCATTGAACTATCCATAGCCCTCTTATTTGTTTACTTATAATAGGATGGACACACATCCTTACTGTGATCAGAACAGTTCAGTATTTTTCAATTCTATTGAGATGCAATTTACAATAATTAAAATGTACCCATTTTAAGTGTATAGTTTAATAAGATTCAACAATGAGGATATAGAACATTTCTATTACCCCAGAGATTCCCATGCACTTCTTCCCAGCTATTCCTTAACCCTCACGCCTTGTCTCAGGCAACCACTAATCCGTTTTTATCATAATACATTACATTTTTCTTTCCTAGAGTCTCCTGTAAATGCAGTCATACGGTGTGTACGCCTGTGTTAGGAGTCTTTCGTTCAGCATACTGCTCTGGCTGTGCATCTGTGTTTTGTGTGTATCAGTACTTCTTTCCGGGTTTTACATTTTGGCTGAGTAGTATTTGATTTTGTAAATGCAAAGCAATATGTTTATCCGTGCACCCATTGAAGAAGATTTTATTTGGGGATGTGTTTATGTCACCAAAAAGCTTGAAAACTACGTTTTTACCTTGATTCCATATTCTTGAGAATGATCGAGAACTCAATTTAAAACATCATTTTCAGTGAGAAAGCAGGTCATATGTTAAGAGATTAGGTGATAGGATGACTGAAGGGTTTTGTGACCTTATTGAACATACCATGTGGCAGGCATCCCACATATGGTGACCCCTAGTTATCTTCACCTCCTGGTATTCATGCCCTTGTGTAATATCCTCCCCTTTAGGGTTGGCTGGACTTACTAACTTACTGCTAATGAACTGAATATGGCAGAAGTGATGAGCTATCACTGTTCTGTCTTGGATGCTCTTTCTTGGATTGCTTGTCCCATGGGAAGCCAGCTACTATACCATGAATCAGTCCTGTGGAGAGGTCCATGTGGCAAGCGATCAAGGCCCACCAACTACCACTTAAATGCACTTGGAAGGAGATCCCCTAGTTGAACCTTTGAATTTGGTCATAGTATCTCGTGCCTTAATTGCAATTTCGTGAGAGATCTTGAGCCAGAAAGCACCCAGATAAGCTAAACTCAGAATCCTGATCCATATAAACTGTGAGATAATAACTGTTTATTGTTTTAAGTTGCTAAATTTTGGGGTCATTTGTTACGCAGCAATAGGTAACTAATACATACAAGACTGTTATTGTTGTTGTTATTATTCCTATCACTACCATGGACTTTACTCTTCACTGTTTCAATTCCAGGTTTAGCAGAGCCCTGGGGATGCATTATAGGAATAATCACCATGTACTGAGCGTGGAGTCAGGCACCTTGCCAAGCACTTACTTTCATTTTCTCACTGAATCCTCACAGCAACTCTATGAGAGGGAACAATACTTGTCCCTCTTTTACTGACCCGGAAAGTAAACATCAGAGAGGAAAAGGGCCTTAAGAGAAGTAGAGTAGTATGGGAAGGAGCTGGGGTTTGCATCCAGGCAGTCTGACCCCAGTGTCCCAGGTCATGACCATTGCACCATCCTGATGCCTCGGAGACCTGCGCCCCCCCACATGGTCATGACTCCACCCTTCTCCTCGGTTCCATTCTTGCCTCTTCTTTCCTGTATTCTCCCTTTTCCAACCCTGTCTCACCCCCCACCCAGCCCATGCACAGTTCAGCCATGCCCAAATTGATTTCCAATCAAAGATGTTAGACCTGACTGCCTAGGTTGAAACCTTTTATACTTCTCACCTTGTCCCTCAGATCCTCTCCCTTCCTGACTTCCTTTTCATCCCAGCAACTGTTCTCCTTTAGTCAAACAGAAACTTAAAGTTTTCCTTTCTAGCCCCTCCCAATCTCAGAAATTCCCAAACACAGTGAATATGAATTTATATTTGAAGGATAAATAAAGCAGTGACTGACTGAATCACCCACTTGTGTAGAGAGGCACCTGGGACTGGAAATGAGCTTGCTCTTCAGATTCAAAATTGCGCTGGAATTCTAGCTCTGCTGCTTCTTGGCTGTGAGATCCTGGCCATGTGACTTAACTCCTCTGTGCCTCTGTTCTCTCATCTCTAAAATGGAGATGATAATTCTTATGTCGGAGGATTAAGTGAGATAATATATGTAACAGCCCAGTGCCTGGCACAACATAATTACTCCATTTATTATTGCTGTTGTTATTGCTTAATTCTTATTTGTAGATCCTCAGATGTCTTTTCCCAAATTTCAGGAGCTCTTTAATGAAAAAGATGGTCTCCACCAACTGTCTCCTCCCCTGGGTAATCTTGGAGGTAGATGATTCTGTGATGAGATCTGGCACACCTCCTCTTGGGGATGGTACAGAGGTCCAAGAGTATGGCCTATGCAGCCAGAGAACTGGTTCTGAACTTTAGTTCTTCTGCTTGTTCACCTACCTAATGACCTTGGGCAAGTTAGGAACATCACCAGGCCCATTGGTAAAATGGGCATAATAATAGCTCCAGCCTGATGGCACTGTGGTGAAGGTTAGTTGAGATAATTACTGCATGTAAGATGCTTAACGTGGTGCTGGCACACAGTGATAACCCAGCAAACACAAGCTCTTCTTCTTCTTCTTCTTCTAGGAGTTGACGGAGGATGCTGAGGCATGAGGTCGCCCCTCCTACAGCTTTTAAAGTTTAGGTATTCATTCTTAAACATGCTGGAAGCACCTGCTGGGATTTCAATTTCCTGCTGCACTTTGGACAGCAGTGACCCATTTGGATCAGAGGAAGGCTCTCTTCCCTGATCCAAATGGATCTTCTTCCCTGAACAAGAAGGCTTGTTCTTCCTCCCCCAGGGGTTTTCTTTTCATTCGTTGGACTTCTATTCATGGATCATCTGCCAGAGACATGGACCAAGAATTCTTACTCTTTACAGATTTTCTTCCCTTAATGGTCCTGTTCTGTGCTGTCACCCCGGCACCCTCCCTCCCCTTCAGCCCTCAGCAGCTGGCAGGAAATGTTTATAGAAGAAGCGTTTCTTTCTCTTTTTAATAGCCTCCTAGGCTGCAACCTCCCAAATGAGAACCTTGTTAACCAGAAGGACTCTAGGCTACTGATTTATATTCCAGTCATACCGAGAGGAAAAAAATTACAAAGGGAGAAAGAAAATGCCAACGAATCCATGGACTAATTACAACACCCTCTCTGATGAGGAGTGTATATTTCCCTATGCTCTGGGTGCTAAGGGATTCCTTCCAGATTTCAGTATTTGACCTATTATCCTTGGATCACGTGGATTCTTTGTACTTCTTGTGGGTTTACTGAAAACAAGGGTAAAAGTTCCATACTCCCGCTATTTAAACAAGAGATTTATTACTTTCAAATAGTAGAGGCGCTTGTTTCAACAGAAATGTTAGTATCTCAGTAAAGATGGTGTCCAAACTCATGGAGCCTTCAGAAGATGGCTAAAGGCTCGCATTCTACCACCCTGCCCAGGCACTGATGGGCCAGCATCCCTCCAGGTAGTTAGTTATGCAAAGGCCATAAAACATACAGGTAAAAATCTTTAGTGGTTAGAATTCTAGCTTGATGATTCAAGGAAGGCTTCTAGGAGGAGGAAGTACATTTGGAACTGGGCTTTGAAAGTTGGTGTCATAAAGAATGCAGGCTGTCTCCCAATATTTACTCCCCTCTACTTCCATAGTAATAGAATCTAATTTTTAGCTGGGTCCTCACCCCCCGCCACACACACGGTATAAAGACTACAGCTCTTTGGAAAATTGCGTGCAGCCATGGCCACAATAATTCCCCTTCCTGTAGGCATATCCTTTTGCAATGTGACATGGTATCCCCTCCTATTTAGCGGTAGAGTCTCTGTCCCCACTCTTGAATCCAGGCCACACTTGTGACTTGCTTTGGCCAGTGCAATGTGATGGAAGTGACATTGTCCCAATTCCAAGCCTAGGCTCCCAGTGACCTTTCATGCTTCCATGTAACCTCTTGGACTCCTGCCCAACCACCACATGAACAAGACAGAGCTAGCTTTCTGGAGGATAGGAGCCCACTTGGAGCAGAGAGAAACTGTCCTAACTGAGGCTGTTCTACACCAGCCAGCACCCAGCCAACCAGACAGCTAACTGCAGGTATATGAATAGGCTCAGTGAAGACCAAAATACTGTCCATCTGAAACCAGCCCAAATTGCCAACCCACAGAATCATGTGTTAAATCAATGCTTATTATTTTAAGCCACTGTTATGAGGTGGTGGTTTGCGACATAGCAAAAGTAACTGATACAATTTCCCATGCAGCTAGATGTATTCATGTAACTAAGTTTTGTCGAATGACACCTAAGTGAAATGGTGTGTGTGATTCTTGGGGAGTTTCCTTACAGGAAGGAGGCATGCTCTTCTTCCAGCTTCCTTCCTTCCTAATGACTGGAATGAGAATGTAATAGCTGGAGCTCCAGCAGCCATCCTAGACAATGAAGTAAAATTAGGAATGGAAGAAATCCATGGCAGAGCAATAAACTAGGAGGATCTTATTTCTGTGAAGCCGTACATTACCTTTCCAATCTTATTCTGACTACAATGTATTAAACGAAAGAGTTAAATAAACTTTTATCTTGTTTAGGCCACTGTTGTTTCGAGTTTTACAGTTATTCATAGCTGGATCTAATTCAAAAGCATACAGATGGTCAGGATTTAGCTAAGCAGGGATGGTAGAGAAGAGCACTTATGTCAGAGTGAACATCATGGATAGTCACAGAAAAAGGAAAAGAGTGGGTAGTGGGTGGGAAACAGTGAAAAATTTCATGGTACTGCCTAAGGGGAACAATGGCTGATAGGACTGGATTGGGGCCAGCTTTTGAAAGGCCTTGAAGGTCAGGCTAATAAATTTGGAGAGTGTGGTAAAACAGATGTCTGAATGTTATGCAAATCAGAGTGAGAAAGTCATATCATATATTCTTTCTTTTTTCCATTCCTTGAGTCATTTCCTCTGGGGAGTTTATATTCTGGTGAGGGAGACAAGATAACAAGGTAGTAGGGTAATTACAGGTTGTGATTAATGGGCTGAAGTACATAAACTGTGAGATGTGGTAGAGACTAACTTTTGGGTAGAGGGGACTACTTTAGATAGGGTGGTCAGAGGAGGATTTTTTGAGTTCCTAAATTCTGTTCCAGGCATTGTGCAGAAGTCTAGGGACACAAGGATGAATAACACACAGTTGCTGTCATTGAAGAGATCACAGTCTAGAGTGGGGTGAGGTTAATCAGGAACAATCTCCTAGAAGAGGTGGGAGAGAGCCAAAGGAAGTAATTTAGTCTTCTCATATGTATCAGGCAGATTCAGCTGCAATAAAGCTGCATAACATACATCCCTCCAAATCTTTGTTTAGACAAGAATGATTTTTCTCACTCACAGGTCTGCATGTAGGATATGGTTCTGCTGGGCTCTGTTGGATTAGCTTGGCTTGATTCCAGGCTATGGGTTGGTCCAGGTCTGCTCTATATATCTCCCCATTCTAGGGCCAATGGCTACCCAGGGTTTGATCTTTTCATGGATGGCAGAAGTGCAAGAGATCAAGCTAAATCCCAGAGGCACATTTAAAGCCTCTGCTTACATCACATCCACTAATACTACTGGTCAGAGAAAGTCACATGGCCAAGACTAACAACAGTGCATCAGGAAGAACACTCCACCCACAGTGGGAAGATTGCAAAGGTACAAGGATGTTTCATTCTGCTAACAGAAGGAGCGAAGAGTGGGGAACAATAATTCAATCTCTCACACCACCCAAGGAAATGGTACACTTCTTCATAAATGTCTGATAGTTTTACTATTTTTTTCCAAGAAATCTTTTATATTTCTTGTTAGATTTCTTGCAAGGCACCATACTTCTTTTTGTTTAAAATTTTATTTAAAAAATTACATGTGCTCAAGTGGTAAAAGCTTTAAAAAGTAGTGCTAAAGAAAAGTAGTACTAGAAGATATAACAGTGAAAATAAAGCTGGTCCCTATTTCCTTCTACAGAGGCAAATACTGCTTTTTCTTTTTCTTTTTTTTTAATCTGGAGGTATTCTCTGTGTGTACAACCAAATATTTGCATACATTTAAAAAAATACAAGATGACATTCTACTATACTTGGTCCTCTGTGCTTTCCTTTTTTTTTTTTGTTCTATTTAACAGCATGTCTCAGAGGTCGTTCCATCTCGGTTTAGCCAGACCCATTTCATTCTGTTAAATGGCTGCATTGTTTTCCATTGTGAGGCTGTGCCATAACTTATTTAATCAGAGCCATATTGAAAGACATTTGGATGGTTTCCAATCTTTTGCTACTACAACCAAGGCTGCATTAAATATCCTCGAACATCTATCTTTATGCACATGTGTGAGTGTATCAGTAGGTTAAATCTCTAAACAGAAATTGCTAGATCAAGGGATACGCATGTTAAAGTTTGATGGATATGGACCCTCTGCTTCTAAAGAGGAAGAAGGATTCCTTCCAGAATCCTACAGATCTTGGTTCCTCCCGTCTTCTTCTGATTCTTGTCCCATGGCATTATTCGGGGCTGAAGCAATGGGATACAGTAGCTCAAAACGTACCCCTATAGGCTCTGGGGAAACTTTGAGGAGTGCTCTTTGAATTTTGGCACGCGGTCCCTAATTTGAAGATGAAAAGAACTTGGCACTACTGTTGCAATCCAAATCATCCCTTTAATGAGGGTGCTGGAGGAGCGTCAGATGATGTTTTCACAAACAAGTTTACTGAAGAACTCTGTGGTGCAAGTGGAATGATTAATATCCCTGGGACATCCCGGTAAAAAATGTGCACAATACCCTTTAATTTGATCTGCTTTCCCTGTAGCAGCTAAATATTGAGGGCAAATAGAAAATAGTTCTGATTTACAATCTCCATAAAAATTTTAAACGACCTAATAGGACATTTGATCATGAAATTGCCTGAAATAATGTTGGCACTAGTCAGCTGTATTTCTTTGAAATGGCCTGTAACTTCAGAGCAAACCCCCAAACATGGATTTTTTTTTCCCTGCTAATAACAGTCTTATTAATAAAAGAATTATTTTCTTTACTGATCCTCGGCAGCTGTGTTTCAGTGCCTTTGTTCAATAAAGATAGAGATAGTAACTGTCAGTGGAAAGAAAATGTGCTGAGGTTCCCACAAAGAGTGGTAGGAACAAATCTTTTATTAAATCATGTCAAACTGTGTTTTGTTTACTTTTTTTATTTTGTAAGTCACAGTCATATCTGCTAGTCTTTGTAAACCTTGCCTCCCATTTGTCAAAAAAGACTTGGAGGCTTGGTGTTCTCGAGGTTAAATGCTGCATGATCAATCAGGGTGATACACTTCATACAATTAACTCCGTAATGGCATTTCTGAGTCTGTTTCTCTTTTTACCCCTGCTGCCATCATCTGAGATGGGTTAACTTTTGATAACGGTTTCAGATGTTCTATGGATGCCTAGAAAAAGAGCAGTGGGAAGGTGTAGTGGATATCTGGAGTTTTTAACCTGTCCACAGATTCATGCCCCCTCTTTGAGTAATAACATCCCATTTTCCTTTGAGGGCAGGTGGCTCAGATGGACCTGATCTATTTCTAGTGCTATAGGTGGGCATATGACCCAGACCTGGCCAATCAAAGCATCGTCACTCAAGTTGGACCAATCAGAGCCAGTGAGAATCCTGAGACTTTTACCACAACCATTGGGAAAGAGAACTTTTTTGATTGGAATTCTTTAAAGAACAAGATATAAACCTGTTTTTGGTTACCTTTCCTCTCCACGGGGAGAACACTCTTGGAGGAAGACAAAACACAGAAAAACCGTCAAGAAATGGAGGAAGACAGATCTTTTAAATTTATTTATTTATTTATTGGCTGTGTTGGGTCTTCGTTGCTGTGCCGGCTTTCTCTAGTTGCGGCCATCAGGGCTACTCTTCACTGCAGTGTGCGGGCTTCTCATTGCACTGGCTTCTCTTGTGTGGAGCATGGGCTCTAGGTGCACGGGCTTCAGTAGTTGCAGCACACGGACTCAGTAGTTGTGGTGCACGGGCTTAGTTGCTCCTCAGCATGTGGGATCTTCCTAGACCAGGGATCGAACCCGTGTCCCCTGCATTGGCAGGCAGATTCTTAACCACTGCGTCACAAGGGAAGTCCCCAGGACAGATTATTGACGCAGAAGATAGTTGATGTTATCACTCTAATGCTTGAATCTAGCTACGCCTGAGGTCTTATCCATCAATTAGGCAAGCTAATAAATTTTATTTTCTTGCTTAAATCAGTTTGAGTCGGGTTTCTGTCACTTGCCTCCAACAGAATCCTAAACACTTGTGTTTTCCAACTTTCAGTAAAGTTTCATGCCTAGGAGAGTGTGTTCGGCACCAGCATTACTCGTGTCCATAATAATAATAATAATATGATATGAGCTCTCTTTCCTTCTGTTGTCAGTGGTCACCATTGGATGATGGACTGTCTTCAGGCTGGAGCACCTGCACCAGTCCAGAGCTCATCAGAGGGTCTTGGCTTAGCCTATCTCCTGTCTTTCCAAGAATTCTCATTGCTAGAATGAGTGATGGTTGTCCTTTATCCATGCTCTGAGATATGGTATTTACCTGGGCTATGCCCTGTCCTCCCCTACCTTGGCCCAGTAGTTCGGTGGTTCCTTCTGAATGCAGTTGTGCTTCTTTCTGTCCCAGGGAGAGTTCAGCCTGAGAATTCCAGGCTACTGGGATCTTCTCCAAGCCTTGTACCTCTAAGATCTTGGGTCCATTGCTAGCTCTTTCCTTGCCTTGCTCAAATTAGGTAATGACCGTATTTGTGGGAGAAGAGATGAGGTAGACAGGGGTACAGACTAATAATCAGTGTGGATTTACAGTGGCCTTCTGCGTATCAAGCACTGTGCTTCACTTGCGTGTACTCATGTCAGCTTGTGTTCCCCATAGCACTTAATGTCATGTCTACTTAATAATTTTTACGGGCTGGACACTGTGCTAAGTGTCATCAAGTAGTATCTAATTTAATCCTTTTAAAATTAGGAGAAAGGCACTGTTACCTCCATGGATAAGCTGAGGCGCAGAAAGGTCAGGTAATTTCCCCATTGTCCTGCAACGAGGAAGTGGTGGAAGCAAGATTTCAGCCCAGCCTGAATGACTCTGAATCTAGTTTCCTGCCTTCCTACACGAGCACTTGTATTGTTAGTGTTGGTCTGTGCATCTCTCTCGCCTGTGAAATTCCTGACCTGATGTACTCTGTGTTTTCTTTGATTCCTGATCTCCACTCCAGAGCCTTGCATGGAGTAGGTTCTCAAAAACTGTTTCCTGAATAAAGAAATCTTTACAACAACTTAGTAAGATGAGCATTTTCTTTCCATTTACACAGGAGAAAATTTAAGCTGAGGATGGCCAGGAACTAGCATTCATAAAATATAATCCTATAATCCTGAAATTTCCTCCTTCAGTTGAGAATTGAGAAAGGTATTGTATGTGCTAAAGAGAGGAGTCTTCAGTCTTTTCATACGTGTCAATATAGGTAGGTTAATGAAGGCTATATTCGGCTGGGTTGCCACGAAGAAAACAGCATAGACATTTTTGTGAAAGAAAGCTGCATCTGTGGTACTGAATCTGTACTTGAAACCCTTATAACTTGTGAGCAGGCAGAACATTGCTTAATGGTGCTGGACAAAGCTCAAGTGAAAATAACTCCAGTGGGGAAATCTTTTATAGAAATGGAAACGATTGTTTTAGGAATCTGAATTGTAATTTTTTACTTCTAAGTCTCTGGTCTCTTGAGCCTGGTCTATATCATGGACACATTTGATCTGGAATTCCGGTGACTCTGGCTGTGTAAGGAGCGTGTAAAGAAAGGCACACAAGCTCAGAGTGCGGAGGGAGACATGAGTTAGGTGTGTAGCAGCAGAAGCTGGGACTCTTTTTAGATGAAACCTACAGCTCTGAAGGACAGCTCAAGGAAGGACATTTCCCAGGGCGTTTAAGAACATGGGAGCTGAGCCCAGGGTTCGATGTAGCTCTCTCTGTTTGAAAGCTCTGACATTCTGTTAGGCTAACGATGAGTTTTCACTTCATCTTTCCTCCCTACACTAACACTAGGCAAAAATGCAAGGGAAGAAAAGACAAGAAGCAATTTCCAAAGTCTTCAGGGTCCCTAGGATGGTTTTTGAACTAAGTCACACTGCTGTCATCCTCCAGACTGCTTGTACTTTTGGAGTAGACATCGGCAGATTAATGAGTTTTCTGAAAGTTAAGAGAAAATACTAGCTTAAAATAGCCCTAAGATTTTCAAGGACTTTTTTTTGTTTTGGAAGAGGGTGAAATACTGTAATCACTGTGATGTACTCATGAATGCATGTAGGTTCTGTCATTAGTTAAAATTTCCAGCCATGGAGTCAAGATACATATAATTTACTCACTCACTCACCCACCCTCCCATCCATCCATCCATCATCCACCCATCCATTCATCCATCCATCCGTCCATCCATCTATCCATCCATCCATCCATCCACCCACCCATTCGCTCTTCATCCACCCATCCTCCACCCATCTAGCCACTCATTTTACCCACCCACTCAACATTTATCAAGCACAGACAATGTGCCATGTATTATCTAAGGCTATCAATACTTGGTTCTCAGGGAGTTCCAAGACTGCATTTTCTGCTATACTATAATTTTGGAAGGTAAATTTACTCTTGGGATTTTCATTAAACTGAAGCAAAATGTTGTATTGAGTTTATATAGGTTTTGACTCATACAGCTGTACACTTGGCATTGAAAATCTTATGCAGCTTATTTGGGAAATAATGGTCTATGGTACAAGTTGCTGCATCATGCGGAAAGATGGGCCACAAGAAACGGTTTTTGTTTAGGCTTTGTTTTTCATTCCAAGCGGTGAAATTGTTGAGCACAGGTTGTTTTGCTTCGTCAGGTGTTGCTAGTCCACTAAAAATAAGCCTGTATCAGGGAACATCTTAGATTCTAAGGAGAGTCAGCTGTGAGTGAAGTAATTTAATACACTTGCATTTTGTTATGTTCTACCACTTTGAACTCTAGTAAGGGCTTCTTTGAACACAGGCGGTGGAACGTGATGCTGAAAGCACAGGATCTGGAGGCACAGAGCCCTGTTACAGATTCACCTTCTACCACTTACTTGCTTCGTGGTCTTGGGCAAACTTTTTTTTTTTTTTTGCGATACGCGGGCCTCTCACTGTTGTGGCCTCTCCCGTTGCGGAGCACAGGCTCCGGACGCGCAGGCTCAGCGGCCATGGCTCACGGGCCTAGCCGCTCCGCGGCATGTGGGATCTTCCCGGACCGGGGCACGAACCCGTGTCCCCTGCATCGGCAGGCGGACTCTCAACCACTGCGCCACCAGGTAAGCCCTTGGGCAAACTTTTTACCCTCCCTGAGACTTAGTTTTCAAAACAAAATGGGACAAACAGTGACACTTACCTCATAGCGTTTTTGGTGAGGGTTAAATGAGATAATGCACACAAAGCAATTTCCCCACCGTTTTGGCGAGCAAGCTTGGTACTGCAGGGGCACGGAGTAGATTTATTCATACTCACGGGTCGGAGCAAGCCCCTCACATTTTTATTTCCTTTTATTACGTGTTCTCCTCCATCCCCATGTCTCCTTAAACTCTCTTATAGGCACTCCTTCTAGTATCCAGAATATCCGCTTTCCCGTTTCCCAGTTCTCCATTCATATGTTAATGTACTTATATGTACATAATTGATAAAATATATAGAGTTGTTTCATATGTTTTTGATTAGTTTACATAAATGGTTTGGGGCCCTAAACCTTACTTTCCTCCACTCAACACTATAATTTTTGACATCTCTTCATTTGTTCTGTGTAAATCTAATTAATTAAATTCTGACTGTGGCCTATGAGTCATCGTATGCATAGATCACAGTGCATAGACCTAGTGAAGAAGAATAGGGACATGGATGTCTTTGCCGTCACAGAGAAAACTACTGTGAACGTCCTTATGCATGCGTCCTTATGGTTTTGTGGGAGAGTTTCTCTGGGGCAAATACCCAGGCAAGGGGAACTGTTGGGCAGATGAAGAGTTAATTGCACTGAGTACTGAGAGATTGCTGCTTGGAATAGTTGCTTAGTTGACACTTCTCCCTGGCACTTGATGTTATCCAGCTTTGTAATTTTTGCTGATCTGATGGATGTAAAGTGATATATTATTGCTGGTTCAATTTGCTTCTCTGTGATTACTAATGAGGTTGAGTATCTCTTCATATACTTATTAGCCATTAGTGTTTCCTCTTCTATTAATTTTCTTTTCATAGACTTTGCCCATTTTTCTATTGGGTTTCCTAAACTTTTATGGCCTTTTTTTTTTTGATGGTAGGAGTTTCTTTAGATATCAATGTCAGCCCAGTTTTAGATATCCTCTCACAGTCTACAAGTTGTGAAATGTGTAGATGATGTTCTTTTCTGAGCAGAAATCTCAATTTTAATGTAGTCAAACACTTCATGTTTTCCCCTTATGGCTGACTCTTTTTAGAAATTGCTTAGGAACCTGCCCACTTCTAAAGTTGCGAAGATGTTTCCTCCATTTTCTTTGATTACTTTTATAATTTGTCTTTCACATTCAGATGTGAAGGAAGGAATCCAATTTTATTTTTCCCACACAGTGAACCAATTTCCCCATGAAAATCTACCAAATAATTCATATTTTCTTATTGGGCTATGACAACAAATCTCCTATATATGTAGGAGTGTTTCTGGAATCTCTATGCTGCTTCATCGATTTATTTATACCACACTTAAAAGAATTACTATGATTTAGTAGTATGTCTTAATATTTAGTAAAATAAATCTTTACTCCCATTTTCCAAAATTACCTTAGATACTCATGCCTTTTAAATTTCCATATACATTTTAGAATCAGTTTTTCCAATTCCTCAAAAAATTCTGCTGGAATTTTCATTAGAACTGCATTAAATCCATAGATTAATGTTGGGAGAAAATTAATATCTTTACAATATTAAATTATTATATTCACAAACATGGTATTTGTCTTACATCATTCAGGCTTTTTAAATGGTCTTCATAAGAATTTTACTTTTCTCCATGAAGCCCTAGTGCATTCATTTTTGGGGGTTGGAGTGTTTAAATACATGTGTTGACCTAAAACAGTAAAACAGCCAGTTATTTTATCAGCTAAATTGGCTTATTCAGGAATAGCAAAGAACTGCAATTCAATACATGCAGTGTATGGCGAACCACAGGGAAGTCCAGGGAACAAAGAGACCATTCTATTATAGAGTAGAAGGGGGAGTTGGGAGGGGCTGTCAGAAACGAAGAGTCCATTGGAGAAAACTGGGAGTTTGAGGTATAGTGACTTTTCATTTGCTGCGTTGTGCCAGTCTCTCATTGGCTGGGCTGTTGCTGGGCAAGGAGAAATTCTTCCTTCCTTCTGCTGGGTTGTAAATCGGTAACCTTCTTTCTGTTGGAGATGCCAGGTTTGTCCCTTCCTGTTGGGTCTGCAGTTGAGGTTGAGTGGTAGGGTGTGAGAGCTCCCCCTTCTGGTCTCCTGACTCCATTTTAAAATGAGGTTTCTGTTTACTAATTTTCACAAATTATATTTTTGGTTGCTATCATGTTTTAAATATTCTGTACAATACCTGACACATGGTGAGTGCTCAATAAATTGTACTTATTGTTACTGTTGTAGCTATTATAACAGGAGGGAAATTGTGGAGGGAAGGTCTCCAACTGTCTTAAGGAATCATCATAATATCCCGGAAATAACATGGGTGTGGAGCCAGACACACTGGGGCTGTGAGACCTTGAACACATTTTTTGAAGCTCTGGGCCTCTGTTTCTTCTGCACTGTGAATAATGTTCATCCTACCAGTATTCTAGGTAGGGTGTGAGGATAAAATGAGATTACAAACCAGCAACACAGCAACTGGCACATGAAAGCCCAGAAGGCGGTTCCTTTCCCTCTCTAGTGAAGAGGTAAAAACTTTGTCACAGCTGCACGATTTCCCCATCAAACAATCTTCTTTTCTTCATCTGAAGTCAACTTCCAAACTTCGTCTTTTCTAACCAGATGGTTACAGAGAGTATATACACACAAAGAAAAGTGAAAAATTAAAGAGAAAAATCTACCCTCCCAGCATCCCCTTTTCAAACATACTTTGCCTTTTCATCTTTAGAATATAAAGTCCTTGAGGACAGGAGGCACGGTGGCCCCTGGGGTGGACCCCACACATCCGTTTCCCTCCAGGTGGTTTATCCAGGGTAAGCCCAGTAAGTCTATTCCCCTCGTCAGTGATTGGTTCAGGGATGGGCGGGCCCATGCAAATCTGAGCCGATGAGATGCCAGGAGGGGCTTACTGAGGGCTTCTGGGAAAGGAAACCCCGTTTTCCTCCTTCGCTGTACTTGAATTAAAGAAGCCCACTGCCCAGTTTCCACAGGCAACCATGTCAGTGAGGGGAGCCAGGCTGGGGGTGAGATCCACACTGTGAAGTGGGGCAGGAGCACAGTGTGGACAGAAGTTCTGGGTTCCTGATGTCAGTGTTAAGCTGCTGCATCAGTCAACCCTTAAGTTCCCTTCCCTTGTCGACTTCCTGTTATGTCATGATAAGTAACCCTCTTATTGATTTAGTCAGTTTGAAGAGTGTTATGAACTGAATTGTGTTTCCCCCTAGATCATAGGTTAAAGCCCTCACCCACAAATGTAATTGTCTTTGGAGATAGGGCCTTTAAAGAGGTAATTAAGATTGAAAGAGATCATAAGGTGGTGGGGGTGTAGTCCAATAGACTGGTGTCCTTTTAATGAGGAAGAGACACCAAGCGTGCATGCACACAGAGAAAAGGCCACGCGAGGACACAGTAAGAAGGTGTCGTCTACAGGCCAAGCAGAGAGGTCTCATTGGAAATCAACCTTACCATACCTTGATCTTGAACTTCCAGCCTCCAGAACTGTGAGAAAATAAATTTCTGTTGTTCAAGCCACCTACTCTGTGGTATTTTGTTATACAGCCCTAGCAGAGTAAAACAAATGGGAATCTATTTGAAGTCTAAAACACTACAGTAGATTCAAATCTTAAGTCTTTGGCATGAGCCTGCAAATAACTGATGCTCAAGAAATGTATGATAATGATTGTGAATGTGCGAATCATACTGAATTTATACAGTGCTGTGAAGCACACAATTCTGCTTACTCTAGATGGTTGGAGCTTTCTAATGGCCTTTGGTATAGATGTAGATTTACTATTATCTGCATCTTTCAGGTGAGAAAACTGGGGATCAAAGAGGGTAAGTGATAAGCTTGAGTTTGAATAGATAGGTGGTCCAGCTAGGTTAGAACCGAGGTCTTCTCACTCCTGTTTTAGTACATTTTCTAATATGCTCAGTCTCCACTAGTCTGTGAGAAACATTGCAGGTGGGAGCTACATCTTACGTTTTTGTAATCATAATGCCTAGCAGAGTCTGTTTCTTAATGGTTGTCAATAAGTGTTAGAAGAATAAATAAATGGCTTGTTATATCTTGAAAGCAACCCTTACAGAAAGACAGGGGAAATGATATCTCCTTCCAAAGTATTTTAACAATGTCCAGCAGTGGCTGTGTCCCATTTCATGGGTGTGGTTCCACCCCTGGTATACCTTTACGTCCAGCTCTCAGCACAGATGTACCAAGCAGTGATGATATTGCAAAGGTTGTACTGCCTAGAGAATCCTTTCAGGCACAAAGGAAGGGGTCAAGAAGCAAAGACACAAGAGATAGTGTAGACCTGTCATTCTGCGTACCCCTGGAAGGAATTTGCACTCAACACATAGATCAGGCTCAGGGTCTATCTAGTGAATACAAAGACTTTAGCGCCATTTGCTTCTCCTTCAGCATGTTAAATTATGACACATGGTCATTGGGTTTTTCAATAACGTGCCCCATAAATCCAGTTAGCATTTTCTTCTGGGTGTTGCACCTTGAGAAGCTGCTTAAGTACCTTGAAGGTCCTTACCCAGCTCTGGCCTTGAATCTCAAGGAGGGTCTGAGACACTTCAGACTCTTAACTGGGTATTACGTTATCTTTGTTATCTTTGTTATAGCCCTTTATGCCTGTCTGGAAGCTCTTCAAATGATAGATCTTAAAGCTTAGATGAGGACCTTCCCTCCCACGAGGTTCTGTCACTTTTATAAGGAGCCCTAGTGCTATGGGAGCGGCTCTATGTGTCATTGGTTGTTTCTGTTTGCTCAGTGTCACGTTCCTTTGCGAACTACCCCTTGTGTGTTGCAGGACTGTGATGGGGCTGTCAATCATGAAACTCACCCCCTTCCCCTCCCGGCCAGAGGGCTGGGTCCGTGAGCCTTACTGGTCAATCTAAGCTCTGTCTTCTGGGAATCTGAGTCTTGAGCCAGGAGACACAGGGGTGGGAGGTGATTGAAGCAAAGTCATTTACTTTTGAGGCTGTTGATGAGTTTCTGCTCCTCTTCATTCCTTTAAATTTTTTTCTGCTTTATTGAGATATAATTAACAAATAAAATTGTAAGATATTTAAAGTGTACATCGTGATGGTTTGATTCACATATACATTGTGAAAGGAGTCCTTTATCTGGTTAACACATTCATCTACATCTATATCTATATCTGTATCTGTATCTTTATATCTTCCCTTCATTTCTGTGACCTTCCAAATATCTTTTCAATAAATATTAATTCTGCTTGAATGTGTTTGGGTAGGTTTTTATTGCTTGCTTTTAAACACCTTTAAGTGATACAGATGTAAATAACACAAGATAGTTCATTTTATAATTTTTATTTTCCAAAATGAAAATATCTTTGTTGAATCTTCTAATAATGATGATGATGGTGATAAGAATATTATCTCCATTATTATATCTTCATGTTAACATAGAGGAATAGCAATAAAAGCTAAAGTGTTCGAAAGCTTCCTGCTTGCTGAGCTCAGTGTTAGTAGGCAATATAGAGGGGCCAAAAGCATGGACTTTGCCTGGGTTCTAATCTAGGCTCTGTCAGTTCCAGGCTGTGTGACCTTGGGCAAGTTACTTAACCTCTCTGAATCTTAGTAATCTCACTCATAATAGAAATAATAATAGTACTTCATAGGGATATTATGAAGCTTAAATGAGTAAATATATGTAAAAATATGCTTGGTGTATGGTAAATACTCAATTCATGTTATCCCCTTACTGTTAGATGTTTTGGCTGGAAAAAAAAAGGGGTCTGTTGAGCTGCTGTAACTTGCCCAAGGCCACACACTAAGGCACAGTGGGAGCTGGGCTTAAATAAAGTCATGCTCCTGAGTGCCTAGCATGGAGCCTGGCATAGAAGAAATGCTCTCTAAACTCTAGCTGCTCTTATTCTTTTAAATGGTTCATCAGCCCAGATGTGAAAGAGAAGTGTGTGAAAATCATGCCCCAGGATAACTGAAAGCAGAAATTAGGCACCCTCTCCTCTCTCTGCTGTCACCTGATACGCTTTCCTTTCCCCTCTCCCTCCAGAATCCCTATCAAGCCCCGTTTCAGATCATCCTTGCTGCTGTGCTAAGTGATAGCTCAGTAGCTATTAGCTGGTGTTTAAGATAAAGCCCTTCCTGGTCTATTTGCATTTCAGAGGGGAATTCCCGAGACCCTGGTGGCTTCCACATGCAAAGCACTTAGGGGGCATTGGTCTCTCCCTCTGGGGCGACTCTGGAGACCTCTGTTCGGAAGAGTTACTCATCCCGGCTGGGGTCTCGTTAATTAATATCTAGCCTCAGGAGGCTCGGGATGCCTGAACAGTGCTTTCTACTGATCATTTTTACTGTGGTTTACAGGAGATGTATGATTGCCACAGAAGGGGAAAGCATGAAGGTCAAGGGCAGGGCCTTATGAAATTAGAATATTGGAATACAGGTGTGTGTGTGTGTGCGCGCAAGTGCACACACACCATAAATTATTTAGTCCCATTTGTGCTGCTAGTGCCATGCAGTATTACGTTAACGCATATTTAATCCTGTTCTCACAGAAATCCTGAGCTTGGTACCATTTTCCCATTTTGTAGACTAGGAAATTGGGGCTGGTAGTGGTCATCTGCTGTCTTTTCTTATCCAACATTTCCCCCTTCTTTTTTTTTTTTAAATATTTATTTAGGCTGCATCGGGTCTTAGTTGCAGCGCGTGGGGTCTTTCGTTGCGGTGAGCTGGCTCCTCTCTTGTGGCGCACGCACAGGCTTAGTTGCCCCGTGACATGTGGGATCTTAGTTCCCTGAGCAGGGATCGAACCCACATCCCCTGCATTGGAAGGTGGATTCTCAACCACTGGATCACCAGGGAAGTCCCCACCCGCCCCCCAACCACTTCTTTTGTTCTTAGCCAGAAGCTCAAGTAGAATTGACCCTCTCTTGGCTCCTTGTGCCTGAGAACTGGCCCATCTGAATATCCTACCCCTCTGGCCTCTGTGATTGGTTCAGGGATGGATGTGTGAGGCCAATGAGAGCCGATGTGGGACTTTTGTTGGAGGCTTCGGGAACATGCTGTCATGTTTCTTGTCTTAGGTGACTCAGGCTGTAGAATATGAGCCTAGAGGAAATGGCAACATCCTGATCTACCAGAGGATAAAGCCAACACAGGGAAGGAAAGGTGGAAAATGGGAGAATGGTTCTAGCTGTTATCATTTGAGCCTCTGAGTCCAGACATGCCTCAAGCCAGAATATCTCTGGACTTTTCTGTTTGTGAATCAACAAAATCACTTTTGTGCCTAATCCAGTTTTGCTCTGGGTTTTTGGTTACTTGCAGTGGAAAGAATACGATGAATACAGGCTCAGAGAGTGTTATGGACTGAATGTTTATGCTCCCTGCCAAAGTTCATATGTTGAAGCCCCAGTCCTCCCCTGTGGTGGTATTTGGAAGTGGGCCTTTAGGAGGTGATTAGGTTTAGATGAGATCATGAGGATGGGGTCCCCATGATGGGATTAGTGTCTTTATAAGAAGAGGAAGAGGCTGGAGCTTGTTCTCTCTTTACCATCTGAGGACACAGAGAAAGTGGCCATCTGCAAGCCAGGAGAGAGTCTCCCCAGGAACCGAATGGGCCGTTCGTTACCTTGATCTTGGACTTCCCAGCCTCCAGAACCATGAGAAATAAATGTCTGTTATTTAAGCCTCCTAGTCTGTGGTATTTTGTTATGGCAGCCTGAGTCTTGTGTCATGTCATACAGCTAGTGAGTGACAGAGTCCAGATTTGAACTCAGGTTTCACTGACTCCAAAGTCCATGACGTCTCAGTGGAAATATGAGCTCTGACAAGGAGAACAGATAGAGCAGACCCTGACTTCAGTTTCGGCCTGGAGAAGAGAGGTTGGGTCCTTGTAGGTTCTGTAGTGGGACCAGGGACAGGGAGGAAACATGGGGCCCTCAAAATATATCCAAATTGGGACTTCCCTAGTGGCATAGTGGTTAAGAATCCACCTGCCATTGCACAGGACATGGGTTCAATCTGTGGTCTGGGAAGATCCCACATGCCGTGGAGCAACTAAGCCTGTGCGCCACAACTACTGAGACTACGTGCCCTAGAGCCCACACGCAGCAACTACTGAGCCCATTTGCTGCAACTACTGAAGCCCTCGCGCCTAGAGCCCATGCTCTGCAATAAGAGAAGCCACTGCAATGAGAAGCCCGCCTACTGCAACAAAGAGTAGCCCCTGCTCGCCGCAACTAGAGAAAGCCTGCACGCAGCAACGAAGACCCAATGCAGCCAAAAATAAATAAATTAATTAAAAAATATATATCCAAATTCACTTCATTGATTCACTGAGTCCATTGTTGCTTGAACTTCAGTTGCCAAACTAAATAAAAATGGTGATTAAAAAAAATGCGTGCAGGGCTTCCCTGGTGGCGCAGTGGTTGACAGTCCGCCTGCCGATGCGGGGGACGCGGGTTCGTGCCCCGGTCTGGGAGGATCCCACATGCCGCGGAGCGGCTGGGCCCGTGAGCCATGGCCGCTGAGCCTGCGCATCCGGAGCCTGTGCTCCGCAACGGGAGAGGCCACAGCAGTGAGAGGCCCGCATACCGCAAAGAAAAAAAAAATGCATACTATGTGAGAGGTGCTGTGCTCTGCCTTTACACGCATCACCGCATTCAGTCATCAAAGCCATGTTACAAATTAGTACTGTTATCTCCATTTGACAAGATGAGGAAAATGAGGCTCAGAGCAGTTGATTCACTTTCCCGGAGTCACGCAAATAGTCAGCTGGAGCTGGGATGGAACCTGCTATGAACAGAATTGTGTACCCACACACACACACCCTACCCCAATTCATATGTTAAAGCCCTAATGTGACTTGACTGTTATTTGGAGATAGGGAGGTAATTAAGGTTAAATGAGGTCATAAGGGTGGGGCCCTAGTCTGATAGGACTGGTGTCCTTATAAGAAAAGAAACACTGGAGATCTCTCTCTGCCATGTGAGGACACAGCGAGAAGGCAGCTCTCTGTAAGGCAGGAAGAGAAGTCTCACCAGAAACAGAATTTTTTGGCACCTTGATCTTGGACTTCTCGCCTCCCAGAGCTACGAGAAAAAAATGAATTTATCTTGTTTAAGCCACGCAGGTTGTGGTATTTTATTATGGCAGCCAGAGGGGACTAGTACCGAACCCAAGCCTGCTTGCTTCTGGATCTCATCTTTTTAACCCCCATGCCAGCTGGCTTCTACCACTAGATGCCTCACCCACCATTGCACACAAATTTAACATATGAAAAAAAGAACCTTTACAGAAAGTGGCCTGAGGGTGGAGCTGTCTCCCCACCAGGGCTAGAATGAGTTCTGGAGTCATAAAGTTGGAAGGAGAGTGTAAGGTCACATCTGCTTGGCAGGAAGAATCCAAACCCTTACAGCAGGTACAGATTAATATTTTCTGACCCAGGGCCTAGAATCCCATGTAGCTCAGTCTCATCAAGAGAATACAATAAAACTCATTGCTGGGAAACGGGCAGCTTTATTTCTGTCTAAAAGGCTGAATTGAGAACATCAGTAGCAACTCTCCTTGCAGGAAAAGTGAAGAATAATGGAGTGATGAATCAGTTCCTTACAATCCACTGAGAGACTGATGGATAAATGCAGTGACAAATGCCAAAATTTATCTTTCTGCAAGTCTCCCCCAAAGAAAAAGGCTTTGTCCTTTTAGACATTCCCTGAAAATGGGATGAAAATATGACAGAAAGCCCCACTGTATGGGTGACATATATTATTATTATTATTGCTATTATGTAAGAGCCAGGATTCAGGTGTTAAAAGCCAAACATGGAGTAATTACGGTGTCACTGAGGCTCAGATAATATTCTTCCTGCACCTCTCCTGTTTTGATAGTTGGCTGTATTGGCAAAAGCCATGCATCACTGGGGGCTTAAAAAAGTTTAGGGTTATACTTTTCTGATTACCCCCCTTTGGGGCCCAAATAAACGACACTATAAAGATCAACATAGGACACCTCTATATGTTTTTCTCTAAAAGCTCCTGCACAGAAGTCTTATTTTTCTTGAAAGTATTTTTTTTTTTTTTGCAGTACGCGGGCTTCTCACTGCTGTGGCCTCTCCCGTTGCGGAGCACAGGCTCCGGATGCGCAGGCTCAGCGGCCATGGCTCATGGGCCTAGCCGCTCCGTGGCATGTGGGATCTTCCCAGACCGGGGCATGAACGCCTGTCCCCTGCATTGGCAGGCGGACTCTCAACCACTGCGCCACCAGGGAAGCCCCTGTTTTTTTCTTCTTGATCAGTCTGGCTAGGGTTTATTAAGTTTACTGATTTTTTTTAAAGAACAAACTTTTGGTTTCATTGATTTTTCCCTACTGCTTTTCTGTTTTCAGTTTTGTTGATCTGCACCTATCTTTATTATTTCCTTCCTCTGCTTATCTTGGGTCTAATTTATTTTCCTTTTTTTTCTAGTTTCTTAAGGTGCAAGCTTAGGCCATGATTTGAGACCTTTCTTGTTTTCTGACATAAGTATTTAATGGTACAGATTTCCCTCTAAACACTTTTATCTATGTCCCACACATTTTGATATGTCAACTTTATTTTTTATTAAATTCAATATATTTCCTAATTTCCATTATACGTTCTTTTTTGTTCACTGGGTTATTTAGAATGGTGCTGTTTAATTTCCAAGTATTTGGAAAATTTTCACATATCTTTATGTTATTGATTTCTGAGTAAATTCCGTCATGCTCAAAGAATGTACTTCGTATGATTTCAACTTGATAAAGTTTGTTTTATGGCCCAGAATGTCTTGTTGAATGATCCATGTGAACTTGAATGGTATTCTCTTGTTGTTGAGTGGAATATTCTGTGTCAGTTAGACCAACTTGGTTGATAGTCTTATATATTTTTACTGATTATCAGTCTACCTTTTCTATCAATTACTGAGAGAGAAACTGTAAAGTCTCCAAATGAACTTGTGGGTTTGTCTATTTCTCCTTTCAGTTCCATCAATTTTTGCCTCATGTGTTTTGAAGCTCGTCTGTTAAGCACATACACATAATTAATATATAGTTTAGAATAGTGTTTGCATGGTATATATTTTTTCATTTTAACCTCCCTATGTCTTTATATTTAAAGTGAGTTCCTTGTAAACAGCATATAGTAAGGTCTTGCTTTTTAAAATCCAACCTCAGTTTCTTTCTCTTAAGGTGTATGTTTAGACCATTTACATTTAATGTCATTATTGATGTGCTTGGATTAAAATAGAACATCTTACTGGCTGGGAGTTATTCTTGGTGTTGTGCTTTTTTCCCATTACATTCAGATCTTCTGCAAATTCTCAGAATGGTCTCTGCTGAGCTGTAGTGAACAAAGGGGAAGGGCCTATTCCATTCTGGACAGTGGGGTCTCCATCAGAGGCCAGCTGTGCCCAGTTCATTACACTGTTATCTGGGCCTCGAAAGCAACAGAAGCAGCAATATGGCAGAATGACGAGGTGGCAGGTTATTCAGCAAAACCCTTGGAGAGTATTATCTCAAAGTGGTAGATATAATTGTTACACCTCCAGAGTACAGATGAGAAAATTGAAGCTTAGAAAGACTTATAAGTGACCTGACCAAAATTATGCAGTGGCAGAGCCAAGATTTGAGCACAGGTTTATCAGAATCCAGAGTTTAAAATCTTAATCACTATGTGAAAAGGTTATACATAAATAATTTCAAGGCATACACTATTGATCTCAATCCAAATTGTTATCAATATATATGTTGAAAGATGTAATAAAATGTTCATCCTTGTGAGTGTCTATCCCTTCAAGGCAAGACAATAAAAATTTGATATTATTTTGTTTGCCTTCATTAGAAATCCAGTAATTTACGGGAGACAAGGAAACACAATAGGGTTGAATACTATCAACTTGTACTGATGAATTGGCCAAGGGACACACCTGCTAATTTGCCCATTTTTGGGGTTTGTATTGAAGCAGGATACAGATGAGTGCTTCAGTGAAGAAGGAAATCTATAAATGAAGATAGTTAGTGGTGAAGCAGAGTGATTCTGACATCTGCTAACTGGATAAGCACACCGACTTCACCGACTCATTGCCATGTCCTCGTTCTACCCTGTGGAATCCCCTTTTAGCCAATTCTTGATCAAATAATGAATGCATTGAAGAAATAAATTATGGGGAAGCACATCCATTGCTACCTCATCAGGCTTTTTTTTCTGTTCTATGCTGTTTCCTGTCATGCATAATATAGCAAATTAATTAGTGAATCTTGTGGCATTTTGCTAATACAATTTCTCTCCCTTGCTTGAGGTGAATTATGTTCATGCTTCAGTCACTTGAATATTACTCTTCCATGTTTGACGGAATTATGTTATCAGGTGATGATTGTACTGCACACTATCTGATTCTAATTAAACCAGAAAATAGCGATATTGTAAAAGAGGAGAATGTTTCACAGTCTATACTCTCCACCCCCTTGCCGCTGTATCACATCTTTAAAGCTTTCCGGGCTGTGCTTGGGCTGTTTTCTGACGCTTTCTTCGTCTTACTTCTCTCCAGACACAATGCCTTCTTGAGTCTGCTTCATGTAATATGTAATTTGTGTAAATTGAGTCTTGGAAAGATGTAATGTTTACACTTGCCTTTTTTATCAGGAGCACGATGCGCAGTAGCGACTGTGGTTATTTCAGATGATATCAAAGAAGAAAATGTGTTGTTTTGTCAAAACCATCCACATAACTCGAAAAAAAGATTCCTTGTTTGAGAGAAGAGAAACTAAAATTTTAGATGAGGAGAACTGGGCTGTCAAGATGAACGAGGGAAGCAATGTAATGTAGGAGTTAAGATCACAGGCTTGGAGAGCTGGGTTTGAATGCTGGCTCTACCTTCAGCTGACATTACTTCTCTCTTCTTAGCGTAATAATAAGTGCTCCGTGAAACTGAGGTCCAGAGAGGTTAATTGACTTGCCAAAGGTCTAATGATGAAGTGAAAAAGCCAGTGCTGGGACTCCCACTTCAGCTCTCCTTCATCCCCATCGTATGGGACACTGCACCCTGATTCCGCCAGGACGGAGAGTGAAGGAGGGCCCCTGGAGCCTCCAATTAGAGCAGGTCACTGGATGGCAGAGTCTCTTTACTCATGAGGATAAAGATGTCCTTTTGAGTTAGACTGTATTCACCCTCCATGAACCTTGGAGACATTGATGGCGGGGAGAGGTTTCTAAAGCCTTAGACAACTCCAAGGTGAAATAGGCACCATGCTGCAAATGAAAGGCACTTTAATGGTTGACTGCAAAAGGTATATAGCATGCTGCTTTCAACTTAGAAAGCCCAGGTGCAAGGTACAGTCCAGTGTGGTCTGCAGGCTTTGGTCTTTTGTCCTGTTCAAAAGGTGGTAAGGCTGGGAGAGCTCATTGCTGAATGGGGCTTGTTCCTGTTGGGATAATACTCGTGGACCACAGGTCTGCTCATTTTCCAGACTATTTTTCTTTTGGAGAAACAGACTCATACTCTGCAGTAACAAACTGTGCAATTCAGGTTGAGATTGGCTGGCTTTCCCACTGATTTTTATCTTCCTCAATGAAGGCCACTTGGCCTCAACCACCTTACTAGACATTATTCCTGGCCTATATGCGCAGTTGAAAGCCTGACTTTGTCCAGTGGGAAGTGGACTTCTCAGTAACTTCTGGACTGGTGGAAGAAAACGGCTGTTCCTTGGGCTGCTTGTAAGACACAAGGTGTAAGAGAAACTCTTTTTCTTTGGAGAATTTCTGCTGTGGGAGGAGGCAAGGCCAAGCAGGGGGCAGGGATACTTAATATATATTTATTGAACACCTACTATATTCCAAGTCATATTCTGCGTGCTGGGGAGAGAGCAGCCAACAAAATGGGCAAAAGTCTCTGTTCTGGGGGCATCAGAAATAGGCATTTAATATGGTGTGGTAGAAAGAGCACTGGGGTCAGGGCCTCAGTCTTCTTCTTTTTTTTTTTTTTTTTTTTTTTTTTACTAATTTATATTTTAGTGGGGAGACATTGATGTTAAGCAAAACAAAAAAGAAAAGTATATAGTATATTGGAAGGTGATGAGTTCCGTGGAGAAAAAGTAAACAAGGGAGGGAGATAAGGAAAGCAGAGATGGAGTGGAGGAGGTTACAACTTAAAAATTTTTTAATTGAAGCATAATCGACAGGTAAAATTATAAAATATTTAAAATGTAAAACATGATGATTTGATGTATGTACACTTTGTGAAAGGATTCCCCCATCGAGTTAATTAACACCATCCGTCACCTCACATATCTACCTTCTCCCTTTTTTTTTGGTGAAAACATTTAAGTTCTACTCTTACCAAATTTCAATTATAAAATACAGTGTTATCAACTGCAGTCACCCTGTTTCACTAGATTTTCAGACCTTATTCATCTTATAAGCAAAACTTAGTACCCTTTTACCAAGCTCTCCCTATTTCCCCACCTCCAGCCCCTGGCAACCACTTTTCTGCTCTCTGTTTCCATGAGTTTGACTTACTTGTTTATGTAGATCCCACATATAAGTGATACCAGGCGGTATTTTATTTCTCTGTCTGACTTATTCCACTTATCATAATGCCCTCCAAGTTCATCCACGTTGTCGCAAATGACCAGATTTCCTTCTTTTTAAAGGCTGAATAATACTCCATTGTAAGTAGACACCACTTTTTCTTTATCCATTCATCCATCAACGAAAACTTAGGTTTTTGCTGTACCTTGGCTATTGTGAATAATACTGCAATGAACATGGGAATACAGGTATCTCTTCAAGATAATGGCTTCATTTCCTTTGGATATATACCCAGAAGTGGGATTTCTGGATCATACGGTAGTTCTGTTTTTAACTTCTTTTTTTTGTCTTTTAAAAAAAAATTGTTTTTATTGGTGTATAGTTGGTTTACAATGTTGTGTTAGTTGCAGGGATACAGCAAAGTGAATCAGTTATACATATATGTATATCCACTCTTTTTTAGATTCTTTTCCCATATAGGCCATTACAGAGTATTGAGAAGTAAGTCCTTATTAGTTGTCTATTTTATATATAGTAGTGTGCATATGTCAATCCCAATCTTCCAATTTATCCCTCCCTGCCTTGCCCCCTGGTAACCATAAGTTTGTTTTCTACATCTGTAACTCTATTCCTGTTTTATAGATAAGTTCATTTGTACCCTTTTTTTTAAGATTCCACATATAAGCAATATCATCTGACATTTGTCTTTCTCTGTCTGATGTATTTCACTTAGTATGACAATCTCTAGGTCCATGCATGTTGCTGAAAATGGCATTCTTTCATTCTTTTTTATGGATTCTTGAGGAAGTTTGGGTTTTAAACAGGGTGGTCAGAGAAGGTCTCCTGGAGAAGGGGACTTTTGAGCAAAGTCTTGAAGAGGCAAGAGAGTCAGCCACGTGGACATTTGTGGGAAGAACATTCCAGGAAGCAAAACCAGCAAGCGTGAAGTTCTTGAGGCGAATGTGTGCCTAGTGTGATTGAGGAGAGCAAGCAGACCAGTGAGTCTGAACAAGAGTGAGTGAGAGGGAGAGTGGTAGGAAGTGAGGTCATCTTAAATGGTTGTGGTTTCTTTATATGATGACTGCCAGAAAGAGGGAGGAAGTGGCTAGAGGTATTCAACTAGCAAGGACTTACTAGGTATATGGCATCAGATTAGATGTTTTGCTGGACCCAATGATAGGAGGGTGGCTCTGCTCTCAAGGACCAAGTAGTCTAGTTAAAGATTTAATATTAAATCACATGGAAACTTAGAGAACAATGAAACCCAGGTGTGCTAATCTATGGATTTCTGAAAGGAGAGAGAAAATTTTAGAGTATTGAATGAAAGAAAAGGCTCTGGAGATAGACTACCTAGATAGAACACAGCTCCATCACTTATTTGTTGAGTGATCTTGGGAAAGCCGCTTCATTCTCTGAGGTTCAGTTTTCACTTTTAGAAAATGGAGTCCACGATGAAACCTGCATTGCAGGATTGTGTGAGGACTTAACATAGCACATATAACATGCTTAGTAAATGCCACATACAGACGAGGCCCTCCGTAAATATTGGCTGACGTTATTATTATTTGGAGTGCTTAGAGAAAGATTTTTTCAAGGCTTGTAACTGTGGAGTTAGTGAGGGGCTAGAGGGAGGAAAGCCCTCAGTGTAAGAGGCAAATTGTGATCACATGTGTCAGTAGGGAGATGGCCAGTGGCAGTGACGACAGTCATAGTTAACTGCCTAAATTAGTTAGCAATAAAAATGACAACTTACTGAGGCTTTGCACATAATATCTCACTTAGTACACATTACAGTCCTATGAGGTAGGTACTGATATTATCCTCATTTTGCTGTTGAGTAAGTGAAAGCTCAGAGAAGTGGAGTGATTTGCTAAAGGTCACACAGCTAGTAAGAAGCAGATCTGGGACTCAACCTGAGGGAATTGCCACCATACTGCCTATTGCCTAATTAACTTCTCTTAGATGGTATTTGTAGGGCTTGGATGAGATTGAGATAGCTTTTTGTCCCTAGGGGTATCATAAAGGAGAGAGGTTCAGTGTGTAAGAAATAAAGGGGTGATGTTTGTGCCTTTATGAATAGCATATTGAGCTGTGATCATTTATGCTCTTATGATCTCTTAGAAGCAGAGACTGGGTTCTTTTCTGGCTTTAGAAAAAAGATTTGACCACTGGAATGTGAGCATTCCCTAAAATATCTAAACAACACATCTATTTCCATTTTCCTCTCCTCACACCTACGTGACAACAAGTCACTTCTCTCATGAGGAGAATGGATTTTCCTTGATACAAGTCAGTTTTTTGACTTAGGGACAAGAAAATTCGGAGGCACCTCAATTGTGATATGGGATTTGGTAGGCAGCTGGGCTGAGCCCAAGAACACCCCACGGGGAGGTAAAGCTGCTTGGTTCTTGGAGTGAGTATGTGGCCTGAGCAGGTGTCCTGAGCCAGGCTGTGAATTTCCAGAGCCCAGGGGTTAGAGCAACCTGACATTAACTTTAAGATGGATTATAGTGTCTTACATTCTGTTTTTCACTAATACTTTTCATATATAGAATATCTTCCAAGAATTTATTTTTCATGATATTTTGAATTCCTACCTCTTCAATGATTGAATTCATTGAGCATTTACGGGGTGGTAAGCGCTGTCCTTCGTACTGAAGATGGAAACCAAGATAAAGTTGCTGTATTCCAGAAGCTTTATATTTTAGAGAATGTCATGGTAGCAGGTGCGTTTTGAGTACTTGTTATATATTCCAATGACTTTTTTTTAGTGATAAAGATAAGTCATGGGTTTAAAATAAGACAGGTTCAAATTTGTCATTATACTGTCATTCAAAACATTTTGCTCTATCACTGGATCAACATTTCCTTCAGTGCTTCTGGGATAATGAAGAAAGTTGGTGAACATGTTACATAAAACTTTATGCATTAGAAATCTTGGACTTCTTCTGAAGATAGGAGATTTTAAATTCAGGACTAGAAGCTCCTGGACCAAATTCTAGGGGAAATCTTGAGAAAGATGAAAGGAATTTACCAATGTCTGTCTGTGTGACCTTGGCTAGCTCTCTGTGCCTGTGTCTTCATTTACAAATGACAGAGTTGGTCTGGATGTTTATAATAAAGTCCCTTTCAGCTCTAAGAGTCTATGACTTAGGTCTAGATCTGAAATTACTCTGACAAGGAATTTTAATAGATGTTGCCTAATTGCCAACCAAGGAAATGTTTTCTATGAACACACCAATACTATTTTGGTATTTCATCTTTGTTAAGTAAAAAATGATGTGTGTTGTTTGTATTTTATTTCTTTAATTAATTGGAGAGGTTGGGCAGATTTTCGTATATATTAAATTTGAATTGTTGCTCTTTTCTTTAAAAACTTCTATGATTTTGTGATTCAGATAAGACACTGTAAAGTTACCTTGCCATCAGGTTCTTGGCTGATTTATTGGAGGCCTTATTATTATTACTTTCCAGTGAAATAGATTTCACTGTTAAAAAAGAAGGAAGCTACATGGAGGTGAAAAGCCTGTTCAAAAATAACTCTAACTTATCAAAAAGAAATAAAAATATAACTCATACAAAACTGCTGAAATACATGGAAACTAAAGCAATCTAGACATAAAACAAAGCTGAAGCTTTTTGTGATTCCCATACCAAGATGACTATTTGATCGAGAGTCTGAATTGAAATTCACCAATGTCATCAACTGTAGTCATTTTCCTTTCAAAATTTTAATGCCAACTACTTTTTTTATGCTCTAGAGAATGAGTGTGTTCACTTTATACATGTATTTATAGATGAAAATATCTTTTTTGGGATAAATTATTCCTTTACTGAAAAAATTAGTGGCTTAATTTATTATTACACGATGTTTCTGTTGACATCGTTGATTGAAAATGCTTTTATGTATTGCTGGTTGTTTGGTACACTGTTGGTTATCAAACCCATGATGCCTTTTAAATATTTTTCAAAATTCACACAATTGTTATGACATCATTTATGCTGTTGGTAACAACTTTCTCTTTATCCTTGGTTGGAAAGACTAAAAGTGAATTTCCAAAGAGTAATTTTGATTTTCAGGGCTGCTGGGAATCCTAAGTTTGAGTCCAAATCTTGCCACTTGACTGCTTGTGTGACCTTCAGCAAACTACTTAATCTGATCCTCAGTTTTACCATCTGTAAATTGGGAATAATAATAAAATATACCTCAGAGGTTGTTGACAGAATTAGCTGAAATAATGCATATAAAGTACTTAGATTATTGCCTGGAAATGTATTCATAATTAATACATATTATTTATTATTATCTCACTAGAAAAAAATAATTAAAAATTCCACTGCATTGGAAAGCTATTTCACAACAAAATGATGATAATGATAATTAAAATGATAAGTCATTCTGTTTACTATAAATCAGTGGTATTGTTCTAATGATACTCAGATTTGAGCATGCATTAAAATTAGTTGGAGGGCTTGTTAAAACAGAGATTGCTGGGCCCCATCCCCAGAGTGGGTGTCTGGAGAAGGACTTGAGGATTTGCCTTTCTAACATTCCTGGGTGATGTTGAGGCCAGTGGTCCAGGGACCACACTTAGAAAACCACTATTCCAAGCATCTTACCAGCTCATTTGATCCTTATCACAAATTCCTGTGACTGTGACTGATTTCCTCAAAGGAGAAAACTCTGCCCCTCCTCCCCACCCCTCCCGCTCCCCTCTGCCTGGCAGGAGAGATTACATCTGCAGACCCAGACTCTGCCCGGCCATGTTCCCTCACTCCAGTCTCTGAGGGTGTTTTCCCACTTGAGGGTTTGGAGTTAAGCAGACTCAGAATATTTTCTTGTTGTATATGGGTCCTTAACAATGCCAGGCAGCCACATTGCACTTTCCTTGTCCATTCACTCTCCCACTTTCTTTTCTTTTTTAACTTAATTTTATTGTGGTAAGAGCATTTAGCATGAGATACACCCTCTTAAAAAATTTTTAAGTGTGCAAGGCAGTATCGTTAACTATAGGTACAATGTTGTACAGATTTCTAGAACTTATTCGACTTGCATAATTGAGACTTTATGCCTGTTGCTGAGCAATTCCCCATTCCCCTCCTTCCTCCAATCCCTGGCAACCACCATTTTATTTTCTGACTCCATGAGTTTGACTAGTTTAGATACCTCATATGAGTGGAATCATGCAGAACTTGTCCTGTTATGGTTGACTTATCTCAGTCAGCATGATGTCCTCAAGGTGCCTCCATGTTGTAGCACATCGCAAGATGTCCTTCTTTTTTGAAGGCTGCATCATATTTCATTATATGTATAGACCACACTTTCTTTATCCACTCATCCACTGATGGATGTTCAGGTTGTTTCCATATCTCGGTTATTGTGAATAGTGCTGCAAGGAATATTGGAATGCTAATATCCTTCAAGATACTGATTTCAGCTCTTTTGGACAAATATCCAGCAGTGGGATTTCTTTGTCATATGGTAGCTCTATTTTTAACCTGTTTTTGAGGAATATCCATGCTGTTTTCTATAGTATCTCTCACTTTCTTAAACAACTGTTTTATACCTCTTCTCTCTTCTCAAACTCCATTTCTTCCCCATCCTCACTCTCAGCTGGTGATCATGTTTCTTTTCTCATTGGGAAAAATGAATCAACAAGTGAGCTCACACCGACTCCCACAAGCTCATCTCCCCACATCTTGGCATTGGCACTCACCCAACAATGAGTTCCCACATGTGCCCACAGGTGAACTATTTGTGCTCCCATCTAGAGACATTCCTTCTACTAATGCACTAGATCCCATCTCCCTTTGACTGTTTAAGAACATCACTCCATCTATTCTTCCCTTTCCTCCTACATCATTATTTTTCTCTTGTCGGGATAATTCTCATCATTATGTAAACACACTGTTATTTCTTCCATTTAAAAAAAAAAAAACCCTTTTGAACCAGGCTCCTTAGAGATACTGATTCTAGGGCTTGGATAGGAAATATACAAGGTAAGCCTGGAGTATCTTGTAGCGGCAGAAAGTTAAAAATATCGAAGAAAGAAAGAAAAGAAAGAAAGAAAGGAAGACAGAATCTCATAATGATGGGAGTATGTCAAAGGGATACAGAAGCCAACTGAAAGGGCTTCCAATGGTCAAACCTGGAACAATTTGTGCAAGAAAATAAAGCTGTATTGGATTATAACCCGATGTATAAAAAATTAAATATCCATGAGTCTATATTGATATAAATTAATAAGTGGATAAGTATTATAGATAAATGAAGGAGAAGAGACAAACCTCCCATGAAGAATGCCAAATAATTTATGTAAATACTCTGCCCTTAAAGAGATGGAGAATAACTCCCCATTTCCTAGATGCAGGTTGCACATAGTGATTTTCTTCAAAAGAGTACAGTATGGAAAGGGATAAAAAGGGTAACTTTATAGGGGAGAAATCTGACAAACACGTTGATAGTATGTCCCTTAATACGATATTATGAGAATGGCACTTTACCTCTGTGTTCTTCCTCCCCCCAAATACATTACCTCCATACATTCTCGTGAGAAAAATATGAGATAAATTCAAATTGAGGCTGTTTACAATAGCCAGGACATGGAACCAACCTAAATGTCCATTGACAGATGAATGGATAAAGAAGATGTGGCACATATATACAATGGAATACTACTCAGCCATAAAAAGAAACAAAACTGAGTTATTTGTAGTGAGGTGGATGGACCTAGAGTCTGTCATACAGAGTGAAATAAGTCAGAGAGAAAAACAAATACCATATGCTAACGCATATATATGGAATCTAAAAAAAAGGTACTGATGAACCTAGTTGCAGGGCAGGAATAAAGATGTAGACATAGAGAATGGACTTGAGGACACGGGGTGGGAGGCTGGGGTGAAGTGAGAGTAGCATTGACATATATACACTACCGAATGTAAAGTAGTTAGCTAGCGGGAAGCTGCTGCATAGCACGGGGAGATCAGCTTGGTGCTTTGCAATGACCTAGAGGGGTGGGATAGGGAGGATGGGAGGGAGGCTCAAGAGGGAGGGGATATGGGGACATGTGTATGCATATGGCTGATTCACTTTGTTGTACAACAGAAACTAACATGGTATTGTGAAGCAATTATACTCCAATAAAGATCTATTTAAAAAATTCAAATTGAGGGACAGTCTACAAAATACCGGACTAATAATAATGATAATAATCCTCAAAACTGTCAAGTTCATAAAAAACAAGGGAAGTCTGAGAAAACCATCCAACTGAGAGGAGACTAAGGGACATGACTACTGAATGTAATGTGGTGTCCTGGATGGGATACTGGGACAGAAAAAGGGCCTTAGGGAAAAATGAGGAAATTGGAATAAATGGATTTTAGTTAATAACAATGTATCAATATTTGTTCATGAATTGTGACAATGTCTCATACTAAGATACGAGTAAGATATTAATAATAGGGAAACTGGGTATGGGGTATCTATGAACTCTGTACTATCTTCACAATAATTCTGTAAATCTAAAACTTCTAAAATGAAAAAACCCCACAAACATCCTTTTGTTTCTTGACCCAACTTTCTCTACCAGATACCACTTCATTTCTTTTCTTCCCTTTGCATTGAAACTCAAAAAATCTTTATATATTGCCTAATTTCAGTTCTTTCCCTTCCATTAAAAATAATCTTACTCCATCAGGTACTAACCTCCTGCACTACACTGAAAATGCTTTTGTGAAGGTCACCAATGACCTCCATGTTTGACCTTCATGTTGTTAAAGCCAATGGCTGCTTGACCCATCAGCCATACTTGACATACTTGATGAAACCCTTCTCTCCTGACTTCCAGGTTACTGTGTCCCCCTGATTTCCTCTTACTCTATTCACTGCTCTTTCTCAGTATCCTTGGCTATTTTCCAAACTCTTAATGTTGGAGGGCAGTGAACTCAGTTCTTAGCCCTCTTCTGTTCTTTGTATTGTCTGCCATGATGATCTCATCTAGCCTCGACTTTGAATATCATCTTCGTGGTGACAACTCTAACTTATTTCTCTGGTTTGGACTTCTCTCCTGAACTGCAGAGTTATACCTCCAAACCTCCCTTGCATATCCAGTAGACATCTCAAACTCAACATGTTCAAAACCAAACTTCTGTTCTTTCTTCCCACTCAAACCTACTCTAGCCTTCCCATGTT
Organism: Globicephala melas; assembly: GCF_963455315.2. NCBI lineage: Eukaryota > Metazoa > Chordata > Mammalia > Artiodactyla > Delphinidae > Globicephala > Globicephala melas. Next base: position 23,789,749 of record NC_083328.1, read on the forward strand.
AGTTGATGTCAACTCCATCCTTCCAAATGATAAGATCAAATGTCTCTTTCCTTTGCATCCCATGCCCACCCTGCAGGAAACCCTCTTCTGCTCTTCCTTCAATATATATCTAAAATTCAACCACTTCTCCATCTCCATTGCCGCTGACCACTATCGTCTTTCACTTGGAATACTGCAGTAACGTCCTAACTGATTTTCTTGCTTCTACCCTGTCCCTATTCAGTCTATTCCCAACACAGCAGGCAGTGACTGTTCAAATGTAAGATCATGTCATTCATTTGCTCCACAACCTCCTCATTTTGACCACAGTGAGAGCCAAAGTCTTATAATGGCCCATAAGGCCCCCCCAGGATCTGTCCCTACCACCTCCCTGACCTCATCTTCTATTACTCTCCCCTCACTCACTCAGTTCTAGACACTCGTCCACTCCCCTTCCATCTCAGGGTGTTTGCATGGATGGTTCCCTCTGACTGTAACATGTCCCTTCACTTTTTCTCAGACGTTGCTCTTTCCAGTGTAGTTTCGATTTGTGTTTCTCTAATGATTAGCGAAGTTGAACGTCCTTTCATGCCTCTTGGCCATCTGTATATCTTCTTTGGAGAAATGTCCATTTAGGTCTTCTGCCCATTTTTTGATTGGGTTGCTTGTTTGGATGATATTAAGCCTCATGAGCTGTTTGTAAATTTTGGAGACTAATCCCTTGTCGGTCACATCATTTGCAAATATTTTCTCCCATTCTGTGGGCTGTCTTTTCATTTTGTTTATGGTTTCCTTTGCCATGCAGCAGCAACATGGATGGACCTAGAGATTGTCATACTGAGTGAAGTAAGTCAGACACAGAAAGAGAAATATCGTATGATATCCCTTATATGCGGAATCTAAAAAAAAAAGACACAAATGAACTTATTTACAAAAAAGAAACAGACTCACAGACCTAGAGAATGAACTTATGGTTACAAGTGGGGAAAGATGAGGGGAAGGGATAGTTAGGGAGTTTGGGATTGACATGTACACACTGCTCTATTTAAAATGGATAACCAACAAAGACCTACTGTATATAGCACAGGGAACTCTGCTCAATGTTATGTGGCAGCCTGGATGGGAGGGGAGTCTGGGGGAGAATGGATACATGTATATATATGGCTGAGTCCCTTTACTGTGCACCTGTGCACTGTGCATCACAACACTGTTAATCAGCTATACTCCAATATAAAATATATACTCCAAAATAAAAAGTTTTAAAAAATGTTGCTCTTTCCACATCATGACCTGCCTCCACTGCACATTCTTAGCACTCTTGGTCCTCCTCCTCTGTTCCACCTTCTCTTTCTTTCTTCTTCCTTTCTTTTGTCATCTAACAGGTCATAAATTTACTTATTTTCTGTGTTGGTTGTATCCACTGCAAAAATGTAAACTCTATGAAAGAAGAGTTGTTTTTCTGTTTTCTTCACTGATGTACCCCAAGTGCATAGAGCAGTGTTTGGTACATAGTAGGTGATCAGTAAGTGGTTAGCAAATAAAGAGTCAATTAATCCTGCCATTTGTCACAACATGGATGAATCTTGAGGGCATTATGCTCAGAGAGATAAGTCAGACAGAGGAAGATAAATACTGTATGATCTCGCTTATATGTGGAATCTAAAAATATCAAACTCATAGAAACAGACAGTAGAACTGTGGTTACCAGGGGTTGGGGTGTGTGGGAATTGGGGATATATTGTTTAAGGGTACAAACTTACCACTAGTGGATAAATAATTCCTGGAGATCTAATGCAGAGCATAGCAATTATAGTCAACAATACTGTATTATAGACTTCAAAGTTGTTAAGAGAGTTCTTAATTGTTCTCACTACAAAAGGAAATAATAACTATGTGACATATTGCAATATATAAGTGTATCAAATTGACATGCCATACAGCTTAAATGTACATAATGTCATATGTCAATTATAGTTCAATAAAAAAATGATGGAAGGAGAAAAAAGTCCAAAAAAAAGTTATCTCCTCAAGTTTAGGATAAAGCAGGGACAAATGACTTCTTTGTCTTTAAAACAGTGGTTCTCAACCAAGGGAGATCTGGTCTTCCTTCCTTCCTCCCTCCCTCTCCCGTCCCACCCCTGGAACATTTGGCAATGTCTGGAGACATTACTGGTTGTCACATCTTGGGGGTTACTACTGGCATCTAGGGATGCTTCTAAACATCCTACAATGCACAAATAGCTCCCCACAATAAAATTATCCAACCCCAAATGTCAGCAGATCTGAGGATGAGAAACCTCGCTTTAGAGCCTATCTGAGGAAAACAAATACTGTATGCTAACACATATATATGGGATCTAAAAACGAAAAAGGGTTTCGAAGAACCTAGGGACAGGACAGGAATAAAGACCCAGACATAGAGAATGGATTTGAGGACACGAGGAGGCGGAAGGGTAAGCTGGGACAAAGTGAGAGAGTAGCATTGACATATGTACACTACCAAATGTAAAGTAGATAGCTAGTAGGAAGCAGCTGCATAGCACAGGGAGGTCAGCTCTGTGCTTTGTGACCACGTAGAGGGGTGGGATAGGGAGGGTGGGAGGGAGACGCAAGAGGGAGGGGATATGGGGATATATGTACACGTATAGCTGGTTCACTTTGTTATACAGCAGAAACTAACACAACAATGTAAAGCAATTATACTCCAATAAGCTCGGTGCTTTGTGACCACCTAGGGGGAGGGTGAGAGGGAGGGAGATGCAAGAGGGAAGAGATATGGGAACATAGGTATATGTATAACTGATTCATTTTGTTATAAAGCAGAAACTAACACACCATTGTAAAGCAATTATACTCCAATAAAGATGTTAAAAAAAAAAAAAGAAAAAAAGAAAGTACATTGGTAGATGCCAGGGGGTAGGGGTGAAGGTGGGAGTGGGAGGTGGGGAGGGGAAATGGGGAGTTAGTGTTTAACGGGGACAGAGCCTCAGTTTAGGACGGTGAAAAATTCAGGAGATGGAGGATGATGAGAGTTGCATAACAATGTGAATGTACTTAATGCTACTGAACTATACAGTTAAATATGGTTAAAATAGTATGTTTTATATTATGTGACTTTACCACAATAAAAAAACATTTAAAAAAAAAGAGCCCGTCTGAGAAACTCCAGGATCACTTGGACATTAATTTCATCCACCACAGCCTTTGCTGACACAAAGGACCTTATTTACTTGTTTCCGACGATGTTTCCTTTCCCAGGGGGCCAAGTCTGAGAGCGGGAGCAAATTTCATTTGCTCCCTCTTAAATCTCTGAAATGGAAAAAGGGTCTCAATATTTCCCTCTCTCTCCCAGTCTTTGAAGCCCTCCAAAGTGGGCCGTGGCAGTTAGCTCCCAACAAATTCCCCAGACACCATTTAAATGTCATTTCAGGGCTGGGACTAGCACATGAATATTTAAGATGTAAATTGTTTGGGTCGTGCCTAAATCTTCTATGGATTTTATTCGATGAGAAAAATGTCACTACTTTTTGATAAAGTTTGCTTTCCCTTCATATTATTAACAAACCCAGCCAAGTGAACCAGACTGCATCTGCCAGAGAGAATAGGGCTGCTTGTTTGGGGGACAATATTAGATTCCGTTTCATTCCCAGCATGCCGTATTTATGGTTCAAAACCCAAAGAACGGGTAGGATATTTGTCCTAGGTCAGCGTGTCCTGGCTGGCAAAAGCATTTGACATATACCAAATACATCTGGGTGGAGGGTGGGAGCTGGAAGTGAAATTAAATAATCTAATCCTAGGTGGAAAATTAGGTACCTTGATAGTTGATCATATAGCAATATTGAAATTACCAGATCCTAACACAGAGATTACTCCTTTCCCATTCTGCAGTTTGAATCCCAAAGGCTGGATATATATCTACATATCACAGGCAAAGAAAAAGGTACAAAAGAGGGAGGGGGAGGGAGAGAGACACACACACAGAGGGAGGGAGGGAAGGAAATATTTAACACTTTTAAATTCCACGGACTCCAAGAAAGAATATCTATTTTAATCTTTTTGGAAGAAATTATGCCTCCTACATCTCACTCCCAGCCCCTACCCAGAAATTAATTTTGAATGTTAATATGAAAGCAACCTCTCTCTTCTCTGAATGCCGCTTTTGATTTTGACAGGGTATCTAAAAGGCTGCTATTAGACAAATTTTCATTAAGTAATAAGCTAGTTCTTGGGCAAAAGATAAATTTTTTGTCATCTCATGTGAAAATTTTAAAAAGCCATAATTAGGAAGAAAATCACTAATTGTATGGCACAAAATTTGTTTGCTAAGAGTAGTCATTAAGAGGCGACGAAAGCATTAGCAACTTCAATACTAGAAAACAACAATTAAAGTGCAAGTGGAATTGAAGTATTTGCCCAGACATAATAATGGCTGTACATTTTACAGGTCTGTAATTGTGGCTTGATTTGAGGTATTGTTGGTACTTTTTAAGGAACAATGTGCAGTGGGCCTAAATACTTAAAAGTAACACGGCTTTTGGGTTCTAAATAACAGACTCAGGTTTTAATTTCTGGAAAACATTACCATAGAGAGAGTTGCTTAATTATACTGTCAATGCTGTTACTGCTTTAGGATTTTGATGAACTGGGCAAAATCAGGACAAAGAGTAATGTTTCTGTGGCCCAGACAGTTCATGATACCAGCTTTGCATGTAAAGTGCCCCACGTCTGACATCAGTGTGAAGTTTGCACATCACTGCCTGATATATTTCCTTTCTTAAGAAAAACTCTTGTTGTTTTTGCTTTCTGACAAGCATACTCTTTGAAGAAAATTGAGGAAATGCAGAAACTTGTAATGAAGGGATTAAAAATTCTTCTTAATTCCATCAAGCAGAGATAGCCAGTGTGAACATTTTTGTTGTACTCCCTCATCTTTTTATTGTATTTGAAACATTTTATTGAATCATAGCAATCATATGATAAAGCATACAAATTTTAAGTGTCCAACTTGTAATGAATTTTTACTTGTACATCGATGTATCCACCACCTAGGTCAAGATAAATAATGTTTCCAACAACACCCCACAATTCCCTTTTCAATCAGTACTCACCTCTCTGTCTCCCTTATTTTGGTCCTTCTCGCAATAGTTTCCATGATTTTGAACTTAATGTAAATGGACTCATATGGAATATCCCTTGTGGGTGTAGCTTCTTTTATTCAACATTATATTTGTGAGATTCATCTATCTTGTTATTGTATGTAGCTATATTCTTTGTTATTGCTATTCTATTGCTATATTGTGATTCCATTGTATCCTATCCCACAGTCTGTTTTTCCATTGATGAACATTTGAGTTGTTTCCAGTTTTTAGGTGTCATGAATAAAGGACGCACATTCTTGAAAATGTCTTTTGGTGGATAGGCACTCATTTCTCTTGGATTCCTGTCCTTTTTGTGTGTGCATGTAAGTGTAGATTATATTTTATAGGAAGTTGCACTCACATCTGTTTCTCCATTTCCACATCTATCTCTGTATTCTTATCGACCATAGGAGTCCGGTGCCTCCCAGGAAACAGGCCTGTCTCATCAACCCTGGCAGGCACAGGCATTGGCTGGGGCAGCCTGGGGGAAGCAACATGGCTGTACATGCTGGATAATTCTTTCAATTCGTCAGGTGTGTAGCCTCTCTCCTCCCTTATCCAGCCAGCTTATCCTAGGATTTAGCCCTAGTTAGTGGCCTGGTATCCAGTAACGGAGATGAGGACAGCTCCTGAGGGGAACACCTGTTGCCTTGTCAGGGAGAAGCTTCTGCAGCATCTTCCAGCACAGTGGAGCTCTAACTGGGGAAGAGTGGGCCACATCTGCAAACCCAGAGACTCCAGGGGGGTTTGCAGAATCCATACCCTCCGTATCCTGGTTGGCCTCCAGCCAGATGTCCTCATTCCATGTTTCTGGATGCCAGCCTTTCCCCACCAGGCCCCTATCCTTTGCATAACAGACTTACCGTGGCTGAGCACTCAACTGTCTCTGGGGCTCTGTAAGTTCTAGCAATTAGGTCATCAACCTGCTACTCAGCTGTGTCTGCTCTTCCCTTATAGAAGATAAAGTGTATCTGGGTCTCACACTTTGCCATTAACTATATGTTGACAGCCTCTAATCTTTCCGTATTCTTCTGTAGGGCATCAGTACAACTTGGTGGTAACCAGCCAACTCTGCATTGCTAGCCCCCTATTTTTATTTATTTTTTATTTTTTTTAATTTTTTTAACATCTTTATTGGGGTATAATTGCTTTACAATGGTGTGTTAGTTTCTGCTTTATAACAAAGTGAATCAGTCATACATAAACATATGTTCCCATATGTCTTCCCTCTTGCGTCTCCCTCCCTCCCACCCTCCCTATCCCACCCCTCCAGGCTGTCACAAAGCACCGAGCCAATATCCCTGTGCCATGCGGCTGCTTCCCACTAGCTATCTACCTTACTACGTTTGTTAGTGTGTATATGCCCATGACTCTCTCTCGCCCTGTCACAGCTCACCCTTCCCCCTCCCCATAACCTCAAGTCCGTTCTCTAGGAGGTCTGCGTCTTTATTCCTGCCTTACCCCTAGGTTCTTCATGGCATTTTTTTTTTCTTAAATTCCATATATATGTGTTAGCATACGGTATTTGTCTTTTTCTTTCTGACTTACTTCACTCTGTATGACAGACTCTAGGTCTATCCACCTCATTACAAATAGCTCGATTTCGTTTCTTTTTATGGCTGAGTAATATTCCATTGTATATATGTGCCACATCTTCTTTATCCATTCATCCGATGATGTAGCCCCCTATTTTTAAATTGCTTCTATCACTACACTTGCTACAGCATTTCCTTCCACGGGGACATTTTCCCAGGTCACCATCAGTGAAATTTTTAATAATTCAGCCACCAGCTTGTGACAGAGGCTATCCGTATTCACTTTTCAACCAGGAAGCCATCTTCTTCACCCGCCTGGCATTGGGTGAGCTAGTCTCAGATTCCCGTCTTACTGCCTGTTTTCTCAGTCCACATCTGGCCTCACTTGTGTTAGTTCCAGCTTTCTGAGAAGCAGACACCAAGACAGGATCAAGGATGGTATTAGGGGACATGCTTGTGAAAGGAAAAAGTGAGGGAGCCAGAGAAGGCTAGAGGAGCCACCAGGCCACAATGCAAGTCTGACCTTGAGTGAAGGAGAGAGGGACAGAAGGTTGGGTGAAAGCATCCTAGACTATCATGCAGTCTAAGGAAGGTTCACAAGGCTGTCAGGGAGATCTTGAGCCAATGTTGGCTGTCAGAGGAGTCTCATGTCTCCCAGGATGGCCTGTCTTGGTATCTTGCTGCTCTCAGACATTGGACATTGGTTGGAAGCATCCTGTGGGTGCATGGCTTTCGTGCAAATACAATGATAGCTTTCCAGTGGCAGCACTTGGGTTCTTGGTCATTTAGCTTGGGCCCTTTAGCTGGAGATCTGTGAGGTGCATTCTCCAGGTCACCAAAAATGGGATAAGCACAATGTCTGGAATAAAGTGTCCATAAGAGTTAGCTGTAGTTACTAACCATTTCCTTACATCCCTAACACTTAGAGTTTTTGATTTTTACTTTCATAAGCAATGCTGCTTTGAACATTTGATGTAACTCATTGTTTCCTTAGAATAGACTCCTGGAATTGGAATGGTGGGATGACAAAGTATGAACATTTAACTCCCTTTTGAAAAATTTTAAATTTTTTATTGAAGTAGAGTTGATTTATAGTGTTTCAGGTGTACAGCAAAATGACTCAGTAGTATATACATATGTGTGTGTCTGTGTGTGTGTGTATATATATGTATATATTTTAGATTATTTTCCATTATAGGTTATTACAAGATATTGAATATAGTTCCTTGTGCTAAATGGTAGGTCCTTGTTGGTTATCTATTTTATATATAGTAGTATGTATCTGTTAATCCCAAATTCCAGATTTATCCCTTCTGCCCTTTCCCCTTTGGTAACCATAAGTTTATTTTCTATGTCTGTAAATCTATTTCTCTTTTGTAAATAAGTTCATTTGCATCATTTTTTTGAGATTCCACATATGTGATATATGATATTTGTCTTTCTCCAGCTTCATTTAGTATGATTATCTCTAGGTCCATCCATGTTGCTGCAAATGGCATTATTTCATTCTTTTTTATGGCTGAGTAGTCTTCCATTGCATATATATACCACATCTGTTGATGGACATTTAGGATGCTTCCATGTCTTGGCTATTGTAAATAGTGCTGCTATGCTGCTATGAATATTGGGGTGCATGTATATTTTCAAATTAGAGTTTTCTCTGGATATATGCCCAGAGGTGGGATTGCTGGGTCATATGATAACTCTATTTTTAGATTTTTAAAGAACCTCCATACTCTTCTCCCTAGTGGCTGAACCAATTTACATTCCCACCAACAGTGTAGGAGGGTTCCTTTTTTTCCACACCCTCTCCAGCATTTATTATTTGTAGACTTTTTTTTAAAACTTTTTATTTTATATTGGAGTATAGCTGATTAACAATGTTGTGATAGTTTCAGGTGCACAGCAAAGCAATTCAGCCATATACATGTATTCATTCTCCCCCAGACTCCCCTCCCATCCCAGCTGCCACATAGCATCGAGCAGAGTTCCCTGGGCTATACAGTAGGTCCTTGTTGGTTACCCTTTTAAACTATAGCAGTGTGTACATGTCAGTCCCAAACTCCCTAACTATCCCTTCCCCTCATCCTTCCCCCTTGGTAATCATAAGTTCATTCTCTAAGTCTGTGAGTCTGTTTCTGTTTTGTAAATACATACATTTATATCATTTCTTTTTAGATTCTGCATATAAGCAATATCATACAATATTCCTCTTTCTCTGTCTGACTTACTTCACTCAGTATGACAATCTCTAGGTCCATCCATGTTGCTGCAAATGACACTATTTCATTTTTTTTTTATGGCTGAACAATATTCCATTGTATATATATACCACATCTTCTTTACCCATTCATCTGTCAATGGACATTTAGGTTGTTTCTATGTCTTGGCCTCTGTAAATAGTGCTGCTATAAACATTTGGGTGCACGTATCTTTTTGAATTATGGTCTTCTCCAGATATACACCCAGGAGTGGGAATGCAGGATCATATGGTAGCTCTATTTTTAGTTTTTTAAGGAACCTGCATACTATTCTCCATAGTGGCTGCACTAATTTACATTCCCACCAATAGGGTAGGAGGGTTCCTTTTTCTCCACACCTTCTCCAGCATTTATTTGTAGACTTTTTTTTTTTTGCGGTACGCGGGCCTCTCACTGTTGTGGCCTGTCCCGTTGCGGAGCACAGGCTCCAGACGCGCAGGCTCAGCGGCCATGGCTCACGGGCCCAGCCGCTCCGCAGCATGTGGAATCTTCCCGGACTGGGGCACGAACCCGTGTCTCCTGCATCGGCAGGTGGACTCTCAACCACTGCGCCACCAGGGAAGCCCCTATTTGTAGACTTTTTGATGATACCCATTCTGACTGGTGTGAGGTGATACCTCATTGTAGTTTTTATTTGCATTTTCTCTAATAATTAGCATTGTTGAGCACCTTTTTATGTACCTATTGGCTATCTGTATGTCTTCTTTGGAGAAATATCTAATTAGGTCTTTTGCCCATTTTTTTGATTGGGTTGTTTGTTTTTTTGATATTGAGCTGTATGAGCTGTTTGTTTATTTCAGAAATTAATTGCTTGTTGGTTGCATTGTTTGCAAATATTTTCTCCCATTCTATAGGTTTTCTGTCTTTTCATTTTATTTATGGTTTCCTTTGCTGTGCAAAAGTTTTTAAGTTTAATTAGGTCCCATGTGTTTATTTTTGCTTTTGTTTTCAGTAGTCTAGGAGATGGATCCCAAAAGATATTGCAGGATTTATGTCAAAAAGTGTCCTGCCTATGTTTTCCTCCGGGAGTTTTATAGTATCTGGTCTTACATTTAGGTCTTTAATCCATTTTGAGTTTATTTTTGTGTATGGTGTTAGAGAATCTTCTAACTTTATTGTTTTACATGTAGCCGTCCAGTTTTCCTAGCACCACTTGTTAAAGGGACTGTCTTTTCTCCATTGTATATTCTTGCCTCCTTTGATGTAGATTAATTGACCATAAGTGTATAGGTTTATTTATGGACTTTCTATCCTGTTCCATTGATCTATGTGTCTGTTTTTGTTGCCAGTACCATACTGATTTGATTACTGTAGCTTTGTAGTATAGTCTGAAGCCAGAGAGTTGATTCCTCCAGCTCCATTTTTCTTTTTCAAGATTGTTTTTGCTATTTGGGGTTTTTTTGTTTTAGTACAAATTAAACAATCTTTTATTCCAGTTCTGTGAAAAGTGCCATTGGTAATTTGATAAGGATTGCACTTAATCTGTAGAGTGCCTTGGGTAGTATGGTCATTTTAACAATATTGATTCTTTCAATCCAAGAACATGGTATATCTTTCCATCTGTTTGTGTCATCTTCAGTTTCTTTCATCAGTGTTTTATAGTTTTTGGAGTACAGGTCTTTCCTCCTTAGGTCAGTTTATTCCTAGGTATTTTATTCTTTTTGATGTGATGGGAAATGGCATTGTTTCTTCAGTTTCTCGTTCTGATATTTCGTTGTCAGTGTATAGAAATGCAACAGATTTCTGTATATTAATTTTGTATCCCACAAATTTACCAAATATATTGACCAACTCTAGTAGTTTTCTGGTGGTGCATTTAGGATTTTCTATGTATAGTATCATGTCATCTGCAAACAGTGACAGTGTTACTTCTTCCTTTCCAATTTGGATTCCTTTTGTTTCCTCTTCTTCTCTGATTGCTGTGGCTTAACACTCTTGATGCAGGTTTGCCAATTGCCCTTCTGAAACGCAGGACAAATTCATACCCCCCACTTTGTAGTAAGAGAGGTCTGCTTCCTCTTACCCATGTGAGATACTTCTGTAGTCTGGGTATATAAATGGTCATGCTGCACAATGGAGAGCATATGCTGGGATTCATGACATGGACTAGTGGGAGAAAGAGGAGGCCAGAATGATTAGTTTAGTATGGGATGACTTGTGCATGGACTTCCTTGACCAAAATGGTTAGGTTAAGAGGGGGCATGGATTATCCAGACTCATATCCTCCTCGTACCATCTTTACATAGGTACTTAGTTGATAAACAGCTGTCCTTTATTTATACTTAATTTTTGGAGAAAGAGATATAGAGGTCAAGAGCTACTGACTGCACATTGTGTGAATGTCAGTGTGGAATAGTGGGAAATGCCCTGTATTTACAGCTCGGTGGACCTGGAGTTGAATTCTGGCTCTGCAGGTGGATTGTTGAACCGCTCTGAGCCCCCATCTGCAAAAGTAGTAGCAACTGGAAGTAGGCATTTCTTTCTTTCTTCTTTTCTTTCTTCCTTCCTTCTTTTCTTTCTTCCTTCCTTCCTTCCTTTCTTTCTCTTTCTTTCTGGCCTCCTATTTTCTTTTCTTTTCTTTTCTTTTTTTTTTTTGCGGTATGCGTGCCTCTCACTGTTGTGGCCTCTTCCGTTGCAGAGCCCAGGCTCTGGACGCGCAGGCTCAGCGGCCATGGCTCACGGGCCTAGCCGCTCCGCGGCATGTGGGATCTTCCCGGACCGGGGCACAAACCTGTGTCCCCTGCATCGGCAGGCGGACTCTCAACCACTGTGCCACCAGGGAAGCCCAGGAGCCTTATTTTACAGATAAGAGATTAAGAGCCAGAGAGGGCAAAGGAGTTTCATCAGGTCACACAGCAGATTGGTGAGAGGCAAATAGAGAGAAAGACCAAGAAATAAAGAGAGACACACAGGGCTACAGAGGGAACTGAATGACAGAGCTAGAGGTGAGACACAAAGAGGTACAGAGCTAGAGAGAAACAGAGTTCAAGAGGGAAGGAGAGGGGAACAGTAGAGGTGGAAGAGAGAGCAAGTATGACACAGAGATGGAGAAGCAGAAGGAGTGGAAGAGAGGCCAAGAGAGACGGGGAGGGTGGTGGATGCAGACAGACTCTGTAAGGTGCCGTCACACACACGATGTGGGGGGATGGGGTGATCGGGCCAGTGACATGTTTTTCCATGTTTGTGGATTGAGCTGCAAAGGGCCAGTGGAGTAGACAGGACAATTAGGAGAAAGGCGGTTGGGATGGAGTGAGGGGGTGGGGCGGGCAGAAGGACTAGGACACAGCAGAGTCTTTTCCTGGCATTTGTGTGTCTGTTTGTTACAACGGGAGCAGATATGCAGACTAGGACCCCCCGTTTCAGCCCACTCGTTCCCACCAGCCTGCCGCTCTGCCAGACGGCCTCCCTACCAGGTCATTGCCTCTGAGCCTTATTTATTGCTCCAAAATCTGGGGCCAGGAGGAGTCCCTGCCGGGAAGCTCAGGCAGAAGCTTCCATCTAAATCCCAGACTTGGCCTCCAGTCACTGCAGCTGAACAGGAGGAACAGTGGGAGAAGAGACCTTGATTTGTACCAGGGCGGCTTTTTAACACATGGAGGGTGGTGTTTTTTGTGGCACCACCACAATCTCTGCTACCTAGAGATTTACCTCTTGGCCTTATTCTTTCCCACTAGAGAAACACTTTTTAAAACCCACACAAACTTCCTAATTCAGCTCTGGCTATTTTAACCAGAGTTAAAGAGCTCAATAACAAAGTAGCTCCCAATTATCAAGAACTTACAATTAGTGTAAACCAGCTATGCCTCAACTAAAAAAATACAAGAAGAAATAAAAATCGATCAATCTGTTAGAAAAAGAACTTGCAACGAGGGTTATGTCATTCGATCCTTGTATAATGTTATGAGGAAGGCACTATAATTTCCCACTTGACAGGTGAGATCACTGAGGCTCAGGGAGGAGAAGAAACTTGCCCAGGATCCCATTTCTGTCTGCACCAGAGCTGATCTGTCTGCCTGCATTTCCCCATCATTGTGCCCTCCTGCCCACCCCAAGCCCATGATACAGATGAAGACCTCAAGGCTTATCGGGTCTAACAACTTGCCCAAAGTCCCATTAATAGAAAGCTGCAGAGTGAGGACTGCACTTAGGTCTGCTTATCTTCGGGCCTCTGCTCTCACCCCCTGTGCTTTGGGTTGAGTTCTTTCAGAAACAGAGACTCCCTCCTTCCAGATGTTGTGCTTCATGAAGAAAGTAAGAAAATTAAAAGCTCCAATAGAACTGTGTACACTTAAAAAATGGGCAAGGTGGTAAACTTCGTGTTATGTGTTTCTTACTATAATTAAAACTTTTAAAAAAAGGGAAATAAAAAGCTCCAATAGTCACCATCTGGGGATGGATAACGCACCCTTGAGTCCTGCTATTTTTATGATGGAGCTTCTGTTACACCCTCCACTAACCTTCCTTTTCCTCCAACTCATGGCTTCTGCATATTCATAGCTTCTATTGCCTTGTGTCTTCGGCTGCCTCACTGCCTGTGCTTCCTACATTCTCTGTGTGCCTCTGGCCTTCTATCCTATCTTCTGTCTTCTATCTATCTACCTATCTATCTATCTATCTATCCATCCATCTGTCTATCCATCTACCTATCTATCTATCTGCCTGTCTATCTATCTATCATCTATCTATCTATCTATCATCATTTATCTATCTTTCAAGTCAACCTTCCTAAGAGGAAGATCAGATTGGATGGCATCTTAGGTCTGGTTCCCTGGAAGCAAGCTCTCAGATGGAGATTTGCCTGCAGGAATTTTGGGGGAGAGCTTTAAGGATTAGCACCATGGAGGAGTTAAGAAAATAGGACGGGGCAGAGGAGAAGTTGAACTGTGATGCGGTCATAAAGTAACGGAGCAGGACCACGTGGGACCTTCCTGGGACAGACCCCTCCCCTATACCCTCTGCTTAAGCTCCTCTCTGAAGTCCCTAGATAATAGTATCTGCCACACATTTCCTGATTTGTTTTACAGATGTAAAAATCCTTACCAAATGGAAGATGTTAACTACTTGATGAACACGAGTATGTAGCCCTCAGGCCTCCCGGAGCCTAAGGATTGAAAATGTTAACCCCTGTGACACCTCCCTGTTACCTCACCATCAACCAATCAGAGAACTGTACACAAGCTAATCACAAGCCCTGTGACCGCCCCCCTCACTTGGCCTTTAAAAACGCTTTCTTAATAGATGACTAATAAAGACCCACTGTATAGCACAGGGAGCTCTCCTCAATGCCCTGTAATGACCTACATGGGGAAAGAATCTAAAAAAGAGCTGATATACGTATATTTATAACTGATTCACTCTGCTTCACAGCAGAGACTAACACAACATTGTAAATCAGCTATACTCCAATTAAAAACAAAGCTTTCTTGCAACCCATCTGGGAGTTTGGGTTTTTTCAGCACTATGTCCCTGACTCCTTGTTTCGTGCCTTACAATAAATGCTGCACTTTCCTTCACCACAACCCAATGTAAATTGATTGGCTTTAATGCGTGTGGGTGAATGGACCCAAGTTTGGTTCGGTGACATTAACAAAGACCTCAGCGGATCCCATGGGTGCTTGGGGCTGGGCTGGGCATTCAGAGTTGTTCAGGCAAGCAGATTAAGCCTCTGTACCTTGACATTGACCCGTCATTGGATGTGGGTTGCCCTCTGGGTTGGGCGGGGGAACATGACGTTGGGAGAGGTGGCTCTCTTCCACTGAGGGCGATTCCCAGGGAATGAAGCAGCTGAGATCTGTTAGTTACCAGTGCCCCATGAGGGAAGGTGAGCGCCTGAGAAGGGGATCTGGGTGGTGCCCCACGGCAGCTTCTCCTGATTAACCGCTTTCCAGAATACAGCAGCTCCAGCAGGCCCCCTCACCTGCCTTGTCTCCCCTTCTCCATCCTACAGAGGGCTATATTTGCCTCAGGTGCTATTCCTGGTCCAATCAGGTGTGACTAAGGCCTCAGGTCAGGTGATATGGAGCACAGCAACCAAGTTCAGGACCAGCCTGAGGCTTTGCTCTGTAGGGGCCGGGGGCACAGTGGGGTCATCGAGCATCCTGGACTGTTCAGCACAGCTGCAGTGCCTTTCCAGCTTCCCAGAGTCCAGGAGAACTCCTGTATTCCAAGTTATTTGTACTATTTAAGACAGGTTGACTCAGCTACTAGGAGCAGAGAGTGAAAGAGACTGATTTCCTTTCTGCCCCAGAAGCAATTCCCCTTGATGTCATCCAGGCCCAAAGCCCTGGCAATTGGACACCAAGGAGGTGTCCTGAGAGGGCAGGTCAGTCCCTACAGAGCCACAGCCTCACCTGAACAGGAGCCGTACTTTTGCCATCAGCCAGACTGCCCTTTATAATTCCCAGTTCCTCTGAAGTTTGCTTATGGACAATTATTTTTTTCTGCTTAGTCTGTGTCTCTTTTTCCTCCCTATCGATTTCTCCCCATGAAGTTAAAACAGAGGTGGAGACACATATGCTACATGACATCAATATAGCCCTGCCATTCAAGCTGCACTCGCCCCCTGCTGCAGCTGAGATGTGCCAGGGCTCCCATCCTCTCCTTCCCCCTAATTGATTTCCAAATGCAGCCTCCTGGGATGGTGCCTTGGCTGGCTTTCCAGCTTCATCCTGTCAACCTTAATATAATGCTTCTCGGGCGGTGAGAACTTATGTTTCCCACCTACTAGTTGGCATCCGGCTGATTTTCTCATCCTGAGGAATTTAGTTTGATTAATGTCGAGCCTTTGTACGTTGCATGGGGGTTGTCAAAAACGATGCGTCCTCATCCTGTCGCCAGTCCTTCTGAAGAGAGAACTTTCACCTACTTCAGGACAGTGTTGGCATTTCAGGGCTCCAGTAGCGGCCCGTACCAAGATTAGCGGCCACAGATTTGCTCCACTGAACTCAAGAATCAGAGGACCCTGACTGGGAATAGCTGATAGATGCTCAGAGCAGTGTGGGTGATTCGAAGTCTGCTTAGCTTTGCCCAGTCAGCCTGGTGTGAGGTCTCGGGATTAAACTTTCCCACCTTCTCCTTCCAAGACTGAGCCAAAGAATCTATTCTTGGAGCAGATAACTTCTCAACACTGAGTTGGCAAGTGTTTATGATTGGTTTTTCACACATCCTTCTGGGCAGGAGACAATTTTTGTTATAATTAAAATTTAAATATAGGGTTATAATAACCCAAGGCACCTTAGAAGGGCAGGCTGTTGGCAAAGTAGTGAGTGACATTATCAATTATATGTGACATGTTTCTTTTCTGTATCTTATTTCTACAACTCTACTCTTTTTAACCGACATTGATTATTTACTATGAGTAACCCAAATTACTTCAGGTAAGACGAATATCCCAGGCCTCACCATCTTGTTGGTACCAATAAAGCCACTTTAAGATAAACATCCATGTAAGAGAGGCTCATAGTTTTTTCTTCCTCCTGCTGGATCCCCACTGGCTTCCTGGAGCCCTCCAGGGATGTGTCATGTGTTTGAGAAAAAGTCCCACTCAGGTTCTTTCACCCAAGTCGTTCTTTGAAATGTATCCTGCAGACCATTTGAGGGCAGCAACTCTCTGCTGTACTGCTGCTGGGGTCTTCTTGGACAAGTCTGATTCCCCGCCATTCTGCTGGGTACAACGGGCACCTTGGGTTCTTTCACGAATGTGCCACAGTCCCTGCAGTGCACTGCTGTCGTGTCCCTCCGCTGCAATGCGGGGGAGGGTTTCCCTGTGCTCAGCCTTGCATCGAACCTGGCCATCAGGCCCCCAAAGCAGTTCTGCTGGTGCCCAGAGCCTCTCAGCTCAGACAAGTGTCAGTTTCTCTTCTCCCATCAGGGCTCAAGCCATTGGGACATAGAACAGTATTGCTTTTCAGGTCTCAAAGCTCATGAGAACTTTACTAAAAGGATAATTGGACCTCTGGATTTTTCTCCCTTGTGTTCAAGGATGAGAAGATGCCGCATTACTATTAGAAAGGGCGGAGGGGACACGAGGGGGAAGATGTGCCACGAAACAGCTGCTAAAAATCAGATTTAGTGATTCATACTCAGTAACATCCATCATCAATCTCTCCGTGTTGTTTTTTCTAGTGATGTTGTATAAGCCACACGTGGTGGAGGGAATGGACTCAGTTCATGCCAAATGAACCACAGCAAAAGTAATGACATCATGGACAATAATAAAATAATCAAGCAGCAACAGATGGAAAGGAAGAATTCCAGTTATGCTGTGGAATTACACAAATTGTTTCGGGTCCTAGCTGATCAAACCAAACTCAATCCCACTAGCCAAAGAATAAAAAGAGACTATCCTTGAGCCAGAAACACTAGCCAATCAATCCCACCGTCCAGCAAAGTAGTCCTTCTGGTTGCGTGGGGGGCAGGGCAGCAATTTCAAAGCATCGCACTTGGCATCAAAGAGCCCTGTTATTCACTGACACCTGATAAACCAGAACCAGGGAATCAGATGAATTTTTCTTTTGCCTTTTAGTTTCCTTTATTAATGGAACCCTTTAGAAATCTGTTTATACTTTTTACTTGTACAAAATCACAATCCTTCACGCAAAGGGAGCAGGTGGTACCGAACGCTGGAGATTGCGCCAGAAAGCATCTCCTGTAACCGGCGCTAACAGAGCCTTGTCTTGGATATAAAAGAACTGGAATCTAATTGTGGGGTTGGTTTTTCCAATTCTGTATAACTATGTGTTTCTCTGTCTGTGTTTCTTCCCCTCAAATTTAATGCTCCTCCTTGAGCTCCTGTCAAATGGTAATCTGAGTAGAGTAACTAAGACTGAGTTTTAAGACTGTGGTTTTCCTGGAATGGTGTCACTAATACTCCAAGGGCCTCTACATCCCCAGCTGTCTTTGGAGCCTCTTGTTGACGTGTCATGTTTAGTGTCATGTGAACCCTCCACCTGACCGCAGGTAACTGGGCAGGCACTTGAGCCAAAAGCAGCCTATGGAGGCGGCCCTTTGTGAGCATCCTGCCTCTATATGTAGGATTTTGATTAAATAGCCCAATTAGATTCTCTTTCTGAAAGATTTGAATATGTGACATTCTCAGAAGGGATGGGGTGTAAGTCCATGTGAGTGGGAACCTTGTCTCTTTACTGATTTATCACTGTTCTCTCTCATAGTATATGGTATGGCTACCCAGTGAATACTTGATAAATAAATCAAATGCATGGGCCCTTACACAGAAGTATTTTTTTTTGAAACATGAATCTGCATCCATTTCCCTATATTTTACCTTGTTCTTCTGCCTCCAGTGAGCTAGGTCCCCCCACCCCGTCCCTACCACACACACTTCTAATTATTATTTTAAATAGACTTTATTTTTTTAAGAGCAACTTAGGTTTACAGCAAAATTGAGCAGAAGATACAGAAATATTCCATATACACCCTGCCTCCGCCACCCCCCAGCCTCTCCGATTATCAACATTCTGCACTGGAATGGAACATTTATTACAACTGATAAACGTACATTGACACATCATTATCACCCAAAGTCCATAGTCTGCATCAGAGTTCCCTCTTGGCGCTGTACATTCCCTAGGTTTTGACAAATGTATAGTGACATATATTGCCATTATAGTATCATACAGGATAGTTTCACTGCCTTAAAAGTCCTCTGTGCTCCACCAACGCATCGTTTCCTCCCTCCTAACTTCTGGAAATCACTTTTACTGTCTCTTACTTTCCTTTTAGTGCCTCTATAGTTTTGCCTTTTCCAGAACATCATGTAGTTAGAATCACACAGAATGTAGCCTTTTCATATTGGCTTCTTTTGCTTAGTAATATACATTGAAGATTCCTCCATGGGTTTTCATTGCTTAATAGCTTATTTCTTTTTAGTGCTGAATAATATTCCATTATGTGGATGGACCACAGTCTCTTTATCCGTTCAACTACTCATGGACATCTTGGTTGCTTCCAAGTTATGGCAATTATGAATAAAGCTGCTGTAAACATCTGTGTGCAGGGTTTTGTATGGACATAATTTTTTGTTGTTTTTGTTTTTGTTTTTGTTTTTTTTGCGGTACGCGGGCCTCTCACTCTTGTGGCCTCTCCCGTTGCGGAGCACAGGCTCCGGACGTGCAGGCTCAGCGGCCATGGCTCACGGGCCCAGCCGCTCCGTGGCATGCGGGATCCTCCCGGACCGGGGCACGAACCCGTGTCCCCTGCATCGGCAGGCGGATTCTCAACCACTGCATCACCAGGGAAGCCCTGGACATAATTTTTTTAAGTCCTTTGAGTAAACACCAAGCATGCAATTACCGGATTGTATGGTAAGAGTATGTTTAGTTCTGTAAGAAAATTCTAAGCTGTCCCAAAAAATGGAAGCAGCCTAAATGTCCGTCGACAGATGAATGGATAAAGAAGATATGATACTTATATACAATGGAATATTACTCAGCCATAAAAAAGAATGAAATAATGCCATTTGCAGCAACATGGATGGACCTAGAGATTATCATACTAAGTAAGTCAGACAGAGAAGGACATATGATATCGCTTATAAGTGGAATCTAAAAAAATGATGCAAATGTACTTATTTACGAAACAGAAGTAGAGTCACAGGTGTAGAAAACAAAGAAAATGCCAAGCTGTCTTCCAAAATGACTGACCAAACCATTTTGCATTCCCACCAATGATGAAGGAGAGTTTCTGTGGTCCACATCCTTGCCAGCATTTGATGTCATCATTGTTCTGGATTTTGGCCTTTCTAATAGGTGCGAAGTGATATCTCATTGTTGTTTTAATTTGCAATTCCCTGATGACATATGATGTTGAACATTTCTCATGTGCTTATTTGCCATCTGTATGTTTCCTCTGGTGAGGTGTCTGTTCAGGTCTTTAGCCCATTTAAAAAATTATTATTTTTTTTATACTATTGGGTTTTAAGGGTTTTTGTATGTTTTGAATAACAGTCCTTTATCAGATGTATTTTGCAAATATTTTCTCCCAGCCTGTGGCTTGTCTTCTCATCCTCTTGACTCTTCTTCTTTTTTATGACTCTTTGCTTTGATGGGCAGTACAGTGTAGTGTTTCAGCATTCGGATTCTGGAGGCATCTGCCCGAGTTTGAGTCCTGATTTTCCACTTGCTCAGGGAATCGATCATTCCTTTCTGACTCTCAGTTTCCTCATCTGTGAAATGGAGATAATAATAGTGCCAACTTGTAGGGTTGTTAGGAGTTAGGACTGTCCTGGCTTGTAGTTAGTAAGCACTGTATAAATGGTAGTCATTATTATTGAAATTTTTCTTTTTTTGCATAATTTGGACCTATCACTAATTTGGTCTCATCATTCACTTATTTGCTCCCTCCTTCACTCACTCCATTCAAGTCACACTGGCCTCTACACCCACCTTGGTGTCTTTCTTTCTGTTTCCTCCTTCTGAGGTGATTTCCTCTCAATATACTCAGGGTTTACTCTTTCATCTCATGATTCAGGAGTTTTGTCAGTCATAAGCAGAAGCGGTCTAAACGCAATGGGGTTTCTTATTGTTAACGAAGCTGAGACCGTTGATGCCCGGTGTCCCAGAAGGAGGGGTGTATTGAAGGAGCAGTGAGCTGCCGAGGAGAGTCCTTGAGGCTGGGAGGGAGGGGGGTCTCTGGTTCAGAGTGGGAGTCCTCCTGGGAGGTAGCAATACCTCCAGGGAAGACTGGTGGTGCTCCCAGGGGGACGGGGTGTCCTTAGCCTGCCAGGGATCCTCAGACCCCAGGTGTGGACTGTAAACCACAGAACCTTTAGAACTGAAGGCACCATGGAGACTGAAGCAGATGGTACCCTGGTGGTAGACACTCACTAATGCCTACGGCAACATGAAACTAGTTCTTCTGTATCAGCCTCGAGTAAGAGGCTAAACTTCCTGCCAGTTCACGGGGATGGGGTTTCAGAGCCTGAGGGATATTAACCATATAATATCAATTTATAATTTTAAAATATAGAAAGTCATGTTTCCTTCATCTCTGAGTTTGGACTTAAGAATAATATACAAAATGAATCTATTCTCAAGTTCATCCTTGCCCACTGTAACTTGAGAGAATCTGGTTACTGGTAAAGTTGCCTTTTAGACACCTTTTAACTCTGCTCTTCCCTGTGTCTTTGCCCCTTTCCTAGCCCCCCTCCTCTAATCCTGCAGGTATTGGAAGTAAGTTCCCTTCTCAGACCACACTTTTTTTTTTTTTTCTAAATGCAAACTCTAAAAAAAAAAAAAAAAAAATTGATATTGAGGCAGGAAACACAGGGCTGGGCCCAAAGACAGTCTTCCCATGTATCGACATTAAGCAGAAGGCAAACCACCTGCTTGTTTTGCACTTAATGAGGCCATGATGCATGGAAGAATGGCCTCTAAAACGGAAACTTTGTAGCATCTGAACAAGAAACTCTGACCATGAAAACTTGGAGCATGCACAACGAAAATGCACAGGTTACTGATGACACTGTATGACCTTCCATTTGTGGTGCTTGACTAGTAAAGGAAAATTTAAGGGAAAACAGCTCTTAGAGTGCATGTACAAGACCATGCACTTCAGTAGACGAATGCACAAGACCAGGGGCTGATGCAACCTGGTGCAATCCAGGCCACACCTCAGCCTTCCCCTCAATGAACATTCCACCCCTAATCAAAAAGACCCACCCATTCAAAGGGCTAAAAATAAGATAAAAGGGGGATCAAAAAAGTCCCCCTTTTGTGAGGCCCCCCACACTCTTCTTTGTGAGTGTAACTTTTGTTTCTGCCCTAAATAAACTGCTTCTTTGTTCTCTTTGCTCTTCAGCTGCGGGTTTTTTTTTTTCCTTTGTGTTTGTCAGCCAAATTCTTTTTGGACTAGTTGAACAAGAGCCTGGACTTTGGATAAAGCTTTTCCAGTATCAAGATCAAGATGCAAATTTTTAAAAAATTCAATATTTTCTATGTTTACCTAAAATTATTTTGCAAAAACAAGTTACATGTGTTTTTTCCTGCTGGGAAAAAGTGAAGAACGATGCTATGCAATTTATTTTGGAATACTACCGTCATTCGAGCTATGGTGTAAATTAAAAATTATACCTCAAAGTACAGTGAAGTTAGAAAAATGTTTTGGAAACACTGTAGCTTGGTTTTTGTTTCTTTTTTTCGTTTTGTTGTTGTTCATTTTTTTGAATCACACTTTTGAATGGCTCATCTGCCTGGGACAAAGCTTAGTTACTGTGGCATCAGGCACATTGGTTCAGAGAGAGGTAGTCATTACCTCTGATCAGTGGAGATTTCTGATTCTCCTCTCTATTGCATACACGGCTGGAACACCTTTTCTGGCCTCTTGCAGTTGGGTGAGACCTGCTAAGGCATTCTGACCAATGACCAGTGAGTGGACATATGTTTGCTGATTCTGGCAAGGAGCCTTTAGGCCAACCTTTAGGCCAAGGAACCTCTGGCAACCTTTCCTCTTCACTGGCATGGCAGCTGGCAATTTTTGGGATGGGAGCTGCTCTGTCAGCTTGCCCTTAATTAATGAAGATAAGCAGAGCCTCCCCTAGCAAACTGTGGGGTGAACTTTGAGCAAGAAACAAACTTTTGTTG
The DNA here is from genome assembly GCF_963455315.2 of Globicephala melas. Classification (NCBI taxonomy): domain Eukaryota; kingdom Metazoa; phylum Chordata; class Mammalia; order Artiodactyla; family Delphinidae; genus Globicephala; species Globicephala melas. The sequence continues at coordinate 23,812,263 of NC_083328.1, forward strand.
TTTTAAGTGAGTGAGATTTGGGCATATTTGTTACCACAGCCTCAGCTAGCTTATCCTGACTGATACCCACATCCAGCTATCTGAAGACACTGTTGCCAAACTGTTAAAACCAAAAAAAAAAAAAAAAAAAAAAAAAATCAAAACATTGGAACTGGCGTATCTTTACAGACAAAATATTTTGGCTTGGCAAAAGTGTCCAGAAGGAAGTAGATGATGCTCTGTTTAGAGCATGAAGCAAAGGTACTGTTTTGGAATGTTCAGACAGACATACTCAAAATCATGTTCAAAATGCTCCACCTATCACCTGATTGGAAACATTACAAAGTATACAAGTTGACAGTGTTCCCCTGTGTATGTTGCATGCCCTGTGCCCACGTGCACCAGTTGTTTGGTTGTAAGGAACAGAGAGCATTTGATCAAATTCAGAGATGTTGGATTAATCGTTCAAGATCCAACTATGACATGATGGAGGCCACGCAAAGGGCCAGCTCTTTGGACTTTCTATTGCATATTGTTATTTTGAGCCTTACAAAGTTTTGTTAAACCATGAAGAGTGTGAAAGATTCTCTCCTATCATCACAGTTGATAGAATTTTCACAGAGTTTGCCTATCAATTCCTTGCTGAATTTTCATTATTTTACCATCATCTGTCTTATCCCCTCATTCATTTTGATTATCTGTTTTACCCTCCTGGGATATTTTTCTCCCAGTTTTATAATCTACTTTTTAGTGTTTGTATTTCTCTTATTTAGTTTCAGAATTTCTATAGAGGACGGATTCAGAAGTTGAGTTGGAAGGGAGGTCTGGGCTAGAGGTACATTTCTGTAGTACTTAAGAATGAGAAAATTTCAGTTGTGTATATCGAGGGATGCGATGCACGATATGGGGGAACAAAGCCTTCTCCCAGGCCGTCCGCTGTCACCATGACTACTATCATGCTGTAGAATATTTATGCTGAAGCAGTGGTTCCCCACCTTTCTTCTGTCTGTTCTGTTGAACAAGACTCTCACAAGCTTGTTTTCCATATTGTTGCAATCAGTGGAGAGAATAATGGATTCGGTATCTGATCAGTTAGTTAACTGTGAGACTTTGAACAAGTTGCTTAGCTCCTTAGATGGGGAATGATGATATGACTTTATTGAATTATTATAAAACTTACACAAGATCATGTCTGGGAATGGTTCTTATGGTGAAGGCCCAAGAAACACTTAATTCCATTCTTTCCCTACAGTTAATGAGAGAAGCAGCATAGCCCAGTGGTTAAGTGTGCAAGCTCGGAAGTGACGCAGCTGGGTTCCAATCCTAAATTCTGCCTCTTGCCAGCTCTGCATAAACTGGTGGCAAACTACTTCACTTCTGCAAGCCTCCTGCGCCATGCCTACAGATACAGGGTAAGACGGGACCTGATAAATTGTGGGATTACATGAGATAACGAATAGACACTGTTCAGGGGTGTTGTAAACACTCAAGAAATGATAGTTTTCATTAGCTTCATTATTAGAAACAAGTTTCTCATATCCAGTCTCTGTCTCCCAATACGAGCCCACAAACGCTGACCTGGAACCCTTGAGGCCGTATGTGTTTTGGAATTCAGAATGCTCTGGAAAGTAGAAAGATAATGTGGTGCATATACCATGCATTCCACAATGTCCCGCCCCCACTGGGGCCTGTGGTAGCACTGCACGATCAGCTGATGACTGCAGTGAAATACATGAATGTTCATGCTCAATGGGACGTGGGAAATTTGATTTGAGCATGCAATTTGAATTGGGAAATGCTCGTGTAAATAACCGGGGCAGCTGAATTGTGGCAGGTTTGTGCTCTACAGATTTTTTTTTTTTTAATCTCAGGGTCTTTAGAATAGAAGTTCTGCTATAGCAGCTTAAACCATCACAGGCCTTTGCACTCTGGTTTTGTGCTAGCTAGTTTGGCATCATTAACTGCCTGTCTGGAGTTTTGTAAGTTGAAGTTGCCTAATTAACTTGTACAGTTGGAAAGGAAAAAAATGACTGAACCCCCAAACAATACTATAATTTAGAGAAGTGACAAAATCTTAACCAAAAACCCCACAGGTTTTTTTTTTAATGTTTCTAGTAGCTTTATTCTTTTATTTTTAACATCTTTATTGGAGTATAATTGCTTTACAATGGTGTGTTAGTTTCTGCTGTATAACAAAGTGAATCAGCTATACATATACGTATATTCCCATATCTCCTCCCTCTTGCGTCTCCCTCCCACCCTCCCTATCCCACCCCTCTAGGTGGTCACAAAGCACCGAGCTGATCTCCCCGTGCTATGCGGCTGCTTCCCACTAGCTATCTGTCTTACATTTGGTAGTGTATCTATGTCCATGCCACTCTCTCACTTCGTCCCAGCTTTCCCTTCCCCCTCCCCGTGTCCTCAAGTCCGTTCACAGTTTTTAAGTAGGAAGGAGTATGGAATTATCTAGTGCAACTTCACCAATTAGGAACCAGAGAGAGTAAGTCTCTTGCTGGAGGTCATTGAGACTTTGGAAATGTGATAGCTTTTCCTGCAGCAACAAACAACCCCCAATCCCAGAGGTGTAAGTTTCTAGCTTATATTCCCTCAGAGCTGCAGGTGGCCCATGGCTCTCCTGGGCTGGGCTGGGCTGGCCCTGTTCCACATGTCTTCTCCAGGAACAGCCATCATCAGGGCCGCGCTGCTCTTATGCTGAATGATGGAGGCTCAAGAGGGGCAGAACCGAACCACAGGAGTGTCCTTGTAGCTCCGGCCTGGATATGGTGTGTGTCACATCTGCTTACCTTCCACTGGGCAAAACAGGTCTATCTGTGAACAAGATAGACAAAAGCCCCTTCCATCAGACTACCCATTGACTAGTGGGAAAATGATGTCCAGTGAACCAACAAATGCACAAGATGGTTATCACGGAGTGAATGCTGTGCAAGAAACAAATAAGGTGATGAGCTAGAATAACTGGAAGAAGTCACTTAGACAGCAAAGTCAGGAAAAACCTCTTTGAGGAAGTACTATTTCAACTGAAAGCTGGGAAGGGACTAGGCTTGTGCATAGACGGAAAGAGCAGAGAAAAGGGAACCTCAGGGCAAAGACTCAGAGGCAAGAAAGGGCTTGATGGGTCTAGAGCTTAGTCAGCAATCCAGAGTGAAGTCTGGATTGAGGTTACAGGGGTGGGTGGGGACAGAGCACGTGGAAACCTATAGGTCATCTCAGGAATTCTGGATTCCAATCTAAGAGCAGTGGGCAGACCGTGAAGTGTTGTCAGCAGAGCAATGGCATAACATGATTCACCATGTGAAAAGATCACCCTGGTTGTTGTGTGGACTGCAATGGGAAGCAGGTAGAGACACAGAAAAAAATCCCAATTTTTTAAGAGAGACCTTTGCTGAGCCTTGGACTGGCGGTAATGGCCGTGTGTCGGCAGAGGAGTGGATGGAATCAAGAGCGCTTTTGGCAAGAGAACCATCAGAACTTGTTGATATCATGGATGTAAGGTCTCATAGAAAGAGAGACTCACAGTTGACTCCATGGTTGTTGACATGAACAACTGGAAAGATGCAGAGGCCTTTTATGGAAAGGTGGATGATGAGGGAGGGGCATGGGGTTGGATAAAACTGGAGTTCTGTTAGAATTAGTGTGACACGCCCATTAGTGGGCTAAGCCGTCTATCTTCCACTAGACTGTGCTGTATCCTCAGTGTTGAGCCCGGTGCTTGGCGAGTATCGGGTGCTCAAAAAGCATTTGTTGAATGAGGGAATCTAAATGATATGCTTAAAAGCTACAGATGACTAATGGCTTCTAGAACAACAGATGATCCAAAGTCCATAGCAATAGCTAATTAAACCATTGCAATCCGATGTCCAAAATATTGTGTGCTAGAGACCCCCCTTCCTCTCCCCGTTAATTGAACAGGCCCTGTCTCTTTTGCTCTTGTAGCCCATTGTTCTTCAAATGTAATTAGCCTTTGTGTTTTGACAGTAAATGAGAAGCTGGTACTTTGATAAATGGCTTGTTTCTGGGAAAGGAGTATTTGTGAATACAAAACCCTGTCTTCTCCCCTTTCTTTCACACCTTTTCCTCTTGTGTTCGGAGGCCCTTGGGCTATACTAGTACCTTCAGGAGGGCCAGGTTTCTTAGGAAGGGATAGCAACACAGAAATAATAGTTATCATTTATTGAGCACCTGTTACATGAGCAGGTAGAAACATTATATGTGACAGACCAATCTTGAAAAGTAATTTAAAAAAAATCTTTGTGTTCCAGCTGAATAAACCAAACAAAGCTCAGAGAGTTAAAATCTCATAGTAACCAGGAGGCTGAGTTGAGATTCAAATGTGTCCAGGTTTGGGCTTCCCTGGTGGCGCAGTGGTTGGGAGTCTGCCTGCCGATGCGGGGGACGCGGGTTCGTGCCCCGGTCCGGGAGGATCCCGCGTGCCGCGGAGCGGCTGGGCCCGTGAGCCATGGCCACTGGGCTTGCGCGTCCAGAGCCTGTGCTCCGCGGTGGGAGAAAATGTGTCCAGGTTTGTCTGACCCCAAAGCTTGTGTCATTTCTGTGATTCTGTGTCTACCTTAATGGTAAGTATCGGCACCTTATTTGAGGCCCTCTATGTTCCTCATTAAAAAAATAGTTTGTTGAGATATAAGTCCCAGGCTATATAATCAACCCATTTAAAGTGTACAAGTCTATGTGCCTCATTTGTTAATGGAACAAATAGTTTCAGTTCTCATTCTTAGCCAGGAACAGCATCCTTCTGATTACTCAAGTCTGTTATCTCCTGTGATCTGGTCTGGTCTTCTCATCAACGCTCTGATGGGCAGTATGGGGGGATTATCACCTGCATCTACTGGTAGAGAAACTGACAATGTCACGAGGCTTGTGGTCAGCACATCTCAGTATGGAACCTAGGATGGTCTGACTGTCAAGTCTGCTCTCTTAGCTTTTACATGATCTGCTCTCTGAGAGCTGTATAGCTCTTCTCAACTGACAAAGATTATTTTTTCATGTCCATGATGTTATTTGAGAGCAATATGAAAGATCTTCTAAACCAATTCAGCTGGTTTGCCTTGTCCTGACCCAGAGAGCGACACTGAATTTCTCAAAACTGTCTGTAGCGACCTCACACACAATAGGATGGCCTCTTTCAAAAGAAGAGAAAATAACAAGTATGGTCAAGGACACAGAGAAATTGGAAACTTTGTGCACTGTTGGTGGGAATGTAAAATAGTGTAGCCACTATAGAAAACAGTATGGAGTTGCCTCAAAAAATTTAAAAAAAGGATTACCACATGATCCAGCAATCCCACTTCTGGATACATACTACCCAAAATTCAAAGCAGGATCTTGACTTTTTTAGCTTCCATGGATAAGCAAGTTCATACTGTATTTGCTTCTCGGTGTCTGGGTTATTTCACATAACATAATGTCCTCCAAGTTCATCCGTATTGTTACAAATGGCAGGATTTCCTTCTTTTTTATTCCATTGTATATATTTAGCACATCTTCTTGGAATCTAAAAAAGTCAGACTCATAGAACCGGAGAGGGGATGGTGGTTTCTAGGGACTGGATGTGGGGGAAATGAAGAAATGTTGGTCAAAGGATACAAACTTCCAGCTGGAAGATGAATGATGTACAGCATGGTGACTATAGTTAATCATACTGTATTGTGTACTTTAAATTTGCTAAGAGAGTAGATCTTAAGTGTTCACAAAAAAATGGCAACTATGTGAGGTGATGGATGTGTTAATTAACTTGACTGGGGTTATCATTTCACAATGTATATGTATATTGAATCATCATGTACACCCTAAATGTATATAATTTTATTTGTTAATTACACCTCAATAAAGCTGGAAAAAATAAAAAGAATAACATGGCATGGAAAACAAACTTAACATAAATAAAACACCAAAATGAAAAAAAGCACAGGATCTTGAAGAGATATTTGCATACCCATATTCATTGCAGCAAGAGTGGCAATAGCAAAGAAGTGGAACCAACTCAGATGTTCCATCAGTGAACGAATAGATAAAGAAAACGTGGTACATACATGCAAAAGAGTATTCAGCCTTAAAAAATGAAGGAAATTCTGACTAAGTCTGACTAAATGGACTAAGCTGGAGGACATTATGCTCAGTGAAATAAGACAACCACAAAAGGAGAAAGACTATATGATTCCACTCACAGGAAGTATCTAAAGTAGTCAGACTCATAGGAACAGGAAATGGAGAGGTAGGTGCCAAGAGCAGGGGAAGGAGGAATTAGTGTTTAGTGGGTACAGACTTTCAACTTTGTAAGTTGTAAAAGTTCTAGGGACTTCCCTGGTGGTCCAGGGGTTAAGAATCCACCTTCCAATGCAGCGGACGTGGGTTTGATCCCTAGTTGGGGAACTAAGATCCCACGTGCTGCGGGGCAACTAAGCTGGCACGGTGCAACTACTGAGCCTGCACACCACAACTAGAGAGCCTGTGTGCTGCAGTGAAGAGCCCGCACGCTGCAACAAAAGATCCTGCATGCCACAATGAGGATCCCACATGCTACAACTAAGACCCAACGCAGCCAAGTAAATAAATAAATTAAATTAAATTAAATTTTAAAAGATGTAAAAGTTCTAGCAATCTATTGCTGAACAATATGACTATACTTAACACTATTCAACTGGACACTTAAAAATGGTTAAAATGGTAAATTTAATGTTATTTTTTTGCCAGAATAATTTAAAAAAAATTCAAAAACTGTCTGTGGTGGACTTAGGACTTGAACCCATGTCTATGGAATCTCAGTGGAGTTCACCCTGAGGGAGAATGTTGTCTGCATTTCTTTTTTTGGCCAAGGTTGTGACTTTGTCTCAGGTTGGGCATGGTTTTTTTTTTTGCCCTAGCGCCCTTGAGAAGTAGAAGGGTGCTTTTGCCAGCCCTCAGGGAGAACCAGATGAACGGGGTGGACCTGCCAGAGAGTACCTATTGCAAAATGCTTTCACCTCCCCTGGGATGGAGGCTGCAAATGGCGCTGTGAGATAACCAAGGGTGGCACTATTAGTCCCACACAGAGAATCCAGACTCAGCAAGATTCATTGAGAATTCAAGATCACTTGGACATCAGTGGCGGAGAGGAGGCTAGACCCCAAGAATTCGAGTGCTGGGTCCAGTGTTAGTGAAGTGGGCAATGCAGCTCATTTTTAAGATTAGAACTTAAGAAAGAGGTAGAAAACTTGGATGCTTTCCTTATTTTTACTATTTTATCTAAAGAAATTTCTAGAACACCAAAGTGCACAGTTTTGTTGAGTTGTCCAGCCCTGACCTCTGATCCCAGTATGGATTAGTGACCTCATACTTGGACTTCCTTGCCGGCTGCTGGGCCACCAGACGGGTAGGAAGGTACCTCCTCCAGGCTGGAGGGGGGCCCTCCGAGCCCTCTCCTTCCAGCAGTAGATTTTCCTTTTTCATGCTTGAACTCCAGAGGCCCCCAAGGGCTTCTGCCTTAGTTAAAAATTAAACTCACAAATCATTTCTTAAACTGTCTCATAGGCAGCCAGATAATCACTGTCAGTAGCGGGTGGTCTGAGTCACTTCTGCTTTAATGCTTTTGGAAACATGGGCTTAGTCCCAGCCGGTTACACTATCCTCTACCACCTCTCTCGCCTGTGGCGAGACCTTGCTCAGAGAACTCTGCTCAAACGTTGTAATAGAGAGGTCCGTGTTCCCAGTTCAGAGTGCACTGATACGTCCTGGTCTGCCCCATTCCTGTCCCGACTCCTGTCTCCTGGAGCTTGTTGGTGCCCTGGGGGAATTGCTGGGGAACACCCTCACTTGGGGACCGGCCAACTGGTGGAGAAGGTCTTGAAGCACCGGCAGAGTGAAGGCCCACCACAAGCTTGAGTAGGCTTCCCTGTGAGCCATCCCGGGCCCTGGCCTCTGCTCCTGGGAACTCAAAGGGGGCCCCTCACAGCTGTCCTTTCCCTAGCCCAGGGCTTCCCAACCTTGGCGTTATTGACATTTTGGACGGGATATTTCTTTATTGTGGGGCGCTGTCCTGTGCATTGTAGGAGGTTTGGCAGCATCCCTGGCCTCTGCCTATGAGGTGCCAGTTGCAGCCCCTGGTTGTGATAACCAAAAGTGTCTCGAGACTTGGTCAAATGTCCCCTGGGGGCACAGACCCCCTGCTGAGAACAACAGCCCTAGTCTGTTGGCCTCTCTAAGGCCAGTCCTTTAAAGTCATTCAATGCAAAAAAGCTTATTCTACTGCTTTCCTCCTCCAACAGGGATTTAGATCGAAAAGGAAGGATTCAGTCCTTGGAAACCGAGAAGAGCCTGTTTATTCAGTGGAGGGTGGGGCTGGCTGGCTGTGAAAAGTCAAGTCCCTTTCTTTCCTTCTGGAGAAGCTACCACTACATAGGAGTGAGGGTGGCCAGCCAGGATCTTGGACAAGGGCTGTGTGTCTGGAGCCCATGCTTTTAACCACCCTGCTCCCTGCGTCCTCCGAGGACTCACCTCAGTGGTGGTTTGGAGAAGGACGCGGGGGCCACTGGGCATAGTTCACTAACCAGCTGTGTTTCCCTGGGACAGTCACTCCTCCTCTCTGGCCCTGGCAAAGTGAAAGGGGTGAGTTAGATAATCTCTACCATTATTTTCAGCTCTGATGATTAGTTTGCCCTGTCTTCCGGGCCCCGCAGAAGAGAGTCCTTGCTGTGTGAAGGCAGAAATCCATCCAACGAACAGGTCATGAGCTCCTCTTGGGGCCCAGGTGCTGTACTGGGTTACTAAAGATGAAGAAGAGAGAGCTCTGTGACTGAGGATCTCCTAGTCTCAAGGTGGAAACAGAGAGGCTAATAGGAACAACAGTGGGTTATTGTTCCTAAAGTAAAGGTACAAGCAGAGTAAGGTGTGGCTCAGTTAGAAATCCTCTCCGCATGGGGATCAAAGCTAGTGTCCGGAGCAGCTTGTTTCTTAGGGCCGTGGGAACTGGGCAGTCTTACTGTCACGGCATCTATCTGCTCTGGCTACCTATTGCTATATCTGTATCGATAACAAACCACCTCAAATTTAGTGGCTTAAAACAACTATTTTATTACATTGACAGATTCTGAGGGTCAGGACTTTGGGCAGGAAATATTGGGGCTACCTTGCCTGGGGCCTCAGTTGGGAGGGTTTGAAGAGCTGGTGATGACTCGAATAGGTGGGACCTGAAATCATCTGGAGGCGTCTTCACTCACAGGTCTACCATTTGGGCTTGGCTGGGACTGTCGACTGGGGTACCTGTAAGTGGTCTTTCCCAGTGGCTTGGGTTTCCTTTCAACATGGCGGCCTCAGGGCGGGCAGACTTCTTTCACAGTGGCTCATGGCTCCAAGAGCAAGTAGAAGCTGCCAGGTGGAAGACGCATGGCTTTGGATGACCTGGTGTTGGAAGTCACATGGCAGCCCTTCTGCCATACTTTTATAAGTTGAGGCAGTCATGAGCTCATGCGGATTCAAGGGGAGGGGACACGGACCCCAACTCTTGTGGTAGGAACATAAAAAAATTTGCAGCCATGTTTTAAAACCACCACACCATTCTTATTTCCATGTTCAGAGGTCTGAATTTCTCCAAATCTTTAGTAGAGAATCCCACCTGGAAAAATCTCTCCAGGTGTATTTACACCAAAAGCCTACTTCAATTAATCAATTCTAACGCTCCAATTACTCAGCTTATATTTTCAGACACTCTAATAAGCACCACAAATGAATAGGAATTAAACTGATGGTGCATCACCCTCTGCTATTAGAAAGACCACACTTGATTTCCCAAGCAGCCTTTCCCTTTGTGAGATGAGCTTCCTTCTCTCACCTCTGTTCAGCACAGGGAAGTGTTTCCCTGGGGCTGAGGTGGGGTTGGAGCAGGTGGGAAGGCTTCCAAGAAAATGTAGCAATTGTAATGAAGGTAAGTTTTAAATGAAGACTGGAGCCTTTTTGGTGGGTGCCTTTTTCGTGTTGGGAAAGACCTGGGTTCCTATCCAGCCTTTGCAGTCAACAACCTGGGCCTCAGTTCACTCATCTGTAGAGTAAGAGGGTTGGGCTTGATAATTTCTAACTCTTCCAACTTCAAAAATGTCTATGACTATAGGAATATTTACCAAGGGCAATTTTCTAACATCAATACCCAGAGGGAACACCCGTGTCATAATCATATTCATTTGAATAACTTGCCTTCAAGAAATACCGTCACACTCCTGGTAACCAGACCTTTTCCTCTGTATTTGCATAAATACACACATAGATTTTTACATCGTGGTATTATAATGTAGATTTTCTTCTGCAATTTCCTTTTTTCCCCACCACTGTAATATATACTGAAAAGCTTCCATGTCAGTACATAAAATTAAACTTAATTTTTTTCCCCTGCTATATAATAGTGCACCGTATAGATACACCATAAATTATTTAAATAGACCCCTTTTGATATAAATGCATGTCCCTTCCATTCTTTTGTCTTTATTAACAATGCTGCAATGAATAACCAAGTACATACAACACTTTTCTCCTATGCAGCTATATCTATAGAGTAAATTTCTAGAAGCAGATTTACTGGGTAAAGGCTATGGGCTTTGTAATTTTGATAGATATTGACAAATTTCTCATCATAGACATTATACCAATTTATTCTTCCATCAATAATATATGAAAGAGCTTTTTCCCCTCACACAATGTATGATCAAACTTTGTAATTCTTGCCACCCTGATAAAGTGAAAATGGCATCTCATTGTAGTTTTAAGTGACATTTCTCCTTGGTGAGAAAGTCAGCACTTTTCTTATATGTAAGAGTCCTTTGTATTTCTTTTTCTCAGAAATGTCTCCTTGTAGACTTTTGGAAGGAGATGCACTTAGATCATTTTTAACAGATATTGTTGAATTTGTCTGATAGATCCACTAAATGGCATTGCTCTGTCCTCCTCTTTATACCAGTTTCTGATGTCGCCTGTAAACCCTAAGGCCGATGGAGACATCCTCAGCCTAGCAATCCACCCCTTTATATGAAGCTTTGCCTTTGGGTGGGCTGGAGCAGGACAGCTGCCAGAGGGACCTCCCCCAGCCATGAACTGGTTTGTATTTGCGAGGACAACACTGGGGAGATCATGTAAAGCACCGAAGCCTCTCTCTGACCCTCCCATGCAGTCTTGTCCACCAGACTCAGGAAACGACTGCACTCCCTTTTTGATGAAGCCTGTTTCTTCATAGTACATTTTGTTATCATTATGGGTTTTGACTTTTTTTTTTCAGTTATACATATATATACATTCTTTTAGTGTGTGTGTTCTTTTCCATTATGGTTTATCATAGAATATTGAATATTCTGTGCTATACAGCAGGATAAACTTGTTGTTTATCCATTCTATACATAAAAGCTTACGTCTGCTGACCCCAACCTCCCACTCCATCCCTCCCCCAACCCCCTCCCCCCTGGCTACCACCAGTCCGTTCTCTATGTCTGTGATTCTATTTCTGTTTCATAAATAGGTTCATTTGTGTCATATTTTAGATTCCACATGTAAGTGATACCATATGGTATTTGTCTTTCTCTTTCTGACTTACTTCACTTACTACGGTAATCTCTAGTTGCATCCATGTTGCTGCAAATAGCATTATTTTGTTCTTTTTTTATGGCTGAGTAGTATTCCACTGTATATAGGTACCACATCTTCTTTATCCATTCACCTGTTGATGGACATTTAGGTTGTTTCCATATCTTGGCTGTTGTGAATAGAGCTGCTATGAACATAGCAGCATGTATCTTTTTGAATTATAGTTTTGTTCAGATATATGCCCAGAAGCAGAATTACTAGATCATAAGGTAGTTCTGTTTTTGGTTTCTGAGGACCCTCCACACTGTTTTCCACAGCGGCTACACCAACTTACATTCCCATTAACAGTGTAGGAGGGTTCTAAGGGTTTTGTCATTAAAAACAAGAAAACCGACTTACAGTCTTTCTAGAAAAAGTCAAACATTGACCAGTTTCATCATTTATTGGCATCAGTTTTTCTACTGGTGATGTTGGTGATACATTTCTTTTTTCTCAGCAGCTCCTTCATCCTTGCTTTTCACGGTTTACATGTAGAGATTGAAGGAAAGCCAGGTTTGGCTGTAAGCCTAGGGCCATGCTCACCAACACAGTTAATCAGAATTTGAGGTCAATAGCCCCCTGCTCAGCCAGGGATAAAGAAGATACTCTACGTAGATTGTCATGTGACCTTAGTGTTTGGTACTTAGTGTCTGGTACTGGCCTTAGTGTCTGATACAGATAGAGTAGGGGGTACCTGGAGAAAGAGAACCAGGCCTGGCTTTCTTGACATAAGAGAAGCCATGTTAGGCCTAAGCCATTTTGTGTCTGAGCCTGGGCCTAGTGCTTGCCCTTGCAAAAGGATAGGCCTCAATAGGAATCTTAAGAGAACAAAAGAATGTAAGAACAGACAGCTGTTACCTGGCCAGGGAGATAACATAACCATATGGGGACAATATATCAGTTATAAAGCCTCCCAGTCCTGTTTCAAAGGTAAGGATTAGCCTGAAGCACATTCTTGAGCTGTTTTGCAGGACCCCATCCCCCTCGAGCACTCGACCACCAGATTCACCAGAACCTAAGGAAAGATGATGCTGACCTTTGCTGACCCTTGTGACTTTAATCAACTAGAGCTCGGACTCTGTCAACCTTTGCCCCAGTTCTATGCTGAATTGTCATCTGCTCAAGCCCCTTCATAACTATGCATGCGCTCTTGGATTAAAACTTCCCCAATTTTGTTGTTCGGGGAGATGCTGCTTTGGGAAATATTTCTGGTGTTCTCCTTACTTGCTGCAAGTAATAAGCCTTCCTTCCCCTGCTCTTTGGCTTTGGTTGTGTATTTTGGCTCCGCACCCACCAAGAGGCAAATCCAGTTTAGGGGTAATAGTACCAGCTAGCTAAAATCCTAGAAGGAGGAAAGTTTGGACAGTCAGCCAAGTTCCAGCATTTTTCATGCACCACTTTCTGTGTTAGGGGTGCAGAAGTGAATTACCAAGATGCAGCCTTTGGGCTCAGATAGCTCGAACGTCAGGGCAGGTCAATCCATAAGCAGATATTTGTAATATAGCGTGGTAAGTTCCATGATTGAAAAAAGCTTTTCCCAATTTAACCCAAAGGATCCTGGAGGAGGTGCACCTTGGTCATAATATTAGTGTGAATTGCTTTTAGGGAGATAAGACTGTGTGATAAAATAAATGAAGAGAAATAAAAAGATGTGTGAATATGTAGAAAGTGGTTTGGTGTTTCTGGAGCAGTAAGTATGCCATGGGCAGTGGTTGAAGAGGTAGATAGAGGCCTGTTTGCTCTCTGGAAGACTTATGATTTATTCCACAGGTTGTGTTTTCCCCATGGCCAGACACGCAGATGGCATTCCACTGGATGGATTCTCTTGGGTGTGCCTAGGTTTATCCACAGTTACCAGCTCAATGGTTATATCTGCACCCCTTTCTCTATCCAACAAGTGTGTGAAAAGATGAAGTTTTTACAGTCCTTATAAAGCCTGGACCCATCAGGCTTGGAGCTTGAAGAGGAGTGAGGCCAAAGAAATACAGTCCAGCAACAGATATAACGTCTGAATAGCTCAAACCCTTTGCTGTGGAGTTGAATCATCTGTGCATTTTGACTTAGTCTAATTCATCGCTTCATGCTCAGCAAGGAACACGGGCAAGTGAGAGATGGAGACATGCAAGGGAGTTTGTGAGCACAACGCAGATGCAGCAGCTCCATCCTCCATTCCCTGGCAGAAAAGGGCACGAGAGGAGAGGACTGACATTCATGTCCCATGATCAGGCTCAGTTTCCCATGTAACTCTCATAAATCAGGACGCTAAACGCAAGATAAACAACTCACCAAAGAACCAGTGAATGACACAGCCATAACTGGAAGGAAGGCTGGCAGGGTTGGCCACATACAAAACCCAGCATATATGTGACTTTAAAGAGGTAATTAAGTTAAAATGGGGTCATTATGGCCCTAGTCTAATAAAACTGGTGTTTTTTTTATAAGAAGAGGACATTTGGAAACAGACACACACTGAGGGAAGCCTATATGAAAGACGCAGAAAGAAGACAGCCGTCTACAAGCCAAAGAGCGAGAGGCCGCAGAAGAAACCAACCCTACCAACACCTTGATCTCAGACTTCTAGCCTCTAAAACCATGAGAAAATAAATTTCTGTTGTTTAAGCCACCCAGTCTGTGGGACTGTTTTATGGCAGCCTTAAGAAACTAATGCATTGTAGAAGGGGCCTGTCACATTAACTGTGTCTGTCCCATCCCTCTCCAAACTGTTCAAATCTTTATACAAAAAGGGAAACCACTCACAAACATTGGCACATTAGTTGCTTTTTGTCAGAACTTACTTTGATGCCCCTCACAGCTCATCAGAGGAGTGTGAAAACATTGTTGTGTGTGATAGGGGCCATGGGAGAATTCAAAGCAGAGAAGAAGAGGATGGGTCTGAATTTGGGGTTGATCACACCAGCATCAATATTGAAGATAGATTGAAAGAGGGCAGGGTGGGAAATGGAGAGCGATTAACAAGCTTTCCTGTGCAGTAGCAGCAGGGGTGGAGAGTTCTGCAGGGGGTTGACAAATATTTAGGCATGAGAATAGTAGTATTGGCTAATAGGAAGGGGAGTGAAAAGAGGGAGGAGAGATGGATGACTGCTATATTTCTAGCTTGGGTATCAAGTATATGGTGACACCATCAATGGAAAAGGACTCTAGGAGAACGTACTTGTTTATTTGCGTGCTGCCTCGTTCCAGAAAGAACTAAAGTTGGCTTGCACAAATACTGACCATGCCATCATGAAGACAAGCAGATAAGGAGAGTGAATCAAGGACCAGGTGAAAGTAGGAAAGACAAGATGAAAAGAGCAAGGTTAGTATACAGATCTTCACCCGAAGGTTCTAAACTCTTGCCAGAGATGGACTGTTTGTTTTGCTTTAGCCCTAATGAATGATATTATTCAAACTTGTCGATTTGATCAATGTCCACCTCTTCCAAGAACCTAGAGCCTGAAAATTCTGCCTTGGTGTGAAAGTCTGGCTTTTGGGTTCTGGGCATCAGAGGCACCAGGAGTATGGGGAGAAGCATAGACTGAATCTTTGGAGAGTCCATAGAGAGAGGGTCAAAAACTACAAGGTATCCCCAGACTCGTCCTATGGCAGAGTGGCATCTGGGCCCTGAGTTCAGAGACTGTGAAGACAGAGTGTCTGTAGTTTGATGTAACCGTGTAAAATCTGTTTATTTGGGAAATATGACATGGATATGTCACATGCCTTCCATGATGCCACTTGACTGATTTGCGAGGCATCACTGTTCCTGCTACGTGAATATGCACGTTATATAAGCAATCTGGCAGCTTAAGTCTTGTTACTGTCATTTCCAAGGTGGCAGACGATTCAGAGCTAAGGGGACTCTCCTGCCTCACAATCGAGCGTGAGTGCATCACCATCCAGGCACATTTCTATTATCCTTGATGATCGTATGTTTAGAATACGCCCCAACCACCAGTTTGAAAGCTCTTGGGCTGGGAAAGGGAATGGCTGTCTCTGTGTTCTGTTTTCTAGAGAATCTGTCTTCTGCCAACTGTTAAGGTGAAAGTGAGCAGGGTGTTCAACAGGTTTACATTCCTGCTGCCTGTTGGTCCCTTTCTCTACTGCAGAAGGGACAGGAGAGGGACTTTTGAGAGTGAGTCGTATAGACTGGCTCTTGGCACTCATATACTCTACCTCACTGGGTCCAGAACTGGTTGGAGCCCGATTTGCTGATCTTTGCAGCTCTTGAGTGAGTGTGTGTGTGTTCGTGCACATGTGTGCACATATGCATGTGTGTGTGTACATTTGGGGTTGACTTGCTCTGTTCCCTGCCGTGAATATCTGTTGCTGCTGTCTGCCCACATCCATTCCCCCTTCTCCAGTGAAATCACCCTGATTTCCTCTTGGAGAGTCACCTTCTCCTACTTTCAGTCCAGAGGTGGTGGCATGACTCAGATCATCATCTTCCACCTTCCTGCCTTCTGTGACTGGTTCAGGGATGGACACGTGACTTCATTCAGGCCACAGAGAGCAATACTGGCACCTTTGATGGAACTACTGGAGAAAAGATGTGCTCATTGCTTCTGGGGCTACTGATCTAGTACAGTATAAGCCTGGAGTTGCTGGCCGCCATCTTGTCGTCACATGGAGATGGCCCAGCTAAGGATGGAACCAACACAGAGGAGATGAGACCTGAGATTTGGGAAAAGACAGCCTGCACCAAGCCATAAATGAAGCCCAATGACATGTGGACCCCGTAGAGTTGTAAACCAACAAATTCATCGTTATCATTGTTATTTTTTATTTCCATCACTTCCAACTACAAGTCTTGCCTAAGACAATCTCTCTCAAGACAATGCTTGATTGTCTCTAGGCAGGATCCAAGCTGGAGTGTTGAGACATTTAATCATAGGCGTGTTTAGGGGGCGTTCCCTGCCAATCCCCACGGATATACAAGGTATAGGGAATACGTTGTGATTTAAAATGAGGGAGGGGCTTTTACCTCAGTCTTTAGGTGCCCCTGGAGTTCCTGATGCTCCTTCTGCTCTATACTCTTATACCACTTTGTCCCCCAGCCTTTGTCTTCTCCAAGGACCACGTTACTGCTATATTTTCGTCTAGCCAGAGGTTTGACCAGAGTTTTTTGCCTGTGCTTTCAGTCTCAGCACCTTGTCCAAGCTCCCTGGTATCCCACAGGGATCTGTATTCAAACAGGATACTAGTTCTATCACTTGTGAACACCTCAAACCTCCATAACCCTCCTGTTATGGAGAAGGCGATGCTTAATCTACCTCCTCACCACCAGTCCCCACCCTATCAGCCTGTTTTTCTATGCTGTCAATGAGCTTCCACCTCCAGAACAAAACTAGGGTGGGGGTTGCCTTCTGCATGTCTCATAATTTATGTTTTTGGCCCTTTGGCTGAGATGATAGTTGTCTCCACTATAGACTTGCTCCTCCTTTCATGCCGAAGGAATTTTTAGCTGTGTACAAGTAGATGTCACAGTAAGGCCGACCTTTACCAGCCTGCCTTGCAACTGGGGGCAGCTGTACAACTAAGTTCTGGCCAGAAGGATCTAGGAAGAAAGGGTGGGTAGAAACTTCTGAGAGCCTTCTTTAAGAGACAGTTCCTACTTGCCATTTGTTCCTTCTTCTTCTTCCCTTTTCCCATCCTGCTGACTGGAATGTAGGTGGTGCCATCTTGAACCAAGAGCATGATGGTCATATCTTAAAAGATGTTAGAGCAGTGAGTTGGGAGGGGACTTACACTTCAATTATAAAAGATGTGCAGAGGAGGAATCCCCCTCTTCTTTGGCTTCATGTCAAGATGATTGAAATGACAGCTTCCATCTTGTGACCATCAAGGGGCAAGCTCAAGGATTAAGGCAACCACTGAGCATGACAAAATTGAAGGAAGAAGAAAGCTGGGTCTCCGATGACATCACCTTCCTGGACCCTCCTACCTCCAGACTTTTTGCTATGTGAAATGAGGTCTTTTGCCCATTGTTTAAGCCACTTTTATTTGGATATTTTATTATATAAAGTCACCCTAACTGATGGGACATGAAGGAGCACAGTCCCAGAACACCAAGGCTTGGTAACTTGTTCTTAAGATGAAGCAAGGAAACTCCCCCTTGATCTTTTTTTTTTTTTAACATCTTTATTGGAGTATAGTTGCTTTACAATGTTGTGTTAGTTTCTACTGGATAACAAAGTGAATCAGCTATATGTATACATATACCCCATATCCCCTCCCTCTTGCGTCTCCCTCCCACCCTCCCTACCCCACCCCTCTAGATGGTCACAAAGCACCGAGCTGGCATCCTTCCAAGACAAGAACAAAACACAAACAGATATCACAGTAAATTATCCCCCATATGTAAAAAGCACAGCATGGAACCTGACACATTTAAGCAGCCAGTAAAAGGTAGCTATTTTTCTTTTTCTTATTAGCATAATGCCTCAATAAATGTTAGTTTCTGATGCTATCTCCTTGAATGTCTCTCCCTCTGCTGCTAAATTCCCCAGTACCTTTACATTTATCTCCCTTCTTCCCTATTAAACCTGACTCTTGAAATGACTGTCAACTCACTCTCACTGAGGTGTCAGTGATAGATAAGACTTAATGTATGACCTCATTCCCCAAACACCACTGGCTTGAAAGTAAGATTTACATTTAATAGAGGATTAAAGCCTTAAGCCAAAGGAATGAATCTTTAATGGTAAAATCTGAGGCATCAGAAAGCTTATGAGAAACTAATATTGCAGGGGAAGGGTCTCCCCTCTGATGATCCCAGTTTTCTCAGGGGTTCTTATAATGTTCTCCAAAGTTTCCCAGATTTAAAAACATCACGTCAAAGAACAATTCATAGTTAGTGGTTGACAAACAGAGATTCGTGATGAAGCTCTGCAGAACTGGAGTGGGAAGGGGACTTGTGAAATCAAAGGCATGAAAAGAGGGGGCCTCAGGTCCAGAGGGAGCTGTCTGTCGAGTGAGTCAGGCTGCCTGGCCGTGTGGATGGAGCCTCCCCGGGAGCTGGTGCTGTGTTGAACCACATTTGTTTTTTTGATGTAGCAGTTTCTTGCTTCCTCTTGACATCAGCGCTTCAGGGGCTGTAGCACGTTATCTTCTTCCACACCCCCATCCCCACCCTGCCCTGTTTTTGCACTTGAGTTTTCTCTCCTGGCCTCATCCTCGTCCCGAGTCCCCTCTCTGCTTGCCCTGACCTCCGAGGGCTTCTTTGGCCAGTCTCCTTGAGTTCTGTGAGCCTGACTTAGGGTCTCTCCTCTCCTTGGATCCACCTCTGAATCTCTGGGCAGCTCAGTTGGACCTCCAGCAGTGCAGATGTGACAGGCTGCCTTCCTGGTCTTTGGGATTTCCTCTCTGAGCACCGCAGCCTTCACTTGGTTTCCTGCTCAACATCTCCTCTTGGATGTCTCTGACACTTTAAACTCAACATATGTGTCCAAATATCTTCCATCTGCCCCCCAGATCCGCTGTCTCTGGGAGATGGAGTCATGTGAACCCCATCAGCTCTGGCTGGGTTAGATCTATGACGAGGGAGGAGGGAGGCTGCGGTGTTTCTTCCCAGCCCCCTTCCTGAGAGGAGCCTCAGCCCCTTTCAGGGTAGCCTGCTCTACAAGACTCCCTCTTTCCAGGCTCTGGCAGCCTTCCTTCTCCTTGCCCCTGCAGGTTGGGGCCCCTCCACTGCTGCCTGCCTCAGGTGAGCGCTCTCCCCCTCACGGTGGGTCCCCTGCCCCAGCTGTGTCAGCATCACCTGGGAGTTTACTCAAAATGCAAATTTGGAGGCCACATCCCCATCCTTATGAGCTAGAAATAAGATGTATTTCTACATTTTCTACAAGCTGCACTTTAACTAGTCCTCTGAAAGAGCACGATTCTGATGCGTGCTGAAGTTTGAGAGTCACCTTTCCGCACTTTTGTGATTAGTAACAAACTCTTCAAAGTATGCCAAATTGAGTGTTACCTCTGTTTTCTATTGAGATTCTAACTGAATAATAATGATGATGATAATGATAAAAATAGAATTCTGATCCTTCTTCACAAAAGTGACCCTCTTCTAGGGACTCTATTTCACTGGATGGAATACTAGGGGATTTGGTCTTACGCATCTTTTTACTCTCAGCACTTACCAGCCTGCCTAGTACATTGTAGGTGCTCAATAAAGGTTCATTTCAATGGAAGTTTTTTTTCTTCCTAGTTCTGTACTTTTCACGACACGCCGTGCATAGATTCAGCCATCCACCCACCCAGGCACCACCACATAGGCACTGGGCATGTAAAGCCAAGTAAATATAGCGTTTGGTGTCATGGGTCTCATGAGTTAGCAGGTGACAGGTCAGTTCCCTGAGCTTCAGTTACGTCATCTATTCACTGAGGAGCATCCCGTTGTTCACCTCATGGGGTTCTTGTGAGGATTAAATGTAGTAATGCATGTAGAATGCTTGGCCCCATGCCTGACAACATAATGTCCAATCAGTTTTAGTGTTATTTACTGTGATCACAGTAGATAAATTATAATGTAGCTTAGGCAAGGCTCGAACAGAGATAAAAACAGAGCTTTGTGGAGCCACTTCAAGCCATGAAGCCAGGTGAGCATTTTGCATGTTGAAGGATCATTAAAGTACTTTGTAGATTACTTGGAGTTCCATAAGTATAAAGGGTTTATTTACTGGTCCGGCTGTTATTCTTGCCCTGTGTGACATCTCTTCTCTGCTTTCCCACTTCAAGGCTACTCTTTAGTTTCCATTTGACCCAGTTTTATTCCTGTTAAAAAGTTAGCCAGCACACAGGACTAACCCAATGATTTATTCTGGGTCGAGACACCTTCAATCTCTGCACTTATTTTTTTCCCTCCAAAATGAATATAATTTTATCATTTTCATTGGTTAAAAAGATCTATGTTCATTGTTTTAAAAAATCATGTGATAAGAAGTACATAGAACAAAATACAAATCACTCAGAGACACTACTTTTAGCTTATCACTCTTTTTGGTGAGCCTCCTTCTGGATGTATCATTATATATTTATCTGCACCTCTATCGAACTTTAAAATTTTACTTAAATGGCGTCATTTTATACTGGCAACCCACTTCTGAGATAGAGGCCTTCCTCAGAAGCTCTTGCAAAATTTCATGGAGAGATGCTCCCTGGCTCTCTCTAATATGACCACCAGATGGCGCTGGTTCCGAATTTATCAGAAATTCCCATCCCAGGCGCTGGCTTCGGGAAATAAATGGTCAAAGTCCCAGGTCCCCGACTCTGGTCCTTCACGTCACTCTGGGCCAGTGTTGAAGATGGATTGATTTTTGTCTTTAGCGACACCTTTGGAGGGCAAAAGCCATACCCGCATTCTGACGTGGAGCAAATCTCTCGCCTGTGCCCCTCACCACGCCTCGGCAACTCGCTTGGACTGAACCATTTCTGAGTGTTAGTTTGTTGGTGCCTGTCTTCTCTTCCTCTCCCAACCTCCTGTCCCTAATCAGATTGTGTGATCCCTGCAGGAAGAGACTGAGTCCCCTAACCCAGAGCTTTGTGCATAGAAGACATTCAGTACCTGTTGAGTTTAAGTTTCAGTGAAGAATAAGGTGGTTTGGAAAATAGAGGTTAGAAAGAAAAAAAAGTATGTGTTTCAGAGTGAAAAGAAAGAAGCATAAAAAGAATATCATAGTGGCGTCAGAAAATTTGACTTTTCGGCTTGGATTTGGTATTGACGGGATGGCTGACCTTGGACAAGCCAGTTGACCTCTGTGGGGGTCAAGTTGGCTTATGTGTATGAGGAGGGGTTGGACAGAACGATCCCTAGGTCCTCTTCAGCCCTGACATGTTTGGATACAAAGATCTCTCTATTTTTTTTTTCCCGTGGGTCAAACTGCACCTAGAAGTGAATCCCTCTGGGTGATGTCAGGAGCCCTGAGAATCAGGTCCAGCAGCGTCCAGAGCCTGGCCTGGCCTGAGCTCCACTCTCCAACCGCCCTCCTTGCAGAGCTGTCAGCGCCAGCCACCCCATACATCATTATTAGATTCCCTTCATCGTGCTAATTGACACAGGATGAAATATACCCAGCAAAGGAAACAGCAAATGCTTTCTCATTCAGCCAGAGTGGCTGGCAAATGGGAGAAACTGCTGTAAAAGTTAACTGAGATTGAAAACGGGCCTGCTCGCATCTTGTAGGGCCAATGTTTCCTGTTACAGGGAACCGGGTCCAATTGGCGGTGGGGATGGGGGGGAGGGGTGGCCTAGTGGTTCCACGTCTGAAGCCTCTCTGCCTGCTGGGGCCCAGATCCTTAGAGAACCAAGACAGAACAAATATAGGTGGAACAAGGGGAGAGAGAAGGGGGCTCCTTTGGTCACTCCCAAACTGCAGTGACCATCATAGCCCCTGCTCGGCTTGAAGTCTGCTGAGAATTATTTTGGCATCAGAGTCTAGTACCTACCGGGCAGAGGGGAGTGAGGAATTCCTAGTGTTGGCTTTAGAGCCATGCTTCTCTACTGGGAGATGGGGATGTGCCCCCCGGGGGACACTGGACAATGTCTGGAGGTGTCATGTGTGGGCTGGGTGTGACACTCGCATCTGGTGAGTAGAGGTGGGGTGCTGGCAGACATCAGACATGCACAGGGCAGCCTCCTCAACAGAGAATGGTCCTGTCTCAAACATCAGTAGTGCTGAGGATGAGAAACCCTGTTTTAAAACAGTTTGTGACTTTGGACAGGTAACTGAACCTCTCTGGGTTACTATTTTGTTAAGCTATGTTCCTAGTTTTAGATGGTGTGAAAGATGGCTGGCAAAAATGCCCCAATTCTCCAGCCTCCCTGCCCTGCCCATTGCAGTACGGCCTCCCAGCTCCTGCTATCAAGACCTGGAGTCTGTGTCTGTAGCCCTTGGATCGGGGCTGGCCTTGGGAATCGCCTTGTGATAGCTTGAAGCCTCGGCTTCAGAGGCTTTGAACAGTTCTTCTAGTTCCTTGGGAGCCCGGGTCTGCCGTGTGGGCAAGCCTGGGCTAGTTTGCTGGAGGATGAGGGGCCTCGTGGAGAACAACCAAGGTGCCCTACTTAGGGCCAGCTAATCCCCCAATGTGAGAGGGAACCCAGCCTACAGCAAAACCACCTACCTGACCCACAGCTGACCAGACCATGGAGCCCGGCTGAGACAAGAAGAACCAGCCAGCTGACCTGCTGTCTCACAGGCAGTAAGAGATTCTTACCCTTTTAACCCAGTGAGCTGCAGGGTGGTTTGTTATGCAGCAAGGGATAACTGACACACATGGACTTGAATGTCAGATGTAGTTAATGGGGAACTCTGAGGGCCGTGGAGGAACTTCTCAAGATTTGCTTTCTTTCCTAATATCTGATATTTTCTTAAGTTGGATAGCTTTCCATGGTCCAAGGTGCATACAGCTGTGTCTTTGACACCCGGTTAATGGAGCTGAGCAAGCTCTATCTGGAGATAGGTTTGCTTAAGGTCAGTTTTATCCACTTGTATCATGAAATCAGCTCCGACATAAACAATAGGCGAAGGTTATTTATGAGAAGGACTCAGGAAAGCTGATGAATGAACAATCCTCAGGGGCGTGAGGAGTCAGGGCCCCTCAAGGGATCTTGGCAGCAGGGATCTGTGATTCCCCTTCTGGAATGTGTCAGGGGTGACCACAGTGTCCTGACCACCTCCATCCAGACTGAGGACCAGGACGGGAGACTCTGATGGACTTTCTTCTGCCCCTGCCCTGTCGATAGAGGTGAGATCATTTGATTGGCAGCCCAGCCAACCCCACACCGAGAGGGAAAGGGGCATCAGACAGGAGCAAAAGATGCCTTCCACCTTAGTCCTCCGCTTCCCCTGCCCCTCCATCCACAATGGTACAAACTGGGAGAGGGGAAGAGAGTATGCATAGGATTTTTGGCATAATGTCTGGCCATTCAGGACATCTCATCACAGCCTAGCTGGAAAATGAAAAAGCTTAGTCAGAAAGTTAAAAATCAAACTTAGCAGTACTGTTGTAACCTTCCTCGGTCACTCTCGCCTTGTCGTATGGATGTCAGAATTCAGGGTGATGTGTTGGAAGTCGATAGGGAGTGAGAAGGGGGCTGGTCTCACTCTGTGAAGACCTCACTCTTTGAGTCAGATTTGGACCAGGGCATTCTCCGCCACTTATGCCACAGCAGATACCACATATTAGCAGGACCTCCCAAGATTCTCTTGACCAGACATCAAGTTCTGCTGTCCATAAGTCGGCCCAAGATCTTCAAGCTGTCCCAGCAGTAGAGATGGATGAGTTCCCTATTTCCCATCTGTAAATTAGGAGGGCAGTGGTTTCCAACTTTTCTTTTAATCTTCTTGAATCCAACAGGTAAATGTGGAGCCCTCCTCATGGGGGCAGTTGCGTGTGTTGGGGACAGGAGAAGCGGGAGGGGGCAGCCTTGGGCACACACTTGGCTTCCCCTCGGCACCACTGTGGCTCCAAAGACGTCTCTATGGCCCCATCCGGGGTCTGGGGACCACTCTGAGAAGATTGTGGGACCGCTAACCAAGCTTTGAGTCCAAGTCTCTGTGAGCAGATTTGGGGCTGGCCTTCCTCGGTGTTGAGCGTAGGAGATAAATGTGACAAAGGTGCCGTGGAGATGGCAGGTGCTGGACCAAGTTCCTGAGACAGTGAACCAAAGGCGATTCAGCGTTTTCACCAGAGATCAGCATAGGCTCCAGGGAGAACTTAAGAGTCTGAGAAGTTAAAGAGGAACAGTCCCAGGTTCTACTCCCCTCAGTTCCTAGAGTAGGAAGTAGATTTGAACATAATAATGAGGGGCCTGGCAGAGTGTTAAATAAGGATGAGTGCTTAGCGCTGTCTATATTACCGTGTCAGCTTGCAAGTTGATGGATAGCGGGATTGGCCACAAAGCCTTTGCTCTTTTCCTCTCACCTCACCGCCTCCTGCCAGAAAGATGATAAAAGGGGGGAAGCCTCCCACCCACGCTGGGAGTTGGCTCTCCGTGCTCTCTCCACCAAGGCTGAGATCCAGTCTCCTTTCTCTCTCTTCCAGGGACCATTTTCTTCTCCTTTTGTCCCCGGTATTTGTCTCCTGGTATTCTCTAGGAATACCAAGAGAGGAATTGAAACAAAAAAGGACTGAACCGTCTGCAACAGGAGGACGGAGCGTGTGATAATGATATATAAAGCTAAAAGCACTAAGTGGGCAAAACTGGTGCTCCAGAAATGAGTAAAACCAAGATAAATCTGTCCCCTGGGAGCTATAACGCATAACTCAAATAACGGGAGCAGCAGGGGTCTTCAGTCTGCTGGAGGAGCAGGTCGCATTCCTGTGGAGGAGAGCCTCTGCCCGGCATCCGTAATTGCTTGTGTGCTCGGGGCTGGCCGCTACTCCCAGAACTGACGTTCCAGC
The DNA here is from genome assembly GCF_963455315.2 of Globicephala melas. NCBI lineage: Eukaryota > Metazoa > Chordata > Mammalia > Artiodactyla > Delphinidae > Globicephala > Globicephala melas. The sequence continues at coordinate 23,837,244 of NC_083328.1, forward strand.
TGGCTGGAGCAGGGCTTCTGCTGGGACCAGGTGCCTGCAGGCCAACCTGTCTGGCAGCAGAGATCCGAGGTCCAACCCCAGCCCCGCTACGGAAGGGAGGGAGAACTGGATGGACCCCCAGAAGACCTGGATTTCAGTTCTGCCTCCACCCCTTTTGTGCTGTATGACCTTGATCAAGTTACTTCATGTCTCTGATCTCCAATTTTTCTCTCGTGGAAGCTGGAGATAGAAATGTCTGCAGAAACCCACTCAGCAGGGTGGCTTCACAGATGTGTTTTTAACAATCTATTTGAAGGAGTGGTTCTCCAGGTGGAGTCCCTGGAAGGAACAGCGTTAGCATCCCTTGGGAACTTGCTAGAAATGCAATTCTTGGGCCACACTCCAGACATACTGAGTCAAAAATTCTGGGGGTGGCACCCGACAGTCTGTTTGAACAGGGCTTCTGATGCATGGTAAAGTCTGAGTACCATCTCTTTGTAGGAAAGCATCCCCAACTTGTTTTCTTGTTCCCGAGCATCCTAGGTGCTAACTTAACTCATTAAAAAGGACAGCAGAGACTCAATGATCAGGGGTCCAGCTGGGCTCCCAGGCAGTTCCTGGGATTGGTAACGAGAGTCCCTGTTCCAGGAGACATTTGAGGAGGGCTGAGGGGTCTCCACACCTCTTGGTGGGGGATTCTCTGCAGGTGTGTGTGGTCCCTTCATCTCAGACCCAACCGACTTTCCTCCCTTTCACTGCCCTTGGCTTTAAGCTTTTCCTCTCCCCAGACTCAAGAAATGCTTCCAGTCAGGGAGTTAGGACTTTCTTCTGCCCCATCACAGTTTTTCTACCCCGATTTTCTTTAGAGGTACGCTTCTAAAGCTCAAAAGCCCAAGTTTTGAGATTCACAATATGAGCCTTTTGAAATTAAAGTCTTCTCTCTCTTTTCTGCAACCCATTCCTTAAATAAATAAATGTCATAAAATCTAGTTGCCACGAGAGTGGGGGAAAAAGATGAGTAACAGGACCATGTGGAAGGGATAGCACAGGTGGTGATTTTAATGGTAATGTCTCACCACACATACTTGTAAGACAGAGGGGCAGGCCACTCCACTGAGCCTTGCTGGACAATCTTACCCTTTATATAGGAAACTCTGCACACATCACTTTGTTGGGAGGACAGGGACCCACGTTGAGAACACCACTCACATGCAGCTTCTTATCCCACATCCATGGCCATTGTAATAACTTTCCATCATGTACATAACCTGGGTCTCTCTTCCTCTGACCCTATAGAACTCAGCTAGCTCAAGTGATCCATTCCCATCTTTCATGATCCCCATCTGGGTCCTCCTTTGATAAGAGCTCAATGGAGAAACTTCTTTGTGTCTATTATAAAACCTTATGATGCTGGTTTCAGTGTGGTTTTCAGTAGTTACATTCTGGTTCTGCACTTTTAAGTGTGATTTCACTTTTGTGTATCTAGTTGAGTGGGGATTTAAAGGCATCGAGCAAGGAGCCCAGCTTCCATGTGATTAGAGATGCAAAGATTTGAGGAGGCCACTCCTGGAAGTGTAAAACTCCACTTGCAGCAGGACTGAGAGGGTGTCAGGTAGATATTTCAGTTTTATATTGGTATGATGCATTGGCGTTTATAAGCATTAGTACATATTAAACATTAAGATGTATTTTTGACAAGCAACTAGTATGAGCTGGGTTGGAGGAATAAGAGGGGTTGATAAGATTTAAGGACCAGTCAGAAAGTTACCAAACAGTAATAGAGTTTATTTCTCTGCATCATGCCTTCAACTGCATATGTTCTGTAGTTAAGAAAACTCATTGTGGATTATATTTAACTTTTAAATAAAATGTTCTGTTTTATGTTATATAGAAAAGACATATTAGAGCAGAATACTCTTAGTAATGGTAAGCCATGGTCAGCCCTGACTAATACCACTTTCTAACTACTATACAGGATAAGCTTTCTAGGGGGTTTCCTTGTAAAGATTTAGCAATGCCATGAGGGTGAAGCCAGAGTGATTGCATGAAGTACAGTGAAGTCAACAAGATGATGCTTAAGATGACCTTGGTTCCAGTTTTCCTATGGCCCTCTGTCCAGTCTCTTTTTTTTAAGATTAATTAATTAATTAATTTTTGGCTGCATGGGGGTCTTAGTCGCGGCACGTGGGATCTTCGTTGAGGCATGCGGGATCTTTCATTGAGGCACGCGGGCTCTTCGTTGTGTCGCGCGGGCTTCTTTCTAGTTGTGACGTGAGGGTTTTCTCTTCTCTAGTTGAGGTGCGCAAAGCTCAGTAGTTGTGGCTTGCGGGCTTCGTTGCCCTGTGGCATGTGGGATCTTAGTTCCCTGACCAGGGATCGAACCTGCATCCCCTGCATTGTAAGGTGGATTCTTCACCACTGGCCCACCAGGGAAGTCCCTGTCCAGTCTTACCAATGGTCAGACAGCACATTTCTGGTTCTAGGTGTAGTTGTAGGTCTAGGTCAAGATCTAGGTCTAGGTCAAGGACTAGGCCAGGTCAAGGTCTAGTTCTGTATTTAGTTCTAGTCACTGCACTGACTTGCCCTTGCTCGTCTGAGAAGTAGTTACTCCTTTACCTGTGTGGTCGCACTCCTATTTAGCGGAAAGGGGATGAGGAGTCACAGGAGTTGGCAGCCTGGAGCCAGCGTGGCTTTTCCTGGACGTCAGAAATGCCAAGCTAGAAACGGTGGCTCACTAATGATAGAACTGGTACAAATAGCATCAACTACAAAGTGAAACTCACTTTAATCTACCTGTATTTCACTGCAATAGCTGTCTCTGAGTTGAATGGCAGAGGTTACGAAGTATATTTGCGCACTATAAATCATTCTGTTTTAGTTTTCCCACCTGTTTTCGTTCTTTTTCCCCAGCCCTTCCTTCTTTTCCCTCATCCCTTCTATGGGCCAATAAAGTTTATTCTTCCACCACTTTAAAAAAAAAAAGAAAAAAAGAAATGCCAAGTCAGGTCCCAAACTGACTTTAGTTCTTCGGTCCTGTGTCCCATTAGAGGCACACAGTCCTGTGTCCTGTGGGCATACCCGACTGCCTTGTTTTGTGGAGAGAAATTAGAGCTTGGCTTTGGCTGTCATTTCTGAGTGGGATGAAAGGTTTGCCCTTCATCCTCCATGCTTTGCTATAACATACCAGCCAAAATGACCTGCAGTGTGCAGCCATAATCAGACACCAAATAGTCACTTCCCTCTTGTCCGGTAATGAACAGGCCAGATGCCACTGTGGAGGGTGATTGGAATTCAGCGATCATGGGAAACTCTGCCTTAATTTCTACATGTGCTGACAGCAAGGAGGGCAAGTAGCAGGGTGCATCTCAGAATCCATTCTTTCCTGGCTCAGCAGGCGTATGGGTGGAGCCTGATTCAGGACTTGCTAGGAAATCCAGATAAATAGAGACTGAAGAAGATGAGAAAGGATTATTGACTGGAAGGGGTACCTTAGTAATTGTGACGATGGAGAGGGTTTCATAATGATACTGCTTTGGAACATTTCCCATGAGGAATGCTTTCCCACCTTGGACCTGCAAAGATGGCTTTAAAGTGGGGTGTGGGAGGGCTTCCCTGGTGGCGCAGTGGTTGAGAGTCCGCCTGCCGATGCAAGGGACACGGGTTCGTGCCCCAGTCCGGGAAGATCCCACATGCCGCGGAGCAGCTGGGCCCGTGCGCCATGGCCGCTGAGCCTGCACGTCCGGAGCCTGTGGAGAGTGGGAGAACAAGCAGGGGACTCGGAGTCAGGAGGTCTCTGCTCTGTCACATCCTATTCATGGACCCCAGACCCAACCCCTGAAACAACTGTGTCCTGGTGGTAAAACGCCAGTCATTGGCTTGGGATCTATGTTGTCAGTGGGTGTTCAGACTGCCCCTTCTGGTTCCTGGTTAACAGTTTCTTTGCCTTCCTGCTTCATGGGTATCAGAACTCATCAGGAGCAAGAAATAGAAAACTCAGCTCAAACTTGTTCAAGCAAAAAAGGTATTTGTTGGCTTATGTAACTGAGCTAGTTTTAGGCACTGCTGGATCTGGGGACTCCAATGGCTTCATCAGGACTCAGTTTCTTGCCATCTCTCATTTCTGCTTTCCTCTGTGTTCACTCCATTTTCAGCAGGCTTGCTCCTCCAGATGGCAAAACAGCTGCAAAAAAGCTCAGCTTATATCCTCAAAGCTTCGGCTTCAGTGTAGTAGAGCCTCTGTCCCAGCATTCTCAGCAAAAGTCTCCCTGAACTTCACTGGCTTTGGAAAAGTCACATGACGCTCCTCATTTGGGTCTAAGTCAAATGTTTCCTCACTGCAGGAGAAGAAGCCCCACTTGGATCACTTGGGCTAAAAGTGGGGGGAGTGTTGATCCGAAATGAAAAGTGAGGACTGTTGCAAGAAGAGGGATGGATGATGGATGGATGGATGCAATGAATGGATGCAGTGGTACCCACGCTACATCACCTCCCAAAACGTGGCCTGAAGGTTGACGCAGACTCTCTCCTTGACCAAACTTCATTCAGGCTCCTCTGAGCCCTCTTCTCAACTAATCCCTGACCTTGGCCTTTTGTGTTCACCTCTTCATTGCCCTGTTTTAGCAAGAAACCTGATTAGGTTGGTTTAGACTGAACCCCGAGCTCCAACATCTGATCACCCTTGATATCTGATCAAATTCCTCATCCCCCATGGTCCTCCAGGTGATGTCTGGTCACCCCGATCTGCCTTTAGCAAGAATCCTGTCAAATCGGTTTAGCCAGAAATCCCCCCTTACCCCTGATGTTTCTTCTTAGTAACCTTCCATCCACTGACCCCCACCCTGCTCCTTGGCCACAAATCCCCACCTGTCCATTCTGAATTCAGAATTGAGCCCAGTTCTACACTGAGATCTCTTTTCTCCTACTGCAATAGTCCTGAATGAAATCTATTTTTACGGCTTTAACTACTATCCAACTCTTTTTCTTTCACAAGTTTCTCCAAAGGCAGGGATTTTAGGAGACCCAAATGTCAGTTCCGGTAAGTGGTATGTTGTGAGTTTCCAAAATTAGCTAGAATTCGTAAGAGGTTTGTATTTTTTTAAATAAGTTAGAGTGTGTTCACTTACAGTGTTTCTCAGTGATGGGTATATGGACATTTATTATACTGTTGTTTCTCTTTTTGTAAAAATTTGAAACTTTTCATAACAAAAAAGGTATATCCCCCAAATCATGTCAATTTCACTCGCATATTTCTCAAGACACTTCCTTGGATGGGGGTGGGGGAACCCAAGGCGCTTGGGCCTGCTGTGTAGACCTGCAAAGGCTTTCTGGCCAAGTGACAGCTAGACTGGGTCTTTAAGGATGAGGGAAGAGGGAACATGAAGGTGAGTGTGCATTTCAAATACAAAGTAGAAAGGGCTTTGCAAACTGCAAAATGCCATAAAATTATTGTACCTGTGTGGAGGGAAGAAGATTTTTGAAACAGAAACATGTTTTTCCCTCATTCGCTTCCCCACTCTCATTGCCTTTGTTTTTCACCTCCCTCAGCCAAGCCCTCTGTCAGGGGAAAGGGTAGGACAGCAAAAAGAAGAAGAGAGTCTTTTCAATGTCAGAAGCGGAGACTTGAGGGGGATAGAAAAGAAATAGAGTTCCCCGGTCTTGCCCATCTCCAGGCTAGCCTGGGGAAGGGGGACACCCACAAGTTCTGTGCCTGATGCTTTCCAGTGGTAAAAAGCTGGGCTGGGGAAAAGACAATACCCGATGATGTCCCAAACTGTGGACCATTATGCAGCCATTAAAATGAATGCTGGGGACTTCCCTGGTGGTCCAGTGGTTAAGACTCCGTGCTTCCACTGCAGGGAGTACGGGTTCAATCCCTGGCCAGGGGGAAAAAAAAAAAAAAGGAATGCTGCAGTAAATCTATAAATTTATTAGAATGCAAGCACTGAATTGTGTTTTCTAGTTCATGACACATGCAAGACGTAGAAAATGTATGTGACAAAACCTCTTTTGCTAGAACAAATGTTTGCATATATCAATATTTAGATATATTTAGAACATGGACAAAGGTAGGAAAAGATGCACCTTGCTTCCTGGCATTGTTTACCTGGGGAGAGGAAAAAGATGGAAGGGGAGGAAAGGAAAAAAAAAAGAAGTGTTCATTCTAACTGCTGAAAATATTCCTCTCTGGTTGGCTAATTTGTCCTAATGGTGATAGAAAAGCCTGCCTAAATCCAGGAGCTCTTACCAAACCGGAGGGGCGGAAAGGATTTTGGGAGAACTTTCATGTCCTACTTATACATTTCTATATTGCTTAATGCTCTACAAACATTAAGGCATACATTGTGCCTCTAATTATAAAAAGCAATACATATAATACACAGAGAGAGGCATGTATATACACAGATCTACACATGTTAAGAAAGTGTGCACAATAAAAAAGCATTTGTGATAATTCCATTTATGTTAAATTATATATAATGTGTGTATATATATATATATATATATATATTATATGAGAGAGAGAGAGCTGTGAAAACATTACCACCAACTCAGAACAGATACATATAAGGAAACTCAAGATAAATAAAAGTAACATTTTTGGTATTGAGTTTCCTTCTACTTACCTAAATTGTTTAAATCATTTTGTACAAGGCTCATGGGTTTCTCCACTTCTAAGCAGGCACTAACAGCACCCATCTGAAAGATAACACATGTAGATTTTCCGACACACAGTAGGCGCATGATAACTAGTTGAAAGGAAAGTAATATAATTCTCAGAATCCAATCAAGCTGTTGTCATTGTGGAGACAAAAAGAACATTCGCTTGGAGAAGCCAAAGGTAGCTGAGAGGAAGCTCACACACCACCCTCTTGTCAGGAAGAAAATCAGACGCAGAGGTTCACGAGGTCCAAAAATGATGCAGGGAGAAGAGGGATTTTGAGCCTGCCACCTTACAACCGGAACTTTGCAGCAAGGGCTGTGGACCTCATGCATCGGCTGTGCTGAGAATTGACCTTCCCACCATGAGCAAAGTCAAAGACACGAGATGGGCCTTCAATTTCCTGCTACAGCTTCGAGTTTGCAGGACTTGGAGCCTGCAGAAATTAATAGCTAATAGTGCTACTTTCCTGCCGCCCTGGCTAAGCTGGGAGCCACTCTTTCATCATTCCTCTGTCCATCTGGGTGAGGAGAGATGAGGTTGTGTGCACCATTTTATTCCCAAGGCCCAAACAGAGCATCTGGCCCAATGCAGCTGCTCAGTAACTGTTGAGGGAATGCACAAATAACTGAGGGAATCGGTGAAGAGAGGATTGAATAAATAAGTGAATAGGTGAGACAATGTATGAATTCATGAATTTGTACCTGAGAAGAAACCCTGACACAGCTTTGAATTCTTCCTCCAGGCTCAGGTGGCTTTGTGAAAAGCCGTCCATCATCCTTGCCCAGTCTCCCCCTACACAAAGATCCAATTGAGGATAATGACCTCTTGGCTATCAGCATGCAGATGGCAGCCATGGAAGGGAGCAAAATTAACTAGCCTCCATCACCTTCCTTGTCAAACACTCCTGAAACCTTATCATGGGCAAGGCGTTAACCAGAAATATTAAGGGAGAGATGGGAGAAATTCTAGAAACTCCTGACTCTCAAGGAATTTTCACACTTACAGGGTAGCTATTAGACAAATACATAAAAATATCCCCTCCTGGGCTTCCCTGGTGGTGCAGTGGTTGGGAGTCCACCTGCCGATGCAGGGGACACGGGTTCGTGCCCCAGTCCGGGAAGATCCCACATGCCGCGGAGAGGCTGGGCCCGTGAGCCATGGCCACTGAACCTGCGCATCTGGAGCCTGTGCTCCGCAACGGGAGAGGCCACAACAATGAGAGGCCCGCGTACCACAAGAAAAAAAAAAATCCCCTCCTAAAATATACCCAGATAGATGCTGTAGATAGTCATCCCTGCAGAAACTCTGGGGAAAATGACATCGGAGGTCACAAATGGCTCCCCAGAGGAAAGGAAGAACAGTACAAACGGCAGTAAAAAGTTCAGAGTCTGAGGCCAGTCACTTGTCTTGAATTCCAGCTCCCACCACTGTCTGACGTGGGCAAACTTCAACTTTCCCCATCTGTAAAATGAGGGTCATGAAAGTAATGATCTCCCAACATTGTTGTGAGGGTGGAGTAAGCCAATACATGTGAAAAGCTTATAACAGCACCTGGCACATCATAAATGTGACGTGTGAGCTATGAGCTTTATTCTTACTCTACCCTGAAGAGATGAGCTGCTTAGATGACATGGGGGACCCTCAGAGAGGGGACCATGGGGAGAGTCAGGTAGCACAGAGAGCTGGGAAGTTAAGTTAACCTGGTTCAAAGCCTGGTTCTGCCATTTTATACCTGGGTGACCTTGACTTAAACTCTCTAAAGCTCAGATTCCTCACTTAGAAAACGGTAATAACAACACCACTTTCATTGAAAACATATGTTAACCATGCCATGATAAATGCTGGTTATTACTAATGAGAAGCACAGTGAAGAGGATCCCGGAGGGAGGTGAATAAATTAAGCCTGATGACACGCCTTGCTTCTTCCTCGTATTTCCCTTCTTCCCCCAGATCTGTCTGAGGCCTCATCATTACCGGTTTGCATTTCTATTTTAATCATGTTATAGGTTTACAGTATTTTTCCCCCTGCATCTTTATATGCTATAATTTGGGTACTATTTTTACCCAACGAGGCCATTTTTAACCAAGAACAGATTCAATTGTCTTTCAGCATATATCATTTTTTATCTTAATTAATGCTAAAATATTCTTAGGGGGAAAAACACATCCTACAGAGTATTATGCAAGGAAACTTAGCATTCATTTTTGCCTCCCTCTTGTCTGGCATATCAATTTATAAAGGTTTTAGCATCCTATGATTTCAGTGACAATAAGGCATGCTCTTAAACGCAGACATCCATCTGTGGGAATTAAGTCACAAGGTGTCAACAGCAGGTTGCAGGATAAGCACGAGCCAGATGTGTGCTGGGAGGTGGAGGCTTGACAGCTGAAAGAAGAAGGGGACTGTGCTGGTGGGGAGAGTAATGCCAAGCGAAGACTGAAGCCAGGCTTTGTCTCTGATTGATCCACGGGACCATGTCTTGAGTAGAGCTGAGCCAATCCTGACTCTGGGCTCGGAGTGTCCTATGAGGTTGTTATAACTCCCAACCAGTTTGGGCATCTTTGTTTCTGTTCAGCATCCTCAGCATTCAGTCTTCTTCCTTCTAATCGGATGCCCACTTGACCCTCAGGGAATCAGCCTTTCCACACTCAGCCCAGGTATTCTGAGGGAAACTGACTCTCCCTCAGCTCCAGGGATGGACATGCAATGCAGATCTGATCAATCAGTACATACTGTCTCCCTGGCCACAGTGATTGGGTAAGGGATGACTGTGTTGTAAATGAGCGGGACCCTATGGGGCCTTCCCGGGACAGACTGGTGTCTCCTAGGAACTTCAGCCTCCTAGGTCCTCCTCAAATGGCACATTTAATCAGAGAAGTGAGAAAATGCAGCAACAAAGGAAAACAGTCAAGCAAGACAAAGTAATAAGTGTTTAGCTATTAAACAAAGTCAAGGACTTTGATATAGATATCAAAGTGCTATAGATAATATGATATAGATATCAAAGGGCTATAGATAATATTCTGAGCCATACCCTTGAGCTGTTTCGCAGATACTGAAATCCCCATCAGGTGGAAGAAGTTAACTGCATGCTGCCCACAAGCCTGTAGACCCCAGCCTGGTTGGAACGAGAAGGTTGATGGTGTTGACTCTCGATTACCTAACCACCAACAAATCAGAAGAATGTCTATGAGCTGATCACGCACCCTGTCTTTAAAAATCTTTCCCTGAAATCTATTGGGGGGTTTGGGTCTTTTGAGCGTTAGCTGCTGGTACTCCTTGCTTGGCCTTGTAATAAATGCTACACTTTCCTTCACCGTAACCCAGTGTCAGTAGATTGGCTTTACTGCAGTAGGCAAATGGACCCAAGTTTGGTTGGGTAAAAATACGACCAAATCAGAGCCAAAGAGACTCCATTTGGGGACTTGAGTTGGAGCCATTGGGAAAAGGGGTTCTCTTTCCACTGGGATATTAAGCTGGTAGGAGTGTTACCTGGAGCTGCCATCTTTACTATGAAAAGGGAAGGGCTTGTCTGAGAATGAAGCCAACAAGAAAGAAAGAGTAGAGAGATGGAGGTAGATTCTTGATGCTGTGTCTCCTGGACTCTAGATCAAGTCTTGCTCAAAGCCAAACTACCCTCTGGACCTTTAATGAAAGCCTTTTTGCTTAAGCTAAATTGAGTTGGGTTTCTGTCACTTGCAACCCAAAAAGTTCTGAGGAGTACAGAGTCTCACCAGAGAACTGTGAGAAGCCAGGATACTCTGCTAATGAGAGGGGAATGATGTGGTGTTGACTCAGGCTGAGGGTGTCTCTTGCCCCAGACCTGCTTGTCTTCCTAACAATATTGGACAATCGTTTGGTACCTGGAAAGTTCTAAGCAGTCTTTAAATTGCACAGTCTAGAGGAACCAAGAGGCTGGGTGACAGTGAGATGTAAAATGTGGAAGCTTTACTGGGTTATGCAAGAACCTCTGAGGGGAGTTGACAGGAAGGGAGTATGTGTCAGGAGTATAAAGGACTCAAGCTGGGGAACTAACCTGGCATGAAAGAGATGCGGTGAACTTGAGCTGTATCTGCTGCAGATGATGTGCAAGGGGTTTGATCTGAGTGGGGATGTGAGGGTTGAATTATGAAAAGTGTCCACAGGAAGTGACTAACTTTTATTGACAATTTACCATGAACCAGATACTGTCCTAAATGCTTTACATACAGTATTGTGTTTAATCCTCTCAACAGCCCCATAAGTTACAGGGCTTATTATTTCCATTTCACAAGTAAGGAAACTGAGGCTTAGAGAGGTGAAATGACTTGATCGGCCATAGTCAGGATTTAAACTCATGTCTGTTTGACTCAAAAGCACCTGGTGGGTGGTGACTTTGGGTTCTGGACTTCATATAGGACTTTGGCTAACAGCTCGGGGACATGGAAGAGGGGCCATGGTCAGAGGGCTGCTAAGACCAAGCTCTTGGTCATAGACTCAACAATACAGGGAGACGCTCATCCTCCTGGGGGGACGGAGTGACAGGAAAACAGGCATGGGTTTGTTGGAAGGACTGCCCTGGGGGTCAACATGCATCCTGGGCCTTGTGGCAAAGGACAGACACAGGACTCCAAGTTGAATTCCAGGCCCCCTGCCAGAGCTTGTTCAGGGTCAGCTCAGGGCTGGGAGAGGCCGAGGAATGACGGAGACTGACAGAGAAAGGGAAGGAGAGTCTTGAGATTAAAAAGAAAGATGTTGTGATAAACTATATGAAAAAGAATATATATATAAAACTGAGTCACTTTGCTGTATACCAGAAACTGACACAACATTGTAAATTAACTATACTTCAATTAAAAAAGAAAGATGCCTTTTATTCATTATAAACAAAGAGTACACATTACCTAACACATGGCCACCACTGGACTAGACTCTTCCTCACACACCTGAGGTTCAGAGAGGTCAACTGAGTTGCCCTGGGTCACACAGGAGCTGAGCAGGCATTAGAAGTTAGATATGCTTAAATGTAAAGATCTTTCCATGGAGCCAGACTGAGTCTACATCTCCTTGAGAATTAAAATAATGAACTAACCATCAGTTCTGAAATATGAATCATAAAGACAGCTCATATGTACTGACAGGTACTCTTTGAGAGGCAGGATGCTAAGTACTTTTCTTGGATTATCTCATTTCATCCTTAAAACAATCCCATGACAATTAGATAGGTATCATCATGATCATCTTTATTTTACTGATGAGGAAACTGAGACTCAGGAAGGTAACTTGACCTCTGTTTGGTCAAGATCACAAAGCTAGTGAATGCAGAATCGGAATCTGAACTGAGGCAGCCTGCACTTATAGACAGACCCCAGCTTTTAACCATGACACCTCTACCTACAACTGAGCCTCAGTTTCTCCATCTGTAAAATGAAGATAGTGGTAATACCCACTTTCTGAGGCTATTAGAATGAACTAATACATACAAAGAGCTTGGAAGAGTATCTGGCACACACAGCTCAATCAACATTGGCTTTCACTGTGGTTATTTTCATTTTTGCATCACCGTCTTTAAAAGGGCACTTCTCCCTTTCCCAAGGCTAACCTGCAGTGTTCAAGTATGCTAGGGGAAAGGTGAGGTAGCATTCATGTGCACGGGCCTCTTAGGGTAATCCTGAGGCAAGAGATAAAAGAAGCTCTCTTGACATAACTTCATAAACACATTTTAATCCAAACATTGATTTTCCTTTGGAATAATCCCCATCCCGTTCACATGTGTAATCTCTCTACACCTCTAATACAGACGAGGGCATCGATAACATTATTGAGATAAAACAGTCACCTCTTTCTTCTTCCCTTTATTCATCAGCCACCCCGGGGCCTGTCTTTCTCTTTTTCATCCTCTGCTACCCGGCATCATTAACGGGAGTGCCTTCCTATCCCCCACCAGCTGTAACTCAAGGTGAAGATTTCAAATAATGACAAGGAGTAAAATATGACAGATTTTAGCAAATTCAACTGGAAATAATCTGAAAAAATATTATTTGCTCTGGACTCATGCCTCTCTTTTGATCTTTCTTGTCCAGAATACATTTTTTAAAAATGCTTCTTTGATAGCACAAAGCAAGCAGATGCGAAAAGGAAATCTTATGTCTTTGTTGGGAAATAATTAGTCTGATCCAGTTGCTTGCTTTCTGATGGACAAAAGAGTTTTTAAAGAAAATCATTTGTGTTTTCTGAGCCCCTTTTGGCAGTACAGCCTTCTTAGATTTGGGCTTTTTGCTGAGAGCTGGGGAATGGAAAATTTCCCTGAATAAGAAATCAGAAAGTTTGACCTACACAGTTACATTTCTTTTAACATGACAACAATTGGCAATTACTTTTTGATCTGAAGCGTGAGGGTGAATACGGAGAGTTAGAGCAAATCATTCTCCTTCTTCTAAAACTCCTTCTTTCTTTAGCTCAGCACCTGAAGCTGATTTCCCGTTTTTCAGTTCCAAAGACTCAATATAATCTATAGCTGGAAATACCTATATCAGCTGCAGCTGGGGGGAAAAACAGTTGGCAAATCCATGAATCAGAGTTTCTTTTGTGAAGGGTATCTGTTCTGAGAGCTCAAGGATGCTTTGGAATCAAGTGTGAGCTGGTCCCTAGTGTTAGCACGCTGCAGAGTTGTTTCAAGCAGCCTGTCTGTAACAAAGTGTGGCGTCCGCCCATGGTCCCAGAGTCTGAGAGACACCAATGGCTCTAACGAAGACAGAACATTATGTTTGATGCATAAGCGTGATTGTTCATAGGTCTGTGGTCGAGAGAGAGGCTCTGAAATCCATCAGACTTGGGCTCAGACCCTGCCTCCTCTGTGATTTGGAGCTGGTTGCTTCATTCCTCTGACAGTCAGTGTCCTTGCCTGTAAAGCAGAGATACTAAGAGTACCTTACAGAGCAGAGTTCTCACCTTGGCACTATTGACACTTCGGGTCAGACATTTGGGCTGCCCTGTGCGTTGCAGGCTGCTGAGCAGCATCCCTGGCCTCCACCCACTAGATGGCAGCGTGTAGTCTCCCCACACCCAACCCCAGGGTTGACGACCAAAAATGCCTCCAGACATGGCCAAAAGTCTCCTGGGAGGCACAGCCCCTCTCCTCTGCCCCCACTGAGATTCGCTGCCATGGAACTATTAAGAAAGTTGAATGAAGTGACCCATGTAAAGCTCTCAGACACTGCTTAGCAGATACTACATAGTAGGTACTCAACAAATATTAGTTGTTACTGTACTAGTAAAACTGTAAAGCAGAACTCTAACACAATATTTTTTTTCTCTTGAGGATTCTTTTTTTTTTTTAATAATTAAATTTTTTTATTATTTTATTTTTGGCTCTGTTGGGTCTTCGTTTCTGTGCAAGGGCTTTCTCTAGTTGCAGCGACGGGGGGGCCACTCTTCATCACGGTGCACGGGCCTCTCACTATCGTGGCCTCTCTTGTTGCGGAGCACAGGCTCCAGACGCGCAGGCTCAGTAGTTGTGGCTCACGGGCCTAGTTGCTCCGTGGCATGTGGGATCTTCCCAGACCAGGGCTCGAACCTGTGTCCCCTGCATTGGCAGGCAGATTCTCAACCACCGCGCCACCAGGGAAGCCCCTCTTGAGGATTCTTATGGAATTTGTGGATCTCTGGGGCCCCCAAATTCCCTGGTATTAGACAGGAATCCCCAGTTGCACCACCTGCTGCTGGTAAAATATTTTGCTTCCTGGCAAAGCCACCAGCTGCTAGGGGCAGAGAAATTGATTTTCAGGTAGTTCAGTGAATGACGGAGTCAAGAAAGGAGAAAACAGATTCCACATCAGTAGTGACAGTAACACTGAAGGTCTGAGTTATTAGAAGCATCCATGCCTGGGGAAGGACATGGCATGTCCAGAAGGGGTGACCACAGCTGTTCCTCAGCAGCTGGAGGGGAAATGCAGAGGGCAGGAGAAACATATAATCAGCTTTCTACTTTTATATTTTAGTTCCAGTTATGGAACTAAAATATGGACTGCTCAGTTTATGCACTGCTCAAAATGGTTAGTGTTGTTTGAACACAGTTATGGGCTGAATTGTGTCCCAGTAAAATTCATATGTGGAAGCTCTAGCCCCCATGTGACTGTACTTGGAGAGAAGATCTTCAGGGAGGTAAATCTTCATAAGGATGGGGCCCTAATCCACTAGGGCTTGTGCCCTATAAGAAGAGGAAGAGGCACCTGCTCTCTCTGTCTCTCTGTCTCTGTCTCTCTCTGTCTCTCTGTCTTTCTGTCTCTCTCTCTCCCTTCCGAGTGCACAGCGGAAAGGCCATGTGAACACAAGGAGAGAAGGCGGCCGTCTGCAAGCCAGGGAGAGAGGTCTCACCAGGAACTGAACTCTCCAGCAACTTGATCATGGGCTTCTAGCCTCCAGAACTCTGAGAAAAGAGTCTGCTGTTAAGCTGCCCAGTCTGTGGTATTTTGTTATGGCTGCCCTAGTGGACTCATGCACACACTTACCACGTGCCTGGCATAGTCACTCACTTCATCCTCACAACAGCCCTTTGAGGTAGGCACTGTCGTCTCCCCTTCCCCCAGGCCTCCCACATTTTACAGAAGAGAAAACAACGCCAGAGAGGTTACCAACTTGCCCAGTGTCACGCAACTAGGAAATGGACCACTGGGATTTGAATCCAGGCCTGTCTACCCCCAGAGCCAGGACCTTAACCTCTAAGCCATCTGAATGCAGGTCGTGCCAACCCCTCACTGCCACTTATAGAATGTTTGCATCATGCCAGCCTCTTGTAAAGGTTTTAAAATGAGTCAGCTCTTTGAATCCCAATAAAAATCTCAGGAGGAGGCCACCATTATTGTCCCCATTTTACAGATGAGGAAACTGAGGGAGGCTTACATCAGTTAACTTGAAGGGCCACAGTTTAACTCTCTGGCTCCCGAGCCTGGTTTGTAGCTGTTGAGGGAACGCTAAGCAGCCCATTCTCTTGCTTTGGAGTCTCTGGGCAGGATACTGCTGCTGGGAAAAAAGAGCTGATACTTGGTCTTTAGATGTCATAGAAACAGTTATTGAATTTTACCGTCTCTACAATTTTAATCTTACCAAGGATTCTGGGAGTGAGTGAAGGATGCAGGAAGACTTGAGTGGTGGTGAGTGGTGGTGAGCTCACTCCAGGGCAAGAGGCAGCAAATGCTATTAGTGACTGCATGTTTGCGTCCCAGGAATCTGCATTTATGCAAATGAAAGCAAGAGGTCTCAGCCTGAGGAAGGAGAGTGAACACCCCCTCCCCAACCAATTTCATTCTGAGTTATATCTTTCTCCAGCTGGGGATTTAGCAACAAATTGCTTCTCCCTCCTTCATCTCTCTCCAAGGACAATGAATAATAATAATTCAAAGCAGAGCAAAAGAGCCTACATTTATATGGTGCAAACCTCCACTGTGTTTTGATGTTGCCTGATTTTATCTTCAAATCCCCATGGGAGGCAGGTGCTTTCTGACAGATGAAGTCAAGACACAGAAATCAGGACCCTGGACCTCAAAGCACTATATTTTCCCCAGGTGCTACCACTGGGTTGGTGGTCATGCTGTGGCAACTTGGCATCCCATCATGGTGAAGGGCAGATCTAAGCTTGAATCCTACCCCTAGCCACTACTCTGGCTTTGTTCACATTACCTGACCTCTTTCAAGGTGCTTTGGATAAAATTTAAGAAATGGAGATAATAATGATCTCCCAGGGTCAGCCTCATACAAGTTGAGGTTATCTGTGGAAAGCACAGTGCTTGGCACATAGTAGATGCTTAGCAGTTGTTTTCATTGTTCTCAATGAATGAGAACTTTCTAGAATGTGTAAAGTGAGTACTTTCTCCATTTCTCGTGATCCTCAGGCATTTCCAAGCTGTGGGCTTCTCTGAGCGATGTGGGAAGCCATTCTTATTTTTTCTGGGGCTCCCCTGGGGTAGGGAAGATGACACAGTTCTAAACAAGGCAGTATTTGATCAGTGGTCATCCAGCCACCCTTGGCCAACAACTCTGACGTCTGAGAGTCAACATAGCACATTGTTTGTGAATCCCAGGCTTGACATCAGACTCCAGTCCCAACTCAGTACCTACTAGTTGTACAGCTATGGGCATATGTCCCATTGGGTTGTTAGAATTTAATGGAACAAGGCTTGTAATGTGCTTAGCATGCCTGGCACACAGCTGACGGACGGGCTGACTCAGTCTGCCCACATACCCCTACCCCCATTTCCTCCCAGTGGAGGTGGACATAAGTAGCCCCACCAGTAGGTCAGGTTTCCTTTCTGTTTCTCCTTCTCTTCCCTGCCGGGGGATGACTAAGATAAAAGTCACTTGGTTTTCCTGAAATGACACGCAATGGTTCCTGTGCTAACCCCAGTGATGTCAATATTCACCTTTCCTTTTTAGAAAGGAATTTTCCATCAAGAAGTAAAACCGCTCCTCCACAGTCACAGGTCTGATGCACAGGAGCAAATTGAGGATTTTCTGGATTTTGACCCCTTCCTGATGACTAAGCACTTAGACCTCCTCCAGCTTTGGTTATGCTCATGACATAAGCATGGCATCTGGTGTCAAGAAACCTGGAGTTCCAGGCCAGAACTTGCCTCTTACTATGCACAAGTTGGAGAAGGGCATCCTCTCCACCCTGGACCTCAATTCCTTTAGGCCTAAAAGACAAGGTAATATCTCAGATCTATCCTGGATATTCTGTGTTTCTGCCATTCCCTTGATAACCAGGGAGAAACTTGATCATTCCCAAGACGTAAGATGATGAAACACTCACACCATATCTTGTGTGTCATCCACTTCCCTGTCTCCTTAGCTTAAGTCTCCGCCTTTTTTTTTTTTTTTTTTGTGGTACGCGGGCCTCTCACCGCTGTGGCCTCTCCCGTTGTGGAGCACAGGTTCCGGACGCGCAGGCTCAGCGGCCATGGCTCACGGGCCCAGCCGCTCCGCGGCATGTGGGATCTTCCCGGACCGGGGCACGAACCCGTGTCCCCTGCATCCGCAGGCGGACTCTCAACCACTGCGCCACCAGAGAAGCCCAAGTCTCCACTTTTGATCAGGAAGATTTATGATAATGATGGTATGTTCTGACCACATCCCTCACAGTGGGTTACAGTGGTTAAGAGCGTGGGTTTGGAGTTCAAATCCCATTCTTGCCACTTACTGGCTATGAACCTGAGACCTGGCACTTTTTTAACATTCATTCATTCATTCCACAAACGAATATCGAGGGATGCTCTGGTTTGTGGATTCAGTGATGAGCAGGGCAGACGCTATCCCTGTCTTCAAAGGTACAATCTAGTGACAAAGATCGTAAAGTGTGACCCGTGCTAGGATGTGGGAAGACCAATGCTATGAGATCACATAGCAGAAGCCCCAGTGTAGTCTGGGCAGGGTAGAAGGTCAGGGAAAGCATCGGTGGAAGTGATGTCTAGTCTGAAATTGAAGAATGAGTGGGACATAGAGTAGGGGAACCATATGCCAGGCAAAGGAAGCCCAATGTGTAGAAGCCAGAGGAATCTAGACTCTGAAATAAACTCAGAAATGTTCATATGAAGGAAAGTAGAATACGGAGTGTGTGGTGTGACTCTCCAGAGAGATGGCGAGGGCCAGGTCACGAAAGGCATTTGTAAATCACATCAACGGGGATAGACCTTAATCCTCAAAGTAATTGGAACGCTTCAGACAATTGTAAGAGGGAATGACCTGATCACAGTTTTATTTTGGGAAAGTGAACTGCACTGTGGGTAATGGTTTGTGTGGGAGGAGAGACAAGGGAGAACAGGTTGGAGGCTCTGGCAGTGATCTAGGCAAGGGAACACGAGAATGAAGGCTCCTCGAAGCTCAGGATCTTGTCCACTTTTGTTTTCTCATGTATCCCCAGTGCTTGGAACAGGCAACCAATAATTGCTTGTTGAGTGATAATGGCCTAGACCAGGGTAGGGGCAGTGGGGATGGAGAGAAGCTTGTGGATTTGAGACCTAATTTGTAGACCAAAGGAAAGGAGTAATAGATGATTTGGGAATTAAGAATGATGCCCAGGCTTGGGCAACTGGAGGGAAAAGGGTAGCATTCTCTGGGACAGAAAATCCTTAACCCCTTTGAGCCTCAGTTTCCTCATCTGTTAAATGGGACCAATGGCCCACATGTGACAGATATGTAAAGGGGGTGGTCTGGTGCCTGGTACACACACGAGAGGGAATCAACGTGTCAACCACACGTCCTCAATGTTCAGACCTCACCTCCCAGAACGCAAGTCCCCTGCATAGGTTAAGAACAAAGACCCACACATTTCCCCAGGGCCTCCAAGTCTGAAGTCTCCACAAAGATGCTGGCGGTGGTGTCAGCAGCAGCAGCAGCACAAGTGAAAAATGAGCAGCCAGGAAGTGAAACAAGCAACTGAGATTGTTAATTGGAGTTTATTTTCTGTCAGTGAACTGTGATTCTCAGTACAGCTCAGTCACCTGCAAACCTTGTCCTTGATGAGCTATTCTGCTCTGTGTCAATGTGAAGAATTTTATTGGACAGAGGAGTGGGTTGGTGGTGAGGCTTTCTCTAGCTAAGAGGTCTCTGGGGCGGGTGGGGGGAGAGGGGAAGTAGCTGAAAGGAAGTGTGTTTGTTTTCCAAACTCAATCCTGGCTGGGATGCAATTACTTAGGGTCACTCCTCTGGTTCATTTTCTGCAAAGGAGGAATCCCACCTGGTCGTGGGCAGGAGTGGTGCAATTGAGCTGGTTTCCCAGGGAGAGGATGCAAACACTGCCGCTAGAGAGGCTGAGGGGGTCCCTCGGAGCCGCCACCAGCCCGTCCCTTCTATCCACTCAGGGAGTGGAGACCAAGCAACAGCTCTGCCGGGCACCGCACTGTCTCTGTCCTGGGGCTGCAGAGATGCACGAGTCACGGCTCTGCATTCTGCAGGGAAGACAGACCAGCAAACGGGCAGTTACGATCCCATATGATGGGTGTATGTATCAGCTTCCTGGGGCTGCTGTAACACACGATCACAAACTTGGGTGCCTCAAAACAACAGAACTTTATTCTTGCACAGTTCTGGAAGCGAGAAGCCCAAAACCAAGGTGTCAGCCTTCGTGCTCTCTTTGAAGGCTCTAGAGGGTCCTTCCTGGCCTATCCCCAGCTTCTGGTGTTGCTGGCAAGCCCTGGCATTGCTTGCTTTGTAGATGCGTCACTCCAGTCTCTGCCTCTGTCACCACATGGCCTCTCCCTGAGTGTCTGTGTCTCTTCTCTTCTTCTCGGCACACCAGTCATACAGGATTTAGCGTACAACCTACTGCAGGATAACCTCATATTTACTGGCAAAGACCCCATTTCCCAATAAGGTCATATTCACAGGTACCAGGGTTTAGGGCTTGAGCATGTCTTTCGCAGGGAGGGGGCCACAGTACAAAATACCACGTTGTAAGTAAAGGAGTGTTTGATGTTCTCTTTCATCAGATTTCCCTCTCTTACAAGTGTTACGGGAGGAGCCCCAATGATGTGGTCTGGTCTTCCTCCCTCCCTCCTTCCCTCCCTTCCTTTACTCTTTTACTTCTTTCTTCCCCTTCAGTGGCTCAGTCAACACTTCCCTGTGACGTACCTTCTGTGCAGTATGGGAAGCATGGAGGATGGGGTGGGGAGCCAGAACAGAACAGTTCCCACCCTCTGAAGCCTGCTGTGCTGTGGCGGAAAGAGACAGTAACCAACCAGCCACACAAATACATGTAAGATGACAATGGAGATGATTGGAATGGGAGCCCTTCTGAATACTCAAGCTAACGTCTTGAACTGAATTCCTAGGGTCATAGGACTTCTAAGATCATAAAGACCAATCTCTAGCTGTGAACTGCCCATGTATTTCTGCCCCATAAGCTTCAACATCTCCTTATTGATAAGGTATAGGACAAGAGGAACTAGAAGTTCATTTACTTAGGAGCGACCATCTGCATGGAACCTTCTGGCTGGAGAATGGGCATGAGAAAGGGGCCCTCCATTTAGCAGACTAAACAGGGGCTTGGAACGTAGCAACCGCAAGAGTCCCTCTGCAAGGAGCCACTAGGACATAATGATAAACTAACCATCAGATTAAAATCAGGGGCCAGGACATTAGAAATAATGCAGTGACATCCTGAGTAGTGGGAATACCCACAAACTTGGGGTTTCCTAGGGGCACCCTTGGGAAGCCTTTGAGAAGACCATTGTTAGTGGCGAGGGCTACAGTGGTGGGGTACGTGGTGTGTGGGAGCAAATCATAGGCTTGGCTGGGTCAGGGGAGGTACTTCCTAGGAAGTGATGTTTGCCCTCTATCAGAACCATGACAGCAAAGCTGGCGAGAGAAGAAAGGCATTACCCATGCATGACACAACATGGATGGATCTCCAGGTTTTACACACAAAGGAGTTCATGTTGGATGATTCCAGTACTTGAAATTCTAGAAAAGACCAAAGTAATCTCTAGTGATAGAAAACACTGAGGAGGGGCTGTCGGGTAACGAACACAGGGAACTTTTTGGAGAGACAGAAATACTCCATATTTTGATTATTGTGGTGAGGACAGAGGTTGTGTTTGTTAAAACTCACCAAAATGTACACTTAAAATGGGGGGCATTTGATCATATGTAAATTAGACTTCATAAAATTGGATCTCGAAAAATGCTGGTCATATCCTTTCTTGTTTTAATTCTGGGTACATGGTAGAGGCCTTCCTAATCTTCCCCTGAAGTCCTCTGATCTTGTTATGACGTAACATCAGAGCCAGGAGAGAACCAAAGCCATCATTTCACTTATGAAGAGATTGCATCTTAGGGAGAAGTGATGAGGCCAAGTCATGGAGGTCAGAAGGATACACTGCAGATTGGAGAAATCCAGATGGTGGGAAAAGGGCAGACTGGCATGTTCTTGGGTGATGCAGCCCACCACTGAGATTACAGGAGTGAAATCTGAGGTCATCCAGCTAATCAGATTTGGGACTGGAATCCTAGCTCTGGCCAGTCCCAAATCTGAAATGCTCCATTTCCTGGCCATGCGTGTCTTCCTGTCCTGAGCATGTTCTGTGAAGCCTTCCACTGGTCCATTCAGACTCAGTCACCCTCTCACACCTCATCTGTTAGTCATGCACACAGTTTACATGTCTTTTCGTATCTCTTTGCAAAGATTCTTCCACACCAAGTATGTCTTGATGTGGTTCCATGGCCTCAGTGGTCTGGGTAACTATTTAGAATCAGCTCAGACACAGAAAACAGTTGGGGGCCACCATCGTGCAATGGAGGAATCATAGTCTAGAGCAGAGGTCTTCAAATTTTGGTGCGTATCCAAATTAAAGTCCGAATTCCTGGGATTCTTGTCCCAAGATTTTGACCCACCGGGCCTGGGTCATGCCAGGAATCTGCACTTATAACTCAGACTCCAGGTGATTCTGATGGAGGTGGTTCGAAGGCCAGGCTTTGAGACTCACTGTTCTCTAGGTAACTCTAAACAAGGGAGACAAAAAGTTAGACCTGGGTTGTTGACTGACCAGTCGGCTCTCAGAGGGGTGGGGTAGGGAGGGTAGGAGGGAGGGAGACGCAAGAAGGAAGAGATATGGGAACACATGTATATGTATAACTGATTCACTTTGTTATACAGCAGAAACTAACACACCATTGTAAAGCAATTATACTCCAATAAAGATGTAAAAAAAAAAAAAAAAAGGGTAACCCAGTTCAAAAGTAGATTTTCCCTTTGTCCCAGGTAAGATCATGGGAAAACAACGATGACAACAAAAGCTGGTCCTGAACACATACTTATTTCTGGACGTTTCCCAGAAGTATATTATTTTCTAACGATAAGTTATTTGTTTTTCTTCCTTTCTGTTAAGCACTTTTTTTTCAAAAAGAGTTTTATTGAGCCATAATTCACATACCATACAGTTCATCCATTTAAAGTGTACAATTCAGTGTTTTTTAGTATTTTCACAGAGTTGTGCAACCATTACCACAATCAATTTTGAAACATTTTCTTCACCTCCACACCCAAAAGCCCATGCCCATTAGTAGTCACTCCCCATTTCCTTCCATACCCTACTACCCACAGGCAACCACTGATCTACTTTCTGTCTCTATAGATTTTCCTATTCTGGGCATTTCATATAAACGCAATCAAGCACTATATGGTCTTTTCTGACGAGCTGCGTTCACCTGGCATCACGTTTTCAAGGTTCATCCATGTCGGAGCCTGTATCAGTAGTTTATTTCCCTTTATTTCCAAGTTATATTCTTAATGATGAATTTTAAAATGTTGGCGCCTCTCTTTTTCGTTAACATTTCTACAAATTGAACAATGTTGTTTAAGGCCCAGGTGACTTTTCCATCCCTTTCCTTGATGTTCTAACCACACACAAAAGTCCTCCAGGTTCCCTCCTATTGGCCTCTGCTTGGGATGACATGGCCCTGGTCTCTGTAGTCAATGCATCATCTAATCCTGAATGCACGCATCTCTTACCATGGGCCTTCTCCTCACTTTTGACCTTCATCTTGGTATACCTCTTTCCATTTCACGTTATAATGGGTGATGGGTATTCTCATCTGTGCTGATGACTCTTCCAAGACAGAGCCTGAGTCTTATTTATTTTTGTATTCTAAGTATCAAACTAGTTCTTGGCAAGTATGAGGTGCTTGGTTCATATTTACTGGATGAATGAATGAATGAACAAGTGAACCAAAGAAAGATACCTGCAGAAGCCGGCGTATACAGCGTGGAAGCCATTTCTCCCAGCAGGTTTTAGTACAGCAGTTTTAGCTTCTTCTGTTTGAAATGATTTGTTTGAAAGAGAGTGAGAATGACAATTTATAGAATATTAAACTGCATAAGCATGAAGTGGTTATTTCTGGGGGAGGGATGGCTTTTACTTATTCTTTCATTACAGACTTCAAAAGAAGAAAATGGTGTGATAATGGGTGATTTTTACTCTTATGGTTTTGAGGAGATTTTTCACATAAAGAAATATAAAATATAAAAGGAGCAAATGAATAAATAAAAAGTACTGTTTTAAAATTGGATCTGAATACTAGGCTGGCTCTGGGTGACTTGGGGCAAATCACTTTTCTCCTCCGAACACAGACTCCTGGCCTGTGAAAGAAGAATGAGAAAACTTGCCGTGTGGGAATATTGTGAGGATTGAAAAGCATGGTGCCTGGCACAGAGGAGGCATCAGACAAATGCTATTGTGATTAGCAATAGTGATAACACTAACAAATAGGAAAATGATAAACCAGGGTGTACACAGGTCTGTTCCATCTGGGACAGTCCTTGGATTCGATTTTATTTATAGCCTGTCTCCTCGTACTGGGTGGCGTAACATATTGATTCTCTGAAAATCCTGTGACTTAGCCCCAGAATGGAGGCTCTTTTAATAAACTCCACTTATTGGGTGATTATGCAGAAGGCAGCTGTAATGACCCCGGTGACCAAAAGAAGCACTGTGATGACAGTCGCTGCCATTTACTGAGCCCTTACTGGAGCTGCTTACGCCTTAATGCAATCCCATGAGATCTTATAATCCCCATTTTACAGATGAGAAAATGAGGCACAGATGAGTTAAATGCTTTAAGGCCATACAGCTGATAAGGGGCTTATACAAGATTCAAACCCAGGTCTTCTGCACCAGAGTTAGGGATCTCTTCATTAGACCTGACGCCTCTCAATTTGCAAATAATGTGGTACAAGATAATGGAGAGGGAGGTGATGCAAAGGGGCACTGGGGCTTTGAAGAAAGGTTTACAGTTTCCCAATTTCCCATCTGATGCCTCATGTCATGCCCCAGTGGGTCCTAGAAGTCTTAGGATGAAGCGTGGTTACTTCTTGCTGCTGTCACTCATGCCAGGGGATTCTGTGAACTCTGACAAAGAATGCAGGCTGTGTAGGTAGGAGGGGTTGCTATGGATACCTGAGGATGCTGAGCAAAGGCCTACCAGTTGTCCCTCTATATCCAATCTCCCTTTCTTCCAGAGTAAAATGATTTTCCATAGAGCACATGGTTGCCTAGAATAAAGACTACATTTCCCACTCTTCCTTGAAGCAATATATGGCCGCATGTCTGAGTTTTGGACAAGGGGATATGAGTGGCAACACTCAGTTTTTACTTCTGAGCAGAGCATTATGGTTTGCAAAAACAATTTCCTAGAAGGGATGCAGTTAAACCTGAGCTTTTTTTTTTCACCCAAACAACTGTCCTTTGCTAAATTTCACCGATGGTTGATTTAAGGTCAACCTCTACTTGACTTAAAGTCAAGGTGTATTTTTTTAAACGTTTCTCTTTCTGGGTCCTACCCGTGGAAATGTCCGAACGTGAGAGAAGGATGGTACCTTGTTCTCCTGCCCCCATGTCCATATATCTGACTTCTATTCAAAATTCATTTAAACTAATATTCAGTGAGCATCTACTATGTGCCATGCGCTGTACTCAGCCTGCGGGAAGAATGAAGAGCAAGACACAGATGCTGTTCTCACCAACCTAACACTCTAGTGGGGAGACTGACAAGCCAATGATATAATACAGGGTGAGAAGCAGGGAAGCAGAGGTTGCAGGGGATCCACAGAGGGACATTGAAGCCAGCTGTGGGATTGCAGAGGGCTTCCTGGAAGGACTTTTGCCTAGGCTGAGTCTGACATATGGGAAGGAGCTGGCCAGGTGATGTGGAGAAAGAAGAATGTTTCCAGAGGAAAGGTGAGGAGAGCAGGCAGCTCAGCACTGCTGGAGGGGAGTGGGGTGGTGAGTGGAGGGAGATGAGACCAGAGGGCTGGGATGGGGTCAAGTATTTCAGGGTCTTCTCAGTCATTTTGGGCATTTCAGACTTACTCTAAGAGCAATGGGGGGTCATGGAAGGTTTTAATATGGGATGATAAGATCAGACATAAAGTGTAGAACCTCTTCTGAATACAGCTCAGATGAGAGATTGGAGGGACGAAGGCTGCAAACAAGGACACTGATTCGGTAGCTATTTTAGCATATGAACATGCACACATATACACACACCTTTACTTGCAAGCACCAGGGAATGCCCACCATCAAGGGCTGGAAAAGAATGTCTTAAGCTATTCCACTGTTCACTGCCTTAGTTTTCTCATCTGTGGAATGGGAACCACCGCAGCTGTCTCTCAATGTCTCCCAGGATTTCTGAGAGAATGTAAAGGTCACGTGGTCAAAGCCTTTCCAGCTCAGCGTGGATCAGCACAAAGGGCTGCTTCTGCCCCATCTCGTTTCATTTCTTCCAGACCTTCAATCCCCAGCACGTGAAGCATCCCTGAGGGTTGCATATGGACAAGGCACTCAGGAAGGGCATGCAGATGTCAAGAAAGACAAGCATTATTTAGATTCCATTTGGTTTCAAAGTTGAAACTAGGGTGGGGAATTGGGGCTTTACCCCCAACACTAAAATTTAGAAATTACAAAATTGGCTGGAGACTCCCAGGTAAGAGTAGGCATCCATCTGGCCTGGGATACCTTTGAATGGACAGTTCCACTGATTGGACGATGTATTCGTGCTTTTTGTCGTGGGGAGCCTGTGACTTTTCTAAGACTTCTGTAACAAGGTGGCACAGACTGAGTGGCTCAAACAATGGAAATATATTATTTTACATTCTGGAGGATGGAAGGCCAAAATCAAGGTGTCAGCAGGGTTGGTTTCTCCTGAGACCTCTGTCCTCGGCTTGTAGATGGTGCCTTCTCCCTGTGTCCTCACGTGGTGTTCCCTCTGTATCCTTATCTCCTCTTCTTATGAGGGTACCAGTCATATTGGATTAGGGCTCACCCTAATGATTTCATTTCACCTTAATCACCTGTTCAAATACCCTGTTTCCAAAGACATTCTGATGTCCTGGAGATTAGAACTTCAGCATAAGAACTGGGGCGGGGATGGAATTCAGGCCATAGCAGTGCCCAAATGGCTTATTTATATAGTGAGTATAAACAAACTGCCAGGAAGCCCAAAGGCTGTGAAAATTCCCGCCGAAGTTTTTCACCAGACTAAGAGTCCCCGACTGAAATAGATTTGCTGCTGCCTTGGTTGTGGCACCATCCACATTTTGCTGTTCGTCTCGGCTGCGATGCGCTGCTGTAGAAAAGAGCCGATCTATACCCGCGTCTCTCTCTCTTTATCACTTTGCCAAACAAGTTTCGCTATGGCAACTGCTAACTGGGAGGAGATAACCCAGGGATGGCCAGTCAGCCCGTGCGCTGTCTCATGCCGACCTGCCCTCTGGTTATCTTGCAGCTGTTGCTTTGGTGATACTTCCTGGGAGATTTCAACAGGGCTCCTCCTGCCTCTCCTGCAGCTGAAAATAATGATCTTCAGACTTCCAATTCTCCTTACTCTCCTCTAGTCCTTTGAAGGTGGGTTTGATCCGTGGCGCCCCTTGGGGTTTGGAATCCAGGTCATTCACAGCAACCCCTCTGATGTGTCAGGAGCAGCGGTTAAGCTGTGGGTGGATGAGGCCGTAATTCAAAAGGATCTGACATTCAAAGAGGCATGTGACTCAATAACTCATCTGCCTGAGAACCATCCTCAGTGTCCCCAGGCCCCCTGGAGACTTTGTGAGGCAGGCCTGTGTGTGTGTGGTAGGGGGGCATGCAGAGCAGGGGGAGTTTGTTCAAGCCTCCCAGCATAACCCACATCCCTGTCGTGTGGTTCCAGGAGTCCTGAAGCCTCTGGAATCTGCCCTGAGTGCCAGGATCTCCTCTGAGGGTCTTCCATTTGCCTGGTGATGTCGGCTGTCAGCCTTGTACAAAGTTTGCCTGCCCAGCTCAGCTCCTCTGCCACAGTTTAGGAAACCTGTTAGTTGACAGAAATAGCCTTAAGCAGTCCCTGTGGCTTCCTGGGCATCTGTCAAAAGCAAACTGTGTGCATAGAAGCCAACAGAGGTCCCGTGCCTTCTCCCTCTTGCGCTCGGGAAACCAGACGTGGCACCCATGATGGGCACTTGAGATCCCCGGGCTGTTTCTCCCCCTCCCTCCTGGCCACATTTGGATGTTTCTAGCATTCATTTTTCATTCATTCATTCCACAAATATTTATTGAGCACCAATGGTGTGCTAAGTACAGTTTAGACTTACTGTAGTTCATTTTATGTGTCAACTTGACTGGGTCATCAGCGGCCCAGACACTTGGCCAAACATTATTCTGGGGTGCCTGTGAGGGTGTTTCCCGATGAGATTAACATTTTTTTTGTTGAAGTATACTTGACTTATAATGTTGTATTAATTTCTGCTGTACAGCAGCGTGACTCAGTTATACATATACATATATATATATATATCATATTCTTTTCCATTATGGTTTATCTCAAGATATTGAATATAGTTCCCTGTGCTATACAGTAGCACCTTGTTGTTTATCCATTCTACATGTAATAGTTTTCATGAGATTAACATTTGAATCCATAAAGTGAGTTAAGCAGGTTGCCCTCCCTGAAGAGGGTGGGCTTCATCTAATCAGTTGAAGCCCTGAGATTACAAGAGGACTGACTTTCCTGTGAGTAAGAGGGGACTCCTCCTGACTGCCTTCAAGCTGGGACATTAGTCTTCTCCTGCCTTTGGCCTTAGACTCAGACTGGAACTTACTCCACAGACTCTCCTGGGTGTCTAGCTTGCCAACTGCAGATCTTGGGACTTCTCAGTGTTCATAACCTTATGGGCAAATTTCTTATAATAAATTAGTCTCTCTCCTTCACATACACACACACACTGTCTCTCTCTCTCTCTCTCTCTCTCTCTCTCTCTCTTCTCTCTCTCTCTCTCTCTCTCTCTCTCTCTCTCTATATATATATATATATATATATATAAACCCTATTGGTTCTGTTTTTCTGGAGAATCCAGACTAATACATCTGAGACCACAGAATTGAAATAAGCAAAGCTTCTTCCTTTGGGTGCTTACATTGTGTTTTGTGGGAGTGGGGTGGGGGGAGGCCTTACACTTGGTTTGTCATGTATTATGACAAATTTGTACACAATACTTTCTAACCAGAAAAGCAATTCCCTGAACACACACCTCCCTACCCACCCCTCACCCCAATCCCAGAACTCTGTCCTTGATGGGGAAGGGGTTATGAGGTGTGGGGATATATCTTTATACCATTTCTCTTCTGCTTAAAGCAGGGTTCTTAACCTGTTTTGTGCTAGGAACCCCTTTGGCAATTCTATGAACCCCTTCCTAGAATAATGTTTTAAGATATGTAACGTAACATAGAGTTATGAAGAAATCCAATTATTTTGAAATGCAGTTCTCAAAGTATTTAAAAAATTGTGAGGTAGTGACAAATGTGCTCCTTTATTCACATGTTAATAACGTGATTTAGCAGTGGGTTTAATAACAATTGTGTTTCAAAATACTGATGAGCATAAATGATAGTTTGGAATATCTATATTACCTGGACCATAATATGAAGAGATCGTGATTCCCATTGGTGACAAAGTCCCAGATACTACAAATGTTACGGTGATTTTTCGCCCACTGTCTTGATTTGCTAGGGCTGTTGTAACAAAGTACCACAAACTGGGTGACTTGAACAACAGAAATGTACTGTCTCTCAGTTTTGGAGGCTGGAAGCCTGAGGCCAAGGTGTCAGTAGCTCCATGCTTCCATTGAAGGTGCTAGAAAGTGACCAAGATGGTACAATAATCTACACATACACTCCACATACTGGAAAGAGGGGTGGGAATTGTTTTTGTAAAAAAAAGTAAAGACAAGAAAAAACACCTTCAACTAGCCCGCAGTCTGTCCCTAGGGTTGTGCTTTTTCCTTGTCAGCCCATTAAGCATCTGCCTCACTCCCAGTCCTCCAAAAAGCAATAATCAACTCAAGGGACCCAATTTTCTAGCACTGAAGCCAGCATCCCCAGGAATATATGATGAAGAGGAACTACTTCTGTTTTTAATCTACAAGTCAAATGTCATCATGTTACCCCCTGGCACTACCTCTTTGATGACCGTCTCTTCACTTTCAAAATCCTTAAAGTGGCAGTCAAGACCTCCCCATAAACTAACCCCTGCTTACCTCCCTAGCCTCACATCACCTCTCATTAACCCCTGTGACACTACGGCACCTACCTTTTCTTAAGTCACTGAATACACCCATCTCCTTTCTGCATCCAGCCTTAGCTCATGCCATTTGCTCCATTGTGGCGCCAAGGATTTCTGAAGATGTTGGAGGAATGTGTCTTTCTTGCCTCTGTGAATCTGCAAGGGGAAAGATGGTGTGAAAATCCAAGAATTTGGAGACCCAAGGAAGACACTTTGTGTATGAGTGAGAATTCAGTTAAACTAAAGCATTGCATTTTTGAATGAAGCCACCAGTTTCCTTTCTTTCACCTTCAACTGGACTTAAAACTTAAGTTATAATGTGTGCATGTGTGTGTGTGTGTGTGTGTGTGTGTGTAGTGCATGTACTCCTTGGTAAAAATTGTTTCTAACAGACTTGGAATCATGAACTCCCCAGATGTGCAAGCTGCTGGAATAATAACCCACCTGTGCTATGTAAACTGGAGTCTGAAATGTTACCTGCTGAGACAAAAACGTTCTGAGAGGTGGAATTTGACTCGTGCGTGTGTGTGTGTGTGTGTGTGTGTGTGTGTGAAAGACAGAAACACTTTAACCTAAAAAAGTGTTTCCTGAATTTTTTTCATTTGTGTACTCTCTTCAAAATTTTTATGCAACAACCATCTGTAGTTTCCTATAGGGATTTCCTATATTTTCATAATTTTTTTTCTTTAAATTGATCTACTTTTTGTAAACTTAGATTCAAACTAAAATGAATATCCAAGAAGCCGTACTGGGATAAAATAATTGCAAAATACATACCTGATAAAGGTCTGGTATCCAAAGTATGCAAAGAAGTTTTAAAACAAAAATAAGAGAACAAACAACTCAATTAAAAACTGGGCGAAAGGCCTGAACAGACACCTAAGAAAAGAAGATATACAGATGAAAACTAAGCATGTGAAAAGATGCTCAATGTCATCTGTCGCTAGGGAAATGAAAATTAAAATAACCAGGGGACACCACTACACACATTAGTGTAGAGTGAATGTTCATGTCCCCACCTACTCCCCAATTCATATATTGAAATCTTAATCCCCAGTGTGATGGTATTTGGAGACGGGGACTTTGGTAGGTGATTGATTAGGTCATGAGGGCAGAACTCTCTTGAATGGGATTATTGCCCTTATAAAAGAGACCCCAGAGAGCTCCCTCACCCCCTCTGCCATGTGAGAACACAGCGAGAAGATGGCCGTCTATGAATCAGGAAGTGGGCCCTCACCAGACACCAACTCTGCTTGTGCCTTGATCTTGGATGTCCCAGTTTCCAGAACTGCAAGAAACTTCTGTTGTTTATAAATCACCTAGTCTATGGTGTTCTGTTATGGCAACCTGATTGGACTAAGACCACTTATTAGAATGGCTAAAATCCAGAACACTGACAGCACAACACCAAACGTTGATAGGAGTGTGAAGGACAAGAACTGTCCTTCATTGTGGGTGAGAATGCAAAATGGTCCAGTTCTTTGGAAGACAGTTTAGCATTTTCTTACAAAACTAAACACAATCTTAACATACAATTCAGCAATCATGCTCCTTGGTATATACCCAAATGATCTGCAAAGTTATGTCCACAGAAAAGCCTGCACACAACTGTTTATGGCAGCTTTATTCATAATTGCCAAAACTTGGAAGCAAGCAAGATATCCTTCAGTCCATGGTGCACCCAGACAATGGAATATGATTCAGCTAAAAGAGAAATGGTCTATCACACCATGAAATGACATGGGGGAAACTTAAATGCATATGGCTAAATGAAATGAACCAATTTTAAAAAGCTATATTCTATATGATTCCAATATGTGACACTTTGGGAACGGCAAAACTACGGAGACAGTAAAAAGATCAATGGTTGCCAGGGGGCTGGGGGGAGGGACAAATAGTTGGAGCACGAGGGATTTTTAGGGCAGTGGAAACTATTCTGTATGATACTGTAATGGTGGATACTTGTCATTGCACATTTGTCAAAACGCATAGAATGTACAACACAAAGAGTGAACCCTAATGTAAATTATTAACTTTAGTTAATAATAATGTATCAATACTGACTCATCAGTTGTAAAATATGTTCTACATTAAAACAAAATATTGATAATAGGGGAAACAGGACTTTCAGTTTCCAGTTGGGAGTTGCCACTCTGTACTAACAATAAGTAAAAAGATGAACAGACTGAAAAATCAAAAACTCTACTTGGATCTGTAAGAGAGGGGAAGACACAGGGCAAACTGCTGCCCTCAGACTGTAGGGACAGGTAGGCAAACATAGGGAGTCATGGCTTTGCTGGAGCAGAGACTGGAGTGGAAATCACCACAGGAACCAGAGCTGAGGTCGGAAAACCAGAACTGCAATTGATGGATTACTGGAGGCTCAGTGTAGACAACTCTGAGAGTAAAAACTCTAGAAGGACACAGTCAAGAGTGGGCCACCCACAGTTTTGTGAGGTTTACCTCCAGTAGTTTGACCAGGTTCCTACAGTAAATATTGGGGAAAAAATCCCCTGTGCTTCTAGCAGCGGGGAGGGGAAGAGGAACCATTCTGGAATATGCCAGAGTATTCTATTTTTCTTTAAAAAGCTTGCCCTTGGAAGAAATTGATCAATCAGAGCCTAACCTTCTGAGGTTTCATCAGAGCCTAACTGACCTGGGGAAAGGAAGATACCCAACTCCAGTCAGCTCTAGCCTTTCATGTGGGAGAAGGGAAATACCAACCCCTTAGGTGGGACGGGATGTCTTGATTACTGTAGCTTTATAGTAAGTTTTGAAGTTGAATACTGCCAGTCCTCCAGCTTTGTTTTTCTCCTTCAATATTATGTTGGCTATTCTGGATCTTTTTTTCTCTCCACATAAACTTTAGAATCTGTTTGTCAATATCCACAAAATAAGTTGCTCAGATTTTGATTGGGATTTCATTAAATCTATAAATCAAGTTCATGGTAATTCTATTTTTAGTTTTTTAAGGAACCTCCATACTGTTCTCCGTAGTGGTTGTATCAATTTACATTCCCACCAACAGTGCAAGAGGGTTCCCTTTTCTCCACACCCTCTCCAGCATTTATTGTTTCTAGATTTTTTGATAATGGCCATTCTGACTGGGGTGAGATGATATCTCATTGTAGTTTTGATTTGCATTTCTCTAATGATTAATGATGTTGAGCATTCTTTCATGTGTTTGTTGGCAATCTGTATATCTTCTTTGGAGAAATGTCTATTTAGATCTTCTGCCCATTTTTGGATTGGGTGGTTTGTTTTTTGGTTATTGAGCTGCATGATCAGCTCGGTGGTTTGTGACCACCTAGAGGGGTGGGATAGGGAGGAGGAGGGGGAGGGAGACGCAAGAGGGAAGAGATATGGGAACATATGTATATGTATAACTGATTCACTTTGTTATAAAGCAGAAACTAACACACAATTGCAAAGCAATTATACTCCAATAAAGATGTTAAAAAAAAAATCAAGTTCAGAAGAACTGACATCTTGACAATGTTGAGTCTATTTATCCATGAACGTGGAATATCTCTCCACTTATTTAGTCTGTCTTTGATTTCTTTCATCAGAGTTTTGTAGTTTTCCTCATATAGATCTTGTACATATTCTGTTAGATTTATTCTTAAGTATTTCATTTTTGGGGGTGCTAATTGTAACTGATACTGTTTTTAATTTCAAATTCCATTTATTCATTGCTGATATAGGGAAGCAGCTGACTTTTGTATATTCACCTTGTCTTTTGCAACCTTGCTGTAATAACTTATTAGTTTCAAGAGTTTTTTTTCCTTGTAAATACTTTCAGATTTTCTGCATAGACAATCATGTCATCTGCAAACAAGACAGCTTTATTTTTTGCTTCTCAATCTGTATACCTTTTATCTCCTTTTCTTGTCTTATTGCAATAGATAGGACTTCCAGTACAATGTTGAAAAGTGGGGTATGAGGGGACATCTTTGTCTTATTCCTGATCTTAGTGGGAAAGCTTCCAGTTTCTCACCATAAAGTATGATGTTAGGTGTAGGGATTTTGTAGATATTCTTTATCAAGTTGAGGAAATTCTCCTCTATTCCTAGTTTACTGAGGGTGTTTTTTAAAATTATGAATTCATAGTGGATTTTGTCAAATTATGTTTCCTGCATCTATTGATGTGATCATGTGATTTTTCTTTTTTGACCTGTTGTTGTGATAGATTACATTAATTTGATTACATTACATAATTGATTTTCAAATGTTGAACCATTATTGCATACTTGGGATAAATCTCTCCTTGGTTGTGGTGTGTAATTCTTTTCATGCATTGTTGGATTTGATTTGCTAATAAATTGTTGAGGAGTTTTGCATAAGAGATATTGGTCTATGTTCATAAGAAATATTGGTATATAGTTTTCTGATAATATCCTTGTCTGGTTTTAGTATTAGGATAATGCTGGCCTCATAGAATGAGTTAAGATGTGTTCTCTCTGCTTCTGTCTTCTGAAACAGCTTGTATAATTGGTATAATTTCTTCCTTAGACTTTTGGTAGGATTTATCAGTGAAATCTGGGCCTGGTGCTTTCTGTTTTGGAAGGTTATTAATTATTGATTTCTTTAACAATTTCTTTAAATAGGCCTCCCCCCTTTTTTTCCATTATAGGTTATTATAAGATATTGAATATAGTTCCTTGTGTTATACAGTAGGTCCTTGTTGTTTATCTATACCAATATTTTATATATGGTAGTGTGTATATGTTAATCCCAAACTCCTAATTTATCTCTCCCCTGCCCCCTGCTATCCTCTTTGGTAACCATAAGTGAGTCTATTTCTGTTTTATAAATAAGTTCATTTGTATCATTTTTTTACATTCCATGTATAAGTGACATCATATGGTATTTGTCTTTCTCTGTCTAACTTACTTCACTTAGTATGATAATCTCTAGGTTCATCCATATTACTGCAAAGGGCATTATTTCATTCTTTTTCATGGCTGAGTAATATTCCATTGTATATATGTACCACATCTTCTTTATCCATTCATTTGTCAATGGACATTGAGGTTGAAGACAATAGCCATGTCTTGGCTGTTGTAAATAGAGCTGCTATGAACATTGGGGTGCATGTATCTTTTGAATTGGAGTTTTCTCCAGAGGCCTCCTCCTCTCTTTAAGCAGTAGACCTTTCCTCTTTTTTTACCTCCAAATATTTCTCAGCATGATGACAGCCTAAAGCAGAACTGCTTGGACTGAGATTAGGAGAGGAGTAAGTGGTGGCCTGGCACTGCCATTCATGCTCTCAAGTACCTGTCACATGTTATCTGAGGCTTGTAGTCTCTCAGAAGTGTCCTCTAGGTGTGCCCTTCTCACACTGCCTATCTACCTGTCCTTCTGTACTTTGTTTTAAGCTACTTAGGAGCTGGGTTCTCATCTCCCTCATTGTTCCACCCCAGCTCCTGGCCCATCATAAATAAACAACAAATGTTGTTGAATAAATGGATGGATGAACTAAGGTTTCTAGAAGCCACTCTTTACAAATGTTTTGCTCAGGGTCCTTGCCTTTGAGTCCTCCACTGTATTTGATGTCATCCAGGGTGCTGACACTGGGTATATGGGAAATCAGAACAGTTAGTAGAAAAGTTGAAAAAAAATTCAGTGAATGTGGGATGTTTCTTTCCTAAGGGTTACCTTACTCCCTCTGCACGTGGATGGGTTACTGAGCAAAAGTTGTAATGTTTTAGATAAACATCTGGCCCTTCTCACAAATCCATTTCTTTTGGCAACTGATTCCCACTCCACTTCTGGGTTCAATTTTAGTGTCACTTCTGAGAAGCCTTCTCTGGCCACCCCACCCCCTCCTTGCTGCTATTCTGCCTCATTATCACCATGTTCTATACTGAACTTATCACAACTTATAATTATATATTTATTTGTGAATTCAGTCTTTCCGATGTCTCTCTGCCCCAGGAGACTGTAAACTCCAAGAGGTTGAGGATCATCCTTGTTTTGTTCACACCTTGTCTCTAGGACCTGGCATGGAGCCTGCTACATAGTAAGAGCTCATTTGTCATCATGAGTCTTGTGGCTTAGCTGAAAGATATGCTACAGGGGTTTCCAAAAAAACTTTTTTTTTTTAACAGCAGAACTCCTTTCATTAAATGAAATTGCTTAGACTTCTTTATATAAACCAGTTCATTTGTGTGTTTAAATTGGGGGGCAACGGGGGAATCTGCTTGCCTTGCCTTCTCCTTGCTGCTCCAACAGGCACCTCCCAGACTGCCCCTTGGCAAGCTTTTCTGAGCCCTCCCTTCGAAAATGCCAGAACGGTCTCTTCACCAAGGGGGGCCCTCTTTGTAGGTTGAAAGGCTAACGATGCAGTCTCTTCTCCCGGCTCCCTACGTCAGCCCCGTGGAGCACTTTGCTAATAGAGCCATAAATCCCCCCTCTAAATAAGCATCCTTATTTGATTTGCTCTTCAGATGACCTCTTCCTGGGTAAGATGCTATGCCTTCCCTGAGTTATGGCAAAGACTCCAGTGGGTGGCTGTGTTGTGTCCTGCTTCTGCCATCTGATAGTCTAATTCCTCTCCAATTTACGGACATGTCACTTCCCCGGCCAGCTCCCACCTTGGCATAGCTGACCCAATAGCAATATTTACCTGTGTCATTTTGTTCAAACACGGGCATCCCCGCTGAGGAGGCAGCCATCCCAGCCCTAACATCTCATTGACTAACCCTGGCTAACTTTATGGACATCATCGCGGCAGGAAGGACAAAGCATCAGAAGGTAGAACAGGCGTGGCTCCCACGGGAGTGAAACTCTCCTTGTTGGCTTGAGCACGACTGCTTCCCTGCTGAGAAATCTCAGGATAACTTCTACCTTTCGAGGGGGTGAGGCTGCTGCCTGCCCTCAAGCCCTTCTAGGGTTTCCACGCCCCTCAACTCTCTGTCTGGAATGCTTGCTTGTACATTACGTGGCGGGTCAGGTGCAATCCCCTTGCTTTGAATTTTACTCCAAGAGTGGCAAGAAATGGAACTGGGTGTACTTTCTATATGCCTCCATTTCCTGGCCTCTGTAATGGGCACAGTCATATATCTCACACCACATTCTGTCTTGTTACCTAGGGCAGAAAAAGAAAACACATACACACATTTTGCATGTCATGTCAAGGAGCTGACAGAAGCTGTGAAGTCCACCCACTAGCCCTAGGTTAAAATATGATGGGCTGGACAAAAATTGGAAACAACCTAAACGTCCATCAACTGGCAAATGGATAGGCAGATGTGGCATATGAGGGAATACTATTCAGCAATAAAAAGGAACCATCTACCTTATAATGCTACGACATAGATGAACCTCATAAATGTTATGCTCAGGAAAACAAGCCATATGCAAGAGACCATATATGGTATGGTCTAGTTATATGAAATAGCCAGAAAAGGAAAAACTATACAGATAGAAAGTAGATTAGTGCTTGAGTGGGGTGGAGACAGGAACTTACAGTAAATGTGCATGAGGGATAGTATTGGAGTGATGAAATGTTATAAAACTGATTTATGGTGATGGTGGCATAACTTGGTAAAAAATTATGCCACCAAAATATCTTGGAGACATCCCAGACCACCACAATGAAGTGAATATCACAATAGAATGAGTCACACGATTTTTTTTTGGTTTCTCAGTGCGTATAAAATTTATATTTACACTATATTGTAGACTATTAGGTATGCCATAACATCAGGTCTAAAAAAGCGATGTACATTACATACCTTAATTTAAAAAGTACTTTATTGGTTTTGATATCCAGTGGGGAGTGTGTGATTGTCCCAGGGGTTGGGGGCATAACGGACTTTCAGATGGGGTGGGTGGTGAAGTTAGAAGTCCCACAACCTACAAGGAGTTGCAGGAGCAGAGTAAGAGTGTAAGTATTTCAGGCTATTGGGTCAAAAGTTCTCTCACATACATACTTCATGTTGCCATTGCTGTGTAGAAACATTGCAGGGCCTTACTGCCTCCCATACCTTTATTTTAAAAAAATACTTCATTGCTAAAAAATGCTAACCATTATCAGAGCCTTCAGCGAGTCTTAGCAGTAACATCACAGATCGCTGATCACAGATCACCATCATATAATAAAAATGAGAAAGTTTGAAATATTACGAGAATTACCAAAATGTGATACAGAGACATGAAGTGAGCAAATGCTCTGGAAAAATGGCTCCAATAGACTTGATCGACACAGAGTTGTCACAAACCTTCAATTTATAAAAAACGCAATATCTGTGAAGTGCGATAAAGCAAAGCACAAGAAAACGAGATGTGCCTGTGTGTACATGTGTCTCACGGGGCTCTAGGAGGGCTACATGAGATGCAGGCACGGAAGGGTTTAGGAGTGAAGTGTCACGAAGGCTGTAAGCGCTTTCAAATGGTTCAGCCTATGCCGACAGCTCCGTCAGTATCTGTATCTATATTTAAATCTGTATTAGTTTCCTGGGGCTGCTGCAACAAATTACCACAAACCGGGTGGCTTAAAACAGCAGAAATTTATTCTCTCATGGTGCTGGAGACCAGAATTCTGACATCAAGATGTTGGCAGGACCTTGATCCATCCGGAGGCTCTAGAGGAGACTCCTTCCTTGCTTCTTCCAATTCTGACGTTCCTGGCTTTCCCCGGCTTGTGGCCACATCACCCTAATCTCTTTCACATTGCCTCCTCTCTTCTGTCTGTGGGTCTCTTATAAGGACAGTTGTCATTGGATTTAGGGTCCCTCTGGATAATTCAGGATGATCTCACCTCAAGATCCTTAATTCAGTCTGCAAAGAACTCTTCCAAATAAGGTAACATTCACAGGTTCCAAGGATTTGATGTGGTTATATTTTTTGGTGGGGGGCTACAACAGTATCCATATCTACATCTGTAATTGATATCATCTGTATCTGTATCATCCATATCATCTACATCTATAGATCAATGGAAAACCAAAGACGTCGAAATGCTAACAGTTTCTGAATCTAAGTTGCAGGTATATAGGTGCTCCTTGTACACACATACAGTTCCTTATCCAAAAATCTTGTGCGCTTGAATTCAGATATTTCTAGAGTTTAGAAAGGCATTTAGGTGCATGCACTGTATATTATTACATCACAGCCTATATCATCAAATATATTAATATGCTTGCAATGATACTTTTGAATAGTCACACAAAGTGGATTAAATAAAGACATAGATAATTCATACTTATCTGGGCCAGGCTTTGCTACCAAATGAGTTTTAGCACCAAATGTATGATAAACTTCTGGATTTCAGAGCTTTTTGAATTTTAAAATCATGAAGAAGAGAGGGAGGGGACTGTGCTATTCTTTCTCCGTTTTTGTATGTTTGAAAATTTTCATAATAAAATATTTTGAAAAATGAGATCACGCATGTAACATGCTTAGCACCATGCTTGGCACATAGCAAGAACTCAAAAATGTATAACCGTTAAAGTTAATTTCATAATTATTATTCTTGATGACAGTGTGATAAATCAGGCACTTAGGAGCTGTTGAAGGATTTTATGCAGGGGATTGATGTGGTCAGGGAAAAGAGAACCTAGAAGGATCCCTAAGGCACTGGCATCGGAGG
The DNA here is from genome assembly GCF_963455315.2 of Globicephala melas. Classification (NCBI taxonomy): domain Eukaryota; kingdom Metazoa; phylum Chordata; class Mammalia; order Artiodactyla; family Delphinidae; genus Globicephala; species Globicephala melas. The sequence goes on from NC_083328.1 coordinate 23,876,535, forward strand.
AAATGGAATTGGGTGGGACTGGGATGGGAGGGAGACTGGTTAGGAGGCTCTTGTATGGTCCAGACAGGAGATGATGAGAACAGAGGAAGAAAGCTTGAATTAACCTGACAGAACTTGGTGAGCCTTCTGGAAAAGCAGGATGGATTCTTTTTTTTTTTTTTTTTTTTTTTTTTTTTTTTTTTGCGGTACGCGGGCCTCTCACCGCTGTGGCCTCTCCCGCTGCGGAGCACAGGCTCCGGACGCGCAGGCTCAGCGGCCATGGCTCACGGGCCCAGCCGCTCCGCGGCATGTGGGATCCTCGTGGACCGGGGCACGAACCCGTGTCCCCTATATCGGCAGGCGGACTCTCAACCACTGCGCCACCAGGGAAGCCCAGCACACGGTCCTTTTTAACGGGTAATATTTCGTTGTATGGATGTTTCAACACTACTCAGTTCTCTCTTAATAAGCATATAGGTGATTTCCAGTTTTTCACTTACAGTCATCATTGCAGTTAGATCCTGGAATGTCCATCTTTACGCTGATTTTTGCTTTAGGATAAATTGCTCCAAGCCGAGTTGCTGTGACAAAAGATATGTACATTTTTAGGTCTTTTGATATATAGCACCAAACCACCTGTGATTATTAGCCCTTCCTTTAACCAACCAATTCAAACTACTTTAAGCATCTTAACCTCTTCCCGCCCTCGGGCACATAATCCAGGCAGCAAATTCACAAAAGCAGCTATTGCATCAGCTCAAAGAAAATTAGACTCCTTTCATGTGAATGTTCCTCCCTGCCAATGCACTGTTTAAATCATCACTTCCGGACAATTTGTTTTATAATCACCAGACCTAATAAAGGGAATTTCCTAGAAGTTAATCAACTGAGGAAAAACTGCAAGGGTTTGGTTTGGTTTTGGGTCGTTGTTTTGGCTAGGGACAAATGGGCTCTTTTAAAAAGTGAAATTTCCAGAGCTTTCCCAAGCCCTAGTGAATTTCACACCCTCTGGCCCTTGTTTTACACCAACCAGAGGTTCAGCTCAGGGTTGCAATCTTCCTAACAAACTTTCACTCTCCTACCCCCTAAGCCTTTGCTCACAAGGTAATTTTCCTCACCTGGAATTTCCTTCAGGTGGGGTTGCCAGATTTAGCAAATAAAAATACAGACACCCAGTTCAATTTGAGTTTCGGATAAACAGCTAGTGTTTTTAGGGATTCTGCCAGTTGCTGAGTATGTCTATTCCAATCATGCATTCCAGAACTGGGGAAGTAACCACAGGATAGGTTCAGGGGCCAACTGGACCCACTGCGAAATGAACCTAAACTAAAACTTTTGATTGAGAGCCTGACCTCCATAAGCCACTACTCTGACTGACTGGTGCACCACAGTGATGCCTTGTTCAGAGCCAGTGTCCAGTATCCCCAAAAGGTCTGATTGTTTCCTTTTTTCTGATACAAGTCACCCTGAGAAAAGGCTGTAGGTCCCTTTTTGGAAGGCTGGGAGAAAGACTAACTGTATAAATTTTGGGCAGTGTAGCAAGGTCCTTCCTCAAGGGGACACAGCCTCCCTTTCATTCAAAGGATTCTGGGTCTATTAACTGACTCCAGTCTGGAAACTGCTTAGGGGGCTGTGACTCTCTGTTTTGGTGATTCAAGTTAGACTTCTGTTCACTCGACCTAAAACTCTTCTGCTTGTGCAGATCAAGTAAGAATTTAGTAGATTGCCCATCTGTTTATTTTCTAGTTACACTGTGATCACTAGCCGACACTATACCAACACCATCTCTGTGAGGTAGACTATTCTGATTACTGTTTTGACCCTGCTTGCTGTCCCTTACTGTAACCACGCCGACCTTGCCTTTGGTGATTAAGTGCTGCCACTTGGCCCCTGACACCCAGGGTCCAATTATCCCTTCTACTTAAATGTTACTGAGTTTTCTTCTGTGCATCATCCTTGAATCATTCTTCTTTTCAAATGGAAAGAAATCAACTGAAGTAACAGTACATTTATTTTTGAACTACCATGTGGCAGTGGATTGAACAGGAAGGTAAGATGGAGAGAAACAAATAGCTTGAGGAATATGGAGAGGAGGTAGACTTTTCCAGGCCTCTGGAAAAAATGCTTTTCATCTAGGGACGTTCAGTTCTGGCACTCCCCACGTACACACCCGGGACAGACATTACTAATCAATCAACATGCTCTTTCCCACTGAACCAAAAGCTACATCAGAATCCGTCTTAAGATGATGCTCCAGGCACCCACCAACAATCAATAAGAGGTGACATAAGAGAAGAGACCTATTTATCATTCCTTTTATACCCTCTTCTTGTGCCTCAGGTAAGCAATACTACACACTGAGAAAGAAGAAAGAACTTTCTGAGATAGAGAAAAAACAACTGGTTTTAAGTTCCTCAAAATCCACCACAAAAGACGAAGTCTTTCCCATGAGATTATCACAGGGCCGCAGGTCATCCTAAGACATGGACTCTGAGAATCCATCCAAAAACAGCGAAAGGAAAACTGCAAAACTCTAGGTCTGTCCTGGCTTGCTCTGTGTTGGCGATTAGTTTGAAATAAAAGTGTTCCAACCCTCTTCTGGTTACAAAAAATTAGCTTTGCCTCATGCTGCCAAGTAACTCTGAGTCTCACATATGTATTTTTCCAACTTTTAAGTTGAAGCAATAATAAAAAAAGAAAGCCAGCTCATAGAAGAGAATAAGAACAAATAAGGTACATGGACCTAGGTCAGTGAGGGCCTGAAGATGGAATAGTAACACCAGTGACACCAATAACAACACAGTATTTTCTACTTGCCGTGCCTTGTGCTAAGGTGAACTGCATGGGTTTTCTCATTTCCTCCCTTTGAGGCAGGTACTATTATTATCTGCCTTTTACAGATGAAAAGCCTGGAAGCTCAGAGAAGTTAAGTACCTTGTTTAAGGTCAAGCAGTTTGCAAGTCGTGAGGCTGTGGGATTTGAACCCATACATGTCTGGTTCAAGAAACTGTACTCTTGAAACTATGCATTTCAGATCAGCAGAGTCTTTTCTCTCAGCATGAAAAGATGACCATTTCAAGTTCTAAGCATCTCTCCTACCACATCACGGAGGGCAAGGACTTATTCATCTTTGTATTTCCTATTGCATAGCATGATACCTGGCACATAATCCCATTCACGTTTGGTTGAATTAAAATTTGCTTCAGTTTGAGGCTTTCCAGTTCAGCAGTGAGCTCTGCAGAACAATCATGGGTTCTTCTAAATCTTCTGCTGCTTGTCCCAGAGCTGGGACGGGTTTTGTTCCAGTGGCCGTGTCACTTGTACTATTGGTGCATGCATCCAACACATAGTTGTTCAGCACCTACTGTGTGCTAGGCAGTATGATAGCAGGACAGCAGTGAACAAGACAGATCGAGTCTCAGCCTTCAGGCTTGCCTGCCGGAGGGAGAGACAGACTTAAGCAAGTGATAATGGTAACACGGGAAAGAATTAAGAGTGGGTAGTACAGAATTGCCTCAGAGGGGCTGTTCAACCTAGACCTGGGGCCTCATGGAGAAGACTCTGGTGGCACGATGATATCTGACACGTGTAATGCTAGCCAGGCACCAGGCACGGTCTCTTATTTTAATTCTCCCATCCACTGTCAATTCACGAGGTGCACCGCTCACCACCAGTGTATAGCTGAGAAAATACAAACCCAGAAACGTTAGGAAGTGGCAGAGCTGGATTCAAAGCCAGCCTGTGACTATAATTCAGCCCCTCTCCTGATCTACTGCTCTGCTCTTTTTTTCCAGTGAGAGCTGCAAAATGAGCTGGAGTTAGCTTGGAAAAATAGGGAGAGAGTACTGTTCAAGCAAGAGGGAGTGGCAGCTGTGACACCCAGACTGCACAGGAAGGGAGGGGAGAAAGGTGGGACGGGAGGGGGCAAGATGGGCAGGAGTCAGAGGTGAAGGCTTTGTAAAGCCCAGTTAGGGAGTCTAGCTTTTATCCTGAGGGTGCCGGTGAGCCATCAGAGGGTTTTCATCAGAGAAGTGGCAGGATGGGGTTTATCCTCTAAAATGATGACTCTGGCTACTGAGGACCCTAATGAGGAGAGAGGTTAGAAAGATGCTGAGGATGGAGGTAGGGGACCATCTGGCAGGGCTGGGACTGGGGTGAGCAAGTAGGGTGCCCAGGGTACTTGCACGCCCCAAGAGTCAGTGTCCCCTTAAATTTTGTGTCCTAGGTACCCCCCTTGTCTCACCCTAAGTCTAGGCCCTACTTCTCAGGCAGCTGCTATAAGAATCTAGGCCAAGGTTGCATAAGCCAGACCCACAAAGGACGTCAGGGAAGCTGGAAACTCACACAAATGGAAAAAATCCCTTTTCCCTCTTGGGTATTTATGTTCATTTCTGACTGTTAGCTCTTATCATTACCAGTTCGTTTTCGCTTTGACATCAGAAAGGGTGGAAAGTTTTATAGGATGGAAATCTTTTTGAGGTTCAGTTCTTTTTTTTTAGATTGACAGTGGAGTAGGGGAGGAAGGGGAGAGAGGAGAGAATGGTAGAGGTGGGAGGAAGTACGACATAGGATTAGATTTTTTAAAAAACAAGACAAAATACCTTCTGTGCAAGAGTAGAACCGAAGGATAAATAATAAAACCGAATTCCAGCAGAGTGGAAACAAAGCAAAAACGCTACCTTGAGTTATTATTTTTGAAACATGATCATTCTTCACCTACATGGGGTGACTCCTTTAAAATCACACCATTTTAGGGGGATTTGCAGTTCTTCACCTTAACAGTTATTCCTCAATCCATATTCTGTCTATATCCTCAATCCAGTTTTTCTGTTTTTCTGTTCTCTTCCTCCATTACTGTTAGTTCTAAAGAGGGGAAAAGAGCAGAGGTAAGCAGAGGTTTCACCTGACAGTGTTAAGTGCTTATTATGCCTTGTTTTTTGTATAATTCTTTATTTTGCTATAATTTCAAAGTTAAAGAACAATTGCAAGAATAACATAAAGATCTTTGATTATAGATTCACCTATATCCAGATTCATCTGTTGTTTAGATTTTGCTTCATTTGCTTTATCATTCTCGCTCTTCATGTATATGTATATGTGTATGTGTGTGTGTTTCTGAAGTGTTTGAGAGTGTCTTTTTACCCCTAAATACCTAAGAACGAGGTCATTCTTTACATAACCTTTGTTCAGTTATCAAGGTCAGGAACACTGATATACTACTATTGTCTATTGCACAGTTTATGTTCAAATTTCATCACATGTCAAGCTCTTCTCCACTTTGCTCCTAGTCCAATATTCAACCTACAATCACAAATTCTATTTATATGTCTTATCTCTTTAATCTCCAATAATCTGGAACAGTTCCTTGTTCTTTCTTTGTGTCTCTTTTCTTTTTTTTTTTTTTTTGCGGTACGCGGGCCTCTCACTGTTGTGGCCTCTCCCGTTGCGGAGCACAGGCTCCGGACGCGCAGGCTCAGCGGCCATGGCTCACGGGCCCAGCTGCTCCGCGGCATACACACATTCTTCTAAAAATTCTTTTCCATTATGGTTTATTACAGGATATTGAATATAGTTCATTGTGCTATACAGTAGGACCTTGTCATTGATCCATTCTATATATGATAGTTTGCATCTGCTAACCCTAAACTCCCACTCCCTCCATCCCCGCGCCTCCCCCCGCAACCACAAGTCTGGTTTCTATGTCTGTGAGTCTGTTTCTATTTCACAGATAGATTCATTTGTGTCATATTTTAGATTCTACATATAAGTGATATCATATAGTATTTGTCTTTCTCTTTCTAACTTGCTTCACTTAGTATGATAATCTCTAGGTCCATCCATGTTGCTGCAAATGCCATATGCCACTCTTTTTTATAGCTGAGTAGCATTCCATTGTGTATATGTACCACATCTTCTTTACCAAATGGACACTATTTACATGAGTACAGAGCTCCATCTCTTGCTTCCTTGTTCATGCCCAGCTTCTATGGGGTGACCGTTTATCACTGTGCATGTTAAGCCCATGTCTTTTTTTCTCTTCCTGCTTTCATTCAGACTCTGTTTCAACACCTAAGGCCATAGCCTTTCATTTAAAAAATGTTGTTTGGTCACATACACCTGCCTTTTCTGCATTTCTGCTATGGAGGCAGCACTGCATAGTGGCCAGCGAGTGGCCTGTGTGAATGCGGTCAGGTTATCATTACCTTTCTGAGCCTCAGTTTCCTCATATGCGTGTTTATAAATGACCGTGCAAAAGCCGCATTTATTTGGGGGTTCCAAATATATTTTAGTGAGTAGGCAAATTCACAAATACAGAATCCATGAATAATGAGGAGTGACAGCTCATCCTTAACTGAGACGAGTAAGTCAAACATTCATGGAGCATTTGCAGTGGACCATGAAAATATAAGGCTCACCTCTTGCATGAAATATTACTCTTTATTTTATCTTAGTTTTCCCAGTTTTAAATTTTTAATGTAATTAGTCAAGTAATTTCATGAATACGTGTTCAGTGCAAAAACATTAAAATGACACACAGCTCCAAAGAATTAAAAAAGAATAAAATGTATTCTTCACTTTATATTTGCATTAGATTCAATTTCTTTCTCCAGAGGTGACCATTATTAATAGTTGGTGTGATACTTTTGAGATTTAAGCACACACGTGTTTAAATGTACACACATGTGTACATCACAAAAGCACACTATCTTCAAAAGTAAATGAGCCATGTAAGAAACGGGATGTTTATAGCAGCTTTATTCACAATAGCCAAAACTTGGAAGCAACCAAGATGTCTTTCAGTGGGTGAATGGATAAACAAACTGTTGTATATCCAGACAGTGGAATATTATTCAGCACTAAAAAGAAACAAAGTATCAAGCCATAAAAAGACCATGGAGAAAACTTAAATGCATATTATTAAGTGAAAGAAGCCAGTCTAAAAATGCTACATGCCGTATGATTCCAACTATATGACATCCTGGAAAAGGCAAAACTATGGAGCCAGTAAAAAGATCAGTGGCTGCCAGGGATTAGAGGGGAGGGAAGCATGAACTGGCAGAGTACAGAGGGTTTTTAGGGCCGTGACACTACTCTATATGACACCATAATTGTGGATACATGTCATTATACATTTGTCCAAGCCCAGAGAATGTACACCAAGAGTAAACCTTACATAAACCGTGGACTCAGGTGACAATGATGTGTCAGTATAGGTTCATCGTTTGTAACATGTGTACCACTCTGATGGGGGATATTGATAGTGGGGAGGCTGTGCATGTGTCGGGGTGGGGATGTATGAGAAACCTCTGTATCTTCTGCTCAATTTTGCTATGAACCTAAATCTACTCTGAAATAAAGTCTTTTTTGCAAAAGCAAATGGGATCACAGTATACATAAAACTTGTCTTTTTCCCTTAACATTTCTTGAAGTTCACTCCACTTCAGAACATAAAGACCTATACTGTGCTTTATTATAGCTGCAAGGCATTTCACAGCATGGGCATATGTGATCTCCTATTGATGGATTTTTAGGTGGTCCCTGTGTAATAGGGGACCCTACTGCTAAACCAGTTAACAGTGGACAACTTTGTGTGCACACATTTGTGGCACATTTGTGAGAGGTAGAACTGGGCAGGGGTTGAAAGCTGACCCTCTGCCATCCCACAGTCTGAGCTGGAGTTCTAGTTCACCTACTTGCTGGGTTATCTTGTGTCAATTAGTTACCCTCTCTACACCTCCTCTTTCTCATCTGCAAAATGGAGATATTAATAGTCCTGACAGAGTTGCAAGCGTTTGTGAGAAAATCCACCCCTTAGCACTGTGCTTATGCATAGTAGGTATTCAGTGTTGGATAATATGTATATTTTTGGGGGGTAGGGTCCAAGGGACAGGATAGCATAATGATGACAGTATAGACTCTATAAAGTGCTTAGAACAGTGGCTTGCCACACCCTAATCACTGCATAAGAATTTCCTATTATTACTAGTACCCTAGAGGTAGAATTGCTGGGTCAGAACATATGTGCATTGAATATGTTACTACCTACTGCCAAGTCACAAAGCCCTCATCCGACCCTCCAAAACCCTCCAGAAGAAAGGCTCTACCAACTTCCATTCCCACCAACACATGGAGACTGCCTGTTTCCCTACACCCTTGCCAGTACTGGATACAACCGAGCAGTTTAATTTTTGCCAACCTGATGGGCTCATTCTCCTTCATTGAAACTCTGACACCTGGATCCTGTCATCAAATGGGTGTATACGGGCCTCTGAGAAGGCTGTCGGTGAATGCAAGCAAAGGGAAGCATCCCTCTAATTTGCCACGAGCTCATTTAGGCTCTTTGGAGGACTCACAAATGGTTATCAGGGTAATTCTGAAAAAAAGTGGGGGCAGAGATCCTCAGAGAGAACCTTATTATTTCCAGGGGGCCTTTGATTTGATTGGCTGCAGGACCCTTTCTGCCAGATGTCAGCAAATCATAGACATTCATCCAGCTGAAAGCCAACCCGTTCAGCCTTTCTGGGCAACATATTCAGACAGAGCCCAGCACGTTTGGCTCGGGTGGTAAAATAAATAGGGCTTAATTTATACTTTAAAGTCTTTTATCTCTCTTTAAGCCCCTGTGCCTCACTGAAATAAAATTTGATCGAGGTGGAGAGAGGAGAGAACGCAGCTTTAATAATGCATGATCCGCAATCTTGGCCCGCCCTTTCTTCACCTGAACATTTTGTTGGAGGCTCGCCATTTCCCTGTGCTTTCCCTGCTTAATTCTTGAACGGCAGTCTTGTCCCTGTTCTAAACCATATTGCCTCAGCATTCAGATGGTTTCAGATGGGACTGGCAGGTTTGATATCCACTTCGCCCAATGAGAGACACTGGGGACAAACTGGGGTCCTTACCCTTCTCTCCATGAGCCACTGTCTGCCAGTCAGCCCCCATATTGATCAGATTAGCTGGTAATTAACAGCCCAGCCCAGCCAAGCAGAGGAAATGACTCATTTAGCAGAATGTCACTGCATCTAATTTACTTTGCTTATCAGAGATTTATTCTCTAAGGACTACAGGAAGCAGAGCAGGGCACCTTCAGTGGAGGGATCTGAGGGGTTTAAAAGCTTAAATGTGGTCTAACCTCTCTCTGTCTGGGGTTTGTCTGGTGGTAAGGAGGCTTCTACTGCCAACCTAGAAAAGAGACTGTGCTGATATATGTGCCTCGAGCTTGCGATAAAAAAGATTGAATAACTCTCAGCATGAAAATTGGTGCTTAGATTACAAAGTCTTTGTTCCTTGTTTGTTTAAATCCCTTCTCACGTTTTTTAAAGCTAAACTTGTTTATCCTATCTATTTGATGGGAAAACTCTTTCCATGGCTAGTTAGCTTTGGTTGTAGTTAGTAGTAGTAGTAGTAGCTAAAACATTACCTTCAATAATAATAACAAAGATATTTATTGAATCCTTCAGATATGCCAGGCATTGTATTCAACCTACCACCTTGGATGGAATACATTTCACCCTCTAAACCAGGGATTGGCAAACCTTTTCTTAAAGGGACAGAGTAAATATTTTAGCTTTGCAGACAAAGATCTCTGCGGCAACTTCTCAACTTTGCCACTGTATCAAGAAAGCAGTCATAGAATGTATGTAAATAAATGAGCACGGCTGTGTTCCAATAAAGCTTTCTTTACAAAAACGGGCATTGGGACCGATTTGAGTTGTGATCCATTAGTGAGCCGTAAAAATAATTTTAAAAAAATATGAAACAAACAAAAATAGCATAAAAACTATACAAATGCATCACATCTAATATGGATAAACCCCTATTTTAGAAATTTACATTTCAGATACAGGCATATATATGCACCCATGTATGCATATGTGTATATATGTGTGTCTGTACTTATTTGCACGTGTGTTCTGGGCTTTGATGTAAAATGTATAATCTTATGGATAATGGTCATAAAATTTGAAAAATACTGTTCTTAACACCCCCCTGATGTAAGTCTCTCTATAACATGCATTTTACAGCTGAGGAAACAGAGACATGAAAAGACATTAAGTGACTTGCTCTAAGTCACACAGGCAGAGGGGCTGGGATTCAAATGACACGAAAATACATCAGTTCCTGGTGGTGGAGGGCAGAGTCTGAGGGGAAGAGCAAAATGCACAGGCTAGTCTAACAGGTATTTTATTCTAAGATGACAGCCTTTGAGATAAGCTTTTTCCCTTTTGCTTATTTTGGAAATGTTAATGAACAGTCAAATGGTTAAAATTCTTTCCAGTGGAAGGAAAATAAAAGAAAACAAAGGACGGGCATATTCCACCTATAGAATGGTTTCCTGCTGAAACAAACTGAATGTCTGTTTTCCTTCCTGGTATTTGCACTGCAATTGCTCTTTATCACAATGTATTTTTTTCCCCTAACACATTTTAGAAAGTCAGTTGGAATTGATTTGAGACTCTAAACAGTCTCCTGAATGAAAAAAGCAAAGTGTAACCTATTCAAACAGCCCCTCTTCCTTAATCTAGTAACTTGTGAGATGCAATTTAAATGATAATGTTAACCAAAATGGGAGAAAGGCAAGGCTACAGTAAAGGGTAGTTTTTTTGGTTTTTTTTTTAACCCCCACTAGAAAAGACAAATGGCTGAGACATTTATATCTGCAGCGCTTATTAGGTAGAAAATGCTCAACCGATTAATTTTATTGCTGTGGTGCCGAATATGGAGTGAGAATGAAGTTCAGAGGCTGTTACAAGACTCCAGTGGCTCATGCAAGATGGAGGCGAGCAGAGAGGGAAGCGCCAGCAAAATCCAAGGATTCTTCAGAAGAGTCTCCCCTAACTTTCCTCCTGGTGTTGCAGAACAAGTGTTTCTCTAAGTGCGACTCCTTGGAAAATTTTCTTTTAAATTGAGACTTAAGAGTCACTTTAAGTATTTGTTTTTAAGGCAACCTTCCATAAGATGTTTGCTGATTAATTTAAAGACAGGTCTCCCTGGCAACCATGTTTTACTCGAGTGGATTATGCAAGCAGAAAATAGAACTTGGAGTTATTGGAAATAATGTAAGTAAACGTTAGTTTCAGTAAGAAAAAAAGAAAGCGAGCGTATTAGGATTTTTTTTAAGTATTCCTAAATTTAAAGACATATGTAGGAAATAAGGAGGAAAATAAATTACGTGTCGTAATGCTACCTTACAAGGCTGCCGTTACTATTTTGTAATGGTCTTTTTTCCCAGACTTTTTTCCTATGTGCCTTGGTTAAGAAGCTTCACAATTCCCCACAGTTACCACCTTAGTAAGAAAAGCAAAAATATAAGATGGAAAATGTAGCTATCTGCACTCATTTCTACCTTGTGCCCTCATGCTCCAGAGTCTGGAATTTGTGTTCAACAACCAGGGATGCTTAGAAGAGGGTGTCCTAAATACCTTCACCCCAAAGCCTTCTCCAGAGCATCTGGGGTACTGATATCATGCCATAAAACTCTTACACATGCCTTGCAGGTTTTTGTATACCAAGGCTTTGTTGGCAAGAAAGCCAGAACTGAGAGAACCCCACTTAGTCTATTATTTCCAAGGCTATGCCTTCAAGTGTCAAGCTTTGCTGACAACAACTTCTAATTATCCAACAAACTCCATATCTCCCATGGTCATGTGTGGCTCAGGGAAATTTAAAAGTCCCTGTACTATGCATGACTGTTGATAGATTTATATACACACACACACACACACACACACACACACATACACACGTATATGCACATACACACATTAGTTTATATATGTATATATTATCATATATATAAACATACATACATATATGATCAAAGTTATATGTGCATATACTTTAAAGAATTGAGAGTTCTGCAAAATTTGTTACAAAAAGAGAGCAGATCACACCAGTCAGAATGGCCATTATTAAGTCTACAAATAATGAATGCTGGAGAGGGTGTGGAGAAAAGGGAACCCTCTTACATTGTTGGTGGGAATGTAAATTGGTGCAGCCACTATGAAGAACAGTATGGAGTTCCTCAAAAAACTAAAAACAGAGTTGTCATATGATCTAGTAATCCCACTCCTGGGCATACATCCGGAGAAATCTCTAATTCGAAAAGATACGTGCACCCCAATGTTCATAGCAGCACCACTTACAATAGCCAAGACATGGAAGCAACCTAAGTTTCCATTGACAGATGAATGGATAAAGAGAATATGGTATATGTACACAATGGAATATTACTCAGCCATAAAAAAAGAATGAAATAATGCCATTTGCAGCAACATGGATGGACCTAGAGATTATCATGCTAACTGAAGTAAGTCAGACAGAGAAAGACAAATATAGTATGATATCACTAATTTGAGCAGTCTTAAAAAATGATACAAATGAACTTATTTACAAAACAGAAATAGAGTCACAGACTTAGAAGACAAACTTATGGTTATCAGAGGGGACAGCAGGGGTGAGGGGAGATAAACTAGGAGTTTGGGATTAACATATACGCACTGCTATGTATAAAATAGATAAACAACAAGTACCTACTGTATAGCGCAAGGAACTGTATTCAATGTCTTGTAATAACCTAAAGGGAAAAGAATCTGATAAAGTATATATATATATCTATATATCTATATCTATATATCTATATATATCTATATCTGAATCACTTTGCTGTACACCTAAAGCTAACACAACATTGTAAATTAGCTATACTTCAATAAACAAAATAAAAAAATGAAAAGCAAAAAACAAATGTATTCTGCTGCTAGAAAAAAAACAGAGCAGGAACTTGCTTCCCTTCATTTCTTCCCATTTCCCTCCCTCCACAGGCCACCACTGTTGACTCATTGCTGATTCTTTTGGGACCTCCAGATACCTAAATAATACGCTTATCATGTTACATACTGATTTGTCATATTTAGGCATGTTAGCTATTTATCTCAAGCAAAATGAGAATTTACCTCTTTGGTCACCCTTCCCTGCTTTCGCCACCACTACACAAACTATGCACACTTCCTGTCTCTGAATTTCTCAATGATTTTTGATAGTCCAATATTTGTTTTTTTCCAGTGTCATGAATGATCATGCCAAATAGCTTCCACAGTTGAACCATGTAATATATATTCTATAATTTTTTTTCCTTTACTGCACAACTTTTTGTTTTCCATGAAGTTAATACTTGCCTTCTAAAAATTTGCTCAGTTTTCCACGTTCTTGTCAATAATTTGACCTTCAGTTTTTGACTAGTAATGACATCCATTCTCATCAGGTAAGCTAGCAATTTTACCTTCCAGGAGTTCGAAGCTCCTGGGGCCTTCAAACCCGCCCCTCTGCTCCTGATCGCAGGGAAACCAGCTCTCATTCTGGATCTCCTCACACCCCATGGCCATCCCCTTTGTCCTTGGTAGTAGATACTCTATTTCTCATAGCGCATGTATTCAACACTCCTGATTTAGCCTTTCAGTTTACTTGAGCACTTTTTTCACTAGGTTTCTGAGAAAGGAATTATCATTACTACGTTTGGAGATGCTATATATAAATGCTGGATATAGAATCCCAGACTGGAAATCATTTTCCTCAGAATTTTAAAGACATTACTGTCTTCTAGATTTTAGAGTTGCTACTGAAAAGCCACTCTGTTCTGACTCTTTGCATAGGACCCACATTTTCTCTTGGCAACCTTGGGAAACTTCTTTGAACCAGCCTTTTCAAATGCCATGACCATGTGCCTTGGTCATTACTCTGGCCCACTGGGGCTGGAAACACATGCTGCTTGGTTCTGGAGAATTTTCTTGAATTATTTAAGTGAGTGATTTTTCCCCTCCATTTTTTTCTGTTCTTTTCTTTCTTTCTAAAACTCTTGTTATCCAGATGTAGATTCTCTATTCAAAAATTTTTTCTTCTCTCCTATTTTGCATGCCTTTGTCTTTTTACTCTGTTCTGGAAATTTTTGTCAATCTAATCTTCCAACCCTTTCATACTTTTCAAAGTATTTCTTTGTGCTATCACATCTTTCACTTCTGAGGGCTCTTTCTTGCTCTCCGAATGCTCATGTTTTAATAGCAGGTAGAACAGTCAGTGCAGTGCCCTAAACACGTTAGGGTAACAGCAAAGAGGATGACATGCCTGGTGAGTGTCAAAGCCAAAAAGTTCAGAAAAGTCATGGAGATGAAAGCAGCTCTTTTGCCCCTTTCCCGTTTGCCCATGTCTATTCCCCTCTAACCCTGAAAGAACCTAACCGTAGGAATGAGATTACTAGGCAGTTTAAACTACCTCCTGACTTACGCTCTTCTGAATGCACACCATGCCTTGCCTAACCTGTTGATTCTACGCTAGATTAAAAGAAGTAAGAATGAAGAATTAAGTAAAGAAAGACTAGCTCTCTACCCGCAACAGCCCCCTTAGAAATCCTGCAGGCAGATCCTGCAGGCAACATAACATTTGAAGAGAGAGTCAGCCAGCCTGCATGCAACAGAGAAGGATGCAGAACCCAACCTCCTGCCCCATGATTCACTGAGATTCCCCCCCCCTCCCCACAACACACACACACTGCCTTTTCCCTTTAAAAACTGTCATGACTGAGCAGAAACTTTGGAGTTGGTCTCCGGACACAAGTCCACCTTTTCCCCAGACTGCCGGCTTTTCTGATTACAGCGACTTTCCTTCCTACTGATGCTTGCCCCTTGAATTATTGGCTTTTGAAGGGTGGGCAGCTGAGCCTGAGTTCAGTAACAGAGAGGAGGGGACACATCATGTAGGGGCTCGTGGAGCCCTGGCTGGAAGTCATGAAAGCTGGTGTCTAAGCCTAGTTTTGTCCCTTACTTAGAAAACTCGCTAGCTTCTCTGAGCCTTCATTTCACCATCTGTGAAAGGAGATGCTTGAATCTCTGAGGAGCCTCACAACTAATATTCTCATGGATCTTTAACTGCATCAATATTCTTTCCCCAAGGGAGAAAAATCATAATACTTACATTTGTGTGTATACACTTTATGCTTTCCTAAATGGCCACGTATATCTGACCCCTACCTCACCCAAGAATAGAACTTTGACCTCTGAGGCAACTATGGATTTGTGTTTAAGTGACTTGTCCAAGGTCACACAGGAATTAATGGCAGGGTCAAATTAGAAAGAGGGTCGTTTGTCTCCCAAACTGAACTTGATTGCAGAAGCCATGAGTAAGTCAATCCTCTCAGCCATGACCAAGTAGACGCTAATTCATCAGAAGGAAAGCGCTGAGCCTGCCTTCTGAGTCTTTCCAAGTAAGCCCGCTGCACCACTAGCTGAAGGAAAAGGCAGCGCTAGGAGTTACACGCCAGAAGTACATCATTCCTCAGTCAGGGGCTGACGTTATATAAGTGTCACACAGGCACAGCATGGATCCCACGAAGAAGGAGCCTTCTCAGCCAGCATGGGTTTTACAGCCACATGAACCTGGAGGGCTGGACATTTGGCACTTCAGCTTTCTCTGCTGTTTAAGATGGATTTGTCATACCAGGGACTAGCCTCTGCTGAATCCTCTCTCCTTTAAAGGACTGTCCTCTCTACATTTATCCAATTGATAATGAGAGCAAAGAGGGCCAGGTTGATGGCACCCAAGTCCACTGGAGAGAGATCAGAAAGTGCCAGGAAAACTGTAACTTGCATAATTAGAAAATATTGTTTTAAGGGAACAAGGATCAGGGCTTTCCATTTCAGAGTTGAAAATGCCCCCTGATTAATTTCCTCCAGCTTATTCCTTAATGATATGAAAAGTAATCAAAAGAAGTAATCAAGACAGTCAAAGTGTCCAAAGTAACTTTAAGGTAATAACGACAGTAACACCCAATAACAGCAATAACCAGAATTATATTTTACTTTTGCATTTTTAATGCTATGTGGCAGACACTGAGTTAAGTATGTCAAAGCCTTATCTTATTTCATATGCGCAAAGCATCATGGGGTGGGGACCATTATTCTCGCCGTTTTACAGGCAATTTCAGGTGAGTTGCTTGGAGCTTAGCTAGATGTCCAGAGTCACACAGCACGTAAGGGCAGAGTTGGAATTTTTTTTTTTTGTGGTACGCGGGCCTCCCACTGCTGCGGCCTCTCCCGTTGAGGAGCACAGGCTCCGGACGCGCAGGCTCCGGACGCGCAGGCTCAGCGGCCATGGCTCACGGGCTTAGCCGCTCCGCGGCATGTGGGATCTTCCCGGACCGGGGCATGAACCCGTGTCGCCTGCATCGGCAGGCGGACTCTTAACCACTGCGCCACCAGGGAAGCCCCGCTATATTGTCTCTTAAAGAAAGCCTTCCTTACTATTGTCAACTCTGAATGTCATCTGGAGTGCAGGAGAGGAGGTTTATCTTTTCTTTCCCAGTCAGCAGGAAAAGTCACTTATTTTGCAAATTTAAAAATGTGGTGAAATATACATGCCATAAAATTTACCATTTTAACCATTCTTAAGTGTGCATGAAGTACATTCACAATGTTGTGCAACCGTCACCGTCATCCGTTTCCAGATCTTTGTCATCATCCCAAACAGAAACTTTTTACTCTTGAAACACTAACTCTCCATCCCCTGGAGGGAACCAGGCCCTAGTAATCTCTATTCTACTTTCTGTCTATGAATTTGCCAGTGCTAAGTACTTCCTGTCAGTGGAGTCATACAATCTTTGTCCTTTTGTGCCTGGTTTCTTTCACTTAAGCAACTGTTTTCAAGGTTTGTCCATGTTATAGCATGTATCAGAATTCCATTCTTTTTTATGCTGGATAATATTCCATTGTATGTATAGATCACATTTTGTTTATCCATTTGTCTGTTGATGAGTATTTGGATTGTTTCCACCTTTTGACTATTGTGAATGATGGTGCTATGAACATTGATGTACAAGTATTTGTTTGAGTCTCTTGCTTTCAATTCTTTTGGATATTTATCCGGAAGTAGAATTACTAGATCATATGGTAATTCTATGTTTAAGTTTTTGACGAACTACTAAATTGTTTTCCATAGTGGCTGCACCATTTTACATTCCTACCAGCAATGCCCCAGGGTTCCAATTTCTCCACATCCTCTCCAACATTTGTTATTTTCAGTTTTTTGATAATAGACAGGTGTGAAGTAGTATCTTGTATTTTGATTTGCATTTCCCTAGTGACTAACAATGTTAAGCATCTCTTTATGTGGTCATCTGAATATCTTCTTTGGAAAAATGTCTACTCAAGACCTTTCTCCATTTTTGAATTGGGTTGCTTTTCTGATGTTACCAAGTTGTAGGAGTTTTTGTTGCTGTCGTTCGTTTGTTTTTTTGCATATTCTTGATATTAATCCCTAATCAGATATATGATTTGCAAATATTTTCTCTCATTCTGTGGGTTGTGTTTTCACTCTCTTGATAGTGTCGTCTGATACACAAAAGTTAAAAAATTTTTTTAAATAAATAAATTTATGTATTTATTTACTTTTGGCTGTGTTGGGCCTTCGTTGCTGCGCACAGGCTTTCTCTAGTTGTGGCGAGCGGGGGCCACACTTTGTTGCAGTGCACCGGCTTCTCATTGTGGTGGCTTCTCTTGCTGCAGAGCACGGGCTCTAGGCGTGCAGGCTTCAGTAGTTGTGGCACGCGGGCTCAGTAGTTGTGGCTTGCGGGCTCTAGAGTGCAAGCTCAGTAGTTGTGGCGCACGGGGCTTAGTTGCTCCACTGCATGTGGGATCTTCCGGGACCAGGGCTCGAACCCGTGTCCCCCACATTGGCAGACAGATTCTTAACCACTGCACCATGAGGGAAGTCCAAAAGTTTTTAATTTGATGAAGTCCAATTCATGTATTTTTTTTTCCTTTTGTTGCCTGTATATTTGGTGTCATATGTTAAAAATTATTACCAAATACAATGTCAGCAGACTTTCCCCTGTGTTTTCTTCTAAGCATTTTAAAGTTTTAGCTCTTAAATTTAGATCTTTGATTCATTTTGAGTTAAGTTTTGTATATGGTGTAAAGTAAAAAGCCCCAGTTTATTTTTTTGCATGTGGATATCCAGTTTTTGCATGTGGATAACCAGTTTTTCTGTTTGTTGAAAAGACCATGTTTCCCCATTAAATGGACTTGGCACCCTTGCTATAAATCATTTGACTATATATGTGAGGGCTTATTTCTGGACTCTCTTTTCTATCCCATTGGGCTATGTCTATTCTTATGCCAGTAA
Source organism: Globicephala melas (assembly GCF_963455315.2). Taxonomy (NCBI): domain Eukaryota; kingdom Metazoa; phylum Chordata; class Mammalia; order Artiodactyla; family Delphinidae; genus Globicephala; species Globicephala melas. The sequence goes on from NC_083328.1 coordinate 23,894,682, forward strand.
CACACTATTTTGATTACTGTAGCTTTGTAGTAAGTTTTGAAATCAGGAACTTTGAGTCCTCCAGGAAAAGTCATTTTAATTCACATGAGATAAAAATTAAAGTGTAGATTAGTCTTAGATCAGTTAATGCAGAGGAGATGGCAATCAAACTAGTTTGAACACACAAGTTTCTGTTGGCATTATGCAAGTTGTAGACTTTCTCAGAGGCTGTGCCTACCAATTTTTAGTCTTTTAGATGGAGGAAGGGGTTGGGGATGAAGACCAAGGATAGTGCTGGCAGGGCTGTGAATTGGTCCAGTTGTTTTGGGGAACATTTGGAAATAAGAATCATAACCCTTGGAAATGGGCTACCATGACCAAGGAACAGTGTTTTCAGTAGATTAATAACAAACAGACTTACAGAAAAATTTGCCTGCAAAACTGTTCAACCCAGCATTGTTACCATAGTGGTAACCAATAATAAAAAATTGAGTGGAGCTGGTTAAATTACGGCACAACCATACAATGGGATACCAGGTGGCTGCTAGAAACATCTTGCTGAAGCATGTTTGTAGACATGGAAAGATAGTAATGATAACTATTTAAATTAAAAACAAATTATATGTACTATGCAATTTCACAGTCATCATATTTGGAGATCATAACATATTCAAACACACACACACACACACACACACACACACACACACACACACACACACACACACACAATGGCAGGATAGACACCATTATTCATTGTCATTACGTTAGGTCTGGCTCTCCAGAAGCAGATCCTGAGATGAGAATTTGTGTGCAATAGATTTATTAAGGAAATGCCTCAAGGAGAAACTGGTAAGGGAATGGGGGAAGCAGGACAGAAAAGAGGAGGAAGCAAAGCAAGGATGCAATTTCAGGCCAAATGCCACCGAGGGTAACTCCAGCCTGATCCCCCAGAGAAACTCTGTGGTGTAAATTATACCTCAGGCTTGTTCTAACCTAAGGCAAGAAAGCGGGGCTTTCAAACTCCCTCACCCAGCAATCATTGGCCAAAGACCACTGTAGGGGGATGTAAACTCCCAGGCAATCTGGACAAAGCCGCTTGGTGGGACAGTCCCCTGATGTAGAGCCACAGGTTACCGAAGTTGAGGAAGAAGTCTGCAAAAATGGAAAAAGGGGTTCTGGGGTGTCTGAGTGGAGCACCCCATTTAACATTATCTAAACTTTTGTAGGCAAAGAAAAGGCATTATTTTTGTAATAACAAGTTATTTTAAAAAATATATGTAGAAACATGGGCTTCCCTGGTGGTGCAGTGGTTGGGAGTCCGCCTGCCAATGCAGGGGATACGGGTTCGTGCCCCGGTCCGGGAGGATCCCACATGCCGCAGAGCGGCTGGGCCCGTGAGCCATGGCCGCTGAGCCTGCACTTCCGGAGCCTGTGCTCCACAGCGGGAGAGGCCACAGCGGTGAGAGGCCCGCGTACCACAAAAAAAAAATAAATAAATAAATAAAAATATATATATATATATGTAGAAACAAATAGCTTTCAAATTTCTTTGTAATCTCACTTCTGTTTCATAGAATTAGGCTTTGTATTCAGCGACAAGAGGCTCTTTCTAGCAGCCATGTTGCCCTGGCTGTTCTGGCAATACTTTAATAAAGCTTTAAGGCTTTAGAATCTTCATTCCAGGGAGATAATACTTGCAAACCATAAAGGGTTAATATTTAAAATATATAAGGAACTCATATAACTCAATAGCAAAAACCCCCAATCATCTGATTTTAAAATGGAAAAAGGACCTGAATAGACCTTTCCCCCACCAAAAAAGACATACAGATGGCGACAGATACACGAAAAGGTGCTCAACATCATTAATCATCAGGGAAATGCAAATCAAAACTACAATGAGATATCACCTCACATCTGTCAGAATGGCCATCCTCAAAAAGACAAGAAATAACAAGTGTTGGAGAGGGTGTGGAGAAAAGGGAGCGCTTGTGCACTGTTGGTGGGAATGTAAATTGGTGCAGCCACTATGGAGAACAGTATGGAAGTTCCTCAAAAAACTAAACATAGAACCACCAAACCCACTTCTGGGTCAATGTCCAAAGGAAATGAAATCACTATCTCAAAGAGATAATCTGCCTTCCCACGTTCATTGACGCATTATTCACAACAGCCAAGACATGGAAACAACCCATGTATCCATCAACAAATGATGGGTAAAGAAGATGTGGTATATATATATTTCACCTGTAAAAAAGAAGGAAATCCTGCTATTTGGGACAACAGGGATGGACCTTGAGGACATTCTACCAAGTGATATAGGCCAAAGACAAGTGCTGAATGATCTCACTTATATGAGAATCTAAAGAACGCTGAATCATAGAAAGATCAGAGTAGTGGTTGCCAGGGACTGGTGGTTGAGGGAAATGGGAAGATGTTGGTCAAAAGGTACAAACTTCCAGTCATAAGATGAATACGTTTTGAGAATGTAATGGGTAGCATGGTGACCATAGGTAACAATATTGTATTGTTCACTTGAAAGTTGCTATGAGAGCAGATCTTAAATGATCTCTCCACCACCACAACGGAATGATAATTATGTGAGGTGAAGGATGTTAACTAAACTTATTGCAGTAAATATTTTGTAGTATACACATGTATCAAATCATTTTGTACATCTTAAACTTATACAGTGTTGTATGTTAAATATATATCAGTAAAACTGGGGGAAAAAAATCCTCTATCCAGGGACTAACATATATCATTAATGGTAATGAAAACAATAATAACAACAGTGATGACTTTTGGAACCAGCCTGTACATTAGTGTTAGTAATAATAGTAACGTATTGAAGCTCTCTATGGGCTGGGTCCTGGGTAAAGTACTTCATTCATTATCTCATTGATTCTTTATAATAACCTTATGGGGGTGGGGTACAAATGTTAACCTTATTTCCCAGATGGGAAAACTAAGGCTGAGAGAGGTTAAACAATTCACTCCAATAAAACCAGTTAAAGGCAGAGCTTGGACTCATTTTGCCTGGTGCCAAAACTCACACTCAGAATCATTGCAATGTGCTATATGCCAATCCATGTATTTCTTCTCTTATATTTTAAGATACTAAGTCTTGAATTCTGATCATGGGCCAGTTCTACTACTGTTATATTGTGCTCCTTTTTATATGTAATCCTGAGAATATTTCTCTGTTGGTTTTCTTAGCCTCTTTGGACAAGCCATTTTAGCTTCTTTCTGTTCATAACCTCTTGGGAAAAGGGCTGATGGTTTTGTAAAATTATGAGCAAACCCATCATTAGCTATGGAGAATACCTGCCCCAGTGCCTGCTGGGTTGAGCATTTTATAATATTCAAACTTCAATCATTGCATTCCCTAAATGATAGCTTTCTCTGATCTAAGGGGAAACCTTACCTTTTTGTCTGCGGCAAATATACATGGTAAGAGTGAACAGAGGCCAAGAGGTGTATTATAACGTGAGAAAAGCATTTTCTAGGACAGGAAAATAAGGGTGATAATTTTAGAAATTGCCAAATAGGATAAGTGGGTGGTTTCCTTCTTTTCTTTAACAGTTTTCCTTTCATCATCAGATTAAGTCTAAATTCCTGGCATAAACTCTACATGACACAGATTGAAAGAAATAGAAACAAACAGATAGTTCAAGAGAAATGGAGAGGATTTAGTTGACACTTACAAGTTGAATTTCTATCCCAAGATTAATTTGCCTGCACTGCACTCATAACTTTCCAGGTTTGTTTACTTATGTATGAGAGAAAAAAAAAAAAAAAGCCAAGCTCAGCTAGACTGAATCTAGAGATTATTTAAATTACTGAGAAATCCATTATTGAGAAACCTCAATTCCACTTGGATTTGAGGTTTTGTTTAGTGTTGCCTGATAATAACTTTCTGCTTGACTGATGGCTACTAATTCTGATAGTGATACGTGAATGTCAATCACAAGTGGAAATAGACACACAAACTCTAGGACCCATTAAGACGGTTGCCATGATCGCATTCCCAAATGTGTGTTGATTCAAAATATAGGCTAAAGAGATTTAATTGCTTTCTGGATGGGAAACATTTATGATTTGAGTTTGCTGTTTGGGGCATGCAAAAGAGAAAAGAGGAGGAAGAGAAGCAGAGGGGCCTCAGGGGATAGGGAGAGCATCATGCCCTGCTGACAGGCGCAGAGAACAGACCCAGCATCTGTGGAAGGAAAGCTGAGTATTTAGAAACAAGGTGGTAGGAAATTAAAGCACAAAGAGACGGTTAAGATGCTCAGGGAAATAGGCCAGGAAACTGATTGAATTTGTCTCAGTCAGGAGCTGGCTGCATCTCAAATTACAGATGGAGCCCACCAGCCTTCCTTTTCTCCCTCTTCTCTGAGCCCATTGGTGTTGATTTGGTCTTAAAGCATGGAAGGAGCCCTCATGGAGCCCAGCTACATGTCATGCGGTGAAAATGAGCACTTAAAATGTAAACAGTTCTCCCAACTGCATGTGCTCCAGGCAAATGGGTTTGGAAGAATTTCACCCATTGTCCTCATGGAGTGACTGCTCTGTGGGGTACCTCTGGGACCAACTAGGCTGGGGTTTTCACTGTGTTTGTTTTTTGTTTTCTTTTTCAGATAAGCAAACTGAGGCTTAGAGAGGACAAAGAATTTGGGTGGCATTCTACTGTTATGCTCAAGCAAATGGGCTCAAAATCTGGATCTGCCACTTGGCAAATCGCTGGGTGATTTGGGCCAGTTTCCATCTCCCTAAGCCACTGCTTGTTTTTCTGTAAAGCAGGGATGAAGACAAGAATATTGATGACATAGCATTTACTATTAGGCTTTACTGGGAGAATGCATGCAAAACGCACTCCATTTATTTAACGTAGACTCATTGAGCACCTTCCATGTCCCAGATATTGTTTTAGGTGCTACCATAGCCTTGCTTTTTGCCCTTGGGTGACAAACATAGCTAACAGAGGCAGAGGCTGACCTTTCTCAAACGTCTACTGGGGGCCAAGTTCCTGTGCTTATCTCTTACATGCACGTCTCATTCTATCAAACAGCAACCCTGAGAGGCAGGTACTATTTTTTTTAATTATTTTTAATTTTTAATTTTTTTAATTTTTAAAAATTCTTTCTTTCCTTCTTTCTTTATTTTTTAATTTTTTTTAGGCAGGTACTATTTTTATCTCCATTTTGTAGATAAGGAAACAGGTTTAAAGAGAGGAATCAAGTAACTTGCCCAGGGTCACACATCTAGTGGGTGGCTGAACTGGGATTCATTCAATCGATCCTTTCAATAAATATTTACTGAGCACCTACTATTGTGCTAGAGGCAGGGAATGCAATGATGAACAAACAGGACAAGTCCTAATGGGGCTTATGTTCTAGCTGGGAGTCAGGCAGCAGCTAACTGCTCAACGACAATTTAGTTCTGTGACAACTTTTAGGAAGGAGATATGTGAAGGCTAAGGGTGGGATCTGACCCGGTTTGAGGGGGTGACATGTAAGCTGAGATTTGAAGGGCGAGCAGGATCTGAGCAAAAGGGTGAAATGTAAAGAACATTCCAGGCTGGAGGCCATTTTCACAGTATAGTTGCTACTCGTGCTCATCCTTAGTCTATTAAAAAAACAGTACTATGTAGAAAATGGATAACCAACTACCTACTATAATTCTCCACGCTCTACCTACTGTAGAGCGTGGAGAATTATACTCAATATCTTGTAATAACCTATAATGGAAGAGAATGTAAAAAAAGAATATATATATATGAATCACTTTGCTGTACACCTGAAACTAACATGACATTGTAAATCAACTATATTTCAATAAAAATTTTAAAAAAATAGCGTTGGCTCCAACTCCAGTTGTGGGAGAATCCCGTTCCTTGTTCTCCCAGCTCAGCTGACAGCCCTGAGCCCTGGCGGACACGTTTTCTCTGTAAGTGGGGTCGACATCATCTTATAGAATGAATCTTTTTCCCGAGTGAAGGCTTGTGATTGGTCTTTGGCAAATTGCAAAACTAAAGGCATTGTGTGTGTGTGTGAGTGTGTGTCTTGTAGCTGTAAAAATGCCATCTCCAATTATATCTCTTAACCATCCCAATTCTCAGTCCTTTTTCAGTGAGCAGGTAGTGAAGATGGTTGTTTTGAGTGACAGAGAAGCTGACTAGCTCTTGGCAGTGAAACCTGAAAAACCCCCTACTTTCTTAACCACAGACAGAGGAACCCACTTGGCCTCAGGGCCAAGGAACACCGAGCTGTCAAACATGCCTGGGAGAGTGACAGGGCCATCTTCGTGATTTCTCTTTGAGGGGGAGGAAGAGGACAGGCAGCAAACTCAGATCCAGAGGACTTTGAATTAAAAATGAGGAGGGTGGGGCTTCCCTGGTGGCGCAGTGGTTGAGAGTCCGCCTGCCGATGCAGGGGACGCGGGTTCGTGCCCCGGTCCTGGAAGATCCCACATGCTGCGGAGCGGCTGGGCCCGTGAGCCATGGCCACTGAGCCTGCGCGTCTGGAGCCTGTGCTCCGCAACGGGAGAGGCCACAACAGTGAGAGGCCAGCGTACCGAAAAAAAAAAAAAAAAGAGTTTTCTCCTCTCCATCCTCCCGACCCTCCAGGAACTCTTGATCTAATGCAGGAAGCAGATGTGTTTAAACAAGCAACTTTAACATGAAGTAAACTGTGCTCGGTGCCCATCACAGTGCCTGCCCCACAATGGCACCTAAAAAGGTTTTGTTGAATGATTGTCTGCCTCCATGAATGAATGAATGAATGAATGAATGTCTCTGAAAAAGCACCAGACAGACTCCAGTGTGCGAAAGCGAACTATGTTGTTAAAGTGTGCACTGAGCTTGGGGGTTGACGTATATAAGACTTGACTGGATGAAGAAGAAGGGGAAAAGGAGAGATATGGAGTCATGGGAAAACCTTGATGTTCAGATTTGGGGGCCCACTTTTAAGCATGACTGCATCTCTACCTGCCTTAGAATATTGTGGCGGTCGTATTGTATTCTGCAGTGCTGCTTAAACTTGAGTGTGGATTGGATTTGTCTGGAAAACTTGCTGAAACCCAGATTTGGCGACCCCACCCACAGTTTCTGACATAGTAGGTCTGGGGTGAAACCTGTTGACTGAAAAGAAAATACCCATACCATCTAAAAGTCATGTTTTATTCGGGGAACTTCCTGAGGACTATAACCTGGGAGGCAGCCTCTCAGATAGCTCTGAGGGACTGTTCCAAAGAGGTAAGAGAGGAGCCAGGATATATAGGAGTTTCTGCTGAAAAACAAACAAACAACAAAAACCCCATGTAGTCAAACATCAAAAGATTACTGCTAATCACAAAAAATAGACACCTCAAGTTAATGATTTTAGCACTTTTCTGTATTTGGGAAGATGCAAGAATCTGGGCTCATTGAAATTATTCCTTAGATATGCATCTTATCTACAGCCAGTATCCAAAGCACATGCTTCCTGATTTTCTACATTCTGGATTCCCCCCAGGGCGCACCCTCAGGGCTCGGGGTATTGGGGGCCTGGGGAGGCAGCTGCCATGGCTGATGGCTTGATGGCAGGCAATATTCCTTGTTTACTGGAATGGCAGGTGACAGTTTTTGTTTACTGGAGTGGCAGGCATTTTTTGTCCGCAGTGCTTCCTCTTGGTCATAAATATGACCAAGGTTTGGGAGGCATTTCTTGACCAACTAGTCCCACAGCACTAGGAATTCTCTTTCCTAGGTCAAGCCCAAGAACTTGCATTTCTAGCCATTTCCCATGTGATGGTGATGATGCTGGTCCTGGGACCACACTTTGAGAATCATGGGCAGAGTGCCTTAGAATAAGAGCTCTGGATTCAAACCGCTTAAGTTTAGGACTGCCGGATAAAAAACAAGATGCTCAGTTAAATTTGAATTTCATATAAACAACAAATGCTTTTTTAATATACATATGTCCCATGCAAAGAGACATTCTGTATTTTTATGGGCTGCATCTGCAACCCTATTTGGTATAATTCCCAGCATAGTGGCTCTGGAGCCCTGTTATTTAAGGCAAGTCATTTACGCAATTTGTGCTTCAATATCTCCATCTACAAAATGGGGACGGTAAGGATGCCCCCTACCTCCTAAAACGCTTGAGATGATGAAATGATCATGTAAGGACTTGCCGCAGAGCCATGCCTGTGGCAAGTGCTCTGTAAATGTCAGCTGTTATCATTCACCATTAACCTCAGCTGAGTAACGTTTTGGGGAAAAAACGTTATGCAGAGAGTGGTCTGTGAAAGGACTCTATGATTCAGCCTTTTAAATTTTAAACTAAAAAATATTTCTCTTAGAAAAGGTCCTTTCAGCTGCCCCCTCCCATTTCTGTAATAGGAGATTATAAAAAATGGATTGGCTGATTACATCTGAAAGCTCTCCTTCCAGCAACTCCTACTCTGGCTGAGGGCAGGATTTGGCTGTCCTCTCTGTTGTGCCCAAGTGTTAAATGTTTCAGGAGCTGGCAGAGGTAGGTCTTCAGGGCCAGGGCTAATTCCTGCCTCTGGGAGACAGACACAGCCCCTCGCAACCTGCTGCTTGCTATTTAGAGAGAGAGAGAGAAGAAATATGAAGACGTTTCAGTGTAGAATCAATCTGAGTGTGACTCAATACCTTGGAATTAAACTTTCCCCCTCAATTGTTCCCAATGTATGTCTATCTGGTTAAAAACAACTGTTTTAGCATCATCAAAAAGCAAAATGGGGTGGGGTCTTAGCTGTTACCCACTCTCATGGCTTCCATGAAAATGTGTGTATATTTATATTTATTATGTGTATACATACGAATCAAAAGCTAGGAAAAGCTTGGGATGCTTCTTGCCCCTGTACTGCGTGGGCAGTGGAATCCCGGTCCATTCTGGAGGCTGGAAAGCTGGTGAAGCTCAGCCTGAAACGCTCATCAGTAGAATGAGTGATGCAGGGGGCCCAGCGTGGGACTAAAATGTCTGGAGATTTCACTGGCCCTTGGTAAAATAAAGTTGACTAGATCAGTATCTTCCAACCTGTAGGTTGTAACCTATAAGTGGCTCATGAAGTCAGTTTAAAGGGTCATGACCAGCATATATATATTCATTTATTTATATATATTTATAATTTTTAGAAAAGAAACAGAATACAAAACAATTGAAAACAGAGTGCATTACCGTGTACACAGGGTAAACATTGTATTGTGACACTTTTGATACATATGGGTATGTATGATAAATATAAATGTATGCACATTTACATGGGTCATGGGTCACCGGACACAGTCCAAAGAATTTGGAAGTCGTCAGAAAAGCGGATATGTACAACCCCTTCCAACTTTGCAATTTGGATGCTAGACAGTGGTTTTTAACCAGGGGCAGTTTTGCTCTCCCACGGAGATTTAGCAACATCAGGATGTTTTTGTTGTCACGGCTTTGGAGGGAAGGATATATGCTGTTGACATCTAGTGAGGAGAGGCGAGGGAGGCTGCTAAGCACCCTACAGGGCGCAGCACAGCCTCCCAACAATAGAGGATTATCCTTCCCAAATGCCAATAGTGAGGAGGTTGAGGAACGCTGTTCTAAAAGCATGTGTGGATAGAATGACGTATCTATAGCAGTCTTGTTATACTCCCTAGCACTTACTGAGCATTTAATATATGCAGGTACACTTCTAAGTGCTTACATTAATGAGCTCTTTTAATTCCTACAGCATGTGGGAGATACAATTACGTTCTCATCCCCATTTTCAGATAAGGAGACTGAACAGAATGGTGTGAAGGGCTTCCTGAGGTTACACAGTTTGCAAAATTGGGATTCAAATCCAGGAGTTCTGGTTCCAGATTCCTTGAATCAGCACATCACAGTTTCCAAAGCCTTTTTTTGGTGGTAAAATATACACAACATAAAATTTGCCATTTCAACCGCTTTTTTTTTTTTTTTTTTTTTTTGTGGTACGCGGGCCTCTCACTGTTGTGGCCTCTCCCGTTGTGGAGCACAGGCTCCGGACGCGCAGGCTCAGCAGCCATGGCTCACGGGCCCAGCCGCTCCGCGGCATGTGGGATCCTCCCGGACCGGGGCACGAACCCGCGTCCCCTGCATCGGCAGGCAGACTCTCAACCACTGCGTCACCAGGGAAGCCCACTTTCTACAATTTTTGACCACCCCAGATGGAAACCCTGTACCCATTAAGTAGTCACTCCACGTTTCCTCCTCTCCTCAACCTCCTGTGAACCTATAATCTCTTTCCTGTCTCTATGAATTTGCCTACTGTAGATATTTCACATAAATGGAATTATATAATATATGGTCTTTGGTGTCTGGCTTCTTTCACTTAGTATATCTTTAAGTTCATCTGCGTTGTAGCATGTACCAGTATTTCACTCATTTTATGGCTGATTAATATTTCATTGTACGAATATACCACATTTTGTTTATCCATTTCTGTGGATGGACACTTGGGTTGTTTCCACATTTTGGCTTTTGTGAACATTGTGACTGTGGATCCCAAGTTCTTCCATACAGATGGTGGAGAAGGCTTATGTCGCTGAGAACAGAAAACGATGACTGTTTTGGTTTCAGATACTGAGCCCTGTCATCTCACGGATTATTATCTTGTTTGATCTTCCCCACAACCCATTGAGGTTCACCCATTTTTACACATACGAAGAACAGAGAGAGTGAGTCACCTGCACAGGGTCATACAGCCAATCAAGGTGCATCATTCCCTGTCACAAAGGAGAAAGTTGTGTTTACATGATGCAGCAGAACTCTGAGCAGTGGCTGCCTGCTGGAACGGGAGTTGAACTTCATTCCGATTTGCACAGAAATGGTGGTAGGCAAAATTCCCTCACTACTCATATCGTACTGTTTCCAGGTGCTATATTTAGACATATGTGAAGAAGAATATGGGAATAAAGAGTCTTTTCACTGTGCAAGAAGAAAACTATTTTTTATCCCTAAGCTTCAGTGTCGTAATTTCCACTCATTCTCAGTTTATTCATTCCTTCAGTGTTGCTGAGGGCCTACTATGTGCCAGGGACTGCTCCAGTCATGGGATACGGCAGTGAATAGGACAGTTGGAGTCCCTGCCCCCATGAACTAGTGGGAGAGTCCACGTAATGAACAAATGAGCGAACGCAGGAGGATTTCAGACACTGATAAGAGCAGAAAGTTACACCTTGCTCTTTATTTATTTATTTAGATTTTATTTACTTTATTTTTAATGAAAGTATAATTGCTGTACAATATTATACAAGTTACAGATGTACAATAGAGTGATTCACAATTTTTAAAGGTTATACTCCATTTATAGTTGTTATAAAATGTTGGCTATATTCCCTGTGTTGTACAATAGATCCTTGTAGCTTATTATTTTTTTTTTTGTAGCTTATTTTATACCTAATCTTTTGTACCTCTTGCTCCCTTACCCCTGTATCACCCCTCCCCCCCTTCCTTCTCCCCACTGGTAACCATTAGTTTGTTCTCTACATCTGTGAGTCTGCTTCTTTTTTGTTATATTCACTAGTTTGTTGTATTTTTTAGATTCCTCATATAAATGATATCATACAGTATTTGTCTTTCTCTGTCTGACTTATTTCACTTAGCATAATACCCTCCAAGTCCATCCATGTTGCTGCAAATGGCAAAATTTTATTTTTTTAATGTCTCAGTAGTATTCCATGGTATATATATATATTACATCTTCTTTATCCATTCATCTGTTGATGGACACTTAGGTTGCTTTCATATCTTGGCAATTGTAAATAATGCTGTGAACATTGGGGTGCATGTGTCTTTTTGAATTAGTGTTTTTGTTGTTTTCAGATGTATACCCAGGAGTGGAATGCTGGGTCGTATGTACACCTTGCTCTTTAAACTTATCCATAGAATTTAATGATAGATAGAAGTCTATCCACAGAAGAGGTTCTGAGCCCTAAGGCTGGAGGGCAAACCTAACCCCCTCAACTTTCAAACTCACCGTATTCCCAGAAATGACAATGCATTTACTGCAAGGAATTGAAAATAACGTCTTCCCTGATCCTTGGGCTCCCTTTGGTGGGAGGAATAGAGCCTAAAGCTGGACTTGTTCATGTCCTGCTTTTTCCACTCACTTTTCTGGAGTGCTGTTTGTTTAGGAAAACACTTTCAGGTTTCAAGGTTATCTTCTAAATCAAGAATTGGCAGACTTTTTCTGTAAAGGGCCAGATAGTAAGTAGATTAGTTTTTGCAGGTCCCCACTGCCGTTATAACATGAAAGCAGCCAGAGACAATACACAAATGTGTGGACATGGCTGTGTTCCAAAGAAATTTTATTTATAGGCCTTAAAATTAAATTTCACATAATTTTCATGTGTCAGAAAACATTGTTAAAAATTTTTTTCCCAATCATTTAAAAATGTAAAAACCATTCCTAGCTTGTGGGTGGAGGTCTGGATTTGGCCCATGGGCCATAGACCGTTAACCCCTGCTCTATAGCATCCCCCATAAAGGATCTTCTGGCCTCTGAACACCTCCTGTTCTACTCTAGTCAACTGACTACAGCTTAAGGGAGATGAGTCCATTTTCAGAAAGGTGTTGTTTTTAGAAAATATCGATCTTGTATTGAGTAGAAATATACCTTCTTGTATCATTCATTCAACAAACATTTTTAAAAAATGAACATTTTAACTATGTAGGATGGAAGTTTTAGAATACACATGAAGGTAGAGAGAATAGTAGGATGAATCTCATCAGGCCCATCACCCACCTGTGCAATTATCAACATGTGGCCAATCTTGTTTCATTTTCCAGCCTCACTCACTCCATCGTCATGCACGATCCTTCTAAAGAAAATCCCAGAAATCGTATCACTCCATCAGCTAATCATTCAGTACACACCTCTGAGGGAAAAGGACTGAAAAATTTTACCAAGTTGCCATGATAATAACTAAAAAATTAACCTTTATTTTTTGATATCATTTATATCCAGTCAGTGTCCAAGTTTCTTCTACTTGTTTTTGTTTATAGCTGATTTGTTTAAATCCAGATCAAAATAAGATCTATGTGTTACATTTAGTTAGTAAATCTCTTGTCTCCTTTTTTTTTTTTTTTTTTATTTATTTATTTTTGGCTACGTTGGGTCTTCATTGCTGCACACAGGCTTTCTCTAGTTGCGAGGCGGGGAGGGGCTACTCTTCGTTGTGGTGCACAGGCTTCTCACTGTGGTGGCTTCTCTTGTTGTGGAGCACGGGCTCTAGGAGCACAGGCTTCAGTAGCTGTGGCACGCGGGCTCAGTAGTTGCGGCTCACGGGCTTAGAGAGAGTTGCTCCGCGGCATGTGGGATCTTCCTGGAGCAGGGCTCGAACCCGTGTCCCCTGCATTGGATTCTTAACCACTGCGCCACCAGGGAAGCCCTCTTGTCTCCTTTTTAAATAGGAGACTTATTGAAGTACAATTGGCACACAGTAAACTACACATATTTAAAGGGTACAGTTTGATAAGCTTTGACCTATGTATATAACCATGAAATCATCACCAGTCAAGACAGTGAACCTTTCTCTCACCCTCTAAATTTCTTTGTTCCTCTTTGTAATCTCCCCTTGGCTTCTCCCAACCCCACCCCATCAACCTCCATTGCAGTTCAACTGCTAATTTGCTGTCTGTCTTTATAGATTAGTTTGTATTTTCTAGAGTTCTGTATAAATGGAATCATGCAGCATGTGCACTTTTTTGTGTAGCTTCTTTTGCACTCATGACTAGTTTGAGATTAATCCATGTTGTTGGGTGTATCGATAGTTTACTCCTTTGTTGCTGTTGACTAGCATTCTATTGGATGTGGGTGCACCATGATTTATTTACCTACTCACCTATTGATGAACATCTGAATTGTTTCCAGTTTTTGGCTCTTCTAAGTAAAGTTGTGAAAAGAATGAAAGATAAGCCACAAATGGGGGGAGAAAATATTTGCAAAGCATCTATTCAACAAAAGACTTGTACCAAAAGAAAGGACCCTCACGTTTTAATAATAAAACAAACAACCCAAGGAAAAAAGGAAAAGAATTTTAAACAGCTGCTTCATCAAAGAAGATATACAAATGACAAATAAGCACATGAAACGATATTCAGCATCTTTGCTTAGAGAAAATGCAAATTAAACCCAGAAATGAGGTATCACTGCATACCTATTATAATGGCTAAAATCAAAAGGGCTGACCTATCAGTTATCGGCAAGGATGGGGAAGAATTAGAACTCTCATATACACCTGTGGGGATGTCAAATGGTACAGCCAGTTCGGAAAACAGTTGGGCAGTTTCTTAAAGTTAAATATGCACCGTCGTAGGCAGCATAGTTCCCTCCCCACCCCCACCAGATGACCTCATGCTAATCCCTGGAACCCGTCAATATGTTACCTTACATAGGGAAAGGAATTTTGCAGATATGTTTAAGAATCTTGACATGGGGGATATTATCCTGGATTATCTGGGAAGCCCAAGGGTCCTTATAAGAGAGAGGCAGGAGGGTCAGAGAGAGAGATTTAAAGATGCTACAATGCTGGCTTTGAAGAGGAGGAAGGAATACAGGTAGCTTCTAGAAGCTGGAAAAAGCAAGAGAATGGATTTTTTCCGAGGGCCTACAGAAGTAACTCAGGCCTGCCGACACTTTGATTTTAGCCCAGTAAAATGCATTCCAGACTTCTGACCTATAGAACTGTAAGATAATAACTTTGGGTTGTTTTAAGCCACTAAGTGTATGGTAATTTGTAACAGCAGCCATGACAAACTAATTCATATACCTACGTATAATCCAGCCATTCCATTTCAGGTTATTTACCCAAGAGAAAAGAAAGCATATGTACGTTTGTATACACACGTTCTAAGCCTTTTTAAATCTGTGAGAGTTCCCTCTCACTCTTTGGCTTCTGCCATTTATAACAAACATTGAGGGCCTACCACTTCTCTGATCCTACTCTTTAGAAATAGGAAGAAAATAACACTTATTTATCTTTCTTTATGGGGTACCTGATAGGTGCTTCCAGGCCCTGGAGTTCTCTCTCTGTCTTCTGGTTTAAACAAGTTCTGTTCTTTTTTTTTTTTCTTTCTCTCTCTTTTTTTCTCTCCCTCTTTTTAAAAATTGAAGTATAGTTGATTTACTCTATTATATTAGTTTCAGGTGTACAGCATAGTGGTTCAGTATTTTTATAGATTATACTCCATTAAAAGTTGTTACAAAATAATGACTATAATTCCCTGTGCTGTACAATAGTACAGTATATCCTTGTTGCTTATCTATTTTATATATAGTCGTTTGTACCTCTTAATCCCATACCCCTACTTTCCCCAGCCTCCTTCTCCCCACTGGTAACCACTAGTTTGTTTTCTACATCTGTGACTCTGTTTCTGTTTTGCTATATATATATTTGTTTGTTTGATTTTTCAGCTTCCACATATAAGTGATAGCATACAGTATTTGTCTTTCTCTGACTTATTTCACTAAGCATAATATTGTCTAGGTCCATCCATGTTACTAAAAATAGCAGAATTTCATTCTTTTTATGGCTGAGTAATATTCCAGTGTGTGTGTGTGTGTGTGTGTGTGTGTATATACATATATATATATATATATATATACACACACACCCCCCACATCTTCTTTATCCATTCACCTGTTGATGAGTACCTGGGTTGCTTCCAGACCTTGGCTCTTGTAAACAATGCTGCTTCGGACGTTGGGGTGCATTATCTTTTGCTCTGTTTTTCCACACGGTCTTCATCTGATTGTGTGGAAGTCTCTCATAAGGTGCTGTGATCCTGCGAATTTTACTCAGAACCCCGGTGTGGTTTTTCAGGGTGCTCAGGGTAATCCAGGATAGGATGTGTAGGATGTTGTTTTCCCTTCCCAGGATCCTTCAACTTTTTTGAGTAAAGACACCCCAGTTTTCATTTGGGGCACCATCCTCCCTCTCTTTTTAGATCATGTGGCTTTGTTGTGGCTTGATTAACCTCACTCTATGGTAACAGGACAGCCACATGACCCGGGCTTGGCTAATCAGAGAACTCCATCACCTGGACAGTGGGGCTGGTTCAGAAATGGGCACTTGGCCTAAGCTGGGTCATTGTGGAAATGCTTGAGCTGTTAAATCACTCATCTATGGGTTTCTGGTGAACACAAAATCTGAGTAAAGGGAATTAGGTTATCCTCAAGAATGTTAACTCATACTGGGAGAATAAGATGGCAGGGAACCATTCTCAAGAGACACTGATGATGTGTTTCTCACCTGGGGACATTTTTGAAGACATCTAGGAAGAGCCTGGCAATGTCAGTGGCTTCGTGCATGTATTTGATCAGTGCACAAAGACACATCAGCCTCAGTGCATCACTTGGCTGGGCCACTGGTGATGGATTGGGACTGGCTTTCAGTTCTGTTTAGGTTTCCAGGCTGTCTGATCCTGACCCTGCTTTACCTACCCAACTACTCCTTCCATCCCTTTTACTCTCTTAAATAGAGGTCTTCCTGCCAAATTCAGACCACTGTCCAAGCCCTGCTCAGCTTCTCCTTCTCCACTGAGAGTCCTCTGACGCTTCCACCTCCAGTGGCTTCGTCAGTCTTCCAGCCAAGCTGCGGCTAAAGACAAAACTGTGGCAAACGCTTATTTCTGACTATTCCCAACCTTTCTAACCACATTTCAGGAACTTTGAGGTCAGATGTACCTCTTGTTTGTATAGAGATCCTGGCCGTTCTTTCACAAATATTTACTGTGTACTGAAGTTTCCAGATAGGCAAGGTCCCTGTCTTCATGGAGGTTGCGATATAGTGGCTAGGAAAAACATAATCAATAGGCAGATAAATGAGAATATGTCATGTAATGATGAAAATCAAACAAGGTAATGGTATAACAAGGCATGGGGGGAGGGACCACAGTAACATGGTGGTGAAGAGGCTTCTTTGAGAACGTGGCATTCGAATGGACACTTAACCAATAGATTGACTGACTTCCTTCCCTGTTTTTGGTTTTAGCTTGGTGGTTTGTGGCAAGGACAGTGGCCAGAAGAATTTCTAACTTCCTTTCTTCTTGTGCTTTTGCTAAATTCCTTCTAACTAGCCTGAAATGATCCGACAGAGTATGGTAGACAGCCTGGAAGAGGGCCCCCAATGATCCCTGCGTCTTGGTCTTCATGCCCCGGTGTAGTCCCCACCCCTTGAGTGTTGGCTGGACATACTGACTTTCTTCTGACAAATCGGGTATGGCAGAAGTGATGGGATGTCATTTCCAAGTTTGGTTTATAAAACGACTGTGGCTTCTCTCTTGGTGTCTCCTCTCTCTCTTTCATCACTCACTCCAGAGGAAGCCAGCTTCCATCTCAGGAAGCAGCTCTATGTAGAGATCCACACGGCAAGGACTGTGGGCTGTGATCTGCTAAAATCCACCTGAGTGACCTTGGACATTGACCCCCCACAAGTTGAGTCTTCAGGTGAAACTGCAGCCCTGGCAGACAGCTTGAGTCAGAGGTACTCACCCGAGCTGCATCCAGGTTTCTGAGCAACAGAAACCATGAGGTGATAAATATTTGTTGTTTTAAGCCACTAAGTTTTAGGTAATTTGTTATGCAGCGACAGGTAATAAATAGAGTCAAATAGGTGTGATCATTTATGGGTCAGTATGAGTTTGCTTCTCTCTACTGATGAATGGGGCAGATACCACTGTATCCAGGCAAATCTTTATTAGACTAAACAGCCATCCAAAGGAACCCCTATGATGGTCATTCAAGCGTTTTCACACTGGATTGTAATGGTCTATTTAGGGTATTGTTTACATTACTAGAATGTAAGCTTCACAATAAACTCGGATGTTTTATTTTTTTCCTTACTCCCAGAACTTCATGATCATAATTAACATGCTGAGAATTGAGAATGCTAACTTCTTTTACCTTTATAAAAACCCTATGAGAAAAAATATTATGTTATCATTTTGTAGATGCAAAACAAAGACAGGAAACCGTTGTCTAGAGTGATGTCACATATAACTGGAGGAGCCAGGATTTGAACCCAGGCAGTCTGGCTTCAGAGTTCTTAACAAGCATTGGTGTTTAACTAAGTAAGGGAGTGAAACTGACCTGTGACTTCTCAGTACTGTCTCTGGGAGCTTGAATGCGATTTGTTGGCGACATCTTGCAATCTAACTTTGTTGGGCTATTTGTACATATTCTAGAAGCATCCTATGCCCTTTTTCATCTTTCTGTTTACTCTACTAAGCCCTTCACAGAAGGCTAGGCTTTCCTCTATCTTTCAGAGTTATTTATGTTTTACGATACTCTCTTCACCAGGCATGTCAATATGCTATTTGCAAGCAAAGCCTCTTAGAGGCAAAATTTTGAACAATTATCACTTTAGGGAATCAGGTGACAACAAACTTCTCTTTAAACAAATCAGAAGGTCCCACAGGAAAAATCTTTAAGCTCGTCATTGTATTGGAGACTCTCAAGGGGCCTCTCTGACTCTGGGCTGCCGCGCTGAGACATTTCAAACACAGACTCATGATTTCCTCTGGTTGCTGAGGCCCAGACTTCAGAATAGATAATGTGGCTTCATGCGTGTTCCATAGGAATGTGCCTGGAAAAGGATGATTACATTTCTTTTAAAAAGTATTGGCATTTCCACTCTCCTCCAACTGGCCCCCCACTGGCTTAATGTGGGTTGTGATGTAAAGGAGAAGGGTGGAACAAAACTTTCAATAAAACATTTTGACTCACTCTCTATAATGTGATGTTGGCTTGGTTTGGCCTTGATGAATTCAGCACTTTAAAGGGTATGTCAACACAGTAAATTTTATGCCCTCAATAAAACTTGTGAGTGAGCTCAGTGAGAAATTCCAAGGTCTGGGAAGGCAATTAACGTTTGAAATATATATTGAGTTGTTTACTGCGACATTTTATGTGGCCACCGAGCTGTACCCAGGACATCAGGAGGGAAGATTTTCCCTAGGAAACGCAAGGTTTGCTTTTCAAATAGCGTTGCCATGTCAGATTGTTCCCTGAATACAGAGGAATGTAAGAAATGGCTGCCAATGAAAATCCAGCTCTCTAACCACATCATGCCATTCTTGTTTTCTGTTCCGACTGGCAGTAATCTCTTGGAGGGTATTTGTTGTCAACATCTTAGCAACTTGATTTCATTGGACCATTTGTATCACTGTTTGCTGTAGTTCTCTGTGTGTCGGGGGTGCATTTGACTTGAGTACAAGCCCCGTCCCTATCTCTTAGTCAATGTGTGACCTTACAGGAGTCATATTACCTCTCAACTTCACTTTCTGTTGTGAGAATTAAACAAAAACAACATGTTCTAAAATACCCTGTTAATTATAATGTGATTTATAATTTAGGAAATTACTATTCTTTGTGTAGGATTAACAAGCTCTTTCTGAGGATGGCACATAGAATGAGGGAAGATCCAAAAATGTAAGCTGTATGTATTAGTTAGTGTTGCATCAATGCTGTGTGACAAACAACCTCAGAATCTCATTGGTTTACAACAGTATTTTTAAAGTATATATTATTTTATTACATACATTTATGTATTTTTGTTTATTTTTTGGCTCCTCGGTCTGTGGCTTGGCTGAGATAGCTGTACTTCAGGATGCAGACTGAGTTTAGGTCTACTCTAGGTGTACTACCTGGGGCGTGCCCTTTCATGGATGGTGACAGCAGTGCAAGAAGGGTGATCAGAAACACAGGATGCCTCTAAGTCCTAGCCTCTAAACTCGTACACATTTGCCCACATTCCGTTGGCCAAGGCCAGTCATATTACCAATCCACCATCAACGAAGCTGGGAAGTACACTCCATTGACAGTGATCCCTTTCAAGAGAGAAGGGAAACTTGGGGAAATATAATATCACCTACCATACAATATTTGTATAAGTACAAAGAAGTAAGAATCTGAGGTCATTAATATAAACAAAAGGCACCTAAGAAACGTATTGTTTTCTCTCTTTTACATTGAAGCCTCAAATAATTTGAATTGACCTTCCATTCTACAATCCACATAAGCATTGGGTGCTTTCTTTTCCTTGAATTTGATGAAATTATGGATTCTGGTTCCATCAATGACTCATTTTTCCTTTCAGAAAGTCGTGTACTTATTATTCAAGTTCTCTGAAAACTCGTTGGCTAATTGTGAAATGTCTAGTTTATCAGTTCACCTTTAAATGTCAATGACCAGTCAAGATAGTAAAAGAGTTACGTGTTTACACATCTATTCAAATCAAGTGATACTACAGTGTGCATGAGACCAGGAGTTAGGACGAAATCCAAGGTGGGGTCCCAGCTCTGCCACTAATTTTCGACATGTCTGCGATATTCTCTCAGGATAATCTAAGAGAAAGGAAGTGGGGAAGCTCCAGAGCAAATCATTTAATGATGCTGACTCTTCTCAGTAATCTCTCAGGGCAGAAGTCATTGTCTAAATAAGCATTCCTTTCCAACTGCAGTGTAACCATTTTGCCTAAAAGTTGGCAGATGTTACTTGCCTCAGGGTGTGAATATCTTAAGGAAGATTTTTTTAAATGTAGTGTTTAAAAAATCTATAACAATTATGCAGGTTTTTTTTAAAGTTCATATAACAATTTCACTGCTTTTTGCTCATTAAATATTTCTGTTTTTCTCATTGTTGATCCAGTAATTTGACTTCTAAGGAAATAATCAGAGATGAGGAAAGAGGTTTATGTACCAAAATGTTCATTGTGACACTTTAAAAAAATTAAAGTGAAAAATTGGACAGAAGCTAAATGTCTAATAATAAGGGACTGGGAAAATTATTGTAAATCTACTTAATAGACTATAATGCAGATGTTAAAGTGATGTTTTAAACAATTTTAATGACTTGAGAACATTCTCATGATATAATATTAGATGAAATATGTAAAATAAGTAAACCATAATATTGTATAACCATCAGTTCTTTAAAAACGCACATAATAAGATTATAAGAAAATTCAGAAAAATGTGAATAGTGGTTATCTCAAGATTGTGAGATTGTTAGTGCTTTGCATTCCCTTCTTTATATTTTTCCATGCTTTCTGGTTTTGACAACAAATATTACATCTTAATTTTTTTCATTTGTATTAAAGTAATACATGTACATGGTTAAAAAGCAAAAATCTTAAAAAGACTAGTGTGAAATAGATCAAGTCTAGCGCCCCAGAAATTACTGTTCATTCTTTTTTAACTATTTCTTTGGGTATTTCCTTACATATGTGTATTTAATACGCTTATCCCTCTATTACTGGAATCATGAGTTTTAGAAATTCCCTATTGGCTTCTGGGTATGATGGTTGAAGGTTTAGCTCTTTTTAGTCAACTTTACCACTTTCTCTTCCTACCCTTAATTGTCTCAATTTACTATGTTTCAGTTTAATGATATCAAAATACTAGGTTAAATCAATAATAATGTTTATGTTATTACAACTATATAAATTTTGTTTATGGCTGAAATGTTTAGTTTCCTCTATATGTATTTCTTTTTTTTTTTGTTCTGAATTCCCCCATTACTCTGTTAATACCAGTCAATGATTTTCCTAATATACAGACACAGTTGCACACATTCGATTGGTTCTGTCCTTTTTCCTGATGACATCTCCTTGACCACTCTCATTGGATGACTCACTCTTTAAGCCCGTAGTTCAATATGGTTCTGGGACTTACTATCCCTGGTTTGCCATGTTGAATTCCTCAGATCCTGTTTCTTCCCCTTCCTTTATTTACCCTCTCCTTTTGGTGGAGTACACCCATTCAGTAGCTTCCCAAGAAAGAGTGCATGGGAGATAAATATTTTGGGTCCTTCCACATCTAAAAATGTCTTTCTTGTAGACTCCCATTTGATCGATGGTTGAGCCTGGCATAGAATTTTCCGTCAGACATTTCAAGAACTTTCCATCTCCTAGCACTCACTGTTGCTGTTCAGAAGTGATGAGCTTATGGGTCCTGAGCCATCAGGATACAGGCTGAATGGGACGGAGAGGAACAGAAGGAGCCTGGACCAAGAGTCTGGCTGGAAGGAAGGAGATGAATAGTTACAGAAGAAACATAAAAAGTCAGTGAATCACAGAGGTCAGATTCCAATGGATCGCTAAGGATGAAAGAACCAGGCAGGGACTGCTGTGAAGCAGACAAGAAATGTAGCTCAGAGAAGGCAGCTCAGGGATGCCCCACAGTTCCTGAGCCTCGGTTCAGAGTTCAGGCTGTCAGAGAAGCAGAAACTTCCTGATAGCCGGCCAGCTGAAGTGAGCTCTGATCTGAAGAGCGGCTCTGGACTCAGGTGTGTGCTCGTTGCTGGACATGGGTCTATCCTGTGCTGATCGCTCCCAGAGGGAATTCAGAAGCCTTCATTGAAACTACTTCTGATTGAGACAGAGAGGCAGAGCTCCTGGGAGCCAAGCAGAGGCTCAGAACTTGATCTTTTTTTTTTTTTACATCTTTATTGGAGTATAATTGCTTTACAATTGTGTGTTAGTTTCTGCTTTATAACAAAGTGAATCAGCTATACATATAAATATATCACTATATCTCCTCCCTCTTGCGTCTCCCTCCCTCCCACCCTCCCTATCCCACCCCTCCAGGCGGTCACAAAGCACCAAGCTGATCTCCCTGTGCTATGCAGCTGCTTCCCACTAGCTATCTACCTTACGTTTGGTAGTGTATATATGTCCATGCCTCTCTCTCACTTTGTCACAGCTTACCCTTCCGCCTCCCCATATCCTCAAGTCCATTCTCTAGTAGGTCTGTGTCTTCATTCCTGTCTTACCCCTAGGTTCTTCATGACATTTTTTTTTCCTTAAATTCCATATATATGTGTTAGCATACGGTATTTGTCTTTCTCTTTCTGACTTACTTCACTCGGTATGACAGTCTGTAGGTCCATCCACCTCATTACAAATAGCTCAATTTCGTTTCTTTTTATGGCTGAGTAATATTCCATTGTATATATGTGCCACATCTTCAGAACTTGATCTTGATATTACAAAAGTATTCTACATCCCTCACTCTTTCCAGCAACTTCTCCTTGAGTTCCAGTTGGAGAAGAAAAACACTGGCTTTAAACACAAGTCTTCCTGCAGCTTCCAGATCAGCTCACACTCTGCCACCAGAGTCTGTAGGGAATAGTCAGCTCTACAGGGTTGCTGATGGCAAGGGTTATGCACACCCAGAAATCACTATTGTGATCTCCATTTAAACAGTGGTGCCCCTGGAACCAGTCCGTCTGGCCTTATTCTCACAGTGCCATATGGGAGAGACAGACATAAATAGGTTTGGGTCTGAGGTCACATGTGGTTTTCATGCTGAAAGTGATTTTGGTGGAAAGGTAACAGCTTAAAACCTTCTAATGTTCTTTATTGTCTTCAAACAGCCTAAACCAGACATGCAGGAAATACAAGCGCCCCTTTTAAAGCACTGACCTTCTTTCAAATTAGTTTCCCCAGAAGTTTGAACAAGGAATCAATGGGAAAAGAAAATGATTTGGGATCACAGTTGAATGGTGGGCAGTTTTTCAAAGTGTTTTATTGTCTTGCAAGAGTGGATACGCTTGTCTGGAGTTGGCGGCTGCCTGCCAGGGAGGATTTCGAGCTCAGGAACTCAGCACTTCTGTCTTTCTAGGGTTGCATCTGCTCTAATGCATATATTTTTGCCAAGGTCGTTGCCACCATTTGTAAGACGATGTGATGATATAGTGTTTGACGTAGCCTGGCAAATGAGTTACTGGCCCACAGAAGAAATTTTTCGGTGACCAGCCCCAGCTTCTTTTTAGGATAAACCCAGGTACCAAGGTACAATGAAGCAGCATTTCTTTGTTTCCTTAACGTGCTGCTAAGTTATAATGAGAGACTTTAGGAACACATTTTAATTCTGTTGAGTCCTTGTTATGTGCTAAATTGTTGAGAAGGTTATCAAGGATTCCTAAGATGGTCTTAGATGCTAGAAACTTATGAGCGAGAGAATATAGCTAGAAGAGTGTAGAAAATATTACCATTAGTACTACTACGAACACCACCATCATTACTACTACTACTATGAATACTATGACCACTACCACCATGACTGACTTATTACTGCTGCTATTACTATTTTACTATTCTTACTACTGTTGCTGCTGCTATTACTATACTACTACCAGTACTGTTACTACTACTGCTACTATTATTACTACTACTTTACTATTATGACCACCACCACCATTACTACCATTACTATAGTTTTACTATTTTACACTCTTACGACTGCTGCTATTACTATTACTACCACTACCATTGATACCACTATTACTATTACTACTGCTACCGCTGCTATTGTTACTACTACTACTGTTACTACTTTACTGCTATGAGTACTACAACCACCACCATCATGACTACTGTTACCACTGCTATTACTGTTTTACTGCTATTACTACTGTTACTGCCACTACTACTGATACTACCACTACTGTTACCCCTGCTACTGTTAACTCCTCCTCCTCCTCCTCCTACAGCTACTACTACCACTACTACTAGCAGCTGCCTTTTTATTTTCAGCACCTTCTATGTGCATGCCACTGTATATATCTGATGTAACTTAATACTCACAAAAACCTACCAATGTAAGGAATGTTGACTCCGTCTTATATAGGAAGATCTTGAGGCTCAAAGAGATTAAGGTAAATTGTTCAAGATCACCCAGAGTGAGTGGCAGAGCTAGGGTTTGAAGCCAGATCTCTTTGATTCTATTTATTAGCCACGATGGCCGAATGAAAACACACACACACACACACAACATACACACACACACACACAACATACACACACACACACACACAAGTGGTAACAGAAGACTCACCTGCCTGATGATTGTAATTCCCACGAGAGAAGACAGGAACAGGATGAAATCCCACAAGGAAGTTCTTGGTGTAAGGACACAGCACAGGGAAACCCATCCCTTCCGAGCTCCCCAGCTGGGTCTCTCTCTTTCCCCTTCTTCCTCTCACACACATTCACACTCAGAAACACACACAGAGCATCTTTGATTGAGCGCACAATTTCGCTTAGCTGACCTATTTTATTTTAAAAAGAAAATGAGCTAATGCCCTAGATTTCGGAGAAGACTGACAAGTCTCCGTTTATCTTTCTACTCACTGCTCTCACGCTAAACCCCAAACTAAGTTGACAATTTTTCTTCTTAATAGGCTTGGGGAAAGGAAACCTGGGGACTCGCATCTGCCATCCCCTTCCTCCTTCCCCATCCTACTCTCAACATTTACACACAATACATTTACTGCCAAGCAGAGCCCATAAAAGGAGGTCTGTTAATGACTCCATTTGACAAACACGCTGATTGAGCACCTAGTAATAATAGCTAATATCTACTGTACTCTTAACCATGAACCCTTTACACACCTAACCTTATCCTCACCACAGTCTTAGAAGATGGTCCATTATCACCAGTCTACAAAGGACAGACAGTGAAAGCTTGGATGACCTTGTCTAAGGTCACTCAGCTCTAAGCAGTAGAATTATGACTTCACCATGTTATGCAAAATAATAATTATAACTTGATGGGAATAGTTTTGTGTATGTATTGGAGAGAACATACAGATAAATGAGACTCAACTCCTCACTTCAAAATTTCTTAACCCCTGATTATGGCAAAAGATGGGGACCCAGGTAAACAAAAGCTTGACCAGAGGACAAGGGTGGGCCAGGAGGTGGGGTAGGAGTTAGAAACCGGGCTGCTGAGTCTGGGCTGAATATGAAACTACTAGCTTCTAGGCCCCAACATGTGGGTCTAGGACCCAACAGTGGGTTACAGTGTTGAGAGACCACTGGGTTGAATCTGATCTGGGGGCAGAAACAGGCAAGTCTGGAGGGTTAGCTGACTGATTGCATGAATGCTGCTGTAGACAGAGTTGGGTTTTTTTTTTTTTTTTTTTTTTATTGGTACGCGGGCCTCTCACTGTTGTGGCCTCTTCCGTTGCGGAGCACAGGCTCCAGATGCGCAGGCCCAGCGGCCATGGCTTATGGGCCTAGCGGCCATGGCTCACGGGCCCAGCCACTCCACGACATGTGGGATCCTCCCAGATCGGAGCACGAACCCGTGTCCCCTGCATCAGCAGGCGGACTCTCAACCACTGTGCCACCAGGGAAGCCCCTTACCTGTACATTTTAATGGCATTCTTTTGTAGCTTCCTATGTTCCTGTCAGCTCCTTGACTGGTCTGTGGGTTTCATGAGAATAGATTGTGTGCATTTGATTCATCTATTTGTACCCAGTGCTGAGTGAACTGCCAGGTAGTAATTAATGAAACAAACGGAAATTTCTGGGGTGCCTCCTGTGTGCTAGGTGCTGTGTTCTGGGACTGCACTGACATGATCCCTGCCCTAAGAAGCATACAGTCTAGTGAGAGAGACAGGCATAAGGGAAAGAATCACACAACTAAATTGGAACTAGCACTGGAGGTACACAAACCTTTGAGAGCGTGTAGCTGGGGAGGGGGCTGATCTTGTTGGTGTAACCGCGCCCATGTCCTCTGCCTTCCTTCTGTCTGTAGAAAAACTTTAGTCAAAGAATAAATTTAATGAGAGAAGTGAGAAAATGTGGAAAGAAAGGAAAACAGTCAAGCAAGACAAACTAATAATAGTTTAGTCATTAAACAAAGAACATTTTAGTTCCTTCTCAAGGGCTCTAGATAATATTCTGAGCCGTATCCTTGAGCTCTTTTGCAGATACTGGAACCCCTGCCAGGTGGAAGAAGTTAACTGTACCCTGCCCACAAGCACATAGACCCCAGACCAGTTGGAACCAGAAGGTTAATGATGCTGACTCCCGATTACCTCACCACCAACCAATCAGAAGAGTGTCCACAAGCTGATCACCCCCTGCTCCTTGAGCGCTATAAGACTCCTCACTACCCGCTCCAGGGCGAGACATACAGTCTGAGGGCCTTAGCCTGCTGTGGCCACCTTTGCCTGGCAAAGCAGTAAAGCTATTTCTTTCTACTTCACCCAAAACGTTGTCTTTGAGATTTGATCTGGCACCGGTATACAGAGGCTGAATTCTCGCAACACTGGGAAGGTTGGTGAGCGCTGAGGATGAAGTGATGTTAGAGCTGAGGTCTGCAGGGAGAGTGGCCCTGGCCAGGTGACCCCTGTAGGTAGAGGAGAGATTGTACAAAGTTTCAGACCAGTGGGGTGGTTAGTACAGATATTGGGGGAAATGAAAAAAATAAAGGTCAGTGTGGCCAGAACAGAGTGTGTTAGGGCCAAAGAGAGAAAGGGGAGGCTGAAGTAGGGAGGGGCTTGAATCTGTGGGCCATGATCAAGAGGTTGGTCTATAGCCCGTGGTCACGTGCTGGACACAACATTAGGAGGTCTCTGAATATACAGATTTCCGCAGGATGGAGAGTTTGGTCCTCCACACAGAAAAGCTGGCCCTCATCACCTGTACAGTGTGTGCACTGCTGAAGTGGATGTGGATAATCTTTTTCACAACTCAGGAATCCCTCTGCGATGCTGGGGATGATATGATAAACAGAGACAATTCAATGGTGATGTCTTCTGTCTGTAGCCTGCCTTGAGGGAGGTAAAGGAAATACAGTCTAGAACTGGAATGTCTTCATTTTCATAAGCAAATGCAAAGGAACTTAATTGGGCCAGGACCTCTTCAATGCTGTGCCCATTTTTATGGTAATGCAAACGGTCTCGGCAGACTAGATCCCCGCCCATGAGCACAGAGTGTTGTGTCTGGCAGAGAAGGGAACTCACGTGTGGGACCCTCTCTGGGGCTAAAGTCTCCATAACTGCTGCTCAGATATTTTATGAAGAACTCTTGACCTCATTTCTGATCTAATATCAGTAGAGCAAGAGGAGGCTGGGAGAAAGGGTAGCATCAAGGATGACTTTCCTGATTAGTGTTAGGTGGATGTTAATGTCACAGACGAAGGAAAAGGAGATTTGGAGGGGAAAATGGATGAATTCAATTTTTGACTTATTTGGTTTCAGAGTCTGAAGGACATTTTGTTGGACACCAGAAGGTAGTGGGAAATAATGGCCCTGAGCTTAAGAAAGCAGAAGACTCAGAAATGTTAGAGCAATGCCTCCTTCAAAGCCTTTTGCAAACTGTGCTCTTTTCCCTCTCCTCCAGACTCTCCCAGCTCCACCTCTCAGACAGCTGTGAGTGACATTTGTAGGCATCGTTCTCCTGTGATCCTAAAAAGAAAGTCAAGCACTCTAAACACAACTGCACCCACACACGCTTTCCCCTTCCCCCACTATGTCATCAGGCAAAGCAGTGAATTATCCCCCCCACCCCCAAAAGGGTTCTGGTCTTTAATTCCAATATGTGTGTGTGTGTGTGTGTGTGTGTCCCCACATAGACAAGCAATTCTCAGACGTCAGCTGGGTGTCAGTTCAACTCAATTCTGACTCTACCTACAGCAGATCCTACAAGGCTGCCCCCCGCCCAATCCCTACTTCAGATGCCAGTCCCAAGCCTGGGTTGTCACCAGTGCTTCTGACCAACTGGCTCTAAATTGTGGATTCCAACAACTCCCTCATCAGGTTTGTTTAATTTCCTAGAGTGACTCACAGAACTCAGAGAAACATTTTACTTACTAGATCACCAATTAATTATGAAAGGTTATAACTCAGGAACGGCCGATGGAAGAGATACACAGGGCAAGGCGTGGGGAAGGGGCACAGCATTTCCCTGCCCTCCCCAGGTGTGCCACCTTCTGTGTTAACCAACCTGGAAGCTCTTTGAACCCTGTCCTTTTGGCTTTTTATGGAGGCTTCATTACTTAGGCACTACTGATTAACTCAATTGTTAGGGAAACCACTGACCAAAACCGCCTGCCCTGGCCAGACCAATGGGAAGCACTTGCCTGAGTTATCTTACAACAGGAGGTCCTGGTAAGGAATGTGGACCTAAGAAGCTACCACCAACAGGAAGAATTCAGTAAAGAAGAGAGGAGAATCCAGTCTATATGTCCCGCCAATCTCTCAGAATCCTCACTGCACACGCACCAGGAAGGGCCCTGAGTCACCAACCCTGGGCCAAGCAAGGTGACCGTCCAGAGACAACCCAGAAACTAACCCCATCACCATAAAACCCGAGACTGCAAGCCACGTGGCAGAGCAGTTCTCCTGGGTTCCCTTACCTGCTGCTCTCCGCTCGGGCGCCCCTTCCCAATAAAGTCTCTTGCTTTGTCAGCCCGTGTGTCTCCTCAGACAATTCCTTTCCGAGTGTTAGACGAGAGCCCACTCGCAGGCCCTGGAAGGGGTCCCCCTTCCTGCAACACAATAATCATTGGTGATTGAACTCAATCTCCAGCCCCTCTCCACTCCCAATGGTTGGGATTAAAAGTTCAAACCCTCCCATCACTCGCCTGGCTCCACAGGAACCAGCCCCTATCCTTTGGTAGTTTCCAAAAGTCACCTAATTAACATAACAAAAGACACCTTGATCGCTCTGTGCCAGAAACAGGGATGAAGGCCAAATATATGTATTTCTTATTAGAAATCACAATATAATACTCCTTGACTCATCATTGATTTCAATTTTCATAACTTCTTAAAAGCTTCTGGTTGTTAACTGTTCATGAGACCTCCAACTCATTCATTCATTCATTCACTCATCCATTCATTCATTCAATACTGTGTGCCAGTCACTGATGAACAAGACACACAAAATCTCAACTTAGATCTTAGGGAGAGGGAGACACACATTAAACTAATAATAACCAAATAACCATTTAAATTTGGATTTTTCATAAATATTATAAGAAAGAAGTACATCTTCCAGTCTGGTCTCAGTGCCTGGATGGAGAGCAATGCCATTTTCTGAGATGGGAAACGCAGGAGGAGGATCAAGTGTGGGTGTGACTTTTGGGGGCAAATAAAACTCAAAGGCGTATGAAGCTTACTATGTACAGAGTGCCATTCTAAGCAGGTTACAATTATTCCCTCACATAATCATCCCAGCAGCCTCTGAAGGAAGGATCATCATTATCCCCATTTTACAGATGCAGACCCAAGGCAAAGAGCGTTAAGTGAGTTTCCCAAGGTCACACAACTAGGGAATGGCAGAGCCAGGATTTCAAACCCAGACTGGCTGGCCCCAGAATCCATACACTTTACCATTTCATGTAATACAGACTCTCATCAAACTTTATTTAGACACCTTCAGTTGAAGATTCTGGTAGGATAGCTGAGTGACAATTTGATAAACAATTTCTTTATCATTTAAACGAGTCTGAGCTGGGGGATTTCTGTTCCTAACACATACAGACCTGAATGGCTGTCTGAAATTGTAAGATTTAGGAGAGAAGTGTTGAGCTGGACATTCCATCTGGTGACGCCTTCAAGGTCTACTTCTGGCAGTGCATTTTGGGCTATGCCCTCCCCTCAGGGGTCTCTAATCCTGATAGGATTTGCATGGACTATAGTGTCTTCTGGGAGACAAAGACACATAAGGGATGATTCTTCTTTTTAAAATTAAATCCAAAGAGAGTGTCTGCCTGCCACGTGGAGAGCAATATCCATTCACAGATTCTGCGTTCCTGTCCCCACCTGTACAGATACGTAAGCCTTAAGACCCTCTGAAATGACTTTGTTGTGTGTAAGCTAAGTTGGACGTGGTGATGGCTGTGAAAACTGGCAAGTCTGAACAGCAGGAAAAGCAAGTGGAGTGGAAACAGCTCTCTGAGCAACAGAGGCAGGATGTTCAGGCTGCCTGTCTTGGGCATCTTGCATCCCACTTGTCTTGTGGCAAATATTGTGCCTCTACCTTGTTCGAGATTGACTAAGACTGATTAAAGCCCTTTAAATGGCTCTTGTTGACAAGATTTGCTAAAGAACATTTTAATGACTAAACAAAATTATGGTGCAATTTCACTTGATTAAAGACGAAACCCAAGCCTGCGCAATTTCCAGTATAATGTTAAGACAGCAACGGAAAAACATATTTAAAGAATTTAGAACCTGGATTCTGCTGGAGAGAAGCACGACAGGGGGTGTGGTGGCATTGTGTGTGGATTTGCTTCTCTTTACCAAGGCCTCCTGCGTGGTTTTTGTTTCCTTTGTCCTACTGGCTTTGCGTGTTCGCAGTTGTCTAGATTGCTTGAAGGTGACCAAGAAAAAACAGATGTTATTTGCAAGTAGTGTTCTATTTCTAGATGTTGTCTGGACTTCACTCGGTGCCAGACTTGTCACGTGTGTTTGTCACTTTCCTGTTGAAATTCCCTCCATGGCTCCAGTCTGAAACTTCCTCCTCATATTGTTACTGAATCAAGTCCAACTGCTCGCTGCTCAAAAATCAATACTTGAGGGCTTCCCTGGTGGCGCAGTGGTTGAGAATCTGCCTGCTAATGCAGGGGACGCGGGTTCGAGCCCTGGTCTGGGAGGATCCCACATGCCGCGGAGCAACTAGGCCCATGAGCCACAACTACTGAGCCTGCGCGTCTGGAGCCTGTGTTCTGCAACAAGAGAGGCCTGCGCACTGCGATGAAGAGTGGCCCCCGCTTGCCACAACTAGAGAAAGCCCTCAAACAGAGACGAAGACCCGACACAGCAAAAATAAATAAAATAAATTAATTTAAAAAAAAACCTTTAAAAAAAAATCAATACTTGAGAGAGACAAAGGTAGAACAGAAAGTTGCTATTAATCAGAATGACGACAATCTGGGGACATGGCGAACTCAGTGTTCCCCAGAAGCCATCTCTGAAGAGTCTGCTCAGCCACAGAAGTTTTTAAAGGGAAAAAGGAAAGTGATCTCAGTTAGTCATTGGGATGGGGGTTCAGAGGCCTCGCCTTCATTGCCGTCCCCCACTGTGTGCAGGCTCGTGTAAAGGCTTGTAGACGTCTTGTGATTTTTCTTTAGGTGTTATCTTGTTCACACAGTTCGTGTGCAAGATTACTGAAAAGGGAGGCTAGGGAAGAGATCCAGTCCTCTGTTCATTACTTATTCTCCATTTCTACTTCTTTGATCTATGGAAAGAACCAACAGATGAGGCAAGGTATTGTGAGGTCAAAAGATTTGAAAGGTGTACTAGGGCCAGAGATGAGTAGAGCATGGGGTCTCCCGATTTAAGGTTAGTGACAAGACAAAGGGGCCACCTGCAGAGAACTCTTTCCTGCCCAAAGCTGCTTATGATATCACCAACACAACCTGTTGAGAAGACAAAGTGAGTCTATTGCTTATGGCTGTAAGGAAGAATCCACCTTACAAAGCGATGGCCGTGCCTCTGCAGGGAAGGGAGGGTCAGAACTGAATGGGAACTGGAGGTTTGATTTAAGACGAGGTCTTTCAAAGTGGACGCTTACTTAGGATGGGTAAGGCTCACGATGCAGCAGTTCAGGGTTGGTGGACACACAAAGGTGTGGATTTTGAGGCAAGGGATGAAAAATCTTGAGTATAAACTATCCATGTTTTTCACTGAAGAGGTGATGAGTCTTTTTCTCAAGTTCTTGTAATAAACGTCAGATCCTTTGCCTGAGCAGGAGACTCCCCCCAAAAAGAGGGTCACGCTAATGAAGTCAGAGGAGTAACAAAATCGTGTTCATATATCAATAGATACGATGTAGTTTTGGTTCTCAGAGTCCAGTCTGGGGGTAGATGATGTCGCTTCTCACTTCTCATGGTTAAAGTTCAGGATGTTTAACGTGGTCTCAGGTCCCGTGTGACGTACCCTTTGCTTACCTTTTCAGTCTCCATCACGTCTCACACTTAGCTTGTACTCTGCAGTTCAGCTCCATTGGCTTGCTATTAGTTCCTTGTTCTTCCCCACCTCAGGGCCTTTGCACATACTGTATTCTCTGCCTGGAATGCCCCTCTCCCTTCTATGTTTAGTCAGCTCCTTGTAGGGCTCAAATGTCACCTCTTCAGGAAAGCTCTGCCGATTCCCAGTCCAAGTTGTGTTCCCCCTCCCCTCATTTCCAACTCCTTTGACATTCCCTACATTTTGGAAGTCAAAAATGCATTTAATACGCCTAAACTACTGAACATCACAGCTGAGCCTAGACTACCTGAAACATAAGAACACTTACTACATTAACCTACAGTTGGGCAAAATCTAACACAAAGCTTACTTTATAATAAAGTGTTGAATGTCTCACGTAATTTATTGAATACTGTACTGAAAGCAAAAAACAGAATGGTTGTCTGGGTGCAGAATGGTGTTTTTTGTTTGTTTGTTTCTTTTTTTTGTGGTACGTGGGCCTCTCACTGTTGTGGCTTCTCCCATTGCGGAGCACAGGCTCCGGACACGCAGGCTCAGAGGCCATGGCTCACGGGCCCAGCCGCTCCGTGGCATGTGGGATCTTCCCGGACCGGGGCCCGAACCCGCGTCCCCTGCATCGGCAGGCGGACTCTCAACCACTGCGCCACCAGGGAAGCCCCAGAATGGTTTTAAGCATGGATTGTTCACCCTCGGGATCTTGGGACTGACTGGGAGCTGCATCCGTAGCTCAGCTTCATAAGAGAGGATTGATCGTACCGTATGTCGCTGGCCTGGGAAAAGATCAGAATTCAAAATTCGAAGTAGTTTCTACTGAAGGTGTGCCATCACTTTCACACCATCATAGAACTGAAAAATTCTAAGTTGAAGTTTCAACTTAGGGGACCAGCTGTACAGAGGAGGAGTTGGTGGGGGTCAGGAGTACAGGAGACGGGGCTAGAGGGGTACCAGAGGCCAGGACAGAAAGAGGACGGGTAGAACCCTGTGTCGCCAACTCATCTGAACTTTTCACAGAGAGACCAGAAATCAGGATTTAAAGTAATATTCTTTGATTTTAAGGTTAGTTCAGTAATTTGAAAAAATAATTAAGTACAGCACAGCTAAAACCAGTGGTTCACTACTGGAAGTGATGTTGCCTCCCAGCGGATGTTGGCAATGTCTCGAGACGTTTGTGGTTTCACATCTGGGGAGAGGGGTACTATGGGCGTCTAGTAGGTAGAAGCCAAGGATGCTGCTAAAATCCTGCAGTGCATGGAATAGTCCCCAACAACAGAGCATCGTCAAGTCCCAAATGTCAATGATGCCCAGGGTGGGAAGCCCTGCACTGAAGAGAACGTGCCCACACATGGAGTCTGTTGATGTGGTCAGCAAATTTCTCAAAGGAGCAGTTGGGCCAGAAGCTCAAGGACGGCCCTCTTCCCTCCAGGCCTCCTCAAATGCCCACCCATTTCCTTTATGCTTCAGCAGAAGTGATTTTCCACCACATGCCTAACACCCCTCATTAAGTAATCACCACCCACAGCCCCTCATTTCCACGTCTGTAACCACCCAGGTACAAAAGATACCTGTTCACAAGAGGCAGATGGAGATCAGCCAATTACAAGGCTATTAGACTAAACTCGGGTGCCTTCCCTATCTCACCTCCTTGGGCCGCACACTTCAGCTTGGTAGGTTTGTGCCTACTCAGCCCTTTAGCCCAATGACTGACCAGCCTGGTTCTCTAATTCTTGATGGTAGAGCACAGTTTCCGGTCCTAAGCCTAAATAGTTCCACTGATACTTTTTAAGCAGCAGCGGCAGCAGCAGCAAAATCCACTCTTTTGCAAACTGTATTCATAGCTGATTATATGAATCATGTTTCAATTGCCTTTGCCTCACTAAAATGAGAGGAAAGATAAGTAATTTTGGATAGACCTTTGTTGTTATGCCAGAGTATGTCTAAAGCAACCGTTTTTGGGTAGATGAACTAGGAGTTGCAAACTGAAAGATGCCCAGGCAGGTATGGGAAGGCAGGAAGCAGGTCCTAAAAAGACAGACTGGTAGAACTGGACGGGCTCGCCCAGCTAGAAGGGACATCTGTCCCTCGTGTCTGACCAGTGCTGCAGAGTGGCAGCTGGGTCCAATGTGGCAAGATCTTTTGACATTTCAATAGAACTAGAAATCTGAATTTTTAACTAAACTTATTTGTTTTAATAGACCCTGTAGGATTTCTCTGCAACCATTCGTGTTGCCTAGATGTGGCTTGTGAATTATCAGATGGTGATCGCTATTTAGATATTTAGGAGCTGTTTGCTTTCTGCATATAAGAGTAAATCCATCCAGAAAGTTAAACATGGGCCAGGTTAAGAAGGAAGGGGTGGTAGATTCCAGACTTGGAAGAAGAAATGGTTTTCCTACCCCTGAAACAAAGCCTCACCAACCTCATCACCATCACAATGGTCACGTGAGTGCTGGGCATCTTATCAGGGTGACCTCGTTTGTTTTTTACAGCACCCTGGGAAATATCCCCTCAGTTTTGCAGATGAGAAGCCCAAGTCTCAGAGAAGTAACTGCTCATGATCACACGATAATAGTAACTTCCCACCTGACAGTATTTGAGCCTGGGTCTATGTGAGCTTTTTATCCATTGCCCACTATTGACCATAGACGTGGTTTGGAATTGAGGATGAGTGTTTCAGAGCTTCAGAATGGTATTTTTGATAGTTTTTGACCATATCTATGCAGGTAGAATGGAACAAAGTCGATTGGATGATCAAATGAGAATCCTAGATTCCTGAAATGCAGGATGACAGCAGAGACAAAGTTGACCAATTCATCATTTTCCTGAGCAGTTCTCCACCCTTGACTGGAGGGAGTTGGTGTATAAATACCCCAGTTCCTTCACCACTCTTAGGTGCCTGTTCTACATTGTCACCTAGGGTTCCCCAGTAGGACTGGGCCCTGGTTGCCCACAGGAGTAACTTGCTTGGTACCCTGTATCGGCTTCTTTCCCTTCCCAATATCACTACTTTCATCTCTCAAATCAGCTCTGCATGTATGGCTCCTTGTCTCAGGATCTGCTTCCGGGAGCACCCAAACTAAGACACAAGGGCACCTCAAATTCTTTTGTTTTTGTGAAACTCAGATTATATTTCCTTCTGTTGGAACTAGGCATGTCACCAAGCTTTAGCCATCTGTATTTATTGTACTGTCTTATGTCATCATCGGGCAGATGATAACAGCATTTAGCAGTAGTTTTGACTCAAACTTATTAGTAGAACAATCAAAAGATGGGAGGGGAAAGAAGATATAAATCAAAAGGATTTGGCCACAAAGAAGATACTTGATTTCTGTGATCTCTGCCATGTTTCCATTGGTTTAAATATGATTGATTGTCTACTGCGCAGCACTGCCAGTGATAAGGGGCCTTTTTCTTTCATCTTTCTGCTTAATTTTCTTTCTAATGACTTTAAAGGAAGAACTCTTTGGCACTGAAAATTACTTTGGATTGTAACAAGAGAGATGCAGAACTCTTTTTCTATTTCTTTTAATGGTCATTCAGGGACACAGTGTAATTGAATTAAGACACTTCCAAGAGGTGAATTATAGGATAATAATTCAGCCCTCTCTGTTTAATAGGAGCTGGCCTGTGGCCTTGTGTCCACTAGATCTGAAGGGGTGAATTACTGCTCCGTAACTCACAGGGTCCCATTTAAAGAGACCCTGGTTAAAGAGAATTAACGTCAAGCACCAAGCTTGGCAAATGCAACCCAAGATCTAAGAGTGAGGAATGAGAGGAGCACAGGAATGAATTTGGAGACGTGACTCCTCACTTCAAAGAAGTCAGACATCAGAGCTTCAGTAAAAACGAATGGCCTCTCAGCCCAGCAGAACTCTGGGTATTTTTCACCAAAGCCCTGGAACACATGTGTGGAAGTCTTGAGCACCCCACCTTTTCAGAACTGATAAAGTAACTAACTGGGCTTTAAACCTAGCCAGGACACAGGCCAGGTGTTCAGCAGACACCTGCATCCTGAAGGCAGAACGGACAGAGACATCTTAGGGTACCCTGATGTTTTTCTTCCTGGTTTCCCCACAAGCATTTCTCTCACTGTTGCCTGAAATTTCACCATTCACAATTCATTTGTTTGGGTTAAACATTCAAATTTATTTTCTCTCTTTTTTAAAAAATTTATTTAAATTAATTAATTAATTTATTTTTGGTTGCATTGGGTCTTTGTTGTTGTGCGTGGGCTTTCTCTAGTTGCGGCGAGCGGGGGCTACTCTTCGTTGCGGTGCACGGGCTTCTCATTGTGGTGGTTTCTCTTGTTGTGGAGCACGGGCTCTAGGTGCGCAGGCTTCAGTGGTTGTGGCACGCGGACTCTACAGCACAGGCTCGGTAGTTGTGGCGCACGGGCTTAGTTGCTCTGTGGCATGTGGGATCTTCCCAGACCAGGGCTTGAACCCATGTCCCCTGAATTGGCAGGCAGGTTCTTAACCACCACACCATCAGGGAAGCCCTCTGTTTTCTCTTTTTAAAAAGCAGTCGACATTGTTCATAAATAAATGTGTGGCATTTAACTCACAGACAGATAGGAGTTCATATCTAAACTCCACAACTTACAATCTGTCAAATCTTGGGGGAATTGCTTACCCTCTCTGTGTTACAAGTTTCTCATCTGTAAAATGAGGATTATAATAATACCATCTTCTTAGGGCTGTCAGGAAGATTAGATAAAAGAATGAATATAATAATACTTAGCAAAATGTCTGACATAGACATTTTGATAAAGAATAAACATTATTGGAAAATATCCTTCAGAGGGCAATGTGCATGCCAAGAGTCACTTAACTGACTGCATTCTTCTTTTAAATTCTAGAATATGAATGTTGTTCCATGTAAGAAAAGAAAGGATCACTAATTCAGTAAAGTTCATAGATATCTCTTTCTGATGTGGCACTAATGGGTAGTTAGCCACCGCCTCTGAGGTAAATCTAACTTTTGGAAGTTTCTAGAAACCTAGAAGAAACCACCTCAACTCCAAAGTTTCCATCCAGTTTAGGAGGCCAGTGGCAGACAACAGAACCTGCCCCATTTTCACTTCCTCTGAGACCTCTTGCCTATCATTAGCCAACCTTCTGCTATCTGTCCCAAACTTTCACCTAAAGATAAAAAGAAAAAGCTTATAATTCACTACAGTTCATTAAAATGAAAATAAAATTTATTTTGCATAAAAATGAAAAAATATGACTCATTTATTATTAGCATATAAATGGCATTTTTAATGTCACTCTGCCTCAAAATCACTTACATTTCCAGTGATCACAGCACATAAAATTAATTTTTGATAGCCTTTTGTGATTTGGCTGAAAATTCCTATTTCTTTTTGTGCTTTAAACAGCAAACTGTATCCACCGCTATTCATAGCAAATTTTAGATAATGAAGCAATTAAAAATACATGGATTTAAGATCTTATCTCATTTTTTCCTTTGGCCTCTTTCTGCTTCATTATTCATGAAGGGATATGTTTAATTCAGAGTTAGTAATTGCAGATATATCTAGTATAAATTGTGCCTCGTATTCTTTACCCATTTCAATTTATTTTAGCAAATAGACCTCTATTTGAAAAAAAGTAGTTGAGAGTGGGGAGAGTAGGATAAAAATGCAGAAATCTATATGAGTGTGTGTA
The DNA here is from genome assembly GCF_963455315.2 of Globicephala melas. Classification (NCBI taxonomy): domain Eukaryota; kingdom Metazoa; phylum Chordata; class Mammalia; order Artiodactyla; family Delphinidae; genus Globicephala; species Globicephala melas. The sequence goes on from NC_083328.1 coordinate 23,933,078, forward strand.
TGTGTGTTGATGGGCATGCCCAAACAAGATTTCAAAATAATTGCATTTCCTAAGCATTTACCAAGAGCCACGTACTGTGCTGAACAATTACATGTGGCATTTCATTCCGTTCTAAGAGCGATCTTATTAGGGAGGTAAAGTTAGTGCTTCCATGGCTTACATATAGAGACTGAGGCTCAGAGAGGTTGTAAAGTTGACTGGAAGGCACACAGTTAGAAATGACAGAGAACCAGGATTGCGACCTGGTTTATCTGCCTCCAGAGCCTGTGTGTCCAGCCATCCATTACACTGTTTCCTGTGTCCTAGGACTACGTGCTTCTGAACCTCAGAGAGATTAGTCAAAGGCTTGAAATCGTCCTGCCGCTCCACCTCTAGTAGCGTCCGTAGTTCGTAAAGTTGACACCAAATATTTGGAGAATCACACCATCTTAATTTGGTTTGTTCTTAGGGATGCACCCAGTGGTTTAAACCTGATGTTCAAACTGGTTTTTAACATCTACATTTAATATTAGATAGATTGGCGGGTGAAATGCAAAAGGATTTCTCATGATTGGGCTTTTTTCAAAGAGTGTGTTTCCTTGGCACATGTAAAACGTTATTTGGGGTGGAAGAAAGCTTGATTTATGAAAATCCTACTTATGCCACAGAGAGGCAGAATTAAGGGCTGCCAATGACCATGTCTAGCAATCGTTTAGAGTGCACGTTTCTCAGCTGCAGAGAGGATTGTGTCCAAAAAATAGGTAGGATCCACTCTGCATGCCAATTGCTATACTGCCAGAAGGCCATGCCATCTGGATGTCATCCTAACATACTCCCTCCTTCACCCAGAGTAAATCCCTGTCATCATGTGTAAGCGTTATAACATAATCTCTGGGTCCCAGGCTTGGCTGGTCACTGCTTAGCTTGGGAAGGTGACCGTAAACCTTCTGAGCCTCAGTTTCCCTGAATGGAAAGGGAAAATAATTATTAAAATGAGGATAAATATGGCTGAGGATTGAAAAAGAGAATGCTTAGCAGAAAGTCTGGCCGATGGCAAACTCTTAATAAGGTTAGTGTTAAATAAGTGAAAAATCTATACCATCAGCAGAGAGCTACCTGTATTTTGTTCTATTTCTTTTCCTTTTTTTTTTTCTGGAGAAAAATGACAGGGACTCACTTTCCAAGAAATTACACTATGTTCAATGCCTTTCCATCAAGAGCAGGCAATGTTCCGTAGCCGGCCATTGGTAAGTATCAAATGGGCTCATGTCAGACAAAGAATGGCTTTTAATCTCCCTTTATTTGCCATGTCACCTGTCAGTGACCTCGACTGTTGCCGGCTGCCTCCTGTTCTGCAGTTTACTGATAACTGTGTTTACGGCTTTTGAAGTCATGTCTGCCGAAAACCACATCTGGTTCACCGCCGCCTCAACAGACACACAATGAAATATAAAGGCTAATTCTGCAGTGTACACAATCCGTGTCTGTTTTCCCAGAGGATTCCAGATGGAGTGAACTCAGCAGAGGCAGTTCATTGAGGGCTGGAGATTCTGGGGGAGGATAAGAGGACAGGATGGGACTTGAAATCCTCAATGAACTGACAGGGGTACCTTGACCTCAGACACAGGGATGGGAGAGGGTGCTCTCACCCCAGGGAAGGCTGTGATGTTTTGCAAAAGTCCTCCTTCCCTGTTAGTCTACCAGCCACTTTGTGCAGAGCGGGTCAAGATTTCTCAAATGAAGTAATATTTCCCAGCCTAGTTGTCTCACTTGCAAAACATAATACGAATATTGATGTCAGGAGGAAGTCTAGTGCTATAGGAGTGGCAGGAGAGGCGTTTTATACCTTATTAGGGTATGAATAATGGCATCTTTATTTAAAAGTCTAATAAAAATGTCAGCCACTGTTTATTGAACATCTGCTATATGCCAGATGCTAGTAGGCTTAAGTACTTTCCTTGCCTGGACACAATTCTGTGAAGTAGCTGTAGGTGTTGTTATGTCCATTTTACAGATGTGGAAATTAAAACTCAAAGAGGTAAAGCAGCTTGCCCAGTGACGGTCAGTCCTTAGCACTTGAGTTGCTTCGTGTTTTTGATTGTTGGCCTGTATCTCGCTGAAGTTGAATATATGCCTAGTAGTTTAATTGCCATGTCATAGGCTGTACATATGTTCACTGCTAGACCATTTTCCAAAGTCATTATATCAATCCAAGCAGCAGAGCCAAATGTGAAAGTGAGTCTGGCTGATGCCTGCTCTAATATTTTTAGATACAACAATAGATCCCATCAAAGTGCCAGGTGTAAATAACAGGGACTTTCCAGGAAAACTTTGCTCCTGGCAAGTAGAGAGTTTTTATTATGGTGGCTGCTTTGTTTTGTAAACATTTTTATTAACATATAACCGTAACATACAAACAACGTGGATAAATCTCAAGTGAAGAGCTCATTGAATTTTTACAAAGTGATTACTCCCCCGAGACCTGATCAAGGTATAGGACATTACGAACACACCCCACCAGCCTACCTCCAACTTAGTTCTTTTGCAAAACGATCTTTATCACCCCTTTGCATTTCCATACACATTTTGGAACCTTTGTCCACAACAAAAAACCCTGCTGGAATTTTGAATGAGATTGTATTAAATTGAAGCGTTAATTGAGAATTTTATTAGATTGATGTTTTTTCTATCCTTAATACTCAGAAGAATTCACTGGTAAAGTTATTTGGGCCAGAAGTTGGGGTGTGTGTGTGTGTGTGTGTGTGTGTGTGTGTGTGTGTGTGTATGTGTGTGTGTGTTGTGTACGTGGGCAGGAGGGATGGATTATAATTGCAGGTACAATTTATTTATTAGCTATAGGAGTATTCAGATTTTCTGATGTTTCTTGTGCCAATTTTGCTAAATTGTTTTTAAAGGAAAGTTCCCATTTCATCTAAATTTTCAAATCTATTGGCTTAAGCCTCTTTTACAATACGTTGAAGGGATTGTTTTGTGTAATAGAAATGTTCTATGTCTTGATTATGACATGTCAAATGTTTACATGGGGGTATACACTTGTCAAGTTTTATTTAACTGTACACTTAAGATGAGTACATTTTATTATTTCACCTATAATTTTGGGGAAAAAATGTTTAAAGTCCGTTAAAATAAAGCGTTGGCAGTAAACTAGTGGACATACTGCGAGAGAAGGTTTATTATTGGTGCAACCACGTGAGAAAACAATTTGGAAATAACATTACAAATTGGAAATGTACCTATGTTATCACTTCGAAATTCCACCTATAGGTACATGCTTTAGGGAAATTCTCCTATATACGCTCCAAGAGATAGCACAACATTTATTGCAGCTCTGTTTGGAACAGAAAAAAAAGTGAAAAAAATGTTATTATCATTCAGAAGGTACATGGTGGTGAATAGGCATAGTAGACACTCTTTTAACTTTCCCCCTCTCCTGTCTCTTCAGGAGAAGATGTGTGCATTTTATCGTGCGTAAGCTATGCCTCAAAATATACAAAATAATAAAAATTTAAGAGAGGACGATAATAATTGTATCTGCCTCTTAAGAGGGCAAGCAGAGCTTTTGGGTCCTGGAGGTTTGGGCGCCCTCACTCAGCACAGAGGGGAACGGTTGTGGAGTTAGAACGGAGAGGAAGTGATCCGCTGCTGGGATGGCTTGACCGCGAGACTGGGAATGGAGGTTGTGCAAGGGATGGAAGCCTCAGTGACGACTGCTCGTGAATGTAATGAATGAGTCAAGAGTATAGCGTGGAAATCTGTGGCTGAGTCTGTGGTCCATTGGAGACGAATCTCTGAGGGGCACCTCTGCATTATACAGAGTCAATGAATATGAAAGTCAGTTATATTAAATGATCTGTCTAAGGCCACACAGTCAGGAAAGGACAGGACCATCTGAGTCCAGAATCCTAGAATTTTCCATTACACCAGACTGTCCCCAAATGAATCCCTTCTTGAACCTACTTCTCAACTATGCATTTTACTTTGAATTTCAATGGAGATAGCTACTTGATTTGTATTCCTTTCCACTTCTCCAAGCAGTTCTAAAGTAGGTAGGGCTTGAGATGGTGTATAAGGAACGAGAGGTGACAGATGGGAGAAATCCCAAGTAGAAATGACGAATCATTACTGTAAAATTTGGGGTATATGTCACCAGTAGGAGCAGTCACTGTAATGTAGTAGAAAACTCTGATGGAGAAATGAGCAATGCCCTGTTTACCTGTAGGCTGGGATAGAATATAAAAGAATGACAGAAATATTGGCAAGGCTGGGGACCAACCAGAACTCCCACACATTGCTGGGGGGAGTTACTCTGGAAAACAATTTGCATCTATTTCTAATAAAATTAAATACACCCCTACCCTATGACCCTGCAGTTTAAATTCTAAAATTATACCCAAGATAAATAGGTACATATGTCCACAAAATAATTGGTATAAGAATGTTCATAGAGGCTTAATTCATAATAGTCCCAAACTGGAAAAATGCAAGGTCTTTGATAGGAAAATAGATACTTGGGGTATGTTCATATAATGTAATATCAATTAAAAAGTATGAATATGGAAAAACATAATAACATGGATGATTTTCAAAAACATTATGTTGAGCAAAAGAAGCTAGATACAAAAGAGTGTCTACTGTATCACCCAATTTATAAATAGCAAAAACAGGCAAAGCTAATCTATAGTGATTAAGGTCAGACAGTGGTTACATCCAAGGTAGGGGCACTGGCTGGAAAAAGGTCATGAGGGATTTTCCTGAGATGATGAAAATGTTCTATAACCACATCTGGATGGTGGTTACATAGGCATATACCCATGCATAAATCCACTGAGCTGTACACTTAAGATGTGTGCATTTTGGGCTTCCCTGGTGGCGCAGTGGTTGAGAGTCCGCCTGCCAATGCAGGGGACATGGGTTCGTGCCCCGGTCCGGGAAGATCCCACATGCCGCGGAGCGGCTAGGCCCGTGAGCCATGGCCGCTGAGCCTGCGCGTCCGGAGCCTGTGCTCCGCAATGGGAGAGGCCACAGCAGTGAGAGACCCGTGTACCGCAAATAAAATAAAATAAAATAATGATAACAACAACAACAGTAACATTAATAGTAACAGTAGTTACAGAAGCCAAGAGTTATTAAGCCTGACACTGTATTAGGAGCTTATTTTATGCAGCAGGTATTTTCCCAGTCACAAAACTCAGATGGGTGAAAATGGAACTTTATTTTTCTCTAACTGAATTTAATTTCACTCTCAAGCACTCACTTCCACTATACACTGGAAAATTGAATTAGAGGAAATGAAATCACTTGTGGCTTATAAGCCAGTCTCTTTTGGATACTACTCAGTTGATCCAAGTTTCTCTCTCCAATTGCTTTCTGTCCTTCTCACCAGGGATGCTTGAAGGTGCTGGTGTGAAGTGGAGACTTAGCTTTGGGGCATGCCAGACCATGGGGAGGAGTGTCATCCTCTGCTGTCGCCACCTTGTATAGTTGTGTATGCCTGTTGCTTGTATCGCTGCTGACCATGTTTCTACAGTAACCTTTGGTTTGCAAGTCAAAGTATCCACATCCCCAACCCCCAACTGTGAGGACATGTTTTGGTCTCCTGGTTCTCACAGCCACTTCTGAGCCTTTCTCAGGAGACTGAGAGCTCTCAACTGCTTTCCCCACACCACACTCGTACGATAAGGATTTACAGGTCTGCCCTCACCTCTATCCACCCAGACAGTCCCCTCAGCCTCTCCTACTCTATGGCTTGGGTGCCATGTTGGACAAGGATCTTCTGTATAATTCTTACAGACTCCTGGGGAATGAGGCAGTGGCTTCTCTGCTCTAGGATTCCCCCGAACTCATCTATGGCTTTGTTCCTCATCCTAGATTAAATTCATTCTGTTTACCTAGAGTCAGCATGTACAATCCTAGTAGTTTCAAATGACCTTCAAAAAACATCTCCTCCAAAGATAGGCCAATCAGTGCTCCAGCTGAAGATGGAAAACAATCAATACTGCTTTGTAATCTGGATAATAACAATGTAAGTTCAGGACTGAAATAACAGCAAAGGCCTGAAGCTGGAATCAATATGAATTAGGATTCTCTGTCCATTTATCATTAAGGCTAATCAGTTGTTGGCTTTGAACAGAAGACTCAGACCTTGATTAGAGCTGTCGGTGGTAAAGAGTCAATTAAAATGTGTTTGGCTGCACTAGTGTGTTTGAATTTCAAATCAACTGAAATCCTGGTGTGGCGTAAAGGGCAAGTTTTCTCATATGCAAAAGGAGGGAGTTGGAACAGACAGCTGATCTCAAAGTTCTCTTCCAGTTGTGAAGGATTCTCTTTGGTAATAGGAATGTAAACAGAATCTTAATTCATTCCTTGTTGACTTTAATTCTTTATTTTGCATAAGGGAGGAAAAGCAGCCCACGTTTGGTATTTAAGGAAAACATACATTTATAACTCATCTATATGCAGTCATATACATTATAACTGTGAGTCCAAAAGATACCTCCCTTAATAAGCAAGTGAGAATTTATAAGCTTGCTTTCACCCACCTCACTACCATTATTTATCTTATATTAATGGCCTTTCTACCCAGTAGACCGCTCTAAGTCAATTAACTTTTTTTTTTTAATGGCATCTTTGGATTTGGGGCAAGCCATTGGGCTCTCAGCTCATTTGCAATTTCTCCATTGTTTATGAATGCCCTGGTTTATGTCAAGAGGATGTGGTGGTTCATTTTGAGCCTAATTTTGGCTTTCACCTGGATTCAAAGCACCTGAGGATGTCTTATGGGCCTGGCAAGTATCTATTTGAATGAGCTAATTTTTATGATGGCAACAGAGTTGTAAGGGGCAATAGAGAAGGTGGTTTATACACAGGGTACCTCGGGAGAGCAACATAGTCATAAAGACTGCTGGCTTTGGGGACAGACATTCTTGGTCCCTCTTCCTATTTCTGTGATATTGGGCCAGTTGCTTAAACTTCTGGGCTTTGTTTGCATATCCACAAAGTGAGGACAATTACTACCAACCTCCTGTGGTCATTCTGAGGGTTCGGAGTAGCAGTGCATACTTGGGGCTTAGCTTGCTGCCCTGCACAGAGTTAAGTGTTCAATAAACCTTAGCTTCTATTTTAATGTCTGCCCCTTATCTGGTCCCTTTAACTTGTTTCTGAGCCTTCCATCAGAAGGTTTTCACAAAAGAGCTGTTTTCACAAGGGACCATGTGAAATATTAAGGTGGGTCCAGAGATCCTGGATTTTATTTTTGAAGTCAAGAGCCAGGGAAATATGAGTTATTACTATTCATGACCTCATTTGTCCCTGAAGCTGATGAGACTCAAGGGAACTCTGAATACATTTATATTTGCTTTCCTATACACATACCTTTCCTTTTTTTTTTTTACATCTTTATTGGAGTATAATTGCTTTACAACGGTGTGCTAGTTTCTGCTTTATAACAAAGTGAATCAGTTATACATATACATATGTCCCCATATCTCTTCCCTCTTGCGTCTCCCCCCCTCCCACCCTCCCTATCCCACCCCTCTAGGTGGTCACAAAGCACCGAGCTGATCTCCCTGTGCCATGCGGCTGCTTCCCACTAGCTATCTACCTTACGTTTGGTAGTGTATATATGTCCATGCCTCTCTCTCGCTTTGTCACAGCTTACCCTTCCGCCTCCCCATATCCTCAAGTCCATTCTCTAGTAGGTCTGTGTCTTTATTCCTGTCTTACCCCTAGGTTCTTCATGACATTTTTTTCCTTAAATTCCATATATATGTGTTAGCATACGGTATTTGTCTTTCTCTTTCTGACTTACTTCACTCTGTATGACAGTCTGTAGGTCCATCCACCTCATTACAAATAGCTCAATTTCGTTTCTTTTTATGGCTGAGTAATATTCCATTGTATATATGTGCCACATCTTCTTTATCCATTCATCCGATGATGGACACTTAGGTTGTTTCCATCTCCTGGCTATTGTAAAGAGAGCTGCATACCTTTCCTTTTGTCTTGGTGCTTTTCATATTGATTGAGCCGCAAACTGCCTGGAAGGCACCCTTAAGAAAAATGATTTCTCTACTCACAGAACACTTCTGACATCAGTGTGTCAGGATTTTCCCCACACCAACCAATTCTCCAATTCTCCAGACACCAACTAGGTGTCCTACAATTCATTTCTGATCCTAGTTATCCAGAGTTAGGGTGGATCCCACAGATTGAAGCCTCAGTCCCACAAGACTGCCCACCTCGTCCCCCAATTTAGATGCCAGTTGCAAGTCCCAGGTTGTCATCTGTCCTTCTGACCAACTGGCTATTAATTGGAGGTTCTCACACCTCACTCCTCTATATAATGGCTCACAGAACTCAGAGATCCACTTTACTTATGTTCACTTGTTTATTATAAAGAATATTATAAAGGATACAAATGAATAACCAGATGAAAATGTACACAGGATGGCATCTAGAAAGGTCCCGAGCATAGGAGCTTGTCCCTGTGGGGTTGGGGTGTGCCACGCTCCTGACATGTGGCTGTGTTCATTAACCTGGAAGCTCTTCAAACCCCATTGTTTAGGGATTCTCACGGAGGCTTCCTCACCTGAGCCTGACCCATCATTAACTCATCGTCTTTGGAGGATGGGGGATGGGGCTGAAAGCTTGGTCTTTCTGGTGACCCGTCCCCATCCTGAAGGTATCCAGGATCCCATCAAGAGTTTCCTTGTTAGAGCAAAAGATGTTTCCGTCACCCAGGAAATTCCAAGGGATTTAGGAGCTCTGTGTCAGGAACCGGGCGCAGAGACCAAATATATGTTTCTCACGGTGTCACACACCCCAACATTCTCCTCATAACAGCTAACATTTGTGAACATGTACCGTATGTCAGGCACAGTGCCATGTACTTTGACATGAATATCTCACTGAATCCTCATGATAATATTTTGAGACAGGTCATCACTTTATAGATGAAGAAATGGAGGTTTAGGGAAGTGAAATCATTTCCTCAAGGTCACGTAGCCAATAAATGAGGGATCTGGGATTTGAATCTTGCCTGCCCGGAGCACCCAAACTTAACCTCCACTTTGTCCACACAGTTCCACGGCCTTCAAAGCCCTCAACTTTTCACCAACTAGCTCTGTTTAATGAGTTGAACCCCTACATGGGTGATTCTGCAACGTCAATACTCCACATGCTTTCTCTCCAAAGACTGGGGCTGCTTAGATCATCTGCACAAATACATCCAGCCAAAAATGCCAGAGAAACGCTGCCTTGTGCCTCCAAGTCCCTTCATTTCTCCCACTCAGCACAAAGGCTTCACGTGAGAGAGGATTTGCAAATGATGTACACATACACCTGCTGACACTCGTCATTTTTAATCGAGACATCGTCTCCTGCTACCCAGCTTTGACACTCTGCTTACGCAGCCCTCTCTGGTATCCAGACAACAGCAATTTTCTCTGTTAGCCAATTACCCTTCACTGAATGTTCCAGTACTCTCATGCCTGCAGAAAACGTTTCTGGGGAAGGAGGCACTTTTCCCAGAGCCCGGATGGTGATGAATTGCCACCATAATGCTGTGTATTCACCTACACTGGGTAGATTTTCCTTTCCTGCTGAAAGAAGGGATATCATTCTGCAAATACACTAATGATGTGTAATTATCATCACTGCAAGCCTTCTACACATCTGGGCTAATGGCTCCAGCTTCCATGATGATTCTCATATTTTTTCCCAGTTCTGTACTTGAATAGTTCTGTGCTGCCCCTGGTAGTGGGAACAGTTGTCTTCCAGGTAAATTTAAACATCCTGGCTTGATACACCTGGGTTATAACATGTGACGATAATAGCATCATCACACGTTTCAATCATATCTTTACTCCTCTTGGTTGAATAGTTAATTCAGTTTTGTTAAAACTCAGTCATCTTTAAAACAGCCCTGCCTGACAGAAATAGTAACGTCAGGAATTCATGAGCAATTGGACCCCAAGGTCAAAAAAAGGGAATGTGTAGTCAAACCTAGCCTTGCTTGTCACAGTAGAGTGGGGCTTGGGGAATTATTAAGCAGCCACCAGGAAAAGCAGAGGAGATAACGTTCTTTCCATGCAAGTGCTTTTTCTCAATGCAAAATGCTCTTTGGAGTCTGTACGGGGTAGTTTCCACTCATTTCATATGGAGGAGGTATGCATCTAAGCCCTCAGACTCAAGTATGAAAGAAATATCACTTTTTATCTTCCTTATTTTAACTCAACTTTACCCTGAACTCTCAAACTTCGAGGTTGGTAAAAATATAATTTCAGTGAGTACTGAGCTTCCTCATCCCTAGAGTTCATTTAGTATTTGTTGAGTTGAATACTTATTTGTAGGAGACCCACTGCTGAGAAGCACTGATCTGTGGACCTTCTGCTTCTATGTTAAGCTTGGAGCCCAAGACCCTTTGGTAGGGCTGAGGGTCCCTGAGATTTGGGTCCAGCTTCCAGAGGGCTCCTTATAGCCTGTCCTGATTTTCCAGGCATTGCTCCTACACAGGCCGAATTTTCTACTCTTCAAGGGACCCTCATTCTCCATTTTCACCCTCTTCCTATCTCTTGAGGGAATCCCTGACTCCCTCTGGCTGTTTCTCACTGCCCTGAATCTGGTAAAGCTACTTCATCCCTTTCTTCACGTGAAACTTTAACAGAATATGGTAAACTTTACTGACTGTAGAGACTCTGCAGTCTGCTCAGTAAAGATCCCTGAGCTCTCTTTGGGATGGAAAACCAAACAAACATACAGTGAAAAAGCTACAGATTAATAATTCAAAAAAATGTATCTACCACAGGTAGAAGAAAACAAACTCAAAACATTAATTTCCTCCTATACTTTCTCTTGCAGTAGTGAACATACAGGGCTCAGATTCCATGGTAATTGGAACAAGAATCACAGAGCTGCATTCCAGTTTTTAATTGGATCATTAGTACTTCTTCAACCATCTTATCTCATGGGTATCCACCCTGCCTTTTATGGCTGGGGTGGTCCCCCCCACCCCGGCCCCCTCTTAGATCTTAATTTTGCAAATAAGGACTGAGAAGTGGCATTAAGATCAGCCTCATTATCACGTTTCAGTTTGGCACTGTGTTTCTCTCTCCGTCTTTATTAGCAGAGTCTGATTCTTTACGCTCATTTGCATAATTCCTAACGTCATGGGTTTATTCAGGAGGCCCTTTGATGAAGAAGATCCTCTCTACACCAAAGGGCTCTTCATTAAAATGCAGTGGAACATAGCACCTAGGAAAGCAAACTGTGTAGGTTGCTGGACCGCCTGGATTGAGTTCTGATCAGCCACTTCCTGCCTGTGTGACCCTTGGCAAGTTGCTTAACCACTCTGGGCCTCAGTTTCTCCATTTGCAAAAATGACAGGCGTGTGGCAACAGCAGCTCCCTGGTAGCACATAGTTCATGATTTGCCAATCTGAATTAATCTGTGGAAAGCACTTAAACAGAGCCTGGTATGTACTCCTAGGCATTATAATCATCATCCTTTTCTTTTTATTAATGTAAACATTTTGTTGAAGAGTGACATACGTACAGAAAAGTGTCTGAGTCGTTAAGGTAAAGCTCAGTAAGCTTCCAAAAGGGACACATCTAAGTAAGCAGCACCCAGATCAGCAAACAAAGCATGAGGAGAATTCCAGAAGTACTTTCATGTCCATTTCTTGCCACTAACCCCTTACCCACAAGGGCTAACCACTATCCTGGCTTCTAAAAACTGCAGGTTTGTTTTTGCCAGTTTTTGAACTTGATATAAATGGAGTCATACAGGATGCACTATTTTTATTTGATTTATTTTGCTTAATATTTTTGTGAGTTTCATTCTCTGTTTTAGTTGGTAGAAATAATTCATTTTTCATTGCTGTGTAGTGTTCCATTTGGGGAATAATGTGCAACAGTATGTTTATCCATGTGGTGCATGTTTGAGTTGTTTCTATATTTTGTCTATGAAGTATAGCCATGCTATAGTACATTCTAATGCACACTTTTTGGCAGAATTTGCATATATGTGCATTTTTATAGATCCATATTTCAGTATGAAATTGCTGAGTCATAGGGTATGAATTTGTTCAACTTCAGCAGACACTGCCAAACAGTGTCCAGTTGCTCCACACCCTCACCAGCATTTGGTATTATCCATCTTTTTCCTTTTAGCCAATTTGGTGGCTGTGTCATTGTATGACATTGTATTTTATCCACCAAATATCTGATACAATATTTTATTTTTCCAATGTTTCATTTTGAAATAATTTCAAACTTATAGACAAGTTTCAAGACTAGTACAAATTATGTATGCTCTTCACCTATATTTATCAACTGTTAATTTTCCACGTTTGCTTTTATTTTCTCTCTACATGTGTGTGTGTGTATATATATATATATATATATACACATAGTGTTTTTTAAACATTTTGTTTCATATATCGTGCCCCATTTACCATGAAATTCTTCAGAGTGTGTGTGCCAAGAACCATCTCATAAGTCACAGCAAAATAATCAAAATCAGAAAAAAATTCAGTATTCACACAATATAATTATCTATAGACTTTATTGTAATCTCGCCAGATGTTCCTATAACACCCTTTATAGTATATTTTTTTCAGGTTCAGTATTCAATCCAGGATCATGCGTTGCCTTTAGTTTTCATGTCTCTGTCTTTACTCTGGAATGTTGCCTCAGTCTTTCTTTGTCTTTGGGATATTGACATGTTTTGAAAAGTGTTAAGAATGTCCATAAATTTTGGTTTATCAGATGTCTCCTGATTAGATTCAGGTTATACATTTTTACCAGATTATTAAACGAGTGATGTTCTGTCCTTCTCAGTGATCGTGCAGTTGGTGTATGACATTGGTTTGTTCCACCACTATTGGTATTAACTTTGATCACTTGATTAAAGGTTTCTCCATTATAAAATTACTTTTATGCCTTTGTAATTAATCAGGAATTTTAGGGCATATACTCTGAGGCTATGCAAGTATCCTGTACCTCATCAAACTTACACCCACTCCTTTTAGCATCTATTGGTGATTTATGCCCAAATCAGTTATTACTATGATGGTTGCAAATGGTAATTTTCTAATTCCCTTATTCCTTCCTCATTAATTAGTTTGCATTCTACAGTAAATGCTTTCCTTTCCCTCAATTAATTAATCACCTCCTGAAGAAATAATGTCATTAGACTAACAAGAGCAGCACTGTGATACATGCTGAGTTGTGGACACGGCAAAGGAAAGCTCACCTAAAGAAGCAACATTTGAGGCTTCCCTGGTGGTGCAGTGGTTGAGAGTCCGCCTGCCGATGCAGGGGACACGGGTTCGTGCCCCGGTCCGGGAGGATCCCACATGCCGCAGAGCGGCTGGGCCCGTGAGCCATGGCTGCTGAGCCTGCGCGTCGGAACCTGTGCTCCGCAACACGAGAGCCCACAAGAGTGAGAGGCCCGCGTACCGCAAAAAAAAAAAAGAAAAAACATTTGAGCCTAAAAGGGGGCTGAAAGAGGACTAGAAAGAGTGAGGCAGTGGGAAGAGCAGGTCCAGAGGCTGGGAGTTAAAAGAGGGTCTGAGAGGCCTTCAGCCTGGTTGGAGTGTAGCAGGTGAGGGGATGTGGGTTGAGAGGGTGGAGGGTAAGCCTGGAGCAGTCATTAAGATTAATTCAGACATTACACTGGATTTCCCTATTTGGAAGACCTTTCTCACCATGCCTGCCCTTTCATGTCAGGCTCACCTACATTCAAATTCCCACCTCTTTCTTTTATCTATTGCTTTTCAACAAATAATCCCAAAATTTAGTGGCTTAAAACAACAATGGTTTATTATTTTTCATGCGTCTGTGGATTTTGAATTGGGACAGGGTTCATCAGGGTGGTTCTTCTGTTCCATGTGGTGTTGGCTGGTGTCTTTCGCTCAGCTGCCCTCTTGGCTGCCTAGGCTGGGATCAAATGTCCAAGAAGTTTCCCTCACATTTCTGAGCACTTCAGTTCTCCTTCCCATGACTCTCTCTGTGTGATATCTCATCATTCAGTAGTCCAGGCCAAGAGTCTCATATCATGATGGCTGCTTCTAAGAGCAAAAGTGGAAGCTGCCAGGCCTCATAAGAGCTAGTTCCATTTTCATTCTATTGATAAGTCACCAGGCAGCCTAGATTTCATTGGGAGGAGAAATGGTTTTCATCTCTTGATGGGTGGAGCAGCATGTACGTACAAGCAGGGAAGGAATTGGTGGTGGCCATCTTTGAAGACTATCTATCATGCCACCTCTTCCAGGAAGTATTTCCTGACTTTTCCAGGCCACCTTCCTACCAATATATAACAACTATTGTTTTGGGCCTTAGTTGGGCTTATGTTATACAGTGCTTTATATTATTTCCAAATCATTCCAAGTATCGATATTTTAGCTTCCTTGATTCCCTAGAATATTAGTAGACCCTAATTTACTTTAATACAGTAATAAATAAATTTGGGTAGGAATAATATGCCATTTATTGAATGACAACCATGTGCTAGGCCTACACTAGATACTTTACGTTAATTATCTACTATATCCTCTAAGGAATATATAAAAATCTCTATTTTTTAAGAGAAAAAAAAAAACAGGATCCAGAAAGGAAACATAAATTGCTTAAGATTATCCCGCAAATTTGGGTCAGTGTTAGCACTGATTCCCAGGTCTGTGTGATTCTAGAATTGTGTTGCAATTTTCCGACATGTAAAGTAGTCACTTACTGAGTAGTCACTATGTGCTTGGCCCTTTGCTTAGTGCTGGACATCCAGAAGTGCATAGATTTCTGCCCTTGGTCTAATGGAGAAGGAGGATTTGTAAACAAATAATGACAAAAAAATGTTTAAAGGACAACATGTTAAATGCTAGAGTAGAGGTCTGAGACTCCAGACCTGGGGTCATCAACTCTGCCAGAGACAGTGGGGGGAGACGTGACAGTGTCAGAGACATTTGAACTGTGACTTGAAGGATAAATAGGAATTCACTAGGTAAAGGAGAATAAGCGGGGAGAGTGACTGGAGATGAAGTTGAAGAAGCAGATTGGGTTCAGATTGTGAAGCAAAGGAAATCAATATTATTGAGTAGCCTTTATAAGTGATCACCTGCCTTGTCACTGAATACTAAAATATCTCTGACAAGGTTATTTTCTTTTCCCCGTTCTTATAGATGGGGAACTGAAGTTCAGAGAGATCAGTAAAATACCCAAGGTTACGTTAAATAGTTTGGACTTTATCCTCTAGGTACCAGGGAGCCAACAGATATTTTCAAAACCAGAGCATGACCTGAGTTGATGGAGACATGAATGCTGGTGCCGTACAGAAGTGATAAAGCGTGGGCAGAGGCTGGCAGTGTAGAAACCAGATCTAGGAGGCTCTTCCTAGTACCATCTATGAATTGATGAGGACCTTGATGAATTTGATGGCAACAGGATGGAGAAGAGGGGCTGAATTTAAGTAGCATTTATGAGGCCTAATTAATGGGATTGAGGGACTGATAGGACACAGAAAGGAAGGAAGAGTCAAGACTGATTCAAACCTTCCAGTTTGTGAAATAGAGTCACAGATGTAAAAAACAAACTTATGGTTACTGGGGGGAAAGGGAGGGGGGAGGCATAAATTGGGAGATTGGGATTGACATATACACACCACTATATATAAAATAGATAACTAGTAAGGACCTACTGTATAGCACAGGGAACTCTTCTCAATACTCTGTAATGGCCTATATGGGAAAAGAATCTAAAAAAGAGTGGATATAGGTATATATGTAACTGATTCACTTTGCCATACAGCAGAAACTAACATAACATTGTAAATCAACTATACTCCAATAAAAATTCAAACAAAACAAAACAAAAGCTTCCAGTTTGGAAGATTACATGTTTGATATTTTCATCAGCGGAGACATGAAGGCAACAGAGCTCAGCAGTTAAGCAAACTCAGGGGTTTGTGTCCTGGTTCTGTCCCTTACTTACTTCATGACTTGATCTCTCTGAATCTCCCTTTTCCACACCTGAAAATGGGAATAACAGTATTACCGAACTCATTAGCTGCATTAAATAAGCTAACACACGAGCAGTGCTTAGCACAGAGCTGGGCTCATGGTAAGCATTTAATGAATATCAACTACTATTTGTTCATTCAGTGGATATCTGTCGAGCAATTTCCACTTTCCTAGGTTCTGGGGATTCAGACTATAAATAAAATCGTCAAAGTTCTTTCATTCATGGAGATTACATTCTTGAGGGCAACATGAGAACACAATAATACAAAAGCTAACTGCAGAGAATGTGAAATACATGAAAAAAAAAAAAGATCCAAAAGGGCTAAAAGATAAAACACAGTTGTCAGGGAAACTCTAGGTGGGAAATAGTTCTTAACTGTAGATGACTTGTTCCATCCCCTCCCCAGGGGACATTTGGCTATATCTTGAGATATTTTGGGTAGTCACAACTTGCAGGGAAGTGCTAAGGGCATCTAGCGGGTTGAGGCCAGGGAAGCTGCTAAGCTTCCCACAATGCACAAGATGGTCCCCACAAGAGACAGTGATCTGGCCCCAGATGCCAATAGTCCTGAGGTTGAGAAACTCTGAGAAAGGATCATGAGAGAAAGTCTTTCCGAGGAGAGTGTATTTGATCTGGGAGTTCAAGGGGGAGGGGGAGGAACCAGTCTTGAGAATGGCTGACCCTAGAGCATTTTAGGCAGAGGAAACAACAGCATCTGCAAAGCCCAGAGGAGGGAAAGGGCATTGTGCATGGAAGGATCAGAAGAAAGGCCAGGTGGCTGGTAAACTGTGATAAATGGGAGACAATCTCTGCATTAGCCGAGACTAGAGAAAAAGTTAGCCGCCAGATCATACGAGATCTTAAAGAGTTTGTCTTTTATTCTAAGGATACATACCTGTTCAGGTTTACATTTCATGCTGCAAAAGGCTCATGCTGGCTCCATGTGGATTGCAGGGGGGCAGGGAAAGGAGGCTGCAGTGACTCCTCACGAGATGGTGACACCGAGAGTTTTATCAGTGGGGGTGGAGAGAAAGGAACAGAGCAGAGACACATTCTGGAAGCAGAACAGACGGCACTTAAGAGACATTGGATCTTAGAGGCGAGGGGGAGAGAGAGAAATCAAGGACTACAGCCAACTGTTTGCTGGAGGCGCTGAGTGGGTGGCGGTGTGTTAACGGAGTTGGAAGGATCAGGATGGGGTTCGGGTGGTGGGAGCTGGGGGGTCATTTGGGACTTTCAGGTCTGAAATGCTGATTCTCTATCCAAGTGAAGATGCAGGTACACAACTTAGTACACGAGTTTGGAGCTATAGAGGGAGGTCAGGGCTGGCTAAGTACCTTCCACTACCATCATATGTTATACATTATAACATATCTGATGGTACAGTTCTGTCTTTCTGAAGTCTCCCTCTGTATCATCCTGCATGCAGATGTCTGAAGTCTCGCAGAGGCATTTCCTCAGAATCACTGCCAAGCCCAACACTGTCATATTTTTAAAGTGTCACATCCTCCATGCCCCTCTGAATCAAGTCACACTTTTTTTTTAATTTTATTTTTATTTTTTTGGGCTGTGTTGGGTCTTCGTTTCTGTGCGAGGGCTTTCTCTAGTTGCGGCGAGCGGGGGCCAGTCTTCATCGCGGTGCGCGGGCCTCTCACTATCGCGGCCTCTCTTGTTGTGGAGCACAGGCTCCAGACGCGCAGGCTCTGTAGTTGTGGCTCACGGACCTAGTTGCTCCGCGGCATGTGGGATCCTCCTAGACCAGGGCTCGAACCCGTGTCCCCTGCATTAGCACGCAGATTCTCTCAACCACTGCGCCACCAGGGAAGCCCAGTCACACTTTTTAATTAAGTTTCTACAAAGCACCGTGCTGCGCTCTCTGCTTCTCCCTCTCTCTCGCTCTCTCTCTCGCTCTCGGTCTTGGATCTGCCAAGAACATTTTTATACTCGATTCCTAATTGGCTCTGGAAATGGGGGCCTTGTGGTGGAGGGCATTTAGAAAGCACTGTTCTCGAGAAGTGGAGTCTTCACAGACAATACAATCTATTGACTGAAATGCAGCAGGAGGATCATTGCATTAGGGGAAATACCCTAAGAATTGACTCAGGAGACCCGTGTCCTCGGCTTGGTCTGACCACGTGTCAGACCTTGGGCAGGTGCTCAGCTTTCTGTCCTTCCTTTGTAAAAATGGAAGATGGTAATCCCTACCTCATTCGAGTCTTTGTGAAAATTGGACGAGGTGGTGTGTCTAAGGTCTGGAGAGTGTTATGCACATTTTACAAAATCCATCACTTCTCACCACCTCCATGGATACCACCCTAGCCCACATCCCCATCGTGGATCACCCCCGTTGCTGCAGTGGCCTGCTGACTCTCTCTCTCTGTTTCTGCCCCTGCCCCCTCACAGTCTATTCTTAACACAGCCAGAGTGATGTTACAAAAATATGTCACACCATGTCACTTCTGTGCTCAAAACCCTCCTACAACTTCACATCCCGCTCATGGTGAAATTCAGAGTCCTTAGGGTGCCACTCCCCACTTTCCTGTCTGATTTCATCACCTGTTCTCACCTTCTGCTCAATCTACTTCAGCCACACAGCCTTCCTGATATTCCTGGAACACACCAGGCAGAATCCCACCCTGGGGCCTTTGCACTTGCTGCCTCCTCTGGCTGGAAAGCCCTTCTGTCGGATGGCCACATGCTTCCCCCTTCATCCCTGTCATATCTTTGTTCAAATGCCTCCTTCTCAGGAAGGCTCTGCCTAATAATCACCTTAACACAGAATGCCCCTCCCCACTCCCCCCGGCCCACATTTTCTGCATCTCTCTTCCATGCTTTAATTCACAGTATCTTACATTTTCTTCTGTGTATTGTCTGTCTTCACCCAGTGGAAAATAAGGTGAGTGAGTGTGGAGATTTGGGTGGGGGGTTGTCCTGTTTTGTTCAGTAGGGTATTTTTCATGCCCAGAATAAGGACTGGCACATAGAGATAGATATTTATTTAGTAGGGTATTCGTCGTGCCCAGAATAAGGCCTGGCACATAGAGACAGATATTTATTTAGTAGGGTATTCGTCGTGCCCAGAATAAGGCCTGGCACATAGAGATAGATATTTATTTAGATAGTTATTGCCCAATAGATACTTCCTCTGAGAAGAATGGACAGATGAGGAAATGGAAAGACATAATATTAAAATAATTTACCCCAAACTGCAGATCTAGCGTGTGGCAGGGCAGAATTAGAAGCCCGGCAGTTTAACATGAGAGAAGACTGTGTTATCACCTAGATTCCTTCATTTCCTCATGTCTTGACTGTTTTCCTCCCAAGTCGAGTGAGAAGCAAAAGAAATGTATGCAACCATCTTAGTCCATTCGGGCTGCTTACAAACAACAGAAATTTATTTCTGACTATTCTGGAGGCTGGGAAGTGAAAATTGGACTCAAGATTAAGGCACCTGGCAGATTCAGTGTCTGGTGAGAGCTCACTTCCTGGTTCAAAGATGGCCATCTTCTCCCTGTGTCCTCACGTGGGCAAAGAGCTCCCTTTTATAAGGGCACTAACCCCATTAGTGAGGGCTCCACCCTCATGAGCTCATCACCACCCAAAAGCCCCACCTCTTAATATCACACTGGAAGTTAGGCTTCAACATTTGAATGTTGAGGGCAGACAAACATTCAGCCTACAGCAGCACCTTCCCCTCAGAAAGTGAAACTCCTGTCCAGACGTATCCAGGGATCCAATGAGGCTGTGTGAGGGGGTACTGTTCACAGACACCTTTGGTGCCCGGACCATCTGATTTCAGATGTGGGCAGCTGTGTGCATGCTCCAGATGTCTCACCTCAGGGACAAACTACAGGTGTCTCCCCCCTCTTCCAACCCCCCACTTTCTCTGATCAAGGGGCTCAGCGCCTGTACAGAATTTACCTGGCTGCACGCAGGAGGTAGTGTCCCTGGGCACTAGCCCTCAACCAATGGGCGTCGGGGGAGAAATGCCCCAGGTCCACCCTTCCTGGGGTGAATCTGAGGCACAGTCTACATGGGTCTGCAGAGGGTCTTTGCACGATTGCACCCACCGTGGTAACAGCCCTACTCTGCTGCCCGTCCCTCCTTCTCCACCTCACTCTCTCCTCTCACTTCTCCTGCCTCCTAAGTCACCTCCCAAGCATATTTCCTGCATCCATGCCCATGTCTCAGGCTCTGCTTTCATGGGAACCCAATCTAAGAGGGTGAAATCAGACAGAACTGGCTTCAAATTCCGGTTCTGCCACTTGCCCCTGGGCATCATCCTTAACTTCCTTGCACCTCCGCAGCGAGTGGAGATAGTAATGTGCACCCTGCCTGCTTGTCAGGAGGAGGAAGGCATGCATGTAATTGCCTGTCCTAGTGCCTGGCAAGCATCGGCTATCAAAAAACGGAAGCTGATATTATGACGTGACTGATATTTTCTATTACCCATCTTTGTCGCTCAAGGCAAGAGATGAGGAAGAGGAAAGGGCAGGAGGAGGGATGTCCTGGGGGAGGAGGATGAGGGACCCTAGCATCCTCATGTTCCAAAGCTGCCACCGTAGAGGGTGCCCTTTCCCTTTGCCTGGAGACTTAAGGTCTCATCGATCCTTCAGTAAATACGCTTCTGACATTCCATCAACCCAGTGTGTTAATGTGTCTCATATTTATAATTAACACTCACATGGAGTTTTCAACGTGGCAGAAACTAGTGCATCTTCTCAACATTGTAATAAGTTCTTTATCCCTATTGCACAGATGAGGTGTGTCAAGTCCAGAGAGGCTGGCCAACCTTTGCAAGGTCACACAGCTAGGAAAGAGCAAAGCTGAATTTGGACCTAGCTGGTCTGCTCTATTGGCTCTTTGCACAAGATCAGCAGAGCCTAAGAAGCAGTTGGCTGCCATCCCAGCAGACTAGGGGGAAAGAGACATCATTTCCTTATTTGGTAACCTAATAAAGGATGCATTTAGCGTAAAGCAGTGGTCCAGAAACTCCAAGCTTCTCTCCTCTCTGCAAATTTTCACCCGAGGTTTTTACCTCTGCTCAGACACTTCGGCCTCCAACTTCTTCCCCTGGCCAGCTGGATCTCCCTGCAAATAACAAGACTACGATATTCCTGTTGAAGAGAAGACTGTAGTTTTATAGAAGCTGAATGGCAGGAACCATGGAGCTTAAATGATCAGGCTGTGATGGCTCCCACTATCAGGCAGGTGGAGAGAGAGCGCCAGATGGAAGAAGCCCACTTCCAGGAGCTCTTGAGCTCTCTTCCTGTCAACGTCGACTTACATGATAGATTCGAAGTGGAAAACGGGAATTCAAAATTATAGACAAAGATGACAGTTAGTTTAACAAAAGCAAAAAGTGGGATTAAAAAAACCTAATGTTTTGCTAAGTAAGTCAGTGCTGGGAACAATTTTACCAGGAAGTAAAAATAAACTCTAGTTTATATGCATCATGGAATATGTTACGTCTTTTCTCCTGTGTGTTTATGGCTGTGTTAGGGCAAGAGCTGTACCAAGACCAGCTGGAGGCACTGCAGGGGGATTAGAGATGCAGGATGTGAAGTCAAATGGCCTGAGTTCAAATCCTGACTCTTACCAGCTGTGCAGTCTTAAGCAGGTTTGGAATCCTCTCTAAACCTCAGTTTTTGCATCTTATAATTAGCCTTTTGCATAGGATTATACTGAGGAGTAGATGAGGTAATCATCTAATCAGCACAGTACCAGGCACATGGTAAACTCTCGGTAAATGATAACTATTATGATGACAAATTTATAAAACGGGTGAAATCTTATACCTGGTTTCGAAGATGTAGACACACAGAAGGGATGACTGGATCTGGGTCTCTGATGCGACTTTTAAAAGTTGATGACAAAATGAAGAAACGATTAACAGCAATGATTAGAACCACCTCAAAAATAATCTGAACAGGAGGCCATTGAATTTACTAATTGTTTTTCCTACTGAAGACTGTAGCATAATTGTCCATATCATTGATCTTGACTTCAGACAAACAAGGCTTTAATTTTCACTTTATTTACTAACCTTGGGCAGCTACTTAATCACTCTGAAACTTGGTTTTCTTATCTGTAAACAGGGGTAATCATAGTACCAAAGTCATGAGGTTTTTTCTGAGGATTAACTGAGATAATATATGGAAAGAACTTTGTACAACAACCAATAACTTTTATCAGTAATTATTATAAACATGTATACGTGCATGTGTTCATAAATGCTTATAGCATGTAAAATTTTTTCGTTTGTTTTTTACCCAACAGAATCAATTTTACTAGTTCTTTTGAATGTCTGGGTGATGGAAACCAATAAGCTAGCTCCAATCAGTTGTCAGTGTCTGGGTTACAATGGTGTTGGGAAAGATTCTGAGGTCACATCTGGGCTCATTAGGAGAGTGCCCTGATTGACTACTGATGTCTGCCACTGGCATGGAGATGGAGAGTGGCAACGTTTTTTTAAATCACATATTGGTCTTATGGAATCTAGATTGTGGCCTTCTACTCATTTGCACTAAGGAAAACTCTATTATCTTTGAAGCGCGATATGATTTTCTTTCAATATCTCTCAGAAAGAATAAAGTTATTCTACCAACACTTATTGAATGCCAACTCTGACAAAGCATCTGCTAGGTGCTGGAGTTACAGAATTGAATAAGACATCACCCCTCAAGGAGCTCAAGTTCTGATAGAGGAGACATACAAGTAGACAGGAACCTTTGCTGGGGAGAGGAGTGGTCCCAGAGGGGATCTGGTGAGAGGGATCGCTGTGATGTGTGGAGGATGGAGCCATTCATCCTGTGTGAAGCCAACTGGGCCAGGAACAGGGGTTGGAATTGGGGCTTGAAGAGTGCATGGGAGTTGCCCTGGGATAAGGTGAGAAGGGCATGGGAGTGTACGTGTGTGTTTGGGAAGGACGCCTGCTGGTTGGCGTGATGGCTGCATCTGGAAATGGGGGAAAGGCCTCTTAGAAAGGGAGTTAGGGCCACTTACAGAGAGGCCTGGGTTCGGGACCAGGGCAGATTCTCCCTGTGTCCTTATTTGATTGGCTCCAGGTGGCTCCAGAGAGTGGAGCGAGTCCAACAAGTTCTTCTCCTTCTTCACCTCCTCTGATTTCCAGTTTGACTCAAACGCTCTCTCTCTCTCCTCTCATTTTCCCCTCCTGTTTCTCCAGCCTCACACCTCCATCTCTTTCTTTCCTCCTCTCTCTCTCCCTCTCTCATCTCTCCCCCCATGTCTCTCTCCCAAGTGTGTCCAGTTCTTCTCCATCTCCCTCCTCTCTCCCACATCTCCCTTTCTCAGCTCTCTCCCAGCCATTTCTTCCCCATCTCTCTCTTTTCCATCCCCCTCCCCATCTCTCTCTCTTTCTCCATGACTTCCTCCCCGCCCATTTCTCTCCCTCTCTCTCCCTCCGTTCCTCTGGCTGCCTCTCCCTCCCTCTCCCCATGCCTCACTCTGTCTCTGTCTCTCTCTCTGTCTCTTTGTCTCCGGATGTGCATTTTGGGTCTCTTTCTCCCTCTGACAAGTTCTTCTTTGGCTCCGTGCTGTATCATTTTCCTTAGCAGGTGAGATTCTCTGGCATTTCTAAGTCTATTTTAAACACTTTGTAAGGCTTGATTTAAAGGAAAATCTGATTTTCACAGTTTGTGCATCGGTGCCTCAGGGGACTCTTAGTTTGATCATGTCCTGGAAAGTTAGTGACACAGCTCAGGCTCTGGGAGCCCGGAGAGGGGTGGGCCGGTGTGCTGTCAGCTGCTTCCTGCTGGATTCTGGAGGGCTCTTAGGGGCCCAAGAGCCTCTGGGCCCCTCACGATACAGTGCCTGCCTTGTGTTTTCCCCCAATTTTAACATGCATATAAATCACCTGGGATCTTGTTAAAATGCAGATTCTGATTTAGCAGGACTGGGGCAGGGCCTGGGATTCTGCATTTCTCACAAGCTCCCAGGTGATACTGATACTGCGGGTCTATGGACCACATTTTGAGTAACCAGGATGTAGTGCGTGTGTCATTTAGAATGTTTCTTCTGCCACAAAGCACTCTAATTTCCACTTGGCAGACAGAGTTGCCCCTCCTCTGTGCTCCCACAGAACCCACAGAGTCTTCTGTCGTATTTCCAAAGGGCCTCTTCCCATTTTAGAGTCTAACAATCTCTGTCCTTGTCACTCTTCAGTAGACCGAATGCCACTCTGGACTTGCCATGGAAGAATGAGTAAACAAAAAGAACATTCCAGGCCAGTAAGTATAGTAGGACCATTGCAGGCCACGCACACTAATGCTCCCTTCCCCGGTTGGGCACTGATTGCTGCTGTAAAAAGCAGTGGCTTTGCATCGATGGGTCACAATTCTGGCCTTGCCCAGCAGAAACATGCTGCCCTGGGATCCTTTGAAACCCTGGACTGGCCCCACATGCAGGAGATTTGATGTTTCCTCACTAGACTTCAGATGAGCTAGGGATCTGTGTAACTTCTTCCATTTTTTGTAATTGATCTCATTGTGTTCAACGTCCCCACCTCTGGGATGCCTGGGATAGGACTTCAAGAGGTACTGGTTTTACGTCACTTTTTCAAGCTAACTCAGTCCTGGCAAAGCATCAGTCAACAGTCAAAGCCCTCTAGGGTGGTTGTCTCCTCTCTCCAGGGCTCTTTCTCCTCCATCTCTCGAAGGTGGTGTCTGCCCTCATGAAGGTCAGGTGTTTCAAAGCCAAGGAAAAGTGGTCTCTGTCCATATGTTGTTCCCTGTCCTCTCCGGCTGCCACTGTGGGATTCTGGGTCTTGTCTTGGCCCTGCGTGTCCCGTGCTGGTGTCCACTGCAGAGTGACCACTGTGTGGTTAATGTTATGTGTCAACTTGACTGGTCTAAGGGATGCCCAGATAGCTGGTCAAAAATTATGTCTGGGTGTGTCTGTTAGGGTGTTTCTGGAAGATGTTAGCATTTGTTATTTTATTTTATTTTATTTTATTGATGTATAGTTGATTTACAATGTTGTGTTAGTTTCTTCTGTACAGCAAAGTGACTCAGTTATATTAATACATATATATATTCTTTTTCATATTCTTTTCCATGATGGTTTGTTACAGGATATTGAATATAGTTCCCTGTGCTATACAGTAGGACCTTGTTGTTTATCCATCCTATATATAATAGTTTGCCTCTGCTAGTTCCAAACTCCCAATCCTTCCCTCCCTTATCCCCTCTCTCTCGGCAAACACAAGTCTGTTCTCTATGTCTGTGAGTCTGTTTCTGTTTCATAGATATGTTGATTTGTGTCATATTTTAGGGTCCACATATAAGTGATATCATATGGTATTTGTCTTTCTCTTTCTCACTTATTTCGCTTAGTATGATCATTTCTAGGTCTATCCATGTTGCTGCAAGAAGTTAGCATTTGAATTGGTACACTGAGTAAAGAGATCCACCCTCACCTATACAAATGAGCCTCACCCAATCTACTGAGAGCCTGAATAGAAGGAAAAGACAGAGGAAGGGGAGATTTGCTCTCTGCTTAAGCTGGGACATCCATATTTTTCTACTCTTGGACATTGGTGTTCCTGGTTCTTGGGCCTTCAGACTTGGACCGAGACTTACGCCATCGACTTCCCTGGTTCTCAGGCCTTTGGACTCAGATTGAGTTACGCCACCAGCTTTCTAGGTTCTTCAGCTTGCGGATGGCAGATTATGGGACTTCTTAGCCTCTGTCATCATATGGGCAATTCCTATAATCAATCAGTCTCTCTCTCTCTCTCTTCATATATATATACACACAGTGTTCTCCAGAGAAGCAGAACCTATATATATCCTATAGATATACGTCCTATTGGTTTTGTTTCTCTGGAGAAATATATATATATATATGGAGAGAATGAGAGAGAGACAGGGAGAAAGAGAAAGAGAAACTGTTGTCTCATGATGGGCATTGCTGGACATTGCTCCCTTCTCTTCGTGTTTCTGCCATAATTATCCCAATCTTTCCTTTCCAGGGCAGTGGGTGCTCTGGCTGAGGAAAAGACACATTCGTGTATTTCAGAAACGATTGTAGTTCTATCTGGGGCAGTGCCTAGAGCAGAGTAGCTGATCCGTAAACATGATTCCTCCCGATCACTGCAGGAGATACCAGAGAGAGCGCTTCAGCGTCTAGAAACTTTGATTGGATATGAAACCCATCCAAATGGCGTGAGATATTCTGAAGAACCACCTCTTCTGTGGCAGGAAACAAGTTCTGTCTCAGAGACTGAAGCCTAGATCTTGAAAAAGGGCCTCAAACCACGACAGCACGCAGATGTGGCCAAGCTGCTCTGGGACTCCAAGGCAGCTGGTTTCTCAGCGATGCATCCCCATCCCACCTTTATTTGACATTCAGCTGATCATTTCGGAAGAGCCTCCTTTTCTCGCCATGGCTGCAGCCAGCAGACAGCATTTGTCTTCGATAATCACTCTTTACACTCTTGTTTCTAATTCCTGCTTCCTTGGAGGCAGAGCCAGCAGGCAGCCCTCATGGTCTCTCGACTCTCCAGCTGGCATTTCTGAAGGACACTGTGAGCCCACTTCACTTCCGCTGCCTTTAACCCTCCCGCTAAGTTCATGGCTCATGAATGAATGAGCAGCAGCATTTCCCTGGCCCGTGGGCTCCCCACTGTCACCGGCAATGGGCACTCACCATCACCAGAGAGCAGGTGTTCCGAGAAGCCTGAACGAGCTGTGGGTGGTGAGGCAGACTCTGGGCTTGGCTCTGGAAGCTTCAGCTCAGAACATTGAGCTGAACCATCTGAGGCTCCTCCAGGAAACAGGTTGTGCAAATCTCTCTTCCCCCTCTCTGCTCATGCATATTCATTAGTAGAACAACTCCAGGCCGAAGATAATGATTCATGCAGGAAGCGCCGTTCTGAACATTATTATCTGGGAGTGACAAATCAATTTCTAATTCAACACGTGTATTGGACAAATAGATCACAAGAAATTTAAAGTCAAAAGCATCCTTTGGAGTCATGCAACTTCTGTTGCAATGTAGCGTAAAATGATAGAGGAAGAAATCTCCCCACTGGTGGGCTGTACATAGCTGTTCCCTTCAGAGCAAAGGAGAAATGAAAGGGACTGCGATTTCAAACACCGCTTGAGTCTACAATAGAAGCCAACAATAATGACTGAGAATGAGACAACAATGACAACAACGAAGAGCCAGCCACTGGCACGAGCTATCCCACTGTTTCGAGTTATTACTTGGGGATGAGCAGAATCCTCCTTTTTTTCCCCAGGCTGGTAACAAAAATGGAGTGGAGGCCAGTTGGGTTCATTGGATGCCCAATACGAATCAGAGGGCAATAAATGCAAGGCAAGACTGAAGAGGGAGTGGTGGAATTGATTTGAGCTGCATTTCAACACCAGTTTCATGTTGAAGTTTTCATTTACGGCATGATAATGTGATCGCTACACTCTCTGCCCGTCTGCAAAGACTGGCCACTTCCACTTGTCACAGCTGACAGTCAAGTATAAAACGGCTACTGCCAAGGAGTGGCAGCTCTTTGAAGACTGTCTTAAGCCATTCCTTAAAGTTCTGTATTCCTTTCATCACGGCCACCCCACCCCCAATCCCTTTTCTTTCTAAGTGAGAGAATAAACCGACTTCCCATTCCCCCATCTACTGTAGCATTCATCCAAAGCCCATGGCAAACTCATAGCCTTCTAGAGCCTAGATAGCTACTCTTGGGTTTTGTGGGGTGTTTTTTTTTTTTTGAGCTAATAATGACATTTTAGAATATTTATAGGTTCCAGGTACTGTGATAAAGCATATACCTCTATGTCCTCATTAAATTCTCACAACAATCAATGACAAAAGTGCTAATATCCCCAACTTACTGATGAGGAAACTGAGGCTCTGGAGAAGCCAAGTGACTTGCCCAAGTTCATGCAGCCCATGATTGGTGGAGGCTGGAATAGAGAGCAGGTCTGCGTGACTTTGGAGACCACACTCTTTACCACAAAACTATGTAGATCTAATGTTGGGGAGGGGTGTCTTTGTAATGATGAGTATACAGATCTTGACCAGTGGAACCCTGGTGAAGGATCTACTTGAGACCTGGACAATCAGGTCCCCTGGCCTCTTTCAGCTGCTTTCCATCCATGGGACGAGGTGATGATGGGGGCCAAGGAGATGTGGTTATCTTACACCCATATTCTTGCTACATCATGCTCTGGAGAACCAGGCTTGCAATCTCCCAGCTCAAGCTCAGCAGAAAAGCTTTTGTTTTTCTGTCTCAACTCTGATTAAGTCACCTGCCCCTAGTAAACCAGTCACCAAGGTCCAGGGATGTGGTGCTCTGATTGGCCAGGCTGAGTCACATGCTTCCTGTTGGAGTTGAAGATGGCATCACCTGAGTGATGTGGTCTGAGAACACAAGGTGGTCCCTCTCAGGACAACTGGGGTGTCATGACCAGAAGTAGGAGAAAGAGATGCTGACCACACAAAACCAAAAAATGCCCACCACACTTGTCAAGCCTCACTGTCTCCCATCTTCTCTGGGTTCTGAAGGTTATAGGAGAGACAGAGGGAGTGATTTGAGGAGAGACACAGAGGGAATGGAAGATAAAAGGGAAAGATAGAAGGATCCTTACAGAGAGGTTTGCTCAGAAATGGAAACACAGAACTAGAGAAGAACCAGAAAGATTTCCCTTCAACTCCTCAAGAGAGAGAACATATAGGAAGAAATGTTTTAAAAGCCCAACCCTGTATATCCAGACAAGACTATACAAAAAGATACATGCACCTCTATGTTCATAGCAGCACTATTCAAAATAGCCAAGACATGGAAACAACTTAAATGTCCATAGACAGATGAATGGATAAAGAAGATGCGGTACATATATACAGTGGAATACTACTCAGCCATAAAAAAGAACCAAATAATGCCATCTGCAGCAGCAACGTGGATGCAACTAGAGATTATCATACTAAGTGAAGTAAGTGAGAAAGAGAAAGACAAGTACCATATGATATCACTTATATGTGGAATCTAAAATATGATACAAATGAACCTATTTATGAAAGAGAAACAGAATCACAGACATAGAGAGCAAACTGGTGGTTGCCAAAGGGGAGGGGGTTGGAGGAAGGATGGAGCGGGAGGTTGGGGTGAGCAGAGGTAAGCTTTTATATATAGAATGGACAGACAACAAGGTTCTACTGTATAGCACTGGGGACTATATTCCATATCCTACGATAAACCATAGTGGAAAAGATTATATGTAAATAATATGTATTATTATATATATAAAGAATATATGTATATAAAGAATATATATATGTATAACTGAATCACTTTGCTGTATAGCAGTAATTAACACAACATTGTAAATCAACTATACTTCAATTAAAAAAATGAAAAAAAATAGAAGCCCAGCCCCGATTCCCTCATGCCTTCAGGTTTTGCTCCGTAGGTATCCAGAGCTCTGGAAGGATTCCTCAGGATACTTTAAAAGGAATTGGGGAGTGGGATTCAGGAGGAAGGTCAGTGGGTAGAGCTCAGACCCCTCCTGGCTTCAACCAGATCTTCCTCACTTTCATCTGTCTTTTCAGTGCGTTTCTGTATACGATCTTGTTTGGGGGGAAAAAGGGGTTCCTCTCTGCTAAACACTGTTCTACACGGAGATATTCTCAATAAGAAAGACCTTTTGTTTACCTCTGTCTCTCAGGTGCTTAGTGCAGTGCCTGGCACACAGTAGGCATTCAGCTGTTAAGTGGATGCCTGAATGGCAACAAGGGAAAAGCTACTGAATAAAATTACGACTGGAGAACCTGAAGTCGTGGAAAGGAAGCTAAGGGCTTTAGGAGCACACAGAGAACTGGTGATGCCCTTCATGAGGGTATAACCACAGACGAAGCCTTGCCTGCAAAGACAGCTGACCGTTGACTGCCCCCTTTTTGACTTAGACACAGCTCTAACAGAACAGGTGAAATGTTTGTGATGAGCCGCTGCTTAATATGACTTCACTCTTTCAACATTTCTCAAGAGCCAGATATTTGCCAGTAATCTCATTTAAATCTCACAATGGCCCCATGAAGTGGATGCTACAATTAATTATTTTGCTCACGTCACAAGAGTTTAAGAGAGATTAAGCAACTTGGCCAAGGTCATGCCTCTGGTAAGGCAAGGCCAGATTTAAATCCATCTCCCTGATCCAAAGGTCCCAGTACTTAAGCACTCTGCTATTTTCTCACCACATCAGAGGGCATTTATGTTGGTTCTGCAAAAATATTGTGTTGGGGCTTCCCTGGTGGTGCAGTGGTTGAGAGTCTGCCTGCCGATGCAGGGGATGTGGGTTCGTGCCCCAGTCCAGGAGGACCCCACATGCCGCGGAGCGGCTGGGCCCGTGAGCCATGGCCGCTGAGCCTGTGCATCTAGAGCCTGTGCTCCGCAACTGGAGAGGCCACAGCAGTGAGAGGCCCGCGTACCGCAAAAAAAAAAAAAAAAATTGTGTTGGCCAAAAAGTTCGTTTGGGTTTTTACCATAACAGCTTATGGAAAAACCCAAATGAACTTTTTGGACAATCCAATACCTCATGGTTTAGAGTTCAGGCAACACAGTGAGAGGAGCATTGATAAACTGAAGCATCTTAGATGGCCAGGATGAAAGTGATGGAGGGATGGATGGAGAACCTTTGTAGGAAGTGAGTCTCTTTATCAAGGAGAATAAAAGGACTCTTGGGGGAATGAAGAGACGCTTCAGATCTCTTGAGAGCCGTTGGGAGAAGGAGGAATTAGATGTGTTTGGGGTAGTTTCAGGGGTAGACACATCACATCTTCAAGCTGACAGATTTTTTTTTTAATTAATGATGTGTGATTTTATTTAAATAATGAAAGAGCAGAATCAGGAAAAAAATAAAAGCAGTTTGAAATTCACCCTAGTAGTTTCACCAGCTTTCCCTGCCCTCCCAGCCTATGAAATGTTAGAGTCTCAGGTACATGGGGACTATGATAGCAGTGGGAAGAGACCACGTCACAAGGAGGTTACTGATGGGGGGTGGGCAGGCTTAGAGAAGAAGCCACCTGTCCTGCTTTTCCCATGAGCAAACAATGTGCCTCAGCCTCCTGTGCTGTGTGGCCCTTTTTCTCTGGGGAGCAGGTAAGTTCCGGTTGTGAAGTTGTTGGATTCCAGTCTCAGAATTTTCTCCTGTGGCTGTAAATCCAGGCTCTTTCCTGAGATTTTTCTGCACTTTCTGTGTCTTTCCTTCAGGCTCCGTGGACACTGAGCACCCGGAGTCCCGGACATAGAGAACATTTGGGTGTTGCAGCTTTGCTGGTCAACCTGTGAGTTCTCTCCTCGTTCTTCCCATGGGCCTTTTCATCCAGGTTTCTAGTCCTACGACACAGGGTCATCTTTCTCCTCATTCTGCTACCAAATCAATCCAATGTTCTTTAGCTTTCAGTATCCAGATTGAAAATCTCCTTATTTTGATTGGATTGTTTAGACTGCTTGCTTTTAATATGATTAGCAATATATTTGGATGAAAATGCCTCTTGCTCTTGTTTTCAACTTGTTCCCTCTACCCTATTTCTTTTTTTTTTTTTATCATCTTTATTGGAGTATAACTTCTTTACAGTTTGTGTTAGGTTCTGCTGTATAACAAAGTGAATCAGTTATATGTATACATATATCCCCATATCCCCTCCCTCTTGCGTCTCCCTCCCACCCTCCCTATCCCACCCCTCTAGGTGGTCACAAAGCACCGAGCTGATCTCCCTGTGCTATGCGGCTGCTTCCCACTAGCTACCTGTTTTACGTTTGGTAGTGTGTATATATGAATTGACAGATTTCTGTGCAATATGGAGGGTGAGCTTTCTAGAACAGCACTTCTTAAATATAAGTGTGCATGAGAGCTTGTTAGAACACAAATTCATAGGTCCCATACCTGGAGGTTCTGATCCAGTAGGTCTGGGGTGGGTCCTGGCCATTTGCATTTCTAATATGCTCCCGGATTCTGCTATTTCCCAGATCACACTTTGAGTAGCAATGCCCTAGACCAAGAGTCAGTCAACTTTTTCTGTAAAGAGCCAGAGAGTACATATTTGAGGCTCTGTGGGCCAGTCTGTGTTGCAACTACTCAACTCTGCCACTGCAGTGTAAAAGCAGTTACAGACAAAATGTAAAGAAATGAGCACGTGTTCCAATAAAACTTTATTTACAAACACAGGCAGCCAAGCCCTTCTGGTCAGTTAGGCTTCTTAGCTGACAGCAACGAAAATCACTGGGTAGTTTAATGAGACAAGGACTTCCTTACCTCTTTCCTTGGCGGGTCACCATTGAGCCTATCGCCACCATGGGCCATCACCTTGCCCAATGTTACTGATCCTTTAAGAACACCCAACATCTCCTTTCCATTGTACCAAGTCATCTCTGCATCTTTGATCTCAGTTGGAGGAAAGCAAAAAGGGATGTGCTCCATCTCTGCCCAGGTGATGTCTGTGCACATGAGCAGCCCTCTGAAGCTGGAAGATGTCTACACAGGTGTAACTCATGAGCGATAGAGTGCTGGCAAAGCATCCACATCTGAGTGAGCTCCGTCCTCCCACGTCCGCCACCTCCACAAGATCTGCCCTAGAGCTGACAGATCCAGACTCTTTGCCAAGAGCCTGGGAAAGGCTCAGGCCCAGTCAGACAAGTCTTCAGGTCTAGAGCAGAGTATATGATTGAACCCAGCTCAGGACCAAACTCCAGTTCCTTGAATGCCAGAAAATACTTATCTCCAAAAACTGAGTCTTTACCAAATCCAACTTACCTATTAGTTTGAGATCACAGTGACTCTGTTGGTTATGACATCAGATAATCCCAAGTGCAGTCTCCTGGACAAGCACTGGGACCTGTTTCAAAGATTTCCTTGAACCAGCCTCATTCTACTTCTAAGCCCCAATCAGCTATGTTGAACAAATACGTACTCACGCGCGCACACGCACGCACACGCACACACAGAGATTTCACTAAAGAATATTTGTCACGCACACTCAAGGAATCTCCGAAGAACCTGGCTTAGAGGCCGTAGATTCAGAAGCATCGCTGAAACGGCACCACAGCCTTGTGCAAGGACAATGACCAAGGGGCTTACCCTGACTCAGACATCCTGGTCCAACGGTTGGCACCAGGCAAGGGATGCTATTGCAAGGATCTCTGTCTTTCTGGCCTCTGGAAGCTGAGCATTCCTGCTGCTCCTCTCCCCAGAGTGGATCCTTGGGGACAACCAGCTTCCTCTTCAAAGTCTTGCACAGGTATGGCTGATTGGAGGAGTCTATGCCACATGCCTGTATCGTTGCTGCAAAAGTTGCCGGGAAAGAAAGTTTTAAGCTTATACCATCAAGTGGAGAAATCTCCCAACCGAAAAGGATATGCAAAGGAGCAGAGTGGTCAGAAAGAATGCCCACTACACCTCCTAAGACAGATTTTGGGGATTAGATTCAATGCATCTAGGGCCCCAATCCAGGGTTTCTTCTACTTTTCCCTCTTCCCAGATTAACTTCAATTTCCACCCGTGTCTTCTATGTTCTTTAGCCCTTAAAGCATATGCTATATTACCAATCACTCCCCACCCCTGGCCCCTCAGGAAGAGCTTATTTCTCCTAAGACTGGAATGTGCATTCTTAGCAGTGCAAAATTTGTTTTCCTCTTTCCTGAAGAGGAGGGAGTCTCCAGTTTTTAAAAACACATGACAGGGCTTCCCTGGTGGTGCAATGGTTTAGAATCCGCCTGCCAATTCAGGGGTCACGGGTTCGAGCCCTTGTTTTGGAAGATCCCACATGCCGCAGAGCAACTAAGCCCATGCGCCACAATTACTGAAGCCTGCACTTTAGAGCCCGCGAGCCACAACTACTGAGCTTGTGTGCCATAACTACTGAAGCCTGTGTGCCTAGAGCCCGTGCTCTGCAACAAGAGAAGTCAACGCAGTGAGAAGCCCACGCACCGCAATGAAGAGTAGCCCCTGCTCGCCACAACTAAAAGAAAGCCCGCGTGCAGCAACAAGGACCCAACACAGCCAAAAATAAATAAATAAATTTATAAAAACACGTGGTAGGAAGCAGAAAAAAAATCAAGAAAGAGATGAGTTGAGCAATTCATATTATAACAGGTCATCTCCAGCTCATGTAAGAATCCAAACTGAAAACTAATTGGTTTAAATTGCGACAAGACAGCTTTCTGATGTTCAGGCTTGTGGCAACATGGAATTCTTTCCTGGAGATCTCTAGGGAATTGGCTGGATCCACCAAGTTGGCTGGCATAGCTGAGACATAGTTGGGTGTGGAGATAGAGATATACATTAAGTGACTCTCACATGTCCCTGCTAGCTTTGCATGCACGCTTTAGTGCGTGGTATCAGCTGCACAGGATGAAGGTGCAAAGCTAGACATTCCAATGAGGCCAGGCACGTGAGTGTATGTGTGCCTGGTGGGGCGGTAGGGGGGCAGGGGTGCAAAGTCAGCTGGAGCCAGGAACAAAGGACTGATCCTTGGTGTGGCTTAACTGCTGCCGATTCTCCCCTCTCCATCCCAAATAAGTTTTGCGATTGCTAGAGAAATTGAAATTGCCAAAGAGAGAAGTTGGGGTGTATGCGAATATTTTCTCTGACTCTTACTTAAACACTGGCAACTTTCCTGAGACTGTAAATGTGATTGGGGCTCAGCCATTTCTGTCTTTGTAGCCTATGAAAATTAATTTAGTCCACAGGGACTGCAATCACCGCCAAACCCCCCAAGTGTGGGCTCTTCTTCCACACTGAGAAAAATAACAGTTAATTAGGCTGCAACACCCAAAGGAAAGTGAACTTACACCACCAAGCGCGGGGCAGCATGCAAGATGTTGCCATGACAACTGGCATTTACCGACTCTTCAATTTTAATGTATCAAAGGCTAGGGATAATTTCCTAGTGAGAATACATGAGGGTGGATTCCCCCCCCACCATTCCTTCTGCCAGTCTTTTGCCAGTACAGGAGCTCTATTCCTGTGGCAACCTGTTTAAAAGGAAGCCTTATGAGAGCATTAAACACCAGGCATGGTACTCCTGGAAATGCCCTCTGCCTTGGGAGGCCCAGGAAGGGTGGTACAGCCTGCTTCTCAGAGTCCAGGCTGGGCGGAAAGAATTCCGAGGCAGGTGAAGTGTGACCTGTGAACCTTTGCCCACATTTCCAGGTGAACTTTCTGTTTTCATGAACGTTCCTTCCTTCCTCTCTCCCCTCCTTCCCTCGCTTCATCCATTCCTTCCTTTCTTTCCTTCCTCCTTCCCTCTCCTTCCTTCCTTCTTCCTTTCCTCCCTTTCTTCTTATTTTGTTGAGTGCTTACTCTGTACCAGGCACCTAATAGGCATCACCCCATTTATTCTTCATAACTACACTGTAAGATAAATATGATTCTTATGTTACAGATGAGGACACTGAGATTAAGAGAGGTGGAATGCCCTGATCACATAGTAAGTTGCAGAGCCTGGATTTGAAGGAACTCAGATGTCGCTACCCAGGGCCCTCATACGCTCTATAAATAGAGGTAAATATGTTTATTATTATCATCATTGCCCTCACCGCCATGTATTAGTCAGCTATTGCTGCATAACAAACATCTACAAAATCTCAATGGTATACAATAATAAGCATCTATTTCACTTCAGGATAGGGTGGCTCTGATCCTCATGTGTTTATTCTGGTGCCCAGGCTGAAGGGGAGGCAAATACCCAGGGAAAGCTCTTCTCATGGTGATGGTAAAGTTATAGAGGGTCTGCCCAACCACACAAGCACATTTCAAATCCCTCCTGTGTCATGTCTGCTAATATCCCATTGACCAAAGCAAGTTGCATAGTTGAGCCCAAAGTCAGAGTAGGAAATACACCCTCCCTTTCGTAGGATGAATTGCAAAGCTTTATGGCAAGTGTGTGGATACAGAAAGAGGTGAAGAACTGGGGTCCAAAAGATCATAGAGTTATTGTTGTCATCATCATCATCCTCATCCTCATCCTCATCACATCTATGGACCAGGCCTCTCTTTACCTTGATCTGTGTTTAAGTAATGAGTGATTTCTTTACTAAGCTCTTCAATAGTACCAGTCATTACTGGAGCAGCTAGTCATTCAACTGGATTAAGTTTTCCATTAATTTTTTTTTTTAAAGAACCTCATATATTGGTTTATCATAATTTAAAAAAATATTGTGGTGATTGTAGTTCAATATAATGTTTCTTTTGAATCACTATGTACTTCACTTTATACATCTAAAAACCTAATTTTTCTGAGATGGGGTTCATAGGCTTCACCAGACAGCTGAAGATTTCTTCTGCACAAGAGTATTTAAGAACTCTTGGTCTTCATCGTGTTTTTCCCTGGCACAAGGCATCAACTTGATTTGTAATCACAGCTCTAGACGTTTGTAGCAAGCTTTACAGTTGACAAAGTCTCTTTCCCCCATCTTTACATTTCATCTGCATAGCTATGGGGACCCGCAGGTGACATACCCACATAAGGTTTCTAAGAGCCATTCCTTTGGTAAATGAGGCATTTAACCAGAAATTGCAATAATTTCAGTATCTGAGCCTAATAAGTGAGGAGTGGTCAATTTTACTTAGAGAAAATCTGAAAATATAAGAAAGTAGACTCATTGTTTGAAAGAAATAAAAGCTATTTAAATTTTGTGTTCATTCTCTAAATTTCCACATTTGCAAACCTCAAAATGCTCAAAACACCTTACTTGTTCAGAAACAAATCAGGAATAAGGACAATCTTGAACTATGAAATATAATGAAAATGCAGGATTATTTCTTATAGGTTCAACGAGGTACAAAGTGCTTTAAAAATGTTTGCTTAAACATTCCCTTGCAATTTGTTTATATATTACTGTAACCTGAGGAAAATATTTATTTGTCTTTTTTTCATAGAGTTCTTACTAGCCACTCCATCTCCAGCATTTAACACAATACCTGGTGTAGGTATAAGCTCAATAAATGTTAAATGAATGCATGAATAAATGAGTGGGAATTTTTGGAAGGGCAAATCCCAGCTCTGGAATAGCTCACATGGCTCATAGATTCTAAATCCATGAGTGTTCTCTATTAGTAGGTAATTCTGCTGAGAGAGGTGGGGCAGATCTGGAGTAAATAGAAAAGCAGCAGATGAACAAGGCCATTCTTGTTGCAGTGACGCATTGGTACAAAGCGATTATTTGTTTTCTCTAACACAATGTAAAAAGTGCTAATGGGATTAGCCTTTTGTGATGAATACTAATATGATATGAAAATGAATGCTAATATGCAATGTGAAATGGCTAGCAAAGGAGAAGATTGCTAATAGAATTCAGTGGACCTCGGTGACAAATGTTTTGTACATCCCTCTGGTCTGGCCAAGGCTATTCTCGTAGCACAGGAATGGCAGTAGGCTGGGGGGAAATCATAGCATATGAGTTGCTTGGTGATGGGTGGATTTCAGTTGTTTCCTCTGAAATTACCTCTTTGTAGGTGGGGATGTGAGAGAAGGCACACACAGGATAACCACAAACATACCCACTTGGGCTTGCGGTGTGTGGAGGATCCAGTGGAGAGGTCTCCACAAGGAAGCTAGAGCATGGCCCTTTCCACCTCTGTGTCAGGCCTTTGAACTTTTCCAGTGTTCTCTCCCATCTATCATGCTGGTTGGCCTTATTACAACCTTGGGCAATTATGAGGCAGGCATGCAGATAGAAAAGTAGACACAGAGAGAAGTGTCTCACCTATAGTCACAGAGGTGGCAGAGCTGGTGCTCGATGCTACTTCTGGGTCTTCCCCGGGCTCCCGCATGTCCCCGTCCCATCTCCCCACCTTCCATCTCCTCTACTTCTTCCTCCTCCAGGTTCTCCCCTCTGCGTCTCCTTCCCTTCCTACCAGCATACTGATTTTCCCTCCTTTTGTTTATGGCAGGAGATGGCTTAAATAAATAACTTAGGTTGGTTTAAAAAAATCAGTCTGTGCTAACACAGGAAGTGACCAGGTTCTGGTCTCAGGTTCTGAGACCAGTGATGGCAGCATAGGGTGTTTTAACTCAGATGGGTGACGCAAAGAACTCTTGGAAAGTGAAAACTTTAGATGAAGGTCTTCAGGCAAAGGAACTATGGAAGGAACAAGAGGAGAAGGCAGAGTAAAACACTTAAAAAAATTCTGATGACCCAGATGCGAAGTGTGATTCCTTTGAGGAAGGGAAGTTGAGGCACCACCTCAGGGGCAGAGCGAAGAGGATCTCGCCCTACACAAGAGAGGATTCCGTGGGAGATAGAGAGGACAATGATTCTTTGGCTATCAAACCACCCTAGAAAGTGTTTCAGGAAGAAACGGCTTATCACAGGAAAGAGGAAAAGAGAAATGTAGGCATCGAAGTCATTCGAGGAATAGGACACCAGTGGACATGTGGTCGATAGGCTGCATCTTTGGGGGGGCTGCTGACTCAGAAGCCACTATTCCCCGGGAAGGTGGAAATCAGTTAGCTCAACATAGTGTTTGAGGACCTGTGGACCCCCAGTGAGAAAATCTAGCCTGGCTACAAAGACCTCCCCACAGTCAAGAAGATGACCTTCACCAAGCACCCCCGTAACAACCGCCTTTCTCAGACCTGGGCTTCCACCTGTGACCTACTTCCCAGAGTGGAGGGTCAACTCGGAAGACAGCCTCGTACACGAGTATTTCCATGAGATCCCCCAGCCCTATCGGCCCCCCCAGTGTCCCCGATGTGGCCCATCAAGAGCGAGCAGCAAAGAGTGAAGTGAAGAGTGAGGAAGGCCTGGGTTACAGCTGGCTGGGCGTCGGCCTCCACAGACCAGGGGGCCTCAGCTGCAGGCCTCGCCTTCAGCCTCAAGTTCTGAGGTTCAGAGTGGACCCCAGGCCAGCCCTGGGGAGGGCCAGCTGACGAGGTTCGGCCAAGACTAGGGGCAGGCGCTGGAAACAGACCCAGATCCTGCCCGGACTGGACACACCTGCTGCTGGTTTGGGTTGCCCTGGGTCGTGACCCTGTAGTCTTGGATGGCTGGTCTTGTTTGGTCTTCCACGTTGCGTTTTTGTTTTATCTTGGCTTGTACATTTCTAGAATTAAATCACGTTTTCTTTCTCGCGGGAAAACATCGAACTTACTCATCTATCCCCTTCCTGCTCTCTCTCTCTCTCTCCTCCCCTTCCATCCATACCCTCTCCACCTCCCTTATCCGTCAGGCTCCCTCCACATTTTCCTCCTCCTCTTTCTACCCCTCCATTGTTTCTTTCTTTTCCACCTCGTCCCAGTCTTCTCCTTTTCCCAAATCCTTGGCCTCTACTGTTTGTATCCAAGAATCATTTGCTCCAGCAAAAGCTAACATTTATTCTGAAAACAGACTTTGGTTTGGGAGCAGCTCATTTTGAAATCAAAGTTAGAGTGAAAACTTGGCTCAGGTGCTCATAAATGCTGCGAAGATACAGAAATTCTCTGAGCCTCAGATTCCACATCCATCGAATGGATTTCCTTAAAGGGTCGCTGCAGATAGCCAACCTTTAATTGCAACTATGATTGCAGCTAGGACTATATAGTTATGTGAACTATAATTGCAACTCTTCAAAAGTGGGTATGCGTGGGAGAGAGGAATGGGAAGGAAGATTGAAAGACTGAAAGTGGCTGACTCGGGTGAATTTTTTTCTTCTTCAAAATTTTCTTTAATAATGTTGTTTCATTGTATTTCTATGGTTCTCCACCTTGTCAGGCTCAATGCCCTTTTTTTATAACTAATATTTTGTGACGTCCCCTTTACATGAAATGAAATTCATAGGTTATATAACTCACTTACACATAATTTCATAAAAAATTAATAGAATGCCTTAACTATATTATACAGGAGAATAACAGAAAAGTAATTTGTATAAAATAATTTGTACTTCAATAGATAACTGCTTGGCTGTGAATATAGAAGAGATGATGAAGGCAGATTCTTGCATCTCTATCTAGACTCACCGCGAATGGGATGCTTGCAGAAACCAACTGACACAGATGTGTTTTGCTGGGGACTCTCGTACCTTGAGTGGCTTCGCCACCAGTGATGGGGGTTCCTGAAATAGTAAAGGAACTGCTCGTAGTGTTCTTTTTGTTTGTTTGTTTGTTTTTGTTTTTTTTGCGGTACGAGGGCCTCTCACTGTTGTGGCCTCTCCCGCCGCGGAGCATAGGCTCCGGATGCGCAGGCTCAGCGGCCAGGGCTCACAGGCGCAGGCGCTCCGTGGCACGATCCCGTGTCCCCTGCATCGGCAGGCGGACCCTCAACCACTGCGCCACCAGGGAAGCCCCTTGTAGTGTTCTTAATAAAACAAAGTGAGGTTTACAATTTAGTCCACAGACATTTCAGTATAAATTAAGACTGTGAAAAATTAAGTTTGTGTTTCTAGGGAAAGTAGACTTTATAAATAAATTTTTCACTGATTGAGTGTACAGAGGGACATTAGAAAGTCAGCTGGGACTTGGGCAGTTCTGCATGGGCTGAAGTGGTCCTCTCTGTGGCACGGATCCTCTCTGTGGCACGCTCTCAGTATGCATGGTACCGTACCTCCAACAAGCAGACAACCCAAAGCTTCCACACGTTTCCAAGATGCCTTCTGGGAGGTGGAATCTCCCACGCTGAGGCCGCAGCTATGTTTTCATTAAAAAAAGCGAATACTCCCGCTCTGTGAGGGCTTTGACAACCTCTGGGCTGGCGTCACTCTCTCTCTCAGGCTAAAAGCAGCAAGAATAGCGGCACTGATCCCACATCTAGAGAATTGAAAGTGAACTGATTTTTTATCATCTAACCTGACAGGTTCAGCACATCTCTCCTGTCACATTCCTGTCTGTCCTCAGAACTGTTGAACAGAATCTTTCCACGGATCCGTGTTATCGCTAATAGGATTTGTCTTAAACTAAGTGTCCAGCCTCCTCTTGTTTCCTGAGACCATGGTGGATTCTCTCCTCTCCTCCCTGAGCCCAACCTTCATTGTATTTCAGCTAATCAAATAATTCCCTGCCAGATGGCAGGGAGAAAGCATGGCCCCTGGGAGAAATGATGGTGCTGTCACCAAAGGCTGGACTGGTCAGGACCAGTTTGGATTAAAGCCAGATACTCTCAAGGTGAGACTAACAGTGAGGTTTGCAACAGACAGTCCCATCTGGACAAAGCAGACGTTCCAGGATGCTGGGACTCTCCAGTGGCGAACAAGCTTTGGTCCGTGCGATGGGCCTGTGGAAATCTCTTCTGACGTCAGCCTTCTGTCTGCTTCAGAGTTGGGGGGATCTTAGTACGGCTTGGGATTTCAAAAGGAAATGGTTTGGCTCAAGTGGAGAATTTAAGGTTCTTGAAAAAAGCTCTCTATTCATCCTGCGATTCTAGCACCATCCTGGAGGCTGAATCCTTTGTTCTAAGTCTTTTTTCCTGGAACGTATTATTGTTAAAAACAAGACAACACAGTCCCCAAATGGAGTCGCTTATGCTAAGCCCTACATCACCAAACTGAGATTCAATTTAACCACAGTTTCAGCCCTCCCAGAAATGCAATCTTAACATAACCAGGAATCACCTGCTCAGCGCTAGTGAGGTCATCTGCTGATAGACCCTCACCAGCCCCTAAAGGAAAGTCACCTTGCCATGACCGATCCTAGTTTGTCTAGTATAACTTCCTTGTTCTGCTCCCTTCTGCCCATAAAAGTCTTTCATTTTGTACAGAGGCTCAGAGCTCCTTTCTATGTGCTAGGTAATTCATGATTCATGAATCATGGAATAAAAGCAAGAAAAATGTTAAAAAATTACTCTGTTGGATTTTTTTGTTTGTTTGTTTTTGCGGTACACGGGCTTCTCACTGTTGTGGCCTCTCCCGTTGTGGAGCGCAGGCTCCGGACGCGCAGGCTCAGCAGCCATGGCTCACGGGTCCAGCTGCTCCGCGGCATGTGGGATCTTCCCGGACCAGGGCACGAACCCGTGTCCCCTGCATCGGCAGGTGGACTCTCAACCACTGCGCCACCAGGGAAGCCCTGGATTTTGTTCTTTAACATTATCTTTGGAGGTTCCTTCAGTTGCTCGGCCAAGACTTTGGACTAAGCTTCCTATTCTTTAGAATCTGAAAGGAAGGTACAGCCCCGACCTTGGAAATTCCTCCTCCTCACCCTCCTCTAAAGTATTGCCTTGTAACATTTCCCTAGGGTTAGTTCCATCCAACCAGTGAAATATTATCTAAAGATTATTTAAAAGTAAAAAACACTAATCACTGGATTAATTAGTGTGGCTACCGATTGTGTAAGGTTTGGTTATTGTGGAGTGGGGATTGGATTGCATATTAATATTTAAGTCCTTTGGAAGTGGCACCCAAGGAAGACCCCTCCCCCAATCCTTTGGTTCCTCCCCAGCCCATCCCCCACGAGATGGGATTTCTTGGGGGCTCCAAACAGAAATCCCCTTATCCCAGGCAGCACAGATTACAGGCCGGTCTTGGACTTGCACTATTTGCATTTCTATAAAGGAAGGGCCTGGTATTATGTAACTGTGTGTGGGTTCTGAGGGCTTCTAATGGGCCTCCCTTTGTACAATTTCTTAGCAGCCAATTGAAGTTTGTAAGTTGAAACTAAGAGACTGGAGTCCATCACTCCCTGACCACACCTCTGAGTCTGGCCTGCCTCTAGGAAAGCTAGCACCTCCCCTTCTCTTCTCAGAAAAGTTCAGCAATCCTTGTTCAATCATGGTTCCTCCTGGGAAGAAAAAGCTAGGTAGGGACCAGCTGTGTTCTGTGGTTAGAACTTCAACTGAAGCCAGGGAAAGTCTTCAAAAGAGTTGACCTGCATTCATTCATTCTAAAATGAGGTAATGCTGCTGAATAGTGTTAAAGGAAAATTCAACTGAGTAAATTTTAAAGATCTAATTGGCTTTATTGAACAATTCATAAATCAGGTAGCATCCCATCCAGCAAGTAGAAAGGAGCTCTGAGGAGCTGTATAAAATGAAAGGCTTTTAAGGGCAGAAGGGGGAAGGGATAAGGAAAGGGCTGATTACCTCATCTTTCTCTGGGGGAATGGAGCGGGTCTATGTGGCAGATTACTGCATTGGCACTGTCCAGGAAATTCCAAACTGACTGGTTAAGGCTACATTCCTGGGGGAGGTTGAAACAGTAATTAGGTTAGGTATCAAGCTCTGGTTTGGTGGTGATGTGGGCTTAGCGCAAGTGACTCCGTTTTGGGCCTGTTGTCTCTTTTTGACAATAGTCAAGAGTATCCTTTAGGGTCAGTAGGAATCTGGGCTCTGTCACTTATTAGCTGTATGTCCTTGGACAAATGATACTTCTGGGTTTCAGTTTCTTCATTTGTCACACAAGAACAAAAATTGTACTTTCCTCATTGGTTGTCTGAGAGCATTAAGGTACATCATACATTTAACAAATATTTATCCAGGGTTATAGCTCCCTATTTGTCAGGTACTATACTTGGTGCTGAAGGCACCAAAGTAAATAAAATAGACAAAAAATCCCTGCCCTCATGGGGATTATATTCTAGTAGGAATAGACAGACAATAAAAATATAAAAATATATAAATACTATGGAGGGAGATAGAGAAGCTGATGGTATTTGTGAGAGCATGGTGGAAAGTATCACTGGGAATGAGACCATTGGGCAAGACCTGAAACACAGTCCAACTAAAGACCTTTATATGGTGCACAGAGGTTGTAATATACATGTTAGCCATTTTTTATTCATTAACTCATTAATTTTGTTAGCCACTCATCCATTCACCTCCACATTCGTTCAGTAATTCAATGACTAATTCTCAATCACCCATCTATCTCTTCATCTATCCATTCATCCTTCAGAAAATGTCAAGTGAAGGGATATATGCATTGTGGATTGAATGCCCATCTTATCATCTGACCCGAGGTTCATTCAGGAGGAATTAGGGAAGGGAATTGAAGGCTTGGGATGGTTATTGATCAGAACATGGTGTATTAGAATTTTTCACAAAACATAGGATAGAAAGAGCCTAAGTGGTTTCTTTTCAAGCTAA
This sequence comes from Globicephala melas, assembly GCF_963455315.2. Taxonomy (NCBI): domain Eukaryota; kingdom Metazoa; phylum Chordata; class Mammalia; order Artiodactyla; family Delphinidae; genus Globicephala; species Globicephala melas. The sequence goes on from NC_083328.1 coordinate 23,977,106, forward strand.
CGTTTATTGAGAATATACTTTTTGCCATGACCTGTGATAAATGCTTTATATGCATTATCTTATTGAGCACTGAGAAGTTAATTTGTAGTTGCTACTTAATTTGTAGATGAGAGAACTGAGTCTTGGAGATAGCTAATCAGCCTAAGGTCAGAGAGTGATTGGCAAAGTTAGTATTCAAACTTGGGTTTGACTTCAAAATTCATGGGCTTACATGCCTGGGCATATACCCAGATAAAACTCTAGTTCAAAAAGATACATGCACCCCTATGTTCATAGCAGAACTATTTACAATAGCCAAGACATGGAAACAACCTAAATGTCCATCGACAGATCAATGGACAAAGAAGACGTGGTGTACACACACACACACACACACACACACACACACAATGGAATACTATTCAGCCAAAAAAGGAATGAAATAATGCCATTTGCAGCGACAGGGATGGACCTAGATTTTATCATACTAAGTGAAGTAAGTCAGAAAGAGAAAGACAAATACCATATGATATCACTTATATGTGGAATCTAAAATATGACACAAATGACCATATCTATGAAAGAGAAACAGACTCACAGACATAGAGAACAGACTTGCGTTGCAAAGGGGGAGGTGGGGAGGTGGGAGGGAAGGATCGAGAGTTTGGGATTAGTGGATACAAACTAGTATATACAGGATGGATAAACAACAAGGTCCTAGTGTATAGCACAGGGAACTATATTCAATATCTTGTGATAAACTATAATGGAAAAGAACATGAAAAAGAATATATATATGTATAACTGAATCACTTTGCTATACAGTACAGCAGAAATTAACATAACATTGTAAGTCAACTCTACTTGGATAAAATTTTAAAAACAAACAAACCAAACCAAAAAAACAAAATTCATGGGCTTAGCCGGTTTACTGCAAGGACTCCACCAACTCTGGGTCCGTAAGCCAGTCAGCTGACCCCTTTTACCTTCATGTTCTCAGTCATCACATGTAAGATTCCATTTCTGCTCAAATCTCAAGGTTGAATGAGAGGACGTATGGGTGTGGACAGGCATCAGGAATTAGCAACCAGAAGGGGTGCCATGATTGATTCACTGAGCTCCGGCTCCAACACGCCTGAAAGGGCTTGTTATTACATGACCTTTCATTTCTCAAGCCTCTGATGACGGTAAGACAGCAGTCTGCATGCAAGGTGAATTTGAACTGCTACCTGCTTTCCAATTCCCCCTGGAAGGGCCCTTAGCAGGCTAAGAAGCTGGAAGAGGTATTTCACTCTGGTTTCCAGTAATTTGTTCTGCTCTGTGAACTTCTGTGTCTGCTTGTCCAATTTCATGAAAATTGGATTAATGAGTGTTAACTGGTGCTGCTTAGCTAGTTTAAAAGGGATAGTGTCGGGCTTCCCTGGTGGCGCAGTGGTTGAGAGTCCGCCTGCCGATGCAGGGGACACGGGTTCGTGCCCCTGTCTGGGAGGATCCCACATGCCGCGGAACAGCTGGGCCTGTGAGCCATGGCCGCTGAGCCTGCACGTCCGGAGCCTGTGCTCCACAACGGGAGAGGCCACAACAGTGAGCGGCCCGCGTACAGCAAAAAAAATAAAAGGGATAGTGTCAAATGGAGGAAGAGCGTCCTGGTGTGATGGTTGGATCCCTAGGCTGCTAAGAATCAGGGTTCTGCATGAATGCCAATATCACGAGTTATTGTGGCAGCCTCCTCCAAGTTACTCTTACAGAAGGCAGTATCGCCCCAGAGACCTTTGAAAGGAGGAAGGACGCTTATTCCACTAGAACAAGGAGAGGATTTGCTTAAGGGACTGGTAGTCTTGGTCAAGATGTTCATTCATTCATCAAATCTTTTCCAAGCACCTGATATGTGTCAGGCTCTGTTCTGGGCTCTGGAGAACCAGTGGTGAATAAAACAATTTTTCTGTCCTCATGAAGCTTATGTTTTATCTGAGGTAGGTAAACAATAATCAAATGAATATACGATTTAATGTCAAGCAGCATTTCCATCCGATGCTTCTATATTCTCCACTAAGTATGAAAAAAAGTTTGTCTTTTTTTAAAAAACAGCTTTATTGAGATATAATTCACATACTATAGAACTCGACCATTCAATGGTTTTTAGTATATTCACACATATGTAAAAATCATCCCCACAGTCAATTTGAGAACGTTTTCATCACCTCTGAAAGAAACTGTAACCTTTAGCTATCACCATCTTATATCCCAACCCTCACCTCCAGCCCCAGGCAACCGCTCATCTACTTCCTGTCTCTATAGATTTGACTATTCTGGACAGCAAAGAGGTCTTTTGAGAGTGAGGGGGCAAGGGAAGGAGCTTTTATTATCTCCACCTCCTAAAATGAGGCCTCTTGGACTCAGTTTCCCTTGGAGCTTTCTCCAAGGAAAGATGCAAATTTCCATAGCTTTGGTGTTTGGAGGTGGTAGGGGGTGCTGGCCAGTGTCCTGACAGAGGCATGACAGAGATATGGCAGGTTCAGTTCCAGACCACTGCAATAAAGTGAATATTGCAATAAAGCAAGTCACACAAATTTTTGGGTTTCCCAGTGCATATAAAAGTTATGTTTATATTATACTGTAGTCTATTAAGTGTGCAATAGCATTATGTCTAGAAAAATTATTTGCATACCTTAATTAAAGCATACTTTATTGCTAAAAAGCCTAACCAGTATCTGGGCCTTCAGTGAGTTGTACTAGTAACATCAAAGATCACTGATCACCAGCACAAATATAATAATAATGAAATAGTTTGAAATATGAGAATTACCAAAATGTGACATGGAGACATGAGGTGAGCAAATGCCGTTGAAAAATGATGCAGTAGACTTGTTTGATGCAGGGTTGCTGCAAACCTTCAATTAAAAAAAAATGCAATATCTGTGAAGTGCAGTAAAGTGGAGCAGAATAGAATAAGGTGTGCCTGTACACAGTTACTCTTTTATTATCTTACCTTCCACCTCTGCACCCTGCCTGAGGTTACATGCTCCCAGCCAGAGTATGCATGCGCAGACACAGAAGACTCCTGTGCCCTGTGCCGTCACATCTGAAAGCAGTAATTATCATGTCATGTTTATAGAAGCCCTGCCTCAGTCCAGTTGCCATAGTTCCCCACCTGGACTCTGCAGGAGCCTGCTCTCTGGTCTCCCCATTTCCCATCATCGCTTCCAACCTGGTCTTCCTAAGATACCAGGATACATGTTCTAAAGCATGAATCTGACCACGTCGCACTGTGCTGATGAAAATTCTACATGGTCCTCATTATAGTCGAGGTTCCTCTTCATGGCCCTGTAAAACCTGGTCCCTGCCAAACCTCTCCAGTGTTATCCATCACTATTCCCCCTTCACTATCTGAATCACTTGTGGTCCCTGCAAAGTACCATGCACTCCCTAACAGACCTTTGCACATGCTGTGGGCCTCTCTGGAACACTCTCTCCTGTCTATATTGCCTAACTCCGGCTCATCCTTTAGGTTTTAGAGATTACTTCCTTTGGGGAAGGAATATATCTTCAGGATGTGGTTAGGTACTTGTATTAGTTTTCTATTGCTGCTTAAAAAATTACCCCCAAATTTAGCACTTTAAAACAACAGATGTTTATTATCTCATGTTTTCTGTGGGTCAGGAATTCAGGAGTAGCTTAGCTGGCTTGGTCTGGATCAGGGTCTCTTGTGAGTTTAGTCTTGACATTGGCTGGGGCTGCAGTCATCTGAAACATGATGAGGGCTAGAGGATCTGCTTTCAAAATAGCTCACTCATATGGCTGTTGGTAGGAGGCCTCAGTCCCTAGCCCCATGGGCTGCTTCATAGGACTGTTGAGTGTCCTTATAACTTGGTAGCTGGCTTCCCCAGAGTGGTCCAAGAGACAGCTGGGAGGAAGCTACAATGCTTTTTATGTCTGCAGTGAACTAAATGTTTATGTACCCCCAAAATTCATATATTGAAGTTCTAACCCCCAATTCTAAGAGGTAGGGACTCTGGGAGGTGATTAGGTCATGAAGGTGGAACCCTCGGGAGTAGGATTAGTGCCCTCATAAATGGGACCCCAAGGACTCCCTCTCCTTTCTGCCATATGAGGATATGACAAGAGGACCACAGTCTGTAATGTGAAAGAGGGTCCTCACCAGAACCTGACCATGTCTGCACCCTGATTTCAGTTCAGTCTCCAGAACGGTGAGAAATAAATGTTTGTTGTTTATAAAACACCCACTGGCATTCTGTTATAGCAGCTTGTGCAAGGTAAGGCAATGTCCCAGAGGCCGATGTCACATACTGTGGCTTCTATCATATTCTGTTGGCTAGAAGTGACTCATTAAGTATGGCTTACACTCAAGGGGAAGAGAATTAAGCTCTACCTCTCGAAAGGAGGAGAGTTTGTGGACACATTCTAAAACCGTCATAGAGCCCCTTGTCCATGGTCCCACAGCGTCCTCCAGTTATCCTTACATTAGCTCTTAGCAGACCATTTGTCACAGTCTGTCTCCCTCACTACTGCACTGGGGGTTCCCTGAGCATCAGGACCGGTTTCCATTTACAGTTATATTCCTAGATCCTACCACAGTCCCTTGCACAGTGCTTGGTAACCGTCTGTTTGTTTGAATGACTCAACGACCTGTCTGGACACATAAAACGTATAGATCAGTGCTTTTCAAATTTCCATGCATATACAGCACCTGGGTGGTTTGTTAAAATGAGGATTCTGCTTCAGTAGGTCTGGGGTGGAGCCTGGGATGCTGTTTTCCTAACAAGCTCCCAGGTGATACTGATGCTGTGCTTCATGGAGCAGGAATCTAGATCACGTGATCCTACTCCCAGACAAACTTAATAACCTAGCTGGGGAGACACTTCATCTGGCAGGACAGCCCGGGGCCGCCCACAAAGCAGCGCAGCCCAGTCGTGGGCACACCTACTGCATGCTGGGCTCCTCTTCCTTCAAATGCCTGGGATGAAAGAGGACGTGTCAGTAAAAGACAGTCGAGAAAGCGTCTGCGGAATACAGAAAGGCGTCCAAGGTTTGTGTGTTCTCAGTTGGCTCTGCAATGCTGGGCAGGGGTCACTCACGTGTGGGCGAAGGGATTGTGAGGCCTGAGCAAGGGCCAGAGGGAAACTGGCTGAAGTGCCAGTGGGCAGCGGCAGGTGATGGGGTCCCCACACCCACCCCAGAGAACCTACGGAACCCAGTCTGTCTGTGTGATCCAAGCACCACTTTGGCTGGAGGCAGGGAGATTAAGCAGACGATATATTTGTACCGCTCTTCACAGTTCTTGGGATGTGCAATTCTACGAGTCACGTTTTAAGGAAAATTGAGTAGAGCCAGACCATTGAGATGTTTTCCGTTAATACCTCGGATCTCACTTTTATCCTTGTGGCTCTGCTTTTAACAACGTGGGGCACTGGTGTATATGTGTAAAGTCTGTGGTCTTAAGACAGGAGATTTCTTCTTACTACATGAAGGGCTGATCTAAGCATAGGGTAATAATGATAATTCCCAACATTTGGGGAACAGTTTCACATCCATTTAATCTAGGGGTTCTCAACCTTGACTGCACATTAGAATCACTGGGGAGCTTTACTGGTTACTGAGGCCTGCGTCCCACCTCCAGAGATTTTGACTTAATTCATCTGGGGTGTGGCTTGGACAGCATTTAGAAATCCTCCCCAGGCAATTCCACTTTGCGGCCATTGTTGAGAGGCACTGATTTAACCTTATAAGAACCCTTCACTAATAGGCAGATAAGATTATCTTTTCTTTTCCTCCCTCCCTCCCTCCCTCCCTCTCTCTCTTTCTTTTCTTTCTTTCTATCTTTCTTTCTTTCTTTCTTTCTTTCTTTCTTTCTTTCTTTCTTTCTTTCTTTCTTTCTTTCTTTCTTTCTTTCTTTCTTTCTTTCTTTCTCTCTCTCTCTCTCTCTCTCTCTCTCTCCCCCTCCCTCTTTCCCTTCCTCCCTTTTCTTACTTTCTCTCTCCCTTCCTTCCTTCCTTTCTTTTCGTTCTACAAATAAAAAGCTGTATCACGAAATTGACTGATTGGCTCAAAGTCACACAACCTATAAGTGGGAGGTTCAGATCTCAAACCTATGTTAACTGGTTGTGCTCTTTCAATTTGTATCAGTATTGCCTCCAGGTGGCCAGTATTATGCCCGTTACAAAGAAAGAGAAACTGAGTGTGATGGTTGATTTTACGTGTCCACTTGACTGGGCCAAGGGGTCTTCAGATATTTGGTTAAACGTTGTTCTGGGTGTGTCTTGGATAAGATTAATATTTGAATCAACAGAGTGAATAAAGCAGGTCACTCTCCCTAATGTGGGTGGACCTCATCCAATCAGTTGAAGGCCTGAATAGAATAAAAAGACAGACCTTCCAGCAAGTAAGGGGGAACACCTCCTGCCTGACTGCTTTGAGCAGGGACATTGGTCCTTTCCTTTCTTCAGACTGGAACTGAGACATCAGCTCTTCTGGGGTCTCGAGTCACCAGCCTTTGGGCCTGCAGCTACACCATTGATTTTCCTGCTTCTCCGGCCTTTGGAATTGTACTGCAATTTACATCATCAGTTCTCCTGGGTCTTCAGCTGCTAACAGCAGATCTGGGGACTTAGCTTCCATAATCAGGTGAGCCAATTCCTTACAATAATAAATTTTCTTTATAATAATAGTAAATAATAAATATTATTATTATTTATAATAATAAATCTTATATTCTAATAATATATCTCCTATTGGAGAACGCTAAGGGATGGAACAATTAGGTTTCTAGATAAAGGTCAGACTTTGAGCTAGGGGACAGTTAGTTAGGGTTCCAAGTCCCTTATGTCCCTGGATGTTCCTTTGTCTCTTGTTTCTAGTCTTTGAAGCTAAGTTTGGGCCAATACCCATATCAGATAAACAAATTCTAGACTCCTTGATGACAAGGTCAGTGTCAGTGTCTGCAGATGCAGGACATGAATAGTCAAGGTTGGAAAATAAAAGTTGGCAGGAAGGACTGTACTTTATTGGGACCAAGCCAAGGACGTCAGTGATCTTAGTTTTGAGCCATTCTTGATCCTGGAGTTCATCCAAGTTCTCCTTTGGACTCTTGCATCCTACCTGCCCATCATCCATCCCCAGTGAAATCAGAAGATGTTAATGATGGAATTTGGAGATGCTGAAAGGATTCCCATGGTGGTGAGGAAGATCCTAAATGTTTTACAAAAAAATAAAAATAAAAAGTATTATTTAAGGAAAGGAGCCAAAGTGCTCAGACACCACTTGGCAGCCAGGGAGTGTGTTAAATCGGAACAATCAGGAGGGAAAAGTACTTTGTAGTAACTTTTTTCGAAGCTGGTTCCAGAGCTCCTTCCTCTTAGGAGAGAACTGTCTATGTTTAGAACCAAGGAGAGTCTTACATTTAGAGTTTTCTGTAGGTGTGGAGTGTGAGTCCCTGAGGGACTGGTCTGCAAAGAGACAGTGGGATGATGAGATAATGGGGCATTGAGCAGGGAGGTGCCTGACAGCAGACAGAAGAGAATGAGGAGAGGGTGGCAGACACATGCCTGGATGCTGGAGAATGTGCAGGCGGGTGGCTGATCAGGGATTTGGGGATTTTGAGAATGGGAACATCTAATATTAAATTCTAAATCGTTTGAAATGCTCTCGTGCACTTTCTTACCTGAAAGCTTTGGTAAAATCTTCGGTTTACATAGTCTAGCCATAGTATTTTGGGGGATTGATGGATTGGGGTGTTTATTAGGAGGGGTGATATGGTGCAGAAAGAAGAAAAAGTATGTCTGGTATTTTTGCCGTAAGTACTTTTGCTGCGTAACTAATTGACCATAAGGCAGGTTTGTTGTAAAAGATAAAATAAGGAAAAATAAAAGAGGGGCATTAAAAAGGACATAATGAAACATGAAAAATGGGTAACAAAAATTAAAAAGACTTTATTACAAAATACAAAATATTTGAATACATTTGAAATGTGTGTAAATTCATGGCAATACTGTGCAAATAACTGATTTTATTTTGCATGTTGTATCTAAGCACTTGTCTTCCAAGTCTTTCATTCACAGTATTTTATACTATTTATTTATTTACTTTGTTTGCTTGTTGACTTGTCGCCTCATTTGGCATCACACGTCTTCTGTTTTGATAAAATTCTTCATAGAGAGGCATCAGCTTCCAAATACTAGGATGTATATTTGTACCTGAGCTTTGTATCGCGTTGGGAAAGCTGTTTGTTCTTAGCAGGTTGTCACATGTCCACTGATAGACGTTCCAAAGTTTTATGGAAGGTGTGGGTTCAACTCTACACCTTCAAATCACTGAAAGATTTGCAACTGATACATTATCATTTTCTAGTACAGCATTCACTCTGGCTTTACACTCTCTCTCTTTTTGTTTTTTTTAAAGAAGATGTTGGGGGTAGGAGTTTATTAATTAATTAATTAATTTTTGCTGTGTTGGGTCTTCGTTTCTGTGCGAGGGCTTTCTCTAGTTGTGGCAAGCGGGGGCCACTCTTCATCGCGGTGCGCAGGCCTCTCACTATCGCGGCCTCTCTTGTTGCGGAGCACAGGCTCCAGATGCGCAGGCTCAGTACTTGTGGCTCACGGGCCTAGTTGCTCCGCGGCATGTGGGAGCCTCCCACACCAGGGCTCGAACCCGTGTCCCCTGCATTAGCAGGCAGATTCTCAACCACTGCGCCACCAGGGAAGCCCTTTACGCTCTCTTAATCACACTTCCAGTAAGTTTTATCACCGTCTTTTCTACCAAGTCCATGTAAGTAGTTATCATCTACTATTTTAAGACTGCCATGCTATTCATCACTGTATAGACTATCACGAGGGCTAAGATTGATGGAATGTAAAAACTGGAGTCCTATGTCCACTAAGAAATGAAACCAAACTGTCAACAACTTAAAACCAAACTGTCAACCAGTTATCTTTTACGGCAAGATTGCCTTATGGCCAAGTAGTTATGAGGCAAAAATGTTTGCAGTAAAGATGTTTATGGCAAAGATGCTTACAGCAGAAGTACCTAGAACTGAAAAAAAGAACCTGCAGAATAGAGGAATGATTTGTACAATGAACCAATTTAGTGGAAGTGGAACCCAGGTTGTAGCTGAACCTGAGGCACCCCAAGAAGCTCCAAAGAGACTGGGGGCAGTGCTGTGCTTCCCTTCATTCAGGGCATTTGAGAAAATGTCACTTGCACCTTAGAAGTCAAGGTGATAGATACCACCTTGTCATGAATAGAAGACATCAATTCTCAAATAGAGAATAATTGTTCTGACCAGACAAAAATGAAACGCCCCTGAAGAAATTATGGAAGTAGTGGCAGTCCTGTTCATTTATTCATTCATCAAACACGCACACCATTTTGTGTCAAGCCCCTTAATGTGTGCTGAAAATATAGACACTGTCTCTGCCCTCAAGGAGCTTTACCTTGGGGTGTGAAGGCAAGGGGAGCTGACCTTTTTTGAGCTCCTCCTAAGTGTAGACAGTAGGCTTTGTATTTTATGTGCACTGTCTTTCTAAAATTCTCCCAACAGCTTTATGAGTAAGTAACTATTATCACCAAATAGGTAAGCTGAGGCTCAGAGATGTTAGGGAATTTGATTCAGCTAATCCGTAATGAAATCTGTGTTTGAACACAGGATTATCTGACTCTAGATTTGGAGGAGGAGTCCTTATTTTGGTCAGTGGCACTGGAAAATTGGTGGTAAGGAGTTCAGACTTGATAATGTGATTTGAAAAGTTCTCCCCATATTTGTCCTGAGTCCTACCCAATCTGCTGTGATGCCCAATCAGCTTATCTGCTATCAGTGCTTTTCAACTGGGTTAACCATTACTTTCCTCCTCATCTCCTCTTTTAGTACCTTAACACCAACTCAGCAAGGCTCTGTCACCTCATCATGGATGAATTTACTAGCATGAGGGTTTTGGGTGCCTGCTGCGGGGGCAGAGGAGAGACTGGGAGCCCAGGAGGTTGATGCTACAGAAACATGGAAAAATATATTGTTCTTCTTTGTCTGGTACAAAGACTTTGTGTCAGAGTCTTTGGTACACAGACTCTCTCTTTGTTGATGCAAGTTAGAACCATCTACCATAATTAGCAAAGGGCAGTAACATGAGCCTTTTAAATGAGTCCTGTGCCAGGCTACAAGGAGGAAAGGAGGGATTCATCATGTTGTTTCATAAGCATAAATACAACTAATTAAGTGAAGGTGAAATCTCTACCATCTATGTGATGTTTATTTAAAATAATTTGCTCAAGACATGCCCAGAATCCTTCTCTTTAGGAAGATAGCTAGGAGCTGGGTGGAGACAATTTGGGCATTTGAGGAACAGGAACAAATTGGACTGCAAAGCTGAGAAACCACCTGAGCCAGGAGTTGGCTGTGACCAGTGGATGGACATCTGTTTTTTTTTTTTTTTTTTAAACATCTTTATTGGGGTATAATTGCTTTACAATGGTGTGTTAGTTTCTGCTTTATAACAAAGTGAATCAGTCATACATAAACATATGTTCCCGTATGTCTTCCCTCTTGCGTCTCCCTCCCTCCTACCCTTCCTATCCCACCCCTCCAGGCTGTCACAAAGCACCGAGCCAATATCCCTGTGCCATGCGGCTGCTTCCCACTAGCTATCTACCTTACTACGTTTGTTAGTGTGTATATGTCCATGACTCTCTCTCGCCCTGTCACAGCTCACCCTTCCCCCTCCCCATAACCTCAAGTCCGTTCTCCAGGAGGTCTGCGTCTTTATTCCTGCCTTACCCCTAGGTTCTTCATGACATTTTTTTTTTTCTTAAATTCCATATATATGTGTTAGCATACGGTATTTGTCTTTTTCTTTCTGACTTACTTCACTCTGTATGACAGACTCTAGGTCTATCCACCTCATTACAAATAGCTCAATTTCGTTTCTTTTTATGGCTGAGTAATATTCCATTGTATATATGTGCCACATCTTCTTTATCCATTCATCCGATGATGGGCACTTAGGTTGTTTCCATCTCTGGGCTATTGTAAATAGAGCTGCAATGAACATTTTGGTACATGACTCTTTTTGAATTTTGGTTTTCTCAGGGTATATGCCCAGTAGTGGGATTGCTGGGTCATATGGTAGTTCTATTTGTAGTTTTTTAAGGAACCTCCATACTGTTCTCCATAATGGCTGAACCAATTCACATTCCCACCAGCAGTGCAAGAGTGTTCCCTTTTCTCCACACCCTCTCCAGCATTTATTGTTTCTAGATTTTTTGATGATGGCCATTCTGACTGGTGTGAGATGATATCTCATTGTAGTTTTGATTTGCATTTCTCTAATAATGAATGATGTTGAGCATTCTTTCATGTGTTTGTTGGCAGTCTGTATATCTTCTTTGGAGAAATGTCTATTTAGATCTTCTGCCCATTTTTGGATTGGGTTGTTTGTTTTTTTGTTATTGAGCTGCATTGTAAATTTTGGAGATTAATCCTTTGTCGGTTGCTTCATTTGCAAATATTTTCTCCCATTCTGAGGGTTGTCTTTTGGTCTTGTTTATGGTTTCCTTTGCTGTGCAAAAGCTTTGAAGTTTCATTAGGTCCCATTTGTTTATTTTTGTTTTTATTTCCATTACTCTAGGAGGTGGGTCAGAAAGGATCTTGCTGTGATTTATGTCATAGAGTGTTCTGCCTATGTTTTCCTCTAAGAGTTTGATAGTTTCTGGCCTTACATTTAGGACTTTAATCCATTTTGAGCTTATTTTTGTGTATGGTGTTAGGGAGTGAGCTAATCTCATACTTTTAAATGTAGCTGTCCAGTTTTCCCAGCACCACTTATTGAAGAGGCTGTCCTTTCTCCACTGTACATTCCTGCCACCTTTATCAAAGATAAGGTGTCCATATGTGCGTGGGTTTATCTCTGGGCTTTCTATCCTGTTACATTGATCTATCTTTCTGTTTTTGTGCCAGTACCATACCATCTTGATAACTGTAGCTTTGTAGTATAGTCTGAAGTCAGGGAGCCTGATTCCTCCAGTTCCTTTTTTCGTTCTCAAGATTGCTTTGGCTATTCGGGGTCTTTTGTGTTTCCATACAAATTGCAAAATTTTTTGTTCTAATTCTGTGAAAAATGCCAGTGGTAGTTTGGTAGGGATTGCATTGAATCTATAGATTGCTTTGGGTAGTAGAGTCATTTTCACAATGTTGATTCTTCCAATCCAAGAACATGGTATATCTCTCCATCTATTTGTATCATTTTTAATTTCTTTCATCAGTGTCTTATAATTTTCTGCATACAGGTCTTTTGTCTCCTTAGGTAGGTTTATTCCTAGATATTTTATTCTTTTTGTTGCAATGGTAAATGGGAGTGTTTTCTTGATTTCACTTTCAGATTTTTCATCATTAGTATATAGGAATGCCAGAGATTTCTGTGCATTAATTTTGTATCCTGCCACTCTACCAAATTCATTGATTAGCTCTAGTAGTTTTCTGGTAGCATCTTTAGGATTCTCTATGTATAGGATCATGTCATCTGCAAACAGTGACAGCTTTACTTCTTCTTTTCAGATTTGGATTCCTTTTATTTCCTTTCTTCTCTGATTGCTGTGGCTAAAACTTCCAAAACTATGTTGAATAAGAGTGGTGAGAGCGGGCAACCTTGTCTTGTTCCTGATCTTAGTGGAAATGCTTTCAGTTTTTCACCATTGAGGATGATGTTTGCTGTGGGCTTGTCATATATGGCCTTTATTATGTTGAGGAGAGTTCCCTCTATGCCTACTTTCTGCAGGGTTTTTATCATAAATGGGTGTTGAATTTTGTCAAAAGCTTTCTCTGCATCTATTGAGATGATCATATGGTTTTTCTCCTTCAATTTGTTAATATGGTTTATCACATTGATAGATTTGCATATATTGAAGAATCCTTGCATTCCTGGAATAAACCCCACTTGATCATGGTGTATGATCCTTTTAATGTGGTGGTGGATTCTGTTTACTAGTATTTTGTTGAGGATTTTTGCATCTATGTTCATCAGTGATATTGGCCTGTAGTTTTCTTTCTTTGTGACATCCTTGTCTGGTTTTGGTATCAAGGTGATGGTGGCCTCGTAGAATGAGTTTGGGAGTGTTCCTCCCTCTGCTATATTTTGGAAGAGTTTGAGAAGGATAGGTGTTAGCTCTTCTCTAAATGTTTGATAGAATTCGCCTGTGAAGCCATCTGGTCCTGGGCTTTTGTTTGTTGGAAGATTTTAATCACAGTTTCAATTTCAGTGCTTGTGATTGGTCTGTTCATCTTTTCTATTTCTTCCTGATTCAGTCTTGGCAGGTTGTGCCTTTCTAAGAATTTGTCCATTTCTTCCAGATTGTCCATTTTATTGGCATAGAGTTGCTTGTAGTAATCTCTCATGATCTCTTTTATTTCTGCAGTGTCAGTTGTTACCTCTCCTTTTTCATTTCTAATTCTATTGATTTGAGTCTTCTCCCTTTTTTTCTTGATGAGTCTGGCTAGTGGTTTATCTATTTTGTTTATCTTCTCAAAGAACCAGCTTTTAGTTTTATTGATCTTTGCTATTGTTTCCTTCATTTCTTTTTCATTTATTTCTGATCTGATTTTTATGATTTCTTTCCTTCTGCTAGCTTTGGGATTTTTTTGTTCTTCTTTCTCTAATTGCTTGAGGTGCAAGGTTAGGTTGTTTATTCGAGATGTTTCCTGCTTCTTAAGGTGGGCTTGTATTGCTATAAACTTCCCCCTTAGAACTGCTTTTGCTGCATCCCATAGGTTTTGGGTCGTTGTGTCTCCATTGTCATTTGTTTCTAGGTATTTTTTGATTTCCTCTTTGATTTCTTCAGTGATCACTTCATTATTAAGTAGTGTATTGTTTAGCCTCCATGTGTTTGTATTTTTTACAGATCTTTTCCTGTAATTGATATCTAGTCTCATGGCGTTGTGGTCAGAAAAGATACTTGATACAATTTCAATTTTCTTAAATTTACCAAGGCTTGATTTGTGACCCAAGATATGATCTATCCTGGAGAATGTTGCATGAGCACTTGAGAAAAATGTGTATTCTGTTGTTTTTGGATGGAGTGTCCTATAAATATCAATTAAGTCCATCTTGTTTAATGTATCATTTAAAGCTTGTGTTTCCTTATTTATTTTCATTTTGGATGATCTGTCCATGGGTGAAAGTGGGGTGTTTAAGTCCCCTACTATGAATGTGTTACTGTCGATTTCCCCTTTTATGGCTGTTAGTATTTGCCTTATGTATTGAGGTGCTCCTATGTTGGGTGCATAAATATTCACAATTGTTATATCTTCTTCTTGGATCGATCCCTTGATCATTATGTAGTGTCCTTCTTTGTCTCTTTTATTTTTTTTATTTTATTTTTTTTCTTTTTCTCTTTTAATAGTCCTTATTTTAAAGTCTATTTTGTCTGATATGAGAATTGCTACTCCAGCTTTCTTTTGGTTTCCATTTGCATGGAATATCTTTTTCCATCCCCTTACTTTCAGTCTGTATGTGTCTCTAGGTCTGAAGTGGGTCTCTTGTAGACAGCATATATAAGGGTCTTGTTTTTGTATCCATTCAGCTAATCTGTGTCTTTTGGTGGGAGCATTTAGTCCATTTACATTTAAGGTAATTATCGATATGTATGTTCCTATTCCCATTTTCTAAATTGTTTTGGGTTCGTTATTATAGGTCTTTTCCTTCTCTTGTGTTTTTTGTCTAGAGAAGATCCTTTAGCATTTGTTGTAAAGCTGGTTTGGTGGTGCTGAACTCTCTCAGCTTTTGCTTGTCTGTAAAGATTTTAATTTCTCCATCAAATCTGAATGAGATCCTTGCTGGGTAGAGTAGTCTTGGCTGCAGGTTTTTCTCCTTCATCACTTTCAGTATGTCCTGCCACTCCCTTCTGGCTTGTAGGGTTTCTGCTGAGAGATCAGCTGTTAACCTTATGGGGATTCCCTTATGTGTTATTTGTTGTTTTTCCCTTGCTGCTTTTTTTTTTTTTTGCGGTACGTGGGCCTCTCCCGTTGCGGAGCACAGGCTCCGGATGCGCAGGCTCACCGGCCATGGCTCACGAGCCCAGCCGCTCCGCGGCATGTGGGATCTTCCCAAACCGGCGCACGAACCTGTGTCCCCTGCATCGGCAGGCGGACTCTCAACCACTGCGCCACCAGGGAAGCCCTCCCTTGCTGCTTTTAATATGCTTTCTTTGTATTTAATTTTTGACAGTTTGATTAATATGTGTCTTGGCGTATTTCTCCTTGTATTTATCCTGTATGGGACTCTCTGTGCTTCCTGGACTTGATTAACTATTTCCTTTCCCATATTAGGGAAGTTTTCAACTATAATCTCTTCAAATATTTTCTCAGTCCCTTTCTTTTTCTCTTCTTCTTCTGGAACCCCTATAATTCGAATGTTGGTGTGTTTAATGTTGTCCCAGAGGTCTCTGAGACTGTCCTCAGTTCTTTTCATTCTTTTTTCTTTATTCTGCTCTGCAGTAGTTATTTCCACTATTTTATCTTCCAGGTCACTTATCCGTTCTTCTGCCTCAGTTATTCTGCTATTGATCCCATCTAGAGTACTTTTAATTTCATTTATTGTGTTGTTCATCGTTGCTTGTTTCATCTTTATTTCTTCTAGGTCCTTGTTAGCTGTTTCTTGCATTTTGTCCATTCTATTTCCAAGATTTCGGATCATCCTTACCATCATTATTCTGAATTCTTTTTCAGGTAGACTGGCTATTTCCTCTTCATTTGTTAGGTCTGGTGCATTTTTATCTTGCTCCTTTATCTGCTGTGTGTTTTTCTGTCTTCTCATTTTGCTTATCTTACTGTGTTTGGGGTCTCCTTTTTGCAGACTGCAGGTTCGTAGTTCCCGCTGTTTTTGATGTCTGTCTCCAGTGGCTAAGGTTGGTTCAGTGGGTTGTGTAGGCTTCCTGGTGGAGGGGACTAGTGCCTGTGTTGTGGTGGATGAGGCTGGATCTTGTCTCTCTAGTGGGCAGGTTCACGTCTGGTGGTGTGTTTTGGGGTGTCTGTGGCCTTATTATGATTTTAGGCAGCCTCTCTGCTAATGGGTGGGGTTGTGTTCCTGTTTTGCTAGTTGTTTGGCATAGGTTGTCCAGCACTGTGGCTTTCTGGTCGTTGAGTGAAGCTGGGTGCTGGTGTTAAGATGGAGGTCTCTGGGAGATTTTCGCCGTTTGATATTATATGGAGCTGGGAGGTCTCTTGTGGACCAGTGTCCTGAAGTTGGCTCTCCTACCTCAGAGGCAGAGCCCTGACTCCTGGCTGGAGCACCAAGAGCCTTTCATCCACACGGCATTCTTGTTCCCTCCTATAGGCATCTGCTGCTTCCCATTGGTCAAACCTAGAAAAACTTTCTGTAGCTTGGACTTTTCCTGGGCTAAATCCAAGGTACTAGCCACATCTGCTGTTTTTGTCTGTTCAGCACATCCTTGGGGAAATGTTCTTCTTCCACTCTGACCATGTGATTGGGATGGTGCTGCCAATCACAGTTTCTTACCCAATCACCTGGCCACAGGGGTTGGTACATGATCCACACTCAGCCAATTATAGTACCTTGTTTGCTTGGCCCCAGTGATAGGTCCAGTGCTGGGCATGTGACCCAAGCTTGCTTGTTGGAGCCATTTCTTTTGGCAATGAGAACAAAGGACATAGATCTTTTTCTGTCGTGCAGCTTAAAGGATAAGAAAGAGGGACTTCTAGGGCCTTTTTTCTCTATCACGTGGCATCAGCTGTCTGTAGGGGAAAATAGAATCAAAGTGGGAGCAGCAGAAATGGAGGAAAAGGGGACCAGGAGTATTGAGGATCCAGTTCCCATTCTTGAGTCTCCTAGAGAGGCTCTCATTCTTGTCCTTTGCATTTTAATTTTGTTCTTTTCTGCAATTTCATGAGTCAATAGATTCTCTGCCTGATTAAACTTGTTTGATTTGGGCTACTGTTACTTGCAAGTGAAAGAACCCTGACTAACGTAGATAGGAACATCAAAAAATCATATTTTGAGAACATTTTCTTGTAAGGAGCTGGCACCTTACGTGTTCTGTATCGAGTGCTTGGTTGAAACTTGGACCATGTAGGTTGGGGCAGCATGCAGCTTCCCAGCAGAGAAGGAGATCAGACCAACTAAATACGGAGGCACAGCATCAAGAGTGTCCAACACCTGACCTCAGGCCAGCCATACCTCCTTTGGGCACCAATTCTAAAATCCCACCCTTTTGACTTTCCAAGACCAGGTAAGGGGTGAATTATTCTTAGTTTGGTCTCATTCTCAGAGATCCAGCCTAGAACTCATCTCACAGCACCCTGGCAGCCAGGTTTCCAACCAACCCCACCAAAGGTCTAGAGGTAAGAGTTTTAAAGCATGGTCGTCTACATACCTACCCCCTGGAGATACCAAAGGGACTGGCTGAGGAGGAGAGAGGGAGACACTGCTAAGACAATTTCCACTCCCACTTCAAATGCACCAGCCCTCCCAGCCCCCGATTTCTTTCATTTTGTTTTATTCTATTATTTTAAATTGAAATATTTAGTTGATGTACAGTATCATGTAAATTTCAGGTGTACTACATAATAATTTGACATTTGCATACATTATGAAATGACCACCAAGCTAATTCTAGTAACCATCTGTCCCCATAAAAATTGAGCACAGTATTATTGACCATATGCTTTGTGCTGTATATTACATTCCCGTGACTTATTTATTATACAACTGGAGGTTTGTATCTCGATCTCCTTCACCCATTTCCCCCGCCCCCCGCTTCCTTCTTCCTTCTGGCAACCACTGTTGTCCCCTGCCAGCCCCAATTCCCCCCGCCCCCCGCCAGCCCCAGTTCCCCCCGCCCCCACCGCCTTTTTTTTCTGGCTGCGCCACACGGCATGCAGGATCCTTGTTCCCTGACCAGGGATGGAACCCGTGGCTCCTGCAGTGGAAGCACGGAATCCTAACCACTGGACCCCAGGTCTTTTTTATATAATATGGGGGTTTAATGCACAATTTTGTTTGAAAATGGGTTCCCTTAAAATAAAAATAAAACCTTTAAAACCATTAATCTGACGAACTTAAGGCAACCACTACTATTCTCTGAACAAAAGGTGACATGTGACCTGTCAAATAAATCAGTAGGAAAGAAATTCCAACCAACTCTTGCATAAAAAAAGTCCCAGAAACATCCTTACTGAAGGGAAAAAATCACTATTTACTTTACAATAACGCATGTTTTGCCAAATATTATCAATCAAATGTTAGATGTAAAGACAGCATCTTGGACAAATGACCCCATGCCCACATGTTAATTAAGAAATATGGCTTTATTCGCTTGTTCATTCATTAAATACTCACTGAGTGCCCATACCTTGGGCTTACTGTGCTAAGTGCTGGGAACACTAGGTGAACAAGATCTTTGATCTTTCCGCCCATGGAGATTTTGGAAGTTTATCCTTCCCTTGCAAGAAAACCCTTTTTTTTTTTTGGAGGACTTATCTTTGAGCAAAGGAGGGGGAGATTGGCTATAAGATCCAACTGGAAAAAAGGTTTTGGCACTATACCTGGGGTCCAACCGTCCTTCCAAACATAGAGTCACTTACCTTCTCTAACCAACTTTGCTCCAGCTATAAAGTCCCATCTGGGTCTCAGGGCCAACCTTTGCCTTTAGGATTCTGAAGGATGATTTAAAGGCATGTCTGTGACCCAGCACCTGGGCACTCTCAATCCTTGGTTGTGGCCGTCAGGAGTCACTATAAATGTCGTAATGAGGCCAACCAAAGGATGGAGAACCAGTCCTCCTAATGACTTGTGAAAGTCTCTGTGGGATAGGAAACCTTGGTTCTACTTCTGACCGTGATACTCATATCTTGGTAGCTTCACCCATCTGAGTCTCTGTATCTTTACCTATGGGATGAAGGGGCTGAAACTTGGACTTTCCCAGAGGACTATCTGAGTTTCCATATCTGGATGAATTAGTTAAGGTAAGGCTAGCTACTGTAGTAGATAAATTCCTGGTGGCATGACATAATGCATGCTGCTTTCTTTTCACATCATAGTCAGATGGGGTGGTCTTCCATGTCACCATCTGGGGCCCAGCTCCTCCCATATTGTGTCTCTGCCCTCTTAAGTTGGGGGCTGTGTGAAGCTTCCAAGAAGAGCAGTAGAATAGACAAATTTATGAATGCCCCAAATCAAGATGATTTAAAACACTTGAGCTGGTAAATGGGGAAAGAGAGAGAGAGTGAGAGAGCGAGAGCTCTCTGGGAAGCTTTATGGGCCAGGCCTAAGAAGTGTCTTACATCCATTCCACCCACATGCCATTGGTCAGGAGTTGGTCACATGACCACACCTGAGCGCAAGGAAGTCTGGGAAATGCAGTCTAGCTGTGTAGTGAAGAGGAAAGGAAAACAGGTTGCTACACAACCGGCCAGCTGGGTATAGAAAACGCTTGCCACTTTAGATGGCACTCCTCCTCACCATCCTCTACTTACCAAAGGGATTTAAAACCAAACACTTCTACCTTAACCAGGGGTATCATTTACAGGAGGGTGTTGCAATAATCTGGTTGGGAGAGGACAGCAGGCTTGATTACGGAGTGTGTGCACATCAGGTTTTCCCAGGAGAGACGGTCTCAGCAGGAGGCCAGTGCAGAGGAGGGGGGCGAATACAGGATTGCATGAAGATGCAGTTATCACTAAAAAGTCATACACCCACTGTTCCATAAAGACAGTATTTTTTTTTAATTTTAAAATTCTGCATCTGAAAACACAGTATGACAGAAAGCATCTATATACAACCTGCAGTGTTTTTGGTATGATACAGTATTCAGTACATCCACTGTTTTCTGCAAAAAATTTTGCTTTGTCAGACAGAAACAAACTCCCCTAGACAAAAAAATACAGCTAAGGCACAATTTCGTTGTTGTTTCTCCGCTAAATGAAAAGACAGAAAAGGTGCAAAAATGGGCCGGTAGTGCAATTGTTTCTGAGAATCACATTCTACTGCGAGGAAAAGCATTCGGATGATTGGAACTTTGATTACTGGTCAATTTCAGATAGTTCAGTATCTCTTAAAATACTCCTTTAAATAAATAGCAAAGTATCTACATCTTTCAGTGTGTGCCTTTCGAATTCTCTCTCTTTTTTTAAAAACTTTATTTACAGTCTCTCTTTTTAAAATCAATACATTACAAAATATTTCTGTACAGTTTTATGCGTATTATGATCTATAACAAAATAGTTATTTTTTAAAAACTATATCACCACATGTCTTTGAAAAACAATGAGGGGAACGGTAATAACTTATTGTGATGCCTCTAAAAAAAATACCCAAACGTCTTTGACAACATAATTTTATATATATATATATATATGTATATATGTATATATATAAAGACAAAGGACGACAAAGACGATTGCGCTCAATTCCAGTGAATTTCCTATGAAAACCCTGGGGTTGTCTTTGGCCTCCATCAGCCCTGGAGCGATGGCAGGGAAATGGGGGGATTCTGCAAGTAGGTAGAGTGTGATCCCTTTGAGAACATGACCCATCCGCTGGGACTATTTAATGCTATCACTTTCCAGGCAGGAAGGATGAAGAGATATATTGAGAAACTCTCCTGATTTACTCATGAATGAAGTACCTAAAGTCACCAAGTTTCGGGGGTCGGGGGAGGGCTGGAAAGCCCACGTCGGCAGCCCATCGCAGTGGCGATATGCTCTAGGAGAGTGCTTCGGGAGTTGGTTGAGGTTTAGATGAGCACCCAAGCCTTCATGTTAACCATAGGAAAAACAGAAAATTTTTCTTCAGGACGACAAGAGACGCCATTTCTATCACATCTGCAAGCTACAGGTTGGCAGCCCCTGGCTTAGGAGGTTGCCCCGAGAGCTTCAAGATGCTCTTTCTTCTCTTTCTTCTCGGATGTTGGTGGAAATGGGAGGGGGAGGGTGGTTAGCTTTCCCAAAATAATTTTAAGGCCTCATTTCAAAAAGGAGAAACCTACGGCTTTTGGGGGTGGGGGAAGGGAAGGATAGGGAGGCAAACGAGGGGTGGAGAGGATGGAGCTGCGAACGGCGGCGGCGAGGTGCAGAACCTGCTTTCCCGCGGGGTGTGTAGGCAGAGGCGGCTGGAGCGTTCCCAGCCGAGGGGAGGGCGACGGAGGGCTGCCTTCTCGCTGCCTGGGGCTTGGCAAGGACAGAACCAATGACAACGTGCGGGGCAGACACAGGTGGCGCGTGAACGCCCTCCTCAGTCTTAAGAGGGGTCTGTACAGTATCTTGTTTGCCAGGTAAAAAAAGTAATACTTCTGAGAGAGCGAGAGAGAAAGAAAGAGAAAGACAGAATTTGCATAGATTATGCATTTAGCTCCAGCAGATTTTGGACACCTTTATCCCCCCACCCCCACCCCGGTAAACTTCTCAGCAGACACATGAGGTAGCGCCTGTGGTTGACCCATGGGCATAGTAAGGTAAGTGAGGCAGAAGCAGAGGACCTCCCGTGAGCACGGCTTCCGAAGATGTTTCCGGACATGTGGCAAGATGGCTGCTAAAACCTGGGATCTGGAGAGAGCCGGGCTGTTTGACACGCCAAGCCCTCCTCCTGAAACACATCCTGGACCTCTCTGCCTGGTAGGATGGAATTCTGGAAGGCGGGGACCAGGCCAATGTGGACCTCCGTACGTCTAAGGGGCAGCTCTTGGGGTCTGCAAATTCTGTGCCATCTTCCCTTCAGTACAAACTGTCTTGAGGCCAGGAGAGCTGAACACGCCAGTTATGAGACACTTCTCCTCTGAGGGACCGTTTCTTTGGGACGGGAATGACTAGTAAGAGGTCCCCATTCCCTTCGGAGCTGGACATGAGCTGTTAGTTTTTTGCCCCTTCCTAGTGGTGTCATTTCCCTCCCCCACTGGGACAAGCCTAGCTTCCTTTCAAACCACGTCTCCAGAGAGCAGAGGTTGCTGGCAGCGCACAGGCTGAACTGTGAGGTTTCTCTTTGCCTACACTCTGGAAAGAAAAAAAATGCCAACATTTCAAAATCACATTTCCTATAAAAATATGGATTTCTGGCTTCCCTTACCAAATTAGATGATTCTGCTGCACTGTGCCCGTATTCTCACATGCAACTCAGGCTGGAGCTGAGATGCAGCTGTAGTTTTTTGTCTGTGTCATGTGCACACTGCAGACTACAGTCCCCACCACTCCCTAACGTCTTACACCAACGGCGTCACTCATCTGTGCTAGTGTTCTGGGCCCTATAGCCACTTGTAACCCCTGCCAGAGGGTGTGGCTTCGATCTGCCAGGTGTTTGCTAACAGCTGTTTCTAGCACAGCCCCCTTGGGTGCTGCTGGAGGAGCGTGTCCTGAGTCCCCAGTGAACTTGGCTACGAAAGGGATCTTTGCTCAGGCCCCACACCCAGCAGCTTCCGCCCTCCCCTGCACCCTCTTGGCAAAGAGATCAAGGTTCCAGCCAGCATCCTCCTTGTACCTGCAAACTGGAGAACCGGAAGGAAGCATGGTCCCCCCCAGTCCCGGCATGTGCCCAGAGCATCTGTAATCTGCCCTTTTGGGGCGGCGTGCTCATTCCTTCTCAACTCCACTGGCATTTTGAAAGTTAAACTAACAATGGCAAATGAAGTCGGAATGATTCCTGATAAGATCAGAACGGCCTTTCTCCAAAGGGAGGAGCATCTGCACTTCTGAGAACATGGGGGTCCTAGGAACTGCTCGTGCCCTCCTTGGAGACAGACCGCCTTGCACATGGCCGGGGAAGCGGGACTCAGGAAGGCTGCCTGC
This sequence comes from Globicephala melas, assembly GCF_963455315.2. Taxonomy (NCBI): domain Eukaryota; kingdom Metazoa; phylum Chordata; class Mammalia; order Artiodactyla; family Delphinidae; genus Globicephala; species Globicephala melas. Next base: position 23,999,871 of record NC_083328.1, read on the forward strand.
CTCCTGAGCCTGGTTTCCACCTGAATGTCACAGGGGTGAATGGGAAATTGGACAGAGTGTCGCAGCTTATTCAATGTGTCCTTCTCCCCCAAGCCCACGTCCCACCTCTAAGCCCTCCTGAAGTCCGAGGACCTGGTCGGTGACTCAGCCCACAGTCACTTTGCTTCTTTAATAGGATTTCCAGAGACCATGTTCTCAGGTTTTGAAACCCTCAGGCAGCCACAGCTCAAGGTTGCCTGACCAATGGCCTCTAACTAATAAATCATCCTCAGGTAGATTACAAAAATGAGTTCAACTATTTCTCCTGGGAAAACATCACCTTTGCTCAAATCATCCTGGGCTTTGTTTGTTTGAAATTCTCCCTTTTTTCCTTAAAGCCAAATGTAACATCGTCAAAGTGATTCTCTGGTTCAAAAACAGAAGATGTTGAGGAACATCCCATGAGGCCCCTGAGCTTCCCAGTCTCCTGGCGGTGAGTAGGGAATGGGGCCTGGGCCGTGGGGGTGGGGGCCGTCCCCAGAGTAAGCCAGCTCTCCCATTTCTCCACTTGTTCCCAGATGGAACAGGAGTCAGCAATGTCAGGGTGCAGGTGGGGCCCCGTCGAGGAGTCTGCAGGCTCATGGGCGCGCAGGGACGTGCCAGGGCAGAGCCCCCAAAACCATCACAAATGACACACAGGGCCCTAGTGGCGAGAAGGGTGAAAGGGCGGCTCCCCGGGCAGCTTCCACAGGCTCAGGGAGGCCCTGGCCAGAGGCAGAGGCCGGGGGCAGGAAGTGGATGTGACACGGGCCTCTTGGCTCCCACAGAACTTGCGAACCCATGTGGAGCTCATGTGGGCTTTCTGAGAAAGCCACGCCGAGGTCCCTGGAAACACTGGGCCAGCTCCTGGGCTCTCCTGGCCGGGTCTGACCCCCTACCATCTTCCTAAAATAGAGATCTTTTCCTCCAGGGCGTGGAGGGAGCCTGCTTTCCCTCACATGGAGGCCCACGGTTAGACTGGCTGCGGGAGGGCAGTGATGGAGGAAGCGGGGACGCCCCAGGTTCTGCAGCCGGCATAGCCTCCCTCTGCAAGTCGCTGGCCTGTTGCGTCCCTGTGCTGGGGGCGGGTGGCGGGGATGGCTCAGGAATTCCAACACCCCCAGAGCCGGAGGGCTGAGTCACGCTAACACCCTGCATGAGGAAGAGCGAGGCGCCACTGTTCCCAAGGACACCCCACTTCTGGCCAGTGGGTGATGCTGGTTGAGGCGTTCTCCTCATGGTGTCCAAGTCCCCTGCTTCCCACTGAGGACACGGAGAACGCAGGGCAGAGACAGAGATGATAGACAGATAGATAGATAGACAGATAAAGCAGCAGAGAGACAGAGACAGACATGAGGGGCTGGGGGATGAGAGGGGGAGGGAGTGGAAGGGTGGGGGGAGGGGCCTTTAGTGAATAAAGGCAGCTTCAGTTAGTAAGATAACGTAATTGACAAGCTGCAAAAACAGCACCTACTAATTAGTCATTGACTAAAACATATAAATAATAAATATCTAAAGTGTCCCTTCTCTATATCCTCCATGGCCCATAGGACATTCTGCCTTGCTGGGCTGGGGGTGTGAGTAGGGGGCGACAGCTGACAGGTCACTGGGAGCAAACGGCGGTACCTTCAAACCCACACTGGAGGGGAATCGCCAAGGACCAGCTCTCCGTGGGAAGGACTTTTCCAAGAGAACCCTGTCCTTGGGGGGAGGGTGGGATCAGCGGAGGAGGGGGCCTCCGGGGAGGGGTCTCCGGATGAGCAGGGCAGCCCTCCGATGTACACATGGCAAGGAAACCCTTTGCGTTTCTAGTAACTCAGGCAATTTGAATAACACTGTTCTTTAGGTTTCAAACCACCAGATACTCAAGCTTCCCACTTTTACACTGCGTGTCAGATGGGCCTGTTGGCACCTTGGATAAGAAAGGGCATGAATTTAAAAACTAAATCTAAAATGCTCTTTCCTGGCCGTGAAAAGTCTGTTCCATGCAGTTTGGTTGCTCCCAGCAGCACCGAGTGTGCGATTCACAAATGTTCCAAACAAACACCTGACCTCAGAACAAAGGGCTCAGGCAATACAGGTATTGCTGTACTGACCAGCTGAGGAGTTTTGCTCCCAAGGATCTCTATGAGTTTCATGGCCATGGTCCCCAAAGTTCCCACTGTCAAGGCCCAGAGGGGTCATGCTCTTGATCTCCTCGCCCACGAACGGCTGGGGGTTTGACCCTCACGCTCATGAGCATCGCCCAATTTCTGCCTCGAAGGAGGGTGGCCTGGAGCCCAGGATGTCTGGCGGTCACAGTTTGGGTGGACCTTGGCCGTGGCACATCAGAAGGCTCTCCGGCTCATCTAGTTACGAAGGAGGATGGCTGAACCTGAGAAGGGCTGGTGGGAGGCCTCCCTGGGGACGGGCCCACGAGAGCGTGACTTTAGTGTCCTGTCACTTCAGGGCTGGCACAAGGGTTTCCTGGCCCAGAGGAGCTGAAGGCGGGGCTGGAGAGCAAACCCACCCTCTGGGCAGTGCTTTTCAAACTAGGTTTTGTAGAGCCCTTGGGTTCTGACGAGGTACCTTAGGAGACGCCCTTGGCAAGGGACTGCCCGGTGGGCTGAGCTTTGAGAAAGAATCTCACACTCGCAGCTTCAAGCAGAGCAGCCTGGATTTCCTCCTCACCCGGGACCCCCCTCCGCCTACGACTTAGTCAACAAAGCTCTGCTGCTCAAAATAAAAGTTTTGGAATCACTTGTCTGGGCGGGGTGGGGGGGGTCAGGTCATTGAGGGGAAGACAAGGAACCTGTAGCACTCGAGGATCAATCAGAAGAGGTAAGACCACCACGGTGCTGGGACTGAGCCATCCCCACCCCCGGGAGCCGGCCTGCTGGGTCAGGTGGCTGGCAGAACCTGCTTCGGCCTCCAAACCTTCCCTCCCGTCATTCGATGGCCAGGAGAGCCCCGCTCACAAAAGGCACCCCCACCCCCAGGGGGTGGGAGCCCAGGGTCCGGCTCCCACTGGCCCTCTGGCTGCTTCCCCTTTGAGATCCGCTGGGGCCCCCACGTGCCCAGTGCTACCTGAGCCGGCCGTCGGGTTTGACTGCGCCCAGCTCCGACTTGGGGTCAGGGCTGAAGGAGCTCCAGGCCGTCTGGCTGCAGGTCTGCATGACTGGGCAGACGGTGGGGCCTGTGGCACAGATGTCCATGGCGGTCCACATCCCGCCCACCAGCGAGTCCAGCCAGCGCTCCAGTGCGGCGCCGGTGGACGCGGCGTTCCTCCGAGCCAGCTCCACCTGGGCGGGGTTGATGGGCAGGCTGAGGACGGGGTTCAGGCTCTGGAAGCTCTGCTCCATGTAGGCGCTGCGGAGGGGCCCGTTGTGCAGCCTCAATGCCTCCTCTGAAAGCCAAAGGGAACAATTACATCATTAGAAGAGCCATGGACCGGTCACCTCCTACTGTGTGCTTGGCACTGTGCTGGGCACTGTGTAGCACCATTCAGTTCGCGGGACAATCTCACGAGGAAGTTCCTTTAGCACTCCCATTGTACAAAGAAACTGAGCCTACGAGGACATTCCTTCAACAGGTACGAGCCCACTTTGTGCAGGGCATGGTCCATTCACCTATTCATTCAGCATGTATCTATGGAGCCCTTTCTATAGGCCAGACGATAATTCATTCAACACATATTTACGAAACATCTACATCTGCAAGGCATTCATTCATTTATTTATTTGATACAGATGTATTAAGTGCCAGGCTCTACTCTGCGGTGGAGCAGACCAGACAATGAAGGAGACTGCAATCCAGGGGAGGAAGAATGATGACAAGAAAGAAAGAAAGAAGTAAATAAATCAGGTCATTCCAGAAAGTGATAAGTGTCATGAAGGGAATAAATGGGCTGTGTGGAGTCAGAGCAGGGGCTTGATAAACTACGGGCCTTGGACCAAATGCGGCCACCACCTGTTGTAAATAAAGTTTCATTGGAACATGGCTATGCCCATTTGGATACATATTGTTTATGGCCGTTACCACAGCACAGCTGAGTAGCTGAGACAGAGATTGTATATGGCCCACAAAGCTGAAAAATTTGCTATCTAGCCCTTTACAATAAAAGCTTGCTGATTCCTGGGTTAGAGAGTGACAAGGGTGTTCATTTTAGCTGGGATGGCCGGGGAGACCTCTCTGCGGAGATGACATCTGAGCTGAGCACTGATTCACGGGAAGGAAGAAGCCACGTGCAGATCCTGGAGAAGAGAATTCCAGGCATTGGGAACAGAGGATGCAAAGCCTCATTAAAGCTCATTAAAGATGCAAAGCATCTTTCCCCGAATCACACAGGTGATGAGAGTCAGAGCCAGGGCTGGAACCCGGGTCTGTGGACCTCAGGGCCTGGCGAGCAGCCCCACCCTTGGCTGCTGAATGCCCACCATGAACTCTGTATAAGACCTGGATCTCTGCTTCGGTCCAAGATGTGGGGCATGAATGGCCCACAGCAAGGAGTCCTGGAAACCGTGAAGCTGGGACCAGAGTGGGGTGGGGTGGGAGGTCCAGCTGGCTCCCAAAACAGCTCTGCCTTGCTGAGCACTGGGGTCTCACGCCAGAGCTCGGGGACACCAGTCAGGCCGTCTGGGTTTGAATCCCCATGTCCCGCATACCAGGTGTGTTACTTCTTCCTCATCAATAAAATGGGTGGAGAACCAGTACCTTCCTCGTAGCTGTGTTTGTGATGATTAAATGTGCTGGCTCGTGAGGTGCTTAAAATGGTGCCTGGCGTATTCTAAGTACGTGGGAAAGTTTAGCTAGGATCAGTATTATTGGCATTATTAGTACACAATACACACACGCAACTATAGGGCGGATTTTACCATCCCTATGTTACAGATGAGGAAACGGAAGCAGCTGTAGTTTAGAGACAGACCTGGAGTTAAATCCAGGGCTGGCTGACTCCAAAGCCCGTTCTTGTCATTACGATACTCTACCAAGAGGCTCATACAGCAGCAGGAAGCTAAAAGAATGCTTTTGTTCTTATTTTATTTTTCCATCTGGGAGCTAGTCTTTTGCAGACTTGGTTTCCCCATCTGCAAAATGGGGATACTCACCCTTTCCAGCAATTAGACTCACTTCTACCTGGCACGAGGCTCAGGCAGAAGTTCACGTGCTTTGTAAACAGTAAAGTAATGTATGAACAAGAGAGACAGTGACTGTTTCCCAGGGCTTAAAGATGGGGAAGCAGAAAGTCTAGACATTTGGACTGAAGGAAAGAAGCTAGATGTTTCTATCTTGAGGAAGTTCCCACTCATGGCTTATTTCATTGCCAAACACAAGAATATATTTTTTTGAAAAGACTGGCTAATGATTCTGGTGGGTTGTGTTTTACCAAATCAGGTTTTGCTATAGCCAAGATCACTAGGATTAGAAGAAACCTCCTTATAAGACAATGTAGCATTCAGATGACAATGCTTCCTCTTTGCTTGATGGTGGCTGTCACCCTCGGAGACAACCAGGAGAGCCTGGATAATCAGCACGTTACTTTCTAATATGTGTGGTCCTGAGTAAGGAAGAAAGACCGTGTATATATGCCTGCCCTTCAAAAAGCAATGGGAGGGCTTCCCTGGTGGCGCAGTGGTTAAGGATCCACCTGCCAATGCAGGGCACACGGGTTCGAGCCCTGGCCCGGGAAGATCCCTCATGCCACTGAGGAACTAAAGCCCGTGAGCCACAACTACTGAGCCTGCGCTCTAGAGCCCATGAGCCACAACTAATGAGCCCGTGAGCCACAACTACTGGAGCCCGTGCTCCGCAACAAGAGAAGCCACTGCAACGAGAAGCCCGCCGACCACAACAAAGAGAAAGCCCGTGCGCAGCAACGAAGACCTAATGCAGCCAAAAATAAATAAATAAGATAAATTCATTAAAAAACCAAAAAGCAATGAGAAAGCTAGTTGAACTAAAAATATGCTTTGACTTGCATGTACGAGAAAGTCATTCCTTTAGTTCCCAATGCCCCAGGAAGCTGGGGGGGCTGGACTCTGGTCTGGAGGGGAACCGGTGGGAGAAAGCTGAGAAGCACGCCTGGAGCACATGTCCTATCTCGCTATACTTAGCAGAGCTTCTCTTTCTCGAGTTCCTTAAGGAGTCTGGCCCACCTCTCCCTGATGCCCACCAAAGGGTTTTCAGGAAAAAAACCCTGTTTTCTTTTCCTCTGTTTTTTTCAGGAGGACAGAGTCTGTTCTCTTTGGAGCAGGTCCTGACTTCCCTACTAGAGCCTCTCAACGCCTTCATCTCTGCAGGGACTGCAGAGATGAGAAGCTGGGGACTGGGGAGACACCCAAACTGAGAAAAGGCAGGACATTCAAAGTGAAAAGAGGAGTTAACAAACACTTGAACGCTGGTAACCAAATATTGTGGTTGGTGCAGAAAACCCTTATGAAAAATGAGGTTCATGTGGGAAATGCTATTATAGCATCAGCCCACAAAGCTCGCCTCTATAATTAAATTTCCCTCAATTCCACCTCATCAGATTTCTTGAGATTACCAGGGATGCATCAATAGCAAATTACTCTTGATGAATCATTCTACAAATTGCATCGCTCCCACCTTCGTGTTCCCTGTCACCAGAACATCATTAACAGATCCAATTACTGATGACTGGGGGGGCTGCTCCCGGTGGGGTAAAATGACCCTTGGCTCATCCTGGACATGCGTGGGGAGAGCCTCGCTGTCCTCAGAAATCCCAGGAGAAAAGATCGGAAAAATCAGGACCCCACGAATGGCCCCGGGCTATTTTACTGAGGTAGGGATGGATTCAGGGTCACTCGTTTTCTGTCCGATTAGCTGTATGGGAAGCAAAGAGGAGACGGCCACTTCCATCCCTCTCCTCCACGTCTGGCTTTGGGAACCCTTAGAGAGGCTAAGGACGTGAGCCTCATCCGTGGGACACTTGAGGACCCTAAGTGGGTGGGCTCTGGCCCCGCTAGTTCTGGAGGAGCTGTCTTTTGCCTGTTTCATGGGGGAGAGGAGAAGCAGACTTCCATTACCTGAAAACATGAGGTCCAAATCTTTCTGCTTGTTCAGCACAGAAACTTAGCAGAAAAACTTAGCAGAAATGGACAGAATTCACATCAACACTCCCTTCTTAGGACTCCAGGTGCCCTTCCCCATATCTGTGTCCCCCTCTCCTCGTGTCACTGGCTAAATGACACCCAGCCCAGAGCTCTTTTTAGCCAACAGAGGCTGTAATGCGTTTCTGGCTTCTGGGTTTGCGATCTGTTAAATGGAGGTGAACAATTTCAAACACCAAGAGACCTGGAAATCCTTTTTCTAGGAATCTATGTTATGGATGCATCTTCATGGGCACATACTATCTTAGGTTCAAGAATCTTCTTTGCAGTGGTATCTGTAACAACAACAACAAAAGAAGCTATGTGTCTACCCAGGCGGGGGTGGGGTAGGGACAGACAGATTGTGGGTCCTTAACCCAAAGGAACACTAGGCAGCTGGCAGCTTTACATATATTGACTCGGAAAGTGAAAAAAGCAAGTTTCACTACGAAGTGTATCATTCTATTCTTAAAAGAGTGACAATGTCTTTGTGATTTATGTCAATGCTTTAAAAGCACTGAGAAACCTCTAGAAGGACTGTACACCAAACTGTTGGCAGTGGCCACTCCTGGGGATGGGATTGAGCAGGGAGGAAGACGTTACCTGTGATAAAAGAAAGGGGGGTGGGGAATAGAAAAATAAAAGAAACCCTTTTGGAAAAAAAAGAAAAAAGGCAGGCATGCTAGGAGTCTGACACCCCTCTCCCTGACCCCATGCCCAGTGGGAACCACCATCCTGAATTTCCTGTTAATAATTTCCTTCATTTCTTTACAGCTTTCTACTGATACATGAACCCTGAAATACTGTATTGTTGGCTTGGCCTGTTTTTGAACTTTAGATACATGCATGGTAATTTTGATATCCCCACCCTAACATTACGTTCTAGAACACGTCCTACGCCGTGTTCCCTGCTGCGTAGACCTCCACTGTCGGAACAGACCACATTGTTGGTCCATTGGATGTCAGATATTTGGACTGGTTCTGGTTTGGTGCTATTATGAACAACTTGCTGTATTTCTGCACAAGTCTCTATGGCCTCTACCTCGGGTGGAATTTCTGTGCGGTAGGGTGTGTGTATATGTTCAACTTCACCAGCAAATGCGAACTCATTTTATTACATGGCTCTCTCACTAGCACTTACGTGGACAGTTATTATTCTCCATCTTGACCATCAAATGATGTTGTCTCATCTTCAAACATGTCCTAAACATGGCAGATGTGAAGTGGAATCTCTTTTTGCTTTTAATTTGCATTTCTCTCATTCTTCATGAGGCTGAGCATCTTTTTATATGTGTGTGTATATGCTCTCTCTTTTTTATTTCTTTTATATCAGGGATTGGCCCTTTCTCTAAAGGGCCAGATAGCAAATACTTTTGGCTCTGTGGGCAGCTACTCAATGCTGGCGTTGTGGCCCCAAAGCAACCACAGTCAATATGTAAATGAGTATGACTGCATTTCAGTAAAGTTTTATTTACAAAAACAGGAAGTGGGCTGGATTTGGCCTGTGGCTTGTAGCTTGCTCTGACTTAGGGGATTTCCGAATTTGAGTACTTTTTTGTGTGTGCAAATATTTTCCTTTAGTATGTGATACGGCTCCTCACCTAGTATCATGCTTTTGATGAACAGAGATTCCTATTTTAGTTATTTTTTTAAAAAACACTGAACAAGATTTGCTGAAACTCAATCTCAGCTTGGGTTTATTTCCCACCTGTCTTAAATATGATCAGGACCTTCTAGAAGTCCAGTGAGAGAGCATCTAATAAATAGGTGTCTAATACAAAGACAGATGACATCACCTCAGTGTGCAGAGACAGGCAGAAAATTAGAAGGTTCTGTATGACAGATGAGCAGGAAAAAATCCTGAGAACAGAGAGCACTGTTCTCGAAGGTGGCCCACATGCCCCATGTCTGAGCAACACCGCCCGCCCGGGTGAAGGACCCAGGAGGCCTCGGGCAATGGAATATTACCCCACAGAAATAGTGGAAGTACTCACCCGGTTTGATGGGCTGCCTGTTTGAGAAGGTCAGAGGCGCGACGAGGAATTTGGTTTCTGCGACTGGCACCCAGTGGTGGAGAATTTTCACTGTCCAGACCCCAGGCCTCAGGGGCAAGTTCAAAGGGGGCTTGTAGTGGGTGAATTCGGCAGTGGACTCAATCAGGATGTCGTAGGTGGCTGCGATGATGTTGACGGGATCCACCCAGACGACAGTCACAGTCACATTGGGGCCCTTCCCCCATTTCTGCATGCCGACTGGCTCATCCATGGGCCCCAGGAGACCCCCAAAGTTGCGAAAGAGCCGCTCCTTGGCATCCCAGTCAGTGCCGACCTGAAACAGGAGAGCGAGTTCTGAAATCACTGGGCCTCTTAGGAAGGCCTAGGCTACTGCTTATTGGGCTTCATATACCCATATAACAGACGAGGAAACTGAGGCTCCAATTAAGTTACTTGCACAGTAACTTAATGTTGGACAGGCAGTAAGCAGGAGACCTGGGATTTGGACCTAGTCTGAAGGATTACAAGGCCTGTGGTCCATTTCACTAAACCTTTGGGCCTCCTGTGCCTACTGTGTGGTGTGTACATGGAATGAATGAATACCTGCTTGCAGGCCATTCCATGGAAACATACACCCTGCCACTCAACAGGTGCAGGTGATTTCCACTTTAGTCACTGGCTTTCCAGATAATGTGCCTCTTTTTAGTACAATCATTCATTCTGAACAAGAGTGGAGCTCAGGATTTGGAGCTGCCCTACTATAAGCTAGGAAACGTGAGGGCCCCTTAGTATCGCCCATCATTTGCAGGAGTTCAGGTGGCTTTCCAGGGAAGACACAGCTTCGGCTTCCCTAAAGCATTCTGAGCTGGACTCTAGGGGTGGGAGATGGTTGTACCATATCCATCCTTCCTGCCAGCCAGTGGGGTGTGTGTATGGCTTTGACCCCCCAGAAATCTGCTCTTGGCTTCCATCCTTCCCCTTTTGCTGCCTGCAATTTATTCTCCACCCAGTAACCAGAAAGACCTTGTGAAATGTCCTCTCACTGCTCAAATCCCTGTGGCTGGTCCCCTGCTGATTCCTGGTGCCCAGCACTGTGCTTGGTACATAATCAATGCTCCATCAATCACCTGTCAAATGAATGCATGAATGACTTGGCAAAAAATGAATTAACCACATACATCCCTGATACTGAGCTTTGATACTATTTCAAGTCAGATTAAATTAGGGGCTCTTCTCTCCCCCGGGAGGTTTAATATAATGTTGTGAAGACACAGCATGTGGGCACATGGTAGCAGGTGATGAGCACACTACAAGGACACTGCTGCTGTGGTCCTTCTGTGAGCAGCATCTCTGATGTGTGTGTGTGCAGGCTGGGGTGCAGGTATGGCTAAACATGTCTACACCCTCAGCAGACTTCACATGTGCAGTGCAAACATGAGCTGGTTTACTTTCTCGTTGTTCGGGCCACAAGTTACTATACCCAGGACACAGGGCTCCACGGCTAATATTTACTGAGAGCTTCTGGTGTGCCAGCCCTACTGCTAAGTGGGTGGGTGCATCGATCTGGCTAACATTCCCAACTCCACGGAGGGGGGACCCTTGACGTTATCCTCACTTCACACATGAGGAAACTGAGGTTCAGAGCACTTGGATGACTAGCTCTGATCAGTGAGGGGGACTCAGGAAGTCTGACCCCAGAGTCTGGGTTCTTATTCACTCTTCTATATATTGCCTCCCATTCACTCACTCACTCACCCACTAATCCATTCATTCATTCATCCATCCAAAACACATGTGCCGGTGCCTACCACCTGCTGGGGTGGTTGTAACACGTGCATGTTCCTGGCCCACAATGTGCTTCAGGTTTCCATCTTTAGGCCAAGATTGGCCTTGAGCAGCTGTCCTAAGGGGCAGCAGAGGGAGTTATGCTGGGACAGAGGCGGCCGTCCCTCCCAGCCTTGGGAGATCTTGGCCTGTTCTGCCACCCTGCCACCCTCTCCAGGTACTGGCTCCTACTGAGGACCCCTGGGGCCTAGCACAGCAGCTGAAACACAGGAGGAATGAAAACAACACTGTCTATTGAAGAAATAAATGAATGAGTGGGCAGGATGCAAGCTAGGCCTCAAAGTCAGAGATTGTTCTAGAGAAACCTGATCCTGTGACCTCCATCCATACAATCCTTTCTAGCTCCTTCCCACTGTTCACGAGTCCAGTCTTTCCTCCTGTCCTATCCTGCGAGGTCTGGTCCTTTACGATCCGATTCCAGCTTCATCTCCATCCCTCTCCCTCCCCTCTCCTCCCCCATGCTCCAGGCCACCCTGGAACACTCTCGGCGCCTCTGCCAGAAGGGCTCTCTCTCCCCTGATCTTCCGTCCACGCCTGGCCCTCTTTCGGGCTCAGTCTTCCTTCCTTCCCCGCCCTCCTCCTGGCCAGTTCATCATCTAGCTCTCAGCCCAGGTGTCACCTCTACCTGGAAGGCTTCTTTGCTTACAGGCACCCCTGATGTGCTTGTCTAAGCATTTGCCCAGCATAGCCTTTTAACCTATCTATCTATCTATTATCTATCTATCTATCTTCTATCTATCATCTATCTATCTATCTATCTATCTATCTATCTATCTATCTATCTATCTATCTATCTGTTTTGCGCAGTATCACAACTTCTAATTTACACGTCTCTCTCCATAGCTCAAAACTGTCATGTGAAGAAGAATATACACATATATGTGTGTGTGTGTAACTGAGTCACTTTGCTGTAGAGAAGAAATTAATGCAACATTGTAAATCAAATATACTTCAATAAAATAAAAAAAAACCCCAAACTGTCAACTGCATGAGGGCAGGGACTACATCTGGCTTGTTCACTACTATGTCACTAGTGCCGAAGAGTGTTGAGCAATGTGGTCAATCCATCCGTTATCTACAGTGTCATGAAAGATTAGGGGCCGAGCACATGGACAAATGGATCGATGATCACAAAACCACTCTGGGGTCCTACTTAAGGAAGGGATGTATGACCCGTTAGGGGAGCGGGGGGACAGTCCAGAACATCATCTTTGGATCCCCCAGAGAAATGGGGGTGAACAGGTCTCCTAAGTCTGAGTTCTAAAACCAAGATAACCCAGGTGGAAGAGCTGTGGAGCAGCTGACGGTGCGAAACTTGAATTTGTCCTGTATCTAGGAGAGGAGGAGGACATCAGCTACTGCCTCCAAACATGAGGGGAGGCGGGGCTGCCCGAGAGGGAGCCCCATTGCTGTCACATCGTCTGTGGCCCTCAAGGTCTTCTCACCAGGCCTCACTGTGGAAGTCCACTGCCATTCACTGCCAAGTGGTCAATTACTCAAATTTAAGTACGTGTTGAAGTTCAAGCTCAATATACTGGTCCCCAGCTTCAAAGTCACCAAGGCTTCCTCCCCACTGCACCTAAGATGCAATTCAAACTTCCTTCTAGGGCCTGCGAGACCCCTCATGATCTGTCCTCTGGCCCCCTGAGACCTTCCTCCTTCTCACTGGCCACACTGGCCTTGCTGCTCCTTGAATATGCCAACCTCCTTCCTGGAGCCTCAGGACCTTTGTGCACGCTCTTCTCTTGGAAGATCCAAGAATGTTCTAGGTCTTCCCACCATTGACTCTTTTACAGGTTTCAACCCTAAAGTTATCTCATTAGAAAAGCCTTCCCAAATGAATCGTTCCATCAAATGTAACCCAGCAGGACTCTACGGGGCCTTCTCCAGACAGATCCTCCTAGGTCCTCCACCTGCCTCTTGTCTGGAATAAAAACTTTACCCTCCTAGGCCTTCCTTGAGTTCCACAGAATAAATTTAATTAGAGAAGTGAGAAAATTCAGAAAGAAAGGAAAACAGTCAAGTGAGACAAAATAATAAGAGTTTAGTCATTAAACAAAGTCAAGGACCTTTTAGTTCCTCCTCAAGAGCTATAGATAATATCCTGAGCCATATCCTTGAGCTGTTTTGCAGATATTGAAATCCCCACCAGGTGGAAGAAGTTAACTGTATGCTGCCCACAAGCACTAGACCCCAGATGGGTTGCAACCAGAAGGTTTATGATGTTGACTCCTGATTACCTCACCACCAAACAATCAGAAGAATGTCCATGAGCTGATGATTCACCCAACAACCGGCCTCCCTCATCCTGTCTTTAAAAACCTTTCCCGAAAAACCATCAGGGAATTTGCGTCTTTTGAGCATTAGCTGCCTGGACTCCTTGCTTGGCGCCCTAGAATAAACGCTGTGCTTTCCTTCACCACAACCCGGTGTCAGTAGATTGGCTTTGCTGTGCTTGGGCGAGCACACCCAAGTTTGGTTTGGTAACAGAAAGCTGTCCCTACCAGCCTCTCAAGTCCTCAGGAATCACATGAATGAAGTTTTATTTTCTTTATAATACTTGCCTTTAACTGGAGTGTTTTTGTTCATTTATTTGCTCACTCACTGGCCGAGTGCCCCACTAGACTGCAATTCCACAATAACAAGGGCCTGGTCTGTCTGGTACACCACTGCCCCTCCCACACCTCATGTATTGTAGGCACTTGGGGGCTGCCTGCTGAAGGAATGAGCATGTTTCCTCTAAGCCACTAACATGGGACTCCCAGGGATGGAGAAATCGGAGCTATTCAATGACACTGGCCGCCTGCCATGAGCCAGGCCCTACGCAAAGCCCTGGGACAGTGCTGACCCGACGGAGGTTCTCAATAGCCCACAAAGTGGCCCTGCAGTTTGTTCCCCCCTTCACATCCAATTTTACACTGTTTGCCTTAAAACTAAGGGGAAAAAAAAATCAAGACACAAGTTTCAGGGTTCCCTGCATCACATGCTGTTACTCTGCCGGAGAGCTGGGTGGTTCCCACACCAAGGGCACCAGAGCTGTAGCAGAAAGCCTCACAAATCACTAGTCACAGAGGGGCCAACATCCGTCACTGCCGGAAGTGCCCAGTTACCCACTGGCAGGCTGATAAACAGGGAGAGCCCAGCCACCAGGCATCCATCTCCCTAATGGGACATTAATGTCTTCAACTGGCCTCTTGGGCCCCCAGCACAGAATCCAACTGGGACAGCATCTAATTGCCCCCTGATGCCAGTAATTTATGGAGTGGGCTCCCATGGCAGCTCGGATCCGGCCAATCCATGTGGAGCCTTAACTGAAAATGGTGGCTGAACAAGAAACTTCCACCCATGCCTGTTCAGTGCCCATCCAGTCGGGCACAGGTCGGCCAGGTGGGGCCAGAGGGACTGGAAAAGGACCAGCAAGGAAAATGGAAGCAACTCAGACACTTCCTCCCACCCCACTCCTGACCTTCAAGATTCTCCATATTCTAAAACAGGATTCTTCATCCCTAACCCAGCAGCCAAACACATTGGGGATGTTGAACTCTGGGAATGAAATCACCCGTTTAGCTTCTTGCTGACGTGGGGAAGTTAGAAATCAGGTGCTGGAATTCTGTGTGGGCAACGCTCACCAAGCTTGATCATGTCTCCCCTTCCCACCAGCATCGCTACCCAAGCACGTACACTCACTCATTCAGAAATCTTATTCAGCATCTACGAAGGCTGCGTACTCTTGTATGTGCTGAGGGTGCAGCAGTGAGCCAGTGCTGCGATCTCTGCTCTCTTGCAGACAATCACCAAGTGATCAGAGAAATCAACAAGATCACTTGAGATGGTAAATGCTAAGAAAGAAATAAAATAGAGATGTGTTGGGTGTAGAAAGGTGGCATAAGTGGGTGGGCACGGAAGGCTTCTCTGAAGGTGCACTATTTGGACTTAGATCAGAATGAACAACAACAACAAAAAAGGTGAAAACCTGGCGGACAGTATTCTAGGAAGGAGGATCACCACGTGTCAAGCCCGAGGCAGGAACAAACTTGGCATGTGTGACAAAGATGCAAGAAGAGTGAGCGGGAAGGAGAGTGGTCCTGGATGAGGCTGGAGAAGCAGACAGAGGCCAGACCATGTAGGGCCTTTCAGGTCTCGAGGTGGGGCTGATGTTACGAGGGTGGTGTTAGGTGAATCCATCTCCCCAGGCAGAAAAGTAACTAAAAGCCAGTGCGGTCCTGGGGAGGTGGGAACTGCATCCCATGGACCCATGCATCAGACCATCTATCTGTCCATCCACTGACACCTCTGTTCATCCCTCTACGCACGCATGCATCCGTTCACTCATCCGTTCAATGACTGATCTGGTGCTTACTTTGAGTTAAACCCTGTGTTAGGAACTGGGGAAACAAAAGCACAATTAAGCATGGGATTTGTGGCCTAAGAGACCTGGATTCAATGTTGAGCCCTTCTGCTTCCTCGCTACGATCCAGAAAATCACTGACTCTCTATAGGCCCCAGTTCTCCAATCTGTAAGATGGGACTCATGCCACAACTTCATTAGGAAACTGGTTTGTTACTGGTTTATTACTAACATAGGTTTAGGAGGAATCACTGGTTAGGGTGAAAAATGAAAAGGAATAGAAGTTCTACTATAAAAATATACCAAAGCTCTGGGTTGGTTGGTGCACTGATATCGACCACCCTGAACCTTCTCCAGGCACAGGGCCAGCTTATCTTGGGGCCTCTTCAAGTCCTCTTCTCCTCCAGCTCCAACTACAAGTGTCAGAGCAGAAACAGAACCCAGCAAGTGGACTGCCAGAGGGGATGTCGTGTGGTAGTTTCTGGCCTCTTACCTCAGAAAACTGAAGCCTCCCAAAGTCGCTGGGTGGGCTGGCGATCTTGAAGACTTTCTTTGGCATCACCCATGTCTCCAGGGTCTCGAGTTTGCTCACGGCCAGATTGGTAGCATGATGCTTGATCAGAAAGCCCTGGAAACGGTCAGCAAGGAAGTAGAGGTGGACAGAGGCTGGGTGGCCCATTGGATAGTACCTGAAAAACATGCACAGGCTCATGCAAGCTCATGGGTCAGGGCTGGACGTGTGTTGGGTCACAGTGGGGTTCCCCACCCATCACGCTGGTCCTGTCCTTAAAATAATCCCCATTTTATACAAAGCTCGCTGTGTTCCCGAAAGCTGCTTCCTGTGATTCTATGATCTCAATAACTGTTAACAGTAACCTTTTGCTGATCATAAATGTAAAACATGCTGACTGTGTGAAAGCACAATCAAGAAAATAGAAACGACGACTTCTGATGCTTCCTTCCATAGACGATGTCAATTCAGACATTCACTGACCCTCCAGCGCTAGGTACTGAGAAGCGACAACGGTGTGCAAACAATGCCATTGTGACATATTTCTTTTCAGCCTTATTTTCTACACACATATTTACATAAATCCTACAGAGCTGGGACCATAATATACACACTGGCTACATCCTGCTCTTGCTTCATAGTACTTCCTGAGCGTTATCATGTCTTTGAATAGTCTCTGAAAACATGATTTGTGTGTGTGTGTGTGTATACATTCTTCCATTGTATGTAATACCATGATATGGAAATATAATACCAAATATGGCATTATTATATTATAGAGAAAGTTCCCCATCATTGGGTGTTCAACTGGTTTCTAATTTTTTGCCATTCTAAACAATGCTGCATTAACCGTCCTTGAGCAAAAATGTTTTGGGGAACATCTCTCTTCCTCTGTAATCTCCAAGGGGCTCTTGATGTCTGCTGCCCAAGTTTATCAGAAAGGTTGTACTGATTTACACTTCACTGTCCTTACCAGTGGCACTGGGTATGGTCCTTAAAAATTATTGCCAAACTGAGATAAATTCGTACATACACAAGTAGGTAGCTCGTTTTAAGATGCATGCCTTTGATCCGCAAAGGCTTCTCGCTGAAAGGGGCAGGGAAGCTAAGCAGAGATGCCCAGAGGAGGGAGGAGCCTGGACGAGCCCAGTTCTTTGTCCTTCCTACTTGTGAAGTGAAAAGCTGTCGGCTTCTGCAGTGTGTAAGGCGCATGGTACTTAGAGGGTGCTTGTGGTTCCTTAATGACAGCATTCCACAAATCACTGTCCCTCTCAGCCTTCCTTTCCTCTGGTCCTGCTCTGGAGTTTAAGTCTTTATGTCTGATTATAACAGTTAGGGAAGCTGCCTTCCTGTGTTACGCATCTCCTGAAATCACTGCCTTGTTATCGGATGCCTTCGGGGCTTTGAGAAAAAAAACCTGCACTGTCTTCAGACTGCTTGCTGGGCATTCCCGGCCCACGCAAGTCCACTTTGGTCTGGACTTTGGAAGCAGAAAACCCTCCCTCTGGACTGTGCTGCAGAACTCACTGCCATGATGGAATGTTCTGCATCTGTGCAGTTCAGTTCAGTAGCCTCGGCCACTTCTGACAACTGAGCACTTGAAATGTGGCTGGTGTAACCGAGGAACTGCATTTGAAATTGTAGTTAATTTAGACTTAAATGTCTCCTTGTGGCTAGTGGCGATTGTGGACAGCACAGATGGCACTGTGAGAGTGTCCTGGGGTTGCCTGCATTAACGTCTGCAATTCGTCACCTCTCCTGTCTCTTTCCCATGTGACTCTGTAGGTTTCCTTGCACCGATGAGGTGAGTCTATTCCCCCATCTCAAATCTGCTTTGGCCAGAAGAGGGGGATGTATCATGCCAGTTCTGAGCCAGGGCCCCAAGTAGCCTTGCACGTTTCCACTCTCTCTCTTGCTCTTCTGTGATCACGAGAGCACGCCTAGAGTAGCCTGTGGAGGGATGAGACACTCAGAGCAGAGCAGAGCCACCCCAGGTATCCCAGCCGAAGCCATCCTAGACCCGCCAACCACTCCCAGCCAAGACCTACAGCTGGCTGCAGATGCAGGAGAGATGCCAGCTGAGCCCAGGAAAACTGCCCAGCTCGCCCGCAAACTTGAAGGCTCTGTAAATGCTTAACGTTTCAAAGCACTGATTTGGGGCTTGTTACACGACATTATTGCAACAGGTAAATGGTAGGTCGTCAGTGTTTGTTCTGTAAGGTCGTCAGTGTTTGACTAGTAAAGGTGGAAGAAAAGCAGGACAGATTGTTGTCATGGGAATTAAAAGAAGAAAGTGTTTCCAGAAGGCGGTGGTCAGTTGTATGGGGCGCTGCTAAGGGGTCAGGCAAACGAGCAATGGTCAAGTGCCCCAGAAATCTAGGAGTTAATCTTGGGTTGCTCGCTTTCCCTTATCTTCTTCCAAGAAATCCTGTTTTCTCCACCTGAATCCATCCTCTACTGTCCTATGCACCGCCAGCATCTTGGTCAAGCCAACATCACGTCTTGCTGGACCTTTGCAGAAGCGTCCTTACTCGTCTTCCTCCTACTTTTGTCTGCTATAACTGATCCTCATAGTAGCAATATGCATTGTCCCTTCCTTAAATACTGCAAGGGGTTTTGCTTATGCTTGGGTAAAACCCAGACTCCTTACCTGGTCTAAACCTCCTACCTCTTTCTCTAGCCTCATCGTTTCCCTCCGTCCCAAGCTACCACCTTCTAGCCACGTGGACCTTATTATTTTTTTTTTTTTTTTGCGGTACGCAGGCCTCTCACTGTTGTGGCCTCTCCCGTTGCAGAGCACAGGCTCCGGACGCGCAGGCTCAGTGGCCATGGCTCACGGGCCCAGCAGCTCCGCGGCATGTGGGATCTTCCTGGACCAGGGCACGAACCCGTGTCCCCTGCATCGGCAGGTGGACTCCCAACCACTGCGCCACCAGGGAAGCCCCACGTGGACCTTATTTTGGATTCTTGAACATGCTAAGCTCATTTTCACCTCAGGGCCTTTGCATAGGACATTCTCTCTGCTGGAGATGCTCTTTTCCTCTTATGGTTGCATAGTTGTCTCTGTCTTATTTTGCTTAAATGTTACCGTCTCAGAGAGACCTTCCTTGACCCCTGAACTTAAGTCACCAGCTCACTGCTGTTACTTGAGTTTATCTTCATTCTTCATTCTCTATAGATCTTCTGTTCTTGTTTCTGTGAGCTGGGGTACAGCCTGCTTTCACACTAGCATGGGAGGGCCTTGAGCTCGGGACCTGGTCTGTCTGGGTCATGGCTGAGAGCACCCAGTGCCTAACACAGCCTGCCACATGGTAGGTGCTCAATCCATACTTACTGTTTGAGGGAAGATTCTAGAAGGATTTTCTCTTGAACCCTTTGCTTCTAAGGTACATCTAGGGAACCTGTAACCCAGGACTGAACACAAAGCCCACTGGTACCTCCTCTAGACTCTATATGGTAATTAAGTAATTAAGACTAAGAAGGGAGTTGTAACAAGATGCCAGGTGCAATACAATAGGACCTAAAGGATGCCTCAGGTGCGTTCACTTGGCCCAAAGGTGCTTTTGCTTCTTATTTAAATGAGGTGGGTATTAAAAAATTTAGCAGGCTCACACAAAACTGTGGATTTCTGATTTGTCTTGAAAATTCAGGAGATGTGACTGGCAACTCCAAAGGTACATTCCTACAAGGAATGTGCCGGAGGGCAAGGATATGCTGGTGTTCAGCCCCGGGGCCCCGGCGGGGGTCCCTGGTTTACAGGTCAGCCCACCCCGTGCGGAGGATACATGCTTCCTGCCTGGTCCTGATGGCATCTGAATTTGAGGACATGTAATAAAATACTGACTTCCTTATCTCTGGATGGGGCTCACAAGAAAACTTTCAAACTGCCATTTTGAGATTTTCTGCAATGAACAAATGTTATTACCTAATGAGAAAAAAATCAATAAACATTTTTATGAAAGGTTATACTATAGACTAGAAAGACACAATTTGCATGAAATGCCCAGAGGAAATGAGACTCCTGAAATAAAGTTTTCACTTGCTGTTTCCCCAGAGAGCCCAGGGGTAGAAATTTACTCTTTTTTGCCTTTGGGACAAGGGTCCTTTGTCCTGATTTATTTGCAGGCTCATATTCATAAATATATATTGGCTTTTCCCACAGCCAGGCACAATGGTTCCATTATAATAAAAAATGTGGTAGAAGCCAAAGGATTCCGGGCCTGAGGCAACTTGATGGCTTGCTTAATCCCAACACAAATACCAGGTGAAAATTTCAACAACTATAAATCAATTGGAGGAATCTTCTGAAATTTTCTGTAAGATTATTTACCTTATAAATGCTATGCAGCCTGGGATTAAAACTACTCTTAAACGGCATTTGCCTCCCAAGCATCGGGCACTGTGCCATCTACTGGGGACACACATGTGGTTCCTCGGCCAGGGATTCTAACCCCGGACCAGCAGGGGGAAAAGACATTCACCAACGGCCTTGATCCAAGACACTGCTGCTAAGTGCAGTGGGAGTGTTGGAGGCTGCTTTGGGCTCAGGAGAGGCACGGGGTGGGCTATCAGGGGAGCTCTTAGCAAGTTTCACAGAGGATGTGGCACCTGAGATGACCCTGGAAGACTGGGAAAAGGTAGAATGAGTGGGGACAGTGGCGACGGTCAGCAAAGAACAGCGCAGAGGAAGCGATGAACAGTTCATGTAACCAGTGATGGAGCGTGTAGCTCGCACAGCCGGCTCCCTATTGGCTGCTCTTGGCAGTTTAAGAATATTGGCAACTAAGATACCAACAACAGCATAAACATGTACCAAGCACTTCATACGTAAAATACTGTTAAAATGGGGCTAATAATAATAATACATAACTCATAAGGTAGTTTTGGAGGATTATCCCCTTTAAACCTCACACCACCATATGCTGTAAGGCTTATGATCACTCCCATTTTATAGATGAGAAAACTGAGGCTCTGAGAGGTTCATGACTTGTCCGAGGTCAATAGCTAGTAAGTAGAGTGGAGTTCAAATGGCAGGTCCTGGGTTCCTAACCCATTCTGGTCTCCCTTTTAACTAAACCAGAACCCGCAGGGAGAGGAGAGGGAAGGCTGAGGGAAAAACTGGTGCAGCCCTGTGGAAATCCAGCTGGTGTGCATGCATGGGGCCCCATGTTTTCAGAGTTTTAGGGAACAAAATGGTTCCTTTCCTCTCTTTCTTCTGTTCTTGAGAAGAGGGAAGAGCGGGGCAGGGAGGGACATAGAAGGCTCAGTGGGGAGAGACTGATATTAATACTTTTTTTTCTTTGTTGTTTAAAGAGGAAGGTGGGAGGCAGAACAAGAAGGAGAAGGAGAGTGGCTAGAGGCACTTCTGGGAACCCATCCTCAGGAAATAATCAGAAAAGAGAAGGGGGATAAAAGAGGCTTTCTGCAAAAAGATATTCATCAGAACATTATGTACAATGGTCCATTACTGACAATAGCAACAGGAAAGGGCTGAATTAAGCAAACTCCGGAATTCCTACTCAGTGGAATACTAGTGGCATTAAAAAGGGTCATTAGGGCTTCCCTGGTGGCGCAGTGGTTGAGTCTGCCTGCCGATGCAGGAGACGTGGGTTCGTGCCCCGGTCCGGGAAGATCCCACATGCCGCGGAACGGCTGGGCCCGTGAGCCGTGGCCGCTGAGCCTGCGCGTCCGGAGCCTGTGCTCCGCGGCGGGAGAGGCCACGATGGTGAGAGGCCCGCGTACCGCAAAAAAAAAAAAAAAAAAGGGTCATTATCCTTAAGGAAGCTGCAGAGCAGCAAGGAGAAGACGGGCTAGTATTATAATGCCGAGCGAAAGAAGCAGGACACCAAATCCTTGTTGTCACTGTGGAAATATCTGCAATGTACATTGCTAGAGAACGGAAGAGAAGGTACACAAAACGAGAAGGGCTGGCTGGCTTAGGGAAAGGCAGGGGAGAGGTGGGGTTATGTTGAATCGTTTTCCCACCTTCCGTCTTCTATTCATATATTCTAGACCATTCTTTCCTGAAGTGTCAACTGGTACCCACTAGTGGTAGGTGAGATGATTCTAAAGGGTACATGAACATTTTAAATAATAGTTATGCCTTTTCGTGATGTTTTTGGTTATGTTTTTAGGTGTAACAATGATAGTATGGTTACATTTTAAAAAGGAGTCAATTTTCAGAGATAAAATATTTATGGGATTTGCTTCAATCAAACTGATCTGGGACGAGGGGAAGGTGAGTGAAGGCGCAGATGAAACCGCATTGGCCGGGAGCTGGTAATTGCTAGAGCTGGTGATGAGAGATGGGGTTACACTTTTCTCTCTATTTGGTGTATATTTGACATTTTCCATAATAAAAAGTAAAAAAAAAGTTCTGTATTTTCATGATTACTTTCCATGTGGAACAAAAATAACTATCTAATACGGTGACATAAAGCTTCCTTCTAAAATACATATATTTAGCACAAAGAATGAGTCCACAGAAAGGAAATAATTAGGTAAATATTAGATCTGCTATCCTGCGAAGGTAAAACGGTGACGAAGGCTTAGACAGGAAATGCTCTGAACGCTGGGATGTCTGCGTGGATGATTTTAGGGAGAAGCCGCAGCCCCTACAGAGGAGGACGTTCCCTCATCCCTGGTCCCCCTGCTCCCTGGCTCACCTGCAGCTGTTCTCCCCGGCGTCGTGCAGCAACAGCTCCGCGCGGCGGAGGCCCAGGCGGGAGAAGGAATGATACAAGGTCAGTGTCACGTCGCTCAGGCTGTGGATGCCGTCAGGCTCATCGTAGACATTCTCCCAGTACGCGCGGAGGCCCGGGGTGCCCGCGGGGTAGTTCCCATACAGGTAATAGTCCAGCTGCCCAATGATTTCCTGATTCACCACGGCTTCGAACTTGCGGGCAAAGAAGGTGGGCCGGGCTGTCTGCTGCGCTCATGAAATAAAAAGAACAGTGTCAGCAAGTGGGGATGAGGGTAGGTGGGCATTTAGGAGCCGGGCTCTGCAGCCGGCCTGCCTGGATCCACATCCCAGCTCTGACACTTACTGCCCTCTCTGTTCTCAGTTTCCTCATCTGTAAAAAGGGTGTTAGGATTGAATGAGTTAACATTTGTAAAGCATTTAGAGCAATGATGGACATGTAGTAAGCATCACTTAAATATCTGTGAAATAAATTATATCCTAGATGTTTATAGCTGGGATGGATCTCAGAAATCATTTAGCTGGAGGTCTAATACCTCTTACGGATATATTTTAGTTGTCCAGAAGAACGTTTTAAAATTGAATTAGCTGACAACATTTAAAAGGTAGAAGACTTTACAGAAGCAACTTTTGGTTTCCCTCTGAACAGAAACGATCTGGCCCCATGTTCCTACACGGTGACAAGTAGTTAAAGCTGAATAGCACCTGTCCCTTTAGATGGCCATGGGGTTTTTGGCTCACCACAGTCCCTACCATTCCCTATTGCCTCCTGGGCATTGTAACTGACTTACAGACTCACAAGGAACACCCTGGATTTACCGATCGGAACCTTCAGGAGTGGGGCTTAGAAATCTGTATTCTGCACAGGCTTTGAAGGTGGTTCATTTGCTCACTAGGGTTTGAGGCTAATGCGAAGGACACTTGACCTGGCTGCACATCAGAGCCACCTGTGGAGACTGCGGAGTCCTTCCCGCCGACCTACTGAACCAACATCTCTGAAGATGAGGTTTAGGAATCCGTATCCAAAAAAAGCCTCCCAGGTGACTGTGCTGCAGTGTTTGAGAACCATTTATGTAAACCAAATTTTCAAGGAGGCTGAGTCCCAGAGAAGAAAGGGACTTACTTATCTAAGGTCACACAGCAAGGTAATGGCAGAGCCAGGATTCAGATACAGCATCAAGGGTTAGAGAAATCAAATACTGAGCCCTTATTATCCACCAGGGCTAAAACTATGGTCTGGGGCAGAGATCAATAAACCTTTTCAGCAAAAGGCCAGACAGTAAGTATTTCCAGCTCTGCAACTACTCAACTCTGCTGTTATAGTGTGAACGCAGCCGCAGACAGGTGAATGAATGGGCAGCGGCTGTGCTCCAAAAGCACGTTAGTTACAAATACAGGCAGTGGGGTGGATTTAGCCCAGGGGCTGTAGTTTGCTGACCTCTGGTCTAGGGCTACGGAAACAATTAAAACACAGACCGCTCCCTTGAGGAGCCTATGATCTAGTGTAATTATTGACCTTAACTTGGGTCTAGGATTGTTCTCACTGCAGTGGATTAATAGCAACAATAATGTCAATAAAAACTCCTGAGCACGTGCTATATACAGCGCACTGCATTTTGTCATTACCTCTAATCCTCCCAACTCTAATCCTCGTAACTCTGCAAAGCAGGTGTTACGATTCCCATTTTACAGATGAGGAAACTGAGCTTGGAGAGGGCAAGTGATATGTACAAACTCACACAGTTGTATGATTTGAACCCAGATCCGATGACTCTAAAACCCAAGCTCTTTCTTCTGCATCATCCTAGGATCACACTGCTAGTTGGGGGAACTCGAAGCCTCAATAACAAAAACCCTTGTTAGTATTTGGAACATCCCACCTGCTCTCTGCTTCATGACCCTTGGGAACCACACCCCCTTCTCTGTGGTGAAGGGGTCAGGTCAGTTCCCTTATAGCAGCACTGAAAAGAGCCAGACCACGTAGGTTCAAATCCTCATTCTGCATCTTTCAAGCTGTATATGTCTTTGGAAAAGTCATCCAGGGCCTCGGTTTCCCCATCCTTAAAATGGGTATAATAATATGGGTACTTAGCATAGAGTCTGGCACACGGTGTTAGCAGCTATGAGTATGTGACTATTATCACTACACCCTTAAGCCTGCTACCAGGGGCTTCCAAGTCTTCGTTTTCTGGAGGCAGAGAACCAGACTCAGTGGCAGGGCAGCCTCCTTTCTCCTCCCGAGATTCTCTGATCATAGCTGGAGCTCCTAAAGGGCACATTTCTATATTTACAGTTCTCTTCCTCGGAGTTCTTTCAACAAGAACTCAAGAGTTCCGGGCAGGCAGCAGCTTCTTGAGTCTAGATGTTGGGGGATATACTTGATCTTTGTTTACTGCGAATTAAAGAGCTGTGAGCATGTAACTCAGTCTCTATGTCAGCTCATCTTTATCAGAGACCACGATGTCCCCAGGATGCTGGGACTGGAATACAAGTGCCGGCGCCCAGGAGTGGCCCCAGAGGGGCAGTGCACCCAAGAATCACCCGGCTTC
Source organism: Globicephala melas (assembly GCF_963455315.2). Lineage (NCBI taxonomy): Eukaryota > Metazoa > Chordata > Mammalia > Artiodactyla > Delphinidae > Globicephala > Globicephala melas. The sequence continues at coordinate 24,024,924 of NC_083328.1, forward strand.
TTGCTCTAAATGATGAAGGTCCTTTGCAATGAGGGTGATGACTGGTCCTCTACGAAAGTGGGAATTCTTCTCTATTTTCTCTTTTGAATAGGTCAAATATTCCCCTCGCCACCCTCCTTCTGCTCAGCAGATCCTTTCTGCACGGACAATGGAACTAAAATGTCACCCAAGTTCATGCCTCAATTAACATGGGTTTGAGGAGGCCCCCGGGTAGCTCTCAATCTGCCACCAAAAACAGACTAAAGAATACTTATTGCAGCGACTGCTTACGCAGGCGGAAGACGTTAGGTGGGAACCTTGAGGGAATAAGAAGGATGGGATGAAACCTGCTGTGTATTCTGCACCCGACCAGGCATGAGACCAGGCTGGCAGCGGGGTCTGATGGAAAAAGCCCAGGTCTGGAACTGGAAACACCTGTGTGGGACCCCCCACCCTACCACTCCACAAGCTGCATGTCCACGGACAAGCAAGTCCCTGCCTCTGTGCCTTGGTTTCCCCACCTGCACAATGGAGATGATTTCTACCCGGTGAAGGCAACGCCCACAGAGGACCAGGCACACAGCCTGGGATAGAACAGACCCGTACCCCGTGCTTCTCAAACAGAATAGCCTTCTAGTGGCTTGGGGGTCTCGTTACGATGCAGATTCTGACTCAGCAGGTCAGGAGCAGCAGAGATCCTGCATTTCTAACAAGTTGCCTAGTGATGCTGCTGCTGCTGGTCTGTGGACCACACTCCTAGGAACCAGGCTACGAGGGTGGAAGCTTCACGTGGCAGTCCGTGTCCTCCCTGGACGTTTCCGTTACGTACCAGAGCAAGGCAGCAGGGGCACCTTGGACTGGGTTACCAGTCTGGCACTGTTGTCCCCCCCCCATCCTCCCCCACGTTAGTGGTTTGGGAAGCAGCACATCATCTCCACGTGGTGGCTCTAGTGACCTCAAAGTGACTTGTTTAACCACTTTGTAGCCTTCTGTTTGTGCTCTGGGCAGTTGAGGCTGGGCATGGTGAGGGGGAGAGGAGGAAGAACTCAGGGTACTGGCCTAAAGGGAGTGGGAGGTGTGCTCACACGGGGTGGGAAGAGGTCGCCATCCTGAATAGCTCTGGGGTCCAAGGCACCCTTGGTGCTCACGGGAAGCAGATGGGGCACTGGCCACCCTCCTGTCTCTGCTCTCCCCAGAACTATGAATCGATAGGCCTTGCAGAGATACCTGTGAAGGCAATAACGTTTCTTCTTGTTCCTCCTTTAAAGTTCACAGAGCGCGGTGTTTTACAAACTTGTCTGCTCATCAGAATTTCTCAAAGTGTAATATATTAAAAATAAAAATTCCTGGACCACACTGGAGATCAAAAGCTCTCAAATGGGGATGAGTTTGCCACCAGTGGACAGCTGGCGATGTCTGAAGACATTCCTGGTTGTCATAACTGCAGGGTGCTACTGGATCCCCACAGGGGACATTAGGCAGCATCTGGGGACGTCCCTGGTTATCACAACAGGGGGAGGCGCTCCTGGCACCTAGTGGGTAGAGGCCAGGGAAGCTGCTAAACATCCTACAGCCCCCTCACCCCAACATAGAATTACCCAGCCACAATGTCAAGAGTGCTGAGGTTGAGAAACTCTGCCCTCTAATCAAGTTTGTACCCAGAAATATATTTTTAACAAATATTTCAGGAGATTCTGATTGAAAAGCAGTATAGAGAAATGGATACAAGTATGGGCTTTGGAAACAGATATGTTGGGCTATGTGACGTTGCATAAAGTTATGGAACTTTCTCTGCCTCAGTTTCCCTATCTCTAAAATGGAATAATAATCTATGTATGTATGTATCTTCCAAGGCTGTTGTAGGGTTAACGGGTCAATACAGGGAAAGTGGTTAGAACATCCCTTGCATGGTGTTAGTGATCAATAAACGTTGGCTACTGTTGACGTTGTTATGATTATCATCAAGAACCAGGGTTGGGGGTCTTCCCTGGTGGCGCAGTGGTTGGGAGTCCGCCTGCCGATGCAGGGGACATGGGTTCGTGCCCCGATCCGGGAAGATCCCACATGTCACGGAGCGACTGGGCCCGTGAGCCATGGCCGCTGAGCCTGCGCGTCTGGAGCCTGTGCTCCGCAACGGGAGAGGCCACGGCACTGAGAGGCCCGCGTACCGCAAAAAAAAAAAAAAAAAAAAAAAACCAGGGTTGGGAATTGCAGGATCCAATGACCTGCAGGGCTGCCTTGGATGTCTGCGGACGCTGGCCGGAAGGCGCGGCTCACCTGGAAGCGGTGGAAGTCCTGCGGCTTGAAGTCGTTGGGGGAGCAGCCGCACCAGTCCACGATGTGCTTGTACTGGCACTTGCAGCCCAGCTTGCGGTTCCAGTTGGTGATGCGCAGGTTGTTGTCCACCATGGTGTCGCAGTGGGGACTGTTCTCCAGGACCGTGTGGAAGAAGGACTGCGGGGCAGAGAGGGACCAACCTGAGACCTCGTCCAGCCTCCCTCGAGTGGGCTGGAGTGAGGGGTCCTTCCCGAGGGCCACCTGACAGTGAAGGGACTCTCCTGGAGACTCAGCTGTTCTCTCTGCAAATGGGGTCAGTGCCAGTCCAGGCCAACCAAGGGTACCCTGGAGGTTTTGTCCAGGGTGGCTTAATGCTGCTTAGAAGTTACTGCTCCGAGTGTTTCTCTAAGATGTCTCTCCCCAGCAGCCTAGAAACTGATTTCAAGACATCTCTTATCACCCAGGACATCCTCTGTCCGCTCAGCAGAGAGAGAAAGTCCCTTAGGGTATGTCAACACATGGGGACCAGAGAAAAACACTGGGACAAGTTTGTAGAAAACCCTGGGCCAAAAGGGCTCTTGATTTTGCAAATAGTTAGACCTGAAACCAAAGAGACTCAGGTCTGAGATATCTTGAAAACAAAGATTGAAGCTCTGGAATTTCACTCCTGGGAGAGGGAGGCCAGAATCACGGATGCCCTCCTGCCCTAGTCACTGGAGTAGCGACTACAACACTGGGAGGGGAGGAGGTGGGGGTCCATTGGGCTTCCCACTGTCCGTGCTGCTGAATCAGGTGCCGTAATCTCCCCCATTCCTGAGGCTTGGTCAACCTCTCCTAGGAATCTGAGAAAGAGGCAATGTTGAGAGTGAAAAGAGAGACCAGAGAAGAGACACATAGTTGGAGCTGCTGAAAGAGAGAGAGACGGTGTGTGTGTGTGTGTGTGTGTGTGTGTGTGTGTGTGTGTGTGAGAGAGAGAGAGAGAGAGAGAGAGAGAGAGAGAGAGAGAGAGAGAGAGAGAGAGAGAGAGAGAGACTGACTTCTATTTGGACAACTGTTTTATAACAACCTCAGATACCAGGCAGATACGTTCTCCCCTGCTCTCTGCTTCCTAGGGAAAGTTGCTGGGGAACACGTGTCTTCCTGTTACAAATTCATGGCACAGCCTTCAGATTTCTTCTAAACTGGTCCCCTGGAGGTGGTCTGGGAGAAGGGCAGGACAGAAAGGCTGGGATGGAGGAGGTGGGATCTAACAGGGATGCTGGAGTGTAAAGTGCCTGTGTGTGCTGGGAAGTGGGTGATGGTTGGGACAGAGAGAACCAGCATTGGGATGGGCACCTTGATTAAACAGCCAAAGCCCCAAACAGTCTCTTCTCAATGGGTGAGTGGACAAAATGAGGCTCTATCCACACCCCAGCTGCCCTTCTTATGATGTTAAATGACATGCCTGTGAACCTGCATTTTAAGCTTGAATTGTCTACAAGCCCAGAGAGGCACATATTCTCCATCAAGCAGTGGGGGAAAGTACCCAATTATCGATTGCCCTGTGTCCTTTTGTAATGATACAGAAATTCCCTGCAAGATAATGGATGAGGAGGTTATCAGACTTGACAGAAAAGGTGATTTTTGCTGAAATAGGATTAAAAGCTGATTACTTAACATGTGTGCAGAATAGCAAAACCTGGCCCAGTGATGACAAGCCCATCATCCCTCAGGATTGAAGTGGGCAGTCAGCCTTACTCAGAGCTTGGCCTTGTCCCAGACGTCGGTAAGGGATGTGGAAACCATCAAATGAGTTGCACTGACTTGTCTGGCCTAGAAACACACAATCTGAGTGGTCCAGAGATGGGGCACAGCCAGGAATGGTGGGACATTCATGGGAGGTGTTGCAGGCTCAATAGAAACAGAACCAGCTCTGGAATTTTCTGAAGTTGGAAATTAGGGTGAAAGTGAACTGGAGGTCAGGGAGCTAATCTAGAATCTCTCAGTCCAGGTCTGATAAGAAGGCCACTGGCGTGCCAGGGGCAACACTTCAGCACTGAGTCCCTACCCATTTCCAGATGGGGCTGGTGCTGTTTCAGAATACCCTGCAATCTTACACAATAGAACTTCTGAAATGGACTGAATGTTTGTGTCCCCCCAAAATTCATAGTTTGAAATCCTAACCCCCAATGTGACAGTGTGAGGAGGTGGTGTCTTTGGGAGGTGATTAAATCATGAGGGTGGGGTCCTCATGAATGGGATTAGTGCCCTTATAAAGGGGACCCTCACCCCTTCTGTCATGTGAGGACACAGCAAGGACTGTCAGTAGTCAGCCTGCAACCCAGAAGAGGGATCTCACCTGACCATGCTGGCACCCTGATCAAGGACTTCTAGCCTCCAAAACTATAAGTACATCCATTTTATTGTATTTTGTTTTAGCACCCTGAACTAAGACAGTTTCCCATCCTGAGGTCTGAAAAGTGGTGACAGACTTCCCAGAGCTTTTCAAATACTTCCAAAAGCCGACAGGAAATGCCGAGTCCCAAGCATTTGGACACAGTGACTGTCAATGCAGGGAGCTAGTGCAAACGCAACAGAAGCCCTGGCTTTGGGATCACTGGAATTTCTGGTGTGACTGATGAGGCCAAAACTACTGTCTGTCAGGGAATGATAGAATACTATTCAAAATTAGAAAAGGAATTCTTGGTGTTGAAAAGTTATTACAGGATTGGTAAATGTGGAGGATCTGTCAATAGTTGATGTGGGTGTTTCCTGAAAAAGCCAGCATATACAGTTGTGCAGGTTACACACTGCACAATTCTAGGGGGCACCATTGCTATTGTAGGTATGAGAGCTTTGTATTTATATAAATAACAGTTTTCTGAAAAATGGCAATAAAGTGTCTTGTTCTAACAAAATCAGTATATGGTGATGGTTTTATGACCAATGGGAGCCAAGTGTCTTGAGGAAGAACTGCCTTTCTTACTTTACATCTTTAACGATGTTGTCTAGATTGCTGGTGGCAGCATTATGCATCTACTCCATACAACCTCTATGTAGACTGGAGGGGACCAGGGGCCCTGCTGTGACAGCAAGGTCCCTGGTAGCCAAAACAGTTCCCCATCTTCCTCTGGATGTTTGGAGGACAACGTATTGAACCCTGCGTGGCTTTGCCAAAAATTCAGCAAAAAATTCAGCATCCACTTTGCTCCAAAGGCTAGAGCCAACCCCTACCTTTCTCAGGGATTTTTTCCTGGATACTCACCTCTGCAGGAAGCAGGGTGTAGGAGTAGAATTGCTTCATTTTGGTCACCAGATCGTCTGTGGAGAACGTCACATACTCAACAAACTTCCGGTTTAGCAGGAACCAATCTGAGCCGCCATCCACGGCAATGCCCTCTGGGATCCGCCGGTCCCCCAGGCGCCACATGTGGGCATCACACTCCAGAAAGAGCCGGTCCAGGCCCTGTTTCCGGATGAACCTGGGCAAGACAAAGTAGTGCTTAGCCCTGAAAGAGCGCCACCTAGAGTCCAAATGAAATGGCACAGTCTCGGCAATAAAGGCATTTATTGAGTACTTACTGTGTGCTAGATACTGAGCTAGGGGCTCTGTGTGTAGTTTTTCACTTGATCTTCACAAGTGAGGCTGGTGTCTATAACCCTATGAGGTAGGTACTATTATTATGCCCATTTTACAGATGAGGACACAGAAGCTTAGAGAGCTTAGGAGACTTGCCCACCCAGCACAATTAGATGCACACTGCCCACCAGCACAATGATCATCTGCTACATCTGCTTCCTCTTTAGAGAACTTCTGAAATCACCTTTTCATGCCATGGACGCCTTGGCAGTTTGGTGAATACAGCCTAGGGACCCTCATCTCAGAATAATGCTTTTATTTTTTTAATTTATTTTTAAAAATTAATTAATTAGTAAATTAAGTATAGTTGATTTACAATATAGTGTTAGTTTCAGGTGTACAGCAAAGTGATTCATATATATATATATATATATACACACACACACATATATATATATACACATATATATATTTCAGATTCTTTTCTTTTGTAGCTTATTACAGGATATTGAATATAGTTCCCTGTGCTATACAGTAAATCCTTGTTGTTCATCTGTTTTATATATAGCAGTGTGTATCTGTTAATCCCATACTCCCAATTTATCCCATTGCAGAATAATGCTTTTAAATGCATACAACAAAAATACACAGGGTTACAAAATATGTTCACAAACACCAAAGTGATGATATAGTAATTTACATGATTCTTGATTCACACATTAAAATGAGTATTACAAAATATTTTTTAAAACACCACATTTATGATAATTACATGTGTTTCCTTTTTAACACATTTAATCACAAGGTCTTGTAGTAGGTCTAAAAACTACTGTAATTTTGAAGAAGAGGTGAGCATATATGACATTTAGAAGTGGATGCCTCAATTATAACGCGATTTGAAAATATGTGATTCCTGGGCCTTTCCTGGCGGTTCAGTGGTTAAGACTCCACGCTTCCAATGCAGGGAGCATGTGTTCGATCCCTGGTTAGGGAACTAAGATCCAATATGTCATGTGGCATGGCCAAAAAAAAAAAAGTGATTCCTAACAGTAACTGCTAATACTGTGGTGGTTTGTTACCCTACATTTTGCCTACATTTAGCTAGATTTCAGTTAGAGTTTAGTGAAAATTAAGATCATTTTCTTCCTATTCAAAGTCACAGACCCCTGAATTCTATCCATGAACCTCAGATTAATAACTCCTGCTCTAGGACACACACACACACACACACACACACACACACACACACACTCTCTCTCTCTCTCTCTCTCTCTCTCTCTCTCTCTCGGGATTCTGCAAGCCAGGCAAGGTGGAACTGGCATTTCCTAATTTGTAGATGCAGAAATCAAAGGTCAAAGAGCTGGTAAGGGGGGTGTGTCGGGAGGGTAGACAGAACTAGGGCCAAACTCTCTGGCCAAAACTCTCAGTTCATTTGCAGTTAGCACTAACTTCGCACCTACTATGTGCCAGGCATGTGCTGGCCTTGAGGCAAGGAGAAGTGAGGATGGTCCCTCCTCCTCAGGAGCTGGTTATCTCGTTGGGAGTTTATAGTCTACAGGTCTCCCCACCCAGCGATCCTGCTGCCCCTCCAGCTCATACGACATAAAATCAACCATTTTAAAGCATACAATTCAATGGCATTCGTTCATTCACGAGGTTGTGCAATCGTCATCTCTAGTTTCAAAATATTTTGTCACCCCCAAAGGAGACCCCCATCCTCATCAGCAGTTGCTTCCCATTCCCCCTTCCCTCCAGTCCCTGGCAATCCATCTATGGATTTTCCTACTCTGCATATTTCTTATAGAGAGAATCACACAAGTTGTAGTCTCTTCCACTTAGCTTCGTGTTTTCAGGGGTCCTCCACATTGTAGCAAATAACGGGGCTTCATTCCCTTGTTTCTGTCTGCCCAGCATCCATTGTCTGGGAACCACACCTTGACTTTATTTTGGACACTTGCTCACCCTCAACTCTCAGTTCACTTGGCTTGCCTCACCCCCAGCACCAGGGGTGGGAACACGACTCAGCCTGGTCAATCAGAGTATTCCACCCGCTTGGCTGCCATAATTGCTTCCTGGATGCGCACGCACCTCAAGCTGAGTCTGAGACTAGGTTCCGGAGTTTTGCTGGAAATACTAGGAAGGAGAGCTTTTCTAGGGGATTTTTTTCTGGAAGAATGCAAGCTGAGGGCTGCTGACAGCCATCTTGTCACCATGAGTACAGAGGTTGTCTGATCATGAAGGTAACATAGAAGAGAAGACAAAAAAAGAGAGATGGAGAATGGGAGGGAGGGAGGGAGGAAGTAAGGGAGGGGGAGAGGCAGACAGACAAGGCCTTGATGACTTTGCTTGAGACCCTGGATCCTGCTATACCCGATTCACCCCCAGACTTGTCAGTAAAGTGCGTAAGGCATTTTAAGATGGGATTCCGTGACTTGCAATTGAAAGGGTCCTGACTAATACATTCCTGAATGATTTCACCTTTATCATTACCGTGATGAATGCAAATGTTCTTAGGCTCCAGATAGGGCAGGTAGCCATGGCTGTGGCACATTAATGCCACCTCTTCCACTAGAGCAGGCTGCATCCCCCACTGTGTGTCTAGAGGTCTTTGTGCCTCCACGGCAGACCTCATCTCTGTCTTCACATTAGAGTTACCTGTCTCCTCTGAGGTAGATGCTGTGCTCACTAGAACTGATCTTGGCTTCCTCCTTTCTGCCTACCTTACAGGTCCTGGAAGAGTGCAAGGCATCTGCTCAGGAAAGGTCTATGGTGATGACCAGACGTCAGAGCACAGAAGCTGAAGACAGTCCCACCCTGTTGGTCATGCTGGATTCTACAAAGAATCTCTCCCATTGGGCCTCCCACAAATCCACCAAAGGGAACTGCCTGAAACCTCACTAATAAACCCACATCCCTAGCATTTTCTTCTGCATAAATAGAGGACCTGCTTCTTGACGTTGGTCACTCACTGAGCACGATGGTGTAATATATTTAATTCTTAACCAAACTGATGCTAGTGTAATAAAAGTGGTGACAACAATGATGCTGGTGGTGAACGGACTTAATTCTGCTAAAATGTGCTTTTCATCTACATTGCAATGTGGCTCTACCAGTAACCAGCTGGGTGAATTTGGAAAATGATGACCTTGACTCAGTTTCCCCCATGGGAAACTGACAAAGTTGGGCTAGGTCTAGGTTATAAAATTAAATGTCTACAGGGGTCAGACAAATAATATAAGTTTGTGAGGGGGGCTTAGTATAAGATAACGGGGTAGGTGGAGTCAGCAAAGACGTAGAGACTGCATTTTCTGAAAAGCACTCAAATCCCTTAAAAAAAGCATTTCTGGCTAAATAAGACATATCTCTAGGCTGACTCCAGCCCACAGGCCACCAGTCATAATAACGCTGGGTTAGGTAATCTCTAGGGTACTTTCCAGCTGTGACATTCTCTAAGTCCCTCCGTTATACTCAGCAAGAGGTGTGGGGCAAGCATTAGACGGACGCATGGGAGCCCAGAGAAGGCTGACAGCTTTTCTGAGGATACAAACAAGGGCAGAAGCCGACCAGAAGACCCACGTGTCCAGCATCCCTGGCCCTGTTCTTTCCCTAACACACCTTTCCTAGTGCAAAATCCAAGTTCGTTAGCAAAGCCATGTTCTCTCTGGGGAGCGACCTGGTGAAGGGTTTTCAATACACTCACCACAGCACTCTGACACCAAACTTGGCTCTAACAGACCCACTGAAGGAAGCCGAAGAGTCTGCGGAAATAAAATCCTACCTCGACTCTGGCTGGTGCCAATTATATGATAATGTCCAGTGGGCACACTTAACTGTGTTTAAAACTTTAAATTTGACATACTCTATATCAAAACTTACATGGTAATCAAGACCAACTGAGAATAAGAGAGAGAGAGAGAAGAAATACAGGTGGGACGACTTGCAGAATTTTTCTTTCCGTGGAGCAGCCTTTTAATTTCATGTTCCATTAGATGGGATAACAGCATCATCTTGCAATTTTAATGTGATGACCCGGACCGCAATATCCAAATACAATATTTATGCAGTGATCTCCAAAATGAAATATTCACGGGGTTGGGAGGTTGGCCGCTGTATTGACTGCCTTCAAAAACTGATAAGCTGCAAACACATGCTTTGGTTAATTATGAGTAAACAGGGACCACAGATTGCCTAGGTATCAGAAAGGGGCTACCAGGAACTTAGGTCTGGACTCAGATAAGGTGGCAGACGCCCAGAGTCTGGGTATCTAGCAGGCGAAAAGAATCAGCTGTTTCAACAGTGATTTGCTTTTTATTCTTCCCTGTGGATTTACTATAACTTGAAAAGGTAAAGGTCGGAAACCATAGTAAGTCTGTGAACACCCGGGTGAGTCTTGTCATCAACGCTGGCTCACCAGGAAAAGGTGCACGGCTCTCTCACCTGAGGGATGGAGGGAAGATTTGCAGCAATGGACCCAATTCACAGAAGGTGACCAGTGATGCTGCCCTCCCTTCAGTTTTGTTTCCAGTTGACCTGGTTACCTGGTAGAACTGGGCTCAACAGGTGATACCATAGAAGAGCAGACATGCAGAGGATCTGGTACCGATGCTGTCTCTGCTTTCACTGAGAAGTGGGGCTGGCTTAACTTCTCTGAATGCCAGTTTCCTCACCTGTAGGATGAGCTCCACGACACCTGTCCTAACAAGTTCCCAAATCAGCTGCAAAATTGTGATGGGTGACTGTTTACAAAGGTCCTTGCAAAGTAAGCACTCTTCACCCAAGCAATGGGCTGACCCAACCATCAGTTCTTTTTTTTCATAGAGACACCATCCCTCCCCAATCCTCCTTTGGTGTTTTATTTTTCTCCATAGCACTTTTCACTTTCTAATATAATATACAAGGTATTTATTTAGTTTATTGCCTATTTCTACTACTGGATGTAAGCCCCAAGAGGGCAGAGATTTTGATCACCTCTGTATTCTACTACAGTGCCTAACATACAGCCAGTGCCCAATAAATATTTGTTGAGTGAATGAATGAAGGGAACAGTAACAGCCACGTCTGTCAGGCAATCAGGAGGTAGCTGCCATTACTTAGCCAGGTATCAGATTTTTCTAACACACGTTCGACAGACAAAGGAACTGAATCACAGGAAGGTTAAGTAATTTCTCCAAAGTCACGCAGCTAACAGGCCTAGACGTGAATCCAGGTCTGGATGAATCCAATGCACATGCTTAACTACGCTGCCATTTTTCATCTCAATTCGCCAGGGTCCCTCCAAAAGGACCCAAATGAAGGATCTGAGAACTTCTATTTCCTCAAAAAGACAATGCCCGGAAATGAGTGAACCAAGAGAAAACGGCTCATTGCTGGTTGGAAGAGGCTTTCAGCCAGTCCTCACAAGGGCTTCTGTCTTCAGAACAGGTTACTTGAGGGCAAACGTGGTATCGTTTGCATTTGGTTTTACCTCCTGGGCTCTCAGGGATGGTTTGCCTCCCTGAGATTTTTCTCTACTGTCACGATATGGGACAAAGTCAGAGCTAAATATGCTTCGACTAGGATGTCACAAGGACCAAATCTACTCAGTTGGGCATCAAAGGAAATCAGATGGAGGATGGCAAGGGGTCCTGAATCTCCCCCGTGGGATAAGAGGTCAGTTAAGAAAGTAACTGTAGCCTTTGGAAATGGCCTCAGAAAGGGCAGACAATGAAGAAGTCTCTCGATTCAGTTAATCCCCTGGCTACAATCTCGGTATATTCATCAAGTGTGGAATTATTCCAGAACTGTCTTGTCCTGTAATGAATTCTGAAAGGAAGAACACTGCCCCTCAGATTTTACAGCACGTTTGAGCAAGAAGGAATCTCAGCAATCAGCGAACATAACTAATTTTACAGATAAAAAACCCCAACACACCGAGACTCAGAAAGGACGTGTGATCCAAAGTCACACAGCCTAGAAAAATATTTTCTCTTCTTCTATTTCTCTCTCCAGCGATCTCCCACTGAACCCAGATTACTCCTTTAGCCTAAGTACAACCTAAGCATTTTAGTTTAAAAATAAAGTCACGGAACAAAGCATGCAAACACAATGTATGGAATCAGCCAGCTATGTGAATGGACTCACACAAAACAGCCATGTCACACAGGCGCCAAACTTTGGGCTCTGGAGCCAGAATATTTGGTACAAGTCCTGGATTTGCCACTAACCTTGGGCGACCTGAACATGGATGCCTCAGCTTCTTACATGGAAACTGGCGATCGTCATAATATCTGCCTCAGAGAGTTTAAGTGAGATTATATTATATATGGAGAGGGCTTAGCGTAGTGCTCGGCACTTAGTAAGTGCTCAATAAGTGTTCACCAAGATACTTAACTTTTTCCCTCATCAAGCCAGGAAATTAAAACTTCTATCTGTCCTCTTCTCTGTTCTGGGATTTGGTAGACAGGCATGTGTAGGGCACCTCCACAGCTAAGGAGAAACCCTTTATGCTCTGAGAAGAATGCCTTTTCAGCACCAAGGACAGAAGCCCCAAAGCCCTCACAGCGCACCCATGTCCTGCAATTATTTTAGTTCAGCAATGCCCATGGCTGTGGTGGTAGAGGGTGACAAGCAACACGGGCACCCTGATTCTGTCTGAGAACCACAAATTACAAAACCCTCCCATCTTTCCAAGGCACAAGTCAGTGAGGATTCAGGTCACTGGGTTCCTAGTTTGGCAGCTCCACGGGCTCTGCTGGCCATTTCTCACATGTCCAGTGTGGGTTATGCCCCTTCCCAAGATGGGCTGGAGTCAGCTGTCAGGCCTCAACTCTGCAGTAGTTGGAAGAGAAAAGGGGCTCGGGGTATTTGCTCATTCAGCAACTCTCCAAGTCTCTGTGCTGAGAATATGGTTGTGAAGAAGACAGACATCATCCCTACCCTCTCTCTTCTAAGATGAAAAATAAAACCATAATATTTACCATTTATTGAGCACTTGCTACTTTCTAGGTCCTGTTCCTAGTGCTTAACATATATTCTCTCATTTAATCTTCATCACAATCCTACGAGGGTTCATTTTCCAAATGAAGGAACAAAGACACAGAAAGGTTAACTAATTTTCCCAAGGCTACACAGTTGGTTGGTGGCAAGGAAGGGATTCACACCTTAGCAGTCAGGCTCTGGATTCCACACTCTTAGCCACAAGACTATAACACTACTCTAGTAAATAGGTAAGTAGTCATAAACAGCTATGAAACACATGCATATGTAACTAGATGTTTGTGATAAGTGTTATACAGGACTTAGAGTGCAATGACAAAATAAAGAGACAGGGACTTAATTAGTGGAGACTATTGGGGAAGACTCTGCTGAAGAGGTGGCACTGACAAGAAGCATGAGAAGGAACCAGTCATCTGAAGAATTCTGGGGAAGAGCTTCATAGGAGACAGAAATAGTGTGTGCAAGAGCCCAAATGAATGAAAAGAAGCTAACGTGGTAGGAGTGGAAGCTACAGGGAGAAGCTCAGCTTCACTACCTCACACCAGAGCAGACCAGTCACAGGAGAGGCAGACTCTGACCTGATTGGTGGAAGGAATGTATTAGCCGTAAGTACATGTGGCCTGGACACGGCAGGAAACTCCACAATGAACATACTTAGGGAAATGGTATAGCACGGTGGCTAGGAATGTAGACTCTGGAGCCAGACTGCCAGGGTTCGAGTCTCTTTCCCCGTTCCCAAGCTGTGTGTTGTTTAATCTCTCTAGCCTCAGTGTCCCTATCTGGAAAATGGGCATGATAATGACTGCACTTACACCACGGGATTGTTGTGAAAATTGAAAGAATTAATATCTCTAAGGCATTTGGGACAGTCTCTGGAACACAGTAAACTCTATCATTACACATGCCCTGGGCAAAGAAAGCTGACTTGGTTTTGACATTCAGGAATGGAAAAAAACCCAGCCTGAGCAGAAATGCAGAGTTAGGGGCCCAAATCCTGGAACTGAGAATCCCAGGCTTGGTGGCCCATGCTCTTCACATGGGCCCCAATCAGCTTGCACCTCCCAGAGTCTAAAGGTCCATTGAGGGCTAACTGATTTTCCCTATTTCACACATATTTATAAACAAAGTCTACTGCCTTCTGTTCTTATTGTAAAAGTAAAGGGGGCTTCCCTGGTGGCGCAGTGGTTGAGAGTCCGCCTGCCGATGCAGGGGGCGCGGGTTCTGGGAAGATCCCACGTGCCACGGAGCGGCTGGGCCCGTGAGCCATGGTCGCTGAGCCTGCGCATCTGGAGCCTGTGCTCCACAGCAGGAGAGGCCACAACAGTGAGAGGCCCGTGTATCGCAAAAAAAAAAAAAATAACGCAGTTCCTCCATAAAAGGCATGGAACACAAAAAGAAAGAAAAGAAGGAAATAAAAAATCATGCTCTACGTCTCAGAGATGACACTGCACATATCGTCCTTCTAGCCTTTGGTCCACCTTTGACATGTATTGTTTTGAAAAAAGAAAAGATTGAAAGTCGACCTCAAAACTCATACGGAGGCCCACAGAGCGTCTGTGTACACAGCCTTGTATGGGTGCCCGTGTGATGCTAAGCTTTATTTTGACATGGCTACCATAACTGGATTAAATAAAGTGAACATGCAAACAGGGATAAACTCACCGGTTGGGTTTAAGAAAAGCAAGAGGGAAATGCAATCTGCTTTCCCCATTGGAGATGAGATATTAGTTACCTCCTCCCATCAATCATGGTACTAGGAGACAGATGGGGAGAGAGCTCTTCTCCTGATAAGCAAGTTGGCACCAAAGGGCCTCCTGAAAGCAGATTTGCTTGGAGGAGGTTCCTGGCCAGGCTCTCGATGGATTTGACAGCTTTCGGTTAAACAATTGCCTATTTATACATCAAGAGAGGTTTGGGCCTGAAGATTAGTTCAATGTCAGAGAGAAGAAGCTGCTGAAGCTGCTTTAGCTGCCATTCTGGTGCCCAGCGAGGGACTGCCGCCTCTAGCAGGGGGGGCCCGGACCAGGGAACAGGAAGAAACTTGTTTATGCCACTTCTGACCTGAGGGCTGGGACCCCTCCTAGCTTCCTTCTGGTCTAGTCTTCCTACATTTGAAATGCTAGCTGTTTCTCTAAGAGTTGTAGAAAGTGTTTTGAAAACATTAATCACGTGTATATATACCATCTTCAAGGCTTTTCCACTGTTGTCACCATCACCACTATCAACATCACCACCATCATCAACTTCATATGCGTAACTAACTATTCCAAGAGCTTACTCACATATTCACTCACTTAATTCTTGCAGCAATTCTATGAGATTGGTTTTATTATCATGATTCCCGTTTTACAGATGAGGAAACTGAAGCACAAGTGATGGATGTAACTTACCCAAGGCCACACACCTAGTGAGTGCTCAGCATACGAACGCTGGCAGTCGGGGTCCAGGACCCAGATTCTTAACTGCCATGCTATAGGTTTTATGACGTCTGTATGAGACTTTCCTTAATATTTCTTTTCTAAACCAACTTTAGATAGCTTCAACTGTCTTCTTTTAAACTTAGTCTTATTCTAAGCATCATGTCCATTAAATCATCGATTAGATGGCTAATTATATAAATTTTCGTTGATATACATAAAATCAGTACTAACTCTCCCATGATGCCCATTCGTGAACACCCCAAAATAATCTCACATATCACTGGTGGACTGTGAACACACTTTGGGACAGGGTGACTCTAGAAAGCAGGGGGAGGACTGATTTTCCTCTCTTGCTCCTTTACAAATGATTCTGCTTAAAATCAGCAGAGCTTTGCTCTTTCATCCACACACTCCAAGAACTGAAAACAACAGGTCCTCTCAGATGCAGTCACTAATCATGGGGGGATAAAAGTCAGACCTAACCAGACTCCAATGCCAGCCGTGTGGAACCCTGAGCAAGTTAAACCAACTCTGCAAGCCTCAGTTGTACTCTTTAAAAGAGGATAACACCACTCGAAAGCGCCTGGCTCGGCACTTCCTGTGGTCAGCGAGGATACTCAGTCCTCCACAATCCCCACATCACTGTCCGGATCTTATAAAGAAGAGGACATGAAGACATGGAGAGCCAAAGCCATTTGTCAAAGTCCCCTGGCTGCCATACGGCAGAGCTGGCATTTTGGCACAGATGTCTGGACTCCATTGCCCATGCTCTTACCACCACACCACACTCTGCCCCAGGGCTAAGCACTGGGGCCCTGGTGACCTTGAATTATTTGGAGAACTTAGACCAATCAAGGCCGGAAAATTCCCAGAGGAAACTATTCCGGCTGGGAATGAGGGAAATGATTTTCCCTTTCCATCTCCCTGTAAGGGGCCTGTCCCTACACACTGAGCTTTGATCAGGCTGCCGAGATTTGGGAAACTTCTCCGATACTCCCCGAGCAGAACCCAGGAGTTCCTGGGGATGTTTGCCAAGACCTGCTTACTAAGGGCACTTACTTCTTTTAGCCCTGCAGAGGTTATCTGGGAAACTGATAATTGTGCTATATGTCTTTCAATATATCTAGCTACATTTTTGGAGGAAAGCAAGGAAATACAGTGAACACAACACTCCCCTTGATTTAATTATAGGAACAGTCAGGACCAATTTGGCAGTTATTAAAGTACCAGTTTGCCTTTATGCCATCTCTTAGCAGCGGGAGCTGGAAGTCCAAATTGGCTGCTAAAGGCTGAAGTTGGGGACAGGAAGGTCAAAACTGCTATTAGGAACCACGTGGAATTAAAAACTAAGGCGCCCTGTGGCCTATTTGGTATCTCACTGCTTGCTTTTGTCCCTCTCCATCTCTCTGTCTTTTAAACTCTCTTCCTCTGTCACACTGTCTGGTCCCGAAGCATGAAGCATCAGAATGGGAAGGCATTTGGAGATCATGTCATTCAACTACGTTGTTTTTCAAAGGGAGAAAATGAAGCCCAGAGAAGCAGAGTGGCTGCCTCAAAGCCACCCAGCATATTGGAGGAAAGCAGGACCAGAACACAGACAGGCTGCATCATGCAGGGATTTGAGCTTGGGCTCTGGGGACACACTCACTTAGGTTTGAGCCCTAACCCTGCCCTAGTTGCGTGAGCTTAAGCAAGTTACTTCACCTCTCTGAGTCTCAGTTACCTTATCAGTAAAATGAGGCTAATACGTTGAGGAGGGTCGCCGTCTGGAGCCAGAAAATTAAACACAAAGGGAAAGAGAACAGAAGTTAATGGGTGGGGGTGGTCAAAAGGTACAAACTTTCAGTTATAAAATAAGTAAGTTCTGGGGATGTAACGTACGGCACGGTGACTACAGTTAATAATACTGTGTTGTACATGTTTGAAATTTGCTATGATCTTAAAAGTTCTTATCACGAGAAAAAAGATTGTAACTATGGGTGGTGATGGATATTAACTAGACTTATTGTGGTGGTCATTTTACAATATATACATATATTGAATTGTTATATCACTTACTTGAAACTAACATAATATGTCGGTTATATATTAATTAAAAAAAAAGATTCTTGCCAGTGAACTACTTGGCTATTTGATGTGATGTGTTTATTTTACTTTAACCCTCTCCAGAAATAATAAGAAATAATTAAGCAGCCAGCAAAAAAAAAAAAAAAGAATTAACAGGGTCTGGGCTTGGTGATATCATTTGAACTGCTTGATTCAGCTATGCCTGAAGTCAGATACTAATGTTTTAGTTGCATCACCCAATAACTTCCCTTACTACCCTTTAAGCGAGTTTGAGCTGAGTTTCTGTCACTTCCCACCAAAAAAGGGTCCTTCCTAACATGCCATCAGTGCAGAGCCAGAGCGAAGCCCCACTCAGGCTGCGCCCGTGGGAGACATGAGGGAAGATGGGCGTGGCTAGGTTTGTTCACTCAGCAGGTGAGGCCTCAACTGACAAAGAGGAGAAAGTCACCGTCGACGGCTCATTTTACTACTGAATTAATTCTAAATTCATCTCCTGAATTCATCTAAGTGAGAGAAGCCCAGCTGAGGACTCATGCATGAGTGTTGGAACTTGTGAGCTGTTTTGTCCAGAGAGCGTTGGGTTTTAGGGTTTTAGAGGGAGATGCAAGCAACAACTCCTTAGCCTGCGTCTTTATCCTGCTGGGCCGTTTGGGTACCACCTGTCAACTGCCGATGCACATCAACTGGACAAGATGTACTCATACACCCAGAGGCACAACTCTGGCCTATACACCATCTATTTATTTCTCCCACCTGCAATATGTGAGTCCAATGTTTATCATGGCAATGACATCATCACTACCACCACCACCACCATCATCATCTCCACAGGGCATTTATGATATGCCAAATGCTTTACATACAACATCTCATTTAATCCTTCCAACAATCTCGTGCGCATAAGTCCATTAATGTTTCCTTTGTACAGATAAGGGAACCGGCTCAGAGAGGTTAAGTCACCAGTCCAGTGAAACACAGACAGGACGTGGTGGATCAGAACTTCAACCTAGGAGGTATGACCTCAAAACCTCATGATTTTAACCTCTGTGTTGTAGCCAGTTCCTAGCACAGGGCCTGGAAATAGTAGATAGAGAATAAATACTGAGCAGGCTGAAACAACAATACTAGGGTGGATGTAATTCAGACACAAGTCTATCAACTTACAGTGGATTCCTTTCTAACGATATGACTTTGCACAAAACATGTATTATAAGCTACTTGGAAGTGAAGAAGCATCTTCATTCTCTACCTAAGGGTGGGGATACCAATATCTGGTCTAGTTCTGACAACGTACCACCTGCATGGAATCTTGTTCAGCTCTACCCTGCTTCCATGGGCTTTGGGGCCAGAGAATTGGGTTCAAACTCCAGCACTTACCAGCTGTGTGACTTTGGGAAAATCATTTGGGCTCCCAAAGCTCCCCTTTCTTCTCCTGACAAATGGAGATAATAATACGTATTTTTACATTGAGTGACTGGAAGAATAAAGTTGGATCCCGTGCGAAAAGGGCCCAGCAGAGCGATGTGCACTTAGCAGGAACACAGTCCACTATATGTCTGCCATTCTTCTTTATCCACCAGGCCTCTCCAGTGTAGTGGCCAGAACATGCTATGGTAATCTGTGCTCATTTACAGAGCATCTTCAAGTCTGGGGTTAAGTGTAAAGAATGCAGGCTGCCAGTAGGACAGGCCCAATCTGGATATAGACAGCTGGATGCCATCAACGTTAAAATTAAGGAAAATGATACAACCCAAGGATTCTGGGGTTACGTCTTGAAAGCTCAGGAAATGGAGCTCACTGCCTGCTTCTGTCCCTCCGTTCTGTGGATACCTGGGTAAAGGGGATCACAGAAACAGCTAAAATGACACCTCCATCGGCAGTGGCAGAGAACACCTAGAGCAGAGCCGGCAAACTGAAATGCCAACAGGGTGAGGTAGGGGAGAGGGCAGCGACGGCTGCAGCAACCTGCAGAACGTGGGCTTTGTCTAAGAACCAGATCGTAACTTCCACGAGAGAATTCAAGCACAGATGTAGTGGACCTTTGGCTCTTTTAAGATGAGCTGGAAATCTGGAGTTCCCTGGGAAATATTGCTGTTTTTAAATGGGGCTGTTAACTTTCAAATGAAGCACCTGAATTAAACAAGACAAAACCAGCACGAAGGCCAAGGAAAACACATTAACACGCTAAAGGTATCCTGTGAGCTGCCAGATTAAGTTCTGAAGGCAACGCTAGGAAAAGGCTCTAAGATGGCAGAGCGATCCTGGGCAGTGTTTTATGTCCAATGGTGGAGCGGACCCTGTGGTCTCTCCTACAGAGGGTGCTCAAGACTGTGTCCCTTCTGGCTGATCTCTGGCCACGGGGATTTAGGCTCAGTTCAAAGCGGGACTGCAGTGATGCTGTTTGGCTTTGCTCAGTTTAAGTGAGAGAGGCACAACAGATCCAGGTTGGGCTTCTGGTGCCTCCAATCCCTGCCAACATCTTAGGCAGCAAGAGTGAGGCAATGGTGAGGGCGCAGCGCTGGGAGTCGGGATACTTGAGTTCAACTCCATGCTGGTATGAGACTCTTTCCTGCTAGAAGGTAAATTCCATGAGAGTGAGGATTTTGTCTTGTTCTCCTCTAGAAGGGTGCCTGGCACATGCTTGGCACTAAGTGAGTATTTGTTGAATGACTGGCTGACCGAATGAATGATCTGGGGACATCATTTACTTGAACTATGGGCCTCAGTCTTCCTACCAATAAATTGGGTATTAAAATGACTACCCTAGTTTCCTTGAAGGACAGCCATAATGTGATAATGGACTCATGAAAGGGCTTGGGGGAAAAGGTGTAAAGGACTATGACATGATGAGACACATTCACTGTTATCTCTATCCCTGGCTGGCAGGAGACACCATTTCAGATGCTACAAAGAAAGGGCCAAGGCCCATCCACGCCATGCCTCTCTCCCATCCTCAACTTTTCTCTGGCTGCATCAAACCAGCCTAGAAGGAAGCCCCCAAATGATCACTCAGATTTCCATTTCCCTTTTGCACAAGGGTAGGGGGAGGATACACTACCTGGCGTTGTCCCGGCCGTGTGACTTCAAGAAATTCATCTCTCGGTATCGGGAGAGAAATGCCACCAGCTGGTCATTTGTCCTGTGGAAGCAAACCGAGAGGAAAGTCAGGGTCCTCCAGAAATCATGCAGACTTTGTGTCCCGGCTCCTTTCTTTGTCACAGAAACCAGGTCCCCTCCTTCTTTCACACCATGCAGGTAAGGAAGGCATCTTCTTTCATATGTCGCCATCATTGAGCTTACCACAGCATGCTAAAATGGACTGTCTGTCTCTTACATACTCCATATGCTGTGAACTCCTCGAGAATAAGCATAGTACCTTATTTGTTTTGGAATCTCCAGTGCCCAACACTGGGCTTGGCAAACCGTAAGGCATCAGTGAATACTTCAATGCCAGATACAGAGTAACCTCAGGGCCTTTGCACTTGCCGTGCCTGGGAAATTCTACCCCATATCTTTCCATGTCTGCTCTTGTCATCCAGGTCTCCTTTCAAATGTCACCTCTTCAGAGAGGCTTTTTTTTTTTTTTTTTGCTGCCCAACCTAAAGTAGCACCTGCCTCCCCCCACCCCCATCACGTCACTATATTCACAACATGAGCTCATCACCATCTGAAAGAGCTATATTTGCTTACATTAGGACGTAAGCTCTGTGAGGACAGAACCTAATGCAACTCACTCATCACTGGCACATGGTAAGAGGTACATTAATGTCTGTTGGATGAATGGATGACTCAAGGTGAGATGAGTTTAAACTGACTCCTTCAAATGTGTTTTGAGGAATGAATGAGTCAATGAATGGATGAATCCATAACCCCCAGGCTGACTGAGAGAGCTTTAAGAAATATGAAGTGTGATGCAAACGGGTGACATTGTTCCCGGCATTGTTATCCCAGATTTATCGCCATCAATCTCAGCACTAGCGGTGTAGTCACAGCTAATCAGCTTGTGCATACAGCTGTGACAGTACTTAAAAAGGCAGTCACACGGGGTCTCCATCTGCCAGAAACGCGGTTGCCTCTTACGCTGAATAAACCCAAACAGGTAAATGGTGCTGAAGTGACAGCTCCTTTATCATCTGGCTTCTCCACTCAGGCATTTTTACTTAGAAGGAAAGGGTTAACCATTGTTTCAAATTGGGAGAAACGGTGAAGGCGCATCTCTGGGAAGAGAAAGGAGGCTAGACTCTGGGGGGCAGGTGGGTGCCTAAGAAAGCGATGCCTGTGCTCTAGAAGCAGAAAGGGCTGGGGAGAGATCCCAGCTCCACTTCTGACCCAGCTGTGTGTCCTACGGTAAGTCATTCAACCTGAGTGGCGGCCTTCACCTGGCTGCCCTTCACACAGTAGGTATACATACTGATGGATAACTGGGTGGACTTAAAGGGCATACAGTAGGTGCACAATAAATGCGAGCTGCTCTGCTCTTGGCCTCCCAGCACCCAGTCAGGGCCGCCCTCACCCCTCACCCCCTCCTTCAGTTCCCTGCATCACCTGCAGTCGTGCCACTCCAAGCCCCTGCTCTCTGGACAACTATTGTTGACCAACTCATAATTTCAGCGGAGGGGGACGGAGAAGTTAACAGACGCTGCAGTGGAAACGAGCACTGCCGACATCCCGTACTCGTTTACAGAAATCAACACCACTTCAAAACCTGCCGTCCTAGTGGCTGCAGATGCCAGAAAAACCCCGTGTGCCTACAGCAAGGTAAACCCGCCCAGACACAAACGCAGAAAGCTTAGTCCTGCGGATGCGCACAGGGGAATCCCAGGGACACAGGCAAAAGGCCAAGTCCACGTGTCCATGCGCACGTGGAGCATCTCCGCAAACAGGCGACGTAAAGCCCACGCGTGCTTCCCTCCCAGTTACGGGTTGCTGTGGGCAGAGGGCCTCTTGAAGTTGCTGGAGAGGTGGAAACTAAACCAGCCTGCAAAGGAAATGAAAGCAATCTCTCTTTCCCAACCACAGAGGCCCGTTCCATCTCCCCGTCTTAGCAGTTCCTGTTTACCAACCCCCTCTCTACTCTCTGCGACAGTTCATTATTGTCCTCCTGATGAATACCGGGACAAGTTAACCTCTGAATGGGTCCCTGGCAGCAGGAATAATAAAGAGGGGCCTCTGAGCGGCCTCCGTGGCAGGATTGAAGGGGCCGGGCCGGGGCTCCTGGGCCCCCTCTCACGAAGCCTCAGGCCTCCCAGGGTCAGCGGCTGAGGCTCCATTTAGCAGCCCCAGAAAGCGCTTTTCAGGGCCCCGAGCTGGGGCCATTGTCACATTTACCGCTTCACTGCGTCCCCATCTGACGGGGATGAATAGGCATTTAGCGAATTTACTTAGCGATGCTTCCACATGAAATCGTCTCAAAAGATGACATCTTAGGGGAGGGAGCGTAGACAGGGAGGGGGCTGCGGATTCCAGGCCCAGAGCCTGTGGGTAAAGCGATTTTCAAAGCACAGCGCTGGGTCCTGGCTGGGCTGGACACGGAGGGGACCCTGCCTCCCCCTCCCTGGGTGAAGAGCCTGCCCCTCGAGCTAAAACCTGTCCCCCAGCCCTTCTGCAGGGGGAGACAGATCGGCTGAGGACCAGGTTTCCCTGTGGGGCTTTCCGACGCCTGTTGGTAATTGCCTACATAATATTTAGTTCCCTCTGAATAATTAACAGCTTGCGATCTGTTGTCATTTTACCCAGTTCCGTGCTCTCTCCCACTCTCTCCCCCTCACACGCATTTCTCACTCCTTTCTGGTGGAGTCATTTGCCAAATGAATTCCACAGCTCATCACTTGCGTCTGTCTCCTCCACAATTTCCTTCCACCTTTTGTGGAAATGATCAGAAGACACGTCTATGCCAGTTCCTCCGATTCGTGGTGGGGCCTCTGGGACCCATCACTGTGGCCTTTGGGGCCACTGGGACATCTTTATGGGAATAGGTAAGTAAATAAGTATTATAGTAAATAATTTGTTTTAATAAATACATTTATTTTAATGTAAATAAACTTATTGGAACCATGTGGGAACCTCGGTTAGAAGGAAATACATGCAGAGTAAAATGAGCTCCCGAAGCACCACCATTAGGAAATGTCCACCACGCCCTAGGCCCCCGGGCGGACTTTTGCTACAATTTATTGCATTGAATAATCACAAAGAGTCTCTAAAATGCGAGTTTCATTCCCATTTTACAGATGGGCAACTGAGACTCAGAGGAAACACCCCTTAGTGAACAGTGCAGAACTAGGATTGGAAGCTGGTTCCAAATGCAAAGCTCGTGTTCTTTGCTACTAGATGGCGTCTACAAATGAATGAATGGATGAATGAATGAGTGAATGAATT
The DNA here is from genome assembly GCF_963455315.2 of Globicephala melas. Lineage (NCBI taxonomy): Eukaryota > Metazoa > Chordata > Mammalia > Artiodactyla > Delphinidae > Globicephala > Globicephala melas. The sequence goes on from NC_083328.1 coordinate 24,048,576, forward strand.
CCATCCCAGGTACAAGAGAAAACACACGTGTTCCACTGCCTCCTTGTTCAGAGCCTGGTCTTGGGACCAGCAGCGTTAGCCCACTGCTATTAGACATGCCCTACCTCAGGCTCCACCCAAGATATACTGAGTTAAGATTTGCCTTTTAACAAGACTCCCAGGGCATGTGTGCGCCCTTTAAAGTTTAGGAAGTGCTGCTTAAAGCCAAGCATGAATATTGGTAGTTAATTCTCTTCCTCTTCATCTTCTCCCCACGGTCTCTCCCTGAGAGCCCAGACTTCAGGCAGGTTATTTCATCTCAATAAGCCTCAGGTGTTGGGAGTATTAAATAAAATAATGCACGTAAGACCCGTGCGGTAGCACCCAGCCCACCGTGAGCCCTTGATAAAGGTTAACTGCTGTTTAATAGTATTATTATTGCCATCGTGAGCATCAGAAGCTTAAGACATGTTGAACTGAGGACAGCAGTATAAAGACCCAAGCTGATTTGAACTCGGAAATCTCTCTGTGCCTCATACCCACGAATTTTCTGCGGAGCATGGTTTGGGAGACGCTCCACAGAAGGGAACCTGTCTACAGTCTCCCAGCTGGCATCACAGTTATGAACTGGCTCCCAGAGGACCACCACACTGCTGCGTGTGTCCGATACGCATGTAGCTCTGGGCATGAAGATACCCCGGAAGAAGGGGGATAGCTCTTAGGTCCTCGGGTGCCCAGAAGTCCAGTCACAGCCCAGCCTGTCTGCAGGCAGCGAGTGGCAGGGCAAGGAGCGTTTGGGACCTGCTCGGTTTCACTTGGAAGGAGCCCATCACAGAGCCAACTGCCCTCCTCTGGGTCCCTCCTGCCTACCCCGATAGCCCTTCCCTGATACAGGATGCTAATACGCTGCCAGAGGTGTTCATGGCTGATGGCGAGGCCGACGGCGCTAAAGCAAAGGTCAGCACAGAGTCTCGTGAATGTCAGGATTTCAAACCCCTGATGCTGCCAGGTATGCCCAGAGCCCAGAGGGCACCGGATGCAGCCCTCCTGGAGGCAGTGGGCGGGCCATTTGTGGAGTGAAGTGTGTGTGAGAGGCAGTGGATGGAGGCCTGTGGAATCGGGCAAGCTAAGCACTGAGGCACCTTCAATCTGCACTCAGAACACACTACAGTATTTCCCCAACTTCTTCCACTACTGTATCATCTGTACAGTTATTTCCTACATGTGTTCAGTTTAAGTACCACCTTTGCATTACCCTATGCGACAATATTTGCGGTAGCTGATGTACCCTTCTATTTTTCAAATTTCAAACGGCAAAATACACATAAAATTCGCCACCTTAACCAGCTTAAGTGTACAGTTTAGTTGTATTAAGAACATTCATCTTGTCGTGCAACCATCACCACCATCCACCTCCAGAACTCTTTGCATCTTGCAAAACTGAAACTCTGAATCCGTTACGCAACAACTCCCCGCTTCCCCCTGCCCCCGGCAACCATCCTTCTACTTTCCGTCTCTGCATATTCAGAGCAGTCAAACTCTAGGGACCTCACGTAAGTGGGACCATACAGTATTTATCTTTATGTGACTGGCTTCTTTCACATGGCACAATGTCCTCAAGGTTCCTCCCTGTGGTGGCATGGGTCAGAATTTCTCTCCTTTATAAGGCTACATAATATTCCATCCTGACGTACCGTTTTGATGTTTTCTCCTATGACATGTGAAAAGCAACAATGATGCCTTGTCCGTACTCCTCCTAAAGCCACTGGGCCACCAAAGGCATATGGAGAGTGGCCCTCTGCCCCGGGGTGCCCAGGACACAGAAGTTTTCATTTTAAACTCAGATGGTTCTGGGCACATGGACCTGCCACAGGATGTGTGACCCCGGGAGAAGCGTCATCCTCCATCTTTCTATGATAAACCTGAGTGCAGAAAACCACAATGATGGGAAGGCCAGCTGTAACCCTCTCCTGTGCTTTTAAAATTATAACTATGACACTCAGGCTACAGCAAGATCATGAAATTACAGCAGAGGCAACAACAGCACCTAACACTTGAGTACCTACTATGTGGGGGACACTATTTTAAGCACTCTGTACCTATTAACCCACTTATTCCTCATGGCGACCCTATGAAGTAGATGCTGCTGTATTTATATCCATTTTTCATTACAGAAACGGGAATATGCATCTTCGTGGCCTTTTTTTTTTTTTTTTTTTGCGGTACGCCGGCCTCTCACTGTTGTGGCCTCTCCCGTGGCGGAGCACAGGCTCCGGACGCGCAGGCTCAGCGGCCATGGCTCACGGGCCTAGCCGCTCCGCGGCATGTGGGATCCTCCCGGACCGGGGCACGAACCCGTGTGCCCTGCATCGGCAGGCGGACTCTCAACCACTGCGGCACCAGGGAAGCCCCAGACTTCATCCTTTTAATGGCCGCACAGCCTCCTATGGAATGGGCACAGCCGATCCCCTAGTGATGGACATTTAGGTTGTTTCCTCATTCGCCTCCCTGCTTGCAGGTATCGCTCCTACGAACATCCTTGCACATTTATCTTTCCACATGTGGGTATGATAGATGTTTGTAGGATTAAATTCCCAAATGTGGAACTGTTCATGCAAAGGATGCCTTTGAGTCTCTCTTTGCTTTCAGAAAGACTCATTACATGGACTGAGGCTGCCCCAAGGGTTGAGGGCATGGCTGGGGCTCACATCATTACACAGGAACTGACCAGCTGGCTACCAGTGGTGTGGGCAGGGAGAAGGAAACTGTAAAGGGGATGGAGGTGGGGAGGCTGGTGGCCTTCTCCAGCAGGGTGGCCAGGCCTGAGCAGGGGCCTTCTTGTTTCCCCAGGGTACCAACAGCCAGTGGGACCCAAATGAACCTTCTGTCGAGCAGCATGGGTGTGTGGGGCACGGCAGAAAACCATCCTCCTCAGTACTCGGGGCAGCTGTTCCAGCTGGTGCCCATCTGTCCGCTAACAACCCCGGGATTTTCAGTCGGGCACCTTGGACGATACTTTTCAGGAACCTGGCTAGAGTCATGAGGCGAGCAGGCATTGGGTCTAATTCCATTCTGTTCCTCCAGGACCCGGTACACAGTAGGTGCTCAACAGTGATTTAGCACAGCGTCCGCCCCACGGGACGGGCTCAGCTCCCGAGGGCGGAGAGCACAGGCATTCACTTCTACATCTGTGCCTTTGCCCATCCCATTCCCTCTGCCAGGAATGCTGCTCCCTGTGTCTCTGACCTGGGAGAGATGTGGGGCAGAAAACATGCCTTTTGTTGCCTGCAAAGTGCTAAGTGCTCCTCCTTCTTTTAATTTCACAGTAACCCCATCACGTGGGTACTAGTTTATATGTGAATGAAGTGGGACACAGAGATTTAACAGTTTGGCCAAAGTCTTAGAAGAGGTGGAGCTGAGATCTGGACCTCAGCACCCCAGGTCGAGAGTGCAGGCTCTTTTCAATCCTGCTTTCCCCATGGTGAACAGGCTACAGGAATGTGCTTCATTTCTTTAGAAAGAGTCAGGAAACAAGCAGAGGAAACTGCAGCCACCTTCTGACGCCTCCTACTTCCTTCCAAGGGGATCGTTGTGGAGCATAGGTTGCACATCAGGCGTCGTCTGTCCGGGGTGTGGGCCTTTCTGTGGCGCCGTCTACAATCTGACCCCAGCCACCTGATTCCTCTCACTGCACTCCATCTCACAAGTGGATTCAGACCCATTTTTCCATCCGGCTTATTTCTTTTTGGGTTGGGGAGAGGCACTCCCATCACTGTCCTCGACTTTCCAGATGGCTCATGCGTGAGCCTTACTGACGTCTTATCTGCTAGGAAATCTCTCAGGAAGGCCAGAACTCCAGAACAACCAGAGGAAAGGCCAAGTTCAGGGTTCCCTGAAGAAGAGGCAAGAGCAAAGGCAACTGGAGACAAGAGAAGGCAACCCCTGATTCAAATGTAGTGGAAGCTCATAGCGAGACCTGAGTGCTAGCATACTGGGAAAGCTAGATGCTGTAATTCTTCCTGGACCCTGGGGGCATAATTACAGCCATAGTTGGGTACCTGAGGAAAAGTGAACTGGATAAAATGCAGCCCCAGCTTCTAGACCCCACTCTAATCCATCCTCGGGGAAGCAGTTGTAAGATCTTCTAAAACGTAAGTCTGATCGTGCCCCTTCTTCTACTTAATACCCTTGGTGGTTCTCCAGCCCCTGCAGGACAGTGTCCTAACTCCTTAGCAAGGCTAGAAAGTGGGTTGTCAGCTGGCTCTGCCTGTTCAGTCTCGAGATTACTTGAAGTTCTTTAAACGTTCTGTGCCCTTTCATGACTTTAAGATTTTGCAAGTTCCGTCTGCTCTCCTGGGAAACATGATTTCCCAGTTTGATAGGTCAGAGGCCAGACCCCTGGAACCTCAGTGGGTAAGGCAGTCATGGTACCTGTCCTCCAGTGGCGGGGACAGTGGGGCAGGCAGACAAACAGGGGGATTCTTGGGATAGGGGGTGAAACAGCAGGTGAACTAAAGCACAAAGCATTCTGGAGGCACCAGGGGACAGCTCTTCCCCTCCACACAGGCAGACAGCGAACTAGATAACCACCTGGATAATAAAACCCAATTGCTTTTAATTGGATGCATCTTTTCGTTACTGGTGACAATGACGCAGAATTAAAACATGCTCACTGCGTTTCTAGGAACTGGCAAACCATTTCTCAAAGCCTCAACACTTTCACAGAACATTTGTAAAACACACATTTTTCATTTTAAGCATACATCAGCCATTCTAAGAGGCAGTTTATCTGACTTTCCATCCGTGGGAACTCTAAACACGTCAGCCCTTCCTCCAGATGGCTGTAACGGAAAGGTAACTGACAAGAATCAGAACCCAGAGGCCGAGCCTGATAAAATAACATTGCTGGAATCATGAATGAAGAACTGAATTGCCATTCAGCTGCGCGTGCACGCGCGCGCGCGTGTGTGTGTGTGTGTGTGTGTGAAGTCTGTTTGATTGTATTTTAATTCTCTGAAATCTGGTTGTCCTCATATGCCACGAGACATCTCAAATGAGCAGAACATTTGGTTAACTAAATCCTGCATCCCTTTACAACGACGGATTACAGCCAGTTATTTGATTTGGTTTTGAGGGGGACAAGACAAGACCTCCTTTGGAGGACATCAAAAGACTGAATCTTAAAAGTAAATGCGATTTATGTGGGAAAGCCAAAACTTCGCTGCAATGAAAGCTGTTTTTAGAAAGGTGTTTGTAGAAGTTTCTCTCTGATCTTTGCCACTTTCTTGCTGTTTGATTTTAAGCAAGCTCGCTGAGTCTTAGTTTTCTAATCTGCAAAACAGGAATGACAATGGCCTCCGAGTTGCCTGTGTGTTGGGGGTATGGCCCGCACAGTACCTGGCCCATAGTATGTGTTCAGTAAAAGGGAGCCTTCAGAAGGAAGTCCCTAGATCCTTTGCTTAGAAATGCTGGAGGGAAGGCATTCCCACTCCTTACCAATCTTCTATCAAGCTGTGACATTTTAACTCTTATATGCCTTGTGTTCCCATTTGTAAGTTATATATGTTCAGTTCCCTTGACTGTAAGCTACCTGAGGACATGAACCTTGTCTGATTCGTCTCTCTTTCCCCAGTGTCCAGCACAGGCCTGAAACAGGGCAGGTTCTAGCAGCCACATGCCTCTTCCTCTTTGGGTCCTCATGCCTGTTTTAGAGTGGTCCACAGAAACTGCTCTAAACACGTGTGCTGCATTCCAGAATGAGGGCTTTTCTGTACCGTCCCTTATGCTGGCGACACCTTTCCTACACATTTGCCTGGTCAATTCCTGCCTGTTTTTGCAAGAATCAGCTCAGTGTCAGTTCAACTGGCAAGGGATAGAGTATAAATGAGTGTTAAACTAAACTGATCTGTATTGATAAGTTCAACTTTCCTTCTGTGTGTATGGCTAAAAACAGATATCTTACACCATTTCACATTCCCCTGGGTTCAAAGGACGGCAATGACCTATGATCAATTCCAAGTCACCAGACAAGTGTCCCAATGCACCAACACTAACACATCAGTATTTGAAGTGGTTAAAATAATACAGAGAGATGTAGGTTCAAGTTCTGGTTCCACCACTTATGAGCTGTGTGGCCTTGGGCAGGTCATTTCATCTATTTGAAGCTCAATTTCCTCTTCTTTAAAACTGAGGATGGGGGCTTCCCTGGTGGTGCAGTGGTTGAGAGTCCGCCTGCTGATGCAGGGGACACGGGTGCGTGCCCCGGTCTGGGAAGATCCCACATGCCACGGAGCGGCTAGGCCCATGAGCCATGGCCACTGAGCCTGCGCGTCCGGAGCCTGTGCTCCGCAACGGGAGAGGCCACAACAGTGAGAGGCCCGCATACCGCAAAAAAAACCCCAAAAAACAACAACAAAAAACCTGAGGATGATAACAATACTTACATTTTATGGGGCGGCTATGAGGATTAAATGAAATAAGAGGGCATTAACTGTTGCTTGCAACTGAACAATCCTGGCTGATACAGAAACCGGTATCAGAAGTGGGATAATGACTGGTGGGCAGGGGAGAGCAACAGGGATCACTCTAGGTTGAGTAGCTTAGCCCACAGAAGGCTGAAATGCTAGCTATCATTATCGTTGTTATTATTATTACTTCTCTAGGACTGAAGTCTGCGTTCTGCTGGGGGTGGAATACAACAAGGATCTCCATCTCCCAGAACATCAGGGTTAGGTCAGTTCAGATTTCAGCCCTGGGGTGAGACTTAGCTCAGAGGACAGCTGACTGTCCCTGAGCACCTTGGCAGCCTGCCAGGTTCACTAGCCTGTTCGTATTGGAACCAGGTCAAGATGCAACACAGAAGAGAAGCCACACACTCCTCCACGGAAAAAGAAATGCTGTAGCCACCCTTGCAAACCTCAAGCAGACACAGATTCTTGGCTCAAGAGAGATTCTGGAGGATCAGGACATGCTGCACCCAGGGTATTCTTTTTTTTTTTTTGCGGTACGCGGGCCTCTCACTGCTGTGGCCTCTCCCGTTGCGGAGCACAGGCTCCGGATGCGCAGGCTCAGCGGCCATGGCTCACGGACCCAGCCGCTCCGCGGCATGTGGGATCTTCCCGGACCGGGGCACGAACCCGTGTCCCCTGCATCGGCAGGCGGACTCTCAACCACTGCACCACCGGGGAAGACCGGATTCAGCTTTTTCAACTGGTATCACTGAGTTGTATGGACCCATTTCAATGGGGGTAACTTAAGCCCCGCTTTTATTTGACTGTCCGTGAATTCATGCATCCTGCTCATTGGGTAACGCCTATCCATTTACAGGCACTCCTGATGTGTTTACTAGGGGTAAAGCCTTAGTCCCACTCCCTTTTGTTCTTATAGTGACAGTGTTTCTTAAGAAAAAAAGCTTAAGAAATGTCACCTGGGACTATTCCAAAGACCTGTTCACACATGGCTATGCTGGAAAGGTACTGGTACAAATTCACTGATCATTGATAAATTATCTGCAGTGCGAGGTCCTCGAATATTTGAACGGTTTGGATTATTAAAGAGGACTGTATTGTAAATTGTAAAACAGGATGTAGGTATGCTGCATGAGGGGGGGAGTCATGTCTATTTTGTTCCCGTCACTCTGTCCCCGCTCATCCATTCAGCAGATATTTATGTTAGACCTACTGTGTGTCAGGCACTGTTCTAGATGCTGGAGACATAGCGATGACTGACTGAGACCATGTCTCTGTCAGAACTTAGCCCTGCTCCCGGGGCATCCACTGTATGTCCTGGATTAGCTTCCCTCCTGTGTATCGGGAACGGTACTAGGTATGTTCTATACTTGCAGGAATCAAGAACATAGTCACCCTGATGATCTGCTGTGTTCTGAGGTTCAGATGAGGAACTCCAGCTGAGAGAGGCTTGGCTGGCACAATGTCTGGCACATAATAGTTGCTTAATATACACAGGGACAAAGGTTGAATGAAATCCCTGAGGCTGTGCAAGGTCCCTGAAATGGAATTGCCAAACGTACATAGAACCCCCCTTACACCAAGGCAGATACCTGGGCAGGTCCAACTGAGTGATAGCCAGATGTGCCACTGTCCTGCAGGGACATCACTCTGCGTTGGGTGACCGGGTTTGAAGCTTGCCTATCTGCTTCCTTGCTGTGTCATCTTGTAAGTTACTTTACCCCTCTGAGCCTCCGTTTCCTTGTCTGAGTTGGGCAAAGACTTCATGAGATCATGTATGTGAAAGGCTCAGCCCCGTGCCTGGCACACAGTAAGTGCTTGATTATCCCAGAGCTCTTGTTGCCTGTTCCCTCTGAGGGAGAGGAAGGATGACTGGCTAGCTGGCTTCCCCAGGCACACCAGTTACAGTCATCAGGGCTTTCCCCAGGGGGATCTGTGGCCCTTGGGGCATGGACAGCGCCCAGGAGCTCAAGAACAGCCCGGAGATGGAAACAACCTAAGTGTCCATCATCGGATGAATGGATAAAGAAGATGTGGCACATATATACAATGGAATATTACTCAGCCATAAAAAGAAACGAAATTGAGCTATTTGTAATGAGGTGGATAGACCTAGAGTCTGTCATACAGAGTGAAGTAAGTCAGAAAGAGAAAGACAAATACCATATGCTAACACATATATATGGAATTTAAGGAAAAAAATGTCATGAAGAACCTAGGGGTAAGACAGGAATAAAGACACAGACTTACTAGAGAATGGACTTGAGGATATGGGGAGGGGGAAGGGTAAGCTGTGACAAAGCGAGAGAGAGGCATGGACATATATACACTACCAAACGTAAGGTAGATAGCTAGTGGGAAGCAGCCGCATAGCACAGGGAGATCAGCTCGGTGCTTTGTGACCACCTGGAGGGGTGGGATAGGGAGGGTGGGAGGGAGGGAGATGCAAGAGGGAAGAGATATGGGAACATATGTATATATATAACATATGTATATATATAACATATGTATATATATAACTGATTCATTTTGTTATAAAGCAGAAACTAACACACCATTGTAAAGCAATTATACTCCAATAAAGATGTAAAATATAAAAAAATAAAAAATAATAATTAAAAAGAAAAAGAACAAAGCCAAGACCAAACTCTCTGTGGTTGGTTCCCTTGCTGGCTCCCAAACAGCTGAGGTTGGCAGAAAAAGGAAATCCAGATACAGAAGCCGAAATCCCTCTTTTCCTACTTTATCTTTGTACTGTTTCTTCCTTTTCTTACATAGCTGAACCACATATGTTAAAAAGCCAATAGTACTCCGACGAATTGAAAACGGGTGTTCAGAAAACCCCTTGTATATGAATATTCATAGCAGCACTAGTCACAGTAGGCAAAAAGAGGAAACTACCCAAACATCTACTGACAGACGGCTAGATAAAGTAAATGTGGTCTATCCATGCAATGGAATATTACTCAGCCATAAAATGTAACGATACTGACACACGCTTCAACATGGGTGGGGCTCGCGAACACGATGCTCAGTGAAAGAAGCCAAACAAAAAAGACCCTATATTGTACGATTCCACTTATGTGCAATGTCCAGAAGAGGTAAATCTATGGAGACAGAAAGCAGATCGGTGATTGCCAGGGACTGGGAAGTGGGGGAAACGGAGAGTGACTGCTTAGTGGGCACAGGGTTTCCTTTGGGCTGATTAAAGTGTTGGGAACTAGACAGTGATGGTGGATGCACAGCACTGTGAACGTGCTAAACGCCACTAACGGTAAATTTTACGATATATGTATTTCACCACAATAAAAAAATACCCGTGGAAGCCCCAAATTCCAAACTGAAAAAAAGTCATTATAACATAGCTACAATAAGAATCATGCTTGGGGGCTTCCCTGGTGGCGCAGTGGTTGGAAGTCTGCCTGCCGGTGCAGGGGACGCAGGTTCGTGCCCCTGTCCGGGAGGGTCCCGCATGCCGCGGAGCCGCTGGGTCCGTGAGCCATGGCCGCTGAGCCTGCGCGTCCGGAGCCTGTGCTCCGCAACGGGAGAGGCCACAGCAGTGAGAGGCCCGCGTACCGCAAAAAAAAAAAAAAAAAAAAAGAAGAAGAAAAAGAATCATGCTTGGTATTTCGTATTTTGTATGCACTATTCACTTGATCCTTGAACCACTCCAGATGGTAGGCAGCAGTAGCTGTATTTTACAGTGGAGCAAACGGGGCTTCTCAAAGCTTGGATAACGCATCTAAAAATGGTGATGATGGTGATGATAATGATATTGATGATGATAATGATATTGATGATGATGACTACTGAAGATATAAATCATGTGTTCCAGGCACCTGCCATATATTGACTCATTTTGCCTTCTCAACGACCGCTGTGATGGGTGCTGTTATCATCACCCATTTTGCAATGAAGGAGTACAGAGAGGTTAAATTACTCGTGCCAGGTTAGACAGTCCACATATAACAGTAACAGGGATTTGCACCTGGCCACCTGACCTCAAGGGCTTCACCAAAGAGGCCTGGAGGATACATGGTGTGGTCATGGAAACTGGAGGGAAAGTGCTGCTATGTCTGCCTCCCAGCCCCCTCTTGTGGAGACAGGGACAGCTGAGATACCTGCCTTATGACATCAGGGAATTACATGTGATATCGGACCCTCTCCCGGCTGCAAGGGAGCCAGCATGTGGCCGGACAGGTGTGACGTGTCACCATCCCTTGGCCTGCTGGGCCCCCAGATGGGGCTCCTCTCTATCTGTGCCGGCACCTCCAGTTAAGGGGAGAAGTGGCTGAGCCAACTTTAGGATTTACGAGAACCCACCATGGCTCATCGCTCTTCTGAAATTGACTCTCTGGCTCTTTGGAATGTTTTCCATTTTAATGGCGGAGAGATCTGAAAATGCCTCTGGTGGAAAGAAATAAGTAAAGACAAAAACCTTTCCACTGGTCTTCAATCCAGGAAAAAACTGAGATGCTTTTAATAATCATGGAAGTAAAAAACATGCAATAAAGGATAAGCAAGTCTTCCACCACTTGGGAATAAATGGCAACCGGCACTGCAGCCCCAGTGGTGTTACATGGGACGGCCATGGGTCCATTTGCTCCCTGATTTCTTACTTCAGTAAGGACTTACTGAGCTCCTACTATGTGCCAGGCACTGCCCCCGGCACCGGAGACACAAGCTAAGTGAAACAGATGTTGTTTCTGCACTTGAAAAACTGTCAACCTAGTGGGTTTACCCTCTTGTCACCCTATTGTCATCATTTATTGATTGAGCACTTTCTCTGTGCCAGGCAAGCACTTCACATTTCACAGCTTCATCCCCACGGCGAAGGCTGAGGTAGGTGACTGATGGTTCCCATTTGACAGATGAGAAAACCAGGGTATGGAAAGGATGAGCAACTTGTCCAAGGTTTCATGACCAGTAAATGGGATAGGCTGGCTTCAGACTCTGCTGACTCTGCAAGTGTACACTCGGATCCCTTTGCTACACTTCCCATGGCCTCAGTCCTGGAAAATTTCTGCCAAACAGAGATGAGAAAGGTTTCTGGGTCTGGCTCCAGGTTACAGTGTCCCTACAGGAAACCCAGGGGTCTGGGGACTAAGAAACCCGAGTGGGGCAGAAAGGCCCAACAAAGAGAGAAAAATAACTGTACCGAAACAACAGAGGGGACTGGCCTGATGGAAAATAATTACCTGAGCTATAATGTATATATCCACTAGCAGAAAATATTAGCTATTGTATTTCCCCTCTTCCAGCAGCCTGGTATAGCTCTCTACTTTTTTTCCTTCCTTTTTTTTCCCCACTGCCAAGCAATTGATTAAGAACTAAAGCAATCTCATCATGGTGCTTTCCAATAAAAAACTTTTCACAGGTAACCTGATGCTTTTAGGATAAACTGGGGCTTCTTAACATGGCCCTCAGGGTCCCACAGCATCTGGGTCAGCCTACCTCTTCAGCCTCATTCTATTGGCTTATCCCCTTACCATACCCTGTCCACCTAACACTCTCAACTTGCTGCATGGGCCATGTTCCCTCATGCCTCAGGGCCTTTGCACACACAGCCCTCTCTGCCTGGAATACTTGGCCCCTATTTTTTTCTTCTTCACCCAATTAGTTCTTTCTCTACTTCTCTCAGTTTAAGAACACTTTTCCAGGGAAGCTTTCTCTGATTCCCTAGAAGAGAAAAGGTTATATACACGTTGGCTTCCTATATCATATGTATGTGAACTTCTGTCCTAACAATGTCATAAGGATATAATTATTTAATGCTAATCTATGAAGACAGGAATGTTAACTACCCTGTTGGTGGCTGTAACTGCAGATCCTAGCAAATGTCTGGCACATTGTATGTTCCCGCTAAGCATGTGCTGACTAGTCAGTCAACAGATTGACTATATGAAAGGATCAATCAATCAACAGTGAGGAACTTATATGTATGTGTATACCTGAATCACTTTACTGTACACCTGAAACTAACACAACACTGTAAATCAACTATACTTCAATAAAAATAAATAGTGAGGAACTAAAGCTGATATTTCATTAGAGTGTACTTTGCGGTCATCACCTTGGTTAAAAATTCATCTCTCTCTTGTCAGATCAACACCGCAACCTGTAGCAGACTCATGGGACAAATTACAGACAGGGAGCCCAGACACATCCAGGCAGAAAGATGGTGGGGAACCAGACACACAAAATCAACCAGATTTACAGAAAGCACTACAGGAACAGGCGTCCAGTCACTCTGGGAAATCTTTGAGAATAAGCTGGCTTCAGGGCATTAGTCAGCAACTTGCCTGAGCAGCCAAGGAAAGACAAACGAGTCTTGTGCTTTGAGGGGAAGCGGGAAGCTGGGGTACATCCTGAAATCAGTGAGTCTCAGGATTCAGTGTCATTAACCTTTTTGATTCAGATTGAGGTAGGTAGCGCAGGGCGATTTAAGTGCTAAGGGGCACCAGCTACTTCTCACAGGCTTATGCAGAGAAAGCTGAGTGGTAAGAACATCCAATTTGCTCTGGTTGACACATACTATGAAGGGCTGGATAGGCCTACAGTCCTGTAGGCCCCTCTGTGAACAAATGACCAGGGCCAGGCAACACTGACGGGTGAGCTGGATTTCATGTGCTTCTTTCTAGCTCAAGTTCAGTACTGGTAAGCCATGCAGGTTGGGGAAAAATAAAGTAGAAGAAGACTGTTGCTTTATGTCAAGTTCAGCCACCCACGGCTGGGTGGGGGTCCAGGCCAGGCTCCAGAGGATGTTGACCAGAAGACCCTGGCGATCTCCACCACCCTTTCTCTATCCAGGGTCCTGAAAGTTGAAGCAAGGAGTCCATCAACGTTGGCACCTTGGGTGACAGACTCATCTGAGATAATGCAGGAAAGGCCTGCCTGGGAAGATGGGTGGGTGGACAGGGAACTAAATCTGCAAAGGCTGAGACAGGTGTGTTCTGGGCAGGGCCATTATCTGAATGTGGGAGATCTGGCAGAATGGTCTAGTGCAGGGGTCTGTGAACTATGGCCCAACACATGTTTTCATATATAAAGTTTTCCTGGAACACTGCCATGCCCATTTGTTTACATCCTGTCTACGGCTACATTATTGCTGCAGTGGTAGAACTGTGTCATTGTGACAGAGACCATACAGCTTGCAAAACCTAACCTAAAAATAATAAATATTTTATTTACTATCCGGCCCTTAATAAAAACGTTTGCTGACCCCTGCCATTATGCTGTTCCTCCTTTTTTGGTCATTCATACATTTTTCTCACAACGTTTTGGCATATCCACCTTATCAAAGCGCCTTCCTGGCCCACCCTCCCTTCTCTTTCCGATGCTGTAATTTTCCTCAGACATATTTCCACTCTACACATGACCCATTCTCTTATCTATTGTCTCTTTCTCTCATCGGCACCGGGTGGGGTGGTGGGCACACCATGAATATGCTTTATTTATTGTTGTATCCCAGCCCCCAGAAAAGTGCCTGGCATACATAGTAGACACTCAATAAATGTTTGTTGAATACTCGAAGAACCACTCACCCCTTGTATTTTGCTTTATTAATATTTTCTTATTTAGATCAACTATTTTTTTAAAAAGAAAACTTCAACTTCAGAAAGCTGGAGCATGCTAGTTTTTCCTTACATGTGTTAATATAGATAAATACTGCCATTTTCAAAAACTCAACTGCGTACTCCTTTAACTCATCTGGCTTACTGCGGCTAAGACTTGGGAAGCCCCGGCTTGTGGTTAAGGACAAGTGGGTTGAAGCCTGAGCTCCATCTCTCAGTAGATGAGTGACCTTGGATGAGTCCTCACATCTCTTGTCTCTCAAATGGGGGTGATGAGGTCCTGCCTCACCAGGTAGCTGAGGGATGAAGTGAGACCACAGGCACTAGCACAGCACCCTGCGCACGCTTGGGGCTGGATGAACAGAGGCGGGGACACTGGGGGAGCGGGCATCTCCCGGCAGGTCAATTCACGACAAGCCGCACCTCGGCTCTGCAGCCGTCGCTCTCAGTGAAGCCCACCTCGGACACTGCCCTCTGCTGCACCGCATCCCGGCAGAGCAATTTGGATTAATGGGACCATTTAGCTGTAGGTGTTCAGAGAATGCATTGTTTAAAGTAACTTGTTAGAAACTTCCCCAGGGCGGCAAAGTTTTAAACAAAGATTGACTCTGTAATAAAAAACTGATTGGCCTTAAACCACATTCCAGCATCTCAAAGAGCACATTTATGCGCGGAAAGGAGTGGCAACGTTTGTGCCCCTGGCTGGGTTTGCCAAGTAATGTTGCCTGATGAACACAATTAAACTGCACCGAGGACACTCCTTCTCTTGGGGGAGGAAAGGACACAGGAGACAGCCGGCGGCTCTTGGGGACACAGTTTCCATCCCTCCTCCATGAGGGAACAAAACACTGATGTGGGATTCCACTCGGGCCCTACCCTGGGAAGGCTGGCCAGCACCACCAAACGGCCTCCTCTTTCCCACTCTCCACTTTCCGACTAAGCAGTGTTATGGTCACTGGGCCAGGGCCGGAATCCGGGTTAGATGTCCAATCTGGCCTCAGTGGGGCTGTTTCTCTTCAGATGGACAAGAGTGTGAGGGAGGAGGCTTGCGACTCTGCTCTCTGCCTTGGCATCTACTCCGTGACTATTTCCCAGGCTGGGACCCACCCAGATGTCAGAGCTGACATCTGACACGTTCAGAAACTGCCTGGGAGCCTTATAGTGGCCACCAGGTTGGTCAGCGACAGATCGTTTGAGCCTGGTGATGGGGTGGGGGAAGTGAGGTTGAAGAGGAGGTCTAAGGTAGAACTTTGGAGGAAGGTTCCAACTTGAACCTTCAGGGAGATTGCAGCTGCGATGACTCAAGAGTGTTGCTTCAGCCCATTGCAGTCAAGCAGGCTGATCAACACCAAGGCTCTTTTCAAACAGCCTTGCAGCAGGGAGGGGCAATGGGGGCCGGGCTGCTCAACTACAGACTGACCACAAAAGAAGGCCAGACCAGGGCTTCCCTGGTGGCGCAGTGGTTCAGAATCTGCCTGCCAATGCAGGGGACACGGGTTCGAGCCCTGGTCTGGGAAGATCCCACATGCCGCGGAGCAACTGGGCCCGTGAGCCACAATTACTGAGCCTGAGCGTCTGAAGCCTGTGCTCCGCAACAAGAGAGGCCACGATAATGAGAGGCCTGCGCACCACGATGAAGAGTGGCCCCCGCTTGCCACAACTAGAGAAAGCCCATGCACAGAAACGAAGACCCAACACAGCCATAAATAAATAAATAAATACATTAAAAAAAAAATAAAATAAAAAACAAGCTTTTAACACACACACACACAAAAAAAAAGGCCAGACCATGATTTTGGTGCAGAATGAATAACTGTCCAGGATTTCTAGCTATCATAAGAAGAACAATAAGAGACCCATTTTCTCGGAACTTGTAATAAATGCCCAACTCTGCACTGGGCCCTGTATTTTACTATCTCTCATTTTTATAATGACCCTAGGAGGAAAGTGTGGTGGGGAGGGGGCTCCGGCCTTGCTTTGCATATCAGGCCCTCCTCTGCCCATCTCCTTAGGTTTACCCGAAGGGAGAGGAACTGACGGTATGATTACTCAGGGCCGGAGAGATTGCTTGGGCATGGTTACTAGTGGGCTGGGTTACTGTTTGGTGAAAGCCCCTACCTGGATTTCACTACTTTTTCTCATGTTCCTTGCCTCAAACCTAGGCTGCATCTGAACACTTGGGGCCTGAATCAGTCATGCTTTCTTCTTCTGCCTCCTCCGTTCATGGAACCAGGTGGTCTCCCTGGCGGACCCGGACATCTCTGTCTCCTCAGTGCCGTCACCATGGCTGAGCATCCTGGGCCCAACGTTTAGACGGTGCGAGAGATGAACACGAGGACGCACGTGGGTGCCAGGCCTGAGCCTTTGTGCCCACGCCTGGTTGCATATCAGACAGCTTGCAGAGCTGGACCTCAGGCAGACCTTGGATTCCCACCTGGCCATTGGTAACACTATCATCTCCCTCTTACAGGTGAGAAAATCGAGACTCAGGAAGGTTGGATTCACCTGTCTTGAGATCATGCAGGTGGAAGGGGATGGAGAGAGGATTCAAATCCAGGTCAGGATGACACTGCGTGCTCACTCACGTGCCCTCGTGGAGCGAGTAATGGCGCAGAACACGCCAGCATCGTTTCGATTCTGCAATGGAACAACTGTGCACGTTTGGAGGGATGGCAGCCATTCGTTCTTAATTACACTGCTTGAGGCTAAGGTTTAAACGAGTGAGAATTCCTTCAGCACTGCAGTTTGGCAGTTTGGGGAGGGGTCTGGACGGTCTGAGATCAAAAGGGACAGGATTATCAAGGAATTTGAAAGCTAGGCGTTCCCAGCTAATGCAGAACAGCTGGTTCCTCCGTCCACGCTTACAGCAAACACAACTGGTAAAGCCCGATCTTCCATCAGCCAGAGGGAGACAGCCCACAAGTGTGGAAATGGGAGCACACGAGCCATGATGGTCACGTGGTGCGGTTTGCGCTGTTGTGACTGGCTTTTTCCCCTGGGGTCCACCGCCGGCCAGCCTCACAGTGGGGCAGCTGCGCAAAGCCGAAAGAGGTTGCATTTGCGAGTCACCTGCACCCGCCTTCAAACCCAGGCTGGGCCACTGCCAAGCTGTGTGACCTTAGGCAAGTCACTCAAACCCACTGAGCCTCAGTGCCCTTCTCCGTGCCAGCCCCCTGGGGATGCTGTGGGGACCAAAACAGAAAATGACGGCGGAATGCTGGTGGCTCTGGATTCAGGTTCTGATGTGCACTGCTCCTCTCTTGGTTATTGGACATCTTTGCCACCCGGATTCTCTTCCAGATGAAGAGAACGAGGGTTTAGATGGGGAAGGAATGAGCAGGAGAGCTTTGGTCCACAACAGCTCAGCGGGTGCAATACGACCTACTGGTGAAGAACTCAGGTTATTTTTCCTTTTTCCCCCGGAAGCATGAGTGAATCTTGGTTCTGACCCCCACCAGTTGTGAGGCACAGGGCAAATTCCTTAACTTCTCTCGGCCTCTGTTTCTTCATCTGTAAAATGGGATGCAGACATAGCCTCTACCTTCTGGGGTTTCTGTGACTTTAGGTAACACATGGAAATCTTCTGGCTCAGGATGCCACATATGGTGAATACAGCCATCCTTCAGCATAGGCAGGGGACTGGTCCCAAGACCCACTGCGCACCTACCAAAATCCGAGGATGCTGAGTCTCTTCCAGTCGGCCCTCCATAACTGCGGGCTCCACAACCAAACCACCTGGCTGTGGACCTGTGGATACAGGGGCCGACTAGACTCATGAAATGCTAGCGAATATTATCAACCACTGCAGCCTGGCAGATCGTGAAGGGCTTCCCCGGGCAACTATTCTGAGAGTCCACTAGTGACCATTCTCCGTGCTGGGCAATGATTCAAAGTGGCAGCAAGTGGGAGGAAGGAAATGAATGATGATGATGATGAAACGCACAGAGTTTCCATCTATCCACCCAACAACTGGAACTTAACCCTGTCCATTGGGCCCATGTTCATCTAAATCTCTGCTATCATCAATAAAAAGGGGTAGAAACTCCCCTCCTTTATCCCACTTGACCTTTTAAGACATGCCGTTCCTCTACAATGCCCTTGAGGATAATCTCCATCTGCAGTTACATGTGAGGGGGAGGCAGGGGAAGAATAACAGGCTCTGCAGTGCTGATCGCCCACATTGTGGGCCACCTGGGCTCACACTCAAATTCCCAGGGTGCACTTGGATGTGCTTAGAGCATCCCAGAGTGCACAGCATCCCTGCTCTTTGCCACTGGTGGACAAGCCACATCATTGAAACTTTCCCGAGATGCAAACATGCTCAATGCACTGGACAGGAAGATGCCTAGGGCTGGAAATGTCCCATCAATGGACACGTAGAGAGCTTCTGCCAAGAGGAAGAACTATGAGATCTGAGGAGGGAGGAGCTAGGAAGAAAATACCTTACAAAATTCATGGCATGGTCAGTCTGGGATGTGGTGAGACCATCAAACTGGCAGAACATAGAGATCACATTTGTTTCTGAGCTGGTAGCATCCACTCTCTCTTGTTTGCTAACAGCAGTGCAATTCTCTCTAGTGGAAGTATTACTGCCCCACGACAAGGTCCACAAGGGCAGGAGTTTTTAAAATCATTCTCTTTACTACTCCATCTCGAGCATCAAGGACGGTGCTGCTTAATATGTTATTTGTTTACATTTAAATTAAAATCAAATCACACTGAAGATTTGGTTCCTTGGTCCCACAAAGCACATTTCAAGCTCTCAGTAGCCACATGTGGCTGGTGGCTACTGCACTTGGACATCAGCACAGTAAGTTCTACTGGACAGCGCAGGTCTAGAGCACTGCCTGGCATCCAGTAGGGTGTCAATAAGCGTGCGATGGATGAAGGAAGGAAGGAATGTCTGAAGTGCTCTGCCCTGCTGGCCAAAGCCAGGACACATGACTCAAGATAAAACCATCCACCTCCTTTCCCCAGGACTGAACTTTTCTCAGTAATGAAAGAAGGGAAAACAAAAACAGCAAACATACGATATGGCTGGGAAGTATTTAAGCCAAATGGCGGTATCCCTTGGGTGAAAAACGTCATGTCATTCTTGCCTTGTGTTCTGCCACCTTCTGTACCGATTATGTGAACTCCCTACATCCTCCCAGGAATGTCCTTCCTTACCTATTTTAGCCAACACAGTGTTCTACCTTGACTTTCTGAGGAGTCTCGGTGCTTTTCATCTGTGTCCCATGAGAACTCCAGCCTCCCTCTGTCCAGGGGATGCTCTGGGTCGGTCCTCACCTCCAGAAAGGCTGAAGAGCTGTCCAACCGAAAGTACAGCTCAGGAGACCCAGACGGGCCAGCAAGGGGAAAGCAGACTGAGTTTCTGCAAAGGCAGGAGTGCGACCCGTCAGGCTGGAAAATAACAGGGCTGAGGAAATGATTATTTTGCTACTCGATGCAAACAGAACTGTTAACGGCATAATTACTGGCATGTTTTTCCAGTTCCCTCGTGACCAACAGCCTGAGTGGATACTCCCTTTCCGACTCACACATTATCTGGGCGGAGCTTTCCTTGGATCGTGTCCACGTGGGTTTTGGGGTCTCAGGAAAGAGGATGCGCATCTCTGATCACCCAAAGAATAAAAGTGGCTGGATGCTGAGAAAGCAGCCAACAAGAGAGCTGGTCGCATCCAGAGATCTGGTGTCGGGCTCCCAAATATGACCTCCCACGAAGTAGTGAGGTTAACATATTTTCCACCCTAGCACTCACCTTGCTATTTATTACTGTAATTAAGGGATGAATGTCTATGTCTCCCCCAGACCAATGATCTGCAACTCTCTCTGTGTATTCCAATCCCCTGGGGAGCTTTAAAAAAGAGATAGATTCTTGCTTCCCGTAAGGAATTTATATTCAACTGGTCTGGGTTGGAGTCCTAATATTTTAAAGAACCTGATACTTGAAAGATATTTTAGAGGAAATTTCCGGGAATCACACAGAACTCTGATTTTCCCTCATTGAGAACTGTGTCACGGGATGCCATGCTCCCCGTGGCAGGGACCCTGTCTGTCCTGCTGTCTGCTGTCCCCCAGGGTCCAGAGGTTGGTAGGTGCTCGGGAAATGATTATTGAATGAAGGAACTGGAGAACGTCAGCTCCATCCCCACACAGGGCTGAGAGGATGGGTTCCTTGAAAGAGCTGCCTTCAGAGGGGGCTCCCAGCAATGCCCACTCCAGATGCTGCTGGAGACCAAGGACAGCACCGTCCCCTCCCGCAGAGAAGCTGCGGGCAGGCCCAGCAAGGGGCGGAGGGAGGCTGTACCGGGTTTAAGGGTGTCTCCCCTCCCCAAATTCATATCCACTTGGAACTTTAGAAGGTGACCTTATTTGGAAATAGGATTTTTGTAGATGTAATTAGTTAAGATGACTAGGGTGGGCCCTAACTCCAATGACTGGTGTCCTTATAAAAAGGTCATGAGAAGAGAGACAGACATACAGGGAAGAAGGCCAAATGAAGATGGGGGTAGAGATTGAAGTGACGCGTCTACCAGGCAAGGAACACCAAGGGCTGACGGTGACCACCAGCAACTAGGAAGAGGCAAGAAATGTTTCCCCTTCCAGCCAGCAGAGGAAACGCGGGCCTGCAGAAACCTTGATTTCAGACTTTGAGCCTCCAGAACTGTGAGAGAATAAATCTCTGTTGTTTTAAGATACCCAGTTAGTGGTCATTTCATACAGCAGCCTGAGGAACCCACGACACAGGCTAAGGGCACGGAGAGCAGAGGCAGGTGGGCAGAAGGAGGAGTCAGAGGGCTCGTGTGTTTCTCCAAACTCACCTTGCTCCACCCCCTGCCTCCATCACTCTGCTCCACCTACTTCTCTTCTCCTTAGTTCCTGGATGCGCTGGGCTCTTCCCTGCCTCAGGGCCCTTGCATGTGCTGTTCCCCTTCACCTGGTACCTCCACTCCCTCTTTTGCACAGTGGGCCCCATTTCAGGAGTTGGCTTAAACAGCACTCTTTAAAAGCATCTCATCTTCCCTGACCATGCTCCTTAAAGTAGGACCCCCTTCTTATTCCCCATCACGGCACCCCAACATGACTTTACTGAAGTCATCACCATTTCTCCCATAGATTGTAAACCCCCTCAGTGAATGAGCGAGTCCGTTCCTCTGCTGCACCTCCCAGTCCCTAGCACAGTGTCTGGCACTCACCCTGGCTCAACACCCAGTCGGTAAGTGAACTGCACACTTGCTTGAGTAAATAAATGATTATATCCTGCAAGCTGCTCCCAGAGAGGGTAGTGGCCGCTGCTTTTCCGAACGGCCCTGGAGAAGCTCTAGCCTGTTTTCAGAGTCTGGCTCAGACTATGTCCTCTTGGGGAACTCTGAAGGCCCAGGTGTGAAGCAATGAGGGTCTGAATTGGGCCGAGATAGAAGAATCATAGGTGGAAACACACATGAGAAAGATATCAGGGTTAGAATGAGAATATGCAGGCCCCCATGGAGTGGTGAGATGGAAGGCACACAGGTTTCCAGCTGCTGGTGAACCGGTGGTCTTATTCAGAAGGATGGGGAATGAGAAGGGGGACTGATGTGGGCTGGGAAGAAGTTCTAGAATAATCATTTGAGGGCTATGATCCTGTGGGGAGACAACTGCCTGTAGCTAACCTCATGGGTCTACTGAGAGTTGTACCAGCTACTGAAAGCTTCCAAGGGTTCCAGGGCCCTTGTTTTGGGAGTTTATGTTCCTTAAAAAGAATAAGAAATAAACCAGTCACAAAAAGACAAATACTGTCTGATTCCATTTCCATGAGGTACCTAAAGCAGTCAAATCCACAGAAACAGAAAAGAGAATGCTGGTTGCCAGGGCCTGGGGGAGGGGCGATGGGGGTTTTGCTTAATGGGTGTGGAGTTTCAGTTTTGCAAGACGAAGAGTTCTGGAGCTTGGTTGCATAACCATGTAAATGTACTTAACCATTGAACTGTACACTTCAAAATGGTAAATTTTATGTTACGCATGTTTTATCACAATTAAAACCAAATGAACAAAGAGGGGTCTCGAGCCACTTTCTTTCTCAGTCCTTAGCTGTCCCCTCCTGCCTCACACTCAGTCCTCTTCTGAAACTCTGGCCTCAGGCCCCCAGGCGTCCTGGGTCCTCTGCACCAGCCCTGCTCTACGGGTCTCCTGAGAATGGGGCTGTTCCGTGCAGATGAGGGGGCCTGAGCGCCACACAGGAGGCGGCCTGACTCTGTGCCTCAAAGGCTGAGCTGCTGCTTGGATTCAGGAAGCTCACGATGGCTTACAGGACTCTGGCCCCTGCCGGAGGTGCAGGGAGAAGGGGGCTCCCTGAATGTGGTTCTAGGTCAGCAGCTGCAGCCCCCATCCTTCCTCACTGGTCTCCCCTTTCCTGCTCCGTCCCCTCCCCACTCTTGTCTCACAGTAGCCAAAGTGATCCCTCCACATTGTAAATAAGGTTACTTCACGCTGAAACCACACAGCTCATGGGCTAAGGATTCAACCACCGGACAGGTGATCAAAAGTTCCTGCAGGAACTGGCTGGACCATCCTCCCTGGTAGTAAGGCAACCCCTGGCTCGCTGTGTTTCAGCCACGTCAGCCTTCTTTTAGCTCCTCAGGCATGCCAGCATCCCTCCTCCCACCAGGCCTTTGCCCATGCCATCCCCTTTCCTGGAACACTACCCCAGAATCATCTTGCACACTTCCGCTAGCTAAGCCCAACCCATCTCGCGCACCTCAGTTCACGTGCTGCGTCCTCAGGGAGGCCACCCCAGGCTCCCTGGTCCAGGTGAGCTTTGCTTGCTAAGTGCTCTTGTGTCGCTCCTTCCTTTCAGAATACTTGCCTCACTTTGTGACCACGTGTTCACTCGTGTGATCATTCTGGTTAATGTGTCTTCTCCCATCAATAACAATGGCTGCCACACAGACAGTACTTACCAAGTACTTACTAAGCACATTACACACGTTAACTCGTTTCATTCTCTAACAACCGTGTGGGAGTGGTACTGTTATTGTACCCATTTTACAGATGACGTAACTGAGGCCCAGAGATATTAAGCGATTTTTCTCAAGTTCAATTTCACACAGCTAGTAAACAGAAGAGCTGGGATTCAAGCTCAGTTGGTCTGGCTTAAGTCTGCACCCTTGACCACTAGGATGAGGGCAGGGATTGACCATGTTCTTCTTTCCCGTTGAACACCTGGTACCCAGCACAGTGTCTGGCACATAGTAGGTGCTCAATAATTATCTGTTGCATGACTGAGTGAAGTCAGAGGAGCCCTGTCTCCTGATCTCATCTGTGAGACCATTTTCAGCTGGCCTCACAGGCAGGCCTGAACTCTTTCCTCCCCAGGACACCCCCAGGCTGCCTTCAGAAGGGGCTTGGACGGTGAAAGAAGGAGGAAGGGAAAAAGGGAAGCTTAGAGCTCTGACCCTAAGCCTCCATCTTTCCATCTTCAACCTCAAATCTGCCTCAGCCAACCGGAATCACTGGAAGCTTTTCTGCTAGAACCAGGCAGAGGTGGGCCAGGCTGAATGGGAAAGGTTACCAGGCTTCTGTGGACGGCGGTGCATCAGATCAGCACCCCTACCCCGACCCCAGCATCATCAGGGACCAGTCAACAAAAGTCCCTAAGTACCAATGCTGTGCAGAGTCCCACGTGATGGACCTGCATCTTCTTCAACCTGATGAGGTCTTCACCTCAGGACATACGGCACAATCCAGGCTGGCCAAAAGACACGGCTTTCGGGGAGCTCTTAAGAATCCCGGCTCTACCGCCTGATGAGTGGGCAAACAAATCGTGGTATAGCCACACGATGGAATAGTATTCAGCCATAAAAAAGATGAAATACTGGCACATACTACAAGGTGGGTAAACCATGAAAATATTATCCTAAGTGAAAGAAGCCAGGCACAAAACATCACACACTGTACGATTTCATTGATATGAAATATACAGAGTAGAGGCAAACCCAGAGAGGCCGATTAGAGATTGACAGGGGCTCATGGGGGGAGGTGAATGGGGCGGGATGGAGTTTCCTCTTGGGGTGATGCAATTGTTTTGGAACTAGATGGAGGTTCTAGGGTGCACAGCATTGTGCATGTACTAAAAGCCACTGGATTGAGCACTTTAAAATGCTTAATTTAATGTTAAGTGAATTTTGCCTCAATTTAAAAAAAAGATCACTGGCTGTAACCTTGTGGTCAAGTCCCTTAACATCTTTGTGCCTCAGTTTCTTCATCTGAAAAATGGGATCCCCAAAGTATGTATGTACTTCATGGAACTGCTGTCAGGACCATGGATGGCACTTAGAATCACGCCGGGGATGTACTAAGTGCTGTAAGTGCATTTGCTGTGGTTGCATTTGCTGTTAACAACAGGATTTCCGTGACCCACTCGAGAATCACTGAACTGACTAGAGGAATGAAAAGCAGGG
The DNA here is from genome assembly GCF_963455315.2 of Globicephala melas. Classification (NCBI taxonomy): domain Eukaryota; kingdom Metazoa; phylum Chordata; class Mammalia; order Artiodactyla; family Delphinidae; genus Globicephala; species Globicephala melas. The sequence goes on from NC_083328.1 coordinate 24,073,038, forward strand.
GATCGGCTGTGCACAGATGCCTGAGTCCTCTGCCCAGATCCCAGGGCGACCAGGCTCCGTGCCGAATATTATCAAGGGCTTAACTTTTCTGCAAGGTTCACTAGAAGTTCTGTTTGAATACTAACCTCTTTAAACGTTTTTACACACCAGAAGTCATGTTTTAAGGGATGAGGATTAAGACACACACGTGTTAAAGGTCCCAGCAGAGGGCCTGGCACACAGTAGGTACACAGGAAACAGCTGCTGGATCTGGGCTCTAGTCTTGCTTGATCAGTGCCATGGAGACCCTGGTCTTGGGGACGCTGCAAAGAAGCCAGGACACCTGCTTCCTGTCTGTACGAGCTGGCCTTTCCTGCTGAGGAGCTGCAGAAAACCTCTTAGGTTCCTGCTCTGGGTCCCTGGTGGTATGTCAAGAGAGAGGTTTGGGTCTAGGTCAAGTGTAGCTTAAATATCCACATGGTAGGTCCCGCTAGGTTAGACCTTGTTGCTGTGGATCCCCAAGAGGCAGAATTAGTAAATCCTGGGTTTAGCTTGAAAAACTGAAATACTGTTTTCCCCTACCACATGCTCGCACACACCTACACACATGCATGCATGCACCCACGCATGCACACATACACCACAGACAGAATATGAGCCCCAGAGGGGCCGTGGACACACTCGGCCTTTGCATCTGATTTGCTCTGGGACACAGAGCCCAGTGACAGACTGTGTGGGGTCTGTTGCTACTGGCCCAAACCACGCAGACCAACGGCGCAATGCTTTAGGGTTTCATCCCTTCCTGTGGCCCATCTAACCGAAGAATGCTAGCGCAGTGTCCAGCCTTACTCAGTACATAGAACATATTGAATAAAACCATCATGTCCTTTGAGGATTCCAGACCTAGCAGGGTCTCAGTGCTTGAAAGCATCCATTTGCATTCACACGCTGGATACGTAAACATCTCCAACCAGAGCCTACGTGGGCCAGGCGGTCACATCAACGGCGAAGGAGAAAGACCTGGATTCTTAAACACACTTCGCTTGCATATTCCAAACATGAGAACAGTCTTCCCATTCATAGACGAGTTGGTTCTATCCTGCTTCTCTTGAAACATTTTAGGCTTCAAGTCTAACTTTGATTTTCCCACTTTTGAAAGAGATGTTCAAGAAATATTTTCCTGGTCTTCTCACGAGTGAAGGGAAAAAGGAAAGCAACTCAGTTGACGGTGAAGTCCAGCCCATGGGGTCCACGCTACTCCACCACTATAATAATAACAGCCTGCATTTAACGAGCACTTTCTGTGTCAGGCACTGTGTTCAGCCCTTGACATGCAACATGTCCTCTAATCCTCCTAACTGTCCTATGAAGTAGGTACTGATACTGTGCCCCCTTTTAGGTGCTGACGCTGAGATGCAGAAGGCTGAAGCTGATGGTACCAATTCACACGGCCGGCCGGTGGTGGAAGATTCTGCAGTCAGGCTGTCTGTGTCCACGGTCTCATCGAGGCTACTGGCCAGTGAAGACCAATGAGTCTGGCCAGCAGTCAGAACTAGGCAGCAGACCGGGCAGGCGATGTCAAGTCACAAACAGCTCAGAGCAGCCATGACAGGTGGCCTCTGCCCTTGGATATCCCCCCAGGTTTTCAGAGCCTCGTAGAAGCTACTGACTTGGGCACTCACGCCCCTTCGAGAAGGCTCCTAAGTTTGCTCATCCTTCCTGGGAGGGGAGAAGTCATGGTTTTGGAAGCTACAGATGGAGCGGCAGATGGGAAGTGAAAGCTTATCAGAGTTGCCCAGGATAAAACCATTCATCTGCAAAATTCATATGTTTCTGTGTGGGGCGATTTTACGAAAACAACAGCAAGAGGAAGCAGCAGTGCCTGATGCGTGAAGTGCCTCTGGCCACGAGGCTGGCAACGTGAGTGGCCAGAAGAGCTTGGGGTGGGGCGCATGGGAATGAGGGCCGTGGGGGGCAGAGGAGACACAGACTGACAGAGATGTCGAGACAACTGAAGCATTAAAGCTAAAAAAATGACGACTCCCTTCTCTGAACCCCCAAATGGGTGGGGCGCACGGTCTGAGAAAGGATTTCTGGATCTTTCTTGGAGATTATGAGGTGCAGCCTTGGAGACAGCATGGGAATTAACAGTTGACATTTACTGAGCTTTCTAAGTGCCCAAACTCTGCTCGGTTCTATTGTTATAACCTGATTTCACAAAGATTGAATTTACTGGCCAAGGGTCACCCGCTCGTAAGGTGGCAGAACTCAGAGTCAAACCTTAAGCCATCAGATGGAAGCCTGAGCACTCATCCTCCTGCATATGAAATGCTAGAAATCCTGACATCCTGGCCGAGGTGAACTGGCTAAGTGGCCGCTGCTACAGCTTCAACTTGCAAATCAACAGAGGGCCTCTGGGGGGCAGCACTGAGACCTGATGAGATTCTTTGGGGAAGGGCCATGGGCTGGCCCACCTGCCCTTGAGATTTCTGGCCAAGTGTCACCACCCGACCGAGGCTGAGATGAACTCTGAGGCCTCCACAGGAGGTCCGGAGGTGGGAGAGTGAGACCCTAGACCCTTGACGGGAGTGCCTGCCACGCTAGCAGCTGCACTCAGCATGCTGGGATATTTCTGAATGCGGTCCTTATTTGGAAGGTGGAGGGAGAATGTTCTAACTCACCCATGCCTTGTGCTTCTCTACACTCACCTCTCCTCACCGTTTTGTTTATTATACTCCAGCCATGTTTAAATTTCTCAACGGCAACTAGTTCATCTCTGACCAGAGTCCAGGCTGTTCAGACGGTTCTCAGTTGGAGGCGATTTTGCTCCTCTGGGAACAACATCTGGAGATGTCTGTGCTTGTCACAAGTGACTGGGGGCGGGGCCCACTGCTGGCATCCAGTGGGTAGAGGCCAGGGGTACTGCCAAACGCCAGCAGTGAGCAGGGCAGCCCCCAGGACACAGAATGATCCAGCCTGATGTCACTCGTGTCTAGGTTGGGAAATCCTCGTCTAGAAGGATCTTCCTGTTTTCCATTTGTCTGCCGATCCCTTCTTATCCTTCAGGTCTCAGCTCAGAACTGCTGCCATTCTGACCCCCTGGTTATGCCCCTCCTCCACTCACACCATCTTCCTTTCTTTACAGTCTGTTCACACCTACTATGATGTGTCGCTTGCATGATTATCTAATTCTATCCTCCCAGCTAGGATCCATGCTCCACTGAATGCCCAAGGAGTGCTTGTAGTACTCAACATAGGAGTTGCTTAATAAATGTTTGTGGAATGAATGTTTGAATGAATGAATAAGTAAGTAAAAGTCTGCCAGAGATACTTCATAATCACCCCCTTGTATTCCTGCCACCCTATGAATAAAAGAAAACTGGTATCTTTCTAATCCCCATTATTTTCCTCAGGTTCAAAGAGTGCCAGGAGTATCCTACGTCAACTAACCAAGGATTGTGCCTTCCCCTGATCTCCTCCAAGGTCCAGATTCTCCCAGCAGATGATGGGATGCCACCAGGCCCAGGACTGAAAGGGGCACAGGAAAGGAGACAGAAGCCATTGCTAGTTTTAAAGAGAGGTCTTCCCTCCATGCCTGTATCTTCTATGATCTTGATTCAAAACCCAAACTCCTGGGAATATGTGATCTCCACATTTGATGGCATTAAGAATGACTGTTAATATTTGGGGTGTGATAATCAAATTGATGTTAAATTCCAAGAGAGACTTTACCTTTTAGATATGTTTACTGAAATATTTACAGATACAATTGTATGACGTCTTGGAAATGCTTCACCGAGGGTTGGTGGAAGAGGGTGAAAGTCTGTACTTGTATAGAAACAAGGTGAATTGATTACAGTTGAAACTGGGTGCCGTGGGGGTCACTATACTAGTCTCATATTCTTGTGCATGTTTGAAAATTGCCCGGATAAAGGAATATTAAACAACAATGACAAAAACTTTTATCTAGCTCTTCTGGGAATGCTATACCCAGTGCCAGGAGAGGAAGGGAGGCCCTCTCCCCTTCACCCTGTTCACCTCTCCTTTTCAGCCTTGCCAAAAATCAAGATGGGGGCTTCCCTGGTGGCACAGTGGTTGAGAGTCCACCTGCCAATGCAGGGGACACGGGTTCGTGCCCCGGTCCAGGAAGATCCCACATGCTGTGGAGCGGTTAGGCCCGCGAGCCATGGCCGCTGAGCCTGCGCGTCCGGAGCCTGTGCTCCGCAACAGGAGAGGCCACAACAGTGAGAGGCCCGCGTACCGCAAAAAAAAAAAAAAAAAAAAAATCAAGATGGAAGACACAGTCAAGCAAAGAGCTGCCTTCTTGATCGGAAATATAGTTCATTTTCTTGCCTTTTTACCCCTCTACAGATCTCCAGGGGTTTTCTTTGCTTACGTCTCTTTTAAAGAGTAGACCAACGTTCGTGCAAAGGGACAGGCCTTCCTGGTGGCATCTGAGTTTCTCTCTGCCTAGGGGCTGCTGGCTGTTCCGCCAGCTGCCCACAATTGTGGCCAAGCAGCCTGCAGGTTCAGTGGGAGGGCTTCAAGAGAAGCTAGAAATCTGGAGTTTCAGTTGCAATCTCCCAGTTTTAAAATGTGGGCAATCAACTCATGTGTTAAAATCTGAGAGGAGCCAGGTGAACACACCACGGGCCTCCAACAGCCCGGAGACGCCTGTCTGTGATTCTGCCGGAGCCGTCACAGCACTCCTCCTTCTTCCATTTTGTCCCTTTCAGATTAACACGTAAGTCAGACCTTGACCCTCTTCTGCCCCAAACATGCCAGCGATTCCCATCTTTCTTTGAGTAATGGCCAAATTCTAGAACCTCCATGATCTCACCTCAGTTTTCTCTCTGGCTTCTGTCTCTTACCACTTTCCCCTCACTTACTCTGTTCCAGCCACGCTGAGCCCTGTTGTTCCTGGAACACACCAGGCATCCCCAGGGCCCAGCACCAGCTCCGCCCTCCTCCTGGACCACTCTCCCTGTCTGGGTGGCTCAAGCGGCGTCTTCCATTCTTCTCGGAAAGGACGTTCCTGGCCACTCTCATCTTGCTGCTCTCTGCCTTATTTTTCTGATGTACCATTTTACTTATTTTATGTGCTGTCTCCCCCACTGCAAAGGTTTTGGCCTTTGCAGTGTGTTCTCAAACAGAGCTGGAAAAACCATGTACTTAAGAAATCTCTGTTGAACGAGTGGATGAATGAGCGAATGCTCACATGATTCTCAGGCTCAGGGTGGACCCTGTGCAGAGAGATCTCATGGAGACAGTGCATAAGCGTCTCACAGAGGCACAAAGGCTTCTCCAGACAGGAGGCAGGCTGCTTCTGCCTCTGGCTTCCCAGCTGTGACAGGGGAAGCAGGACTCCACAGCAGGCTGGCCTGGGGCCGGGCCGCCTTACCTGATGGGGTAGTCAGCCGCGCTGAGGTTGATGAAGAAGTCCCAGGGCCAGTCGGTCATCTCCAGGAGGTCCCGCATGCTCTGCAGGTACGTGGACAGCAGGCTGGCTCCCCCCCAGATGGTGGCCATCCTCCAGGGGGTGACGCGGACGTTGCTGTACTGCCTGGCGAACTGGAGCACTTGGCGATGCAGGTAATTAGAGCGCTTTTCCCAGGAGAGAAAGGGTGACATTCAGCAGCGCAGAAAACACTTAAGACCTGTCCCTTGCCCCCTCTCTGTCCCTTCCCTTCTAGTTGACAGGGCTTTTGAACTTTGCCAAGTAACTGATTCAGGCCTAGGGTGTCTTTCTGCATTGCTATTTGAACTTCATTATTTTTAAAATGTTACTTTAGCTATCTGAAATGCAGATTCCCTGGCCCCGCCTCTAAGCCACTGGTTCACTAGGTGTAGGCGGGTGCCTGGGAGTCTGCATTTTTCTACAAGATGGATACATATGGTCTGAGGTTAACAAGCTAAGAAATATAGCTGCATCTAGACCTGATGAGTATTTCAAGAGGTAGAATTTCTCCATTACCCTCTCACAGGCCTGCAAGAAGCAAGCTTTTTGGATAGGCATCCCCTTTGCCTTCTTGACCAAAGACATAGTCATGTCACGTCAGCAGACCGACAGAAACCTCTGGAACAAGATGCTCAGGGGTCAGCAAGCTGGCTGCAGGTTTTTTGTAAAGTTTTATTGAAACACAGTCACACACGTCCATTTACGTATGTTTTTTATGACTGCTTTCATGCTACAATGCCACAGCTGAGTAGCTGCGACACAGCGTATGGCCCACAAAGCCTGAAGTACTTGCTCTCTGGCCACTTACAGAAGCAGTGTGCCCACCCCTGGGTTAGTTATCTTCACAGAGCGACAGGCACTGCATCGGGCAGTGGGACAGTGAGGAAAAGAGGTACGAATGACAATGTTTATGGAGAAAGTCTAAAGTCACAGCTGGGAACTTTGAAACCAACACACACACACACACACACACACACACACACACACACACACACACACACACACACACACACACACACACACACACACACACACACACACACACACACACACACACACACACACACACACACACACACACACACACACACACACGGCACTTCAAGACCAAATGCTCTGGGGGGAAGCAGGGAGGTCAGCTTGGAGAGAGGCAGACAGACCTGCAGAGAAAGGGTGGTCCTCACCTTGTCCACGTGGATGTAGTAGAAGTGGTCTCTGTGGTAGATGGCCTTGAACATGCGCTGCAGCTGCCGAGAGGCGCGGCCGTGGACCACCAGGACAAAGGCGATTCTGACCCGGTTGGCCAGCATATACTCCACCGAATCCTCATCCCACTGAATGTTCTTGTTGGCTTTGCCTGGGAAAACCCGAGAAACCACAGAGGTGGGGTGAGCTCAGTCGCCCTCGGGGGGCGTTTCTCTGATGCTTCTCCCCGGAAACTATTTGAGGGGCAAAGTAGTCATATTGGGCCCTGAAACCTGATTCAACTTAACCAAACAAGTCCTGGACCCTTACGCTGTCCTGGTACAACAGGAGTAGGAACCCTGAGGACCTGAAGATACGGTTTCCATCCCCAGGAAGCTGAAAAGAACGGACGGAGACATGTGTACACATATTAAACTACTGAACAAGGCAGGAGGAGATGAGAGATGGAAGAGGTGTATTTCTGAATCACAGAGGAAGGAGCAGTTAATTTCAAGTTGGGAAACGCAAGATACACATGCTGTTTTTGCCTGTCCAGAATACACTCTCCCTTCTCCTCCTAAGAGCATCCGTTTTAAAAAAATTGTAGAAGAACAGATAACATGAGATCTACCCTCTTAACACATTTTTAAGCGGACAGGATAGTACTGTGGACTATAAGCACAATGTTGTACAGCAGATCCCTAGAAGTTATCCATCTTGCATAATGGGAAATTTATCATCTGACATTTGGGGGGGCATCATCCCCCTCCTCAATTCTCAGTCTGTGTGGAAGGAGAGGGTCTCTCTCCATTGTCGATTTCAGGGGTGGTCACAGGGATGAAGCTTGGTTAATCAGGACACCGCCTCTCTCTGGCCACAGTAGGTATGGTTCAGCCCTAACCAAGCTGTTCAGCTAAGAAGACAGAATTCTGGACTTTCGTTGGAACTACTAGATGAGAGACGTTTGCAATCCATGAAACTGGCAGATGCTCAGAGCCCTCTGGTCCCCACATGGAGAGGAAAGCCAACACAGAGGGAAGCACTGCTGAGCGATGGAGGGGGTCTAGGTCCTCATGAACCCACCTGGGCTCCTGGATCAGCCCGGGTGGAGATCAGCCGCGGTCAGAGCTTCCTTTTCTTTGAAAGCCCAGAACCTGTACCAGAGGCTCCTGAATAAATGATTCCAGACCTCTTTTCTCCTGGAAGCAGCCTCAAAGACACCTTTTCTCCTTTTCTTCCCTTGCAAATGCTCCAGGGGCAAGGTTTCAGGGAGGAACACAGCTTACTGGTTCAGTTCATTACAGGCCCAACTAGAAATATCCTGGTTTTCCTGAGCCGAATTTCCTTTGGGTCTAACCTGATTTCTTGTGGGTTCTAGGTTTGTGGGACTCAGAACCTTGTCAGGGTAGCAGCTGCAGGTGTCTCCGACTGTCAACTGGGAAAGCTGAGAACTAGGACTGTTTAGCCTGGAGGTCAGGAGATTGGGAGCCTGTCAGCTGCCACTGGGAAGCTGAATGGCCACCAAATGAGCGAGGCTCCTTCTATGTTGTCCCAGAGGACGGAATGAGATTAGCGTGTATCGTGTCCACGGCCTGTGGGACCTGCTTCCCGCAGATATGACTGCACACCCCTGGGCCTTGATCGCCCCTACCATCTACCTCGCCCCCTGGCCTTTTATCTTTTCCTTGAGCAAGCTCGTCTCTGCCTTGGGACCTTTCCACTGGCCATTCCTGACACCTGGGACACACTCTCCCTAGATCTTCGTATGGCTACATCTTCGTGTCACTAGTTCACAGGTCACAATAAGGCCACCCGGCCCCCACCAACCACATCACTCTCTTTCACCTCGACCTATTTCGATTTTCTGCATAGCATTTAACACCATCTGAAATTGTTTCCTTGTTTATTGTCTGAACCCCCCTACTAGAACATAAACGCCAAAAGATGAGGGACTGTATCAGAATGTTTGTCATTGGATACATAACACTGTAAGAATATCTGGCACACATCTGGTTTTTGGTGAAAATAAAAGTTACAGGTGGGTACATTTTGGTACCATAACGATTACAGTACCTCTTCTTGAGCATTCAGCAGTCCTTACCATTAATTATTTCATTTAATCCTTATAGCAACCCTGAAAGGTAGGGCCTTTATCTCCGTTTTGCAAATGAGGAAACCACAGCTTAGCGAGGCCAAGCGATTTATCTGTTCAAGGTCACACTGCTTTAATTAAGTTACGCTGAGATTCAAACCCAGGTCTGTTTCCAAAGCCTATGTGCTTAACCACTAATATACACTACATTACCATACCCAGAATTTGGAAATGTTTATAACAATTCTGCTTAGTTAATGAAATATCTTGTAAATTAGTTATTGCAGGTAGATCGGCATGTACTTGAGGAAGTCAGAGGCATTGCAAGGTGGATTCCTGTATCACGTGGGAGGCTGACTCTAGGTAGTCAATAAGGTTACATCTTTTCATCCGCCCTCCACCCACCCACCCATCCATCCATCCGTCCAAATTCAACCACCCATCCAACAAACCATTTAACTACCCACTTAGCAAGGCATTCAATGGCCTATCACCTCCCCCAAAAAACCCAACCATCCATTCATCCACTCACCCATCCTCCTCCAAGCAAACCATCCATGCATCCACTCTTCCAAACATCTAACGATCAACTCACTGATCCACGCAATATTAACTTAGCCTATACTACGTGCCACATACTGTGCTAGGTACTAGAAAATTAAAATTGGGGGAAAAAATCCTTGCCTTTGAGGAGCTCTCAGACAAGTGGGAAAAACAGAAGGCAATGCTCAATTGTTTTATGATAGAAGTGTGCTCTTGGAGGGTGGGCGAGGAGTGAACAATCTGCCCACAGGGACAGAGGAGACCGCAGAGAGTTTAGCCCAAAGCTCCGGAGCCCACTTCCCCGGCTCTCCTGATACCCCACCATCTTTGTCTCCTTGACTGTTCAGTCAGTAGCTGCGAGCCTGGGGATAATTAACAGCTTGGCTCTGGTTGAAGACAAACTGGGGAGCAGAGGTTATCCTAACCACCCTCTGATCTCTCCAAACCACTTGCAAATACACTGGGCCTTCCTGGTGGTCGTACGAGAGGTGTGCCTGGAAGGATCATGTCCCTTTAAACACTCACACAACAACCTATTCATCCATCCACCCATCCATCCAACCAACCACCCAGAATCCTTAAACCCTCCTACTTGCCAGTCCTGGACACAGTCTTGAGCACAAAAGCACATGGGATGTGAGGCTGTTTTCACAAATGGATTATGAATGGATTAAGGAATGTGAGAATCCAAAGTAAAAAGATAATGACATACGAGAAAAGCTTACATTCTCTTTCCCACAACCACAGCCCACAGGCAGCGTAATTATCACAGGGCTGGCTGTAACCTCTCTCCGCCTCCCTTGGAGACTCTTTATCAAACAAAGGGAGGGATGCTTAAAAACAATGGCTACTGGGCTTCCCTGGTGGCGCAGTGGTTGGGAGTCCGCCTGCCGATGCAGGGGACACGGGTTCGTGCCCCGGTCCGGGAGGATCCCACATGCCGCGGAGCAGCTGGGCCGTGAGCCATGGCCACTGAGCCTGCGCGTCTGGAGCCTGTGCTCCGCAACGGGAGAGGCCACAACAGTGAGAGGCCCGCGTACCGAAAAAAAAAAAAACAAAACAAAAACACAATGGCTACTTGTGTCACTTTTTTCTCCCTGGATTTCACTGGGTGATTTTTCAAAGGTTTAAACGTGGATACGATGCTTCACAGGAAGTCCACTCTGTAGGAGTTCCCGGTGGCACTCAGATAATACTGCTCACCCCTGCCCCAAGGCCTCTGGGTAACAATGATCTGGAGTTCCCAGCAAGTGAGCTTTATGAGGCCTTTGGGAACAGCCACGCTCTCCAGCCCTGGATGTCTCTTGCCATGTTGTTGAATGAGTGAGTGAATGAATGCATTCTGGAGAAGACGGGCTGCTCTGGTCCAGAGGAGCTGACGTCATCTGAGTGCCGGTCCTGGGGGCTCTGTGTGGGTCATTACTTAGCTCCAGGAGGAATTCTACGTCATACTCGAGACTCAGAGAGGTCAGCACGTTTCCCCCGGTCACACAGCGAGTGCGCACAGAGGCGAGAGTAGGGGCCCCAATCCAGCCCCGCTCCTGCCACCCCCGCTCTGCTGCACTGGAGAGCAGTACGGGGAGTGAAGGCCGCTGGTGTCTAAGGGGACTTGGGTGTTGACGATGAGAAACGCCTTTTGTAACTTCTCTCTAGGGTTTTTAGAAAGCAGAGCAGATTCACAGACAGACAGACGCAGACATGGATACACTGCCACACCAGCAGCAGAGGCTCCCGGGCGTGAATAGCATAAAGCCATCCTTGGGTCAGACGGTCGGTCTGGGGAGCAGTAAAGACAAGGGGGAACAAAAACCTAGAGTTCTTCTGGAGCACAGCTATTTTGGGGATAAGGGTGGGTGAGAAAGACAAAAAATATCTACAGAAAGGAGACAGAGAGATGGAGATGGGGATGAGAGGTGGGGATCAGGGGAGGGATACAGAGAGGCCACACACATCGAGAGAAACGCAGAGAGAGACCTGCAAACAGACAGGAGGACCTTCCCCTCCCACGCATACGGGGGACCACGCATGTAGAGAGACCCACACAGAAACGCGGGGAAAGACAGACACACGGACATAAATGGAGACAAACACACATGACCAGACACACACACTGAGACAGCTTAGGCAGAGGGAAGGAGGGGAGCCACACTGTAAAAGCTGGATGCACTCGACCTCAGAGCACTGCAGCTATCCTTAAAAGCAAAGGCCAACGAAAGTTCCAGAATCTCAGAGTCAAACAATGCCTCCAGGCCTGAGACGCTGCCTGTTCCTCTCCCCCTGCCCCCCAGTCTACCTCCATCCTTTACACACCTGCCCCTCGCCTGTGCCCTGACCAGCCCTATCCACGTATGAGCCCAGAGGTAGAGGAAGAAGGTGAGGCTCAGGGGGGCGAAGCGCCTTGCCGAGGACCCATCAAATTGGTGGGACAGTCTCGGGCTGGCTCCATGACCACAATGGCAGTGTTCCCCATCTGGCACATGGTTGGACCCTGAGGGGTTTTATCGAATAAACAGGAGACTGAATGTGCGAGTTCTCTGCCCCGAGTTGCAGCAGGGTGGGGTACTGTTCAAAGGGGCCGAGGTTCATGGTGCCCTTTGCCAGGTGCCAGTAACCAGCTTCCTATAGTTGCTCCACACCCCCGGCTCCTGCATCGCCCTTTCTGGCAAGCTGCTCAGACACAGGGTCACTGGACAGGACAAGAAAACACCCCGTAGACCAGGCAGAGAGGCCCCCCCTGGGGGTGGGCCTCCCCCACCCGGGCCACCGTTTCTGGGACTGTGCTCCTGAAAAGCACCCAGCCTCCTGCACCAGGAGTGGGATCGTCAGTGGGTTGTGGTGAGATTCCCAGCGGGGCGGGAACTGGGGATGGGCTCTCTCCCACCCTGCTGGAGGGAGTGGCAGCTGGCACAGCTGGCTGTGATGTGGCAACAGCATACAGTGTTAAATATGCAGTCCCCTTGACCCCGTAACTCCATGCCTAAAAATCTATCCTGGGGGGAGGAGAAGGCAAATATGCCCATCTCTATGTATAGGATGTTCTTTGCTCAATTAGTTACTCATGCGGCATCTCCTCTGTGCCAGGCACAGTTCCGGTCCTGTCAGTGGACACAACAGAGTCCTTTCCCAAACGCTGCTTAGGCTAGTGGGATAGAAAGCCACTAAAAAAGTAAGCAAATAGAGAATACGATTGCAAACAGTGACATAGGTTATGAAGAAAAAAATTTAAGCATGTTCAGGGCGGGGTTTATTTGGCTATGGTGGCCAAATGTAGGCTGATGTGAAGTGGATACACTTGAACAAGCCTGAACGAGTGAACTGAGGGAGTGAGTCATGCAATTATCATGGATGGAGGAGGATTCTGGGCAGCTGGCATAGCAAGTGCAAAGGTCCTGGGGCCTCCACCTCAATAGTGTGTATAATGGTCCAAAATAGGAGTCGACCCAAAGGTCTTAGTAATACTTGTTGATACAGAACATTGCCTATAATATATTAAGCCAAAGAGAAGTCCTACAATGCAATCCATAACAATTTAAAAGACATGGACCCAAATATTAACAGAGGGTCAGATGGTGGCATGACGGTTTTCATTTCTTCTTTACACTTTGCCGTGTTAACTGCATTTTGTAAAATGGATTACTTTTATAATGGAACCTAACAATAAAGGTGATGCTTATTGCTAGTTCTAATACTGTTTACTGAGTGCCTACTATGTGTAAAACAATTTCTGTGCATGACTTTTTTACTTCTATCCAAACCACTATGAGAAAAGAGTTATTACCTTCCTCTTATACAACTGAGGAAGCTGGAGCTCAGAGACATCCCAGTTAGGAGTTGGCTGAGCTGGGAACGGAGCTGGTCTGTGATGCCAGAGCCCTAGCATGGCCACTATGCTCGATCCAATTGTCCCCATTTCCAAAAGACAAAAATCTGTTCCTAGAAGCCTGTCAGTTGACTTTTTTCCAGCTGCAGGACAGAAAACAATGGCATGTGGTCAGAGCTATGTGTGTCTTTACAGACGGAAACCCAAACACTGCCCGGCTCCTAAAAAAAAGCTATGAATTTAACAGTATAATCAGATTCCTGTGGTACAAAACAGAAAATAGGTGGAAGAATCAGAGTGATTAGAGGCAGCGGGGAAAGCTGACTTCAGACACATGTTAAAAACCCAGGGTTGTAGGGAAGCATATCAAGTATGTTTTTGTGATGCAGGTGTGGAGGCCAAGGACTCACGGAGGGCTGTGGCCTGTTACCCACCCAAGCTCTGTGTGTCTCTTTATCATCATTTGGTCAAATAAGGACGACGTAAACCTTGGGCCCTAAAGAGATAGCGAAGATGAAGGTACTTGGCAAGGGTCAATGGGTTGTGCACATGTCGTGATGCTAGCAATGATCACGCCTGTGGTACCTTGTAGGAATATGATCTGGGAGGAGAAAGTTAAGCTGCAGGGATTAGGAGTGTGGCCTCTGGTCAGGCAGGTCTGCATGACCTTGGACCAGGTAAGCCACCTTTCTAAGTTTCGGTTCTCTCATCTGTAAAAATGGGTATGTGATCATCAGAGCCTGTCTCTCGTGGACGCTCATGGCCATTAGAATAGCTCTCATCACCATCAGTGTTACTCTATTTGGCTGTTCGTCCCCAAGGATGTGGATCAAGTCTGGTGGACCCAGTGGGCCCAGCTCCAGCGTCCTACCCAAGGCGGCACAGTCTCCCAGGGCTGTGTATACCCCAGAGCCCACGGTTTGCAAATAAACATCCACACCCTGGATGTCCCTCTGCAGCGTCTGCCTCTGAAAACAATGACTAAATAACAAACGCAAAACGAAGGAGCCTCTGGACTGGAATAGTTATTCCAACCAACAAAGCCCTCCATTCTACCTATACTCTGAAAGGGGCTCTTCCGGCGACTGCGAGGGGGAGCTTTCTGACTTGGTTCCAAACAAGAGGGGAGGCTGGGTCTTGGAGACCAGTGGAGACGAGGCTGTGTGCAAACGGGGCTTGCATCAGGGGTGGGCCCAGCTCCCTGCCGCCAGCGAGGCACGGGCTCTGCGGCTCAGAACTGGGTCCAGCTCTGCCTCTTCACCGCGGGGGCTTTGGAAAGACACCTCTCCGGTTGTCACTTCTTCTTCTATAAACTGGGTTAGTCACAGGTAGTTCTACTTTTAATATGTCGAGGAACCTCCATACTGTTTTCCATTGAGGCTACTCCGTTTTGCGTTCCCACCAGGATGAACGCTGAGGACATGCGCAGAGCGAAATAAACCAGTCCCAGAAAGACAAATCCTGTGTGATCCCACTCATATGAGCTATCTTACATGGTCTAATTCATAGACTCGAAGAGCGGAAAGATGGTGGCTAGGGGCTGAAGGGTTGGGGAGATGAGGAGTTATCATCAATGGGCAAAAAGTTTCAGGCAAAAGGCAGATGAACGAGCTCTAGAGAACCTGAGTACAGCACTGTGTCTGCAGCCAACGGCATTGTATTATGCACTTAAAACTGTGCTAAGAGGGTAGAGCTCATGCTAAGTGTTCTTCCAAAATACAATAAAATTTTTTTAAAAATAAAGAGGGATGAGAGATCCATCCTGGCCCTGCTGACGGTGGGGTGATTCGTGCTTGTGGATGGGGCACCTTTGCCCACCAGGCACACCGCACGGAGTGGGGTTCATGTCATCGGAGGGGAAAGCCTGACAGGCTCCAGGTTCTTTGTCAGACTTGGGCCGAAGGGCCTTTCTCTCACTGGGCAGCACACCAAGGGCCACAAGTCTGGGTCCAAATCCTGCTTCTGCTATGAATCAGCCGTGGGGCCCTAGGCGAGTCATTTCCCTTCCTTGGTCCTGAAGACTCTTCTAGAAAAATAATGATGTCTGAGGCATATTGACCCCTAAGCACTATGCATACATGATTTCATTACTTAATTTTCCTAAGGCCTACGAGGCAGGCACCGTGATTATTACCCCCATCTCACCATGGAGGACTCTGAGGCTGAGAGGCCCTGAGTAACTGATGAGTCACCCTCTCTGTAGAGTGTCGGCTCAGAGACAAACTCATGCTTTATTCTAGCAGATGAGTAGATAACATTCCCATAGTCTGGGATTCTAGCCCAATCATGGAGTTAGCATCACTGAATAGAAAACTGTCCTCCCTTGAGACAGGGTTGGTTTTTGGTAATTCACTTAGTTTCTTCCTCCCTCCCTCCCTTTTTCAGGTTTATTGAGGTATAATTTATTATTATTGAGGTACAATTGACATATAAAGTTGTAAGATAATTCAAGTTGTACATTGGGGTGATCTGATATACTACATGTTGTGAAATGATTCTCCCCATCTAGTGAGTTAGCACATCCACCACCTCACTTATTCGTTTGTTTATTATGTATTTTGGGGGTGAGAACATTTAAGTTCTACCCTCTCAGCAAATTTCAATTGTACAACACAGTGCTATCAGCTATGGTCACCAGGATACAGTCACATTAGATCCTCAGACCTTATTCATCTTATTGCTGAGAGTTTGTATCCTTTGCCAACCTCTCCTCTTTCCTCCACGCCCCAGCCCCTGGTGACCATTTCTCTACTCCCTGTTTCCAAAAGTCTAACTTTTTTTAAGTCCACATATAAGTGATATCACAGTGTTCGTCTTTCTCTGGCTTATGTCACTTAGCATCATGTCCTCAAGTTCCATCCATGTTGTCGCAATGGCAGGGTTTCCTTCTCTCTCGAGGCTGAGTGATACTCCCTGGTATATACCACATCAGGTGGGCTTTCTTGATAGCTGGCAGTTCCTCATTAGCCGAGGCCAAGGTTTCATCTCTCCTAGCATGCCATCCCCATCACCTACGCCCCCGGCCCCTGCCGGCTCAGGGGAGAGGCCCTCAGAGAATGAACGATTCGGACTGATGGATTAAGCCGTTCAGCGCCCAGGGGGCCGAAGTGGAAGCCTCAGGGCCGAGCTGTTGCATGGGACGGTCTCCGCTCATGTGAACTGGCTGAGGGCTGGACCCCGCTCTTCCCTGTTCAGGAGCCCCAGGCCTCCCTGGGAGGAGCCGGGCAAGTGCCTGGTCATGTCTCTAACATCAGGGCTGCTGCTCTGACTCCTGTGGTCATGTCACCTCCAACCTGACCTGATGGGAAGTGAGGGGAGGAGATACTAAGCAGGGATCGTGGAGTCGGGAGAGGGGAACTGAGGGAGCAAGTCCAAGGATAAAGCTGGCCAGGCCACACGCTTCGGGGCTCAGGAGAAATGGCCCTTTCTCTGCCAAGCCATCCCTGACCCCCTCCCCCATCCCTTCCTTGCACCACCCTCCCACAGGCCCTCCAAGAATCCTGAATTTCTTCTTTTTAAAAAAAAACCTGTGGTAAAATACACATGACTTAAAATTTACCTTTTTAATCATTTTTGAGCCTACAGTTCAGTAGTGTTAAGTACCTTCACATGGTCGTGCAACCGTCACCACCAACCTTTTCGTCTTGCAAAACTGAAACTCTATACCCATTAAACACTAACTCCCATTCCCCTCCCCCAGCCCCTGGCACCCAGTATTCTACTCCTGTCTCTATGACTCCTCTAGGTGCTCACATAAGTGGAATCATATAATATTTGTTCTTTTTGCAACTGGCTTCTTTCATGTAGCAAAATGTTGTAGCATGTGGCAGAATTTCCTTCCTTTTTAAGGCTGAATGATATTCCACTGTGTGTATGTACCACATTTCGTTTATCCATTCATCTGTCAGTGAACAGCCGGGTTGCTTCCAACTTTTGGCTCTTGTGAATAAAGCTGCTATGAACATAGGTGTTCAGATATCCCTTTGAGACCCTGCTTTCAATTCTTTTGGGTATATACCCAGAAGTGGAATTGCTGGATCATATGGTAACTTAATTTTTATTAAGTTATTTTTTGAGGAACCCATCCTGCACTACTGAACTCAGCCATCCCATGTAGGGGCTCAGCCTGGGTCTGTATCCTGAACCCACCACTTACTCACAGGTCATTTGGCTGCTGTGTGCCTTTGTTTCCTCATCTGTCAAAGCGTGCTCACCTCCAAGGGATGCTGTAAGGACTAAAAGCTATAACACAGGCAAAATATGGTCATGCAGCTCGACAATGGAGAAGCCAGCTGTTGAGCCCATGTGGGGTGACTCTGGAACCCTTGCCCAGTGCAGTGAAACTTGTAATTGTTCACACAGCTGGGCGGGGTGGGGGGGGTGGGGGCAGGACCTGACCATGAGGACTTCAGAGCTGGTGTTCTTCCCAAGGGAAGATTTACATAGCCCACACACAGGACATCAAATGGCACTAAGTGAGAATGGGAAAGGGATTCCCTTTTCAATTCTCATCCAGACTTTCTGATTAGCCAGCCCACCAAGGGAGTCTCAGATCAACGCAAACATCTCCTCAACAGCACGGGGACTGAACTTCCTCTCCCAACAAGGGGAGATCTGCCCACAGTATTGGTGTCTCTGGCAGAAAAGAGAAGTAACTACGGGCACTGAAGACCACTGTTGTGATTTCACCGATTCATTTGCATGGTTGCTGTCTCTATGGCAAGGGAGAGAGAGATCTCCACTTCTGGCAGTGATGCAAAATGACTTTCAAAATACAATTGACTTAAGTAAAGATGAAAGCGAGTCTACTGCAATGAAAACATTATGCAAATAATAGGGCATAATGGCAAATAGGGATTTGGCAAAATCGTGAAGGTGAGAGAGTGTGAAGGAAGCTTGGAGAATATTAATTAGACTCCACAAACTTGCTTTCCAACTAGGATGTGCTGAGGTTGCTAAACAAATGAGGGCAGGTGAAGGCCAGGTACAGACTGATGCCCAAGCAGCCTCGTATTTCATGGAAGGACCTGTAGGTCCAGATGACATTTGCTTTCCAGGCTTCAGGGGCCCAGGAGGGTTTCGTTGGGAGTTTTCTGGAGTAGCCACTGGGAGACCACCTTCCTGCCACAGAGAGAGAGACAGACAGACAGACACAAGGGTCTGCTGAGAAACACTGTCCTTTTGACTTGCACTCCAATATGTTGAGCATTTAATATTTATAAAGTTTTTTGCACAGACTTCTTACCTCTCATAGCAATGCTGCATATAGAAATTATCCCCATTTACAGATAATTGGCCCAGGCTCAGAGAGGGTGAGGAACTCACCCAAGGTCACAGAGCTAGGAGGTGAAGAAGAGATGAAGAAACAGAAACAAACTGACCTGACTTCAGATACTAGGCTCCATGCATGCTCCTAGCAAGAATCTGGGCATCTCGGTCTCCACTCAGGCTCCCACTGCCAAGCTCATCTGGACCCAAAGCATCATATTCCCTGAGTGGCTTCTAAACCACTGTCTACTTTAGAATGGGGTTCTGCAGTCTGGGCATGATTGATATTTGGTACCAGATAATTCTTTGCTGTGGGAGATGAGCGCCGTCCTATGCACTGTGAGACGTTTAAGTCACATCCCTGGTCTTTAGTCACTAGATACCAACAGTATCCTTCCGCTTGTGAAAAAGCAAAAATGTCTCCATTCATTGACAAGTGTCCCCTGGGAGGAGGGGCAAAATCACTCTCGGTGGAAAGCACTGCTCTAGAACAGAAGTTTTCAAAAGGTGGTCTCTGGTCCACAGCAACAGCATCATCTGGGATCTTGCTAGAAAGGCAGAATCTCAGGCCCTACCCCACTCCTTGTGAATCAGAAACTCTGGGGTGGGGACCAGCAATCTGTGTTTTAACAAGCCCTCCAGGTGATTCTCAGGCAAGCTGAAGTTCGAATCCACTGGCCCAGGCTAGTGAGGCTCACCTCTGCCCATTAGAATGACCTGAACGTGGTAAGAGAACAAAACAAAAAGCAAAACCCATGCCTGGGTCCCACCCCAAGAAATAATAATTTAATTACTTTGGTGGGTGCCAGTATTGGCAAGTTTTTAAAGCTCCCCAAGGGATCCAACATGCAGTCAGGGTTGAGGACCACATTTTGTACCTTCTTTTCCTTTCAACCTCCTCTTAAAACCTGCATCTCTCAAGGTGGAAAGAGTTTTACCCAGATACTCTCTGGGTGCCACCTCACACGCTCTCAGCCTCCTGTTCCGCTGGAGACCCAAGGCTGTCTCACTCATTATTTTTCTCCCTCTCTGAGAAACGTCTCCCTCCATTCCTGATCAAGCACTCAGGAAACTTTCCTGCTCACTGATTTTTTTTCCCCCTCATTCAAGTCTGGAGTTATTAAACCACAGCCCATGGCTGAACCGTCTTATTGATTTTATTGTCAAGTGCCCTGGGATATTCTAATGATGTACTGCTCAATAAATGGAAACCAGTGGGATAAATATTGATGGCGTATGGTGCATTTCACTGCAATTCACTGGGTCCCAGTCACTCTGCTGGTTACCCAGCAAAAGCACTGTGCTGAGGCCTGCAAGCTCTTGTCCATCCTGCTGATGTTACTTTTCCCACACATCAAGGATGAAAGTGCTATTATGATGAACAGCTACTACTGTGTACCAGGCCCGGGCAGAGTGTTTTTAAGCAGATATTATCTCATTTACTTCTTACAGCAGACCTATGAGGGAGGTATTCTAATTATTCCCATTTTACAGATAAGGAAGTCAAGACTCAGAGTGGTTATGTGACCTGGGGCCCGCTAATACACTGTGGAATTGGGATTCAGATCTCCATTTGTCAGCCACTAAAATGAGGGCTTTTAACCCCTGCTATGGTGTGAATGTTTGTGTGCCCCCCAGAATCATATGTTGAAAACCTAATCCCCAAAGTGATGGTATTGGGAGGTGGGGCCTTTGGGAGGTGATTCAGTCATAGGGTGCAGCCCTCATGAATGAGGTTAGTGCCCTTATAATACAGACCCCAGAGACCTCCCTTATCCTTCTGCCAAGTGAGGACACAGGGAGAAGACAGTGCTCTATGAACCAGCAGCAAGTCCTCACCAGACACCAGATCTGCAGGACTTTCTAGCCCCCAGAACCATGAGAAATAAATTTCTGTTGTTTATAAGCCACTCAAGTCTGTGGTATTTTGTTATAGTAGCCCAAATGGACTAAGGCAGGCCCTAAGCTAAACCATGCAAGGAAAGAACAGCTTCTATTGTCATCTGAGTAACCTTACAGATGCTTTTGGTACAGATTAATATTTCACACATTTCTGCCTCTTCTCAAGCAGTGTTTCTCAACAGGGGTCACTGGCATTTGGGGAGAGATAATAATTCTTTGTTGGGTTGGGCTGTCTCACGCCTTATGGGACATTTAATATCCCTAGTCCCCCAAACAGCCTCTTCCCCTTTATATTTCCCAGAGTCCCCGATAGCGAATCAATACGGTTGTTGCTTGAGAACCACTCATCTTACTGGGAGGCAGAAGGTTCCCTGCCAAGATGGCCTACTTCACTTTTGGCAACATGGGCAGTCACTCTGGAAAGGCAGCATGGCAAGTGGAAAGAAGTTTGGCTTTGCAAACTTTGCAATCAGAGAGATCGGGCTTCCAACCACAGCTCTTCACTCTCTAACTCTGTGAGGCTGGGCAAATTATATCACCTCTAAGATTCTAGTCCATTATCAGTACAGAAAGGGTAAAATATTGACTCCTGTTTCACAGGGAGGGACCCATGGAATCATGTGCTCAGAAAAGTGCCTAGTAAGAGTGGTGGTTTTTGTCCATGCCACCACCCATCTCCTAGGTATTCTTTCTGAATTCCCGATTCCACAGAATCAATGTGCATAAAAAATGAAGTGTTCTGTGCCACTGTGTTTGGGGTGGTTTTTTTTTAACTCAGCAGTAGTAACTGGAACAGGCACCTATGACATGCCAGGCAGGCAGTGTTCGAGGTGTAACAGAGCAAAGCACATGCCACCGAGAGCCTGGGCTTCTGAAGAGCAGACCTTCCCAAAGGGAAGACAGACAATAAACACATACAATTCCATGATATGAAGAAAATTAAATGGCGGCTGTCATTACAGTTACCTTACATAACGACATGCAAAGAACTGCATTCTATTTCTCTTCTCCCCTTTCCAGCTCACTTCCCACTGTACTCACCCAGGTTCCCTTTCCGGGAAGCTGTAACATAATGTCATCAAACCCCTGTTTCTGTTCCTAACTGTTCTGTTCCTTTTTCAAAAATATGACTTGCTATGAAAGGAACTGTGTCACTCACCCAAATTCCTATGTTGAAGGCCGAACTCCCATGTGATTGTGTTGGAGATGGGCCTTTTAGGAGGTGATGAAGGTTAGATGAGGTCATAAGGGAAGAGCCCTGATCCAATGGGATGAGTGCCCTTATAAGAACAGACGTCAGAGACCTTGCTCTCTCTCTCTCTGCCACACGAGGGCACAGGGACAAGGCAGCCTGCCAGCCAGGAAGAGCGCTCTCACCAGAACCCAACCAGCTGGCACCCTGATCTCAGACTCCCAGGGTCCAAAACTGTGATAAGTAAGTGTCTGTTGTTACGTGGTATTTTGTTATGACAGCCTGAGCAGACTAATATATTAGTCAGAGCTCAAGGGATGCATTCCTTGGAGTAAGATCTACAGGTTGAGTAAGAAGTTGACTAGGTAAAAGGGGGGAGCAGAGAGTGTCCCCAGGCAGAGGGAACAGCATATGCAAAGGCCCTGGGGTGAGACAGAGCATGGTAAGTGAGGGGACATGCAGGAGGGTCAGTGTGGCTGGAGCACAGAGGCCACGACAGAGCACAGGGTGAGATGGGGATGGAAAGACAGCAGGGGCCCCATGCAGGGCCTTGGGCACCATTTTAAGGGCTGCAGTGGAAGAGAGTGACAAACCATCACAACGGGCTTGCTGAGGGTGGCTGAGGAGTGGACTGTAGGTGGAACCACAGGTGGGCTGGTGTGAGAAGCCTGGCTTCAGGGTGCAGAGTGGAGCCTGGGCCCTCCTGCAGGCTGCAGCTTGAGGTGTTAAGATCACCTGCTCCCTCCCTGCCTTCTGAGCCTGAGCTGCTGTTCACAGGTTCTCCTAAGAGCCTTCCCGTCGCCTGACACTTTCATCTCTGTCCTCCTTTCACCTCTCCTGAAGGTCCTTGAAGGCTCCATAAATCCTGCCCTAGAAAAACACAGGGACTCATCTATTTTTATTACAAATGGAGCCACTGGAGGAGAGAACAACACTTACTTACTTCTCAGGAAAGGGTTTGAGAAAATAACAGGTTTATTTTCTCCAACTCTCCAAGGACTAGAAGGGTAACACACTAAAGTAACAGTACATTAATTAATGCCAAATTGGTTGGAATTTTCCTAATAAAAATCCTTATAGTAATTACATAAGGGCCATTAACACCGCCTCCTGATCCTACACCATAAATACGTCCTGCAGGTGCCTTCTATTTAAACAGGGATGTTTCCTCCAATTGTTACCCATTTGTCACGTTAATGCTGTCACATCACGGCACGCAGACGGGAGTAATGACCTAGGCTCACGTTTGTGCAGCCTTTACTCTGTGCTGGTCACTCGGCCATTTAGTCCTTGCAGCAAACTTAGGAGATGAGTGCCACTGTCATCCCCATTTTCCAGATGAGGAAACTGATTCACAGAGGGGACCTGCCCAGGGCCAAACAGCTAGGAAATAATGGAGCTGGGCTTTGAATCTAGGTGAGCTGATTGCAGAAACCTCAGCCATCCTGCCTCTGAGAAACAAGTACCCGTGGGAGCCTCTTGGCTATCCCCAGTGCTAACAGGCTGTCCAGTTGATTTCAACAGCAGTGACAGACACAGTTAATCCAATACAACATTAGGTTTTGTTCCTACTGGGCAGGGATTACGTTTTTCTTTACTTCTGCCTCCCTGGGGCTCAGCCCAATGTCCAGTGACAATGCCAGAAGCACCTGGGACACACTGAATACATTCCCGTTGAAGGAAGAAACAGATGTCAAAATACACGTGCAAGAGGGCTCATGGCAATGAGTAACACAGAATCGCAGGTGCACCTGGGATCACGATAGACCCGTTTCCCTGCACTGGTGAGACTAGGGCACGGGGACAGACGCCCAGACCGGAGAACACGGCACTTGGGAGCTGCAGTTACAGGATTAAACCAAGAAGGAGCCCATCTAGCTTTGCCAGCTCTGGATGGTTTCTTTGGTGTCTCTATGTAGATTAACATATACTTACTATAGGAAATTCAAGCATACAGAAAAATATGAAGAAAGGAAAAAAAAGAAAAAACTCAAATAGTAGAGCATCCAGATATCACTATTGTTAACATTTTGGTGAACGTTTGCCAAATATTTTTATGCACACACATTACATACCATTGTGTACATTCTGCTTTGTCATATGTGTTCTCTTTTCAACAATATGCTCTTGACACCTTCTCCACGTCAGTGAGCACAGACGTGCTTTCTTTCCTTCCTTCACAAATATTCACTGAGCATCTACCATGAGCAATGTCCCCGCCAGGAGCTGGGGGATGCTCACAAGAATGAAACAGATATTGAATTTGTCTTCAAGGAGCTTACAGTCCAGTAGTGGGGTGGGTGAAGGGAAGAGACAAACATATTTTACAAAAGATGTTTAATGCAATGAAGAAAAGGTGCAGAGTACCAGCAGGAGGAAGACGGGGTGGGGGGATCAATGCAGACCAGGTGTTCAGACTTTTCTGAAGAAGCAACAATGAAGCCCAGATCTGAAACATGAGGAGGTGGGAGCCAGGTAAAGAGGGTGTCTCTTCAGGCAAAAGAAAGGCCGTGAGTCCAGGTCTCAAAGAGGTAAAAACAGTACTTTGCAGAATTTTTTAAAGGGGTGGGGGTCTCCGTTTGGTTTTTCACAATCCTTTCCTGTGTTTGTTTGGGGTTTTTAAATTATTTATTTTTAACATTTTTATTGGAGTATAATTGCTTTACAATGGTGTGTTAGTTTCTGCTTTATAAGAAAGTGAATCAGCTATCTTTCCTGTGTTTTTGAAATTTCTCTAGTGTAATGGCAAAAAACATAGTGAAAACATAGTGAAGGGTCTGTCAGTTCTTTCTTGAATGCCTCCAAAGATGCGCACCTCAGTGCCTTATGCAGCAGCTAGTCACGCTTGTGGACAGCGTTGAGCTGTTTTTTCCCCAAAATACGCCTGCCAGAAGGTTTCATCCGCTGGTCCTAATTCTGCCTTCAAAGACAGCACTGCAGCCTCTCCGGTACTTGGAAATTGTTATTATGCAATTACCCCGCCCCCGACCAAACTCCAAGTACAGGCCAAGTGTGCGCCCCCAGCTCACTTCAGTTCGCTCCTGCTGCATTTAGGGTGTCTTCGTCACGATCTTTCCTGAGAGTGAGTAGACGCCATCAGACTTTGGCTGACATCTGTGGCACAAGTACAGCTTAAGATCACCATAAAAATTTTTTTAGAAGTCTCCTGAGCACGTGACACCATTCATTTGATACATAATTATAAATGCCCGTGAGTGCTATGCCCTGGGGCGGGGCAGCGCACAACAGGATGGACACAGGCCCACCTCGTTTTATTGCTCTTTGCGGATACTGCGTTTTTTACAAATTGAAGGTGGGTGGCAACCCTGTGTTGATCAAGTCTATCGGCACCATTTTCCCAACAGCACTTGCTCACTTCGTGTCTCTGTGTCACATTTTGGTGATTCTCGCGATATTCCAAACTCTTCCATTATTGTTATATTTGTTATGGTGACTTGTGATTGGTGATCTTTGATGTTACTGCTACGTCTCAGTGAAGGCTGAGAGACTGGTTAGCATTTTTTAGCAATAAAATATTTCTTAATTAAGGCATGTACATTGTTTTTTTAGACATAATGCTATTGCATACTTCATGGGCTACGGTATAGTGTAAACATAACTTTTATATGCCCTGGGAAACCCCAAAATTCGTGTGACTCGCTTTATTACAATATTTGCTTTACTGCGGTGGTCTGGAACCAAACCCGCAATGTCTCCAAGGTATGACTGAGTATCACGTATTTGAGAAATAATTATCAGATGCCTGCTACTGGGGACACACTGAGGGGTCCGGCATGGACCAGACAGGCGCAGTCTCTCTCCTAGCGAGTCTCTAAATAAATGTGGAATGAACAAATGCTATGTCTTGTCTTTCATCACTAGAGCTTCCTGGTGGGATAACCATCATTTGCCATGGTGTTTGTATTAATCAAGTCCCCTAACATGTTGGGTTGAGACTTCTTGATCAGCCTAGAAGGCCAAAGAGACCCTGGTTTCTCAACCGTGGCTTGGAAGCTTCATTTAAGCCAGGGGACTTCTGAGAAGACCCTTTCGTAAATAAGAACCCCTATAAATGAACTGGCAGACGAAGCTCATCTTACATGTGGACTAGACATCAGACCAGAGAAAGCAGAGTTGTAGCTTTTGAGACAGGATGGGGTTAAGATAAGCTTTTGAGGAGACAAGACCCGCACTACTGCAGCTCTGGAAGGCCACTGACAGTGACAACAATTTAAATTAAATTAAATTCAGTCGGCTCCAAAAGGAAACATGTGTAATGTTAATTTCATGGGGGTACCAATGTGTAAATCGAACAGATGATGCTTAAATGAGAAAGGCAGAGAAATGACATTTGGTTAAATAATGCATCAGTGGGTAGAATTTGTTAAGACTGTCATAAAAAATATACAAGCACAACTGAAAGTTCAGCAAGCTGTCACCCGGGCCAGGGCCCCTAAGCGTTCTCAGTACAACGTGCTTGAGAGAAGCAGTGGCAGCTTGGGCTGGAGGTGGTCTGGATGAATCGAGGGGACTCTGGCCAACGTCCCTGTTGACTTTTCTCATGTTTTTCAATTGACATATAGTTGATTTACAATGTTGTGTTACTTTCAGGTGTACAGCAAAGTGATTCTGCTATATGTTTATATACACACACATATACATACATATATATATATATTTTTCAGACTATTTTCCCATATAGCTTATTACAAAATATTGAGTATAGCTCCCTATGCTATTCAGTAGGTCCTTCTTATCTATTTTATTTTATTATTTTTTTAGATTTATTTTTTTATTGAAGTATAGTTGATTTACAATGTTGTGCTAATATCTGCTGTACACTCACCTCAAGAAACAAGAAAAATCTCAAATAAACAATCTAACTTTACACCTAAAGCAACTGGAGAAAGAAGAACAAAGAAAACCAAAAGTCAGTAGAAGGAAAGAAATCATAAAGATCAGAGCAGAAATAAATGAACTAGAAACGAAGAAAACAATAGCACAGATCAGTAAGACTAAAAGTTGGTTCTTTGAGAAGATAAACAAAATTGATAAACGTTTAGCTAGACTCATCATGAAAAAAAAGGGAGAGGATGCAACTCAGTAAAATTAGAAATGAAAAAGGAGAAATTACAACTGACACTGCAGAAATACAAAGCATCATAAGAAACTACTACAAGCAACTAGATGACAATAAAATGGACAACCTCGAAGAAATGTACAAATTCTTGGAAAGGTAAAATTTTCCAAGACTGAACCAGGAAGAATTAGAAAATATAAACAGACATATGACAAGTAATGCAATTGAAACTGTGATTAAAAATCTCCCAACAAACAAAAGTCCAGGACCAGATGGCTGCACAGGTGAATTCTATCAAACATTTAGAGAAGAGCTAACACCTATCATCCTCAAACTCTTCCAAAAAATTGCAGAGGGAGGAACACTCCCAAATTTGTTCTACGAGGCCACCACCACCCTGATACCAAAACCAGACAAAGATATCAGACAAAAAATGAAAATTACAGACCAATGTCACTGTTGAACATAGATGCAAAAATCCTCAACAAAATACTAGCAAACAGAGTCCCATAACATATTAAAAGGCTCATACACCATGAACAAGTGGGATTTGTTCCAGGAATGCAAGAATTCTTAAGTATACCCCAATCAATCAATGTGACACAACCATATTAACAAATTAAGGAATAAAAACCATATGATCATCTCAACAGATGCAGAAAAAGCTTCTGACAAAATTCAACACCCATTTATGATTAAAAAAACTCTCTAGAAAATGGGCATAGAGGGAACCTACCTCAACATAATAAAGGCCATATATGACAAGTCCACAGCAAACATCATTCTCAGTGATGTTTTGAGAAAGAATTTCCTCTAAGATCAGGAACAAGACAAGGATGCCCACTCTCGCCACTCTTATTCAACATAGTTTTGGAAGCCCTAGCCATGGAAATCAGAGAAGAAAAAGAAATAAAAGGAATACAAATTGGAAAAGAAAAAGTAAAACTGTCACTCTTTGCAGATGACATGATACTATACATAGAAAATCCTAAAGATGCCGTGAGAAGACTACTACAGCTAATAAATGAATTTGGTAAAGTTGCAGGATACAAAATTAATGTACAGAAATCTCTTGCATTCCTATACGCTAACAACAAAAGATCAGAAAGAGAAATTAAGGAAACAATCCCATTCACCATTGCAACAAAAAGAATAAAATACCTAGGAATAAACCTACCTAAGGAGGCAAAAGACTTGTAGTCAGAAAACTATAAGACACTGATGAAAGAAATCAAAGATGACAACAGATGGGGAGATATACCATGTTCTTAGATTGGAAGAATCAATATTGTGAAAATGATTACACTATCCAAAGCAATCTACAGATTCAAAGCAATCCCTATAGAATTACCAATGGTATTCTTCACAGAATTAGAACAAAAATTTTACAATTTGTATGGAAACACCAAAGACCCCGAATAGCCAAAGCAGTCCTGAAAAAAAAAAAACAGAGCTGGAGGAATCAGACTCCCTGAGTTCAGACTATACTACAAAGCTACAGTAATCAAGACAATATGGTACTGGCACAAAACCAGAAATATAGATCAATGGTACAGGACAGAACTCCCAGAGATAAGCCAAAGCCCCTATGGTCAACTAATCTATGACAAAGGAGGCAAGGATATACAATGGAGAAAAGACAGTCCCTTCAATAAGTGGTGCTGGGAAAACTGGACAGCTACATGTAAAAAAATGAAATTAGAACACTCCCTAACACCATATACAAAAATAAACTCAAAATGGATTAAAGACCTAAATGTAAGACCAGATGCTATAAAACTATTAGAAGAAAACATAGGAATAATAATCTTGGACATAAATCACAGGAAGATCTTTTCTGACCCACATCCTAGAGTAATGGCAATAAAAACAAAAATAAACAAATGGGACCTAGTGAAACTTAAAAGCTTTTGCACAGCAAAGGAAACCATAAAGACAAAAAGACAACCCTTAGAATGGGAAAAAATATTTGCAAATGAATCAATGGACAAAGGATTAATCTCCAAAATATATAAACAGCTCATGCAACTCAATATCAAGAAAACAAACAGCCCAATCAAAAAAATGGGTGGAAGAACTAAATAGACATTTCTCTAAAGAAGACACAGATGGCCAAGAGGCACATGAAAAGATGCTCAACATCTCTAATTATTACAGAAATGCAAATCAAGACTACAATTAGGTATCACTTCACACTGGTCAGAATGGCCATCATTAGAAAATGTACAAACGATAAATGCTGGAGAGGGTATGGAGAAAAAGGAACCCTCTTGCACTGTTGGTGGGAATGTAAATTGATACAGTCACTGTGGAGAACAGTATGGAGGTTTCTTAAAAAACTAAAAATAGAGTTACCATATGATCCAGTAATCCCATTACTGGGCATATACTCAGAGAAAACCATAGTTCAAAAAGACACATGCACCCTAATGTTCACTGCAGCACTATTTACAATAGCCAGGTTATGGAAGCAACCTAAATGCCCATCGACAGACGAATGGATAAAGAAGATGTGGTACATATATACAATGGAATATTACTCAGCCATAAAAAGGAATGAAACTGGGTCATTTGTAGAGACGTGGATGGACCTACAGACTTTCATACAGATGAAGTAAGTCAGAAAGAGAAAAACAAATATTGTATATTAACACATATATGTGGAATCTAGAAAAATGGTACAGATGAACTGGTTTGCAAGGCAGAAACAGAGACACAGATGTAGAGAACAAACGTATGGACACCAAGGGGGGAAAACGGGAGGGTGGGTGGGATGCACTGGGAGATTGGGATTGACATACATACACTAATATGTATAAAATAGATAACTAATAAGAACCGGCTATATAGCAAAAAAAAAAAAAAAAAAAACAACCAAGAAACAATGTCTACATTGAACCTGCCAGAAATAGAATACTGAGAAAAGCTCACATTTTGTTGAGCCCTTACAATATGCCAGGCACAGCGTCAAGTGTGCTTTTTGGTTTTGTTTGTTCTGTTGCACTTTTTCCCCATTGAATCCTCATGAAACACTGTGAGGCAGGTACCATCGGCTAATCTGATTTCAGAGACACTACCCGCTTCTGCTTTAAATGTATTGTGAACCTGTTTCGGGGGACAGGTGAGGGAAAGAAGGTGACTGCTTCTCACGTGGAAGCCTCTGAGCACTAGATCTTGTATTAGTCAGGGCCACACAAGGCTCTGCTGCAGTAATGTGTACGCCCTCAAATCTCAGTGGCTTGACACAACCAATGCTTATTTCTCACTCGTGTGCCATGCTGGCAGCTCCTTCCAGTGCCTATCCTCCAAGGGGTGACTTGAGGACCCACCTTGTTTCCACTGCAACTCCACCATCTCACTCAGAGTCCTCTTGCTGCACAGAGGGGTTAGGGATCAGGGTGGGGTTCACACCCACCCTTAACTGCCAGGGTCAGGAAGTGAACCATCACTTCCACTCACGTCCCTATTAGGGAGACCCAGCCCCAGGACCCCACCCAGAAGCATGGGAGTGGGCAACAGAGAGGAGAACATGGGTCCCTGGGGAGCATTTACAGTTTATGGCACAGAAACACAGTGAGTCATGTTCTAAGCCAACCAGGGGCAATTCTGCCCCCTCTCGGGAACATTTAGCAATTTGTCTGAAGACGTTTTAAGTTATCATGACTGGGGGAGATGGTGCTACTTGGATCTAGTGGGTAGAGGCCAGGGATGCTGCTAAACAGCCTACCATGCACAGGACAGGCCCCAAAAGGGATTCATCAGATTCAAAATATCAAGTGCTGAGGTTGAAAAACTGCTTGAAACCAGTGATTTGCAACAGATTCACTGGGCAGCTTATCAAAAATGCAGATTCCTGGGCTCCTCCCAGGAGCTCACTCTCCTGGCAGCTTTCACAAGGCCCTCTGGTGATCGTGATGATCGCTATTTGTGGACCCCACGCAGGGGAACCTTGCTAGGAAAATGAGACAAGAACACCAAGGGTGAGGGGAAGAAGTGCTGATGGAACGGTGCCGAGACACTCCCCGAACGTGTCAGGGTCAGTGTGAGACAGCTGTGCCAGGGAAAAAAAAGCTGACATTTGTTCAGTGCCTCTCTCCGTCTCTCTCTCGCAAGCCTTGAATTGCAGGGAACATATTCTAAGACTAACCTGTCAGCCAATGACAACTAAATTACTAACCTCGCCTTCTCCCGTGCCCCGTATCCCTGTCAGACATGCAGCCACATTAACAGAGGAATGTTTCCTGGAGATGCATCCCCAGCATCGGGGAAGGTGACCCTTTTGCCGGAAAAGAGCCACGTGGTCACATACTTCAAAGGGGCCAGGGGACTTGGGCTTGGATAGAAATAACCCAAAGGAGGGGGAAGCAAGACCAGAGCAGTAGAGGAAGCAAGACCAGAGCAGTAGAGCAAAGCAGAGTGGCGCAGGCTCCTTGGTAAACCCATTTCTGCTTTTTCCTTACCACTCGTTAGAACTGACTTCCCAGCATCCTCTGCAGTTACATCTGGCTCAATGACTGCACTTTAGCTAATACAGTGCAAGTGTAAGTAACAAGCATGCATTTTAGGCTTGACCCGCGGGTACCTCCCTCTCACTCTCCTCCATGCTTTCCCCCCTCCACTTCTGGATGCAGAAGAGCACGGCAATCTGTGTGTTGAAGCTGGTGGAGCCAGAGGACTGAAGGGGCCCGGGTCCCTGAATCACCAGTTGGAGGGGAACCAATTTCCGGAACATCCATTTTGGATGGCATAGCATTGAGAGACAAGCCTCCTTCATGTTTGAGGCATCATACGTTACCGGGCCTGTTTCTTACAGCAGCAAACGTTGCCCTAAGTAATATACTGACTGCACATTTGGGCTCTGAGAGCAGAAAAGTCTAGGACCAGTGCCTGCTAACAGTGTGATCTGGAGAAGTTACAGGAACCTCTCTGAGCCTAATTTCCTCAGATGTAATGGAAATAATATACTTGGGAGGATTAACCTACATATTTTAATTAGAGGGTGTGACACAGAGTAACCATCTAGTAACTGGTAGCTATTACATATGCGCTCAGCCTTGGCCTGTCAGCAACCAGTCGGGGACATGAACGGAAGGCAAGGCACCGAGCCAGGTACAGGTGCAGCCTGAACTTTCCAAATGCGCTTGAATGAGCAAACACCTTTAGCAGCATCACCTTTTATGAGGATCAAGCATGTGCAGGCCTCATCTGCCCTCCAGGGCAAGATCCACTGTGACTCAGCTAGTTTTCTTTCTCAGTCTATAGAGTGCTCTGTGCAGAAGATTACTCAGTGCATGTCTGTTTGTGACCTGATGCAGGTAAACTACTACAATTTAGAAAACATGGACTTTAATTAATTACTTATACCTGGACAATTTAGTCAACATCCTATCCCAAGTGCTTAGCCCAGGGCCTAGCACAGAGTATACCCTGATTCAGTATTTATAGAATAAATTTGTAGTATCTTTTTCGACACAAGCAGACTTCATTTCTTATTTTACATCCCTCAAAAACCATGGTGCCAGCTCCTGGAATAAGAATGACAAAAGAGAAACTATGCATGTTTATTTATTGAAGAGAGGAAAAGGAGAGGATGTTGGAGAAATGGGGAAGTGACAGGTACATGTTTTTATATCAGATCAAAAAAAGAACATGCACTTTAATACTTTCAAGTCAGGTGGACCTCTCTCTGTGAGCAAATGGTTCAATCTCTTGAAGTCAATGGGTGTGGCAGAAACAGCTAACCACCCATGAAAATCCATTCTCCCCTCTCTTCTGTAGATGGGAAAGTGACTGCCCAGCTGAGACAGCACTTCTGAGCCTCTCGTGCAGCCAGGTGGATGAAGCTCCCCCCCTCTTGGTTTAAGACAGGGCTCAGCAAACTTCTTCTGTAAGGGGCCAGAGAGTAAACATTTTGGACTTTGTGGGTTATACAGTCTCTGCTGCAACTACTCAACTCTGCCCTCGTATGAGAAAGCAGCCCTAGACAACACCTAACCAAACGCATGTGGCTACATTCCAGCAAAACCTGACTTACACGACAGGAGTGGGGGCTATAGTTGAGCAGCCCCGGGTTTAAGAGAAACTCAGCCACCCAAATATAGTCACTCGCCTTCCAGAAAGAGCCATCTGATTAGACATTCTGCCCTGCCTGACCTCACAAGCCACCGATTCTTACGACACACACACGCACACAAACAGATACACGTATTTTTCCAGTTATAACTGGTCTGTGTCCCAGAAATTCTCACCATTTCCTTTCACATCAACTCTTGCCTCACCTTTGACCACACCTCCACGGGCCACATCACTGCCCCGTTCCTTCCCCTTTTGCAGGTTGGACTCCATAATTTGCACGGCCCAGTATAAATGAAAACGCGGGGCCTCTTGTTCAAAAATGATGAAGAATTTCGAGAGAGTGAAATCAGAGCAATAAGTTAAGTGCAGGCCCTTCTGGGCGTGGGCTCTGAGCGACTGTCCAGCTAGCACGTCTGTCCATGAGCCAGCCCTGCTCATTTGTATCACCATCATCCAGCCCCAAAAGTTTTCTAACTTATTGACAAGTAAAGAAACTTTCTACCTTCTTGCTGCCTGAAGGGTTTCGGGAATGGTTTCACACATCACAGGAAGAAGGAGAAGAAGAAGGGAAAAAAAAGAAACCCAATTTTCTTTTAGTATATTACTTGTCAGACAGCGAAATGGGATATAATTACGGTGTGACATTTCCAACAGCAAATATGTTCCAGTGTAAGCAATTAACACCAGTTCTTTTGGCAGGCTTAAAACGATTACTCAGAGACTGTGGTAAGTTACAGTGCCCCATGAATAATAAATAATGTAAAATCCGGCTAAGTTGCACACTGGGACCAACGTTCAGATTTCTTCATGAAAATGGATTGAGTACTGTTAACCCTCTGCCGACTTCATAGGGTGTAAGCAGATCGGATCATGGGTTCTCTGCATTTATCTAAATTACTTATTTACCTTGCTCCTAAGAGCATCTGCTCCCTCCCCCCACCCCCCCAAAATTTGCATGTATTTATTTCAGCTGCTGGAAATCTGCATAAAGCAGTGGGTTTGGAGGTGACCCCTCAGGGGTGGACAGACTGGGGAGCAGATAGCTACACTGAGACCTATCTATCGTCTTTGGGTGTTGTCATGGTTTAATGTCTTTTCAGAAGTCCTATGATTTAGAATGTACACCTGGATGTGTGTCCCCATCCAGTCTTGATGTCACCAAAGAGAGGGCGGCTCCTTCTAACTGTATTTTTGCAGTTTGTAAGCCTTAGCAACCAAAACCAGTGAAAACACCAACAGTTCAAAGGTACACATACTACAGAGAGGTGCTCAAGGCCATGATTATCTGCGAAGGGTTACGGGCAGGGTTTCTCACCATTGGCACTATTGACAATGGCGGCTGGGTAATTCTCTGTTATTGGGGGCCTGTCCTGTGCATTGTAGGATGTTTAGCAGCATCTCTGGACTCTACCCACTAGATGCCAGGAGCACCCTCCATTCGGGTGTGACAATCAAATATGTCCCCAGACATTGCCAAAATGTCCCCTGGGGGAACAGTAGTTTAGACAGAAATGGGTCCTTCCTGGGTGTGGCCTTGAGCCTATAAGTGCCTTTATCTCTCTGAGCCTTGGTTTCCTCTCATGCAAAATGGAAAAGAAGCCTGACTACCTCATAGAAGAATGGAGGATGGTGATGCATGAAGGTGCTTAGCCCAGTGTCCGGCACAAAGTAAGTGGTCAATAAAGAGATGCTACTTATCCAATCACTTCCTTGATAAACAGCTAGTGACCACCATAAAGCCATGATAGGTGCTGAGAACGTAGTGATGCATGAGCCAAGCCATCGTCCCTGTCCCCACTGCGGGAGCTAGAAAAACTAGTGGGCAGCCAGACATGCAAACCAACCACGTCAGGGCAATGGGACACTTGCTGAAAAGGAGGCACAGGCAAGGGGGGCTTAGAGAAAAATGCCCACATCTTGGGGACTCATAGAGATGACACCTGAGTGAAGGAAGAGTTTTCCATGCAGACATGTGTGAGAGAGGGCATTCCAGGCAGAAGAAACTGCACATGCAAAGGCCTGGCGGTATGAGTCGTTCATAACTACCCAGAGCTCAGGATTGTTGGGAGGTGAATTCCACAGTAGAGGTGGGGGAAGGGCTGGAGCAGCAAGAGACAAACAAGACCGGCAGGCAGAAGGCAGGTGATGAAGGACCCTGACATATCAGGGCCAATGAGCTCATAGCAAAGCTCTGTTCAAATCCTGCTCAGCAGGACACAATGCAGTGATTGATCAGTAATGTCTGCTTGGGCCCCGGAGGGAAGAGGAGACCCAAACACACAGTGTTTATTTACTGGTTTTGTGATGGAAGGATCTTCATCAGGCGAGTGATATGAGCAGAAGGACGTTTTTAAAAACTCATTCTGAGGGCTCCCCTGGTGGCACAGTGGTTGAGAGTCCGCCTGCCGATGCAGGGGACACGGGTTCGTTCCCCAGTTCGGGAAGATCCCACATGCCGCGGAGCAGCTGGGCCCGTGAGCCATGGCCGCTGAGCCTGCACGGCCGGAGCCTGTGCTCCGCAACGGGAGAGGCCACAGCAGTGAGAGGCCCGCAAAACAAAAAAAAACTCATTCTGAAAGCCATGCTTTTTGTTATCTTTTTGTTGTTGTTATTGTTGTTTTAATTGGAGAGGCGTAGAGGCAAGAGACAGAGTGGGGGAGTGACAGTAATACCATAAGAGAGAGCTCATAAAGGCCTAATGGGGGGAACACGGTGGGGGAGGAGGAGATGGACACAAGAGATGTTTAGGAGTTTAAACTGAGAGTGACCTCATGGGTTTAAGGGAGTGGAAGTAACAGAGACTCCTGGGCTTCTGGGTAGATCCCAGGGTAGAAACGTCCATTGACTGTAGGATGGTTGGAGCAGGAATCCAGATGAGTGATACGGACCAGGGTCATTGGCTTACACACGGCAGCTGTCATCACCGGGCAATCAATCACCTATAACCACCCTGCTCCCCCAATGCCCGGGAAGGCCCAACTGTAAATGAGGAAGACAGCTCCTTCCACTGGGATTCTCTCCTAATCTAAAGCTATTCCCAATTGACAGGATTAGTGAAGGACGACAGAAGAAAAGTCATTACTAAATAATCCGCTGCACATTTCACAGTCAATGCCACATTCACAAGATCCTTGTAATCCAATTAGGCATTGCAGGAAGCTATATCTTAATTCCTGTCTTCATTGTGACTTGCTGGGTCACAGGCAGACCTTGTTTAACAAAGTGTCACCTAAACACTGGATGGTGCACATGAAATGAGCACAGAACATGGGTGGGGGTGGGGGAGAAGGGGATGGGTGGTAGCTGCTTAAAAGACTTCCTGTTTGAAACGGCCAGTGGGTGACTTAGAATCCTGCTGTCCTCCTTACTGAGGCTTGTAGTCGGGGGAGGCCTCGTCTTCCCTCTTCTCCATCCACTTTGCTCTCCCTGACCTGTGAATGCGATATGCCATCTGTCTGGTGACTTGGAACTCATCTAACAACAGAACTGGTAATAATTTTTCACGGTTGCATTTATCAAGTGCTCATTTCAAACCTGGGACAGTCTGAGGCACTTTACACACATTATTTCCTATTCTCACAAAATCCTCATTCGAAGGCCATACAGGTACCTGGGGCTGGCCTTAGAACTCAAAAGTCAGATCTGTTTGATTTCTAAAGCTGGCACCATGCCCTTCTGAAGTGCGATTCCAGAACCACCACCATGGCCAAGGGCCTCCTGAACTTTAACCGGAGAAACACTAGCAGACCCAGCCAGTCCTGGTCCAACACCCACAGGAGGGCCCAGTGGGGTTACCCGCTTGTGTAATCCCTGCTGTGTGCTCTAAGCTGGATGGTTGAACATGACTGTGGTTAAACCTAGGATCAGAAAGAACATCAGGGGAGGATGACAGCTGATCTCCATCAGACCGTCAGGAATTTAGAAAATGGGGCTCTGCCCCCAGGGTTTTGGCCAGGCACCTGAAACTCCAGCCCATACAGGGGCCACCCAGGTAAGGTCAATGAGGGAAGCAGGCTGGGCAGGAGCTGTGGCAGGTCAGAACGAGCCCGCTCACCCTAACACGGGCAATCACTTGTCTGCGCCAACTGTTTTTGCCATGGGGGATACAGTCCAGTGTTGCTAAAGCTTCTGGTTTTCCAGAAGACTCCAGAAATACTGATTCTTTTTTTTTTTTTTTCTTTTTGCGGTACGCGGGCCTCTCACTGCTGTGGCCTCTCCCGTTGCGGAGCACAGGCTCCGGACGTGCAGACTCAGCGGCCACGGCTCACGGGCCCAGCCGCTCCGCGGCATGTGGGATCTTCCCGGACCGGGGCACGAACCCATGTCCCCAGCATCGGCAGGCGGACTCTCAACCACTGCGCCACCAGGGAAGCCCCAGAAATACTGATTCTTATGTTCCATATCCCAATGTTTAAAATGGTTATTGAGTCAAATTTGTAAAAAATCTGTATGTGAATATACTGGGTTGAGTAGCTGTCTCCTCAAACTTCATATCCACTCGGACTTTATTTAGGGTCTTTGGAGATGTCATTAGCTAAGTTAAGATGAGGTCAGCTGTGAACCCCTCTGCTAAACTCTAGCCCTGTTCCCCCATGTAGGTCAGATGGTCAGCCTCTGGGCTTGGGAAGAGAAAACTCTGCCATGCCAAAACCCTCAGGCCCTGGAGCTGGGTACTGGCTCTTTTAGCCAGCTTTTGTGGGAACTGCCTTTGTCTGAACCATTAAAGGAGCAAAGGCAGTATGAGGCCCCAACTACCAAGACAGACCAGATGTCCCTCAAAATCAACTGGGGCTCCCAGCTACAGACCCTAAGAAGGTGAATCAAACCTTTTTCCTCACTGGTTTTTCTTTTCAAATTTATTTGCTTTTAAGAACTATAAACTCTGGCTGTGGTTTCTTTGTTCTCAGGGCCCCTGGGTAGACAGACAAAGCTTGATGATTTCAGAGCAGATACAGGCCAAGAAACCACGGCATTGAGTGTGCTGAGTCCAGACTAATGATATTTATATACACATCCAAATTTGAAGAGAAAACGTATTTCTTCAGGTCTCAAACCCTGTAATACATATAAAGCAAAAATAAAAACCTGTTGCAAAGAAAAAAAATGATGAGGTCAGCTGGATTAGCTGACCTAAATCCAATGGCTGGTGTCCTCATAAGAATGCCAGGTGAAGGCACACAGGAAAGACAGCCCCGTTAGGAGGCAGAGATGGAGTGGTGCGTCCACAAGCCGAGGGATGCGAGGGTGGCCAGCAACCACCAGCGGCCAGGAGAGAGGCATGGATTCTCCCTCTGACCCCTCCCAGAAGGAACTGACCCGGAACCAACCCTGCTGACAACCTGATTTTGGACTTCTGACCTCCAGGACTGCCATTCTTTAGAATGAACCAATAAATTCATGTTGTTTTAAGCCACCGAATTAGGAAACGAATACAGTGGGCTAAACCAAAGATGTCTGTGAGTCTGTGAGATGCAAGTGCGCACCGCCCCTCTTTTGGTGAAAGGATCACGTCCTTGAACCTTTCTCTGCCTATCCCCTCTTCTGGATCTTCATCAACCCACTTCCTCCTTGACTCCCTCTCCACCATGCCCTCCTCCGTCCTTCTCTGGACCAGGTCAGATTTTCCCATCTTAATGGCATTTTCTGCTATTGGCTGCTCTAGTCCTTCCGTGGACCAGAGCATACTGTGCCCTCAGCTGGAAGTGATTTTGTCTCCCATTATGTCAACGTGTGGAGACATTTTTGATGATCACAACTGGGGGAGGGGGTCCGACTGGCATCTAGTGGGTCAAGGCCAAAGCGCATCCAACGTGTATACTGTAGCCCTGCCCAAAAAGAAGGATTCAGCCCCAAATGTCAATAGTGCCACAGCTGAGAAACCCTGAGCCCACTTAACCCCACTTTGATGCTCTTGACTATCTATCTCATGATCTGTGTTTCTCAAGGAACCCTAATCTTGACCATATGCTCAGGGCGTAAAGGTTCCTGCATTGCTTCTGGGAGATTCCCAATGTGTGTTTACACTTGGAAGGCTCTGACAAGTTCTGCAGCCAAACTGGCTTCCTTTCTTTGAGCTACCATTTCCTACAGGTATTTGACTACAGAAGCCCTTTGACTGGGCAATAGCCACTAACATTCTTCTGAAAGAATCTACAGTCTCTAACACTTATTGGGCACTTACTATGTGCCAGCAGCACCCTAATCCCTTCACATGTACTCTGAGGCCTTTGTCCCCTTCAGGTATTGGTGTACGGCCGGCAGTGAGATGCAGGGGTTGAGTGCAGGCTCTGAAGTCAGGCAGTTGGCTTGGAATCTGGAGTCACACTAATGAGCTGTGAGAAGGTAAGTCCCCTCATTTCTCTAAGCCTCAATTTCCTCATCTTTTTTTTTTTTTTTTTTGGTGGTACGTGGGCCTCTCACGTTGCAGAGCACAGGCTCCGGACGCGCAGGCTCAGCAGCCATGGCTCACGGGCCCAGCCGCCCCGCGGCATGTGGGATCTTCCCGGACCGGGGCACGAACCCGTGTCCCCTGCATCGGCAGGCGGACTCTCAACCACTGCGCCACCAGGGAAGCCCCAAGGACTTTATTTTAAGCTCTCAGTAATGTTGGCTATTGATTCACTGAGGATAGTGAAGATGGTGGTGGTGACGGTGGTGGTGATATGATGGAGGTGATGATGATGGTGTTGGCGATGGTGTTGGCAATGGTGTTGGTGATGGTGCTGGTGGCGATGGAGATCATATGATGGTGATGGTTAGTGGCTGATGATGGTGTTGGATGGTGATGGTGTTGGCAACAGTGGTGGCAATGATGGTGATGGTGGTAGTGTTCTCTCTCTGCCTGGACTGTCCTTCCTCTTCTCTCCTGAACTGGTGAAATTATATCCACACCTAGCGATTTAGCTCAAAGACTATGACACTTTCACCGATGGCCTCCTTTGGGCATAATTCTTCCCCACTTGTGTTCTGTAGCATTTTGTTAATGCCTCCACCATACTTGCCGTATGATCTCAGGATTCCTGTACCTACTTGTCTCCCCTGCCCTACAGGGCACCCCTCCCCTCATCTGGCCCATGCAAAGAATGGTCATTTAGTAAACACATGCTAACAATGAATGGGGTGGATTACTACGGCACCTAAATGGTCCAATTTGTTTCTCTCAACCCAAAGAAACAATGAGAACAAAAACAACTCAGGGGAAACTTGCATCCCTGCCTGCTTGAAGGAGACGCCCCCCCCGCCCCCCCCGCAAGGCAAGCCCATCCCCAGCTTCAAATCACTCTGAGAGTCGGGGCAGCCCCAGAAGACAAGCTTCCTTACAGGGTGGAGCCTGACCATCCTTCTTGTGAACAGTGAGTGATGGGTGCTGGGGCTGAGCCCCGCAGAAAGAGGGGCTGGAAAAGAAGCAGCCCGGCTCCCTGCTGCCAGCCTGTGTCAGAGGTTTCTCACTGCCCGGAGACAAGCAAGGGTCCTCCAAGCAGAAACTGAAGTAGGACGAAGTGTGCAGGAGGCTTTTAGGGCACCTAGTGGCCTGCAGAGAGGTCTTCCTTCACAGCAGAGCTTGCAGGCTGGCAGCCCCTGGGCCTGCCCCATCTGCAGACAGGTTTTGTTGGGCTCACACTCTGTTTTAAATTAAAATAATTGTCAGTTAAATCAAGAGATTTTGGACAGAAAGTCAGATTTCTTATTTTCAAAAAAATTAGAAGAGTGAGCAAGCCTGAGCCTGTAATCCACAAGGCAAGATCGTGTGGGGCTTTAGATGGACCTGTGCTATTATTCAGTCAGTCACATCCCCGCCTGCCTGCTCCAGGCATCCACGTCCTGCCTGGCCCCTCAGGGTATTTTGTGACCCTTGCATTAAACAACACAGATGTATGAAAATGCTCACTTCATACTGGTTCAGAGCATGCACTTGGGAGGACAGGAGACTTGCCTTCCTCTCCTGGTTCTGCCTCAGGCTGGCTTGGTGACCTCGGGCAAGGTGCTCACTCTCTCTAAATGCTAAATTTCTTCCTGGGTAAAAAGCAAGAATGCCATGACACTGGTTCCTCCATACTGAAGACTTCAACAAGACAATACACAGGAAATGCAAAGCATTCATCTACATAATGGAACCACAGTGCGGGAGTCCTGTTATCACCCCCAGCTTGCAGAGGAGAAATTTGGGATTAGAGGAATGATGTAATTTGCCCAGGAATTCCTAGTTTGTGAGTGACGGGGTCTGGGTTCAAATGCAGAAGGCCTGCCTCTTGCATTCAAGTTCATCATCACTGCTACTCTAGGGGCTACACTTCTGAGGCTGCCTGCATGCAGTGGCAAAATCACCGCTCCAGTTTTGCTATAAGCAATCTCTGTGCATATCTCTATCCCTGTATAGCCTAACTGCTCAGCTGCGCCCTTGCCTCTCCCCTTAGTCCGTGAGCAATTCGAGATCTTGTGATACTGATGTCTGCAAGGCCAGGGTTGGGCCCTCCGCCATACCCTATCACCTGTTTGCCTAATGAATAATGAATAAATGAACCTAATGAATAAATAAGCACATGAGAAATCAATCAAATCCACTATGGGGTATGGAGTAGATAAAAACAACAAAAAATTAAATAAGCTCACTGATTACCTTTTTTTAAAAATATTTCTGCAACCTCTATTGGATCATTGTAGATTACACAGCAGTACTCCAAGCGTCCTCCACCTGAGAACCCAGCAAGCTGAGCTATGTGATAAATACGAAGAAAGTAAACTATCTTCTCCCCTCCCCAGCTCAAAGGCTCCATTCCACCATGAACAAAATGAACCCAGTGCTCTTTGGTGAGGATCCACAGTAAATGATTACTTAGCCCACAGAGAAATGTCTGTCTGCAAGACTGTGTTAGTGATTATCCTATCATAATAAAATAGATTATGCTCTAGTAACTAATATGACCATAATGGTTTGCTGGCAGTTTAATCAACGCATTCCTCAACTGCAATTGAGCAAAAATAGGTAATAGAGTATCATTTGATTCACATTTTAATTAATTTGATGCCATTTGTCTTCTGGTTGTTTTAATGATCTCTCATTATGAGAAAATGGGGAAACTCCCTAAAAAAAAAAATAGAGTCACAATGCTCCATTTTAGTCATTGTTCTGTTTTAGTGTGGAAAAACAGCTCACTCCAATTCAGTTTGGGAACGAAGGTTCCTGATGCCAAATTAAATGAAGTTCTGGATTTCAGAAAGAAAAACTCCCTGATCCCAGACGCATCAAAGCCATTCGAATCACACATAAGATGAAGTGTGTTGAAAGTGGCCTAGAGTTGGTAGAATCAAGCCTCCAACACCATCATGATGCTGGTTTTTTTGAGGACCTACTATGTGCTACGCATAGTGCACAGCGCTCTTCCTAGGCCTCCCAC
Organism: Globicephala melas; assembly: GCF_963455315.2. Lineage (NCBI taxonomy): Eukaryota > Metazoa > Chordata > Mammalia > Artiodactyla > Delphinidae > Globicephala > Globicephala melas. The sequence continues at coordinate 24,115,027 of NC_083328.1, forward strand.
CGAATCTGCAAAGGGAGGTACCAGTATCCTCATTTACGAAGGGATCAGAGAGGTGAGTGGCCTATTGAAGGTCATAGAGCTAGAAAGCGGTGGCAGCAGGATCTGAACTCTTATACACATGAGAGGGATTGTTTATTTCTCAGTCCCCAAAGATGCGCTGACTCAGGGCAGGAATTATGCATTTGAGATATTGAGTGGGGAATTACAACAAATGCCTTCAGAGTAGTTCCTTTAAGGATTGTGTCTCTCTTGATCATGGGGCTTTCAGGCTGGAAACACGTTTGCCTAGTGCCTGCATCTATTTACAGAAAATCTGATGTGTTGATAAAGTGGCACCTCGAGCATCCTTCAAGAAACAGCCAGTTCCTAGGTGCTATCATCCTTATATTTTTAACCATGTACTTTATACTTGATTATTTTATCCAAGACTGTATTGATGGGGAGAAGGAAGGACCAAAGTCATTAAGAGGTGGGGGAGATTCAGTGGAAACTGGGGGGCTCACTGGCTGATGGGATGGTTTCATTTCTCCTCACCATGGAAATTCTGGAGCCTTGTCCCCACTTATCCACTGTGCTGGAATTGGTCCCCTGGCATCCTGCCAACTACTGTTGTCAGGGGTCAGGTGGGTAACCTGATGAATGAGGAGGGCCCGGGGCGGGGGCGGGAACCAGACTGCGTGGTGGGGACTGCAGGAGAGAGAATCTGTGTCCCAGCAGAAGAGGTTACTTCTCAGAAACAGATAAATGTTGCAACATGGGGCATCGCAGGCTTGGGGCTGCCAGCTCTTCCCATTAATTTCAAGGGAATCTGGAAATTTGGAAATTTAAATGAAGATCTCCAATTTTTAATTATTAGCAACTGATTCAGAAAATTTAACATCTCATCCAGACCTGCCAGTCGACGAGCCCTAGCCCCAAGGCTAAGAGTGACAGTCAGAGGGTGTTAGGGTTTAAATCCTCTCTTTTGTTTACTAGCCTAAATGGCTATCAGGAAGCAAAGAAGACACTGGGTTGTTAGTTAGAGTGAATGACTGAAAAAGAGAATACCAGACGGCTGGATTTGGTGGAGGGTTTGGGGTGCCAGAGGGACCTCTGGGAGGCGATGTCTACTCTTTCAGTTTCCTGGGCTGCCCTACCAAAGTACCACAAACCAGGGGCCTTAAACAACAAACTGTCTCAGAGCTCTGGAGGCTGGAAGTGGAGATCCTGAGGGCTGTGAGGGAGATTCTGTCCCATGCCTCTCTCCTAGCTTCTGGTGGTTTATTGGCAACCCTTGGCATTCCTTGGATTGTAGATATATAACCAGCATCTCCACTTTTATATTTCATGGCATTCTCCCTGTTTATCTCTATGTCCAAGTTTCCCCCTCTTATAAGGACACCAGTCAGATTAAGGGCCCACGCTAATGACCTTATCTTAACTTGATCATCTGCAAAGATCCTACTTCCAAATAAGGTCACATTCACAGGTACTGGTGGTTAGGACCTCAACATCTTTTGGGGGAAATGATGCAACCCATAATATCTACCTAGCAATTGAGTGTAGGATTCTGTAACTCTGGGAAGAGCCCTGATTTGGGACTCACCAGGATTGACTGTTCACTGTTCATGAAGATGGAGAACAACCTTCAGGTGAATCTCATTCAGGGATTTAAAAAATTAAAGATCCAATTATGTGTAATAACACTGCTTGGTAATAAAGCTTTGGTGCTTCTCAAACTTTAATGTCCAGAAGTGGAAATAATGGCAATCAATGAGCATTACTATTATTATTTTCCTTATTATAATTACTATTATTTGAAAGGGTTCCAGAGTCAGATCTGTATTTTCCAGTATTTTCTTTCCCAGTCTCGCTTTGGAAAGAAGCTCAAAGAAATGGAGGAGAAATTATTCATCTTTTTTCCAGATGGAATTTTCTCACCCCACAAGCTGGTGTGCCCTCCCCTCGCCTGCCGGGCATAGCACTGTGTCTTGGTTGAAGATACCAGTGGTGTTCAAGGTTTAAGATCAATGCCCTTTTTCCTGACAGGCGGTGAGTTCGTTTGTCAGAACCTTTCTCATGGTTTCAGGAAGTGCACATGTAATTAACCAGAGCCCGTTGGGTTTCAGATGAGCTGCGAAGTATGCCTGTGGCAAAAGGTCTCTTCCTTCCTGAGAGAGGCAGTGCAGTGGTGTAATTAGAATCCGGAGACCGTAATCATCAGCATTTCTTACCAGCATTTTAAAATGATGATACCATATTCATCTGGGCCCAGTTCTGCTCCCTGTGAGACCACAGTGGTGTCGATGATGTGTGTCGTCTGCTGGCAAAATTCAGGGCCTCCTCTGGTGCCACTTAGGTGAATACTGGGGGTTTAGGCCATTCAGGACAAGTTAGCTGATAGAGAGCCCAGGTAAAAGGCAGCAGCAGGCTGGTAAGTCTTTATCCTATTTCCAAGTCAGTATTAAAACACTCCAGGTGAGAGGCCAGCTCCAAACTCCTCTGAAAGTCATTATTCATCCATTAGTCATTCCACAAACATCTGCTGAGCATCTGTTATGTGTCAGGCATCCTGCCTTCTGCAGCATCTCTCCAGTGAGTGTAGGTGTATCTGGGACATAGGGTGGAGGCTTTTTTTATAATGAGCTAGAATCAGAGCATTTTTCCTCTGACTTTTCCATCCATCCACCCCATCCCTGAAAATCAATTGAAACCCTGCCAAAAGGTTTTAGTCACACCTTGTTACATTTTTAACTTATTCCCGTCAATCTGTTTTGAAGGCTATGGCAAATCTGTAAAATGTTGGAATATACACAGGACATAGCAAGCGGGAGCTTTTATCTTAGAACAAGGGTCAGCAAACTTTTTCCGTAAAGGGACAGACTGTAAACAGGCTTTGGGAGCCATTCAGCCTCTGCTGTAACTACTCCATTCTGTGCTTGAGTCTGGGAACCAGCCACAGGCAGTACATGTGTGAATGGGTGCAGCCGTGGCTTTACAGAAGCAGGCTGCCAGCCCATGTGGACCAAGGACTCCTGTCTTTGAGAAATCAGGTGTGGTTTTTGTGATGCTGTTGGATCCCACCAAAGAAAAATTCTCAATTCCTCTTCACGGCCTACAAGGCCCCGCCCAATCAGACTCTACCCTACTCTTTGTCTTCATGGCCCAGCGGACCCCCCCCATTCCTTACTGATCCTCAGTCACCCATTCCTCCCGTCTCTTCTTGGTCCTGCCAAGTGCTTGGCTACTTCAGGATTTTGCACAGCTGTTCTTCCTGTTTCAAAAGGTCCACCCGAACTGGACTCCAGTTTAGTTCAGAATCTAGGAAATTTTTCCCACTTCCATCGGCTTTTGCAAAATAGCCAAGGAGTTTACATTCTCTTGTTTACCTTCACAACAGTGATGTGGGTGCAGTCATCAGCTTCATTTTCCAGACATGGTAAACGGTAAATTCTCCATTTCAGCTGGTTTTTACCAACACCAGCCCGTCACTCTAATGAACAATCCAGGCGTCTCCTTTGATTCCTCTCCATCCTTCGTCTCTACAGCCAACTGACAAGTTCTATCAAATCTGCCTCCTGAATTGTTCTCAGATCCAACCTCTCCTCTTTCTTAATTGAACCCATCGTCATTTCTCGCCTGGACTAGCTCCGAAACATGTTTATTGGACTCTCTGCCTGCAGATTTCGATTTCTCTAATCCATCCATCCACTTATTCATCCATCTGTCTGTCCATCCATTCATCTAATCCACTCATCTTTTCATCTATCCATTCATACATCCACCCATCTTCTGGTCTGTCAACACATCCATCCATCCATCCACTCATCCATCCTTCCTGGGTACCTATTTTGTGCCAGATGGGGTAAGTAGTGAATAAAAAGGTAGGACCGACCTTCCTGGATATTTGAGTCTAATTAGGAAAAAGATGCTAAAGAAACAACCACAAAAATATATGTATGTGACAAGCCAGAATAAATGTTATAAAAGAAAAGTAAAGGTTCCCTTGAGAAAGCATAACTTGATTTAAACTCAGGTCCAAGGAATGATGGGAGCTTGTCAGGAGAGACACGAGAACAGGAGTCTGGACAGGGAGATCAGCACGTGGGCTAGGCTTAGTCTGAAGTCTGCTTTCTCTAGGGGCTGCAGGATGCTGGCGGGCCCTGGCACCGTGAGCCATGGGGGAAGGAGGGGTGAGAATGATGGGAGATGAAGCTGGAGAGAGAGGTGGGGCTCCGAAGGGTGCCGTAAGGAGGCAGATTTGCCCTAGTGCCACGGGCAGCCTTTGGCAGGTTTTCGGCAGACAAGGAGCAATGTCCACAGTATACCTTAAGAAGAACGCTCTGGATGCAGACTGGAGAATCACTTGGCAGCAGGGTAAGGGGGGTTGCGGCGGAGCAGATGTGAGAAGATGAGTTAGGGACATATTGGCCCCACCCACACGAGAGATGTTGGCAACTCGTCCAGGAGACAGAGAGACAGGGACCAGGGAGTGATATTCGGGAGGCAGAAAGGAAAGTTTTCAGTGCTGGGTGAGATGTGAAAATAAAAACTGACTTTTTACATCTCTTCAGAAGCAAGCCTGAGCCAGCCTCAGTACCTGAGCTCCTCAGAAGGGAATACTAATCCAAGTGAGGACGGCAGAAATAGGACAGTTACTACTGTACGAGCACCTGCTCTGTACGTGCCAGGTCCTGTGTTACGTGCTTCATACGCATCACCTCATTTAACGGAACCTATGCGTTAGATACTATCTTTAGTCCCACTTTACAGATGGGAAAAATGAGGCACAGAGAGGTTTGAACAGCACACCCAAGGTTCCATAGCTAGCCCTGGAGAACCAGGCTTCACCTCCAGAAGCCCAAGGATCAGAACCCCCGTGTCCTTGTCCAGCAGCTCAGTAGTCCCATTTCTGCAATTCTCAATTTCGCAAGGATCCTGCCCAGGGTAATTCAAATCAGGAAACCCCAGTGCCGACAACCCCCTGGAGAGGAGGCTTATAGGATTCCAGCTGCATAAATAAAGTTTGGAGGCGGAGCTCCACTGATCTGCTGGAGTCTTCACTGTTCTGCAAATGCATTATTAATCAGCCACTGGGGTCCTCCCCATAGAGCCTTTTAAATTACAGTTAAATTCCTTGATAGCGTTCCATGCCCCTTCACAGTGCATTTCCTGTGTTCACAGCAATAAACGGGGAGGCGGGAGGCCTGGATAACCAGGGTGATTGCCCCTTGAGGTCTAGGCTGAGAAAGCGATGGCAACAGCACCTCTAAATTCTCTGGGTCCCCAGCTGCAATGTTAATAAAGTCTTGAAACAAACAACACTGTCAAGCCAGCATCCAGGGCCCAGATGGCTGGCCTGGCTGCTGTGGCTTCGCTGGGCCTCCAGGTCACCTTGTCAGGGTCCTGCCCCCTGGGGCTTTCAGTATAATCAGGGGGAGCGGAGGCTGCACCTAGGTTGGGACCTATGGGCCACCAGTGGGGGCTTGCTGCTTCCCTGGGAGGCTCGTTACAAGTTCCAGGTGATGACATGGGGGACTCCCTTGGGCGTATGGTTGGGGAAGAGGCAAGGAAGTATCCTGTCTTCTGCAACTCTTTTCCCAACCCACAACAGCTGAGAGGTTACAGCAGTCAGCTCATTATGAAGTTGGGGTCAGCAAACTATGGCCCTCGGGCCAAATCCAGCCTGTCTGTTGTGTAAATAACGTTTTATTGGTCACAGCCATGCCTATTCACCTCCATCCTGTTTGCACATTGAGCTGAGTAGTTAAGACAAAGACTTATATAATACGCTGTAAAAGACTAACTGGCCTTTTATGGAAAGTTTGCTCCTGTCATAGAGCATGCCACTGTTCCTACTCAAAACCCACCAAGGGCGCCCTACTCTCCTAGGGAAATGCCTTACCCAGACTTCCAGAACCTTCTAACTGGGCCCCAGTCTAATGTCCCACACCTTCTCCGTCATTCGTCTGTATGTGTAGACCAATCACCCAGCCTCACTCGGTCTTAGGATCCTCGTCTATAAAATGAAGACAACGAAGCTGACCTCACTGAGGCCGAGGGAGGCTCACATGAGGCGATACATGTCTGTAGAAGAACTAACTTTACTTTTAATTGTGGTAAAACACACAGAGCATAAAGTTTACCATCTCAACCATTTGTAAGCTTTTAAGTTTAAGTGCAGTTCGGTAGCGTTAAGTACGTTCACATTGTTGTACAACCAGTCTCTAGAACTCTGTTATCTTGCAAAAGAGAAACTCTACCCATTAAACGGCAATTCTCCATTCCTCCTCCCCCAGCCCCTGGCAACCAACCACCCTTCTACTTTCTGTGTCTATAAACTTGACCTTTCTGGAGGCCTCACATAAGTGGAATCACACAGTATTTGCCTTTTTTACACCTGTCGGATTTCATTTAGCGTAATGTCTGCCAGGTTGATCCGTGTTGCAGCATGTGCTAGAATTTCCTTCTCTTTTAAGACTGAATGATATTCCATTGTATGGACAGACCAACTTTTGTTTATCCGTTCATCTGTCGGTGGACACTTGGGCTGCTTCCACCTTTCGGCTCTTGTGATTAACGCGTCTATGAACATGGGTGTTTAGATATCTCTCTGAGACCCTGCTTTCAATTCTTTTAGGTATAGACCCAGAAGAGGAGAGCTAACTTTTATCAAGCACTTCCTAGGGCCAGCCTCTGCATGAACACTCCACACAGATCACCTCACTCAGTGCTCAAACAACCCTACAAGGTTAGACTATTATTATCACGAGAGAGACCACAGAACTTTATTGCCCACACTGGGTAATTCTAGAGAGGGAAAGGGGGCACTATTAATAATTGTACTGGGACAACAGGCACAAATCGAGACTGGGATAAACTGGAATGCCAGTCATCATCCCCATTTTACAGATGAAAAATGAGGGACAGAGAGGTGAAGTTATTTTTTCAAGGTCACACAGCTGGTGAGTGGCATAGCCAGAATTCAAACCCAGGCCAACTGACTAAAGCTTTCATTGTGAAGCACAATTCCACGTACATAGCACGCAGCCTGGCAACAGCTGGTAATCAATACATGGTATCTAATTGTTATTGGCTCTTCAGACTGGGGAGATGAGCCTTCAGGGGGAAAGGAGCCAGCTAAGGGCTCAGAAAGGTGGTGGTGGGGGGGTGAGGTTGGAGGTATTCCATGGCCAGGAACCAGGCTGGGGATGCGACACAGCCATGCTGAATGTGAGCTAGGCACGTGGAGGAGATGAAGGCCCCCGGAGGGAGGCAGATGGCCCCGTCTCAGACACACCATCCCGGTAGGACCACAGGCGGGTTTCTCAACCAAGGCACTATTGACATTTTGGGACGGAAAAGTATTGTGTGGCTGTTCTGTGTACTGTAGGACATTTGTCAGCATCCCTGGTCTCTACCCACTAGTTGCAAATAGCACCCTGCCCCTCCATCAGGTTGTGACAGCCAAATACATTTCCAGGTGTGGCCCGATGTCCCTTGGGGGGCACAACTGCCCCATTCAGAACCAATGACCTGGAGAACGGGCAGAACTAGAGGGGATGAATCATTCTTCCAGGTCAGTAGTTCTCAAAGTGTGGTTCTGGAGCAGCAACTGCAGCATCTGTTAGAAATGTAATTTCTTGGGTCCCGCGCTAGACCTGGACCAGCATCTCTGGGGGCAGGCCCAGGTGCCCACATATTCAGGAGTTCAATGTTCAAACTACTGTCCTGGGTCATGGAGGAGACTTGCTAGGATCTCAGAAGGTTGGGATGCAGAGCCATTACTAATTTGAAACCTGACCAGGGCTCCTGGGAAGAAAGCAGATCCCTTTAGGAGGAGGAGGATGTTCTGGAAGCTTCCAACATCCTGTGTATGACTAACACAGGATAGAACAGGCTGCCATAATTGCTACAGCATGTTTGCAGGATAGTGTGATGGTATTTACTGAAATTTAAAACAGACAAGCCTTTGGACCCACCAATTCCATTTCTCAGATGCTCCGAGCAGCCAGTCTCAACTCAGGGTCCCCAAGAGAATTAAGCTCTAATGTCCTGAGGCACCCACCATAAGCAGCAATTAGCTTTTCTCTGATGCACCTAGAATGGTAGAGGTTATGCACCATCTTTGGGAGAGTTGAGAAAAGAGCCACCCAACATACGAAAACCTGGCAACAACCTTAAATGTCCACCAATAGGGGAATGGCTAGTTAAGCTGTGGTGAGGCCATACGCCAGAGTAACAGTCAGCCATGACAAAGAGTTATATAGGCAATAAAAGAGACTGGGTAAATAAACATTATACTGGGAAACAGAAAAGAAGGATTACACAGTTCTCCATCTCCTGACAGGGATACAGGTCTCAGACGTAGATACACGCCCAGATGAAAAGAAGCAAGTTCCAGAACCAGATATCAATTTCACATGATTTTTGAATTTTCCCATGCCCCAAACCAGATTTGATATTTTTGTAAGTTCCAGATTTATACATCAGTTTCTTATTATTTATAAACCCTCTGTTCCAAAACAAACTCTATTTTTGCAAGTGCTGGTTTTAAAGATCTAAACAAAACCAAGAATGTGCTTGCAGTCGTTACCTCTCCGAGGGGACTGGCCAAGTTTTTAAAGATTTTCCAGTTATCTGCTGCGTTTTCCAGTTTTTTGAAATAATGAGAATGCATATGGTCCCACTTGAATAAAGGTATTATAACAAGCATGCTTTCTGTATTATTTGAGCAAGTTTTAAAAATTAAAAAAAAAAAAATTCTGCTTCCCTTCCCGCTGCCCTGTCTTCTCCCCATCCTTTCACTTTGGCCGCTGGAAACACCACCAGGGCCAGGCTCCTGGCAGCATCCCAGTTACTCAGACGAGGCGTCTCGCTCAAACGGTGCCACGCTTTGAGGTGAGCTATTAATTTGCACTTTGTGCCTCATCCTCAATTCTGATTTAGGGCAACATAAACCCCCCTCAAAATTCCGAGAAGTAAATTAATTTACTAATTTCGCCATTAAGAGTTTCTCAAAGCGAGCCCTATTTCAACTGTCCTCTAATCAATCACCATTTCCCATGTTTATCTCCTACTCAATTTTTACCACAGGGTTCTCCATACATCAATTTGCCTAATGCTCTTCCTACATATGTTTTAAATTACTTTATCATTGTATAAATTTCACAGCCATTAAAAGGCTCTAGTACCAGAATGGCTGACATGGTGTTAAAAATTGGATTCAATTCCATGGGGTAATAAATTGTGACCTAAATCCAATCTCTCATGGGTGACTGAGGGATACAATGAAAAATGATTGCTTTGTCATTTTTACACTAACACAAATATACCATGGAAACTAGAAACTGGCAGAAAAATGGGAGGCCACCGCCACTGGCAATTTCTCACCCAACGCAGCTTTGCAGGTGAGACCTGAGGTCTTTCACAGGATCAGCCCCCCTCCGGCACCAGGTAGGTCACCTGACTGCGTGGTTCTCTTTGCGACAGACAGACAGAGCTTGAGGAGGAAAACTGCAGCTAAAAGGCAGCCGCTGCTAGAGGGATAGAAGCACGGTGGTTCAGCATTTCGCCGCTGGCACCAAAGCCTCTGAGCTCAGAGCCTGGCTCTGTCACTGAGCAAATGTGTGATTTTAGGCAAGTGTCCTCCCTCTCTGTGCGTCAGTTTCCTGGACTACAGAGTTGTCAGAAGAATGAATGACCTAATATGGCTAAAACGCTTAAGATAGTCCCTGGCACTTAGCAATCCCTAGGTCAAGGTTAAGCATTATTATCTAAGCACAGGTTCTTGTACGGAGACCTCGGCGCCCTGCTCTTTCTGGTTGCAGGGAAGGAGAGTAATGAACAGCTAGAGATAGGTGTTACCATTGCCTCTGCATTTCCCTTTATCTTTGGAGAAAGTGGATTACTCATTCGACACATTCCGATGGCAGGTTTACTAAAGGCTCCACAGAGCAGAGAGGCTGAGATGTGGGTTTTGAAGTCAGGCAGAGAGAACTGAGTCTGAAAGGTCTCCCACTTGCAAGTGTGACCCCGGGCAAGCTACTCGACCTCCCCAAGCCTCAGTTTCCCCACCTGTAACATGGGGTTAGCAAACAGCAGGGGCTGGAGATATGACCTGGAACACAGATGAGATTGGCCTCGTGGCTAAATGGGGGCTGCAGATGACCCTGGCAACTCCAGGATAATGTGATGTGTGCTCCACTGGTGAGCGGGTAAGGTGATTTGGGGGTACACAGTCTGAGAACCTCATGGAGAGGTAGGGAGAGAGTCCCAGAAGACTTCCAGAAGGAAGTGATGTTGAAAGAAATTCTTAACGCTTAATTGACAAATAATTTGAGAGAGGAGAAAAAGCAAGCTGGTTTTATTGATTTGTGCAAAAAGGAGGGACTAGCTCAGACTGACTGTCATCCACCAGCCGCCTCAAGGGCCACGCCCGGGCTCTCCTTCCGCACCAGGGCTCTGATTTCCAAGCCCTGGGCGGCTGACACAGAAGCAGCTGCACCCAAAGGAAGGAACGGCTCAGAGCACAAGAAACTGTCCTAGTGACTACCTAGTCCCAGGGCAGGTTCTGGGCGAGACACTCACGGAAGCTGAGGAAAGCATCCTAAACTGCCCGGCTGCGTAAGCGGGTCCACTGTGCCCACCCTGGAGGCTGGCTTCCGAACCGCAATAATCTAATGCTGACTTGTAACAGGTGCTTGTAAATATTCGCTGACTGAACAGAGGGCAAATTTTAAATATTCTCAAACACGGTATTTCATACAGCAACCCGAGGAGGCAGGAGAGGCATCCAACAACCCATTTTACAGGTAAGAAGTGAGGCTCAGAGAAAACAAGTGCCTTGTCTGAGGGTCTGGCAGCTCACTCAGTGGTAGAGGGGCCGCCAGGCTTTCCTGGGGAGACTGGTTCAGAGCCTTCCCCTAAGCCTGCACTAGCTCAGTGCCAGTGGAACACCCCCGGGCACACTGCCTGCTTGAGTCTGTCTCACCGCTGGAGGCACTGAGGATTCCCCTCTGTGCCCTGGATGTCCTGGAAAACAAAGGTGCCACAGGAGGTGAGGCCCCCAGGAGCTGGCAGCCCGCGTTCAGGCTGGGGTGGAGGTGGGGGTCAGGGCCCAAAGGTGGAAGGAGCACGGTTCTCTGGAGGGGATGTGGGACCCGTCCCCGGTCCCGGACTGCCAGAGCCTTGCCTGTCTTTCGGGCTGGTCTTCCCTTGGCTCTCCGGTGATTTCGGTTTGGTCCCTACAGATGCCTCTGCTCCATTCTCCTCACTCAAGACAAAGACATAGATCATCTAGACCCAGTGATTTGGGGAATTAAAATCCGGCTGGGAAGACGACAGACCAACCCTCCTGCTCATAGTCAGAGTTCCCCAGGTGGTCTTGTTAGTTCTTCAACCTCCTTACGCCTCCTACTGCCTCAGAGCCTTTGCACACGATGGACCCTTGTCCTGGAAGACTCCCCCTCCTGCTCTTTCCCTAGGTAATTCCTCCCACTCTTCATCTCTCAGTCCCACTAAAATTCAACCACATGTCTCTGCAGAATCGGTGGTGCGGTTGCAATTCTGCACTTATTTTTGTGCTCACTGGATTCGTGTGTCTCCCCTCCCACGTTTAACAGGCTGGAAGCTCCATAAGGACAGGGATTCTGTCTGTTTTCCTCCCAAACAGATCCCGCAAACCTAGTGCCCCGCATAGACAGAGGACGCTCGGTGGGTAACTGCTGAATGAGTGAATGTTGAAGGGAGTGGGGGACAGACACTTTCAGTCCTCAGCTGGTGGCTATGCCACTCACAGACTTCTAACTGTTCCATTCCCATCCCAGTGCATGAGGGCCTCTGCATAGCTCCCGGGACAGGTAGCTTGAGCCACTGAAGCTCAAAACAACCGTGTTATCTTCTTACCCAGGGAGGATAAGATTGAGGCCTATGACATGCCAAGCAGTGCTATTCTCAGATGAGTAAGATAGAGCCCCTGCCACGTGGGGCTGGGGCAGAGACAGATAAACAGTAGGGGGCGCTTTCTTCATGCCCCATGTGCAATCTCAGAGCAAATGCTGACCAGCGACTCCTAAGAGCTCTCCTGGCTTCCGTCCTCACCCCTAGCATCTACTGTCAATACCGCAGCCAGGGGATCCTGTTACACACGTCAGGTCAGCCCCCACCCCCAGCCCTGCTCAAATCCCTTCAGCAGCTCCCCCTGGTCACCCAGGTAAGAACAAAATCCCTACTGGTCTGCAAAGCCCCCGATTAGTCAGGCTCTCTGCAGAGCTGCTCCAAGCAGCGGTCCACAAATGCAGGGTTATCAACATGCTCCCGGTCCCCTAGTCTCTAGATGTCATTGTGAGCACATGAGAAGGAAAAAAAAAATCCATCTAACCATGATCCCCTTGTCTCAAATACACGGCGGAAGCCTTGGGAAATGTCTGCCTGAAGTTTCCGAACCGGTTGCCCGGGTGAGGCCGGGGAGGGCGCTAATCCCGCTCTTTCAGGGCTGGTGTTTTCATCTTCTTTCCGTGCCTAAACCTTTCAGCTCTGCCTTCTAGGCATGGCAGTTAGGGAACAAACACACCCTGATGACAACTTTCAGAGTGAAGGGCAGAGCCTGCAGCTGGCAGGCCATTCCGGGAGGAGGAAGGTGGGAGGGAGGTGGGGGGGCATTTATGATATTTCCCATAACTGCGTATTTCTCTTTCTAAAAAGCCATGTGGGCGACAGCTGGCTTTTTTTTATGATTCCCAAATGGGGAGGGGGTCAAATACCACGGTGCTTTAGCAGGAGAAGGCCACGTGGGATTGGCCTGTGGAGACCCACCTTCCGATGGGCCTTGGGGGACTGTTGGCCACACGACCTGGCACACAGCAGAGCTCAATAAATGTTTGCTCAAGGGTCAGGCTTGAGTCGTCTTTGTGCCCCAAAGGAACCCCTCAGCCCAGAACACCAACAGTTGGTCACCCCCATCCAGTCCATCGGTCAGTCCTAGCAGCTTTTTCCTACTACCGTATCCTCTCACTGGGGCCGCGGCAAGAACCTCTCCACAATTTCCCTGTTTCTACTCCTTCCTTAAAGCTAAATCATGTGAGAAGCAGGACTGGTGGATCGTACAGTAGTTCTGTTTTTCATTTTCTCAGGACCCTCCAAACTGTTCTCCACAGTGCCTGCACCATTTTGCATTCCCACCAACAATGTACAAGGATTCCAATTTCTCTGTATCCTCACCAACACTTGTTGTCTTTTGTGTGGGGTGATATCTCACTGGGTATTTATCGAAAAGAAGTGAAATCAGCATCTCAAAGAGATATTATATTAGCACACCCACATTCACTGCAGCATAGCCAAGACGTGGAAACAACCTCAAGGTCCACTGAGGAATGAAGGGACTAAAAAATTCGGACTTACAATGCAATATTATTCAGCTTTAAAAAACGAAGGACTCCTGCAATGTGTAACAACATGGATGAGCCTGGAGGACATCATGCTGAGTGAAATAAGCCAGACACAGAAGGACAAATACTGAACGATTCTACTTATACGAGGAATATAAAACAGTCAAACTCATAGAAGCAAAGAGCAGAATGGTGGTTGCCAGAGGCTGGGGGGATGGGGAATGGGGTTCCATGGGTATAAGGTTTCAGCTGAGCAAGATGAATAAGTTCTAGCGATCTGCTGTACGACCCTGTGCCTGTAACCAGCAATACACCATTGTGCGCTTGAAAATCTGTTCAGAGAGTGGATCTTACGTTAAGTGTTCTTATCAAAATAAGATAAGGGCTTCCCTGGTGGCGCAGTGGTTGAGAGTCCGCCTGCCGATGCAGGGGACACGGGTTCATGCCCCAGTCCGGGAAGATCCCACATACCGCAGAGTGGCTAGGCCTGTGAGCCATGGCCACTGAGCCTGCGCGTCCGGAGCCTGTGCTCTGCAATGGGAGAGGCCACAACAGTGAAAGGCCCACGTACCACAAAAAAACCAAAAAAACAAAAACAAAAACAAAATAAGATAAAAAAATGTTAAAGTAGCATAAAATTAAAAAAAAAATTCAAAATCAGATAATGTTAAAACTCTTCAGTTCCTCCAATGGCTCCCATCTCTTTGACATCAGTATCCAAACCCCCTGCGGTGGCCTGGCCATTACCCCTGGCCTCTGACCCTTCACCCTTCTGCTCCCCCCACTGCTCCCTCTGCTTCAGCCATACTGTCCTCCTGGCTGCCTCTGGAACAAGCCAGGCTGTTTGCTAGGACTGTTTCCTCTTCCCGGTGACACTGCCACCGCGGCTCCTCAGAGGGGCCTTCTGGCCACCTACCTAAAACGTCCACCTCCCCTGTCCTGTCGCCTGCTGTGCTTGTCTACGAGCTCTCGTCACACCAGACAGTGGACTGTAGGTCTACTGGGTCACCGGTCCCCTCTGGCCTCTCCCATTAGGGCAGAAGTGCTACCAAGGTGGGGCCTCAGGCTGCACGCCTCCCAGAGTCACCATCCAGCTTGTGGCAACAGACGTGGTGCTCTGAGCTGTGTAGGGCAGAGGCCCTGTGGGGATGAGGCGTCCTGTGCTTTTGTTCACTGTTACGTCCCCAGATACTAGAATAAGAGCTGGCAAAGGGCAGCTCACCACTGCCTGTTTTGGTATGGCCTGCGAGCTAAGAGCACTTTTTACATTTTTAAATAACTGAAAAAAAATCAAATGGATGACCTTTCGTGACACATGAACATTATGTGAAATTCACATTCTGATGCCCAGAATCAAGTTTTATTGGAACACAGCCATGCTGGTCGTTTATGTATCGCCTGTGGGTGCTTTCATGCAGAGTTGAGTAGTTGTGACCGAGACCCTGCAGCCTGCAAGGCCTCATACTGTATTTACTATCTGGCCCTTCGCAGAACACGTTTGGGGAGTGCTGGCCTGGGACGTCCAATGGCACCTAGTGGGCGACCAATGAATGGGGTCTGCTGACTTTTTTCTGGACTGACTGCGGTCAGGGTCCTACCCATCCCTCAGAAGCCCAAGGAGGGCCTTTGGCATGAGGTTACTCCGACCCCGATGAACTGTTACTGGAAACCTCCTTTTCACTGGGGTTTGACGAGAGAAAGCCGAGAAAGAGTCCTCTGCAAACCTGGGCTTCGGGCACGTCGGCCCCATCGGCTTCGCTGAGCCGCAGGAAGATCATCTGGCTTCATCACGGCCACCCCGGTAGCGCGGTGTCTCTGAGTTGTCCACGGCTGTTCCCTCATTGTCTCATCCTGAGCGATACAGCAAAGACCCGGGAGAAAGCAGTGTTCCTGCCCCGACAGATGGGGAATCTGAGGCGACAGTCTCCCCTCAGCCACCTCCATCCGGAAGCCATCTGTCCAGAGTCTCTGGCTTCCTGCAAAGACTGATGGGTAAAGACGGGTTGCTGCGTCCAAGGATGGTTGCCTTTTCATCAGAAACCTCCTCCAGTCCGTCCTCACTCCTAATACTGGAGCCACTGCCCCTGCCACGTGCACGTGCTTGCAAACCTGCAGCCGGTCAGCTGACTGAAAAGGGAGAGCCCCTGCTCATCACTCATCGGAGGACCACCGGCCCACTCAGAGGCTCGGGCCTGGAGCCCCCGCTACGGTGGCCCCCAACCCCGCTCTCAGTGACTGCTTTCCGTGGAACCTCTCCGTTTTCCTCTCTCATTCTTCACCTGGACACCTGGGCTGCAGTCACTCCACTGGCTTTACCTGGCACAGCAAAGAGTGAGGAGGTGTCAGAGGCACCCTGGTAACCGGTGGGGCCTCTCTTGAGATGTTGTTTTTTTTTTCTCTTGAGGCATTTTAACTCAAGATGAAAGGAGGCTGGTGGCCTATGAGGGCTGTTGGAGAGAGCATCTTGACTTTTAATTGTTCCCAATATAATGAGGTATTGCCTGCTTAGAATGCCTCCTACAGGTCAAATGGTCTTTATTGGGAAAGCTACCTCTGCCCCTCACCAGGGTTGGTGTGTCCTCTGTGGCCGGGGCTCCCCGCAGAAGGTGTGGTCCAGGAAGGCTTCTCTGAGGAAGAGGCATTTAGGCTGAGATCTGGAGAGGGAAGAGCTGGGGTGGAGTTTGCAGTGAGAGCAACAATGCAGGGGGCTGGGACGAGCAGGAGGGAGTGGCTGAGGCACGCGGGGCCTTGTCTGAAGACCAGAGCGAGACATCTAGGGCTGGGCAAGGGGTGGTCACCCTACAGGCGGGCCTTCCACTCTTCTCAACGCCACCACCACTGCCTTGCTACAGCCGACAGCCAAACACATTCGCCGTACCCTACCCCCCTCTGCACCAGGGGTTTCATATTCACGGCCCCATGTCACCCAACAACCCTATGAGGATAGGGTACGAGTATCTGTGTCCATTTTACAGATGAGGAAGCTGAGGCACTAGGAAGTCAGGGTCACACCACTAGCAAAGACAGAACCAGGATTCAAAACCCAGTGTCAGCAGATCTTCCGATGGAAAAGCTTCTTCCAGCCCAGGCCACCCTGGGCCTTCCATCCAACATCGTTTCATTTCCATGGAACTCTGGGAGGTCCGGTTGGAGTGCCTGGAGGCTCTTGGGTGATTCTGGAGCCTAAGGAAGGGACAGGAGGCCTAGGCAACTGTGGGAGGTAAGGGGGGCCACTGGGGGCTGGGCCACCTGGGTGGGGAACGTGGGCGGGGGTGGGGTCCGGTGGCTTGGCGGCTGCAGTGAGCACGGGGGGCTCTGGGAGGAAAGAGGGGCGCTGCGGGATTTGAAACAACCTGCTCGGAGGCCAGGCTTGGGGGCCGATGGGGTAGAGGACCCCGCCTGACCTCACCGCATCTCACTCCTGGGGGCTGTGAGTAGATGGTCCGCAGATCCGCGTTTTCCTCCTGAAAACATGTCACCTTTCCAACTGCTTCCTCCCAGAGGCTGGCAGTGAAGCAGATGAGTCACAGGGGCAAGGTATCCGTGCAGAGCACACCAATCCGGGGGTTCTAGACTCTTCCTTTTCCCTGAAGGTGCTGGGCCGCGGGGACTGGAGGCATGGGGATCGGAGGAGGAGCCCTTCAGCAAGCCAACATTTCACATCGATCCCCTCGTAACTTTTCAGACTTCAAGCCAGGAGGAATTGTGTCCTTAGGGATATTCAACTTCCGGCATCCTGTCAGCTGAAGTCTGGGTGACGCTGAGTTCGGCAAAATGACAAACAGTGCGTACATCTGCGTGCGGACGTGTAAGTGTATGTGTCTGTCTGTTTACACACATACCTACTTCCCCTCCCCTCCCCTCCCCACTTGGCTTCCTCACTGCCCTCAGAGCTGGAGCTCAAATCCCTCCTGAGCGGAGGGAAATCCGGCTGTCATGGTTTCCAGAAAGGGAACGCGATCTCCGTATGGGGTGTAATTACATCTTAGCTTTCTGCAGAAGAATAGTTTACGGTTTAAATGCTATTAATTGTAAGCTGTTTTGTTCCACGGGAAGTTGTTCGTTGATAACTACCCAATTAGGGTTATTTTGCAATTAGTCTATTCACAGAGAATTTATTGCAAAAGGGGAAGGCTGTGGTGCAGTAAATGAAGGCACTGCCCGGGCTGGTGTGCCAAGGCTCAGACACCCATCTTATTACCCAGCTCCCAGCTCCCTGGAGGGTGTGCCACTTTGGCGGACACAGCAGAGGCCACAGGGAATCCCCCAGGCTGCACAGCCATGCTGGAGGTGTCTCAGCGGGACCAGGACAGGCCACATCAGCCCGCTCGCTCCCCCATCAACACCCACCCTTCTCCTTGCAACTGTACTGATGGTGGAGAGAGACAGCCTGCGGGCTCAGGACATCCCCAAGCTCGGACCGTTTAGGCTAAAGTGAAACCTTCTGCCTCCTGAAGAGGGAAAGGCTCTCGGGAGGACTCAGGCTCTGTATTCCTGAGATACGATACCAGCCCTGCCATCTACTAGCCATGCACCTGTGACCAAGGACTAAACCTCGTTGAGCCCCCATTTCATCATCCATTAAACGGGTCGATAAGAGACCGACCTCATAGGGCTGGTGTGAGGATACAGTGGGATGGGAGGCACAGTGCTGGAGGTATTACTACACAGAACTGGTACCTTGCAGGGATCAGCACACTATGGCCCATGGGCCACATCCCACCCACAGCCTGTTTTTGTAAATTGAGTTTTATTGGAATAACCAAGTGCATTTGCGTATCTATTGTCCTGGCTGTTTTTGAGATATAATGGCAGAGTTGAGGAGTTGCGACAGAGACTGCACAGCCTACAAAGCCTCAAATATTTACTCTGGCCCTTTACAGAAAAAGTGTGTTGACCCTTGGTACACAGCGAGGACCCACTGTCATTCTCATGGAAAGACATTCAGCTCAGGCCTCCGGCAGGCCATGCACTGGCTAAGAAAAAGATTTTGGAAACATCTCCACTTATTTATTCTGCCACAATCTGCCAAGTCGTGTCAAGAGTATGACGGGGATCCCGGGACTGCTTAGACAAGGTTTAAAATGCAAGAGAGAAGCAAACCTTTTCTTTTTAGACCTTGCTATTGAAAAGAGAGTATAGTACAGATACATGTTTCCAACAGAAAACTTAAAAAATACAGATGAACTTGAGTAATGAGTTGAAGCTGTCCCCACTGCACCCCACCCAGAGGGCCACGTGAAGGGCTTGCCGTGGACACCTCCAAGCCTCTTTACACACTTACCCACGTGGCCATCCCCCACCTGAGCCACACCCTCCGTTCTGTGACCAGCGGTCAACAGAGAAGCATGTGTGAGAGATGAGGAGGCCTGAATTTTAGCCCAAGTTCAGCCTCTAACTGATTAGGTGACCTTGTTGATAAGTCTCCTCTCCTCTATGGACCTCGTTTCTTACCTGTCCAGTGGAGAGACGGAATTAGGATTTCTCTAGGGGTGATCTAGTCCCCTTTTCCTTGGGAGCCATTCTTACCATGCACATCCTTCTCTCGAGAGAGATGGGGGATTGAGGAAGCACTAGGCATCTTCCTGCCTGGCTTCCAAATCCTCCAATGTTGGGGGAACTGAGAGCCCCCTGCCCCCACCCTGCCTCTTGGTCCAGCTCTGTTGTCACCTTTCCTGATGCTCTGACCTTCTGTCTCGACAAAGAGGCGGACCCAGCCGCTGGGACCATGGACCCATTCCTCTTCCACGCGTGGACCCTGTCCCTGCCCCATGCAGGTCTTTCCACGTGTCCTCCCCCAACCCCTGCCCTCAGGACCTCTGGGTTGTCCCATGGTCGGGGACCTTCTCTCTCCACTTGAGAGTGAACTAAAGCATTTGGTGTTATTTGAATTCAGAAGCAACAAGGAGGTATTTTGAACGCTTGACCATTTAGTGAGGGATAGCGGGGTACCCCTTGCACCGATTATGGCCAATGAGAATGAGGGGTGACCAAGAGCAAATTGGGAAATGGGCCGCAAGGGAAGACCAAGTGGGAAGACCCTTCGAGTATTTAATGCAGGGCACTCCCTGGACACATAAGGAAGACGGAACCAGCGAGCGGAAAGGGCTTTTCCTATCAGTTCATGGCTGAACTCCACTAGAACACAATCTCTCCATTTCAAATGCATCCCTCCCTGTCTGTTCCCAATGACACTGGCTCTTTCTTTGTAGAAAGTGTCTTTTGGATGCAGTCCGCCCTCTGCATGGAGAAAACCACTGGACGAACTAATTCACAAACTATTTGGGATGTAACGTCTTCTGCAAGGAAAAATAAATCTACTGGCTCACAACGAGCTTATGTGGGGATGAGGGTACATGGGTGAAACAGTAGTGACCACCACGAGTTAACTGTAGCCAGACGATGGGAACATGAAGGTTCTCCCTACTCTGCGGTGGGTTTGAAATTTTCTGCCATAACATATTTCTTTTTTTTAAGAAGGAATCTTGACAAAATATGACCTAACCCAGGATGGCAATATCTCTATCTCAGGATGTCTCTACCTGCAGGCTTGTAAGGCCACTTACAAGCCACGTGACCTTAGGGAAGTTGTTTTACGTCTCTCACGTGTAAAAAAGTTATGCTCACGATGACGGTGCTAGCCTCACTGGGCGGTGGGTGAGATGAGCTGATTGAATGCAAAGTGCCCGTGCTGTGCCCGGGACACAGTGAGCACTTGGTAATTGTTATTACCCCCCTTTCACACGCACTGGAAAAGGTGAAACCTGCCAGCAAGGAATACGTGTCAGAGGCGTGAGGTGAGATGCAGAGATGCACGGTGATGCCTCACCTGTGCAAAACTGTCCCCCCCCCAGTTTCTGAGGACCCTCCCCTGTGCTTGTGAACGCCGCTGTTACAGCTCTGACTCGCACTGCATCGCAGCAAGAGGTCTGATTTATCACTGGTCATCAGCACAGAGAATAGGGCCCAGCACAGGGCAGGAGGGAGGGAGGGAGACAGAAGACGGGAAGGAGGGAGAAAATAAGGAAGGAAGGAATTTTAGGTGGAGGAAAATGGGAAGGATGTTTTCCAGAGCCTCCAATGTCAATGCAACCAACTAGAAACCTTTCAAATCTTATTCAATTACAGTAACATTGGTGTCAATTTTAATCCCAATATTCTGCTGAGACAGAAAACAAACCATATCAATACCATTGCCTCCTACGACTTCCACATTAGCCCCGACTGCACTGTACTTTATCCTTGGCCACCAAAGCGACAGGTTAAAGCTGTAACAAAAGGTAATTTGATTTTGCGAAACTTTTCTCACATGAGACTTCTGAATTCAGGGAGGCCCAAAACAAAAGATCTCCTGTCTTCATCTGGGGTTTGAAAACTAGGGCGGTTATTCTGAGAAGGTCTGAGAATGTGAGCAGAACGGGGCTGGGACTTACCTTCGAGGGGGCAGAACCGAGTGACCTTCTCGGGCATCAGCAGCCCAAGCTTGTGGCGGCAGTAGGTCTCCCCGATCTCCCGGCGGCAGTGCTTGGACTTGGAGCGGGACAGGGCGGAGATGGCCTCCTTACCCGAGATGTCACACTTGAGGGGCCGGTCAGACTTGATCTCGGGGGAGCTGCCCCCACTCTTCCGGGCATGGGGCTGTCTGGGGGCATCCTTCCCTCGGCTGCCATTGACCGGGGCTCTCGCACCAGGAGGCAGCACCTCGTTGGCACCTTTCCCTGGGGACAGATGCCCCTTCCCCTTCTCCTCCTGCCCCAGCTTCCTCTTCAGAAGCTCCTTCTGTCCTCTCGGGGGCTTCTTCGTCAACTCGGGCTGGTGCTTTTGCTTTTGAGTCCTGGGTGCGAAGTTGCTGTTGTCCACGTTCTCAAAATCCTTGGGTACAGAGTTCTCATTGTTGCTGTCTGTTCGCACTTTCTCTTTTGGCCGGTGAGAGAAGTAGCCATCCTGGAGAAGACAGGAAGGAAACACAGAAGAGAAACTTGACTTTGCCATCACGCTAAGCAGGCCCTGGAGGGTGGGGCACGTAGGCTTGGAAGTCTGGGCCCTGGTTCCACGCCCTGCCTTTGCTACGAGCTTAATGTTAGACTTCATGTTAGGTTTTTCTCTTTGAACCTCAGTTTCCCAACCTGGAAATAGAAGATGTTCCAACTAGAAAATAAAGCTTTTGCAAGCTCTAACGTGCTACGACTATGATCCTCAATGCTTGTTATTAACCACACCCCCTTTTCATATAAGTCTCCTTGGTTGTCTCTGCTACTGGAATCTGGACAGTTTGTTCCAAGCTTCCTGTTTAAATTCTCGCAGCAAGCACTGTGATGGTTTATTTAATGGCTAGAAATGCCATAATAAAGCTCTAAGGGGAGAAAATATTGGTAGGCTAGTATATAATTTACATTGCCTTTAGGACATGCTCGTAGATCTATGCTCATAAGAGAAATCAGACCGTGCCATAGTGAATTCTGAGGGGGAGGCATCACCGGCTATCTTGAGGGGAATATGCCCTTTATAGGACAATCCTATGCAAGGATCCTACAGTGAGTCCCAGGGGGATGAAAACTTGTGACAGTCTTATGTTTGAGCTTTGACTCTTGATGTCTGTACCTAGAGCAGAACTGATTAAGTCACGGGGTGGGGGGGCAGGGTGTCAAGAGAAAGGCCAAGAATCATTCTGGAGAAAATGAGTCTTTCTGGGAAGGCGGGCACCCCAAACTCAGCTTCTCCATGGGTAGGTGGGCCCTGGCCATTTTGATCTCGGATCAAATGCACTGGTCAACTACCATCCTGCATCACTTCCAAAACACATTGCTTTTGCTTAGAGCCCATTATCAAGGCCTTAACCTGAAAGAGAATCCACTGTCCCAAAGCTAGTCAGAGGGGACACAGAGGCCACAGAGAACGCTAATTGACTCCATAAATCTACACCCATTGCTCTAGAAACACACTGGCAATGAGTAGCAATTCTGAGGACAGACATCCTCGTGCGTTTTCCTGAATGTGCCGATTAAAGGTTCTCAAGGAAGAGGGTGGTGGAGAGCAGTGGAGGTAGTGCTGGTGCCCAGGATCGGCTGACGTGCAGCTGACACTGAGCGTGGCTCCTCCTTCAGCAGTTCTGCAAACTACTGCCCTCCCCGAACCAAATCCTGCCCGCCATTTGTTTTTGTAAATAAAGTTTTATTGAAACACAGCCACGCCTGTTCATTTATGGACTGTCTATGGCTGCTTTCCTGCTACAACAGCAGAGGTGAGCGGTTGCCATGGAGACTGGTCTGCAAAGCTTAAAATATTTCTAGCTGGCCCTTTAAGAAAAAGTGTGCAGACCCCAGCTCTCCAAGAACTGTGAGTTTAGAAGGTTCCCCCGGGCTTGGTTTGACTGCCCTTGTCTCCAATGTCCCCATTTGGCCCAGCAACGTGTCTGCCCTCTTCTTGCCTTTGTCCCATCTCCCCTAGCATCAAGCACCAATTTCAAGAGGCCGTAAGAATGAAGACTACACTAAGATACCTCGTGGCCATTCTGTAAGTTGATGTTACTTTTATTCTCATTTTGCAGGTACTGGGCATCAGTGACTTATCCAAGGTAACTCAGCTGGTTGGTGGTGAAGCTGGGATTCAAGCCAGATAGACTGCAGACCCCATGCCCTAGGCTACCAGCTCCACCAGCCACTTCCGGGAAGCCGCAGAGGCCCTTCTGATCCCCATCACTCTGTCCCCTTAAGCACTGTAGCCTGGCTCCCTTCCCATCCACTCCCACCCAGCTAAATGGATCTGGGATAGGCATGTCATCTCCAAATAGCCGTGTCAAGGCTGGTCAGTGGCCATTAGGTGGCAGGGAGTCACAGAGAGGGAGAGGACAGTAAGGAGGGGCTACGAAGCACCAGGAGCTTGAGGTGGCAGGAGCTGAGAGGCAATGGGTAGGAAGAAGGAAAACAAGGAGAGGCCGAGGGAGAGTGGCGTCTGTGGACGGGTCCTGGAGTGGCTACTGGTCATACACAGGAGCTGCTATTACATGCTGGTCTGTGAAGGGGAACTTCTGGTTCTGACACCCGTTTCCAGTCTTTCTTACCTCTCCACGTATCTTGCAAGAAATCCCCCTCAGTGAGGGGCCATTCCTCTGTTCTTATAAACAAAACCACACTGATATTCCTCTTTTCCCTTCTTTCTGTCCAGAGGCCCTTGAAGAATCCCAAGCAGCCTCTCAGATGCACTTTCTGAGCACTCGCTGTCAGCAGGCACCATATGCAAACGACACACAGGTATTACTTACTGGATACCAACAGTCGTCCCATAAGGGGTACCCTCCTCACTATTTTACAGAAAGAGGCGTCAGGCTTGTTGCTTTAACACTCTCAGGCACGGGCACGTATCAAGTGCCAGGCACTGTGCCAAGCCCTTCCATGTTTAACCTTCAGAAGTAACTTTCAAGACAGGTATTACCATTCCCCCATCTTACAAAAGAGGGACAAGGGGGACTTGGGGATGTTCAGTGATTTGCCCGACATCATTTAGGGGAGGCTGTGAACGCGTACCCGTTTAATTCTAAAACTTGCTATAGTTTTCGTGCCTCTTCTGTTTGGCTGAGAGGTC